>NC_092406.1:3905800-5207734 GCF_009017415.1 Aspergillus flavus
GCCAAACTAATATATATGAACATCCATCCACCTTCTTGCACTTGTTCTGGAATGTCCATGATTACGTAGGAGGCGAAGGGTGTGCCTGAGTCGAGAACCACGTGCGGCCCCGCTCGCCGTTCTCTCCGAAGCGTCACCGGAAAGTGAGCCAAGCATTCAACGGTTTTGGAATGACTCTTTTTGTGTCAAACTTTTTGTAAACTCTGTTCGCAGCCCTTGAAATATCCCTTTCCTGCAGAAGACTAGAATTGCTAGACTAGACATTCCAGACCACCTTTCAGAAGTTCTTCAAACATACCCCGCAATGGCAGAATCACCCCGCTATTTGACCGGAGACGGTGAAGGAATCCGCGAGTTCATAGACAAGTTCGACGTGAGTATTGACTCTATACATAATTTTTCCCTTTGTTGTTTTGCTCCTTCACAAATAGGGAGTGCAAAAGTAACTGATAATTTACTTCAGGTCTTCCTCTTTGACTGCGATGGTTGGTATCCCGAACCTTCAGTTTCGCATTCTTTCCGACCCCGCGATGCCTCGAAATCTAGCCCAATGTGATAACAATACTGAAAAATAACCGTTGGTACAGGCGTCCTCTGGTCTGGTGACCATATCTTCCCCGGAACAAACGAGACACTGGAGCTGTTGAGAAGCAGAGGTACGCACCCGCCGGCCGATACGCAGTAAGATACATTTGCGCGCAAAGACTGAACTGCAATTGTCGCAACCAGGAAAGCAAGTCGTGTTCGTCACGAACAACAGCACCAAGTCGCGCGCCGATTACCAGAAGAAACTCGACTCCCTCGGCATCCCAAGCACAACGGTAAACATCAGCCACACCCGGAAGTCCAACCACAAAGCAGACGATGGCTGACAACAAGGAAAGGAAGAGATCTTCTCCTCCTCATACAGCGCCTCAATCTACATCTCCCGCATTCTCCAGCTCCCCGAGAACAAGCGCAAGGTCTTCGTGTTGGGAGAAACCGGTATCGAGCAGGAGCTGCGCTCGGAGAATGTCCCTTTCATCGGTGGTACTGATCCTGCGTACCGTCGGGACATAACGCCTGAGGATTATAAGCGCATTGCTGCCGGGGATCCGGAGTTGCTGGATCCCGAAGTCGGAGTGGTCTTGGTGGGACTGGACTTCCATATCAATTACCTCAAGCTGTCTTTGGCGTTCCACTATGTACGTCGGGGTGCTGTTTTCCTGGCGACGAATATCGACTCTACTCTCCCGAACTCGGGGACCTTCTTCCCTGGTGCTGGCTCTGTGAGTGCACCTTTGATCATGGCCTTGGGCAAGGAGCCGGTCTCGTTGGGTAAGCCCAATCAGGCGATGATGGATGCCATCGAGGGGAAATTTAGGTTTGACCGGAACCGTGCGTGCATGGTTGGTGACCGTGCGAACACTGATATTCGGTTCGGCCTGGAAGGGAAGCTTGGAGGTACACTGGGTGTCCTTACTGGTGTCAGTAGTAAGGAGGATTTCGAGACAGGGCCTACTAGGCCTCTGGCGTATCTGGACAAGCTTTCGGATCTCTTGGGATCAAACTGATGATAGATTAAAGTTAGAGTACTAGATAAGAGAGCGAGGGATATACATTGTCGATAGAAATAGTTAGGAAAACATATAGATAGGTACATAGAAGCTGGTTCGCCTACAGGCGAAGAAGCTATAGAGCTTCATCAAAATCTTGTGCCCAGTTTTCGGAGCAGTTATCTTCAAATAAGATCACGGCTGCGACCCATCATTGTCGCCTGGAGTCTCGCCAGCCGAGTCATGCCTGAGAAATCCCTTCAGCTTCCATAACGACAGCATCGCGTTAACCGTGATCTTGTCATTCGGCCTAAAATACAAAGCTGGACTCTCGAAGCGCGGATCATAACCCCGAATCTCCTCTAACTCCTTCTCGGAGAAAAGCTGCGCAAGTTCAAACACAGGTACTTTGGATGGGAGATGCGGCAACGCAAGATATTCAGGGAGTGTCCCCACAGCATTGAATGTTGCTTTATCTTGTGAGACTAATTCGATCACCCCAGTCTGGCTGTTAATGAGAGTGCCCATAACCAACACCGCACCGCATTCCATGCGCGTGAAGGGCTCCACCCTCTTTAACTCTTCCAGAATAGCTGCCTCGGAATACTCATTGAGGTCAATAGCCGTCCAGACGCGGTTAGTAGCATCCAATCTTTTATACTTATTACAGGCCTTTTTAAGTTTCTTGACCACATCCGCCCTCATTCTTGACAGCACAAAGTCAGGCATATCTTCCCGCCAGATGATCTGTTTCTCTTCCTTAATAGTAAAAGGCCCGTGAGGATGTTTCCACCGATAGGGGAATAGGCGCGCAACAGGCGACCTCGTCCCGTACACGTGCGACGCCAAAAGCGAATTCATTCTTTTCAACAGCGGGAGACGGTCCACGAGTCGTATCGCAAGGTGCCGTATGCTCTTGTCCATAAAAGCCACCGGCAGAGCTTTAGGGTCGCCGTGTCGCAACGATTTATTTTTGGCGGCAGCAGCGGCCACTTCCTGTCTCAGTAGCCCAAGGGGCATGAACCATAGGCCTCCGGACCCGGGCCGTTTAAGCATCCCCCAGTCGCTCAGAAATGCCCTAGGAGTGCGTGTTCCTGTTGCAGAGCACATCCGTGGAGGTGTGGCCAAGGCCATTGCCCAGGGGTTCCGGCGGAGGTCTTCCAGGTCTTCAGGTTTTGGGGCACGCTTCTTGTGTTTCTTCTCGAGGTTGGGGTGCACAGTCTTCATCAATGGCGATTGGGGGAGGGTTTCCGAGAGTCGAGGCTCCTCTGCTTCACTGGACTCTACGTCGTCATGTTGGCCCGGTTCCCTTGGGTATTCGGGGTGCTGGAATTGTGGTCCGTTCGGAGTGGTTGGGTGGACTGCACGTCTCGAGACGGTTCTCCGACCATTGAGTTCCGTAGAGGATAAGAAAAGCCGTTGAAAGACCCTTAGACGCCATGAGGCGTACGAAATACGGCCGTGAAGGCACTCCATGGTGTGCTTCGCGAAGAAGAAGATGAATGGGAAGATCAGATAAGTGAGAGAGAGTTGGTTACCCTTCCAAACCCAAAGAAACTAAACTCCACAATCCGCGGCGCTAAACCGCTTCCATGCTGTTCAAGCTCCGATGCTTGGCGGCGGACCTTCTGCTCAGATGCGATCGGAGTACGGTTGTCTTCGCTTCCATTCTTTCCTCGATAGTGACAAAAATCTGTCTGTCGGTAGATAATCTTCTCAGAATGAACCCTAGTCGATCATTACAGCGACTATGTCGCTTCTTCCCTCGTTCTTCTGTCCTTCCGGTCCTGTCGCGGAGCTTCACCAGCTCTGTCCCGTCACTATCAAAGGGCAGTCCGCCGCGGGGCTGGACTCCCACGCCATTTGTAACGGAGACAGTAGTAAGTTCCCTTGACTTCACTGCTTAGATTCCAGGAAAGTCTGACTAATTGTATTTCAGGGAGGAGGCTGGCACACATGTACGTTGACTACGACGCAATAAAGCAAATCAACAGGATTAACCACATCTCATAGATGATATCTTCTCCAGACTTCTAAAGGTACCAATTCGAGAGTTACACACACCAAACCACCCCCAAAACGACTGCAGACTGACCAATCTCCCCAGGAACGCATAATATGTCTAAACGGCGAAGTAGACGAAACCATGTCGGCGTCTATTGTCGCCCAACTGCTCTTCCTGGAAGCCGATAACCCCCAGAAGCCAATCCACTTGTATATCAACTCCCCCGGAGGCTCGGTCACAGCAGGTTCGTGTTTCCATCCCCCGGGCAACGCTACATTATGGATTTTGTATAGTGCGAGATGATATAACAATGGTCTAACGGTTCGACAGGCCTTGCCATCTATGATACAATGACCTATATTGCCTCTCCCGTGAGCACCATTTGCGTCGGCCAGGCCGCGTCCATGGGCTCCCTTCTTCTTTGCGGCGGGCACCCCGGCAAACGTTACTGCCTGCCCCATTCGTCGATCATGATACACCAGCCGTCGGGCGGGTACTTTGGACAGGCGACTGACATTGCTATTCATGCGAAGGAGATCCTGCGGGTTCGGGAGCAGCTCAATAAGATTTATAAGCGTCACTTGACGGGGAAGAAGGAGTTGTCGCTGGATGAGATTGAGAAGCTTATGGAGAGAGACTACTTCATGGGGGCTCAGGAGGCGTTGGAGATGGGTATTGTCGATGAGATTCTGGATCGCAGGGTTAGGTCAAAAGAGGAAAGGGGTGAAGGGGATGAGAAGCCACCGGCTCCTTAGAGGCTTTATTTCTTCTTTTTCTTGTTTGGTAAATAGCATACCCTTGTTGCTATGTAATATTAGGATGACTTGTTATGTATTTTGCTGCTTTAGATGCTATGTTCAACTGTGGATATGACTGTGTCTAATGTCTTTCGACTTGTTGAGATCGCCCGACGCTTTTGGCAAACACTCCCACCTAAATTCTACTAGATGTAAGATATTTTGGAGCATCGAGAGTATTCAGAATTTGTTATGTATTGATATAATATTTACATGTATTACAGACAATATGGACCCAAGGTCGATACGTGCAAGACAAAAGAAGTAAAACGGATCATGTCGCTACCCTCTCGAGGCGTCCCTCGGAGTTGACCTGCAGTCCAAAGCGTTCTCGAAGAAAGGTAGCCGTCTGGTCGGAGGGCATATAAGCCGAAGTTCGCCTTGCCACAGCCGGACTATAACGCCATTGATCCCGGATGATGTTAAAGATACCAAGGTCCATGATCACTGCTTCTCCTGACGCAAAGGTATCCATGGCGTGGTTATTCCTGGCGCCAGATACACGTCCGCTTTCTGAAGGATCCGCCAGCAGCTCCGTTCGCTCCAATTGCTCGTCCGTACTAATATCTGCATGCTCATCGCGTGGACGCATCTCATTAAGCTCTATGTCATCGCCGGAAGGCTGGGCCGAGCCGTTTCGAAGAACGCCGCGCTCCTCGGAATCATGATCCTGATCGCTGGGCGTCTCTATTACACCCGGTATAGTGGATACAGGAGCAGTCGCTTCAGTCGTCTTCACCCGTTCAACAATCAGACCTAGCATCACCAGGTCAAGGACCAGCACAAGCAAGTCCGACAGGAGAAGCCGGGCTACTGAGACGGGAGCCTTTTGTCCAATAAAGTCTATCAACAATCCCCCATGCAGATAGCCTCTCGTTGCTTCTCCAGCCTCTGGTTGACCGAAAAACTTGTGGTGAATCATACAGAACACATTACTGACGAAGATAGCCCCGATGAATGGTTGATTCCGCGTCGGGTCAAATGGTGGTGCCTTAGGAGTGAAGAATATCAGTTGCACAATAGCACGTAATGCAAAAAGTATGATTGAGCAACTACAAAAGGCAGAACCCAGTCAGCATCGGAATGAGTTGGCAGGCTTGCCCGAAGTGACGTCTACAGTCCAACAACTAGGCGGGACTCACTCCATGTAATACAGTGCAGATAGCTGGCAGTAAATCAGGATATCGAGATCGCGGAGTAACCGATCGATAAAGGCGACCTTCGCTGCCGACTGCAGTTTCTTGAAGCGACTTTCATCACCAGACTGCGGCCTAGTGAGGTCCGCGACGCTTCCATACGGGATGCCGGATACGTCAGCGATGTATTCCGCATCTCGATAGACATCCGGAGTTGTCATAGGGGGTCATGAGGGCATAAATGGCATCTACATGAACTGATGATTTGGGCGAACAGGTAGAGGCCGCCACTGCAGACCTGGAGAGAGTGAGGTGCCACTATCCTCGAGGTAGACTGTGATGTCGGGGAGACGATAATGGGGAGTCATGTGCGCGGGCCTTTCTCGGTCCGAAAGCCCCCAACTGCCCCAAATTTCCGGTGGACTCCAAGTCACTTAACGCTCCACATTGCGACTCCGCCCAGTAGCTTTGGTGATCGCATGGTCTCGGCCGTTGGCACAGTTGCCAACTGGCCTATGTCAAAGTTTCTAATAACTTTATTTAGGCTTTAATTGTCTGCGAGGTCTCTAGCCCTGTATTACAGTTCTTACTTCCGATTTACTGATGGTCTGGCCCCAAGAGAGTCGTTCTGAGCTCTATAGACAATCAATTTTCTATAGATACCTATCTACACAAGTAACCAACGCTTCAGTCAACAAAGATTGTCTTTGACGTGTTGGAGTAATGCTTGAAGAAGCTAGTGAACAACCGAATAGAATGCCCAACATCATATGTACCACCAGTCTCCCGGATACTGTGCATGCTTAGCTGTGGGTTACCCAAGTCCAGCGTGCGGGCACCAAGCGCAGCGGACAACATGGGACCAATTGTGCTTCCGCAGCTGGAGTCGTTGCGAACGACGAAGAGTTGGAGAGGAACGCCTTCTCCACCGTCTTCTGCTGCCTTGCGTGCAACCTCCTGAAGTAGGACAATGCCAGGGGAGTTCGTCGCGTAGCGAGCATTGGCGTTGATCTTGATCACAGGACCCTTGTTGATCTCCGGTCGGTGATCATTCTCGTACTTAGCAGCGTAGTTAGGGTGGACAGCATGAGCCATGTCCGCAGAGAGGAGGAATGAAGTCGACAAAGTCTCCTCGAAAGCAGTAGCCAAGTCTTCATTGCCAGATGTGGAAGAAGGTAGAACAGACAGGCGACGGATAATTGCCGGAAGCACATTTGAGTCAGCTCCCTGTGCGGTACGGCTGCCGATCTCTTCGTGATCGAATAACGCAATGAGACGAATGGACGGTTCATCGTCCAGCGCCGACGCATCGGCAACGGAGTCGATTAGTCCAACAGTGGCACAGAACGAGCTGTTCAGGTTATCCAGACGGGGCGAGAAAACGAACTCCTCCAGCAAGCCACCAAGGCAAGACTTCTGAGTGTCGAACAAGATCATCTCAAAGTCCAAGATGTCGTCCGGCTTAACTCCTGCTTCGGCAGCAATAAGCTCCACCAAGTAGGGGTGATGACGCTCGGTTACTGATTTTAGTGGAGCAAAGTCTCCTTTCTCCGTTTCGTTGTTTGCCGCGGTCTTTTCGCCAGTTGCAGTAGAATCAGCAGTGCGGTTCAGCTCAGCAGCGACAAGGCCTGCGATAGGGAACAATTGGGTCTCCTTATTGAAAGCAAAAGTCTCCTGGCGATCAAGGTGGATAGCCAAGGTCGGGATTCGGAGAACTGCGAAAGATGTCAGTCACATATTATCCAAGTCAATGTTCCGCGGAAACCATACTCGGCCGGTCGATCTTGACCAACTTCTGCACAATGGAGCCGTCACCGGTCCGTACCATAGCCCGGCCTGCGACACCCAAGTCACGGTCGAACCCTAGAACTTATTAGTATGCAACGCACGGCAGAGGATGGACAACTTCATTACAGGTGTGCCAAATGCCGCCACCGTAGGTCTCCACGCCAACTTGAACGAAGCCTTCGCCGCGCTTGTTGCTGACAGGCTTGATCCTCAACACGGGAGAGTCCGTGTGGGCACCGATCATAGATATCGGGTTTCCAGGCTAGTTCTCATTAATAACTGTTAGCATTGCAGTCTCAAAGAGGGGAAAGCTGAACAGGTGCGGATTGTTATCTGTATATACCTTCCATTTCTTGCCGATAGCGAAAGCCACAATGGTTGAGCTATTACGGGTCAGGTAATACTTTCCACCGGGACGACAAGTGGAGGACCAAGAATCTTTCTCCTGAAGACACAGTTATTATTTTAGTTAACACTGAAATGGAGTCGCATACCTTGATCTCCTGGAAGCCAGCCTTTGACAGAAGTTCCTTTGCCGATTGGACAGCGTGGAAGGCTGAATTTGGCCGGAGTTAGATAAGTGGACCAAGAGCGCAAATAGGAAGGGAGCTAGTTACGAGTGGGGGAAGCATTGACAAAGGACAAGAAGTCCAGAGCCGGCTGCTTCAAATTTTGGGCGATTTTCGAAGTCATTTTTGGGTACCCCGCGAGCTAAGTAGATCTGGGTGGTTGTTTTTGTTGGAGATGAAATTGCGGAGACGGAGAGGGTTTCTGAAGGCATGAGATCATGGCTGGTCTTGGCGGTAAGGCACTAAGCTTCGGTTTATGGGGCCCGAACCATCCTCAACCCTAATTCGGATTCAGACTGGATACTAATACTCTGTACTCTTATAGTATCTATATACTCCATCTTCTGGAGTGGTGGATACTGAAAAACTGTACTCGTCAGATTGTCTTCGGACTTGACAGGTCGATTTGATGAAGATGCGCAATACCAGTATGTAGTACGGTACTCCGTACATGGAGCATCTAAAGACCCTCTCTTGCACAGGCAGTAAAATACCATGCATGAGACATGAACAATGCACTGTGTCTTCCTG
The DNA here is from genome assembly GCF_009017415.1 of Aspergillus flavus. Lineage (NCBI taxonomy): Eukaryota > Fungi > Ascomycota > Eurotiomycetes > Eurotiales > Aspergillaceae > Aspergillus > Aspergillus flavus. The sequence continues at coordinate 3,914,162 of NC_092406.1, forward strand.
AGTCATGTCTGCAACATGACAGGTCAAACTCTCCTCTATAACAATCCACCACAGCGCCTGTCATGGGCTTTTAGACATTTGATATGTATTCCATACTCTACGTGTCTCTTCATAACTTGTATAGTAGCAACCTTTGATCGGCTAGATACTAATTGATTAGACTATTGATGAAATGACATAGAGGGGTTCTTCCTCTTCAAGTCAGCAAGCTTGGGGCAAATCGGCGACAAGATGGGGCTATGGTATCGATAAGATTAACCAATAACAGTTGAACGAACGTTTTAATGAGCTTGGGGGAGGCTCAGCAAGTGCTTGAGTGTGTGAAGTAAATTAAGAGGCCAGGATCTTGTTTGAGAAAACGAACCCAAAGTGAAAAGCATGGGAGACAATGGAAAGCCGTTATGCTTGGGGAGGTGTCCACTGGGATCGACGCGGAAAGGGAGAAGTAAGTGATTATTTCTTTGGCTGAAAACTCTCCTTCTTGCTGTGGTCCAAGCTTTTCCCTCGCGCGTTCAGGCGCGTGTCATGAGGGCGGTCGCGAGGAAGCCCGAAAAAGTGGCACCTTGAATTAGCTATCGATTGACGCTGATCCAATCATTCATGGAATCGGTCGCGTCGGTCGAGTCGCGTGTTTTTTGAGACATCAATAATTTGTCGCCCGATTAGAAAAACGCATCATAAGAAAGAAAGAAAAGTGGCCGTCTATTATAAGTATTTATGGTGCTGAGTGACCTTGCCAACAGTGTAGTTGTCGTGGGGTAAACAAGAACATGTTCTCCGTAGTACAGGTAACAGTGCACTATGTTGCACGGGATGATCTATCTAATCAGTCCCAGCGTTAAGGGTGACAAAACATATGTAGAGCACCACCACAATGTATCAGATTGAAAGGACTCCAGACCAACTACAAGAGTGAAAGATCGGTCTCTTCTAGATTTGAGCCGAGAATAACAACTTGAGACAACTGAAGAAAAAGAACCTCAAGCTAAAGAAAGCAAAAAAACGTGACAGCCTCCAACGACCCAGATAGGCTTAGCGCAGCCGACGCGTGACTGGGAGGGATTCCCCTTCGAAACTCCGTCACCCCAAGAGGGCCCCAATCACCAGCCCTTGGATCCAACCTTCAGTGCTGTTTCAACATCCCATTCCTCACCAGACGGTGGTCGGGGCCGCCTCAAATGACCTCCACAAGTTGCTTGAATATCTTCAATCAGCATTCAGTCTGGTGAGAGGTACTATCTATTTACTTATCGTCGCTCTTAAGCCGCCTGACCTCTACTTTATCTGGATTACTGTTCGGAGCGGAGAAGGGTTTGGCTGTCGTCAACCGATTCATTCACCAAAAAGGCGCCGTGAAGCGATCCGATTGACGGGAAACACAAAATATCTTCCAAATCTACCATCTTACAAGCGCTTTCACAATTGATCTTCTATATACTACCATACACTTTGCGATCCGACATTGGCGACTGTCGCATTACCCAGATTGGCCAAAGTCCATCCCTCCTTCGACCGCCATTTGAACCAGGCGAGATCAACCACCCCGCCAGAAGCATGGGCGACAACATCCACGACACAAATACGGTTGCCACCCGCAGCGCAAGAAGAAATGCTTCACGTGCGAAACCATCGGGGACTGCCGCCAATGCATTGAACCTCGCATCCCCGCCTGGGTCAAGGACGCCTCCCAGCATGCCATCAAAAAAGACCATTTTTTATCCTGATTCGCTAGGGAGGCAACAGAAAAGCCGACATGGCTCGGAGGCTATTGACCCGGAGGCGCTTGCGAAGGCTCTAAAGGACTATGAGGACGCTGGGCGCCCTCGTGAGAGAACACCCGGGACCAGTCCCAGTCGGAAAAGGCAGCGAGTATATGGCGACAGGTCAGTAACGACAATCCTTCTCAGATTTGCCCACCATCGTCCTACAGTTCTCCTGCGCCTAACCTAGGATGTCCGGTCGATCTATTGCTAAACTCCTGTGTAGATTTATCCCGAACCGGGAGGGGCAGGACCTCCAAGCAACCTACAGTTTGCTCCACGAGGACGGGTGTCCCTCTACACCTTCGAAATCGAAAAAGCGTGCGCCGCATTCGGAGCTTCATTTTCAAAAAAGTTAGTCCGCAACTTTTCCACGTTTATGAAATGAAACTTTGGCTAAAATCTTTTCCAGCGGAAGAAGCAAACAGGATGTACTCGCGAGTCCTGCGGAGCGAGCTGTTCGGCAGTACTGTCCCGCAAGCTGACCTAGAATCATTATCACCGGATCCTTTGCTGGGCCTCGGTAATGGTATCAATGAAAAGACTCGCTCCCATACCCCACCGTCGCATGTGTCAAATCTTCCTCCAGCAAGCATAACACCGTCGACACCCCACAAGAACCTCTTCAACTACGCCTCCCCACGTGGATCTGCACATCCCACCCCTTCTAAAACCCCCCGGAGTCAACATGGCCCCAACCTCAATGTTCGATCAGAGCTCTATAGTCTATCACCGATACGCTATGATAGTCAACGCATCCTTGAGACCCCCCGCAAACAACCACGTTATGTCAACAAAGTACCATACAAGGTACTGGACGCACCTGACTTGCAAGATGATTTTTACCTAAATCTGGTGGATTGGGGGAGTAGTAACGTATTAGGTGTTGGCCTTGGAAACTCCGTCTATATGTGGAATTCGCAAAGCGGAACGGTCACTAAGTTATGTGAGCTAAGAGACGACACCGTCACGAGCGTTAACTGGATTCAGAGGGTGAGTCATTAAAGTTTATCACTGCATTGGCGCGGGGACTAACGGAGACACGCACAGGGTACACATCTTGCTATAGGGACTGGGAAGGGACTTGTGCAGATCTGGGATGCAGAGCGATGTCGCCGTCTACGAACGATGATTGGCCATACCAATCGTGTAGGTGCCCTGGCTTGGAATGACCACATCCTTACATCTGGCTCGCGAGATCGCCTCATCTATCACCGAGATGTGCGCTCTCCAGATCAATACCTCCGGCGACTTTCTGGCCATAAGCAAGAAGTCTGCGGTCTCCGATGGAATACAGAAGACGGTCAGTTGGCTTCGGGTGGCAACGATAACAAGCTTTTGGTGTGGGATAAGCTAAACGAGACGCCCCTCTATCGCTTTTCTGACCACACGGCCGCTGTCAAAGCGATTACCTGGTCACCTCATCAGCATCATTTGCTTGCTTCGGGTGGTGGAACGGCCGATCGGACTATCAAGTTCTGGAATACCTCGACTGGATCGTTGATCAAAGAGGTTGACACGGGCAGTCAAGTCTGCAACCTAGCCTGGTCGAAGAATTCGGACGAAATTATCAGCACACACGGCTACAGTCAGAATCAGATTGTAATCTGGAAGTATCCACGTATGGAACAGATCGTATCATTAACGGGGCATACGTTCCGTGTCCTGTATCTGGCAATGAGCCCCGATGGCCAAACGGTCGTTACGGGTGCTGGTGATGAGACTTTGAGGTTTTGGAAGATTTTTAACAAGAGGTCCGGGAGAGACCAAGGGCGTGAAGGCAGCAAGTTGGCGGAATGGGGCACCATCCGGTGATATTACGATCGATATATTTGATGACCTTAGTGCTACGGCATCTTTAACATTCCCCGCAAAGGGTTTTCGATATGCATTAGACACGGCGTTCACGGATTTTGGCGTTATTTCGATCCTGGGGATTTCCTTGGTCGGTCCGAGGGGGAAGGGTTATCACGGTTTAATTGGCATCTCTCGCATTTTGTGGGTTTACGGCATTTGACAGGCGCTTATTTGCGAGGCGCTTTGTGTCCCAGCATTTGATCACAATATTTTGTCATGTACCGTTGGCCTTATTCGTGTTGTTCGCGCCTTCGCCACTATGTCTACGTTTCTAGTGCGCCACTTCTTTTGATTTACATCAACCGACTTTGTTTCCATTACTAGGCCACTGGCCTTTCACAATCAGTCCCGCATCCCTCCGTGCACTAAATGTAAGCGACGGCGCTTATGGTGTTTTGAAAGGTGGCCAATTACGGCGTTTGCTCATCACGACAAGTGGTTGGAAAACCTCGAGTTCTCTCACCTTGCATTGTCGCATTATATGTACCTTCTTCTGTTCTTCTTTTTTCCTGGCAGGATTGATGATGAGATGACTTATTAAATGAGGGCTTTGCTTAGTTCGCTATATTCCAGGGTCTCATCCACTCCGGAGACACTTGCAATATGAAGCCGTATTGACCATTGTTCTACGAATAATAAGAATGAAATCTGCCAATATGGATCTGAAGTAGACGCTCGCGTATATATGTACAGTAGCCCGAGTAGCGAAATAGCTTTGATTAGATTGTACTGCGCTAATATGTGATCTATATCCATTTTGCTTGCAACGTTTTTCTGGCTAACTTTCTATTCTATGCCTAAGGACTAACAATAGAATGCTGGCTTAATAGGTAACAGCGAGTGCCAGCTTTCTGTCTACAAGTATTAGATTAACGAAATCATCCTCCTTCTCATTTCACACAACACAAATCCGATCATGTCCTATTACCATGGCTCCCGGGCCCTGGATAAACTTTCAGTGGAACTAATCGAAACAACCCTATCTAAATCCTCACACCAATGGTCTCTGCAAAGCTTAAATAAATTTGGTACTTGCCAAGTCCTAATATACTCCAGTGTTGACATGACAGAAGTTCCCAGTGTGATACAGCTCACAGAACCGACTTCTTCTTAGTATACCCGGCAGTCCAAAATCCAGGCCACTCACTCGGCAGCTCTTCCACAATGAACCTGAAAATGGCGGCGTGTACCTCTTCCGGCTTTTCATACTGCGCAAAGTGTCCTGCGTCGATCGTAACCTCAGTCAAATTACTACAGTTCTCTCTCATCGGCTCGACAAGGCGAGACGTTATGGTATCACATATCACATCCCTGGCGTCATGGATAAACAGGACTGGTTGGTCCAACTTCCCCTCGCGCTTTCCATTGTATTCCGCGTTCCGCGCATGGTGAAGGTAGTACGCAGATCCGGCCCAGAAGCCGGTTCTCTGCATATCCTGAACAAAAGAGTCGAAGACCTCCGCAGGGAGCACCGGAGGCCCTGTCATCTCCACACTCGGGGGCTTTGGCGCCCCGCCCATCCATCCGCTCTTGCGCACGGTGGCGAACAGTGGGGCAAAACGGCTAGATGGGGGCGTGGATGGTTGCAATGAAGCTTTGCACATTCCTGCAATGTCACTGTCGAACCATTCGACGGTTTTTTCGAAGTTCTCCTCCCAGTTCTTCATATAGTCCCACTGGCCGAACTCGTATTCGTCCGCTGGGTAGAGCTCGCGGTTCACATAGGGAAGGAAGCCCTGCCAGCCGCGCTCGATAGTGTGGAACGGCACAGACATATTCACCAACGCTTTAACCACCTCGGGGTGTTGCGTCGCAACGGAGGATGTGACGCCTGCGCCCCAGTCGTGGCCGACCCAGATCGCTGCATCGCGGCCTGTGTCGGCTAGCAAAGCTAACATGCCCTCTACGATGGCCTCTTGACAGTAGTCATCGGCCACGCGGCGGGCAGTCGACTGCCCATAGCCTGGCATATCAGGGGCAATCGCGCGGAACCCCACGGATGCGAAGGCATCGATTTGCGCCTTCCAGGTGATCGCGCTGCCTGGCCAGCCATGGATAAAGAGAACCAGAGGGCCATTTGCAGGGCCTGCTGCTAGGTAGTGGATCTTTTTGCCGTCCGCGTAGACGACGTTGTGGTCGGTGATGGCTACCATAATGATATGTGATCGTCGGGAGTTCAGAGTCTCGCCGATTTGTGAACCCTCAGTCTTTCTGCGTTGCTTGTTTGATGGCCTTAGACACACGAGGTTACTTATGTGTTATCCCCTCAATCCTTCGGTTAAAAGTCCTCGGGGTGATCAAAATGGGGGCGATCAGGTGGGGTGAGATTTAATATGTATACGTACTAAAGTACTACCGAGTAGGTAAGCACTGCCCCTCACTGAATCGTGCAACACGATCCAATCTAACTCAACCACTATAGCAATGAGTAATATTAGTCGCTCTGCATAAACCAGTCTTATCATGTCCTGCCGCCCGCTGACATCAACCTTGTTCACATCGTCGACCGGAAAGGGATGTCAATCTCTCGGGATTAAACGTCGGATTTATGCAGCTTATACTCAACGCCGGTCAAACGCCGGTAACTCCTCGTTCTGCTCTTGAATGGGGAGTTCCTCTCTGAGATATAAAAAGGAGGATATGGCTGTCGAAATGGTGTTAAAACCCATGATCACAAATTGCAACGACTTCAAAGTTTCATCAGTGCACACCTCCACCAGACGAAGATGCCCGAGATTGTGGGCAAGGAAGTAGGCCCCATTGGCTTTGGTCTGATGGGATTGACTTGGCGAGCGACGCCACCGTCTCAGGATCAGGCCTTCGAGGCTATGCGCACCGCTATCCATAATGGAAGTATGTTAATCCCTTGGCAGGTAGCCAACTGGTCCCTTTTCATCCTCGGTAACTAACTACTGTAACTCCAGGTAACTGTTGGAATGGTGGCGAATTCTACGGATCCCCTGATTACAATAGTCTCGTGCTCCTGGAACGGTACCTTGAGAAGTATCCAGAAGATGCCGATAAAATCGTTCTGAACATCAAGGGTGGTTTGAACCCCCAGACTCACCAGGTAGACGCCTCTCCGGAGAACACTCGCAGAAGTCTGGATAACTGCATTGCTCAGTTAAAGGGCCGCAAACAAAAGATTGACATGTTTGAATTCGGTCGCCGCGACCCAGCTGTGCCGATGGATGTCACCTTTGATTTGATCGATAGGGAGTATGTCCAGACTGGAAAGATCGGGGGCATCGCCCTGTCAGAGGTGCGGGCTGAGACCATTCATGAAGCCGTCAAACACACCAAGGTGGTCGCGGTAGAGGCCGAACTCTCCTTGTAAGTTACCTGGATCGAGTCCATGGCTGCGTATGTTGACTGAGTCAGGTTCACTACCGACATCTTGGAGAATGGTGTCGCTGCGGCATGCGCTCAATATGGGATCCCAATCATCGCCTACTCGCCCATTGGCCGAGGCATGTTAACCGGCCAGTTCAAGAAGTTTGACGACCTTCCAAAGGACTCGCTGCTGCTCTCCCTCAACTTCCCCCGCTTCCAGCAGAGTAACTTCGAGAAGAATATGCAGCTGGTCGAGAAGGTGGAGGAGATCGCGAAGAAAAAGGACTGCACACCAGCACAGCTGGCTATTAACTGGACGAGAACGCTATCCAGGCGTCCGGGGATGCCGACTATTATTCCGATTCCCGGTGCGACAACAGCAGACCGGGTGGAGGAGAACAGTAAGCTTATCGACATCACGGACGAAGAGATGGCGGAGATTGATGCGATTTTGGAAAAGTTCACCCCAGCTGGTGGACGATACCCCGAGATCATCCCGACTAATACGTAGGCTATGAGGATTGTGTCTGAGCTGGCTAATGTATCAAGAATGGAGGCTGTATGTGTTTATGTAAACTTTTGCTTTTTATAGTTCGTATTGTGTCATTGTGGCTTCCCTACAGGCGGGTGGGTTGTATACAATGTAGATTCCATGTCAAGACATAGCGAACTATCGATTTTTATCCTTTCAGAGAATGAGAAACTACGTTCATTATTATAATACACTCGTAACAGTCTTACAGCAAGACGCAAACAAGAAACCGACTGAACCATTGAAAGGGGGCCAGCCCTAACTATGCAGCGGCAAAGTAAGTGACCGGTTTGGAGATGTTCATGGAATTTTTAGAAGAAAGAATAACAATTAAACTATAGATATTCTCCCAAGAGATGGCAAGACTCGTAGTTTTAATTCATGCAGTTATAGCATCCAGCTGGTTTAACAATAATCATCAACTTTTTATTGTCCACTTCGAGACGTCTCACACCCATTCCTGTGTCGCGTTAATAATGTAATTGGGCGTGGGAAGATCTCAGAGATACCCAGAGAGATGGCCTTAAGAATACCAGGGTAGCCACCAAATGTCCCCTGAGCTACAGCCTATAATGCAACACAGCACTGAGTACCCTTACTAAAGCAGTGTGATGAGGAGAGTTCAAATCAGTAGAAAAATTCCGGTTCGTATAGGTGTATATATGATATAAAAACACAACCTCCGATGGTCTCTAGATTGGAGATACGCCCCAAACCATATTGGGACCGATTTCATTACTTATGCTACACTGGTTATAGAACATTAGCCCAGATGACCCGATGACATGCTTCTACGCATTCTCTTAGAACTCACAATATGGATTGAAGATTTATAGAACTAGCCTTCCAGGCTCAACCGTCAAAAGAGCCTTGACACGGTCTAAGAAAACCCTAGCTCTCTTCTCCTCTTCAACAGGAACAGTCAGACTAAAGACATTGGCGGCGCTACCGGCCGGAGCCTCCACCACCGAGGGCCGGGGAACAGCTTTGGAGACCTTGCCGCTGAGAATATCGATGATGTCTTCCTTAACAGGCTTGGCCGGCTGAACGGCGGAGGGCGCCTCAACTACGTTCAACTCAGGAACGTAATCGCCCCGGGATGTCTGGATGGGCTTTGCGCCGAGAACCTCATCGAACAGCTCGTCGGCGGACTGCTTCTCGCGAGACGAACGGGGAAGGTCGTCGTTGGCCAGGTCGGTAGCACGGGCGAGGAATGTCGCAAGAGGTACGTTAACACCCAAAGTCTCTTGGATCTTCTTCTGGACGGACAGGACAGTAGCCAGGGAGATCGAGACGGCTACGGAGGTAGTTGGTGGAGGTCTAGCGACTGGCTCCTCGGCCACTGGCTGTGGCTCAGCGGGCTTGGGCGGTGCGGCGATCTTGATGTTGCTCAGGTCGAGGTGGGCAAGCTTATCAAACCGGGCTTGCTGGGTGGCGGGATAATCAGCCGGGATGGAGCCGAGGTAGGCGAGGACGTCGCCCTTGAGAAGACGGCCCTTGGGACCAGACGCTGGGATCTTTGAAACTTCCGAATCTGGAATGCCCTTCTCGTGAAGGAGCTGGATAACGGATGGGTACAGCGGGTAGGCGGGGTTCTGGGTCTGAACGGCAGAAGAAGATGCCAGGCCTAGATAGAGCGGCCAAAAGCGATGTCAGCGTACAGGTCTCGGAAGGTGTATATATTCCAAGCGTCTTTTGCGAAAGAATCTCCCTCATTTTGATATCCCGCGGGCAACTTACGTCTTGTAGTACCGAGTACGCGTGGTTGCCGTCTGGCGAGCACGGCCGGAATTTGGCGCACAGTGAAGCTGGAGGCCATTTCTAGATATACAAAGATCTCCCTTTATAAGATCTGGGTCGTGTGCTTTCTCCGGTCGTATGATACTCCCGTGCTGTAATTGGATTCGGCGGACTAGGGACAGGAACGATCAAGAACCCACCACCACGTCGATGGGGCCGCACAGAATCCCAAGTGGATCGTGTGACTCGAGGCGATATCGCGATCTAAAGCTAATTGTAAGAAGACATAAACGCTGGATTCGACTGCAAAAGGTGAGACCGACCTTGTAGAGACGTTGAGGTTGTTGGGAGCTTCACCGGCCGCCCGGACGGGAACATTTTTCTGCCGCGGAGACGACCGGACTCCAAGTCCGTCACAGTTACTGAGAGCTATCGGAGTTCTCCATTGAACTATCGGTAAGTCCATTTTCCTATTGTTCCTTTTAATTGCCTAGCTCTAGGTTGTATGCAATGTCGGAGGCCAATCACCGCCCGGCATTCTGCGATTTCCGTCCTGTATTTGATCCCTCTATGTATTCTAATGCTAATTGACAGTATGCCTTGAACTAGGCCCCATAATGTTTGCAAGATCTTTTGCTTTCCGGGCATTTTCGCTGCAATGTCCCAGGACCTTTATGACCCCCGGATCGTCGGTGTCAAGCCCAACTTGGAGATACTTCACTTCAAGCGCTGTTCGAACAAAGGCCGCGGTTAAAGTCAAGCCACAGTATAGCCCTCCGCAATTCAAAGCGCCTCCGCAAACCGAGCAAAGCCTGAAATTTGCTGGACGACGAGCAGAGGGTTTCGGAAAATTAGAGCGAAAGGTCGCGAAAGAGGGACAGGTATTACTTTTCCAAGCGCCATCACATCGCAGCTATGTTCTAGGTGCCTACGGCATTTCAGCGTTTTGCTTCGCTTATTCCGTATACAACTCCAACGTTGTCTTTCGCGATCCGATAATACCTCTTCCAATGTGGCAGCAGGCTCTTTTTGGCGGTATCTGCGTCATGATGAGCGTCATGGGTACCGTGTTCCTCTTCAAAACTGGACGGCTGATCAAAGCAGTCAATGCCGTTCAATCTAACGGACAGACATATCTCCGCTTCACTGTTCGGAGCTTCATTCCTTTCAAGAAGCCATTTGAGTTCGATGCTTTACCCCATCAAGTAGCGTTTTCTCGTCGGCTAGTTGTGACGCATGACTCTGTGGCTCGCATGCAGCATGCAGAGGCCGCTCAAAATGGGAACGTGAGCTTCTTCAAAGCGCCTTTAAAGAAGACGAGCATGCTCCTTTGGAGACTATTCCGATCTGTTCGGCAATTGTTTACACAGGAAGACTTCATCCTCTTGGAAGTGGAAGGTCAAAAGGGTGTTATGAGGATGGATTCTGCGGGATTCGTATCGCAGGACTTTCTTGTGATTGGCAATCCGGTCAGTTATAGGCGTTAGATGGCTGGCTGATCAAGTTGATCTGCTGTGGGCCATCTGATTGTGATATTCATTCTGAAGATGTCTAATACTGGTATTGTTCTTGGTCCCCTTGATTGGGACCTTTTTGCATCCTGAACTTATGAAGCGTCTCGATCTGTCCTTGTACAACAGATTCCCATGTATAAATAAAACCAATTCTTCTACAAAATGTAGCAGTACCGAGCATAATCTAAGTAAACAACAAGAGTGAGACGACATCATGGTTGTATTATCCGTGGCACGTGACCACAGGCGCGTCCTTGTAATTGTCTGTGACGCGACTTCCAGATCACTATCGCGCGGGCCCCTCCAAACACCCGACGGTCAGTTGTCGTTTACCCCAGAGTCTCTGGGTCGCCTGAGGCAGTTCTCAACGCTTCGCTTTACCTTTCCAGACTTGCAACCGCGGTCGCCGAAAAGCGACTGCCTTGTCGCAAGATGGGGAAGCTCATCAGGCTCGAGCTTTTTAGTATGCAGCGCTTTCGGAAGGTCATGATACATACTTGATTACTGACTGGCACACAGACTTCAAATCATACAAGGGACACCATACCCTTCTTTTCGGCGATGCCTATTTCACTTCTATTATCGGGCCCAACGGGTCCGGAAAGTCCAACTCGTGCGCTTCTCCGCATCCCCGACTGGAAACGTACGTGCGCTGACCATACTAGGATGGATGCTATTTCCTTTGTGCTAGGAATTAAGTCTTCTCACTTGCGATCTACGAACCTTCGCGATCTTGTCTACCGCGGTCGTGTCCTGCGCACCTCGAAACTCGATGCTGATGGTAATGTTATCGACGAAGAACCGAACGGACAGGATCACGCCGAAGATGGAGTTGACGGCGAACAATCACAAGACCCTAGCGGATCGAATGATCCTAAAACAGCATGGGTTATGGCAGTCTACGAGGATGATGCCGGCGAGGAGCAACAATGGCGACGATCGATTACGAGCCAGGGAGTCAGCGAATACCGTATCAACAACCGCATCGTGACCGCGCAGCAATATAACGAGGCGCTTGAGGCGGAGAATATCTTGATTAGAGCGCGCAACTTCTTGGTCTTCCAGGGTGATGTGGAGGCGATCGCGTCACAATCACCAAAAGATCTTACCCGGCTGATTGAGCAGATCTCTGGGAGCCTCGAATACAAGGCTGAGTACGAGCGTCTCAAAGCGGAGGCAGAGGAGGCAGCGGAGCAACAGACAGTCCAGCTTAATCGTCGGCGAGCCATCAATTCCGAGATCAAGCAATACCAAGAACAGAAGCGGGAGGCCGAGAATTATGCTCGTAAAGCGGAGGAGCGCGACCAAGCTATCATCACTCACATCCTCTGGAAGCTCTTCCATTTCCAGCGCATGATCGACGATTCCAGTGCAGAGATCTTGAAGTACCAAGATGAACTCAAGGAGTATCGTCGGGGCGTTGAGAAGTACGAAAAGAACGTCGAGGATGCTAAGAGGGAGCACGCGGGCGTTGGTCGAGAGGTAGCAAAGGCCGAGAAAAACATCGCGAAGAAAGAGAAGGATATCGAGGAAGCCGCCAATGACTTGGTCCCGATTGACGAGAAAGTCGACATTACTATGAAAAAAGTAGAACGATTTGCCTCTCGAATCGCAGAGATTGGCAAGGAGCGAGACTCGCAGTCGGCCAATGTCAAGCGTCTCGAGAAAGACCTTAAAGTCGTTGAAAAGGCACAATCTCAGTGGGAAGCAGAGTGGCAAAAGACAATGACCAAACAAGGCGTTCAACTGAGCGAGGCTGATCAGCAAGAATACAACAAACTGAAAGAGGAAGTCAACAAGCGATCGTCTGCGGAGCAGTTGAACCTCGACAATCTACGGCGCCAAATGAAGACTGAAGCCGAAGCCCACAACAGCCTTAAAAGCAAGTTTGAAAGTACCGAGTGGCAGCTCAAGACTTTAGAATCGGATACACGCTCATTGACTGAGCGTAGGTCGTCCATCAAGGATACGGTCAAAACTACATCTAAGGACATCGAACGCAAGAAGAAGGAGCTGAACGCACTCACTTCCGAGCGGCTGCGTGTTTCGCAGATGAGGACTGAACTTGAGGAGAAGCTACAAGTTGTCTTGAAGAAACTTCTTGAAGCTGATGACGGCAAGAAGCAGACTGAGAGGGAGATCAGAACAAAGGAGCTGATCTCGACCTTGAAGCGTATCTTCCCTGGTGTAAAAGGCCGCGTCAGTGACCTATGCAAGCCGAAACAGAAAAAATACGCCGACGCTGTTAGCACTGTTCTTGGCCGTCACTTTGATGCTATTGTTGTTGACAACGAGAAAACTGCCAAGGAGTGTATCCAGCATCTTCGTGATCAGAGAGCCGGCCAGGCTACCTTTATTCCTTTGGAAACTATTCAAGTTAAGGCATTCAATTCTAACCTAAAGGGAATGCACAGAGGAATGCGCCCAGCGATTGAAACAGTGGATTATGATGACTCCGTGTCCAGGGCTATCAGCTACGCATGCGGAAACGCCATTGTGTGTGATGACTTGGCGACAGCCAAGTATCTCTGCTACGAAAAACATGTGGATGCGAAGGCCGTCACTCTCGACGGTACAGTGATCCACAAGGGCGGCCTGATGACTGGTGGCCGAGGCCCTCAGCAGAACTCGAAGCGCTGGGAAGATTCCGAGGTAGAGAATCTATTCAAACTCAAGGACAAATTGATGGCCGACCTTGCCAATCTGCCCAAGGGCCACCGCCGGGGTACCGAAGAAGAAACGCTACAAGGAGAGCTGGTTGGTCTTGAACAGCGCTTAGCGTATGCCCAAGAGGAGCTCAAGGCGCTTGAGAGGAATCTTCAAAGCAAGCACACTGAATTGGACTTTGTTAAGCGCCAGCTCGAGGAGGTGAAGCCCAAGTACGTGGAGAAGCAGGAAGAACTGGCGGAGCTTGAACAGACAATCACAACATCGCAAGAAACCGTCAGCAACGTTGAAGATGAGGTCTATCGTAAATTCTGCAAGCGCCTTGGGTACAGCAACATTCGTGAATATGAAGTTCAACAGGGATCCCTGCATGAAGAGGCTGCCCAGAAGAAACTTGAGTTCACAACCCAAAAGAGCAGAATTGAGAATCAGCTCAGTTTTGAGAAGCAGCGTCTCCAGGCCACTCTTGATCGAATTGCCAGTCTGCAAACTCAACACCATCGTGACCAGGATATGATCGAAGAGCTCAAACAAGAACAAGAGGGCATTCGTAACCAACTGGACGAGTATAACGCGGAGCTCGAAATTCTTCGTGAGCGTCTCGAGCAGCAGAAGGAATCTTACGCACAATCCGCCGAGAACCTCACACAACATCGTAGAGAGCTTCAAAGACGCAGCAGAGATGTGGAAGCTACCTTGAAGAATGTAAATGCATTGGAAGCAGAGGTCCAGCGTAACTCATCCAGCCGATACGCTCTTCTTCGGCGCTGCAAACTTGAGGATATTGACGTCCCATTGACCGAGGGATCAAACCCGCTAGACCAGCTTCCTATTGATGAGCTTGTACAGGCAGCTGACCCTGACGCAATGGATGTTGATGAAGACGCGAATGGTGGCGCTGACGGCGCTTTCACTGTTCAGGACTATGGTATTGAGGTTGATTTCGACTCTCTGGGCGAAACACTCAAGGAGGTGAGCAATGCTATCTATGCCGTTCCAGAATACATACTAACTTCCCACTAGGAGTCTGACGAGAAGCTTGAAGAGGAGTTACTAGATAAAATTCGGTCTTTGAATAGTGAACTTGACAAAATGGCTCCCAATACCCGTGCAATGGAACGGCTGGAGAGTGTCGAGAACAAACTCCGAAGCACAGAGAAAGACTTTGATGAATCACGAAAACACGCCCGAAAGACCAAAGAGGACTTCGAGGAAGTGATGCGCCAACGATCAGAGCTGTTCAACAAGGCGTTCACTCACATATCGGAGCAAATCCAGCCCATCTATCGCGACTTGACAAAGAGTAGCAACTATCCATTAGGTGGACAAGCGTAAGTTACGGGTATTTCGTGTACGTTTAATCTGCGCCTATGCTGATGAGACATTACCACTCGATAGGTATCTGGACATCGAGGATTCAGATGAGCCATATCTTGATGGTATCAAGTACCATGCCATGCCACCGCTTAAGCGTTTCCGAGACATGGAGCACCTCTCTGGTGGTGAGAAAACCATGGCGGCCTTGGCTCTCCTATTTGCCATCCATTCGTACCAGCCATCACCGTTCTTCGTGCTAGACGAAGTTGATGCTGCCCTCGACAACACTAATGTCGCTCGGATTGCGAACTACATTCATGATCACGCTGCTCCGGGTATGCAGTTTATCGTCATCAGTTTGAAGACTGGTCTCTTCCAGAACAGTGAGGCCTTGGTTGGAATTTACCGAGATCAGACGGAGAACAGCAGTAAATCCTTGACCCTTGATGTGAGTTTTACCTGTCTCTCCCCTCGGTTAACATGTGGCGCGGCTATTGACTTGTGGTTCCTCTTGCAGCTCCGGAAATATAATTAGACGACTCGGACTGGTATATTTGCCTTCAGGGGAAACAGTCCTTTCTGAATGATATGTAGAATAGTTCTTGATCTTCTTCCTTCGTGGTCCATAGCTACGATATTACTGGTTCTTGCAACGGAATAATGGTTCGCTGTAGGCAATTGATTTGCTTTCTTTGATGTACAGTGGCAGTGCACAGTAGCGAAACTAATCTGGTCCATGGGGTTTCATACTCCATACGGAGTCCCAAAGCCGCAATTTCCCCCTTAAAAGCCTCGCAGTCTCCACTTTTGACACGGACGTTTGCCGACCGGTTAACTATTCAATAGTTTTGGATCCTCCCGTGACATTAGAAAGGCACAGATTGCGTTGCGTGGAGGGCCTGGGTCCAGGCTTTGGATTTCATCCGGAGCATAACGTGGTCGTTTCAGCTTGCTACGAAGGTTGCCATCCAAGGTATATTCCCTCGACGGACATATGCGGTTACATGAAAAGCGGATCCTATTGCAGTATGTAGTTACTCTCCTTACTTTATGACAGTTCGGGATGCTGCACAACACATTCGGGAGGTAGAACCCCAACCTCCTATGTATAGGTATCTTGCAATGTAATGGGTTATCTGGAATTCCCAAGTCCATGCATACGAGCACAAGCGCGAACCGTCGATATACTAATGGCAAACGAAAGACGATCCCAGACTGCCAATTATGGCAATATCGTTTCGGCGACCCCATTTGGAACTTGGGTGATTGGGGGCGAAAAAAAAAAAGAAGATAAGAGCTGAAAGGGTGGGTACTTGAAGGCGAAATGGGTGGGAGGAAAAGTTCTCTCCACGGAAATGTGAAAGGGTAGACCCGACAGTCTGGGTCGAGAATCAATAGACTATGGAAACTTACATTCCGGTTGCCTGTTTTCCGTGTCCGTCGGATCGGCGCTCGATCAATGGAGGGCAGGCATTTTAGATCATTGATCGGTTGTGGCCGTCGAAATCCTGCCAGCTGGGTAGGCGTCAGCCACAAAGCGGTTGTAGATTGTTGCTATGTATGGAGAGGCAGGGCCCACTTCTGTAAGAGATGAGCCAGTGGAGCTTGGGGGTTCGCCATCCGAGTGGTTGCGCACTTATTCAATCTAGTAGGGGTGCATGGAAGTCGCGCTTTTTTTCTGTAGGGAGTAACCTACTCTGTATGCGCCGAGTGGAGCGGAATTGGCGACCGTATGCATCGCAAATCCGGATACAACCTAGCTAGACACATTGATTATGAGATGAGATCCACCTGGATGTAATCCGCGTTACGGAATACTACCAGAATCGACTAATGAGGATTTCAAGTCGAGTAACTCCCAGAGCGAGAACAGTCCTTGTGGGGGTGGTCTCTTGAGTTCTAGTACTGTTTCATATGGTGAGCCTCCCATTTCCAAGGCAGAAGATCGTCTTCCCCGGATACGCGTTTTTAATGAACGCAGATCAGTGCGAGGTCGATCTTCAGAGATAGAGTTTTGTGCTGAGAACCGCCGAATCTAGGGTTGAATTACAGTAAGTATCGGCGAAGGATTTCATGGCTAAAGCAACGCTTTGAATCATGTACACAGCACTGTACAGAGAGAAGTGCGTGGCTGTCAGTCATGTTCTCCATTGGCAATGACGGGCTGTCATCGTCAGTTGAGAGTCGGTAGGGGTCAAAGCGCGGATAGACAGGAGATTTGCATCAATATCAGCAATAGTGTACTGTGGGATAAATTAAGTATTGAATGTCATCTGTACTTCGTACTCTCGATAAGGATGCAGCTACCAGTTGCGTCCGTACTAGCGGGATTCATCGTTAAGCTAGTGCAACGACAATAACCAGGAGGTTATTCATCGAATGGTCGGTGTGGAAGCACGACGATCTGTGTTAGTGTGTTCGATATCTCATAAATCCACCGGCCAATAAGTTGGCTCAGACTTGAGGGCCAGAATACAGGTATCCAGGCCCCAATAGATGAATCGATTTCTGCCGGTGCTCAGGCAGCTCTAGTGCTGCTGATAACCATACTATCAGAAGATGAAGTGATTGTAAGTTTTGTCGCGTATTGACTGACATTCTATGAACACCGTTGGAAATACCCAACAATATCTGGCAAGACACCATAAGTGCCCAAGCTCTGCCAGTAACGTTACTATGGTGTCGCTCGGGTCTCCTATATCTGCAAGCCATCCTGCAGAGTGTCACATCCCCGGTAGCTCTCAGTATGGCCACCATTCGGTGCTTGCGTACGTGGCTGTCTTGATGCCCTTGACTCCCCTGTCATAACATCGTAGTAATAACCCAGACTTGCCACCCGTCCATCGATCGAAGCAAGTATGAAAACAAAAAAAAAAAAAAAAGAAAAAAAGTGGATGGATGTTGATGAAAGCGAAGCAATCACCATCGACTTTCCCCGCAAAGGCGAGGAGGTATTTACTGTTTGGTTTGCCATTTGGCTTAACCCCCTGGCCACCATCTGCAGGAATCTTCCGAGTGCCACCGTACTTCGACAGCGTACCATGGTTAGATAGCTACTAAATTAGTGTAACCTGTCCAGGACCCCATGTTGCTTTTTCTCTCCCCTTTAGTTTTTCAGCTGAGAAGATTTAATACATAAATGTCAATCGGGGTTTGGCCGGAGATGAGCGTACCCAATGGTGATAACCGGATATCTTCTCCGTGGGACGGTGAAACAACTGATGTCTCCCCCCCAAATACCCTTGGAACAAGAGAACTAACTGCAGTCTGTATCGTTCACTGTAAGAATAAATGTTCGGCTACGCTCGGGCCTTTGGGTTTTACTGACCAAGAACAGCATCTATCACACACGTCAAGACTCAAAGGGTCCTCCTGCATCGTCCCCCATTTCAACATTTTCGAGTTGCTATCGTTTTTGGGTGAACTTTATTGAAGCGATCGGCGGTCAAGCTGTGACTTTGATGTCCAATCTTCGTACAGGGTCTTGGTGGAGGTAACGCCTCGAACCCAACTGACGTTGATCCGGTACGAAAGGGGTTAATCCCACTGGCGGGTAATAGTTCCAGAACATAGCATGCCCAGCAGCTCAAGTCGAGGGACTTTCATAACGTCTCAAATGAAGGAAAGGTTTTAGCCGCTGTTTGAAAGGATCTCCGGCGCCATTACCGGACCATGGAGCGGGCCTTGTGGAGAAACTAGAAACAGGCCGCGTTAGTCTCCTTCCATTCGAGTTGACGTTCAGATCTTCCCTGGACCATGTGACGCCCATTTAGAATAGGGCATCAGTGCTGCGGAAATTCGAGGACAATCCTTTGGGAAAGTCAAAGCACGCACTATCGTGTCAGATGGGCTGTTCCAGACAAATAACGGGCTATATGATTGGTAGAAGTGGCGCCGAACCACAATGTCTTTCCTACTGTGTGTGTGAGTCCTACTGTTGATTGTAGGACTCTCGTCAACTCGGCCAGTCGAGGATGTTCATGCGTAATCTCAGAGTCACACACTAACTTGGGTTACCACTGTGTCAGAACCCGAACTCGAAGATCATCCTTCCGTTGACCAAACATAGTCTGATTAGAGTTGGACTCAACCACTCTCCTATTGGTGTTGGTCCATGAGGCTTGCCTGGTCTTCGCCTATCAACGAAACAGAACACACTAGCAGTTCAGAATGGTCCAGGCCATGGTTACTTTTGGCGAAATAATGGGAATATACAGTAGTGTCGGTGCAGGCCGCTTCCGTTCCCACGGCCTGAATCATTCATTTGATCATCAGCCAAATAAGGAATGTAATTCAGGCCACCAAGCTGTCAGGCGTTGGGAATACAGCACGTCATTCATCCCTATATCTGTAAACACGACATCATCTATGCTTCTGGTGTGACTTGGCAGCATTTGGCGCCATGAGCAGCCTCAGCCTTCGCTTTCTCTTTTTGGGAAATGATGTCCTAGTCATGCACAAGTATGGAGCCCTGTCCCCATTTATAGAATAATGAAAGTTTAGGTGTATAGTTGGTGGCTTCGATCTTCTGTAGATATTTGTTTTCCTTGCATTAGTTTGTCAATTGTAACAGCCACAGTCGTGTTGACATGACCCATTGTTCATTTAGAATTCGTACTTTTTTCACTCTTGGCCGCGTACTCCAATAAGGGTATTGTTCTTCCTCATCGTATAATATTTGGCTTCTTCTCGGCCGTAGATATGGTTTCATTGAACCCCCCTGAAATTCTAAATTCCTGCAGACGCCTCATGACTTAGCTGTCTCTTTTTGTGTCCCTATAACAGTTAATTCTCGTTGTCATTCAAGCATTTACTTTCGTTCAAACCATACCAGCAACAAGTGGCGTTAAACAGAAACAGCCCTTAACGAGATACCACTCATCTCGTACAATGAGTATGACCAGTCCAGAGTACAGTATGGATGCGATAGGTCAGCCCATAGCTGCGAAAGAAGAAGAGCAGCCGCAGATGCTTCCATATCACGATATGACTCGGTCGAAGGCACCGGTATGAGCAAGAGCCCCCCATTAAATCAGACGCATCACAGTCTGATGTGATATCATGGATAGGAATGCTCGCAGACGACTACCACATTCAACTTCCCTTACCCACACTTCGCTCTGTTATACATCAACCGCAATGGAGAACTCGGCGTGGAGGCTTCGTCTTCTATCGCGAGTTATGAGAAAACTATCTTCACGCACGACGTCAAGGAAAGGTTTCTCAAATCGGCCACGGTCGGATGGCAGTCTGATTTGCAAAGCTATCACGCCAGTAAGTGAAGAGGCAGTCGATGAGGGCATTAAAAGAAGAACATAGTAATAACCAGGGTGATGTTCTGCGGCAGACTCCGTGAGTCACATGGACGGCGATGTCAAACCCTTTTTGTCCAATACTCCCTTCACTTTACAACAACAACACCATAACCACCACCATAATCAGGCAGGCTGGTATCAGCCTGAGCTCATTCCTTGCGAATGGCAGTCACTGCAGAACAAGCGTCATAGGCGGAACCTTAGGCGCGTGAGCTCCGATGTCCGTCGTGATTCGGACTCGGATTCTCCTGGCGCAACGATCAGGTGGACGGCACTTCGACTTGGGCAAAAGAATCTTTTAAGGACTTACTATGAAAAAGCATTTGAGAACTTCCAACAGCTCAACTGCAGAGCAATTGCAAAGGCCTTCGTCAAACTAGTCGAGCCGCGCAAGCAAGTCAACCACCCATACAATGGACGAAAGACTACCGCAGGATCGTCTCAGCGAGTAGATCCAGAATTGACGAAGCCAAAATGGTGGCCGACAGGTGTCACACATAGGGAGCCCGATCATCTCCTGAAAGCTGGTAGGCCATATTCATTCCAGGCGCTCATCTGAGGCACCATGCTGATTCTCAATCCCTCTATGCAGAACGAATTCGTCTCCTTGTACACATTTTGTGCGAATTGAAAGATAGTCATGGAATAACAGCAGATAAACTCAAAGATGCCGGACAAGATGTACGGCGACAGATCATGCCGGCAGAGCGGTTACGTGTATTGGATGAGATTTACTATGTTCGAGAGATGGAAGAGCTCTACCTAGACGGGAAAATCAGTATGACTCCCTTGACATACCTCACTACTAGGAGATTCGGTAGGACTAACCACTGAAGCAGGCGGCGACACTATAATTCACGTCTCCCATGTCCATTTGGCTGAGGCCGGTGCTGACGCCGAGCTGCACGAGCCTTCCTCCAGCGACAACACCAATCCACTAGTTAACCTCACTATCAAGTCTAAGCGAGATGCCTCAAACATGTCCGAGTGTCATAAGCCAAGCTACGAGAGCGATGCACATTCCTCCACCGAGCACAGCCAACCAGCAAGACAGCCACTGGGTCAGATCGCCTGCGCTCCTCTATCTCCACTTTCAACTCCCTCCATTAGTCGAAAGAGCTCCTTGGAGAGTAGCCTCACAAGTTATTCTTCCGACCTGACCTCATCTATGCTGTCGTCCAATGAGGCCAATCGAGTATATACATCAAAAGACGTCAATGCCACGGCACCGTGTATTCCAGGCTATTTTACACAGCATATCTCCACACAACCTCCTGGACAAAATACTCAAACCGGATTTTGGAACAGTATCCCTCAAGCGCATCAGTCGCTTGCGTTCCAAGGATACTAATGAAGTTAATGGAGCTGTTTGTTGATTGCGAGTAGCAGAAATATTTGATAGATCCCACCCCATAGCGCTTTTTCTCTCTCTTTTCTTTCTTTATCGGATATATACCAATGTACACTATTGAAGCAACTAAGGAACTTTGTCCTGATGGGAAATTCAGCAATTTAGCTCCTTTAAACATAGAATGGATTATGATATCAATCTGCCATGCGAGAGCTCCGCATCGCAAAATGCTAGACAACACAGCCCGAATAATACATGAAGATACATAACTAAGCAGAGCTATCCTAGCAAGAACAAGCTAATCTACCGAAGCCATAAGCTCTGTCTCCTAAGTGGCGCTATAAGTACTCATGATCGATAAGATGCTCCTCATTCTAGGAATCAGGGCCATGTTTTCAAGTTCAGAAACGACTGGTTTACGGTCTTCCAGCAGTCCAAGGTCTTCTTCCCTCGTCCATAGGGTATCCGTACAGCCGAACTCGATGGGTGGATTCTGGCCATGGGGTTTGTAGAACATATTGAGATGTCGATATCCTTCTAACCCCCTCAGTGCATTCCTTACCGAGTATAGCACCTGTCCCGATTCAATGTCCCAACACTCATCCTGCTCAGTCTGCCCGACAACAGCGACTCGATAGCGCGTAAGGAAAATGAGGGCAATAAACTTCAATGTTTCGGCATCGGTCGTAATCCTTTGCGAGATTCTCTCCCCCCTTTGTGGGATCACAATGTGTACTGTGGTGAGATATGATAACTGTCGACGAATGTCAATCAAGTTGAAAAAATGAGAGGTGTCATGCATAAGATCCGGGCGGTAGGCGAAGTGTTTTATATTCCACCTAAGCTTGTATGGTAGTTCCAAAGCTAATGGCTCTGCGTACATGAAGACAAAGTGAGAGAAAAGAGCCCGCTCGGCTGTCCAATGGCACATTTTGTCTGTGAGAAGAAGGTTGTGATAAGTTGGGTCCAAGTCTCCCCAGACGACCTCCCTCACCCGGTCATTTTTTAAGTAGATTATTGGATGGTCGAGCCATTCGGCATGCGGAGGTGTCATAGCGAGTATGAAAATCTCATAGCGAATCTTCAGCGGGAAGTTGTTGAGGGTTCTCTTGGGTAGCATCTGGATTCTTGTTGAGCAAAATGGTGTGTATGAAGTGATCGAATTTGTTTCTAAGTATAAGTGATATAATGGTAGAGGATACGGTAGTATTTAGGAGGGGTGGCGGATGTAAGAAGATTCATACTCGTGGTCTGATCGAACATTCCCCCCGAATATATACCATCTGTGCCTGAATATGGAAGGAGCGATACTTTCATTGATCATGATATTAAGATGCTTTCCCATGAGTGTGAGCACCTTCCTGTCTTAACTCATTCACATTGTAGGTGCATGCTACATACAGATATATTGCCTGTATTAGCTGAGCTTGGCAGCTTTCTCCATATCCTCTCGCGTCAGAATATCCCCAGACTTTCGGAGAGGACTTAGACGTCCCATTTTCCGCAACTGAGCGATAAGACGCTCATCTCCAAAGTGGCTGTTATGTTCGAATTCCGGCTCTTCTGCGTATGCAACCCGCGCAACATCCACCAGCATTCGAGCCGTCATTCCGAAAACCCGATAGCGTGTCAACACACCAGACTTTTCCTTTTCTTCCAGAGCATTGACAGCATCTTTCTGTTGTTGGTTGGCAGTGCGAGGTCTGACCACCGACTGAGGTCGAACAGGGACGAAGAATTGGTGCACTGTCTAGTCAGTCATGGCCAACAGACAGAGGAAGGGAAGATATCTGCCAGGATGTACTCACTGCGCCAATTAGACTGATGCCACTCCGTCCAAGCACCTTGATACCAATCCGATGGACTTCCTCCCCAGTCACCCTCATCGCTCATACGTAAGAAATTATGAAATGGCGCCGTGAACACCGCCGCAACTTCCCTGGCATCCAATTTAGGGATTAATGTCACTTCAGGGTCAGCATCCTGACCGGTCTTCTCATCATATGAGTGAAGTAGTGCTACACATGGACGAACCACAAGCTCCGTTCTCGCAAGATTGGCCGGCAATTCGCAGAGATGCTCCACGACAAAGGGCTGAGGGAGCGATTGGTCATTATCTGGCAAGCCAATCTCTTCGTGCGCCTCACGTCGTGCTGTTTGAAATGGGGTTTCTTCTAGTGAGTCGGCCCTGCCTGATGTGATTGGTGTTGATTTAGTGATGATACATGTTGTCGGTCATTATGCCCAGGCTTACTTACCACCAGGTAACGCCGCCTGGCCAGCGTCTATATACAACGTGAGTCAGGCTGTTGTTGTTTCGATATATTCCATTGTATCTCATCAGGGTTTAAGCAAATCTGCGGATGACTTACACGAACTCAGAGTCTTTGCCCGCATAGTAAGAACTACCCGGAGATCCCCCTTAGGATCCGCATAGAGCAGCAGCAAAACCGCCGCTCGTCGTGACAACGGGACCATTTCATAATTGGTTGGTGGTGGCTTATACGATCTTAATCGATCAATCGCATCCTGTTGGCATCGAAGATAATAGGGCCGACTGTTGTTAGCCCGAATACGTCATAAAACCCCTCGGTAGATAATGCGGGGAAACAAAACAGATGAGAACAACTCATGGAACGATAGGAATTTCCACAAGACATAAGACAAGGATTATGTGATAAATTCATGGAAACACTTTATTCCTATCTTAACTGGAAAGGATGAGTTCTTGAATGGTCTACCATACCTGTGAGACAGCGTTCAGACGTGGCATTTTCTGTAAGTGGCTTGGGCGTTGAATGCTAAAATTGCGAGGACCCAGGATGATTCGAGTGATCGCTTGACTCCGCATGGCAGAAGCGATAGATCCCAGTACTAGATCTGTATGAACTAGCTTATGCTGAGGGTCGGTATTATGCTAGTGAAGATGATCCGTCAACATACTACGATTGCCGAGGTTATAGTGGAGAATCGAGGGTCAGCAGCCGATGCATCTAAATGACTTTTTAGCCTCGTATACTATTCCATCGCAACACTCGGACGAACTATGCATACTGTTTCGCGATGCAGGAAAGCAGAACTAGCTGACACTTTGAGAAGTCCATGAATATATTTTATACTGGCCTTGTCTGATGCTAGACCTCCTATTCGAAGTACATGAAATGTCAGGAGCGAGGCACAAACACATCAAAGCAGGTATATTTCACATAATTTCCGGGTGTCTATGGAGCCAGACATCACTAAGTAATGATAAAAGGATACATGTAGTATGACAAAGAGCAGATAAGAACTAGCCACACAGGCCAGTGGACCATGATCAAGCAGATTAAACAAGAAAGTAGTCTATCGTATCAAGAATAACACAAACAAGAAGAAGAGTGGGAAGGAGAGCAGATGGAGGATAGTCTATGTCATAGTATGCAAATCCGGCGAGTCCTTAAGCGGAGGTCGTCTCCTTTTTTCCATCCTTGGCTTGGGTCGAAGGGTCTTTCAACTGTGCTTCTTCTACCTTTTCGCCCTCGGCCACAGCCTCGGCTGCCTCGCCGGATTGGCCCTGATACTTGGCCTCAATGGTGACTTCTTCCTTGTCATCAATATCCTCATGATCCTTAGGCGCGGCGACACCCTTCTCCTCGTTCTCGCTGTTCTGCTCGTTCTCCTCCTCAATGAGCTCTTGCTGCTCCTTAATAACCTCAAGACGCTGCTTGTTCGTGGCAGCACCCTCGGCATTGTGTACCTCGAGTTCAATTTCATGGAACAGCTCCTCGGGAATGCTGGACAGCACCGCCTGAAGAGCTTCGATCTGAGATGACATCTCTGTCTCTTTACCACCCTGCGCGTAAACATATGCGTTGCTCAGAACAAGAAGCGTAGATGGGACGCCTTGCTTGAGACGAAGATCGAGCCATGTGGAGAGATCGTCGCGCAGACGAGCAGGGGAAACACCATGAGTGCGAATACCACGAGAAGCGCATGCCATCTGCAATTCTGGCACAGAAAGAGATTCAACACCCTCGTAGAAAATAGCGCGATCATCGCGCTTGATCTGCCGCATGCGGTGTCGGATGTTGTAACGGAGCATAGCATCAGTGCCAAACGAATTCAGGTTCATATACTTGCAAATACCGACCAACTGAGGCCGAGACAAGTTGTCCAGAGTCAGGTCATCTTTGAAAACCTTGCAAACTTTGATAACATCCTCAGTCGAAGGTGCTTCTCCGGTTGTCCTGATTTTCTTGAAGAATTCTGCGAACTCCTCATTTTTGACGGTAGCAGCCGTCACGGGAAGACCGCTCTCCTTGAGCGTATCTTTCAAGAAACCAGAAACTTCTTTCCGTGTAGAGCTCAGGTTCAATGCCTTCTTCTCGCGAGCTTTCTGCCCCTCGTATGTGCTCGGCAGCATATTAGGGAACAGCTTGAGAGCCACAGGGAGCAACAACTCCGCAAACGGAATAATGACAAACATAGAGAATGGAACCAGGCGACCAAGATCCTTGACCGTTCGTTGGAGCTAAATGCATTGAGCAATTAGCATTGCCAAGCATAAAAGTAGAGGCAAGGGGATGGGGAGCGAACCTGTCGGTGTTCTCTTCTGCTCAGCTCATAACCCGCTGCCATCTTCAATGCTAGTCTGGAACTAATTTTGACTTCCGTGGCCAAAAGCTTGGTGCCATCCCAATAATGCTGGGCTTCCTTCTTGATCTTTTGCCCAATCGTCAACTTCTTTTGCTCCTTCTTCTCCTCGGCAGCCTCCTTGACTGCTCCTGCTTCACTTGACTTATCTTTGCTCTGAGCATTGTTCTTCGGGGTAACTGGTAATTCTGATTTGGGAACAACTTGTTGATCATTTTTAGCAGGCTCTGGAACGATGGGCTTTTTCGCTTGCTCGGCGTTGAAACCGGGCGGAGGAAAGCTCGATGAGGAGGTAGAAGTTGATTGCTCTGTAGCGTACCCATGGTGAGGGACCAGAATTGCTAAGGCTTGTATGTGAGATGGAAGGCCTCGGCCATTGATCCGGAGATTGGCGGCTGAAACTGCGCCCAATGCACCCGTGAAGCGCGGCCGGGCTGATTAAGAATAAATGTTAGTCATAAAAGGTGGCCTTCCCAGCAATACCAGAACATAGAAACAACACGAGCAGTAGCGACACAAGCGTACCGATCAAACTGGGGCGTAATGCAGCATTGTTGCGCACAAGTCTAGCCGATCTAATGCTGACAGACATAACGGAAGGCGTTGGAAAGGAGGTGCTCCAAAGAGCAAGTAAGAATGAAAGAGAGGGGCAACAATTTCGACCAAAATAATACAGCAAGTTGTATGATTTCACACAAGGTAGATAACACAAATGGAATTGGCACGAATATCAAAGGAGTGATGATGTGTCGTCGTTCTTCCTAAGTTCTGGAGTCCAGAAGCGGTCATTCACGTGACTGCGATACTCGGAGTTTACATTTTGTCGCCGCCGGAGTTTATCTCATCAGTCGGGGGTCGCAATAAGCTTTGCCGATTTCCTCGGCGGCAACAATCTACCGGGTCCACCTAAATACCTCACCAAAACCAGAGAGGAGCTTGACGATAGAAACAAAACAATATTGTTCGGCGTTCTATGGCAGTACATAACAAGAAAGGCAAACACTTGCGTCTTCAGCTATGAAACAAGAGCGGGTCTATATATGAAAAGCGTGTATCTCGTAAAACACCATGGCAGAGAACGACTGATTAGTGAGTTGGGTATCATTAAGTCAAAATTGCATGAGTAACAGAATTCGCAATTTGGTCAAAAAGACGGGGAGACGCTAACGACAACATCTAAATAAGTATCTGGAACTGAGAGTCGACCTATTTCCTCTCTCGCACTGACGGGGAACCGGAAGCAGCCTCTTCTATACCGCTCGCGGTCACGGTAGAGTCAAGCAGAGGTATTTTATCAATGCTTGCCTTGTCGGATCCTCCATTCTTTGCAGCACCTTTAGAATCATCCAAGACATGCGTGCCGGTGGCAACAGCGCTGTCAGATGTCAGAATAGTCGGGCTAGCTGTGCCTTCAGGAGAAGACTGCCACCGTGCGACATCCTTTTTCAACGCTTCCAGTTCTTTCTGGAACCGCTTGCCAAAAACATCAATGTAGTATGTTGCGCCATTGTGGATGCTCAATATGAAGAGCCCAGTCAGGAATAGCCCGCTAGCCCAGCGGGACCATAGCCAGAGCGGGCATGGGATCATCGTCAAAATCGCATAGAAGTATTGGATCAACATAAAGGCAGGAGCCTGTAACGATTCGGGCAAGCTTAAAACTATTTTACCAATCCAGGCCTTGGCATATGATTTGCGGAGCCATGTGAAGCTAGTCGGGCGTCCTGCGGCAATCTGCTCCGCACGTCGCACGGTGATAAAGCAATGATAGGATAACTGCCATATCGTATAGGGTACTGTTGCCCAGACCATCATAGACAGGAGCGAGAAGTGGTCCGGCGACCCAGGCTCACTGAACTTAATGTCGTAGATCGCTGGGAACCTCTCCTTCAATGTCTCCGCCGAAGTCAAGTGAACAATACAATGCCAGGTTGCCGGTGGCATAATATGAATGAACAGACTGCGATACCGGTCAGTTAATAAGATAGTGCTCGAGGGATGTAACGAGCATGACTCTTACCTCACGACCTTGTCCATACTATGAAATACAAGGGAGTTTCGCCACATAGCGATCGCGACAGCGTTGTTGCCGAAAGTCAAACAGTACGCGCTAATGAAAAGTCTCTTGGAATTTGGAAAGGCCCAAATACTCAACATGCATAATAGGTTGACGAAGTAGCAGAGGTCAGCCAGAAAGTAATGATAACCTTTCGCGTGATACCTATAGTATCGAATCGGCATGAAGTAGGCCAGCTGTACGGTGAACCAGATATAGAAAGACTCCGGATGGGCTCCAATAAGATAGCCACTGAAGAAAATGTTGAGAACACCTGCAATGAACGAGATCTTCTCACGTAATGTAACGGTTGCGGTTGCGTTCCACTGCTTCCCCAGGCGCTCAACACCGACCTTCATACGGCGGCGATACTTGTCAAGCTGCTCGTCCGCAGTGGGAACGCGCCTTTTAAATTCTCCCACCACGCGATCCTTTGCGGTTGCGGAGGTGTACTTCAGCTTCTCCCGCTGTTTCTTCATCTTTTCTTTCTGCATATTGATGGTATGCTGTAGCTTTTCGAGTCTTTGGGACAGTGAGAAGTTGTCGAGCAAGTCGAAGACCGTTAACTTGTCTAATGGGGGAAAGGTCTCCCAATCATCCTGATATGAGAAGGAAGGCCTTCTCGGTGTGCCAGACGGCGAATAAAAGCTATCAGAGGATCCTGCAACATCGTCCAAGTCCGACAGCATGTCATCACTTGGGATCGCCTGGAGATCAGGCGAGTCACCGGTCGAGTAGGAGGCGCCGTCCTCCATGATGAGTTTCTGTTGGAAAGAGAATATCGTCGGGCCGTCACGGTAGTGAGGATAGGGTCTAGTAAGAAAGCGGGCGAACGTTAGCATCCCCATGATTATCCACGAGGCGTGATCAGCCAGATCTGATAATCGCAATCAAATATCACAAGCAGACGATCTGATATCTTCAGAGAAGAGACATGGAAATTAAGAATCAGTGGGTACCGTATCGATCTATGAAAGACCGATATAAATAACCAAGTACTTACTCGGACGAGCGCAGTAGATAGGTTGGTTCCAAACTTTCGATACACACTCAAATGATCCAAGTCCTCCAGTCTCCTTCAACGATCCATACGCATGACCACCAGTAGAGCTAGACGAATGACTGAAAACCACAAAGTGTGGGGGGGAAACCGAGGAAAGGGAAGATGTTGAGGACAAGTTGGAAGTTGAGGTTCTGAGTGTGCACGCGTCGTAGGCTATGGTTGGTCAGTGCTGAGTGGCCGCGTTTCTTTGGTTCTTCGTCCACTTCTGGACCCTCAGCGGCGGGATCTGCATTGATTAGTATGGGGCCTTACCCCTAAGGAACCAATCAAACCTGAGTATCCGGGTGCATGATCCCGCAGGGTTTCCAATCAATCTCTAGACCGCTCCCGGTCTAGATGTTGAATGCGTTGTCCTCAGCATTACTGTGGATGCAGCTCAAGGACATTCAAGGAGGAACAAGACACCATCCGTGGGTTGAGAACTAATAGCATACAAAAAGAAAGTAGGAGAGAAAACAAATAATAGAAGTGGCTGGTATCCAAAATAACAACGTCCTATATCGTGGTCCTCGTAGAGCAAATTCACCAGGTTTCCAACGTGATGAAGACAAGGGAGAAATAGACAATGTCCCTCTTGAGTGCTCTGATCCCATTGTCTTAAAACTCTGCTGGTCTTCCTAGGACAGTATGAGCAGACAAGATAATACTAATCGTCAGAAGCGCCTTAATGCTAGCCAAGCCCTTCAAGCAGAGCGTGGTATATAGTTTACCCCGCCCGGAATATGGGTATTACTCTCTCCCTGAAAAAGATGTTTCAACAGCACGTAAACTGTGAAAATCGGTAGAAATATGAAATAGCTTGATAAGTTACATACTCTCACAAGCTAGGGTAACAGATGAATCAATATTGTGAACTTGGAGACCTGGCTACATAGTTCTGAGACCCGTCACCTGTACCAGGCATTCCTTATCCTTGATATGCTCCGGGTTCTACTGATGCAGTCTCTACAATATAACATAGGAGTCTACCTGGGCTTGAAGAAATATACCATCTTTCAAAATGGTGTCTTAAGTGTCTGAGATGCTTGTATATCATGATATATACCCGGGATATAAAGTTTGGCAAATGAGGGCGCCATTGCTTTGTTGGTATTTAAGATGCTCAGGAAGACTGATAGCCGTTAGAGTCATCTTACTATGTTGAAAGAACTGAAGCACAGATTGAGAAGCGAGGAGCACTACTTACTGTGAAAGCTTGTCAAATCTCGACATAAGTAACTAAGCTCACGTCATCTTGGATTGCGTGTTCGATTCTAGGTGTTGTCTTCCCCGCCTCTCGCCGCCACAGGCCAGCCCTGACCGAATCATCTGTTGTCCATGCGCACAAATAGAATCCTTCGAATTGGTGGCTGTTGCTGAGTATAGAGTGGTCACGATGTACTAGTACGCTGCCTTCGCTCGTTGACTTTTGATGTGCTAATATTTCCTCACAAACTGTTTAAAGACTCAAGATTCCTTTCGGATTACTTAAGTCAGCTTTACTAACTACAATTCTCTCCTCACATGGTACTCAGATATAAGTTTCGGCCTGCATGACATGGTTCAAATAACTAGATTTATACTATGTCCGAAAAGTCCTTCGAAAAGAACTAATCAAGATACAAAATGGCTGGGATCTTATCAATCAATCAAATTTCTATTACCTGGTAGAGCCTAACTATTGAGCGTCTAGCTATGCAGGTGCGCCGGGGAGCCTAGAATCTAACCGCATGTTACCGCTCCTCCTAGTGCTCCTGGTAGGTGATCGTTGGTATGTGTACAAGAAGTACTGACCAAATCCTTCCTAGTGTGACCATTTACTCATCGCTGGGATCTTATGCTATCGTTTGCGGGTGGCCCACGCCTTCTCTCCAGAACACATAAAAATCAACAAAATGAGCTTTCTAGCTAACCACACATTCCGAAGACGTCCTTTAGTAGGAGGCCGGTTATGTGAGGTAAAGAACAGAGAAGTGTATTACTATTCTCTGTATCAGTGTCTCTCGAAATGCAGTGATCCCATGCAGCGGATAGTGTCTTGAGAACAGAGAGATACCTCTGTAACGCATCCGTCGCCTGTCCTATTTTGATCGTTTCTTTTGTTATATCCAAGGAAAAGGTCCAAGGAAAATCAACAAAGACGTCTGACACTTCGGCCACACGTGGTTGTACCATGCGGTCCCGGATATTTACCCCGTTAGCCACCCTCTGGGAGCTTGCCCCTGCGCTGTATCAACTCTTCAACGTGCCACAGGTAAGCATTAGAGACCAAGTGTCTCATCTCACTGGCAACTTTGGGACCGCAAGCTCAGCAGTGGTGGGTGGACATGCCTGACAGAGCTTAACGCATGGATCCAAGGATCATCTGGCATTGGGCAAGGTAGGGTCCTTTTTCAAGCTCTGGTCACTGTTAAAGCTTCTTCTACAACTGCTCGACTTCGTGATTATAAACTCCACTGGACTGTCCAGGGGATATGACATCTACTATGTGATTTATGCAGTGACGCTAGGAACAACTCACCCCTGCCTCTCATTCTTTTTTTTTCTAACGTCGTTCCAGCTGGTAGCATGCCTTCCTAATGGGTTACTGCAGATTACACAGTAGTCTGGAGAGTTGATCAGTTAAAAGAGCGATATAAAACCTAGAGCATCAGGCATCAATCATCGGTCGGTATGAAGTACAAGATGGCCGTGTTGCTAATTATATGCTCTGAAGGCTGCATTCCGGAAGGATGCATGCGAGAAAGCCGTACTGTACATACTTAGGGAAGATTTGTTGGAGCAAACTCCATTGCCACGTTTCTGGTCATCATTAACAAACTGTCAAAGCACTAAATATCTTCCCACTTCTTGAAAATGCTGTCGGTATTTGGACCCTTTCGCTACTGCTGACGGCGACTCCAGATTTTAGATATATCTAGAGCTTAGTAACC
This sequence comes from Aspergillus flavus, assembly GCF_009017415.1. NCBI lineage: Eukaryota > Fungi > Ascomycota > Eurotiomycetes > Eurotiales > Aspergillaceae > Aspergillus > Aspergillus flavus. The sequence continues at coordinate 3,946,211 of NC_092406.1, forward strand.
CTAACGACGCTGTTTTACTTTTGTGGCATTCACTGAGAGGGTACGGATAGTTTACCAAAGGCTAACCGGTGCATTGGGACCCTTCGCTGTGAGTAATTGGCTTCATCTGATCAAAAGAAAAGGAGCTCCCATGCATGCACGCGTAGTAACCTTGTACAGTCCCTCGTTGGGACGGGTTGAGTGCTAGTTTCTATGATCCAAGGGTAGCCCTGGGCCGAACTGGGTATAGTCACTTGCAACTCCCTTGATCTATGTCTTAGAACGGGGAATTCATTATTCATTTGCCGTTCAGTTCTCCGATCTGATACATTCCCTATGTGGCGGGCTGGGCCTCAGAGCGAAACTTTACTGTTAACTCCGGGCCTATGTCGTATCCCGCTTTGCGGAGGCATCCCTTGCCCCCTGCCGGAAGTCTAGTTCACCAGGAATGGTACGAGTAAGTCAGCTGTTCTCAGGGTAAGTGAAACCGTGCTCAGTGGAAGTGCTTCCTCGGCCGGGACTTTGACTTATCTACGACTGATCGACCCCTAAATCGAGATATATTCGAATCACAACTGGGGATTTGTCAGTCTCTTTCAGCCCGCTTCAGGCGGCCTTAGCGAACGGGATTTGCTCTTAGCACAGGGATACCCAGAAGACTGGGATTATCTCTGAGGGACCATGGGTAGGACAGATGTGATTACGCGAGCGACACGGGAACTAATGACTGAAAGGCTGAAACCCAGACGCGAGCATGCACCATGGGGTATAGCTACTACCACCACAGCGGGCCTAGTGCAGGGATAGAGGAACCGTTCCAGGGAGATCCTAGAAACTGCCTTACTAGTGTCCGGTCTAGCCATGTGGGTAAGTTATAGCTTGCTAAGCCTGCATGGATATGCCTCAAGTTCTCGTTCATTGTGAACAAATTGGGTAAGGTGTAGAGGGCAACTTGTCTTTGGACAATGGAGGAATGTGTCCATATCCTTGGGTTGCCATGTGTGATGCACTCGGTACCATCACTTCTAGTATGTGCATGCAAAAGTTTGCTCTCAGGAGATGTGCCGTGTTCTGCAAGCTCACTTTCTTTTCTTTTCTTTTTTTTATTTTCATTTATTATTTTTATTTCTCTCTTCTGATGTCATGGGCCTGGCTGTCACCTGAGTATGTTTCGTGAAATTCCCCATTTGGGAACAAGCTTTCAGCTATTTATGGAGAATCTCAGGGATGACTGCGGGATGATCGAGCTTCTTGTGGTTTGACACTAAGTTATCTTTATCCATAATATCAAGCTTGATTCCGTTCATTGTAGAAAATGGTCGGGCCCGGGGCACTTCAGTTCCGAACAGGCGTTTCTTTTGCTCAAGGTGTTACCAGAAGAGCCGAGAATAACTAATCAAGCTGGATTACACTTTAATAATACGCTAAATGTAGCGATAAATGGGTTATGATATAGTATCAGGTACTACGGAACCTTTTGCTGCATGTAACGGGTACTACCATCACAGCGAACAACGCCGCGCTAGTTTCTTCCTACCAAGTTTAGTTATACTAGTAGTCTATCCATGCGCCATACTGCTGCATAATTGTTGTACCAACATGAGGGGCAAAGAAAGTTGCCTGTTACACAAGGAAAAGAAAAAGTTGAGCTATTTAAATAAGAACATTTAACTTACTATAATCGGAAGACATAAGGCATTAGAGGTGACGGTTAGGGTTATCCGAATTAGCGTTGTACGATACCCGGGTCCAGGTCCAATTCCTTGGGAATCAGGAGGAAAGGCTTGAGGTACACATGAATTAAAAATGGAAGAGGGGCTCTCTTTCTTGTTTTACACCGTTCTATCTTGTTCCTGTGCTATGACACTGTCAGTGGAAGTATAATTGGTGCTCACCGCAAGACGCTGAATGTGATAGATCCAAGAGTATGTATGTCATGAATACTGTATTCTGTGGCGCACGAAGACTCTATGTGTCTATGGACCGGCGCAACCCGGATACAGAGCCATTCGAAAGTTGCGCCTGTTGAGGAAAATAGGAAAAAGAAAAGTGAGAACACGCGGATACGATGCCTATCCGTCCTCGCATTCGTCACTAATATCGGGCGAAAAAGACTACTGAGAAATGTGGCGGCGCATGGCATAGAATGTTTTCTTTGTTGTGGAGAATGAACACATGGAGAGCCTAACGCGATCGAGTGCTGATCCAAAGTTTAGTGGCCTTCGAGTTCATACCGGTTGCTCACGGTGCAGTGACGCTCCACTCATTTGGATCGGCCTCCAAGGGAATTGCGGTGTCAAGGACGATGATCCCCAAAAGTGTGGAGACTGGGCACCACGGTAGGTACCGGATCCACCTGCTCAGTGCGGTATTATCCTACCCAAGGACGATTTCCTTGCTGCGCTGCGGGCACTACCTTCCGAGTCTACCTTTTCGGATATATTTCAGCGCGGTCTTTCAAACCCTTTCTAGATGCCACATAACCTCCTATCTACTAGCCTAGTAATGAGTTTATTTCCCGTGTTCCAGAAATTATGCTTCTAGGACGAACTCATTCGTCATCTACTTATTACGATAGTCGATTTGGCGGTTGATATCGGGGCAGGCGGTGCAAAACCAGAGTATCCCTTGCATGGGTGTGTCACCCTGTTGTTGGTCCATGAGGTTATTGTTGCCCATGATGACCACGGCCATGGCGATCCTGCAGGAGACCCACGACTAGACCACAACACTTTGGATGGGTCTTTTATTTCTTGGACTGCCATTTCCGGACATTTCTATCCAGGGATGTGGGTAATAATACTGAAGCGTTATTATGATTCACCAACTGGCTGCCTCGTTTAGCTGCATCCTCCACCCCTTTATATCACATTATCTCTAATTTCTTTGTCGGTTGTTGCTTCTATTTCTTCTTATCGTAACCCCCAGGCTTCCCTCATTTTATTTGCTTCCTATTTATTTCTTATAGAAAAAAATGGTCCCGCGTGTTCCGCTACTGGGAATTCTTCTGCAGGCTAGGATTAGGGCTCAAGCCACAAGCTGACTTTGCGGGGACTGGGGTCTTGTGACCGTCATCCTGGACGCAGATAAGAAGAATAAATAATATTGAGCTTTGGAATTGGAAGCCTCGTACGGCGCTATCGGCATAATCTCGCCTTATTCGATATTTTCAAGTGACACAGGCGTGGTTGCTAGTTTCTTGGACTACTTGCTTATTATCAACACCTCTTTCTCGCACCGCTGTTCTGCCCCGATTCCCTCCCCTCTTTCCTCGGGGAAGGACGAATAGAGCATTCTTTTCCGTCACGAACGCCATTTAAATATAGATATCCGCCATGATTTCGCCGACCTCTCTCGCTGTCCCAAGACAGGCTCCTCCAGTGAGACCGTCTCGGTCACTCGAGGGACTAGAGAAAGTTGTGCCTCCACATACACCTCAGCCTGCTGCTCGGTCAGCACTTCGGTTGGATAAGCCACTCCCCGAGCTACCTGCGAAACCACTACCCGAGACACCCTCAATGGAGAGTCCGACGGGATGGAGCGACGACAGCAGCACAGATGTCAGCCTTGAAACTCGCCGTACATCTGATGCGACGTCAGAAGGTTACCCAATTTGTGTTCGCTCTCCCTCTGATGATCTGGACGAGTTCGTCGACCATTCGCCTCTCTCTAGCATAGATCACCCTGCCCCCTTGAAGCCATATAACAAACTAGAAACATCACCTCTGCCGCTCACCACATTGTCTAATGATCATCACCGCCATCGCCCTTTGCCGACGGCAACCCGTGCCGCTCCTAATCATTATTTTAAAGAGAAGAAATGGGAGTTCTTTCCAGAGCTCGCGATGCCATCAGAATTACCACCTGGATACCCCAAGTTTCCACCTGCGCCTCGAAAGCAGAATAGCAGTAGGTTGAACCTCGCAGCGTTCGACTTTACGAAGATAAGTCCTCGCTGTACTTCACCTGAGAAGCGAGCACTTGCCCACGATGTACGCAAATCTATCCGCTCCTATGTACAACGAAGGCTGTCCAAGCACTCCATTGATAAGACCAAGCCTAAGCGACGACCACGAGCATCGACAGCCCCGTCTGAGTTCCCTGATGAATATCGATGCTCCCGGAAGACTTCTTCTAGCAACTACTCTAACTATTCCGATCGTGGGAGCACAGGGCCGCAGCAGAACTTTCTCTATCTCTCTGCCGATCTGAACCGGCTGTCAATGGGCAGCAGTTCAAGTGAGGACGAAAGCGATAGAACAGTGAACTCGATAACACCGTATCAGAAAAAACAGCCCGCCGTCCGAATTTCGGCTTACCAAAGATATGGGCCAGTCACGCGGGAGAAGCCCGGACGTGAAAAGAGGATCAGTTACCGGCAAAGAGGCAATGTAAGATTTCCAAAATATCGGAAACAAGCCACAACTTTCCGGTATGAAACATCTTTGAAGAACGGATCATCGACATGCTCTACACTACAGCAAGGCACACGGTTCTGCGTGAGAGTGTTGCAGGATGGAACGAGCCATGTCCTCATAGCGCTGGATGAAGCGAGACAGAAGATAATTCAGGCTCAGGTCGATCGAAGAAGAAGACAGTTGAAATCCAAGATCAGACTAATAGGTCCGGTCAACCCATATACTACCTATGGGCGGGTTGATCCTTGGATATGACTCTGCATAACTAGTGGTATTAGCAGATCAGTCGTCTTACTGCATCTTGACTCGTCTAGATCGTCGATCCGCTTTACGGCCCGTCTCACCTTCTGGTTTTTCTATTTGCTTACCCACTCTTTCTTCCTTTCTTTCTTTCCCTCCCCCCATTTATTTTCATTTTACTTGTACACCTTTGATTTTCTTCTCGATATCCTGGAATTAGTTACGGTAGGCGTTGTGGTTAAATCTCTTGGGGGGGAATAATTCATTGTTCATTGTTCATGTGCATGATATTTGATATACCTCTACTATTGTTGTCTGAGTTATGATAAGTTTGCATGAACACCAGCGACTTGTTGTTTTACTTAATGGTTGTGATGAGCCATTTGGTGCCTCTGAACAGGCTTTCAAGTCTAGGGGTTCGGGGCCGAGCTGGGAAAGGTAGTAACGTCAGTATTATTATCTTCTTTGATAATATTTCTTATCTTGTACTTGTGTCCATAGTATAATCGGATCCAAAGAGGCCTGTATATCGGTCAAATAACATGTGTTGGTACCGGTTCTTGGCTCCCATGGACACATTTCATGCTCATCCGGATTGGGGGCTTCCCCGCCATCAATCGCCAGGTCACAGGATTTCTCCGCATTTACGTAGTACCTGGAATGCAGACAGCGTCACCTGCTTGTTTCGTTCCTGGATCCCACCCCGGAAGTGTTTAGCTCTGGTTGCCCTTTCTCCCCCCTCCACTTCTCCTCTTGCTGTCTCTTTCAATTGACCCTTTTTCCATCCATCATCTATCCCTGCTCTGATGCAGACATCATCACTCTCTGATATCCTGATAAGCTTAATTAATACCCACAATTGATCTTATCCGTTATCATGGGTGGAGACATTCCGCGACAAGCTTTCAGCTCTCTCCCCCGAGCTCCAAGTGGCCCTGTCGGTCAACGCATTCATGGAATCTATACAGATCGTTTGAGACAGTTTACGGCTAACGGCCAGTACGAGGGACAGAACCTCGTTTCGTATGTAAACATAATTGCTAATCACGTCACTGGTACATACGTCTAATGCCCTACAGTAAATTTTATGAAGCCGTGAACTCTGACAAAGAGCACGTTAAGCTCTCCGTATACTCGGTCCCGAATTTGGAGCGCCCTACGTTTGAAGAGGCAACTTCACATGACTTCAAGCCCACGCATATCGGCGCTTCATTCGGTCCTAGTTGGTCTACTCACTGGTTCCGCATCCATCTGACGGTCCCGGAGGACTTACGCCAGAAAGAGCGGCTGGAGTTTCATTGGGATGCGAACAATGAGGGCTTAGTCTGGACTGAAGATGGTCATCCACTACAGGGTCTGACTGGTGGCGGGGAGCGTATCGAGTGGATCATTCCCAACGCCTGGCGCGATGGGAAAGAGCATACCTTCTATATCGAAATGGCTTGTAATGGGATGTTTGGAAATGCACCTGGTGGGGATTCGATTCAGCCACCAGCTCCTGATAAATATTTCACCCTGCAAAAAGCACAGATCACAGCTGTCAACCTTGAGGCACGGGCGTTGTTCTATGATTTCTGGATTATCGGAGGTATGGAGTCCAAACCTGCATTTGTTATATCCTCTCTCCATTCTGTCTAATGACTAACTGTGCTGAAATCTTGTAGATGCTGCTCGAGAGTTTCCGGGAGATTCTTGGGAATCTCACGAAGCGAACGTGGTAGCTAATGCTATTATGGACGCTTTCATTGCTGGCAATGGGAGCCAAGAATCCATCAAGGAAGGACGTAAGCTTGCCAGGAGATACCTCGGTGACAAAGTTGATTCATCGGAGGTGTATGACACCGATACACAGCCAATAGTCTACGGAATCGGGCATTGTCATATTGATACGTGCTGGCTGTGGCCCTGGGCAGAGACTAAGCGTAAAGTGGCTCGGTCATGGTCAAACCAGTGTGATCTGATGGAGAGGTATCCGGAACACCGCTTTACTTGCTCGCAGGCACAGCAATTCAAATGGTTGAAACAATACTACCCCTCAGTCTTCGACCGGGTGAAGGGATGGGTCAAGAGGGGCCACTTCCAACCAATTGGTGGTAGCTGGGTTGAGCATGATACCAACATGCCCAGTGGAGAATCATTGGTACGACAGTTCCTCTATGGCCAGCGTTTCTTCGAAAGCCACTTTGGTGAGCGTTGTACGACGTTCTGGTTACCAGATACCTTCGGCTACTCGACGCAGATTCCCCAGATCTGCCGTCTAGCTGGCATGAGTCGCTTCTTTACTCAGAAGCTTAGCTGGAACAATATAAATAACTTCCCACACACTACCTTCCAGTGGGTTGCGCTCGATGGTAGCCAGGTTATGTGTCATATGGCGCCATCAGAGACGTACACTGCCTCGGCTCACTTCGGCGACGTGAAACGCAGTGTCACGCAGCACAAGTCCATGGACAACGATAACACATCGCTTCTTGTGTTCGGAAAGGGTGACGGCGGTGGTGGGCCGACCTTCGAGCATCTGGAAAAGCTGCGCCGCTGCCGTGGTCTGAGTGATAAGACAGGCCTGCTTCCACGTGTAAAGATGGGTGAGTCAGTGGACGACTTCTTCGCAAGACTGGAGAAGAAGGTTGAGGAGGGCACACAATTCGCTACATGGTATGGTGAGCTTTATTTCGAGCTACATCGCGGTACATATACTACTCAAGCAAACAACAAGCGAAACAATCGCAAGTCTGAGTTCTTACTTCGGGAGATCGAGTATCTAGCCACGCTTGCGTCGATCTCGCAAACTAGTGGCAATTACCGATATCCCAAGAAGGAGATAGACGATATGTGGGAGGGTGTGCTCTTATGTCAGTTCCACGACTGTCTGCCAGGCAGTTCCATCGAGATGTGCTACGATGACTCTGACAAACTTTATGCCGAGATCTTCGAAACTGGTCATAAAGTTAGGAGACAAGCCCTCGAGGCTCTTGGATTCGGAGACAAGAAACCTTCCAAGAGCCTTGTGGCGATCAACACTCTGCCTTGGCACCGTTCGGAAGTTGTCAAGCTCCCTCCCGAACTCGAAAAAGCAAACCGCCGGAAGTATGCCGTGGTTAGCGGGAAGACGGGTTTCATGGAGTGTCGAGCCAACCCAGTCATTTCTACTCGAGTGACCGTTTCGGAGATCCGGCCAGGAGTGTTCCGCCTTGAGAATACAAAGTTGAGGGTTGACATCCACAATGGAGTAATCACATCTCTATTCGATGTTGAGGCAGATCGCGAAGTGATCGCGAAGGGCGGCAAGGCTGGGCAGTTGGTCATCTTTGATGATAAGCCACTTTACTGGCAAGCTTGGGATGTTGAAGTTTTCCATCTGGAGTCACGGAAGGAGTTGCACTCCAGTAGAACCAGCATCGCTGAGAATGACCCATATCGCGCCAGTGTCGTCACTGAAACCAAGATTAGTGAGAATAGCTGGGTTAAGACAACAATCAGCCTTTCTGCTGCTGCCGGGGATGAACCATCATATGTAGAGTTTGAAAGTGAGGTTGAGTGGCAAGAAACCATGAAATTCCTCAAGGTAGAGTTCCCTGTGGACATTACGAATACAGAAGCGTCCTACGAGACCCAATATGGGATCATAAAACGCCCAACACACTACAACACGAGGTAAGAAAATCGCCGTCCACTATGAAGGTTAAATTTGACTGACTCTCCTAGCTGGGACATGGCCAAATTTGAAGTGTGCTGCCACAAATGGGCCGATCTGTCTGAGAATGGATATGGCGTGTCGGTCTTGAATGACTCCAAATACGGTTTTGCAACCTGTGGCAACCTAATGCGTCTATCTCTGCTCCGAGCACCCAAAGCACCGGATGCGCATGCAGATATGGGCCGTCATCACATACGATATGCGATCCTGCCTCATGCTGGGCCTCTTGATTCACGCACCATCCGAGCAGGGTACAATTTCAACCACCCACTTGCTCTTGAATCAGCATTTGGCACTGGGGATAAGGATGCCTTCAAGTCTATCTCCATCAGCGGCTCCTCATCGCTCATCTTGGACGCGGTTAAGCGCGGAGAAGATGACGAAGACGTCTCTCGAGACAATCTACCCCGTCGCGCAGGAAAAAGCGTTATCCTGCGTATTTACGAGTCACTTGGCGGTAAGAGTCGGGGTACTATTCACACTAAGTTGCCCGTCAAGAAAATCTGGAAGTGCAACGTGCTTGAGGATAATGAGAGAGCTCTTGCCATTACAAAGGGTAAGGAGACCACGGATGTTGACATTGAGTTAAGGGCGTATGAGGTTGCTACATATCGTTTGCAGCTGTAGCCAAGTATTTTCGGTGATACATACATCATCTTTGGAGATGGTTTGGATAAGCTATGCGCTTAATAATACAAAGGATATCTTGATAATATAAGGGAAAAGGAAATTCATGCAGATGCTTGTTAACTGAACCAAAAAGCCAAGAGCCATAGCGCCTTAGAGCTCCATCACCGATCCGAACCGTAATCCCATATCTAAAGCAGGTCAAACCCAAGAAATCAACTCAAAACTCCCTCAAAATCGAGTTATCAATCCCTTCCGTAGCTGATTTTCAACCTCTTGGTAGGTGGCTTATCCCCTGCCTCATCATCGTCATCATTCTTATCCTTATTAGCATTCGACTTTTTCTTATTCTTCGACGAGGACGATCCTCCTTTCACACTTCCAGGCGCAGAAGAATCACCATTCGGTTTCCCTGACGATCCATTGACAGATGTCGGAGTCGGGGCATGCGAGGGAGTAGTCTGAACAGATGATGGCGTCGAATCCTTCCCGAATATTAGCCCTTGATACTAAAGACTGTGGCTTATAGGGAAAACATACCCGCATAAAGCTCGCCGAGCTCCGAGAGAAAACACGATCGGCATCAGTCACTTGTGCCTTTCGTCTGGCACCACCTGCACCTCCCGAAAGCGCTAATGACCCACCAGCACCAGCACCGCTGGATGAGCCCTTGATATAGTTATCGAATCCCTTAATGATGTTCCCGGCGGTTGTTTCTTCGAGGTAGGATTGTTCAAAGCGAAAGATCTGGTCTTCGAGTTGGGCCTGCGCGTCCGCCTGTATCAGCACTGTAATAGGCAAAGAAACGGCCTTCGGAAATATATGAAGTGTATCAAGCAGCAGGGGTAAATACGATAGATAACATACCATGCTCTTATCCATTAATCGCTTCTTTTGTAACGTGTCGCGTAGCTCGCGCCGCAGTTTCTCGTAATATGGCAGGCCGCGGTTTGCCCCGGCTTGGGCCGATGCTGTTCCATTGCCGTTATTATTGTTGGAGGCTGTGGATTGGTTTGTAGTTGTTGTTGGGCCTGCCGGCGTTGCGGTCGTGTTGGGGACGGAGGGCGGAGGGGCGGATTCCGTCATGTTCGTTGCCTCGCTTTGCGCGCTATTCTCAAAATTCAAAATACTAAACGGCCATGTAAAATTTCTCGTGGCTGGACTTAAGGTGTTTTATCACAGTTCTTCCTGGCAATTGACCTGATTGATCGATCTAGAACGGGGAGAGAAAGAGGTAAGGTCTGGACTTGGCCGCACATCTTATCGATGGTGTTTGGCTGGTTTGCATAGTTGAATTGCCGGGCGGTCAATCAGTTGGACATGTGCGGCGGTCTATCTAGGGAGGAGGTGATGGCGTCAGCAACCCTGTCCTGCTTTTGCCGCTAGATACTTGGTAGCTATCTTTGTGCTATAAGTTTTCAAATAGTCTCCTGTTGGTTATATTAGAAGTTTCGTTTCTTGATCGGTACTTCTTAAGCTATTAGGCTGGCATTACAACATGGACCACTCAATGCACCACGCGGGAATGGATATGGACCATGGTCATGGTGGGCATGGGGATATGGATATGGGAGGACAGTGCAATATGAATGTGAGCTCATCATTCATCATACTGGGATGCACTCGGATAATATATGACGGGTCTAACTGACAACAACGCTAGATGCTCTTCACATGGTCTTCTAAGGACCTTTGCATTATATTCCGCCAGTGGCGTGTCGACGGTCCTTTCTCTCTCCTTGTCTCCTTGGTTGTTATCGTACTTTTGACGGCGGGTTACGAGGGTATCCGACAATTGACCAGGCGGTATGAGGCAGCGCATGCACAACGGTTGAATGCGTTCAATACGCCTGCTTTGGGAGGTAAGCCTTATAAAAATTATCTATTGCTTTTACTATGTGATATACAACTATTTCGAGGGGAAGACCCTTCAGGGGGGCTGGTTGAGTCAGATTCCATTGACATCTTGAAGGCAATGAGAACGTCGGCGAATCTGCCCCGGCCATCGCCCCTTCAAGCCATGCTCCTCATTCCTGCGACGAAAGCTCACCGCTACTTGTAGGTAGGGACAACAGGAGGGTTGTGGAGCAGCGGGGAAAGCTCATCATGGCCGCACTATATGCTGTGCAGGTCTTCTATAGTTTCTTTATCATGTGAGCTCGGATCCCTTCTGGTGACCTATCCTCGATCTAGATACTAATCGGTCAGGTTGCTGTTCATGACGTACAATGGGTTGGTCATGATTGCAGTTGCCGTTGGAGCATTCGTAGGGTATCTTGTGTTTGGAGACAATATGTCAGCCGCAAAGACCGTTGCTTGCCATTGATCATTCCCTTTCAGATAATGGTTGCGTTTGAGAATTAGTGGAAAGTTTTAAGCTTGGCAAAGCTTAGCGGTGAGCCGCTCGATAGCATATACTGCATCACATAATGGTATCTTTGCATTTCTGACCAGGAGTTGGTCTTGTTCATCAGTCATAATGCAAATCTGTGGATCAGGGAACCTCCACGTCGCTCCCATCATCTCCAAATCCAAAACTGAATCCACCTGCTTCAGATGAGTCTCCAGCACTGTCTTGCTCTGATTTTCCATGGACAATTTCATCCCATTTCCGCTTTTTGCCCTCATTTTTCTTTTTTAGCTCATCCAGTGCTTGTTCAAGCAAGTCTGGGTGAGCCTCGCGCATTTTATTCACAAACTGCTCGTAAGGGTTGTGAACGTCTTTTCTGAAACCCGAGATCTGATCAGCTTTGTTACTCAGGAAGTCTAAAGCTGCGCTCAAGTGTGCACGGGGGATAAAGTTCTGTGTGATTGCGATTGCCGGCTCGATGTTTACCACCAAATGCCACCAACCCGAGGGCACATGCAGAATCTCTCCTTCCTGGCAGATACCTTCAATGCAGCCCGGTGTGCGCCGGGCTTCGGCATGGAAGCCCAGAAGCCACTCTGCGATGCTCAGAGGGGACGTCACTTCACTCTGGTCCTCAGAGACATAGACTCCTGGAGGTGGGGGGAGTTTCGATGACGAGGGGAACATAATCCAGTACTTGGAGCCGCGGACTACTGCGTTCCAGGCGCTAGTGGCATTAGGGTCCTTATGGAAAGTACTTCCTGACCGCTCAGGGCCAATGATCAACCACTGCCTATCAGGGCGGTCATTGCCTAAGACGGAGAAGAAATCTTCTCCGAAACATGGTGGCGGCCAATATGTGGCGTCGGGTTCCTGATCGGGCTGACCGACCTTGAAGTCCATTTTGGTAACAAATGCCCGGTCGAATAGGTAGAGAGGGCTCTCATCCGAGTTGTTCTTCATGTACTCCACGTATGTCTTGAACGGCCAGTCCACAGCCTCCGCACGGAATACTGTGTCCGCATATTTCGACAACAACGATTCAACGGTCCAGTTTTGATAGGCGGGCCACTCCTTGACAGGTTCAGTCAGGATAAATGGTGTGTCGGACCATTTCTCATGAAAGTCTTCCGGGGAGAGGTTCGGGAGACGAGCGATTTGGTTTCTGGACGGGATGTTGGTGACGTAAGGGCCCAAAGAGATATGCGCGCAGTAGAAGGGACGGTGCAGGGCATCCGAATACAAAGTCGAACAGTCTAGGATGGCGGCTTTAGATGGAGGGATGTTGAGATAGGTAGACCGCCATGTTCCTTGCCAGGTAAACGAGACTGGGGGAGATCTGAAACAATCTTAGTACACAACCAGCTACTGAAATTCTAGTATTATACGACAAGCATAACACAAAGGCTGCAATGGCACACGGGCAATATCACTGGTTTTATACGATCATACGTATTCCAGAATTCATCCCCAGTCATCCCGCCCTAGAACTGATATACATCGGAAACAAACCCAAACTAAAACAAGAAGGACCAAAGAAAAAGTTCCAAATGGATCTATAGCAATCTTACCCAATAAAAAGAGACTTCCAAAAGTCCTCGGCTCTAGTAAACGCATAGAAGGCTTTACATGTCTGCCCAATACGCAGCAAACTGCGTCCATCAAGAAACTCTAGTAATATTAAGATCAGTTCATCGGGTAACAAATTGAAGGTTCCAATCGCAGCACGAAGATTTTCCTGGGCAAGCAAAGCATTGCCACTGGGCTTCACCCCCAAAGGATGACCGGGAATGGCATCATGCCCGACCAAATCGTGGTTGTCCAGTGAAGCGATGTCCGGCATTTTAGAAACAAGCGTTAGGCTTTCCCTTTCGGGTGGGGTTTGATACTGCCCGCCAACAAACACAATGGGTCCTAAAGAATATGAAGAAAAGCGAACGAGCCAAAAGACAATAGGCCAGTCTAGAGAAAAAACCCCTGGACAAATTAAAAGGGGAGATAAACTATAAACCGACCAAAGCGAATGACGCTGATGGCAAACTTTCTACTTCCGATAGTAACCATCCAACTGTCATAGAAAATAAGAAGAAAAAAAATTTTTTTTATCAAAATTATGACAGGCTCGAATCAAAATGCGAAGGCAAAAAGCACCAGGCAAAAAACGTGGGTTGACTGCCTTTCACGGAAGGCGGTATGGATCCGTTGGGCAGAACTGATTGGCGCTAACCGGGTAAAAAAAATTAAAAATTTTGCGGCTTGAGGAAGGAAACAGGATAAGAAAAAAAAAAAAAAGAAAGAAAAAGGGAAAAAAAAAAAAAATCAAATAACAAAAAAAGAAAGAAAAGAAAAAGGTTCGCTGATCTTTCAGATCTTTCTTTTCTTCTTCTTCTTTTCCCATTCCATACTGTCAGTGAAATAAACTATTTATTCAACCCCTACGTCTACTCTCTTTATTTTTGGAGGGTTTTAGGTCTAGTCTCCTTTCCGTGAAAGTTCTTCCGACTTTGATTTTCTGCGACGGCACCCCACTGGGATCGTTTGTCGCTAAGAAACCCTCACTCAAGTTCACACCCAAAACCCCACTGTCTTCCGGTCACAGTTCTTTGCCTGTGAACTTTTCTCTACAACAGTCGCAATCATGTCTAACGATAAAGGATTGGAAGAGATCCCTGAGGGTATGTTCTTATTGTGGATTCCATATCTTTGGCCTTTCAGTCCATTTGACGGACTTTTTGGATTTTTTGTGGTGCTGGTCATTTTTTTTCACCTTCGATGTCGGGTCAAAGAGGGCAAAAAAGACCAAAGCACCACACCACACAAACCAACATCAAATGTCGGATCAAGGCTAACTCGACTTTTCCAATCAACAGGACAGATCGAGACCAACTACGATGAGATCACCGACTCCTTCGACGCCATGGAGCTGAAGCCTGAGTTGCTTCGCGGTATGTGTTAACTTTTTTTCGACCAGAAGGATGTCGATAACAGGAAGTGCTGACGGAGTTTCTTCAGGTGTCTACGCCTATGGTTTCGAGCGTCCCTCTGCTATCCAGCAGCGTGCCATCAAGCCCATCATCAAAGGTAGGTTTCGTTCCATTTTTAGGGTTGATGAGTTGTAACTGATCGTATATAGGTAGCGATGTTATCGCTCAGGCCCAGTCTGGTACTGGAAAGACTGCCACTTTCTCCATCTCCGCTCTCCAGAAGCTCGACCCCAATGTTAAGGGCTGCCAGGCCCTCATTCTCGCCCCTACCCGTGAGTTGGCTCAGCAGATCCAGAAGGTCGTCGTTGCTATCGGTGACTTCATGAACATCACCTGCCACGCTTGTATTGGTGGTACTGCGGTCCGTGAGGACATGAAGGCTCTCGGAGAAGGCCCCGAGGTGGTTGTCGGTACCCCCGGTCGTGTCCACGATATGATCCAGCGCCGTGTCCTGAAAACCGACCATCTGAAGCAATTCATCCTTGATGAGGCTGATGAGATGTTGTCTGTAAGTTTCACTGGCCTGTCCTTGAACACCTGTAGAACACAGGTATTGACCAAATAAATAGCGTGGTTTCACCGAGCAGATCTACGACATCTTCCAGCTCCTCCCCCAGTCTACCCAGGTTGTCCTGCTCTCTGCCACCATGCCCCAGGATGTCCTTGAGGTCACCACCAAGTTCATGCGCGACCCCGTCCGTATCCTGGTCAAGAAGCAGGAACTTACCCTTGAAGGTATCAAGCAGTTCTACATTGCCGTCGAGAAGGAGGAGTGGAAGCTTGACACCCTCTCCGATCTCTACGAGACTGTCACCATCACCCAGGCCGTCATCTTCTGCAACACCCGCCGCAAGGTCGACTGGCTCACTGACAAGCTCACTGCCCGTGACTTCACTGTCTCCGCCATGCACGGCGATATGGAGCAGTCTCAGCGTGATGTTATCATGAAGGAGTTCCGCTCTGGTTCTTCTCGTGTCCTGATCGCCACTGACCTTTTGGCCCGTGGTATCGACGTCCAGCAGGTGTCCCTTGTCATCAACTACGACCTGCCTGCCAACCGTGAGAACTACATTCACCGTATCGGTCGTGGTGGTCGTTTCGGTCGTAAGGGTGTTGCCATCAACTTCGTCACTGCTGACGATGTCCGCATGATGCGTGAGATCGAGCAGTTCTACAGCACCCAGATCGAGGAGATGCCCATGAACGTTGCTGGTAAGTGTCTTTCCCAAGTCAATCTTCTTTCACGTCTATGGATGCTAATCGCTCACCAGACCTCATCTAAACACCCCCACCTTTATACCTCACGATGCGGATTACGGTCGCAGTTGCCAATAGCGGTCCAAGGGTAAGCTGCGGTGGAAAAGGCGTTATGACATCGTTGTGCTTCTCTTGGCAAAGGAGAATCCTTCAAAAGTGGCTTTCTGTGTCTCCAGCATTTATTATTACTCGCGGCCGCTAGTGGAGGGACACCTCTGCTCGTTGCTGTTTATGGTTTCCTATGTTTTCCTGCTTATGGAGATGCGACATGTTTGTGCGAATTATTGCTGTAATTCATGGTTTCTCTTCCGCCTTTTTCCAACTTTTTTTTTCCCCCTTTTTGTACCTAGCTCGCTCTGGTTGGTTAAGGATGCTGCACATACTTAATCGAAAGGTCGGGCCAAAAATTGATTTGTTCATTCAGGCAGTGTGGGTGGACAATTAGATGATCATGACGTTGGGGTGGTTTGTGTACCTACTTCAAGTACAATAGACAAAGAGGTAATGCCATCCATGATTTATGTTTCTAGTAATGAATTGCTGTGTTGGTGGGATGTCTACCCCCAACCCATCTTCCTACCATACAATGCTTCCATCTCCTAGACATGTTTCTATATTACCGATTTATTTAGCCTACTGTCTACCTATCGATGCCAGCGTTAGCTACTCAATAAAATCCAAATGGAACCCTCTCCACGTCAGTGGGAGCCAACCCCTTCCTCCCTCCTATGGGCCCACGAAATCCGGCGCGAAAACATTCACCTGGCCGATGAAATCCACAAAATCAAAGTCGACTTTACCTCAACCGTAGACACACTCAACGATCTGAAACAGAACATAAATGAATTGAGCCGACAAGTGAAGCAAGCGGAGGCCAATGCCTCTGAGCATCTCAAGTGCCTTGAAATCAGGCTTCTAGATGGATCCAATGAGTTACTTAAGCGCGTCGAAGCCCTGGAGATTGAAAACGGAAGGTTCAAGGAAGAACTGAAAGATGTTCGAAGAGAGTGTGCTGCGCGTTCTAGAGAGCTGTCCCTTCTCTTAAAGACGATGAAGTCTGGGGTTATAAATGAGATTCGGGCGATATTGACACAGGAGAGGGGTGCTTTGCCATTCACTAACTTACTAGGAGGATCTCATGGCAATAGTGGTGAGTATTTGTCTCGTAGTCCCTTGGATTCTGGTCTGCTGTTGCTGTGTATTGGGCTGTCTGGACTGGGGTGTGAATTTCTGGTATGGGAAGATCTTGTTGGTTCGGTCAACTAATCGAGAACAGATATGGCTCGAGTAAGGTCTGACGTTCTTGTTCCTGACTCATTACCCAAGGATAACACTGCTTCAACGCAAGAACGGGGAGACTCTTTACAGGCGCTGTCTGAGACCACATGGGGGCCATCCAGATCTAGTTCGATTGAAGGACGACGTAGTCCTGAATTAGGCCTGTCAAACGGAATGATCATGCAGGGGCAAGAGAACTTGCATCGTCTCTTCAGGCAAAATGCGAGACCGCTGGGGGCTTATTGGTCGTACGCCATAGATACCCGAATTCGATTACCTTTGTGGATCAAGAGCAGCGATGTTGCAAAGGCCTTTGTAAATGGACTGGAAGACACCGCTGCCAGAGGTTTGATGGAAAGGAAGCTATATGCTGCTGCATGGTCGTGGGATGTATTGGTCGACATCATGCACAACAAGCTCAATGAGAGGAAATCTCAAACGGCCAATTTGCCCGTTCGGATGAACGCAGGCTCAGGAGAAGCTGGGGAGGCTTCGAAGCATAACACTTCGCTAAAGCACAAGAAGAAAAAGCGAAGAGTAATACCTATAATACCGGCGGACGAAGATGATCTTCTCGAGATGAATTCATGAGTCAAGCCTGTTGTATCACATATCCGAATGTGCGCAAGGTCACACAATGAAGTGTTGCATTGAGGTATGTATATCTTTAGTCTCGGAACTTCATACAAACACATGTTCATCAACAGCTTAAGTCTCAGCGTACAGGTAGCGGCCCTCGCGATCCTTCACCTCAACCTCAATCCGGCCTTCCTTAATCTCCTTTCCATCGACTTCGATGGAAGCTCTCATCACATCTCCGGACTTCACCTCTCCGACACCCTTCGGTGTACCAGTCAAGACCACGTCGCCCTTCTCCAAAGTCATAACTCGCGAGATCTCACCCAGCAGTCTAGGGATCCGGTAGAGCATCAATCCGGTCGAGTCGGCCTGGCGCACCTCGGAGCCGACGCTCAAACGAAGGAAGGCATCGTGAGGGTTGGGGATTCGCGATTTGGCGATTTCTTGGGAGACAGGTAGGAAGGTGTCAAACCCCTTGGCAATGGACCATGGGAGACCCTTCTTCTTAGCTTCGTCTTGTACGTTGCGGGCAGTCATGTCAATGCCGAGAAGGTAGCCTGTAGGAGACAATGAACCATTAGCCATCCAAGAATGTCTTTGAATTGTCTTTCGAGAAAATAAAAGACCCTCCGAGTTCTAGAGACTGACTATGAATAGCATCCAAAGCTCCCTGCTCATCGTTCGGGTCATGATCCCGAAGTGTCTTGCCCATCACCAGCGCTAATTCCACCTCATAGTGTAGGTTTGTTCCCTTAGGACGCAAGACGGGGCCCTCGCCAGGACACAGAATGGCCGAAGCGGGCTTCAAGAAGAAGAACGGTTGCTTGGGCGTGGTGTTGTTGAGCTCCGTAATATGGTCACTTTCGCCGATAAGCGTTAGTCTGGCGTACGATATACCTAGAATGATTCTCGGGGGGGGCAGCTCACGCATAGTTGCGGCCAATGCAAATGACCTTGCGGCAATTGGCTCTGATTGAGGCTGCCATTGCGATTATAATTTTTTGTAATTGAGAGAATATGAGGGGCAGGTGTGCGAGACAGGACGGAGGTATGTTATTATAGGTGATTCCCGTCGGAGAAGAGCCGATGCGCCGGAATTGGGGTCCGAAGTCTTTCTGCGGAGAAGCTTCGGATTCTCCGAGACTCGGAGCTTCGTGCCTGCGATCAGTGTGTATATCTTTATCCGTGTCGATTGAATTGATAGAAACTGCTAGTGGTGACTCATTGACATTACTATCTCTGGGGATTTTCCGGAGTAGTTTGTGGGGAAATTCGAAATGCTTATTTTATTATATTCTTCCTCGCGCATAAACATCCAAGAACTCGTCGACTTCTTACGTCACTGCTGAAAGACAAAACAAATAGACTTCTATCAAAGGATGAAACAGTCTCATGTTGAATGCATCTTCCATAGACTAGTAGAACTTGCATGCTGCATATCTGCCAAGACGTTTCCCCCTTGTATCACTACTTCCCATCCCAACAGCTCTACCTTATAGCTTCGCAAATCACTCTTCTTGAGCTACACAACTGGTTCTCAGAACTGAAAACACCCCACTTATCAATATGCAAGTAGCCGAAATACTGTCCGACTTGACCTCCTTACGAGTCTGCGTATGTAGTCTTTTTATCCCTTGAAACGTAGCTCAATCAGTCAACAAGGCCAGTTCCTTGAATTAAGCATTTTATCTTACATTACACTAATCATTACTTTGGTCTTCCCCATACTAACGAGTCCAGGACTACAATGACGCCCTCACACTTGTTACTGTTCACGAAAGGACACCCGCTGAGCTCTCTCCGGCTGATGGGAGACTTGTTGCCGCAAGCCAGCCAGGCGAAAAGACAAATGATGATCTCCGGCGCGCAAAGGAACTCGTCGGTTTACATTACGAGATTAAAGCGCGGCATGCCGATGGAACCGTTGACGAGGAGCTGGCGCGTGCGAGAGAGGATGTGAATCGTGTTCTGAGGGAGCTTGGGCATTGATAGTAGGATGCATCTCGGTGTCATTGTTCGATTTTGGGTGATTATGAAGTACTCATGTATCATATGATGTTCATGTTGTTTATTCATTACGCAGTGTTTAGGAAAGGGTTCTGTATTCCTTCCTACGCTAATCTTTCAATACGGCATATAATGAGACGACTATGATGAAGCTAACAGCTACTCGGAACGCGTTCCGCTGATATCAATGTACTGTAGCGGATATGCGCCTATATGAGCTCATGCTGGCCTGTAGTGCCTTTCAGAGCCATTGACCACACATCGACAATCCAATAACAGTCAAAGGAAAATAGACCAACCAAGCTCTATAAGACCTCAAAATGGCTGTCCTTAGACAGTAACTACGTGCGTCGGGTCCTTTCGAACACATCCAAATCGGGTAACATTGGATGGTCGCCGGCCCGACAATTCACCGAGCGTTCCTTGCGCTACGGCTTGTCGGTGCGACCAACAGCGCAGCCTCATCGCTCGATAACTAGAGTTTCACGCGTTCTCTTTTCCCAACGCCAGTGCAGGTCCGATATCAGACCATCAGCTTGCAAAAATGGCGGCCAGCGTGGATGCCAAGCTCCTGAAGCAGACCAAGTTCCCTCCCGAATTCAGCCGGAAGGTGGACATGACCAAGGTCAATATTGAGGTCATGAAGAAGTAAGTGTGCTGAGCTTTCCCCGAATGTCAATTCAACGCTGACCGTGAGGCGTGACTTGGTCACAGATGGATTGCCGGAAAGATCTCCGAGATCCTAGGAAATGAGGATGATGTTGTAATTGAGCTTTGTTTCAATCTGCTTGAAGGGTCTCGATTTGTACGTTATGTTCCTTCCCGAATTTCGCGATGATACTAATTGTTTTACTCTTTTCTAGCCCGATGTCAAGTCACTGCAAATCCAGCTTACGGGTTTCTTGGATAAGGATACTGCGAAGTTTTGCAAGGAGCTTTGGTCCCTATGCCTCAGTGCGCAAGAAAATCCTCAGGGTGTCCCGAAGGAGCTTTTGGAGGCTAAGAAGCTCGAACTCATACAGGAGAAGGCAAGTTACAGTATACCTAGCTGCGCTTCTCACCTACTGACTATATTACAGATTGAAGCCGAAAAAGCGGCCGAAGAAGCTCGTCGGCAGAAGGAACAAGAACGGGTTCGAGAACGAGAACTAGAGGAGCTCAGGCGGAGGGAACGTTCTGAGCGGGGAAGAGGTGGAAGGCGCGGTGGCCGCGGAGGTCGAGACTTTGACAGACGTCGCAGCCGTGATCGCTTCCAAGACCGGCCGTCACGCCGCGAGTTCGATTCCTACGTTCCCTCGGGTTCGCGCAGGAACCGTCGCCCTTCTAGGTCACCAAGCCGCTCTCGTTCTCCCTCCGCGTCTCGGTCACCACCCCCTCGTCGCGAACGCCAGCCAAGCAGGGACAGAAACAGGCGCCGCCGATCGCCTAGCAACTCTGTATCCCCAGACAGAGACAGGAGGCCGAGGAGACGTAGTCCTGATTACGGTGATCGAGCTAGATCCATTTCCCGCAGTGATTCCTCACGCTCACGTACTCCCAGAAGAGACCGACGGAGACGGAGATCCGTTTCTTCCCACAGTTCATCCCGTTCACCTGCTCCCAGGGACCGGCGCAGAAAAGACTCTTATTCCAGATCTCGTTCTAGGTCGCGTGAGCCGAATGATAGAAGCACCAGACGGAGAAGATCTTCGCCTTATTCTTCAAGAGCTGATAAGAAAGAATCCACCGCTGATTTTGCAAAGGCCCGCAAGAACCGTGACGATCGCCGCCTGAGTCGCAGCCGCAGCAGAAATCGCGATGATACCCGCAGACGGCGGTACTCGAGGAGTATCAGTCGCAACCGTAGCCGCAGCCGAGAACGAGGCCGTTCTCGCAGCATCAGCTCCAGTCCGAGACGCCATGATTCCCGCAGTCGCAGCCGTAGCCACAACAGGGAAAGGAAGAGACGTCGCTCCCTCCAGCGATATGCTCCTGCCGCCCGCAGACGGCGTAACACCTCTTCTGTATCCGTCCGTAGTGAAAAGCGACAGAGAATGACTGATCAGGAAGACAACTCCGCAAAGCGGTCGTCCCCACCACCTGAGAAGCCCAGCTCGTCAGATCACGAGATGAAGGATCCTGAAGAGGTGGGTCAATGATTTTAAAGGTATTTCCTTCTCACGCCGAATCAGTATGGTTTTCATATCTGTCATGGCAGATACAACTCCATCATTATCTCTATGCCGACGGTAAATGTTTCGACTAACGCAGTGAATAGCAGAAACTACACTCTATCCGACCTCGTGCACCAATATGCCGCACCGAACTACGCGAAAAGCTTCTGCGCGAGAAAATCGTCGCAATGCGTCGTACCGCCTCTAGCGACAAGGTGAGTGACAATTCGTGACACTCGAAGTGGAATCAAAGATAGGAGGAATTTTAAGCTTCATGAATTGAATGATACCATCTACATATACATCAAAAGTATTAGCGAGTCTCTTCAAGGATTTAAAGAAGAAAAAAGGCGATGATGAGGGAGATCAGCAAAACGTCAACAACACTCTACCTACCACCTTCCCCATAACGGATTGCATACGAAGTATGTTGCTTCATATATGATTTATAATTGGAACATTTATAATCAGTCCACAACCCCCCAAAAAATGAAGAAATTAATAAATGAAAATAATAAAAGTCCTCATTTCAAACCTCGCAGACCCCTTCCCTATTCGGATGTTACCCACGAATCTCCTGAGCGGAAAACAGGAACAAAAATTCGTCCGTCCCGTCAATAGTTGGGATGATCGTCGCGCCCAGAAATTGGATGTAAGTAGTCTTTTGAACCGGCATCGCCCGAAATCCTTTTCAAACGGTTCGATTCGATATCCCTTTTCGAAAAGCCAATTTTAGAAAAAGCAGGCCCTGTTAATCACAACCGACACCTCTTATTGGGATCGGCTAGGACGCATCCGCTAGATGCGTGCTACTGATATCTAGTCAAGGAGTGCACTTTAGGACGTTCGTTAGTTGTTGTCTTCTCATGGGTTTTATGTGGGTACTCTGTGGGCTGTTTTCTGTCATACTTTGTGATTGTCCATCAGGAGAGGCTATGTCTATTGGGGATGATGATCTCTCGTTGACACTCCGTAGTTTACCTTAGTCTTTTTTTCTTTTTCTTTTTTCCTTTTTTTTAATTAGATGGCTATATCCTAATGGGGATCCCCATACATGTATACGGCTGTTAACTTATTCAGACTGAGAACAGTATACTCGTTATATTACTAAAATTCGTCAAGTACTATACAGGCAGTAAGTAGGACGTGAGTCCCATCTAGGTATATTGTAAAAGAATGTACTCCATTGAAGGGAATCCACAAAAAGAATAAAACAGAACCAGAACGTAAGTCTTGCTTGTCAGTGAAACATGTACTCCCCCAGATCGCAAGCCCCACGCAAAGAGCATCGACGCATGATCGGGGTAAAACCAGGCGAATTAGAATTAGAATTAGGTATTTACACGAGGTATATTGAGCGTTTCTGCCATTGCGATCGTCTCGTAATCTTCAGCCCATGTGGTTGGCTGATTTAGGGCTCGCAAACAGCGACGCTCACGGTGGTGGTGATGGTGACCACCTTGGGAGCGGGGCCGGAGCTGATAGCGGGGGCAGTGGTGATGACGGGAGGGACATCAGTGGTGCTGACGGAGGGAGCATCAGTCTCAGTGGCGACGGGGTAGACGGTCTCCGAAGTCAAGGTGTCGCAAGGAGTAGACTCGGCTTCACCGGCAGGGCCAGTCTGAGTAGGGACAGCGGGCACGCTCACGGACTCCGAGCCAGTAGGGCTGACGTCGGTGGGAGCGGGAGGAACCACGTCAGTGGTGGCGCTGGCAATCACAGTCTCGGAAGTGATGGTATCGCAGGGAGTGCTGCTAGCCTCTTCGCCGGGGGCAGGCCCACTAGGAGTAGGAACAGCAGGAACACTCACGGACTCAGAACCGGTGGGGCTGACGTCAGTGGGAGCGGGAGGAACCACGTCAGTGGTGGCGCTGGCAATCACAGTCTCGGAAGTGATGGTATCGCAGGGAGTGCTGCTAGCCTCTTCGCCGGGGGCAGGGCCGCTAGGAGTAGGGACAACAGAGCCGGAGCTGACACCGGAGGTAACACCGGTGACAGCAGGGCCAGTGGGAACCACATCAGTAGTAGCGCTGGCGATGACGGTCTCAGAGGTGATGGTGTCACAAGGGGTGCTGCTAGCCTCGTCACTGGGGGCAGGGCCGCTAGAAGCAGGGCCGCTGGGGGTAGGAACAGCAGGAACGCTCACAGACTCAGAACCGGTAGGGCTGACATCAGTGGGGGCGGGGCTGGAAGGATACTCAGTGGTGGCGCTGCCAATGACAGTCTCAGAGGTAATAGTATCGCAGGGAGTGCTGCTGGCCTCATCGCTGGGAGCCGGGCCGCTCGGGGTAGGAACAACAGAGCCGGAGTTGACACCGGAGGTAACACCGGTAGTAGCAGAGCCAGCGGGAACGGAGGGAACGTCACTGCCAGTGGCACCGGCACTGGTGGGGACAGGAGTCGGCACAAGGGGCGTTGAGGCAGCAGGGGTAGAGGCAACAGGCGTAGAAGCGGGAATGCTAGGAACAACGGAGCCGGAAGTAGGGGGGCGGATGTGGGCGCCAGAGCCGGTGTCGCAGCCAGAGAGCCACTGAATAATGACGAGGATAGTCTGGGTGTCAATCTCAATACCAGCAGCACCACCGCAGACGGCAGCGAGCTGAGCACGAGCGTCGAGGGAGATGGAGACAAGGCTCTCGCCAGAGATGAGAACAGAGATCACGCCACGGAGGTTTGTGCCGATAAGGGTGTCGACAGTTCCGGTGAGGAAGGAGGTGATATCAGTGAGAAGACCACCGCTCACATCAACCGCAACATCGGCAGAAACAGCGAAGGTAAGCCAGAATAGAACAACAGACTTGAGTTCGGCACCAAGACGGCAGCTGGAGCCAGAGAGCCAGATAGCCAAAGCGGTACGGACTTCAACGCTGAGGTCAGCGGCGAGGCCACCCTTAGCACAAGCCTTGAGGGCGGTGAGGATCTCGACCTCAAGGTCAGCAGCAATGTCGGCCTCGAGGAAGGCAGAGAGGGAAGCTTGAGCACTGGCGACCAGAATTCCAGACTCTTCAATGAGGCTGCCAATAGCAGCACCAGCGGAGATAGTCGCCAAACCACCAGAAGGAACAGAGCCAATGGAGACAACACCGGTTTCGACCTTACCCTCCAACCAGGCCAGAACAGAGACCTTCAACGAATGGCTCAAGGTGCACTCCGAGCCAGAGAGCCAAGCCTTCAGGGCAGCCTTAACATCCGCGGCCAGGTCAGCGACAACACCACCGCCAGCACAGAGGCCAAGACCAGCCCTGATGTCGACATCGAGACCAACACCAAGGTGTCCAGAGAGGAATGTAGACAAGGAAGACTGAGCCGAAGCGCTGAGCACGACTTCGGCAGCCAGATCGGTTGCAGAGAAAATACCGTCAAGGGTCACATACAGATCACCCTTAGCGGCGATGTCGGCACAAGTGGGGATGAACAATGACAGTCCAGCACAGACATCGACGGACAAGGTAGCAGAGGCTCCGCCCTGGGCCCAGGCCACGAGGGCTGCCTTCAAGGAGGCATCAAACTCAGCATGAGCCTTGAGCCATGCAACTAACTCTGCACGTGCGTCGGCATGAATAGTACCAGCAGTGCATCCCAAAGCACCACCCTGGAGGGCCGCGGCTGCCTGAGCGCTGATTCCCTCGAGGATAGTTACTGTGGTGTGACCACTGCTGCCACCGAAGAGGAGGCTGATGAGATCGGCCAAACCCTTGGTGACATCCTCAATCCCTTCTCCAACACCCTCACCAATATCGGCAATACCCTTGCCAATACCTTCCAGAAGGGGGCCAAGAGTACGGCTCTCGACATCGGCGGGGTAAGCAGCAACGGAGCTCGCCAGACCGGCGAGCAACAGAAGGTTGTTAGCACGCATTATGCTAGAATAGCAACGAATGTGGAGTGTAGTCAGCGAATGACTTCTCGAAGGTAAATAGAAAAGATAAGAGAATAGATGACTGGCTGTTAGCAGCCAAAGTTTGTTAACGACAGACTGGTAAAAGAAAGAACAATATCAAACAAAAATGAAAATGAAAGGCAGGCCCCGACTGAAGAGACCAAGTTGAAGCGATTGACGAAGGCTTGAAGTTCAGAGGGAGGTGATCTTCGCTGGGGTTTATATACCCCTGAGGCGTCTGCTTCCATGGTTACTACTACCTTGCGCGATGGAGACCACACCCCAATCCGGGTTTCCCTCGTTGGAAGTTAGCACACGGCCCCTGGGACTTTGGGAGTAACTGGAGTATCTGTGATCGAGCCGGATCTTCAAGGCCAAGTTAGCCGGGTGGATCCCTAACTGCCAGTGGGAGAGCAAATGACATTGAGCTAACGTTTAATGTGGAAACCTTCGAAACACACCAAGCAGGACGAGAATACTATTTCAGGCAACGGGGTTCGCTAACTCGAAATCCGAACCATGCGGGTCGCCAGTCTGGATCACAGGCTATACTTCGGCAGCTTGCCCAGCATTCTCCAGAGCCCGGCAGTCTGTGGGATAATAGTACTGATCACAGACCAAGGGCCCTTTCAATCAATTTCTCAAGCCAGACTCTTCTAAAAACGGACTAGGACGATGAAGCCATTGATTCATAGCCTATTAGCGCCAAAGCATAGAAGCAGGGGACTAGGAGTCGACGGACATCGGAGGAAAGAATAGAAATCAAAAAGAAAAAAGTCAAAAACAACAAATGGTGGATTCCGGTGGAGTCAACGCACTAGAAGGAAGCGTTGGAGAAAAAAGAAAGGAAAAATTATTGTGTCCTAGTAACTTGCTCCAGGGGTTGGTTATGGTTAGCATGCAGCGTCAACAGAAAACGGAATACTGCGGCTTTGCTGTTGACATTGACCAATAATGGAAGATCACCCACTCTCCTTTTGGCAAGGAAAACGATAATCGTCGAACCGGTCCACCCCCGAGTCGACCCATGGATGATCACCACGGCCGGTGTTTTGCCCTCAGGTTGTTGCTCTATAAGCTTTCATTGACTCGCGACACCATCAGATGTGAGGTTCGGAAAGTCCTTGTCAAGATAGGCCGGCGATTGAATACGAAGAAGGCAGGAAAGCGTCATGGTCAATGCAGTGTCGAGTGCTTCAAATGGTTTTAATGTGTTGCATAAAAACTTAACACCGCCTGCTGAAAAGGGGAGTTCGGGTGAAAATCACCGAAAGGATTTTTCTACATTCTAAGTATGGAGTACACAGTGCACACATGCAAATAAGAAACGGATATGATCCTATCAGCCTATCGAGTCATTGCGAACGTTAGTCAAAATCACATCCACCAGATATAGTAGCAATTATTTTCTCCAGGGAAGAAATGAATACCCTAACACCCTGACTGGAAAAAGAAATAATAATAATAATAAAATAAAATAATAAAAAAAAAAGCTTGGGGTTCAGTGGGCACCGTGAAACCTAGGTCAGTTCCTTTCGAAAGGATTCCCCGTACTCCGTACGGAGTCACGTAAGAAGAAAGAGAACCCCATCTCCTTAGGGTCTTGGGTGTAGCTGAAAATTGTGGAATAGACTTACCAGTTTGGGCACTAGTCAGGGACCAAAGACAGTGGTTCAGTAGACTAAGAGTCTTGGCTTGCTTCACCCTTCCAGCATTGGTCAACCGTCGAGACCTCAAAAACAGGAATTCTCCGTCCTCGTGGTTGAGAGTCGAGATAAACCGATAGTGTGGAAGAAACTCACAACCGTCGAGGATAAAGGAGACCTACAGTGGTCCAGGCCATATTCCAGCGTCATAGTCCACGATAGTTGAATGTTAATCCTCCCGATAGCCTTCCTTTGGAGATCATTACCCAAGTAAGGGCGTTCCTGGATCCATGCGTCCATGTGCTCTTGTGGCCTTGGTTCCTAAGGCTCCACTCCCCTCTGAGTGGCTTGAGCTGCCCCGTTTGGCCGCCTTAACCGATGGGAACCAGGTTCAGATCGCGCTCAGTGACGAATTTCCGTGCGATCAAGCCAAATCGAGCAAGTTTACCTCAAGCGTTTGTTCGACTCTGTAACAAAAGTGGGGGACTTGCGAAGGGTTCGCAGTTTCATCACCTGCAGCTGGACTGGATCCCTCTCGTTCTTCCCTCTATTCTAAGAAACTCGGAAAACTTTAACATCCGTATCTCGGCATATTGACTGAGTTCGGTCATGGTTGACGGGAGGTTCTTCAAGGTTGTAACCTTATCAGCTAAAGTTACCATGATGGAGGGAATTTCTTGGGTGCGAGAAGAAGACTTTTGGGAAAGAAAGGTACTTGGATGACGACTAGAGTAGTCTACATCCTAGCTTTGGGAAGCAGGTGACTCTCAGGTGATCGATGTCAGGTGCATCTACTCCGTAGTTGTGTCTACTTAGATTGTACTCTTTCCATACAAACAACATATTGAAATCAGTGTCCTCGTATGAACTGACCTGAATACGGTGGTATCCAGTTTTGATAGTGTTTTTGTGCTCTGTACACATCCTTGCATGCATAGAACATGCATGGTACAGTAGAAAATTCGGGCATTCTCCGAACCCA
The DNA here is from genome assembly GCF_009017415.1 of Aspergillus flavus. Classification (NCBI taxonomy): domain Eukaryota; kingdom Fungi; phylum Ascomycota; class Eurotiomycetes; order Eurotiales; family Aspergillaceae; genus Aspergillus; species Aspergillus flavus. The sequence goes on from NC_092406.1 coordinate 3,974,288, forward strand.
TCGAAATGCCGACATTTAGTTGATGTCGGGATACTACGCTGCATTATCTAGGGTATTTTCAAGTCACCGAATTTCGAGCGATATAATTCCCATAATGATCCAGACTAGATAACTACTACATATTCATTGGACCTGTCACCTCCATTGCTCCCCAGTGACAGCCGAGAGTTGCCGTAACTATGTCCACTTACCTGAGGGTAAAGTAACCATCGTATGATTGTTTGATTAGACAGATACATGAGCTCAACTCATATTATCTACGGTAGTATGCGCAGGGGCACCACAGCCTATGGTTATTGAGCATTTAGGTAATTGGCTTGCAGCTAAGAACTCGGCTATGCGTTGGGCAGTCAGCACTACTGCTTCACCCATGGTGTTAGCTCCATGCTAGACTCCCTGTCTGCAGCGAACATATCAGGTAGAAATATCTGTGTTCGTTGAGAACGCGACCGAGAAGGTTTTAGGGTGGTTTCAGATGAAATTTATCTACCTAAGTAGGGTCGTTTGACGTTTGAGTCCCGAAACTCAGAAAAGCAAGTAGCTCCATGGTAGAGCCATGCACAGCCTATATATAGTGACGAAAAGTACTTTATTTGTGGAAGAAGTTGTAACAAGTTGGCGTGACATATAAATCACGCCCAGTCCCATTATCTACAATACACTATGTTTGACAAAATCGGAGCGGTTTTACTCTAAGGGTAGCAAAACATTGGGCGAAGTAGATCATGATGTATCTACATGATGTAGGAGATACATGTACTCCGTAGTATGTGAATGTGTATGTGCTCAAGTGGCAACTGCAGCAAATGAACGCCATGCTTTGTTGTCATCACACCATTGCCGTGGCAACAACCAATCACGTGATATGATATCCGCTCCCAGCCTCCCCGTAACGTTGTTTCTTCGAGTACGTTGATCCCGACCGGTATACACAACAAGTAAAAGTCGACAACCTGGCGGCCAGTGCCTGCCTGTAACTCTTGGGTAGCGGGACCGACGCATTGGCGGACGCGTCCATGTGGCCTCGCTTTGAATCGCTATGATGGCTTCTACTAACTCCCTCTCCGCAGCATATACGGGTAGTCTCCATCGACAGCCGTCATCCCGACAAATGTCCCGCGCCTCGGTCTCTCGCACCGGCTCCAGGCGCACGTCACCGGAATTGCAGAATTCGGCCGCACTTAGAAGCAATGGACTATCAATATCTAAGCGTTACTCTGCCGGCGATAGCTCCGATGACGAGGTTCCGGAACCCAAATTCAGTGCTTCCGTCAAAGCCTTGCTTGATGAAGATGGGTTAGACCTATCCCCTCGCCTACACAAAAATGGCCAAAGCAATCGTCATCAGAGTGATCGCGTAGCTTCAATATCAACAAGCCAAGAGAGGCGCTCGCGCACAGCATCTCCCAACGACGGGTCGACTGGGAGCCCGGCGCCTCGGGTCGTTCGCATTTCACCCGGCTTGACCAGCGGCGCAAGGTTTCGAAGAGAAGGATCGCATGTCTCAGGCGGCGAGGATGCCGATTCTGAAGCGAGGGGAAGCTCGCATGACTTTGTTACGCCAGCTCCAAGGCATCGCAGTGTTCGCATCACTGGGTCACGTAGTAGCACGCGATCCCCCGCATCCATATCGCCCTCCCAAAGGCGATCAGCTGATAGGAGCTCTGTTGAAGAGCATGACAGCGCAAGTCGCCTTGAAGATGGAAGGAGAGTAAAATATGAGGATGATTACGCACCACGTCTGGGCACCGCATCGGTATTGCGGAGTCGGAATGGAGAAGATCTGGGCATTCATAGTTCGCTTCGTGTGAAGAGGGTAGGAAGGCTCACAGGAACATTTCTGAATGGGCCAGCGAGAAGAGGCGTGCTCCGGCGGCAAAGTGAGGAAAACAATGATCCAGACAATTACAAAGAGGCGAACCCTGACGGAAACTATGACAATGATGACTATCATTACAAAAGCACGACGAAATCATCATCACCCAAAGTATCTTGGGCAACAGACCCTAGCCCGCCACAAAGATCCGAAGGATATCGATCGTACGAAGCTGCTGGCATTTCAGCGACTGAGGGCCCCTTTTCGAGGTCCTCGTCACCGAAGTCTTACGGGTCACACTCGAAGTCGACACCTGGCTCATCATCAGAGGCATCATCATCCAAACCTTCAAGCGCGAAGGATCAACCCGTCTTCAAAGTTCCCCCTCCGCCCACACTACCTGCAGCTCGCGATCAAGAGAACGAGCCTCCACCGACCTTCAAACGGGTGAAACAACAGGGCTTTAACTTGCTTGATAAACCAGAAAAGCTCTCAGTGGCTCATGGGGACGAAAAGAAAGAAAGCATGGAAACACCAGCTGGAAACTCACCCAGAAAGATCCTATCGACTCGAAGCAACAATACCCCACATAGACCGGCCCCTCCTCCCCCAAAGATGTCCGTACTTGAGACTGCTACAGCAACAGGGGGCGCGGCTACCGCGTCCTCATCCCGCAGAAAGCGTAATCAAGTATCGGTCAATCACAAACCCTTCACGCGGTTAGACTGCATTGGCCGAGGCGGAAGTTCGCGCGTGTACCGAGTAATGGCTGAGAACTATAAGATCTTTGCCCTAAAACGAGTGAATTTGGAGGATGTCGATCCCGTAACATTGGCTGGCTACAAGGGAGAGATTGATCTACTCAAGAAATTGGAAAACCTGGACCGTGTCGTACGCTTGTTTGACTGGGAGTTGAATTCCGACAAACATACACTCAGTGTTCTCATGGAAATTGGAGAGTCTGACCTAGAAAAAATACTTACATACAGACTAAATGCCGAGGATGCCGTTTTCGATATCAACTTTACTCGATATTACTGGAAGGAGATGCTTGAGTGCGTTCAAGCAGTCCATAACTACAACATTGTCCATTCGGACCTGAAGCCCGCAAACTTCCTTCTTGTACAAGGGAGGTTGAAACTGATCGACTTTGGAATCGCGAACGCCATCCAGGACAATACGGTCAACGTACACCGTGAACAGCAAGTTGGTACTCCAAACTATATGTCACCAGAAGCTTTGATTGATTCGAACGCATCGCTCGGATTGCCGGCAAGCGTCGGAAAAGTGATGAAGCTCGGTAAGCCGAGCGATGTCTGGAGTTTGGGTTGTATTCTCTATAAGATGGTGTATGGTCAGCCTCCTTTTGCGAAGATTGCTAAATACTATGAGCGCATCTTGGCCATCCCCAATCCAAATGTCAAGATTGATTTCCCCGCCTTTGGTGTTGGAGGAGCGTCTATTCCCCCGGGACTGATCCGAACGTTGAAGGGGTGCTTGCAGCGTGATCAGACGTTACGACCGACCGTGGATCAACTCCTGGCTCAGAGGGACCCATTCTTATACCCTGAGGCGCAACTTGAAGGAGCTGTTCCCGTCACCCAGGAAATGCTCAACAGGATTTTGGTGAACGTAGTAAATCACTGCAAAGTGCGCGGCATCCCCAAGGAGGAAGAACTCGCGGCTTGGCCTGCTGGATTCTTTGCAAAGATCAAGGCAGCATTGGAAGAGAACGCATGATGACACCTGACTCGACTAATTTCTTTTGTTTATGTTGGCCCTCGAATATTTCTTGTTTGATATCCTGAATGATCCGACGATCCGGCGTTCATGCCTGTCTATTGGACTGGTTCTGCCCAGCGTGGAGTATTTCCTTTGTTTTACACTTCTTGGATCTATAATTTTACCTTTTGGGTACACGGACTTGGTGTTTTGAGGACACGTTTGGGCATTGTATATGGATCTTTTGTCACTCATGGATGCATTGGAAGCTGTAAATTCAGCGTGGGTTTGGAGTTTGAGTATACTTGGAATATAATAGCATTCACTTAAATATAGTCTTGCGTCTCATCTTTAGGAGCCTGTCGGTGTGAGCAATAAGTGACCTGCCTGCACAACAGATCTTTTATGGGCTCACTTGTCTTTTATATGTATTTGTCTAAAATGTATTGCTTTGCTCCGAATTCTACAGGAAGTCGAATACAGCAGAAAGCTCGGCCCAACTTCCCTTTAAGTTGGGACTACGAAGTCCCCCTCTCATGGGAAGAGGCGAGAGGATTTAGACGTTGTTGCGCAGGAGAAAGCCACCGTACTGCAGCTTTTGGAAAACCCCCTCAGGGTCGTACTTGGCTGCAGCCTCCTGCATCCTCTTGATGTTCTCAGCCCCGTAACTGCCCAGAACCCGCTGAGAGGCCATGGAAAAGCTCATACACTTGAAGTCTAGTAGAAGTCCCGCTTCTCTGGCCAGAGAGTGCACCGTTTCGGACATTTTATTCACTGCCTGTTGCGCCACGGCGTCGTCGCTACCCTCCTGGGGCCACTCACAGGTGAAAACCCACCCTACGAATTGATATCACGGTTAGCGTTGTCGTACACCTGGAGTTGACCATCTGACTCAAGACGATGGGTGTCATTGTGATGGAGAACGCAAATCTGAACGTACAGCACTGTGGAATGCTCTCGTGTCCCATGATATTCTCTCCGCGATCCTTTCCTGCCTCCACACCAGCCTTGCCCATGGGCTGGATGGTATAATGCAGTACGCAGCCAGCCGGAAGGGTCTTGCAGACCTCAGTCCAGGACTTGTAGACTTCTTCGTAGAGTTCTTGCGAAGCCTGGGTGGTGACCGAGCAAACTGCTCGCCTATCGCGTGTTAGTGACTAGCTGGGCGCTCTTTTAACTTTGTCTGCACTCACTTCTGGGAGACCTGGGCATCCTATGGCTTGGGCCAGCGATAGGAGCGTGCCATTTGTGGTGGGGAGAGCCGTCGTCACCAGGCTTTTAAGATTATAGAAAGACTCAAAAGCAGAAGGTGGCTCTGCTGGGGTGTCTCCATAGAGCAAGCCCACAGCAACAAAGTTTGGTGAACAACCCAGTTTTGGGGTCATCTTCCATGGCCTTCTGAACGGCAACTGTTGCCTTGTTGATCTCAACATGGTCGTCTGGGCTGTAGAGGTTGATTGTGTATTGGACGTTGATCAGAGGATGGGTCTCGAGGTCGAAACGCGTGACGATGCCTGTTGAATGCGTTAGGGGCCTCCTCGAGTTTGTCCCAGCTCGAAGTTCAAGTGAAACCATAAAAAGGCATGTTACATACTATAGTTGGAGCCACCACCCTTCAGAACGCGATGGAGATTGGCGTTTTCATTCGCGTTTGCATTAATCAGTCTTCCATCGGCCAACAGGACCTGGAGAGCTTGATTATGAGTACTGCAGGAAAGCATATTGTGTATCCAAAACAGAAAGCAGCCACCCTAACCTCAAAGTTTCTCACGCCATCTGCTCCAAGCCCGTGAAGATTGGGCAAAACCCCCATGCCCCCTGTTGGTGCCTGTTAGGTTCCAAGCCCCAAGAACATCCTCTTCAGAATGATCGTAGACTCTCACCTCCGAGAAGGAAGCCTCCTAGTCCGACCTGCTGGTCTCGACCTCCGATAGCTGACAGCTTCTGCTCTTCCAGCCAGGCATACACCTCGCCCAGGTATTTCCCGATCCAGCTCGAGCGACTCCATCCGATGTCAGCTCCTTAGACTGAAACTGACGGATATCAAGAACGATGGCAGTCTCATCTGCACTACTGAAACCAGCGTTGGGGTTGTGACCGGTCTTGCGAATCGCAAACTTAGATCCTGTCTTCTTGACAATAGCCAGTGCTTCAGTGAGCTCTTGTACATTGCTCAGGTAGACATATCCGGCAGCTGGGGTCCAGCACGTCTGAGACCAAGGGCGTGTCACAGCTCCTTGGTACTTCGGCTTAACCTCTGGGGTCACCACTTTACCAGGCAAGGCAGTCCTAAACTGATCAACCGCAGCCGCCGTGCCGAGTGCCATGATAAGTAGTCAATTTTGTTTGCCTGCTTTGAGTTGAGAGAAAGTGAACTGACGCCGGCTTGTTGAAGGGCAGTCACGGACTTAAATAGCAGAATGGAATGATTGCGTTGCAACAAAAAACTATGCTTGTAGATTGGTCAGCACTAACAATACTAACTTCATATCGGGATCAGTTGTCAGATTTTAGCCCAGTAGTACCAGCCTTTCATAGCTCACCCAGGCCAACGCAGCCTTGTGTTGGCCTTATAACTTAAATATCCCATCACGCTACCCCACAATGCGATTACATCCACGTAGCCTCATCCATGATAGTATCAGTACATTCGACTCGATGTTTCAGCAGCCCTCTGTAGCCATGCTCTTAGGTAGGTAGTAGTAGTTCATCTACCAAAGTGCCTTGTCTGGCGGCGACGTGAAGAGATATATATAAGGACTCAATGTACAGATAATAGTGTAAGCAATTCAACCTTTGTTCTGTACAGAGTGTAGCCCTGACTTGTACTCCAGGGGCTCTATGTCCAGTCGATAAGGGATATCCACCGTCGAAGAATATACAGCTGCAGATACTAGTCGCAAATAAGTCTCAATCCACTACCCGTAGTGGTATATCTCGATGTCTAGAAGAGTGGGTATAGTTTATTAGAAATCTATGGTTGTTTGCCTGCTGTTTTAGAAAGGTTAGTCAATCATGCTAAGTAGTGGATATATATTCATCGTGCTTTTTGTACTAGACTAGGCATTTGTCCACTTGATGTTTCCCCCGATAGCTACGTATATGAACCTTCTTGTAGGCTTTCTGACGCGCGGAACGGTAGTCTAGTGATCTAAACTGGGGAGACTGGCTGTACGCGAATTGATAACCTAGAAAATATGCCTACGTTGATATACTACAGCAAATGATTTTCCAAATACAATTGCAATTGGATCTATATCAAGACGAGACTTTTAATAAATGACATATTGCGCGCCTCGAACGCCGCCGGCGAATAAGGGAAGAAAGGAAAGCCAAAGACGAAATTTCTATGACATCAAATGGTATCGAAGATGAAGCATTCAAGTGGTGGGGCTGATTCATGAACGTCGACCGTAGAATGATTAAACGAGGAGAACACTAATCCCGAGAGTTAGCAATCCGAACAGTCATAAGGGTAGACAAGTCTAGGAGAACATACGCATTGACGCATCCGTCGTTTTCAGGGTTCTAGATCGAAGGTTAGCATATGGGATTACCTTTTCAAACAGGTTCCGGGTATATTTACGTTACTGATCTGTGCGTATTTACCCCATACGACACGTCCACTGGTTGTTACCAGGCCTAGTTCTGAAACGTTCACTTCGACAATCTATGTTGGGGTTAACAGGCAAACCACCAGGGGAGGGTCAGCAGCAGAACATACCGTTCCCTTGGTCAAAACACCCAGAGAAGTGTACAATGGGTTCTGGGGGTTCTTCTTAACCGAAATAATGGGTAGTTGAACAGTGACTCCCAGCTCGGGGCTAAGTAGGAACAACCATCAGCAACATTATCCTTGCAAAGGAGGAAAGAACATACTGTGTAACGTTCGCCTTCTTGTAACGCAAACCCATAGGTCTGATGAAACGTTCACGCTTGGGGTTAACTCTGGTGAAGTCATTGCCGACGAAAGTGGGCTTCGTGATCATTCTCTTCCAGGACTTCTTATGCGTCTTCTTTCCGGTGTTGACAACCTTGAACATCTCCTCCTCACTGATACCCTTGACCTTAGGCAGAGGCACCGCAAACTTGGCGGCCTGTTCCTTACGCTTATCCTTGATAGCGCTAGAAAGTGCCTTGGCATTGGTGGCCTGGGAACGGTCGAGCAGATACTGTGGCAAAGGCGTCTTGGATGGTTCGTCGGGCGCGGAAGACTTGACATTCTTCTCCTCCTGCGCCTTGATGCGCTTCCTCATCTGGATCTTCTCGGCATGGCGCTTCTGCTGGTACAGCTTGGCCCTCAGACCACGCAAGTTCTGGGCATCCTTGGACTGCTGATGGGCTTCACGGGCTTGGCGCTTGCGGACTCGCTCGTCGTGGTCAAGACGCTTTCCGTGCTGCTTTTGCCAGCGCTCGATATACCTGGAGGTGGTCAGTACATGATGTCGGGGCGACGGGAAACAGTTGACTGAGGCAGGAGGACGAACTCGTTCTGAGGCTGTAGTTGGAAAGAATGGTTAGATACCAGTATCTATTATCAAAATCCTCCAGAGCCGCGCCCAGATATCTCAGGACATTTTAATGGGCGGCCGAAAAATCTGACCATAGCTGGGGGGTCATAGACGTACCATGATTAACAGAAACTAACGGGTTGAGGTGATCTAAATATTATCAACTCTGTTGGCGGAGATGTAGAAAAAGTTCGATGCACGGATAGAGTGGCTCGGTATCGATAAATCACGTGACAACAGACCGCCATAAACTTCGCTCTTGCAACAAGATAACTTCGTATACAGGAAGCCCAGTGGCATACATAAAATTAAAGTAATTTATTTTCTTTTAGAAAGCCAACCCCCAGTTTTATCCCTAACCAGCGATCTTGGAACCCACTTATCAGTGTCAATCGCCATAGAAAACATTGGCACCAGCCACATCACGTGCCTAACCACATCGGGATCCACTGGAATTTCTCGCGGCCTCAAGTTCGGACTGATACAAGAACTGTCCACCACGTCCATTGCGGCATTAGTCTTGTCTTTTCCAACCCGGAAAAGCAAGTGCAGGGTTACAAGGAGGCCAACAATTCTGCAACAGCCACAAATATGTTTTCCCGAACGGCGCTCGCAAGAGCCTTCGCACTGCCATTCGAGCAGTCGGCCCGACCTGTCACCACCACCTTTGGGGCCTGTCTGCGTCAAGCATCAACGACAGCCACGACCTCGCAATCACACCCTGAGCAGCCCTCAGAACCACTAAGCGCATCACCCCGCGCTCAGACCAGCACACCCAGCCAACAACCACCCATCTCCACACCGTCGAATACCATCCCAACCAAACTCCCCGTGGCTCCGACCTTCACCTCCCCGTTAAAAGTGACCAAATCCCTTCTCGAGAAGTTGCCGTACCTGACGACCCAAAAGCCACATTACATCACTGCTCACCTCCATGACAACCCCTACCTTCTCACGGAAGGTGATCACCTCCGTCTCCCTTTCTTGATGCCCAAGGTCAAGCCCGGCGATATCATCCGTTTCAACCGGGCATCTGTTCTGGGATCTCGCGAGTTTACGCTTAAGGGGGCACCATACATCGATGAGCGGCTATTCGAGTGCCGAGTGCGTGTTATGGGAGTTGATTCGGAGCCATTGAGGGTGAAGGAAAAGACGAAGCGGAGACAGAGACATGTGAGACAGGTGCGCAGCAAGCATCGGTATACCCTGCTGAGGGTGATGGATGTCAAGGTGAAGACTGCGGAGGAATTACTGCAGGAGGGTGCTGTTGTTGTCGAGGATGGGCAGGAGGTGGAAGTCAACGCATAGGTGGGTTCTCCATTCGACGGATACTCGATATGAATAATGGAGGATGAGGAGAGGTAGCGAAAACACTTGCGTTTGAGTTGGCCACTTCAGGCTACGGCTGGATGGATCACGATGGTCTTTTGGCCTTGTTCTATATCTGTTGATTGGGCATTGAGGCAGCATGTACAGATAGATTTTTTGCACATTGGGTAGTGCATTGTATTGTATTTTATATTGCAATTTGAATGTTTAACTCGAGCCGAGGACTGTCGTTGCGATAGAAGCTGTCCAGCAGTAAGTAGTTTACTATACGTTTCTAGCACCTGTCGCTCCACATTATGAACTAAGGACATCAATTAATCATTACTAGGTCTGACGATAACACAATAATATACAAATCTTATACAACCTAACATCATATGTGCAGCCCAAAAAACCAAAGGATATCACATTACTGCGCGCTCAAAATCTCGTCTGCGATTTTCTCTGCAAGAGCGTACACCACCGACTGAGGGTGTCCTGGCGGTAGAAAAGGAAAGCTACTTGCATCGACGACACGCAGACCTTGTACACCGTATACCCGGGCATTACTATCCAGAACTGCCATGGGATCCTCCTTTTGGCCCATCTTGCAGGTGCTCGAGGCATGGTAGACAGTCGTTGAAGTGTGGCTGATGAACTCGCGAATTTGCTCATCCGTCGTGACATTGGTCCCGGGGTAGTACTCTACCGGATCGGCAACCCCTAATTCAGCGAGCTTCTCCCATACCTGACGACCGCGTTTAAACCCCTGGATGGCTAGCTCCATGTCCGTGGGATTCACGTACCACTGGGGATCAACGACGGGCAGGGTTTTCATATCTGGTCCTGCCAGGGAGACTGTTCCGCGAGATTGCGGTGCGACAAGAGCTGTGGCGATAGTGCCGTAGTTATAACCGTCTGCGGGATCGACAGTCTGCCTGTTGGTGCCGTCGCCAAGGTAAGCAGCGACGGTAAGCCATTCGAGTTCAGGCCAGTCGCTTGGAACAGCAGAGAGGGCTTGGATTGACTGATTTGATAGCTGGGAACGGTATGGCTCCGGGAGCTTCTCCCAACCATAGTAACTGGATGAAAAGATAGAGAGCGGACCTGAGGCATTCTGGAGGTATTGCTGCGCGAATTGTTCTGCTAGCGTTTCATTGCCGAACGCAGAGGCGGTTTGAACATTCACACGATGCGAAGACCCAAACATCATGTGGTCTTGCATGTTCTTACCGACGCCTGGTAGGTTGCTAATGCAAGGGATACCGAATTCGGAGAATTCATCGCATGGACCGATTCCAGACACCATCAATAGCTGAGGAGATTGAAGCGCTCCTGCAGATAGGATCACTTCTTTGCGAGCGGACAACGTGAAATTGACTGGTCTGGTGCCAAACGTCCCGCCTGTTGAGACTTGAACACCGGTAGCGACATTGTTTGAATCAAAGAGAATCTTTTGTCCCAAAGTGTTCTTGTACACTACCAAATCCGAGCCGTCATTGAGGGCCGCTTGCAGGAAGCTGGACTCGGACGACGAACGGTGTGCATTTTTAGGGTTAATCGTTGACGTCGCATACGCAGATCCCAATAGCTTGCCACTATTGAACCCATCAATTTGGTCCATGCCAAGGCCAACAAACGCTTTGCGCGCATAAGTGCCAAACTGATCGACTTCATTGCTAAACGATATCTCAAGAGGCCCCCCAGAAGGGCTGAAAGCGTCTATGGCCTGAGTATTGGACATATCGGTATAGGCAGCTTGATTGGGAGGCGTATAGTGACCAGACTTCTTGAAGAAGGGGAGCATGTTGGCAAAGGTATAGCTCTGGTCACCTACCTCATCTGCCCATTTCTGCATGCTGTCTGATGTAGGCCGTTGATACAGCATGAAATTCCTGGCCGAACTGCCTCCGAGGGTCTTCCCACGTGGGTAGTGATGGGCGCGATTGCTTGTCCCCGGCTGTGGCTCAGTGGTGATGCCCCAGTCGACAAGTGGCTGATAGTTTTCGGGAGTCCACCCTGTAAAGTAGGTACAATATCCCGGGACGACAGAAAGGTTGCCATTGTCGACTTCATAGAATCCGCCGGCCTCCACGACGGCAACACTTTGGTTAGATCCACGCTGGGCTAGGCGGCTGGCAATAGTCAGGCCAGCCGTTCCACCCCCAACGACCACATAGTCGAAGGTGGCGTCGGCCCCAGGGACCCCGAAGGAACTCCCCAGGAGAGGCCCCGGTTTCTCATAATCGAAGAGGTTGACCTGAGGGCCAAGTTGTGCATATGCCATGGCTGCAAAGCCCAGGGGGAATAAACGCATTGTGATGAAACGAGGATATCGGGCCCGTCCAAAGAAATCAAAGACTTGCCAGATGATTGAGAATGCCTGACGGACGTAAGGGAGGAATGCTCTGTAGAAATACCCTCACATTTGGATAATCCCGGACAAGCCCCAGTCTTCCCATTCTAGAGCCGTTTTAGGCCCAAGCATACAATGTTCTATATAAACTTTCATCCATCCTGTCCGCCACTGAATAATAATGCAAGGGTCTGTTATATTCCGGCTGGAGCAGCTACCTGAAGAATCGTAAGATTATAAATGGCACATGCTCCTTCATGCAGTCATGCTGACGGTATATATATAGAGATATCAATAAATAGCATTGCGTTTCACAATGTGAGACTGGCACAGCCGTCGACCAGTCAGGTTTAATATCTAAAGGATAAGTTCTTTTTCCTCGTGAAAGGATAGAAGTCACGGTGGTAGTGGCCCCCATTAACAGAGGTTGAGGAAACGTCAGCTTGTAAGATACAATTATTGATAGTCAGCTCGATAGTTTATGCAGGCTGAATTAGTGGCAGTTGAGTAATTGCGCGTCGTTAGTGAGGATTGATTCATAGTGGAGGAGGAATTGAGTTTTGAGGCTGACGGATCACATCGGGAAAGGATTTAGGGCTCGTCTGCAATTGCGGTGAGAGAGCAAAGAGACCCATAAAAATCCTTCTTCACGGATGTGGGAATAGTCCAAACTTTGGTCTTCTGTCGTTTCTTTCAAGTCTAATTCTATAGACCTCATAGTGTCGAACCTTGTTGTCTTGGGGTGACACAACTTGGAGGAACACACGGCACATTCTCCTTTGTTCTGAACGCCTTCGTTTACTAATTTCCGCTCTGACATTGGAAGAAGAAGAAGAAGGGAAGCACGCTTCGTCAAGTGACCATTTGGTCATTTCGATGGCGCTAATCCGTCGATAGTCTTCGACCGGAGAATTAGTTATCACATCAATGTTCTACCTGGGTCCAGATCCAGGACCAAAGTTGGGGCAATCGCACTACTTTGACGCTTGCATTGGAATACTTTCAACCTACGTCTAGTGACCACATATCGAAATACTCTTACTCTAGAATCACATTCAATCCCAGTTGCCTCCGACAGTTCTCCAAGCTGTTTTGTTGTATTTGTGCATAGAGATGGAACTCATCCATTATAGACGTCCCCAGCATACGCTGAAATCCATCCAGGTCCGCTTCAGCTTCCATGACCAGCTGTTTTGATTGGGACGTGTTTCCTAAGTTTGAATTGAAGATACCCCCGGCTGACAAGGGTAGAAAGTCCTCATATGTGATAGGCTCATACTCGATGATACTATTCTCCAGTAGCTGTTGCAAGGTCATATCACCCCCTTGCAGATCGAGCCCCGGGGGCTTTTGACCGTGTGGCGATAAATGGTAACAAAAGTACGCCAGTTGCTGAGACTGCAACTGAGCCATATCGTCCGGGAAATCCTTAAAATGTTGCACCAGGAGGCTTTCATATTCAGAAATACCGATATCTCTCTCAGTTGACTCAATATTGACCCGTGACAAAATTCTGTCATAGAGTTGGCGACCCTTCCGCGTCAATGCGTATCCGCGCTGCTCAACCTCTCCAAACCGAGCCGTGTGTGAACCTTTCACATAAGCATCATGGGCTTCTCGGAAGTAAACAGTTTCCTCCAATGCTTTGAAGCTAGTCTGACGGAGCAAGATCGGGCATTGCCGTCGTGGGGGACCTTCAATCCGTTCCTTTGCCGGCATGCCATGGTCCTGCATCATTTTCTGCACTAGATCGATATCGACCGTCCGCGGTGTGAGATGGTTAATATGGCAACTGGGAAAGGAAACAACATCCGCAATCAGTGGATGCTCAGCCTTTAGAATCTGATATTCCTCCATCGTCACAGTCGCCCTGGAATGCCACCGGAACGTCTCCAGCCCTTCCACAATAAACTCTTTGCACTCCGTCGAACTAAGCTGACCTTGCTTTTCGGCCAACTCAATAAGAGCGACTAGCCGATCTGTAAAAATATTCCTTTGTCGTAGAGCTCTTTGTGCCAACTCTTGGGTCTTCTCCGTCAACAACTCCATACGTAGAACCGTCGTGAACACCCGAAACGGATGTCTGGATAATGCTTCCTTTGTCCAGGGACGAAACGCAGTAGCATGCATTGGGAATCCGGCAGCACTCAGATCGTAATATCCCACAGGGAACATGCCCATGATTGCAAACATCCGTCGAATAGTCGAGAGCTCGTATGCGGTACCCAGCCGGATAGCCCCATGTCTTTCGACTCGGTTTCGCGACGGCAGTATCTCATCCGGATCAAACACCTCGGTTCCTTGTTCGTGGCGGGCGTTGATTGCTTCGGCATCTGCCTTCCAGACAAGATCCACTAGATCCCCGTAGAGGGGGACCTCGCTCTTGTACATTTCAGAAAGTGCATGGCAGAATTGGGCCCTGAGGACGTCTTGATCCCACCCCATTGTAGATTAATAATTGGATAACGCAGCTATAATCAAACTAACAGCAAGAGATAGGGATATATCTCTTGAGATTAAATAGGATACAACAAGCGATTAGGTATTGACGCCTTATAAATAGTACTCATACTCCGCACTACTTACTGGTTCGATAAGAGTAGTCTATCATCTGACAAGCTTACCATCTACACCACCAACGGCGTCATCGCCTGTAGTCGTGCATTTCCGCCCTATCCGTCGGAACTCGGATATCATCCGACACTATCTCCCACGCTTATTCTCGGAATTGAACGACCTGTTAGGTAATATCTGAGAGTTAGACTATATCTATACGAAGTACATTTCAAGAATTTGGCCCTAGAAGAGGGGAGATGTGGGGAAAGAGTCTTGTGTCGGGGAAACTTGCCCATGTCGAATCTGGATATCCGCCTTTTGAGTTCGCCTTCCTAATTAGGTGAATTATAGACAGAATCTGGTCTGCTTTAGGCAGGTTGTCAGTAGATTCAGCAAGTAGGGCTTTCCAATTAGTCGAATGAGGTGTCCGATTAGTTATCGCTAAGTTATCTACTCAATTCAATAAATACAGCATCCCGACGGATAAGATATGGACGGTTCAAATGCCTTATCAGTCCAGCGAAAATGATAATGCCAATATGTCAAGATACATACATGTACCACTGCTGACCTTCTGCGTCTTTAATGATACATCTTCACGTTAAGCTTATTGTGTGCTTTCTATTGGCTTTATAAATGTCTTTTGATTCATAACGAAGCGTCTACACAGACCTTATATAATGCCGGTATCAGCTTTGATGTCATACCACAGAATCAACATAGTTTGTTGTCACTGGGTTCATACCGACAGCCGACCGATTACTTCAGAGACATCGCCTCATGGTATTGGTTCAATGCACCATTCGTAGGTTGAGGGCATGTCCAAGTTATACTATTTGAACAACCTCCTCGAAAATCACCACCTGTCTGACCCTTTGATAGCCAAGAGCTGATATATGACGTTAACCGAGCCGACTAGGTCGTCCAATAGTGCGTGCTAAGGTGCAGAACATAACTGTACTTGCTCAGGAAGCACTACTGTGGTCGATGGCTATACCTGAAGGCTGGCTAGATTCTCCAGGTTATAGATATGAATATTTGAAAGGCAACCCCGGACCCATCGTACCCCGGATAAATAGCTACCAAGTGTATGAGTAGAGCTTCTATGACTGTCGGGTGGCGATAGGGGTCGGCGGGTAAATTTAATTTAAATTAGATTCCAGGTTAGTGTGGAGCCCGTTTGATTATCTCAAGCACCCACCACTTAATGAAAATCTCGCCCAGCGGACTGGATGACGAAGACCATAATGAACAGAGGTGAAGCGATAACTGCAAAATTGCGCGCCTCACGTCGACGACATCCACGTGCTTCACGTGCCTGCGAGACTTGTCGCGTTCGTAAGACCAAAGTACTGTATCCTTCTTTATTCCAATCAACCGCTGCTAGTATACTACTAACTACTACTGCTATGTCATGGATGACTGGACTAATTGCATTATGATAGTGTGACCAAGCGCAGCCTTGTTCCTACTGTGCTTGTAAGCTGCCCCTCTTGATCGCGCTGTGACAGTCCAAGAATTGAATGCACCTTATCAGGGACAATCTGCTAACGCAGGCTATAGATCATGCACTTGATTGTGTTTACAGAGCTCTGGGCCAAAACGAAAGCTCAACGCCAACAGTCAAAAGACACGCCCAGGTCAGGGGACAGCAAAGGTTAGTATTTGTCTTCCGTATAACTGTCTGGCCTTATACCTTATGATCATTCGATGCTGCTAGGGCACCTAGAGATCAAGTTCGGCCATCTCCGTGGCCGGAAGTGAGTTCACCCAACCAATTGATATCGCCGCACCGTGATCCTTTAGATCTCCTTGCTGGAGAAGCAGCTCGTGCACCCCATACGAGTATCAACCGCAATGTCACGTCACCCGGATGCTCTAGTTCCAAACCGGGGAATGATGTATTAGCTGGTGAGATGCTACATCCTTGTGAACTTTGTTCGATGAGAGCTCATACTGAGAGACTAATCATAGTGGCCACCCCAGAGGTGTATGATTCAGCATCTAGAGACGGCCTGAGCGGAATCAACCTACACACTAACGGCACTGAATTCTATGGCAACTCTTCGAATCTCGCCTTTCTTGGAAACCTATATGCGCGAGCTCGTAACCAGGCAGAAGCTAGAACATCGGACCTACCCGAAAATATGCCTTCCAACATACCGGACGAGGGCCATCGCCAGACGCCAGACCAGCAATCGACCATGAAATATGTCTCGCCCCGACAAGCACGTCACTCGACAGTGGACAAGGAACGGGAAACCGCAAAGCCTGCAACAAGTGCGACCCAACTATCTATAGTCAACCTACTTTACAACCCGGGTTATTCTAGTACCTCTCCACCTCAGATCAATGGGCGGCCTGAGGATGATGGAAACAGACACTCGACAGTTGGGAACCAAAAAAAATCGCCTCGAACTTTCGCTGGTGAGTAATGCCACCTGTGTTAGCGGCAACCTGGCTCTAATATAGCTGGGTCTGGGAACAGATCATGAAGATGCAGTGGCGCTAGCTATCGATGAACTCTCCGACGAAGCACAACTTGAGATTGAGAAGATCTTCATCGGCAGCTACTTTTCAAACAAACATTATATACACCCTTTGTTGAGTAAAAATGCCTTCATGCAAAGGTGTGAACAAGAAGCTTTCGTAACTTCGAAAAGAAGGGCATTTTACCGTCGCTCATCGAAGTTCAAAGGCTTATATTTCGCCGTGGTTGCCCTGGGTGCCATCAATGCCAGCCCTGATGAAACTTCTCTTCTGGATCATTATGCCAATTGTTCTGCCGACGGAAGAAAATCCAATTTCGGGGGAAAGCTGTCAGCCCTGGATTTTGCTGATTTCTACTTCGGCATTACAAAACAAGCCCTTGGGGACATATTCGAGAGCTGCTCTTTAGAGAGTGCCCAAGCTCTCTTGCTCCTAGTGAGTTGGAGTGTCTGTTGCCCTTGTTTGATATGTTAACTAACGTGACAAGAGCGTATTCTGTCAGAACGCTCTACGACCTCACAGCTGCTTCATGTATAGCGGAATGGCAGTTAGAACAGCGATCGCAATTGGACTGGCATCAGGAATGTCCGCTCTGCCTCCAAGTATACGCAAAGAAGGCCGACGAACCTGGTGGTGAGTGCTCGCCTGGCTGTTTTTTTCGCGTCACAAAACTAAGATTATATAGGTGTATATACTCACATGAAATGTGAGTCCTTTAAATCATAAACAAGATACACTACTGATATATTATGAAGTGAAATGTGCTGTTCCTCGGGGAGGCTGGATAGCATGAAGCAGCTTGACCATTACCAGGTCTCCTTACCCCCATTCAAGGTATAGGATCCAGATAACACTAGGCACAAGAATCCGAGTCTGATAGTACAGCGATAGGTAAATACCAGCAATACTCAAGATTCCGAAGCAGAGGACGACAACGTAGCCATGATACCGGTCATGGTAGCTTTAGCACAGATCATGTCCGAGGCGTCTCATCTGCTCTACCATTCACCGAAACGCCCTACTAAGGAGATGTCACAGATTGCCATGAACCTTGACAATAAATTAGAGGAGTGGAAATCCAACCTACCCTCCTTTCTAAACGTAGATGTTGCCTCACTCAATGATCCGGAGTGGGCGTTCAAGCAGAAACTAGTCTTACGACTGAGTAAGTGCTCCTTGATATCTTTTATACAACAATCACCTAGGAACGACATGCTTAAGTACAATTTATCTCCAGGATTCTACAATACGCGAATACTCATCCACCGTCCCTTCCTGGCAGCATCAACATGCATCGCCGAATCACCTGCCCTACTACAGCACGGCCACATATGCCTAACGGCAGCAAGAACCAGCATACAAATGCAATATGAATCATTCCTACATAGAATATACATACGTACCTGGTAAGGATCCCACCACACCCGCTTTTTTCAACCTCGAAACTAACAGTACCAAAAAACAAAAAAGGTGGTACAACACAACCTACGCCCTCTACGGAGCCATGATCCTCCTCCACCTAATCCTCTCCGGCTTCCCAGGTATAAACGAGGAAGAACCGCTCAAGGACGTCGAAAAAAGCCTCGAGATCTTCGACTCCATGACCAACATCGTTGTTGCTCGCCGCTGCTCTGAGATGATTCGCGAAGTCCTCGAAGTAGCTCGCGCCTGTGTCGCAACGCGTCGAGCAGTATCCGCTGTTCCAGTCTTACCCCCTCATGTCGACACCAACATCGAATCATCGAGCCTAGAGACAAATAATGACCAAAATGTCCATACCCGGACAGATATGGCCCCGTTGGTGTCACAGGGTGTAGACGGGGATTTCTTCTTCTCGCTCTTCAATCAAGACTCTCAGCCTGATACCAGGGCTGAGATCTTGGCTAATCTAGTTGATCCGACGATATTGGAGGATTTTGCGTTCGGGAATGGGGGGAATGATTTTTCGTACTTGTTGGAGTCGTGATGAACTATTGCGTTAGTATGCGATGAAGTGGTGGCATTTGAATGTGAACTTCTCATTGTTTTCACATGTATGAGGTGATCAATTGGCAATAAGAGAGTGGTAGTGACACAATCTCGTTGGGGTGCTATTAGAGGAACATGAGGTAAGGGAGGCACGTTGTGTCGCTAGCCTAGGATGGGATGACGTGCTTTTGCGAAACTTCGCACATGGATTAACCAATATAGTTCTGTGAGGTAGACCCCATCATAGTTTATCTATCATTACACATTTCTTTAGGTCTGTTTTTACTTGTATTATGGCTCGTGTGGCTATTAATATGCTCATAATTCATGCTATCTATCCGATCGCCATCCAGTCTATATCCATAATCATAACCTGATCCCATATGTACAAGCTTTGCTGGAAGAGCCATTCATCCATCCAGGGAAATGTGATCATAATCAACAGTTGATCATCAGGAGAAAACAAAACAAGAGGTATCAACCGATAACCAGACCTCGCAGTACGCCCAACATCTAATAACAGAACAGGAAGAGGTCATCAATGCATCAACAAGGTATTCGTGGAATGTCGGTAGTGCTAAAGTCCGACGATTATGTGAGAGAGATAAGAGGAGGTAGGTGTGAGAAGTGATTATAATGGTGGAATTGCAGTATCGTGGAAACTGTCCTCGCTGACTGATGTTGCTGGCGAGGCAAGGCCAGATATAACAGACGAAGTGCCGCCGCGTCCGCTGTCGTTTCCTTGATCCATTGCTAGAATCGTGTTTTCCAACTGCGCGGCCGTGCCTGGACGGGGTTGGGTCACGGTCGGCTTGGCCGCGCTAGTCATCAGCTCGTCGATGCCCGGTTTCTCCGGCACATGCTGATCGAGAGTGTTGGCGTTGTCCAGGCTGTCCAGAGCGAACTCCATGAACTCAGCGTTCTTCTTGCTGACGCTCAGCGTCCAGCGGTATTCGCAGAGACGGAGACGATAGAACTCGGCTTCCTCTTTGGTTGGGGATGAGATACGCAGGAGCACCCCGAAAGATCCGATCAGAGCGAAGTTGGTTCGCGATGCGGCCGGCCAGAACGACCTCAGGTGCGGCGGACGCAGCCGATTCACAAAGTCCATGGCCGAGATTAATCGTGTTTTGGCGGCAGAGCGGCAGATGTGCGATAAATAGGCATCGGCGGTATCCGGGGAGAGAGACCGTACAATACAGCGGTGGAGGGTGATTTCTGTGGCGAAATAGGACAGGTGCAAGGCGCCGTTACGAGCATTGTCTTCGTTAATGACTTCGAAAAGGTCACCGCCAGACTCCATTTTCAGCTCTGCGGGTAGACGCCCGAACCATTCCTTCAGCCGGATCTGCGCTGGTTTGGCGCGTTCCAAGATCATACGCGTCCGGTTGCCACCGGCAGCTTTGAACTCTTCGATCGCGCGCAAGGTGTAAAAGCGATCCAAGATGTCGGAAAGGATGGTCGTCAAGGCGACCATGTGACAGAAATAGAGGGGACCATGGCCCACGGGGTCGTCGTCCTGAGAGTCGTGGGACGGGAATGCCTCGGCGAAATCTTGTTCGACCAGATCTTGTACCGTCCAGTTAAAGGATACGATATGGGAAGGACGGCCATGCACCAACGCGGACCACTTGTCCTGCATATACAATGCCCACGCAAGACGTTTCCGGAGACCCTTCTCCCAGGTCTCCATCCGCCAACCAGAACAATCCTGATGGAGCCCTAGCTCGAAGCCTGCGGTGACCAATTGCGCGTTCAACGCGTGTGTGGCAATCGTAGACTTCTCCATCAGGAGCACGCCCGCTTGGATAGTTGAGATAGATGCATAGGGCAGAGACTCGATCAATAACTTCAAGGCCGTGCTCTCCAGACGAGCAGCATCTGGTCGTCGTACAGACTGGGAAGCCGGTCCCACATCCACAAACTTCAATGCTAGTACGTAGACAGCGGACAGTAAGAGAGGTGATAAGCCTTGTCGAGCGCGGTAAGAGTGACGAAACGAATCCTCCATAAGAATGGGGAAGGTTGGGTGAATGTGTTCAAAAAACTTATCAATCAAAGTGGAGCCATAGGGGGCAACTAGACTCTCAATGGCATCTAGGGAGGCAGATTGCGGGGAGTCCGCATGGGACAAGGTGTTAACCATCCGCATAAAAGTGCCGTCGTCACCGAACTTTCGTACCCGGGACGACGCGATGATGCCTTCGTGGTTCTGGTCCAAAGGGAGAAATTCGAGGAGGGCGGGTTCCAAGTCGGTGGTCAAGCCGATGTGTTGGGTTCGCTGATACCAATACCCAGGTGTGATCCGGGCTTGAATATTCAATGGCGAACGAGCAAGGTTAGTTTTGGAAACCGGGGGGTTGGTCGAAAGTCTGCCAGCGGGAAAAGGATTAGTGTCTCCAGGTCTATCTATATGACGTCCGAGATCGGCCTTCGATGCCCACTTAAGGCTGGGGCAATCCATACCTCTTGGGCGAATCTACATCCTCCGGGACAGTATCATCTAGCTTTCGCTTTTTGGACTGTACTTCCGCTGTGCTCGGGCGACTCGTCACGGATAGGGTAAATGTGCAATCTTGACGATGGAAATCGCACGAGTAGCATTTATTGACCATTTCGTTCATGGCACACCGACTCTTTCTGCGCAGACAGGCGTCACAACTTTGCCCATCCCGACCTGGTACAGGCACTCGGGGTAAGGCAGTAATGGATGTGGAAGGCGAAAGGGGAGTGGCGATTGGTTGCTGAGGCGGTTGGTTTTGTACCCGAGAGCGAAGTAGTTGGTCTGACGGTTGGAACGAAGCAGCAGAAGCCGCTGGCGCAGTCGTCGAGGACGACTGCAAAGTGATAACGGCAGCCATTAAGCAAGGAGTCTGCCAACAAGGGACGGAGGAGAGATAGATAATGGGAAGGGTGAGATCGAGAGATAGGGAGATAATCTCTCACGAATAAGAGCCGTGATAGGGCTCGAAAAGGGAAATCAGTCACGTAACGAAACCGGGACAGTCGGGGACTCCGCCAAGGAGCTCCGCAATACCTGGGACACAGACCAGGATCCCCAAGATACTGGGTTATCTGGGGTTCAGGTTGGTCTGGAAGCAACGAAGGAATCTAGTTGTTCTAGGTACACGTCCGTGAGGCCGGCTTGGACGATCGACCACGAGCCCACCAATGGTTGTAGACTAAAAATGGAAAGGCCAGGGAGGGGTTTGAGAGTGGACGTGCGAACCGTAGCGGAGATGCTTATCAGCAGACAGTTGAAGAAAGCAAAAGGGGACTGTCTTTCTGTCTCCAAAAGGTCGTGGTGCAATGGGCAAAGGTGATACGTCGGGAAGTACAGACGGGGAGCGGAACCGGAGGTCAAAAGATAATCGCAACAAGTAATTCAATATAATATCTGGGGGTTGAGGGGAACTCTGGACAAAGAAAATCAGATAATTGAATGAAAAGCGAATCAAATCACTGATAATGGTCAATGATAAAAGATAATCTTATAATCGAAATGAGAAAATTGATATCAGAGTTTCTCTCGCAGCACGCAATATCAAGTGGACCGTCCGCTGCGATCAACAACATCTAAAAAAGGTATCCGATCCACTAATAGATTCAATCCTTCCTCGGAGAGATAGAGACAAGAGACAGAGAAAAGAGAGAAGGGAAAAAAGAAGGGGGAGATGAAGGGAGTAAGTAAAGTCAAGTCCGAGAGGGATGGCGAAATCTAATCAAGTAATGGAATCGTATACCCAGGATGAAGTCCATCTGGTAGTCATCAGGATCAATAAGAGAAATCATGAAAGATGGTTTGGATCAGCGACGCCCATTCCGGAACTCTCCATACGAAGGATTTCCCACACGTAACAGAATACACGGTTGTTGGACGTCATGTTCGCCCGCTGCTTTGGTTCCTGCTTGCCTGGAAAATGAATCTTCATTGGCACAGGCGACCAGAGATAAGCCTGGTCCAGCTGATTGGGTCGTGATCATGCTTCTTGCCGACCTCGTCTTTTCATATTACGTACTGAAAAATCCCTTGGTGGATCGAGGCGCCCAAAAAGAAAAGCGTTGAAGGTCTGAAATTTGAATTTGGATCGAAGGTCTGCCTGTCCTCGGTAAATGTTATCTAATGGTTATCCGACCCAGTCATACTGCAGATATTAATATCGACTGGACTACAACATGGTTCAAGTTAACAAGAGATCTTGCTGCAGCAGGGGCAATCGTTCACTTTAACCCGATTCGAATTAAAATGAATATCCGGACCGTCCTGACTCAGCCGCACCCACCAATCATCGCCACCCGATAACGCAATCGCTCACCAATCACCGCCCTTGGGATTCAGGCAGAATCGGTTTAGTGCGAAACCGGCAACGGGGATCGGCCCTGCAGCTCTGCGGCTTTTCCCCACATCTTCTCTTAAGCCCCATGTGGGTTAGCCGCTTTGCTGCACGGGGAGGAAGGGGGGAAGGCCAGTGCCCTCGTCAGCAAACCTGTGCCCATCCATTGGTGGATGGCTCTTGGGCACCATTGCGGCGGCGACAGTCCTGGCACGGAGAAATGGTAATAACTCCGTAGCAAATCCTGAGGCAATGGTCAACTAACTACCTTTCTCGACGCTATTAATAATTGCGAGGTGAAGAGTCGATAGATCAGAACTTTGCTTTCCTATTTTCTTTTTCTTTTTCTTTCTGAACCCCTTTAAAATAAGGCTTTTTTTGCAAAATACAATAGGATTAATATACATAGTAGTCGTCGCATGATGAAATCAATGATTCATCATATGTCGGGTCACGAGTCAGACGCGTGACCATTGGTGACTCGGTACAATCTAAACGCGAGGAGGTACTCTGTACACCTTATTGCTTCCCTTTAAAGCACCCGAGCAGCTAGCTACGAGTAGATATAGTCCAGGTGGATGCTTCCTTAAACCACAATGCCAATACCGACTAGCCTAATTCTAGTATAGCCCCGGAATATCAATCCCCCAGTATAATTACCAATACGTTTCGTTACATGAGTACCATGTCACGCAACAACTGTACAGGCAAGATCTATGAAGATGCGGACAAATCAAACATGAAGAGCTGGTGTGATCTTCCCACAGCACAATTGATGACTCAAATACTAGTATCTTGTCCGCTTGCAGTCCAAGCATGACCCACCACATCGCGATGCTCAGTTTATCAGCTGCAGCTTTCTCTTCCCCGGCGCTTTCTTGATATTGTTCTTGATGATTTTATGGGGCTTCTCAGTGGCATCTTCTGTCTTGGGAGATGGCATATACTCCTCGTGACGACCATGATCCATACCGACCTGAACTCTGTCCGGATTGAGTATCTGATTCCATCATCAACCCTTGTGCTTTTTTTCATTGTTGAGTTACATGGAAGAAGTGTGATATGCTAACGATGCCCTCCTGGTGGTTATTCGTCCGCACCTTGGAGGCCATGGGCTTCTGTGCCTAGACTCGCCGTCTTCGGGTCTTGCTCGGTCAAAGCGAAAAGGAGTGAAGTAGGATACTTATCCTCTTCTGCCATATATGAGGTTATGGCTTCATCAGCTCATTTATCCGCTTGGCTACGTACACTTGAACATCCTCTTGTTCCCAGGGACGGCTCAAATACCTTACTTGCTTGACAGCCTTTCTGTGAGCAGCACAAGCCCTCTAGGTGAAGCAAGGGGAAATCCGTACCATGCGCCTTGATCGAAAGAAGTTGATATAGAGTTCGGCTCTGTAAGCGAGGTTGACACGCCCGCACTGAAAGAGTATCTATTGGACTGGGGTAGCGGGATAGGATTGTGGACCGGGAACAGTTCGGGGTCAAAACACATCTTTTTTATCCAATACTGTACTTTGGATTCCTTTCCCGCTTGTCTTGATGCGCCACAAACGGTATGAGCTCACGAAGGCCATTGAGAACTTCCGGCGGGGATGAAATGTGCTGTTGGTCGCCAGATGAGAATGAATTTCCTCGTTGCCTCTTACCTACCGCGGCTGCATCTAAATCTTTTAACTTTTTCTATTTCTGTTCGTTACTTGACTGACCATGGTGTGGTGGCATGTATTTCTCTCCTTCGGTGTTGCAGGGGCGTTCTACGTGCTTTGGTTGGCTCTGCAGCGGCTATGGCTCTCACCGATTGCTCACTTCCCGGGACCTAAACTGGCTGCTCTTACAATGTGGTATGAGTTCTACTATGGTTCATTCCTAGAGGGTCAATATACTTTTCGGATCGCCGAGATGCATCGCAAATATGGCCCAATCGTGCGAATCAGCCCTTACGAGCTACACATTGACGATGCTGAATATTATGAAACGCTGTATTCTCGAGATGCCCCGCGAGATAAGTCACTACATCTGACTGGGATGTTTGGAGCACCGGCTTCCGCATTTGGTACAGTTGATCATCGACGCCATCGGATACGGCGTCAACCGATGAACCCTTTCTTCTCCCAACAGCGAATCCGACAACTGGAGCCAATGCTTCGAGACATGGTTGACAAACTGTGCGATGGATTGCGCGCCTGGAAGGATAGACACACTCCGCTACATATGTATCATCCATTTAATGCTTTCACCACAGACGTGGTCGTGGAATACACCATGGGACACTCATCTCACTATCTTGATGACTCAGACTTCAGCCCACAACGGTCAAAAACAATGCAGGCCATTGTGAATGCAGGCATCCAATTCAGACAATTCCGCTGGTTCATTAGTCTCTTTGAGCTACTCCCACGATGACTCGTCATGAGCATAAACCCTGACATCGGACCGGTCATCGACCAGAAAAATGAAAGTTTACGCCTAGCTAACTTGGTCATTGATAGCAAACGCTCGGACGGCATTTCCACAAGCGACAGGGCGAGTGTGATGATGCCCGTATTGTGCGTGATATGTTCAATGGCCATCCAAGAAAAGGGAGCCAAGGCGTCCGCGCGTCCGCGTCATGATCAAGAAGTGGAATGGACGCCCGGGACTGAGTGAGTATTCTCGAGAACAATAATTATTTCCAATAATTATTTCCAAGAAGTGCCTGATGCTGTGCGAATCGGGGTCAAATGGGGAATATCTCGCCGACCTATAGAGTATGAAGGATGAATTAGTTGGGGGATGATGTGTCGCCATACTCAAATAAGATACTGATTGAGTAGACTTCAACGTGGACCTAGTGGCATGGTAAACTTGTGCTTTAAAGAGGCCACGTTGGGCTGCATTCTCGTTCCACCATCATGTATACATATATGATGATCTTCCATATCATTGGAAAAAGGTGTAGAGTATATACTATTATAAGGTGTATTTACGATACGACTGAATACAGCCCACTATAGTCCCGATACAGCACAGTACAAAATCCATCGACAGGGACATCTCGGAAAAACTTATTAAAGTGGACTAGCGTTGATATGGCAAATTAGGGTTTCGGAAAACCATCGCAGTGTCTGCCGTGGGCGGTGACACCAGGTTCGAGCCGTACTGTAGGTATTGCATGTCATTTGCAGGAGCCAAGATTTCATTACTTAATATTTATGGATGATAATGAGGACTCGGAATCGCATGCGTACACCTTGCACCGCAAACTTTCAAAGGCCTTCTGGTCGAACCAATGAGTTACCGGCGGGAGTTTATCATTATCAAATCTCTTCGCTCCCGAGGTTAGCTAGCTTGTTATCTAGCTCTGGACAACTGGTTGTGACTCTTCAGGAATGCATGCGATGTCACCTCACTATCTCCCGGCTCTTATCAGGCCGTCAGCATTGTTTTCCTTATTTCCGACCCAACAATCTTATAGATGTCTATTATATCATCTTTCTCATGTGGTAATCGTGCAGTCTTACATCACATGCTTCCCGGGTCAACTTCAACTCCAAAACTCCATGCTACAGACCAACAAAATGCCAGCCAAAAAAATGAGGTAAGAAAAACGATGCAGAAAGAGGAGGTATGGTCCAATAAGAAACAGCGATAACAAATCACTCCGTGAAGTTCCGCAGCTTGGTCAGCTCATCCAAGAGCTCTTGCAGATCGCCATCGGAGATTTTGTGTTGAAGACTGGGGATGAGGGACTTGGCTTCCTCGGCATTATCGCAGCACAAACTCCCTGTCTCCAGGTTAGACTAACGGGGTACATGCAGACTAACGGCGAAAAGCGGCTCGGCTGAAAGGACCTCAAAAAGGGAAGGCTAGAAGGCCACAGGCCAAGCATGGGGAAAGAAAAAGCAAAAGACAGGTTTTACTAACCCAGTTGTGACCGCTCGAACATCTCCAACTCCGTATGCGAATTGAGTAGTCGTTCGACAGCCTTGATGTTTTCCTCATCCTTGAACCGAGCAAACACTTCCAGGTAGTCCAAAGTCTTGGTAAGGTTCCTAAGTTGTAAGAAGCATGTGAGCATGATGGCATTCATCGGTATCGTGATGACACCGGTCGACATCCAGCACTCACTCCGGCTCCTCGTATTTCTTTCCACCCCTGCGCTTGTTCTCCAGCACTTTGTTGATGACAAGTCTTGCTTCGGAAAGCGACAAGGTATGGGTATTCTGATCCGCGCCTAGTCTGAGAGTCGAGGCGGCTTCGAGCTCGCCTTGGGGCAAGGCGCGCTTGCGATGTGTTGGGGGTGGCAATTGGACACTCATTTTGGTACCGTATCTGAGATCGCGCGATGCACTGATATAATGGGCCTTTTGTTTCGACGAACCGTCGAGTTGAACGTTATAACTATCCAAACGCTGGAGGCTGTTGACGCAGGTTGTTGACTCTGGTGTGGGACCAGGAGAACTCTGGAGGCGGAGTTTTGGGTGGGCAGTAAAAGGCGGTATTTGAGTCACCGCCTTTGTATAGTGATAAGACCTATATCGACATGGGCGAAGGAAAGTTCACATTGTATTCGTAATTATAATGTAAGAATATTGAGCGGAAAGGGTATCAACGTCAGATTGGCTATTTTCTGATCTATCCATAATCTATTCACGGCCCGAACGCCTCCTGCAATGCAATTCCTTTATATGCAACGTTCCGCATTATACCTGTCGGAAAGCGACCTCTTTAGGTAGACGGAAACTAGCGCAAAACATTTGCTTGTTGGGGCTGACCAATCTAACATTGTGAATGGCCAGCTCCAGCTCTACATTTCCACTTCCCCCGACCCGGTCCTCCGGCGTGATGGTGTAGCCAATTCGTTCCGAGATGCGCTGGCAAATATCCTTGTGGTCGTCCACTTCATCTTCCGAATGACCGGAGAAACAATACACATGGACCATCGGAAGAGGCGTTGATGTGTGTGGCGCAAATAGGGACTCCTTGCCAGCATAGACACCAGGAAAGGCATCAAGGAACTCAATAGCGTTCGCCGGAAGGTTCATCACGTAGTGACCAAAGAGAGTGGGTCGCTTATAGACCTCGGCTGGAGGAGCAGGTGTCTCTTCTTTTTGGGCGCTTCTTCTCTGTTTCTTCTGGATAGCCACAGTCACTGGTTCTGTTTGCAGGAGCTCATTGGCAGACCAGCGTATGAACGCTCTTCCGTCCTTGTTAAACGGTGTCACGAATTTGTTGACCTTGTTCCTGCGAATAGCATCCTGCATGACCTCATATCCATGCGGATTAAGGTCATTGGCCCAAACGAAGATTTTCTTTTTTCCAGCTGGGACAGCGAATGGGCCAACACCAGCCATCACATCGCATACCATCTCACCCGGACGGAATTTGTTCACGAGCCGACGGTGCTCGGTCTCCAAGCGGCTGTTCCAGTACACACGAGAGTAGTCAAAACGGAATTCACAGTCCTGCTCATGCTGGATGACGTTCATGTCCTCGTCCCCTGCCAAAAACTCGAAGGGAAATGTGCGGAATTCGCTCTTGGCGCCCACATCTTCGGTCTTTCTAATCACTGTCCGGACTGTTGGGTTCTTGTCTTTCAACACCTGCGCAATAAGGTGCTTATATGGGGTATATTGTTCGCGGAGATTTAGATGAGCTAAGTCTCATTAGACCAGTGAAAACGATTGCAGACTTGAGACAGCAGACTTACAGACATGGCCCACCTGGGTAAACCCTTGAGGAAGCTCCTCAAGCATGTCCTCCGGCAAAATTGCGTTCATGATATCGGCTAGAAAATAACCTATTAGCTCCAGTCCCTTCCAACAGGCATCTGCAAGTAGTACTTACCATAAGTCCAGTAATCATAGTCCAATTCGAGATCATACCGTCCAAGTCCAACAGCACCATTCTCCACAAGCTCATTGATCGTCGGCGACCATGTTGCAGCATCTACCACGCATCAGCACCCTCACATAGACACCCCAGGAGGCATAGCCAGCAAAACTAACCATCGTATTTAACACCCTCCCTCAGCAACAAGCATTTCTTCACCTCATCATCGACCTTCACCTCCCGGATCGAACTCGTTCTCGGAAGGCCCAACAAATCCCGACTCTTGTGCAGTTGGCCACGCACCCTTGAGATATCGGATGACTTGAAGACCGTCGCGGCAGATAACGGCACCGTCTTCTTGAAGAATGAGCGATCCAAAACCCGCATTGCGCGGTTCACCGGGGGTCGGAACATGGTGGGGAGGTCGCTGTTAGGCGTCTTGGAGGCGTCAGGGCCTGTCGTGGATTCCATGGACGGTAATTGTCTGGCAGTCGAGGGCTTAGGATTTAGTTAAAGACTCTTTAGGCGACGGAACGACAGGGCATCGTTTGCTTGGGCTGTAGACTTTATTTCGAAGAAATGTGTTTTTCTGGTCCGCTAATTTTGGGCTGTGATTTTGGGAGTTTGCGATTTATCAGCACGTGACACTGTAGATCTTATCAAGATCTACAGTTTAATCTAGCGTTAAACTATTTACCTCCACGGTTGGAATAAAAAGGTACGAAGAAAAGAAAGGACTATAATTAGAATAAAGAGTCTATAGCCGCTTCCATGGGTTCTAAAGTACGTAAACCGAGCGCATATGTCCGCCCTGGATAACAAAAATAGGTGCTAGCAACAATCGTTCTAAACCAAACAAGAGAGATACATATAATCCCGAAAGACGTAAATAACAAGAGCCTAAAAAAGCTGGGGTATCTTACCATTCATTCCACAATTCCACAAAAGCACTACTGTCTCCTCAAACCTTTGTCCGTACTCTTACTCAGCTCCCTTTCGGACTCTAGCACCGCGATCCTTTCATTAAGCTTCATAATCTCCTCGTCTTTCTTCTTGATCGCACTTCGCGAAATATCCCGTCCTCGTATTATGCCTCTGGTTTTCATGTCATGTCGGTTCAGTAACTCTGTGAGCTCCTCCTGAGCCTTCCTTGGCACGACCGCATTGTGGCTCTCCAGAATCCTCAAGGCCTGAAGTGATAACTCCGACGTATCCGCCGCAGAATCAGTAGACAGCGCATTCTTATATTTGCTCGGAGTAGGAGTTATCGAGATCTCAGCGGACGCCGGAGGGAGCCGACACGCAGTCGACCGCGGGGAAAACACTGACGTAGGCGTGAGGGACGATGCGCTCTCCATATCAGACAGCTTCCGTTTACTGGGTGAGGTTAGATAAACCGTCCGCGGCGTCTTCCGTGGGGCGGTATCCGAGCCACCAGCAACTTGTCCAAAGTCGGGTTGGCGAGGCTTATGCTGCGCTGTAGTGGCTTCGTCTGGAATGATATCATCCCATTCGAACTCATCGGAGTCCTCAGTCATCATGCGCGCCTTTGCACTTTTCGAAGGGGTCTGAAAGTTCTTCGACCCGGACTCAGGGGTATTTCGAAACGGGCGATCGGTCTGTGGGGTGAGGAGTCCTGTTCCTCCATGACGCAAAGTCCTGGTGGGGGTTTGAGGCATGCTCTGCGGCTCTGTCCTTGAGTTGGACATAACAGCGAGTTTCTCACGGGCTTCGGCGTCACTTGCCCAGAGGAAGAAGTTGCAGCGCTGTTGTTGGGGCCGTTGACAGGTGTAGACTAGTGTGTGTTAGTGCTGCGATTCAAGTCCAATGCTTTTTTAGAGCAGAGGAGCAATAGGCTAGGAGCATTACACCATCTTCCATGATTCATGCCATGGTTCTTGGTCTGTAGTTTGACCGCTGGTGGGTGCCCTGTGCAGTTGCAGCGCCACACGCCATCAAGGAACCAACCCCGCAAGGGGGCGGAGGTGCGAGGGGATGCAGCTCCGTTGTTAGTCTTCTGGGGGGATATCATAATCTGGGGGAAGAAATGATGGTATCGTGTATCGTGGAGCTGAAAGCAGAGATAAGGAGAGAACTCATAATGATAGGATGCGCCGCGATGCTTAATTGTCGGCAGATGTCGCTATGGAAACCGACTTCGGGTGGTGACGATTGATGTGGATCGGAGGGGTTTAGTGCCCGCTGTCAACCACGGCTCCAGACCCTAAGTGCAATAGTTTGTTCTATACCTTGTTCCAAGATCATCTAAGTAGAAACTGATATGAAACATTAAGAAAAAGTCTTCTCTATTAATTATGCTATGAAGTGATGCAGAATTAAAACAACAATACAACCAAGTACCACGCAGCTGAGAAATGCCCTCCTTGTCTACAACAGCTGTGAAATCAACAAAACCCATGATGACAAAGTCGTCGAAAAGAATATCTAGGGTATCACGATAAAAGTAGTATCCAGCCTATTCTGCAAGGACCATCCGTAACATTACTCCAAACGGTTCTGCTAGCTTGAGAATCTCTTTGACTTCAGGCTTAACAGGTTCGCCAGCCGTGCGACGGAGTTGATCCTGTTGCTTCACCCGGCGTCGTCGTTCAGCAGAGATGGGGTCAAGGTCATCTTCCTCGTCAAGCTCGTCGGTAGGATCAGACTCCGCGTCCGAGATGGCAAGGTCTTCGAGGTCGCCCTAGCGGAGGGTTAGAATCTCATTTCACCATTCGATTACAACTTAAAATCTTGACATACCTCGTCTAAACCAAAATCGCTTCCCTTGAATGTCGGAAATGGGTCATTCCCGGTTCCTTCCGCCGCCATCTTCTGCCTGGTCTTATTCAGGTGCCAACGCTTGCGGTCTTCGTGCCATTTTATGAGCGCGTTTATCTCATCAAGAGCCTTATCTTTATCGATTTGCCCAACATCCTTAGCCCCGTGAAGCAAAGCGTTCATGTCAAGCTTGCCACCAACAGGCCCGTGGCGTAGGAAATCAAGAATATCTTCAATCCATCCCATCAGAGAGCCGAAGAGCCCATTGTCATGAAGGTGCACTTCGTGGACGAACTTATAGAAGCTCGCTTGATGACGTTCGCAAAGGTCGATGAAGGATTGGACGGTTTGGTTTGGATCGGCAGATACGTCTTGTCGTTGACATTTCTCGACCACCTGAATGGCATCGTCGGCAAATTGAGCGAAATCAGTGATACTATTGTAGACGTTTGCCGACTTGTAAACGCGCACTAGAGGCTCGTAGAATATTGTAAATAGGTCACGGAAGAGTTGGAGAGTAACGGGTTCCTCGACAATGCTGAGCATCATGGCCTTGTCACGCTGGCGCGTGTAGAGTTTAAGTAGCTGCTTCATGTTTGCAAACCATTGTGCACCTTCACGCATTTCTGCATCGACACTCTCCACTGCTTGGTTCCAGGCCACATATGCATTAAACACATTACCATATTGCTCCGGAGTGAGTTCGGGAGAGAAGCGGTCAGACCGAAGAATTGCCACGAGAATATCTATATCTTCATCCTCAGCTTCGGCACGGATTTCATTCTTGGTTGCTTCATCTGAATCCGTAAACGCTTTCAATTTTTGACAGAGAGATGCATCATCAACCTTGGAAACAAGGGAGTCAATGGCCTTTTGGAATTGTTTTATGCCATCGTTCAAAGTCATGGAAAAGATCCGCTGCAGAAGAGACCGGGAACCAAATGGCTGAGCAAGGAAAAGATCTAAAACCCCAGACATAACGGCTGCAGGATTCGCAATTCGGATAACATTCTTCATCAGGGTGTATGGGACAAGAGAGTGTATCCTCTTAAACTGTGCGAATAGTTCAGGGGAGTTGTCCTCAGCCAAGAACAAATGGTATAGCGTTGCGGCCACCCTAGACCTCGTAAGCAACCATAAAGGTAATGAGCACGGTGATGAAAGAGCACATACTCGATCCGAAGCCATTCTGCAAACTTCTGATATTGAGGACTGAGATCCTCTACCGTCGGCTTCTCCCGAATTTCCGCAAACAACTTTGTCAGGCCATCTACAAAGGGATCATCTCCGTCAGCATGAGAGAATTGACAAGTAGAGAGTTTGCACTTACTGCTCTCGACAATATCTCGACGGAAATTTTCCATGTACACATCTAGCTCGGCTGCGCGCTGTCTAGCAATCTCATAGAACCTCTTTTGTTCTTCTATCCTGATAGCGTCTGCCTCCTTCCTTCGTTGCATGTCAATTAGTTCCTCTTCATTCAGAGTAACAGGATCTGCAGTTAGAAACTCCTCTAAAGCCTTCGACTCTGCCGCCCGCTTATTCTGCAGTAGAGTGCGAAGGAACGCTCGAAGTGAAACCCGCTGTTCTTCTCTATAGAGCACGGTCTCTCGAGAGGTCTCTGCTGAGATTCTTGGTGACTTGGGAGATATTCCCAAAGATGAGCGCATGGACGACCGCGATGCAGAGCGATGCAGATGGTTTCCGGGAGCTAAGCTGTTTCGAGAGGTTTGTCCCTCGTCCGGCGTACTTCCACTCTGGCTCGATAAAGAGGAGACCGAGGAGGCGTCATCGTCGGCTGAGGAGAAGAAGCTCGACGACGTTGAGGACTTGTTCTTGCGCGGCAGAACCGGTAGTGGTTTCCCGGGAAATTCGGTGCGCAGTCTCTTGTGAAGTTTCGCGAAGTCACCGTACCGTCGGGCCACAAAGACGTCCGACTTTCCTTCCCGACGAACACGAAGAATGAATTCCTACCACTAGCATTAGCCAAAGGTCTTAGTTTGAATGCAGAGATTACTATTCCCTCACCGCATGCTGATGGTACCGCACTGTTCGCCTGACGGAGGTGATTCTCACGGCAGCCACATTGACATCCCAGCCGTGTATGGCATTCCCTTCCGGCATATTGACCAAGAGGCCCTGGTCATTGGCACCGCGATCTACAACCTCGATTTCCGAAAACTGGATTCGTTCTTCATATCCCGATGCCGTTGGGATACCAGATACCATCATGAGCTCCACGAGCTTCTCGCACTTCCTTGCTAATTTTCTGCGCTTTGTCTCCTCCAAGCGATCTTCGGACGACGAAACATGCTTCTTCGCGAAGGATTCTAGGAACTATGTGTGTCGTCAGTCTCCTTGGTTTACCCCTCTAGCGAATGGATCCACACTCACCACTTGTAATTTATCCTGCCAAAACTCCTTCTCGCGGGCCTGGTCGAGAAAAGGAAAATTGCGCACATGATGAACGAAGATATATCGTAGGATAGGGAGTTCTGAGTCAACTGGGGCGACTTCTCCGTACTCTGACCTGAATGGGGCACCGAAACGTTGGAGGGCTGTGGGAGAGTTTAACTCGGCGATTTCGCTTTGCACTTGGCGGGCGATGAGCTCGCGCTTAAGGTCTGCACCAGTGATTGATTGGTTAGCTAGTTGGTAAATTTTGGAATCTATTAAGAATGAGGATTAACCGACAATGTTCTTGTTTTCCTGTGAGAATTTGCCCAGGAAGGGCATTATTTTGTGATTCTGACTGTTGTCCGACCGAGTTGACTTCGGCGGTACTCTGTAGAGGATTCTCCGCATGCATGATGAACGATTTGTCGAATGTGATCGTTCAAAGACTGTAAACCCCAGATGAGAAGACCATCAGCCTTATAGGGTTTTCTATTTAAAAAATAGAACCCAAAGCGACGGTGGTTCCTGGTTGAGAACAAAATCCGTCTGCCTAACAGGGTGTGAGTGTGAGGCAGGACAATGACGTTTTTCGGGCCAATGCCGAGATTGTCGACCAGTCTTGGACGTTCTTGGTATTTCTTTGAAGATCCCCCTCTCTCGCACGGATCCGTCTAGGGTAGTATATACAATACGATGGCTGGCGGGTAAAGAAAAGAGAAAAAAAAAATAAAGAAAGATTGTGGGTAAGATGGATGTTAACGAGGGAAGAACCAGAGAGGGGGCGAAAGAGGGAGAGATAAAGTTGTAGTGTACTGGAGTTAAGTTATTTTAGCTTTGCGCGGAGGCACCTCTTCCTCTTTCGCCAGTTGCCCGTCTGCTGCCTCCCCTATTCTTCTCTTTCACCAATAATAACAATGCTCCTGACGCGTCGTCCACTTGAGTGGCTCAGCCCTGTGGCCCCGCCTCAAGAGCGGATCTGCAAACAATCGACATTACTATTCTTGATGCGAGTAATAGTGGGCGATGACTCGGTTCATCCTACTTTCCCTAATCGAGATGGAAACTAGGCAACCAAACTAGTTTATTCGCTCAAGATACGAATTTTCTCCTTTTCTGTACCATGGTTGTATAACACGGAAAGGGAAAATAAATGACAAGGAAAAACAAAAAGCAAAAGAAAAAAAAACTGAAGACTCCCCGATTTATCCTAACACGATATTTGCAGGCATCTCTCATTCATATACTTTTCTTCGCACACTAGGCTTATAGCATCACTCGAAATCTTTCACCCTAGAAATTGTTCACTAAGACTCAGGTAGTCTCTAAATCTTTTGAGCTATGTCTACATTAGCCATGGCAGCTTATCATCGTTGACTTGCCTCGAGCTAAATCTTCATAGCGCTCGCTATGTATGTAAGTGAAACAATCAGCGCTGATACTACGACACCATGATGGAAGCCTCTGCACGATTGTATAACAATATAATCAATAACAGCATCAAGATCAAATCTATCTCGCTCGTCAATCTCACATCATCGAGAGTCACATAAGTCTACAGTCCATGGTTCAGTAAAGTAGTTGGTCACGCAGAATCTTTAAAATTCTCTCACGTACTCATGCAGTTCACAATATCCATACCCATACATCATGAGGATTTTCAAAAGATTGCCTCGCTCAACTTTCTATACTGATCGAACAAGTTCGTTTTCTTCTTCGAAAGGTCAGGACGCCGGGTCAAAAAAGGAAGAGAAATGTACGAGAGATAAGCCCTCCGTGGAGCAATCGGAGTTCAATACTCCTACTGTTAATGAGGACGCCAGAATGCTATCGCAGTGTGACTGCAGTTATCTGGCAATGGAAGCACGAGACCTCGTCTACAAAGCACCGGCTTTCTCCTTGATGGAGACCAAGGAGCTCGGTCTGGACTATCTGGTGCGGCTCATGGACTTGCTCGAGGAAATAAGCCTTTGCGAGAAATGCTCGAATGTAGAAGTCTACCGTGCCTTTCTGCAGCCACTCTGCCATAGCATTCTGGGATTGTGCCGGTTATTCTACCGGTCGTTGAGGGAAATGTACAACGAGATGGACATTCAGCCTGTTTCATTAAAAGGCAAAGAAGCGGTGGATGACGAAAGGCCAATGATTTTGTGCCAAAAGGCCTATCTCCAAATAGAGCGACTTCACAACAGCGTGAGACGACTGGTCGAAACGCTCAAAGATAAACCAGTGTTCGACGAGGACGCCTGGAAGCTTATAGATTCTGGAGCTTACCGGCTGGTAGTCTGCACAGCCTCTCTCACTGGCTTTGACTCAGACTTATGCTATTAGGGGACTTAGAGGATAACGAGAACGAACGCAAAGCTTGTATTACTCTCGACTTTACACAATGTAGATGTGATTGTTATGGCTTAGTTGGAGTTCTCGGTTGAGACGCATGTACCTTCGTGTGCTTTTCTTCTCTCTTAATTATGAGTTCTTCTGTAAAATATGTTGCTTTACTCGAGAGAATAGGTTGCCTTTTAAAGTGGGTATGGATGATGATCCACTGGTATTTAATAGCAGTAGTATTAGTTAACTAGAAACGGGCTTCAATAACTCAATCAAACGGGGTGCCAAGACTCCGCCTGCCATTCAATGCCGCCGCTCTCGTGTCCTTCTCCGACATGCAACTTTTTGGGCCCAGGCTGACTTTGCATCTGGGGCCAAATTGAAATGGATGCTATTATAGAGTGAATTACACTTATTCAGTTACGAAAGGGCATGGATACGCCTCTTGTCGTGAACTTAAGCACCGCTTTCCTCCCACCTCGATAACCATCTGGCCTTATCTGTCCGCCCGCTGACGTTCGTTGCTATCTCATCACCTTCCTTTTCGCTGTATGCGACTCTTCGAATTGAAATCCCACACACGCCACTGATTATGGGGAGAACCGGCGACCTTGAAAATGCGGAGTTCTTCCCTATGACCCGCCGAAGATCCACGTCTGGCACATCGTCCCGATCTTCCACCGATTCAGGGCTGTCCGTCGATACAGCCTACCTTGAGGACAACAAGCACAACAATTTCGCGAATGGTACATCGGGACTGACGGATGAGACAAAATATCGCGACGTGGAGGACGCGGAAGCAGATGTCGACGAGCCATTCCTTCCTACCTCGTCCAAGAAACTTGGCTCAGGAAGCCGCACGCGTCAGATATTCTGGGCGTTGGTAATACTCTGTCTGGGAGGCTGGGTGCTGGCGTTAGTGCTCTTCTTGACTCATGGCCGGGCAAGCTCCCAAACAGCCTCTGAGACCCTGCAGCAACAGGAATCAGATTCCGGGAGCACAAGCGCCGGAAGGCCTGTGACACTCCAACAAGTCCTGACGGGGTCGTGGAATCCTCGGGCTCACGCTATCTCATGGATTGCTGGCCCAGATGGGGAAGATGGACTACTAGTGCAGAGGGCAGAGGTTGATAAAGAGGGCTATATGCGGGTCGACGATATTCGCAGTCAGGAAGGCGATGATGTTGACAGTCAGAGCGGTAGAATCTTAATCGATAAGGCTGCTGTACGAGTCAATGGAGAGACGCTAATGCCGACATTCACATGGCCTAGTCCAGATCTGAATAAGGTATTGCTCATGTCGAACCATGAGAAAAATTGGAGATACTCGTTCACTGGACGATATTGGATCTTCGATGTGGCGACTCAAACGGCTCAGCCACTGGATCCTAGCGTTCCAGACGGAAGAGTACAACTTGCGCTTTGGTCTCCGAGTTCAGATGCTGTGGTTTTCGTGAGAGACAATAACATGTACTTGCGAAAACTGTCTTCGGAAAGTGTCGTTTCCATTACCAAGGACGGTGGCGAGGACCTTTTCTATGGGATCCCCGATTGGGTATACGAAGAAGAGGTCATTACGGACAAAAGTGTGACGTGGTGGTCGAACGATGGGAAATACGTTGCCTTCCTTAGGACCAACGAGTCCGCTGTTCCTGAATTCCCGGTCCAGTACTTTGTGTCAAGGCCATCGGGGAAACGACCCCCTCCGGGACTCGAGAACTATCCAGAGGTCAGGCAGATCAAGTACCCTAAAGCTGGGTCTCCGAACCCTGTAGTTAATTTGCTGTTCTATGATGTCGAAAAAGACGAGGTATTCCCGGTCGACGTCCCCGATGACTTCCCTGATGATGATCGTATCATCATAGAGGTGCTATGGGCTTCTGAAGGAAAGGTCATTGTCCGAGCCACAAACCGAGAAAGCGACAGGGTAAAGGTCTTCCTGATTGACACGAAATCGAGAACGGGAAAGCTAGTTAGATTCGAAGATATCGCCAATCTTGACGGTGGCTGGGTTGAACCTTCTCATTATACCAAATTCATCCCAGCGGACCCCAGTAACGGACGACCAGATGATGGTTACATCGACACAGTCATTCATGATGGATACGACCATCTAGCCTACTTCACGCCTCTTGACAATCCGGATCCTATCATGCTCACCACGGGAGAGTGGGAGGTTGTGGAAGCACCATCAGCCGTGGACTTGCGCAGAGGAATTGTTTACTTTGTTGCTACAAAGGAGTCTCCGACGCAGCGACACGTATACCGGGTCCACCTTGACGGATCAAACCTTCAAGCCTTGACTGACACCTCTAAACCTGGATTTTATGATGTATCCTTCTCTGACGGCGCCGGATATGCATTGCTTAGCTACAATGGGCCGTCAGTCCCGTGGCAAGCCATCATCAACACCGGGGGTGACGAGATCACATTCGAGAAAACCATTGAGAAGAATCCCAGACTGGCTTCAATGGTGGAAACATATGCTCTTCCAACCGAAATCTACCAAAACGTAACCATTGATGGCTTCACTCTTCAACTGGTTGAGCGGCGCCCTCCACACTTCAATCCTGCTAAGAAGTACCCCGTCGTCTTCCAACTGTATAACGGCCCGACCTCGCAGAGAGTGGACCGAAAGTTCACGATCGACTTCCAATCCTATATTGCCTCCAACCTAGGATACATTGTTGTCACCCTCGACGCCAGGGGCACAGGATACAGCGGACGAAAAGTGAGATGCGCAGTCCGAGGAAACCTAGGTCATTACGAAGCGCACGATCAGATTACCACCGCGAAGATGTGGGCCAAGAAACCATATGTTGACGAGACGCGGATGGCAATTTGGGGCTGGAGCTACGGCGGATTCATGACTCTAAAGGTCCTCGAACAAGACGCTGGGGAAACATTCCAGTACGGCATGGCCGTCGCCCCCGTCACAGACTGGCGGTTCTACGGTGAGTCTCGTTCACTCAGATATGAATAACAGGACTAGGTAACTGATATCGAACCCCCCCCAGACTCGGTCTACACAGAACGATACATGCATACACCAGAGCACAACCCCTCTGGCTACGAGAACTCAACCATCACCAATGTGTCTGCACTCTCCAAAGCCACGCGCTTCTTGCTTATACACGGCGCCTCAGACGACAATGTACATATCCAGAACACCTTAACATTCGTCGACAAGCTGGACTTGTTAAATGTACAAAACTACGACATGCACTTCTACCCCGACTCCGATCATAATATCTACTTCCATAACGCGCATTTCATGATATACGAGCGTATGTCTTTGTCCCGGCTTATCATGTTCCCAGAGAATAAACTAACAAGAATCGCAGGTCTATCTAACTGGCTCATTAACGCTTTCAACGGCGAATGGCACCAGATCGCAAACCCCGTTCCTGAGGATTCGATCTGGGATAGTGTTAAACGCTCTGTGCCAGCTTTTGCGCATTAATCTATCTTGAGATTTTAAGAATGTTATATATATACCTGATGATATCAAATCTTACAGTTTAAGCAACGAACACTAGTCTTACAAGAGACATATATCCTTTCAAGTTACGTTCCAAGAGCATAAACCACAAAGAGACTTGAGAGATGGTATAATTCAGTAAAAATTCACGCTAGCAAATGCAATCGTCTATCAGGTATTAATAAGGAAAATGCAATTTAGATCCATGAAGCCACGTAATGCCACCAAAGCAAACCAAGATGGAAAACAATGAGCGTAGTAATGATGAAGTTAGATGCAAAATAAAGGAAAGTATATGCAAGATGCAGGTATTTACAACGAGCACTTCATCATCTCGGGGTATATGGTTGGTATAGACAATGACAGATTAGCAATTATTGCCAGGGCCGGGAGTATAACCCAAGAATCAATCATAGTATGCAAAAAAAAAAAAGAAAAAAAAAAAAAAGTGTAAAAACAAGAGAACTAGATGGGATTTTTCTGTTTCTTTTCCTTTTTCGTTTTAGATCATGTTGGGGGTGCTGTTGCTGCCTTCTATGTTCTTGTAGATGCTTGATTTAAGAAATTCGTCTCTCATGATGGTACTGACGTCGGAATTGCGGTAAGGGTTCAATTCTTCGCGTCCGAGACCACGTAGCTGCTCGCGGCCAGCGGTTGACATGGATCGTCGACCACTGTTCCTTGGGTTTGGTAGCGGTGAGAGACGCCCCGAAGGTGAGAGACGACCGTCAGGGGT
This sequence comes from Aspergillus flavus, assembly GCF_009017415.1. Lineage (NCBI taxonomy): Eukaryota > Fungi > Ascomycota > Eurotiomycetes > Eurotiales > Aspergillaceae > Aspergillus > Aspergillus flavus. Next base: position 4,014,883 of record NC_092406.1, read on the forward strand.
GCTGGGGTAGCCCAGGGTCTGACGAGGAGCGAAGACAGGGAGAGAGGCGTTGCTGGGGAGAGGAAGGAAAGACTCTGTATCCGTTGACATACCGCTTATACCTGAGCGAATAGAGGATGGGCGGTGGTAGCCATTGAGCATTGGGAAATTGGAAACCTCACTGTATACTGTCGACATGCCCGATGCAGCAGACGAACGCCACGAGTGCACGGCGCTGCGAGGGATGGTGATGACTTCTTCTTCAATCGGGAGAGTCTGGCGCATGGCTGTTGCAATGTCTGTGGGCTCGGTGATGGCTCCTCCAACTCGGTTGGCCATAATCTTAGCAGACTTGCCGATCCACAGCATTTGCTCGTGCTCACGGAGGTATCGGTCGCCGCTGAATGATTTCTGGACGATATCGCGGGTCATCATGCCGAGTTTGCGACGATAATCGCTCTTCTCGTACATGCGGCGGGTGATCTTGGCAACATCCTCTGGTGTTGGAGATGAAGTGAGCACAGGTGCCGGCTCAGTGTCATCAGTATACTTGCTCCATTCTCCCAGAAGGCCAAGCATGGTGATCTGCGCTTTTGCGAGGGCGTGAGCGTCATTGGGTGCGACGACGGCACTGTAACGAGAGAAGTCGTCTGGGTCGCTCAGAACACGAAGAGATGCACCGACATCAGTACAAACCACGGGGGCACCGGTCAGAGCAGCTTCACCTAAAGCTAAGGGCAGACCTTCGGAAAGTGACGAATTGAGGAAAAGCCAGGTGTTCTCGAGCACCTTCATCGGATCTGCGGTACCACGGAGAGTAACCTTGCCTCGGAGACCCTTGGAGGCGATGATTTCTTGACATTCAGTAGAGTATGTTGGCGCCTTGTCGATGGCCCCATAAATATCCAGGTGATAATCATCAAACTTCCACTGGTTGATAATGATGTCGGCGGCAAGCAGAGCTATCTTGATATCCTTGGCATACCACACGTGCGACAACATGGTGACTGTCGGGCGCTCAGACTTGATCTCCTTCACAGGGGCGAACTTTTGCATGTCAGTGATACCATTGACAACGGGGTCGACCTTCCTGCGGAAAACATTGCGATGTTCAATGGTTCCTTGACAGGTACCAATTTCAACCTCCCAGCCTGGATTGAAGAAATCAGCGCAAGGAAGAATGATATCGGCATGGTGCAAAGTAAGAGCTGAAGTGATGCGCATTAAACCTAAGAGAGCATTGCGAACGAATGGAGAAAGCTTGCACAGGGCGGACGACAGGCAGAGGTTCGTTTCACGCCAACTAATGGCGTGGTCCCAAATCTGCAAGGTGCAGTTTCTCTTCATCTTGCATACAACCCCGTAGGACGCACTAACACTGTGATGCGATGCTTGAAAGACGCTGGGTATCTTCTCAGGAATTGGAATGGAGAAAATGAAGAGATATCGATACCAAAGTTCCAAGGCAGTATCAAGTGATGTTAGGGTTGGAAGTTCGGTGCGGAACCACTGGGATGATGGAACGGTATTAGGCATCTCTTGAGTAAGCCAAAGGTCTCTCCAGCTTTCTTTGACAATGTCGCTGTTCCAGATCTGAGTCCAATGCCGCGAGTCCTGGAAGTATGTGTTCAAGTTGACCAAAGCCCGAGTCGCCTGGTGGATATCAGCCTTTGAAAGGTGAGTCGCACGCGCTCCCTTCACCAGAGCAGTCAGAATTGGGATGAAGTTAAGCTTGATATCCATGTCACTGGCGGATGTAACATTATCAACTTCCGAGTCGAGTTTGTTCCTGAAAAGCCCATGTGTTGGAGTGAGGAAGTCCAAGCCCCAAAGAGGAACCACTTTCAACGAAAGGACATTTTGCTCCGTCTGGTGCTTGGGAATACCAAAGTCATTTGCTGATTCGCAAATCATGTGCCACTTGACTGTCCTTAGCGAATTAATCATATCACGTCGACAGGCAGAGACACCACCTCCTTCGTTCGGCCAAGTGCCATTATCAGCAGCCATGACATGCATCGACTTGTCAGTATCAGAGCCGAAGTCCTTCGATCTGGTGTGGACCACCGCATCGCCTCCGGGTCCGAAGTTGAAAAGATCGCTAATCTTCACCGCAAGAGGGGTCCAGCTGGAGATGTTGTCATCCAAATCAGCGCTGGCGGTGATGGCGTCCGCGCGGAGTTCAAGATATTTCTTCGCCGCTGCCAGATCACCACGATTACGAGCACGCCAGTAGGGAGCCAGGGTCTTTTCTCTTCGCAGGAGCCGCTCGTCCATCCAACGGACCATAATTGCATCAAAATCTACGCGGTCTTTCCAAGACTTCCATAGCAATGAACGAGCACGAGAAGTGGATACAGGGAAGCGCTTAGTTGTCAACCCCAGGAAACGGGTGACAGTGTTCGAGCTGAGGCTGTCACAGTATAAAAGAGGGTTATCGTTCGCAAAGCTGGTTTGTTTAGGTTTGGCGAGCACTCCTATGAAGTCGTTTTCGATCATCGGAGGTGTCTGCACCTTCTGTCCATTAAGCGTCGTGAAAATCGTGGGATGGAACTTGTGATCGTACAGCCAACGAGCCTCGTAGACATCAGCTCCTTGGACAAACGTCGCTTCGGTGACCTTAGAATGAGGGATCCATCGCTCAACCTTTTCCGGATGGCGAAGAGGAGGCGCGCACCAGGAAACTGTGCAAGTGATATGTGTCAACGAAAACTCAGCGCGCAACAGCTCATCACCGAAGCGAGGGTTCTTGCGGTAATGATATTTGAAGCGAATAAGATTTCCATCCTTCATGTAGGAGCCCGCTTCGATGAGACCTTTGCGGTTGTACTGAACACTTTGCAAGTTGTTTTGTCCGCGTACGCAACGCCGACCCAAGGGGATTCTGGTCGCCCACGCCTTGGATAGGGTAAAGCTCTTCTTTGTTGGAGCGCGGTAATCATAGTGGTACTCGTTGAGCACCTTGCCGTCCTTGAACTCTTGGCGAATGAGCAGAAGCATATCCTTTGAATATGTGCTGACATATTTGAGAAGCTTCATGCCCTCTGGCTCTGTCTTGTGCTCTCCCGAGTAATAATATACCTTGAAGCCGCCATCGGGCTCGTTATGCCTAAAAGCAGCGAAGGTACCTTCCAAGCTCTGCACAACAAAGCGACTCTTTTTGATGCTGACGGTAATGCCCTTGGTTTCGTTCCACAGCCGCTTCACGTTGGACCGGCCATGGAATAAGAAAAACGACAAACCAATATCTTGCACCGTTTTGAAATACAACCAAACCATGTTCAACAAAAACACAAGCGGTACCCGAATTAATGTGTGGCGCTCACTCATGACATGATCAAATTCCCTCTGGAATTCGGAATCGGCAAGTAAAGCAGCGATGAAGAACTTGACTCCAGAGCCAATAGAGTGATATACATAGCTCAACGGCTTCTGGATGATGGACATGGCCATAGGAAGCTTCTTCGGGATTTCTGGGATATATATCGGGATTTCCGGATCCTTGATGGCCCCTGCTTCACCGGTTCCGTAATTCGCGTAATCAAGGATACTAACAGCAGTGGCAGCTCCCAGGTTGCAGCGAGCAACGTGCACATTCAAGTCGCTTGTGTCAAACCGACAAAGACTCGTTTGAAGCCATTGTTGACTGCCCTCGGATAGTAGACATGGCCTACCAAGACAACGATCCAACAACATGTTCCTAACATTCTCAGGCAGTTTTTCCCAATGAGAGTCGACCTCAAATCCAAGACACAGTTGCCGCAGAAGCTCCTTCTTTGACCAGCGTACGACGAGTGGAGTGTCAGGTTCCTCCCGAAGTTGTCGGGCGGTCGTTTCAGTCACACCAGCAGTAACAAGCGATTCAGAAAGCACGGCATACTCGTGGGGCATTCGCATCATTGATTCGGCGACCGCGTGGAGTAGAGTCTCGGCAATGACCTGGCAGTTAGCGCTGACATCAATCCGCTCATCTAGTCCTCGTCCAACGCAGATGGCTATCTGCAGATGACCAGACATACTGCAGCTCAACGCCTGGATGTTGGGGCCAAGCGAGCCCAATGGCACAAGTTCAAGGGATATTTCGCCCGTTTCCCAGGCACCCAGGGCCATACTGATGAGCTTTTCCGACTCCGGGAAGGCCTCTTCGATTCTTGGTTCTATCTTCCGCGAAAGTAGAATAGTTTTAACTTCAACACCAGGATGCGAGCCGGGCACAAGTTTCAACCGTGCATCGGCAGGGACGACTGAGACTCCTTCAAAGAATGTCTGTAACTCTTGTTGTGACCACTCAGGATCCGCCCATGGAGCGGTATATGCGTGGAATGTCTTCCCAAGCTCCACAGGTGAGTCAACTTTCTTGGGCATGCCCATCTTGGCGGTGAAAAGGGAGAGGATAGCCACTGTCCATGTAGCTGCTCCTAGACCAATCACCTGGGAGTACAAGAAGTTATTGCCAAGGCATACTTTGAGGGCGATACCGACAGGCAATCCGACGACAACACCAGTCATCAGCGGTATGAGGGCGTGCGGGCCGGTGAAGATCTTTGTATATTGGTACCAAAGCAGGCCGGTATAGGACAATACATAAGCGAAAAACATGATCATCGCTTGCACTGGTGCTTGGAAAGTCCAGATCAAAGCCGTTGCAATAGCCAAGCTCCACACAAGCCACATGAGGAATTTGAAAAAGGTCTTCCAGTAGACTTTTCTCTTGAATCTCACGTCTCGCTTTTGGGACGGACGTATCTCCTTGGCCGATCCCACAGCAACAGCCGAATGCTGGCCCACAAGATCATGGAGTTCCTGGGCTTTGGTATCGATGAGAACGGCCCCAATGAGGTAGTAAGCCAGTCCAAATCCGACTGCCATTCGATTGGCATCAGAAAGGGAGGTTGAGAGACCAACGAGTTGTCCACCACTCAATAACTCAACCCATTTGTCCAAGAGGGCTATGATAAAGTACAGGATTCCACAGCCTATTTCTTTGCTCGATTGGCGCCAATGGATGAAGGCATTATGCAACCGGATTCCTTTCTGGGAATTCCGAAGAACGTCTAGTCCGACCTTGGTCTGGATATTCCAAGAAGAACTGAACGGAATCGGCCGAGGCACATCAGCATAACGACAGTACCAGTCGAGGAGGAAATTTGTCGAATCCCAGTCCCTGGCAAGCTCGCGGACCAGCGTATCAGTTGTGGGCTTAGAGAAGAAGCTCCGGGACTTCTCAGCCAAGACATCCTTATAGAGAGCATCTCTTGACATTTTCAAGACAGCCGGGTCACTCATGTTTCCAAAAACCTTCTCGTCATTATTACCGTACGTGGCAATGTACCATTTCCGAATTTCCGTATCGTCCGTCCTTCTAATGTTTTGATACCAGGTCACCCATTTGGAGGCAACTGATCGCAAGCCGAGAAGCAAAAACCCGATGAACACGTATAGCACAGCGAGGTAAATAGCTGAATCGTGGCCGCTCCAAGTAGTGATGATAGGTGAGACGAAAAGAATGGGGATGCAGCTGAAGATCACTTTGCGTCCGGACAAGAAACCGGTTCCAGGGTAACTAAAGCTAGCGAGGGTAGCGAAGGTCGTCAGGTAAATGGTCAAGGCGACTAGGTACAGATAGAAGATAATTCCAGCCTGTGGGCTTTTCACGCCAGAGATAACGATGAATCCGATTAAACCAGCAGCAATTGTAAACGCAACACCAGCAATTAGTCGGATAAGGACAAACATGTTTGAAGCTGCGAAAGCCATCGAAATGAGATAGTAGGGTCCTCCACAGGCAATCATCGTACCGATTGCACCAGATAGGAGAAGAGAGATCATCAAAGCGATGGTGGCACTTTGCAGCTCGTCATGGGTCATGAAGGCTGAAAGGTAGAGACCACGGCCGATAATTGTGAGCAGAATGATGTCGATCAATGCCGGGAATGCGAAAACACCGAGGAAAGTAAATCGCTGGTAACCAGGCATCGGTTTAACCTTGTGATCCGGGTTAACGTCAATTTGGGCACCCGCATAAGATGTGGCCATCTCAGGCGCGCCATTGATCCAATCGGGGAGCTTTTCATCGTTGTACTCCCTTCTGAAACGATCCGAGAGCAGCTTTCCAAAAGCGCTAGGCTGAACATCAAAGTAGACCTCACAACGTGACCCTAAAGCAAACGATTCTGAGAAAGCAGCCGCTTGGTCTGACTGATTGTTGAACAACGGGTTACGATCGGTCACTTCAGTATAAATCTCATCGATTGCTCCTTTCCTCGCAGCGCAGAAAAGTGCCAATGCCATGATATCAGTATACGTATCGATGTGATCATTTTGAAGCAGCTGGCAGAAGCCCTTTGATATCAAAGCAAGGTCTCCCTCGCGATGCTCCCTTAGGATCTGAGTAAAAGCAGCATCCGTCTGGTAGAATAATGCGAGACATTTGGATGGTGACGGATGTTGGCATCCCTGTTCTCGGTACCATTTGATGCGGGTATTAACCAAAATTTCGGGAGAAGCCGAGCCTTCAAGATATGAGACCGTGTTAAGCTCCTTCAGCTGAGCGAGTGAAGGTGCATCGATAAGCAGTCTCCGAATGTAAGCACAGATAGTATCGGAGAGCTCACTGTATGAGTCGGTCAAGGAGAGATGCTGAAATAGAAGCAGTCGCTCTTCTGGGCTCAGCATGTCGATGTCTTCGACGAGTCGGCGAGGAAGCCCTGTATCCTTGACGAGGTCCTGGGACCATTTGGCTAAAGCGGTTTCTACCTCAAAACAAACGTGGCGGGGGTAACCTTTTGCAGACAAGAATGTATGCAGTACAGTTCCTGCTAAACCTTGGGCCTTTTTCGAAGCAAAAACTTCAAATCCATCTGAGTCCATCTGATAAACTGCCCAAAAGCGCACGTCGACGCTCTTACGAAGTCCTGAGTCCAATCCAAGGTTGACCTGCAATGAGCCGTTAGTTGCCAGATTCGACAGTTCCTTGATCGTAGTCGCCAGTTGGTCCGAGGTTGCGTTTGGAATAACGTAAGGATCTGAGCTGGTTGCGTTGGGAAGCAAATAAGATTCGTGAAATTTCTTGAGGAGCAGACCGATGCTCTGAATCTTGGAAGCAGGAACCGGGTGGAGCAAGCCCAGTGATTTAAGGCGCAATTGAGACTGAAGGACTTCAGCAAAGGCAAGTGCTGTCGCCTCAGATCCAAGCGGGAAGCAACCAAGAGAGTTATATTCAATGCCGGCCATTGATATGGAAAGTGGACTCCCTAGAGATTTTACCTGTGCTACCCACTCCGGTGGATCACGGAGTTTTGTCGTCAACTCGTTGCTCTCAGGCTGACCATATTCCGACGAGGTAAGCAATTCTTCCAGGGTGGGGAAAAACGGCAACAATGTATTCCAAGCGTTCGTGTCGGATGCAACATCCTTGAGATGTAAATTTGAGCGCCAGCGATCGTGAGCTTTGATGATTTCGGCATCTTTCAGCCATCCAAAAGAGGAGAGAGGCTCTGAGATCTTGACATTAAGGGCAGCATTTGTGAGAGCCGACTTCTGGCCTATCCACGGGATCGCACTATAAAAGTTACACCACTGGAGAGATCTTTGGACAACAGCATTTGATAACGCGGCATTGTCATCGATTGTCTCCCACGCCATCACCACGAAATCCCTCACACAAGCTTCGGAGACGAACGCCTTGATGGTGGGTTGCATCTTCACGAGTTGAAAATAGTCGCGCTTCTGGCCTTCTGGCAGTATACTGGCATTTTGAATAACGATTCCGGAAATTGCAGGGTTCTGCATGGAGTTGTGGTCCTTTAGAAAGTCCGGGGGTGCCGTCTCCAGGTACACTGCCAAACCCAACTCATCGATCACCTCGACAAGCTTAGTGAAAACCGGGGTGGGAAACTTTCCTTCCCAGTTGGCCAGTACCATGCCGCTGAAGTTAGCACTATCGAATGTGCCGGTGAGAAGGTTTTCAATCTTTTCAATTGCTGACAATGTGGACTCGTCCTTTGAGAGGATACGATCAAGGTCAACTCTTCCCAATAACTGCTTACCCTCCACATAACGGATTGCTTGGGCCGTGCCCGACTGAAAAGGGTCAACTATCAACAGGTCCCATTCATTCAGAAGCCGAAGCTGATCCCGATCTGGCGGGGAACTGAATGAACCCAGATAGACGCCAAAAGAAGACGGCTTGCGTCTTTGAATGTTTGGCACACTGAGCAACTTGTTGGAAAGAGTAACCAACCGTTGAGATACATTGAGCGGCACTTTCTCTGAACGTGGCCTTGTCTATGATTTGAATCAGGTGAGTGACAGATCAGATATACATTCACAAGCATATCAAAGAAGCCCTACCTTAATGTAGTTGCGCAGTCTCTTCGTCCCAGAGTACAGAAGCCACAAGGATCCTGTAGCTACACACGCTATTAAGATAGCGATGAACACCTAGCATAGCATTAGTCAGTGATATCTGAAACGTATATGCAATCACTACTTACAAACTGCCACCAATGATCTTTCATTTTATCCCAGCCGAGGGCTGAGACGTGGAGGATTTCCGCCATCCTGATTAGATATTGCAGGCCAACCTCACAGGTCCGACCATCAAAACGAAAGACTAAGAAAGAAACGAAAGTGAAGGGGTTGGAGAATTATGCCCTTGAGGGCGTATGACGTTAAAAGGGCAACTTTCAAAGTGCTAAATGCTCATGACAACAACGTCGTGCCGCTTTACGGGGCCAAAAGTCAGATGAGATCTGAGACCGTTGAAGATGAGGCTGAACGAATGAAAATAGAACAAAAAGGGTATTTCAAAAGCGAGTGACCCAAAAAGAAAAGAAGGGAAAAAACGAAGGCACAAGGGCAAAAGTAAAGAAAAAGTAAAGAAGAAAGATACAACAAGCTGGAGACTGAGTGAAAGAATGTTACCCAGCATGCATTCATCCAACAGCCTGCTTGTACCTCAAAGGAAGAAAGCGTCTTTTTCCTTTTTTTTCCTTTTTTTTTTTTTACACCTAGCCTTAGTTGGGTTGCAAATGGCGATATGGCTAGTGTTTCTCACTTCTAGCCTCTAATTATGGAACCACCCTGACAGTAGGGGCGCTTCTGATAGTGCAGGACTCAAGAGGCGGACAAAAATAGCCAGCGACCAGGACTAGTCTGACACTAAAACAGGTTAGGGCGCCGGAGGATTGCCAGATGGAAAGGATTGAGAAGACAAGATCCATTATAGGTATAGTAGCATCAGGATCCATCTCGGGCAGATGCGATTGAGACGTGGGGAGGGAGGCAAAAGCGTGGCAGTCCACCAACTAACGACAAACTTCTCGGACAGCACCGAGGAAAAGTTAGATGGAACGGTGACACTCGACGAGAACCAGTGATGGAGAGCCATGATGCAGAAAAGCGGACAGTTTGCCTCCGATTCCATGGGGACGAAAACGAAGAGATTTTCTCCAAGTCATTGACCATTGGGTAGCACAATTGATCTGTACGGTCATTGGCGGTGTCTGGCATAGTGGATTTGGGAAAGTGTTGTCTGGAATCTGGTCGGGATCAAGGCGGAGTGTCTGGAAAAAGTTAGTATGCATGAGAAAAAAAAAAAAAAGTAAAAAGGATAAAAATAAAAATAAAAAGATTGATTAAATTATTTACCCCCGAGGATCATAAAAATGATCAAGAAAAAGTTGGAGAGCGGGGCGGAGATGCATATAATCCAAACAGGGTTAAGTGTGGTGGTCGTCCTGAGGTTCAATAGGTATTGTACGGTATAGATTGAGTTTGCAAAAATCATTGTGTTATGATGACTGTATTTCGGATTGAATCGTATTACAATGGTTTAGCATGACGATCGGTACTGTATGGACGTACCACACTAGCCACACTCGGTACCTATCCGTAGGTATTCTGAAATCCCGTACCTGAACCGAACTTTGTGAAGTTAGTTGAACCACCCCCTAAACAACGCTAGACCATTAACACAAGTTCCAAAATAAGTACAAAATAATTATGAATCAATACGAGTCAACCTGCATGGAGCCGACAAGGTTTCTCTGACTGTTTGATCCATGAATCCGTTCTCGATTTTCTCTTTCCTTCTCGTCTTTACCCCACAGCTGGCCCCTTTCACCCAGTTTATCGCCTCTTGAGACGCTGAGGCTCCAATTCAAGCCAAGGAGAGTCGAAGACCCTTTACTAATTGAAATCCGACTTCACCTGGGATGTATCTTGGCAATCGTATCGACTTTCCGCAGCGGCTCAGCCCACTGCAGTCTTCCGGGCGATGGCCGAATTTTGACGAGCTACTCCGTATCGCTTCTCTCCTTCCCTGGTTGTTCATTGCCTAGTGCAGGGAATATCCACGATGCTGACTAGGGAGCGATGGGGTTTCAATCCATTTCTGACTACTCAACCTGTTTTGTCTTAATGCAATTTCCACCCATGCAAGCCTTCGGCATTTATCCTATCGCCTCCGTGGACTGAATCGATTTCAACCGGTCGACTCTTGGCTGATATTGCCATTTTTAAATTTTTTTTTTAACCCCTTCTATTTTTCGGCAAACTTAGCCTCTTAGGGTTTACAGAAATCTGAGTCCAATTAAAATGAGTGATAGTATAGAAAAAAAAAATACTCCGTAGCCGACAGAAGTCCGTGAACACAGACGGTCCTATAGTGGAGCACCTTCAGGCTGGACACAGAAGATTTGAAAGCTTCCGCATAGAGCGATAGGCTCTGCAGCTCCCGACTTCCGCTATAGAAATCGATGTATATAATGTGATTGTGCCCGCATCGACCTACAGGATTTGTCGATCAGCAGGCATTCTCGTGGATTGGACCCCAACAGGTCCACACTGTCATTCGTTATCATTCGCCCTTAATCTCTGCATCTTTTCTTGTCTGTTTCCACACGTCCCCTAAGGTCCATTCAGGAACTTGGACCAGCTTCCAATGGTCCTACCGTGGTTGCTGAGAACTGGTTGTTACTTCGGACTTATAACTTGCGACACTCCCCCAGGTGTTTGGCCTGAAGGTGTCCCAAGTGTGATCGCTCCTGTGCCTCCCTCACGCACATCTGGAGTCACGACCAACTCTCCCGGCTTTACTTCGTCGGTCCTGTCGTTCACTTCTTCTTCCCCTCCTGTCACGGGGTCATCGTCTTTCGTTACGACTACTACTACTCTCGCTTCCTCCACTTCCACTTCTACTTCAACCTCTCTACCTTCGTTTACTAGCACACTCGTTTCTGTCAGCACTCCCGTGAGTGCCTCCAGCACAATGTCTCTAATTCCTTCTCCTTCGTCGAGTATCATTCCTTCCGCAACACCTTCCGCTTCTGTCATTGCCAATGGTAATGTCGCGGGTAACATCTTGGTGATTGCGAAGGACACCGCTGCTGCTAATGTGGCTACCTCGGGCCTCAATGGCTATGGTATTCCTTTTACTACCTTGCTCGTTCCGCAGTCTGGTGTTACTCTGCCAGAGCTGAATGGCACCTCCGGAGGAAACTTTGGCGGTATCGTGGTTGCGAGCGAGGTCAGCTACGACTATGGTGCCCAAGGCTTCCAGAGCGCTCTGACTACCGACCAATGGAATCAACTCTACGCCTATCAGCTCGAGTACAGTGTACGCATGGTGCAGTACGACGTGTACCCGGGACCCAACTACGGTGCCTCTGCCGTGGGTGGCGGATGCTGTGACTCCGGCGTGGAGCAGCTTGTTTCTTTCTCAGACGTCAGTGACTTCAAGGAAGCCGGCCTGAAGACTGGTGCCGGTGTCAGTACGACAGGCCTCTGGCACTACCCAGCCTCAGTTAATGATACTGCTACCACCAAGGAAATTGCTCGTTTCGCCGCCAACGGCAACTACGGCAGCGAGACCACTGCTGCAGTCATCAACAACTTCAATGGCAGACAGCAAATGGCTTTCTTCTTGTCTTTTGACACTACCTGGAGTGCAACTTCCAACTACTTGCAGCACGCATGGATCAACTGGCTCACTCGGGGTCTCTACGCTGGCCACCGTCGCGTCAACCTGAACACCCAGATTGATGATATGTTCCTCGAAACTGATATCTACTACCCCAATGGAACGACCTTCCGTATTACCACCGCTGATATGGATGGTATCTCGAGCTGGCTCCCGACCATCAACGGCAAGATGAACGCCGGTAGCTCATACTTTGTTGAGGTCGGACACAACGGTAACGGTGTCATCGAAGCCGCTGCCGGCAAGGATGCCGATGCCTGCAACGGAGGTGGCATTGAATACGACTCGCCCGCTGATACTCCTCTGGAGTTCAAGAAGCCTCTGGGCACCGGTACTGACCTTTGGCCCAAGGACCTGACCGAGTACAACTGGACTACTGAGTGCACCAAGTTGGACGATCTTTTCGTCTGGTGGACCACCCCGGCTAACCGCGACAAGTATGGTCACATCTCTCACACTTTCACTCATGAAGAGCAGAACAATGCCACCTACAACGACGTGAAGAGGGAGATCTCTTTCAACCAGGCTTGGTTGAGACAGAGTGGTTTCTATGATGCCAAGTATTTCACATCCAACGGTATCATCCCTCCCGCCATTACTGGGTTGCACAACGGCGATGCCTTGCGGGCCTGGTACGAAAACGGCATCACCAACTGTGTTGGTGATAACACTCGCACACCGCTCCTCAACCAGCAGAACAGTATGTGGCCTTACTTCACTACCTCCGCATCGGATGGATTCGATGGTATGCAGGTGAACCCCCGTTGGGCCACTCGCATCTACTACAACTGCGATACCCCTGCCTGCACCGTTCAGGAATGGATTGACACCTCCGCCGGCAGCGGTGACTTCAGCAACCTGCTCGCGACCGAGAAGGCCGACACCATGCGCCATCTCTTCGGTCTTCATCGCGACCCTTACATGTTCCACCAGGCCAATCTTCGCAATGTCGGCGTTGACCCGGTTGAGATCAACGGTGAGACTGGCCAATGGTCCATCATGCAGGCGTGGGTGGAAACCATGGTGCAGGAATTCGTGCGTCTGGTAGACTGGCCCATCGTTACCATCACCCACCAGGAGGTAAGTCATGGAGATCTTAGAAACTCCTCCTAACACCGCGCAATTGCTAATTAATCACCCCAGATGTCCGCCAACTTCCTCGACCGCTACAACCGTGATCAGTGCAACTACTCGCTGCAGTACACCATCGGCAACAAGCAGATTACTGGGGTGACTCTGAGCGCCAAGGACAACACTTGCAATGCGCCCATCCCCGTCAGCTTCCCTGTCGCCCCCACCGACACCAAGGGCTTCACCACCGAACAGTACGGCAGTGACCCACTCACCGTCTGGGTGCAGCTGTCGGGCTCCCCCGTCACTTTCTCCCTCTCGACCCCTATTCCCTTGTAAATGGATTGAACGATATTGAATTATGGAAGGGCTTTGAAGGATTCCTGGACCATAATATCTAATGTTATTAATGGGTTTCGTGTAGCGATTTCGAATAGGGGAAGAGATGAATGAAATGTTAGGTACATACATACATAACTACATTGCATACATACTACATAGTACCTACACAATTCTTGAGCAATGAAGATCGCGTAGATCCTCCCGCCCGCAAAAAGCAAATCGGCAGACGCAGCTGAGCCCACCAGCAACAACCCAAACGGGGAATTTCCCTCAACCAGGCACACCGTCTTCCAGTTGCAAACTGGACTGATTGCCCCTGCCGGAATCATCCACCCGCATAATCCAAGATCAATTGATATCTTCTACGGAAATCCCCCCCCCCCCAGCCCCTGATTCACAATACTATCCCCCAACATCCCACCCTCCCCCAAATCCGAAGATACACCGACAAGAAGAAAAAAAAGATAAGGCTACCTTTCCCAATTAATTAACTCATTCAATTCGCCACATTGAATGACCGGCCTAGACCACCCGTTATCCTTTCCTTCCACTGATTCCTTCTCCCCTCACCTCATCCGTTGCGAGCGGGATGTCAACGGAAGTGAGACATGGCGGACTTGGCAGCCTCGATGATTTGATATTTAAGAACAAGTACTTCCCTGTTTTGGTCCTTGTCCTCATTAGGGTTTTTAGCGACCTCTAAAATTAGTCTAGTCGCCCCCAAAAGTCATCACGCATCCAATTTATATTAAATTGATTAGCTGTCACCGCGATTTATAAGCATTGATTGGCCGCATTAGTTTCCCATAGGATGGTCTGACACTTTACTGGTATCTAACTTATTGCCAACTCCACAAAGTTCAACTCTAACCTAATCCCCATCTAGACTGAACACAATGGCCAACGATTGATAATAACCGGGTGAGACTTTATCGGGGTTTAACTTTGAGATTTCATAATATTGATATCATCTGCGTTTGACATATGGACGGTTTGCCCCAAAAATCAGGGAGAAAAAAGTGGAGGAAAGGTAAGTTAATTCCCGATCCCCCTGTCGCTGTACTTGTTCCCGTCGCGTACATGACACAACATACACGTACATGTTTAGTCCACACGGACACGTATGTACAACGAACTCTATATCTGTGCGTTTCTTTACCACTAGTCTGGACTCTGGAGACGATATAGTGCCAAGTGTGTCTTTCTTGCATCAGAACATGGCTCGGAGAAATACTAATGTATACTAAATCTCGATCGTATGCTTTTTCTCGTATTCGAACCGAGAAGCGAGGGGGGGAGGGGGCCGAGAACTGAGTCTACTAGAAACCAAAACTAGGAGCTATAATATGACCTGATCATATATGGTGAGAGACAGAGAGAGAGAGAAGCGAGTCGGGTCATACAGAGGCGAGAGCGGTCTAGGTCAACGGTGTTGGACGTCGGAAGATGCCGTTGCAGCCGGGGCATCTTGGCTGTTTCCTTATTTGCTTGGATTATTGGTTTTGAAATTCCTCCGAATTGATGTATATCCTACATCTGTATGTGCAGACACGGTAGTAGCCTCCCCCATGCCCACTTCTCCAATAACGGCAGTAACTGTGCTGCAGGACAAGCTTCAGCCAACTGCCAGGGTCCAAAGGCTCTGCGCTGGCGGAGTGTGACTGGTCCGAAGGCAGCTGAATGCTCGCAATTCTACCGGCCGATGGCGGAGGGAAAACAGAGCCTTCCTCTTAGTACCTTAGATGACAGCTGGATGACTTGAATCAAACTCGTCTTGGCACTTTGCTGACAACCTGTAGTCAGTCTCGGGTAAAAGGGTGCTGTGTCCTAAACGTTCTCGTAGTCCTAAGACCTAGTAGAAAGAAGGCAAATCCTGTCGATTGGTGGAGACGAACGCATCGGCCATCACCGTGTTGGGAAAGAAGAAAATAGTTGAAGACCGGTTCATCCGAGGCACTGAAACGTGGTAGTGGAGAAACAAAGAATAGAATACCCTTCATTTCGGTAGGTGGAGAACCTTGTCGATAAATTCTATGGCTAAAACCCGAAGTCCATCCCATCTTCAGTTTAGTACTTCGGCCTAGGCCATGTTTTATCTCGTCCGGAACCTTAAAGCCGTCAAGTTGATGCAGTGCATTTGTTGCGGCTCGGTTCACTAGTCTCAAGCTAGATGTATACGAGACGCGGACCATTTCGTATAGATTTGGGGACCTGAGTCAGGGCGTCGAAGGCTTGTAGTGGCTTCAATTGTTGACTATTCATGCATGAAGAAACAACGGTCTGGTATTGGAAATTTTGCAAAAGAAAGTTACGGGCGGTATGAAACAGACCGTGTATGCCAAAACCGATTGGTAACGATACAACCACCCGGTCCACATTCGGGACTTAAGGGTTAGTGTCCGTGGATTGACAGTGGATTGATCAGATTCGTCTCGGATTCTCGCAAGGCGCTAAAGAGTGATTGGCAGAGTTCCAGGCCAGCAGAAAATCGGGAGAAAAAGGAGCCAAAAATCAGTGAAAATCCGTCACACAAAGAAGAAGAAATCTACTGTTTGGGGGGGAAAGACTTTTGTCCCCTGGTTAGTTAAGCAATCTTTAGTCAGCGATCCCCGTCAATGCTCTTTTTCTGGTCATTTCTTCTGTTTTAAGGTTTTTCTCTTCTCTTTTGCTGTGGGATGATTGCCATAGTTAATCTTCGTGCCAAAGTACTTCGTCCTGTAGGACAGCCGTGTTGAATTCCATGGCTATGACGGCGGGTAGCTTTTTAGACCCAAGTAACCATTCTTAGCAGAAATTACTCATCAGCAAAAAAGAAAAAGAAAAAAAAAATAATGTCAAGTTCTTTGACTGGTGTGATTCGAACCTGGACCCCAAACATAATCATGGTTCTGTTCTCCAGCCCGCTGACAGCCTTAGACCCTGAGTCCAGAACCCTTATTGGCGCCTAAGGGTTCAAAGAGAAAAAGATCGCGGAGGCGAACCTGCAATAGTCACAACGCTAGGCTCCCGGGTTTTCTCATTCTCTCCCTCAATCCTCTCTCTCCTCTTTTTTAAGCCATCATTCATTAGTAAGGTTGCACCGCAGGTGACCTCGAAACAACAGCCACTGTGGCAGAGTCCATTATTTGGACATTGACTGCCGCAGTCTGTAAGGCATTCACTTGCCTTTAATTCCAACCCAGGACAGGCGTCTCTGCATCCGATTCCCCGGACCACCTCAACGCAATCTCTGAACGAGCCACTTCATAGTTTCAGTGTAACCGCGGAGAGAGGGATTTCTTTGTCCTCTCCTAGCCTATACATTTAACGGTTGCCTGTGAACCCCTGTGGTTCTACTCCGGAATACGCCACTTCATTTGCTTCTTTATCTGATCGTTTGATCTTCCTCTCAGGTCCTCTTTATATTTTCCCTGCTTACCCCCCACCTTACCGCTGTGGTTTGTGAGAATCAAATCGCAGGTCGTACCTTTCTTTCTCGGAATTCCCTTCTTTGAACATTTCTTTCTTTAGTCGTTCGTTTTACAGGAATTTTTCTTTGTGAAATCTATTGCACTATGGCGGGTATTGATGAAGCGCTGCCCTTGAAGGGTAAGGGACAAGCCGCGTCCGGCTGGAAGACTTGGTCCGTCAAGAAGCGCATGCTGATTATCGGCGCTATCGCTCTCGTGATCGCTCTCGCTATTGGTCTAGGAGTTGGCTTGGGAGTCGGTCTGAATAAGGGTGGAGGGGATGACGAAGGCGAGGTTCCGCCCACTACCGGAGGAGGCGTGACCACAGCCAAGTGGCAACCGGCCGTAGGAACGAAATGGCAGATCGAGCTTCTGTACGCGCTCAACGACACTTCAGTAGACGCAGATATCTACGACATTGATCTCTTCAACAATGACAAGTCGACCATCACCGATCTACAAAAGCAAGGACGCAAGGTGATCTGCTACTTCTCCGCTGGGAGCTACGAGAACTGGAGGCCCGACAAGGACAAGTTCAAGGACTCCGATATGGGTAACACGCTGGATGGGTGGCCGAATGAGAAATGGCTTGACCTCAACTCCAAGAACGTGCGGAGCATTATGACGTCGCGTCTGGATATGGCGGTCGAGAAGAACTGCGATGGAGTTGACCCGGATAACGTCGATGCCTATGACAACGACAACGGTCTCGATATGAAGAAGGAGGATTCGGCGAATTTCATGATGTGGCTCGCCAATGAAGCGCATGCACGCAATATGTCCATTGGTCTGAAGAATGCCGGGGCGATCATCTCCGCAGTGATCGACAACATGCAGTGGAGCGTGAACGAGCAATGCGCGCAATATGAGGAGTGCGATACCTATGCCGCATTCATCGATAAGAACAAGCCCGTCTTCCACATCGAGTACCCCAAGGGCGACGACACCAACAAC
Organism: Aspergillus flavus; assembly: GCF_009017415.1. Lineage (NCBI taxonomy): Eukaryota > Fungi > Ascomycota > Eurotiomycetes > Eurotiales > Aspergillaceae > Aspergillus > Aspergillus flavus. Next base: position 4,032,661 of record NC_092406.1, read on the forward strand.
AACGATTTGGTCAGCACGAGCCAGAAGAAGAGTGCTTGCGACTTCGAGGGATCCTCCAACTTCTCGACGGTCATCAAGAATATGAATCTGGATAACTGGATCCAGACCTGCTAGTCGCACAATTGATCCGCATCTAAATACTCTGTTCGATCAGCAAGGGCGCCGGGAGTTTGAGATTGGGGTTCCACCATCCCCTTACCATCTATATAGTTTGACTATGATGTAATCTGCCTCATTTAATTAACTTGGACATTCGTCTCTTTCATTTAATTCAAACGTCCATGCTTCACGTTACCGATCTAATCATTCCACGTGATGCTCCGATATATGCTTGAACTCATCAGGCATAGCGACCAGAGTTTAACCATAGACACAGCCAATGAGTCTCCCTCATATATATTAACTCGTGTTAAAACTTACTTCAAAACATCATGATGCCATGACTCTTAACCCGCTCTCACCACCCAGATCTATAAATATAGATATCAACCCCGCGGTTACAAAGCAAATGAGATGATCCTCTACCCAAAACACAAAGGAAACAAAGTATGACAAAAATAAAACCAACCCAACACGACACAACACACCCCAACTACCGACCCCATCCCTCAGTCACTCAGTCAATCAACTACTCAATCACTTCGATACTTACCGTGCCGCTCCAAACGGCAACACTAAAACGTAAACACCGAATAAAAAAAGAGACAATGTAAAACAACGGTGAGCGAGACCCATGGTCTTCCGTCCCCATCCACCTCCAATTAGGAAGTTACCACATAGTACTCCGTACCCAGATTGGACTTAACCTCGGAGGCTCGGACATGCCCCAAATAGGATACACAAAAGCTACTTTAATGGAGAACACCAAACTCCTCAAAGGCTACCGGATCATGCCGGCTAACAGATCAGGTCCGTTCCTCGGTCGGAACAAGCCGATTCAACTAAACGATCACCATCCGACCGAAACCCGAAGAACACCCAAAACTTAGAAAAGCAGGGACCAGGGACTTTAGTCCGTGAGTGGAGTGCGAAAGCGGAGGGGATCCGGTCTACGTGAAAGAAAGAATGGGCAAGAACAGAATAATGGATACTACTAGTATTAACTTAGTAAGTGGGAGAAAAAGAGAGAGAGAATAATCACGGAAACCCAAGATACTACATCGATGTGACCCAAGATCTTGCCAGATCAGAAAGGGTGGGTCCCCCCCATTTCCTTGGTTGGCGAGGTTTCTGGTGTTTGTGCTTTGTTTTTTTTTTTTTTTTTTCGCCACAAAGGTGGGATCGGACCAGACTTTCTGAAACAAAGTCAGAGAGTGTCGTCCCAAGGGAATGGGTGGTATGGTGGTTGGCTTCTATGGCACTTCCATGGATTCTATGGAGCTGCAACATTCGGTAAACCCATGGTTGGGAGCGGATGTTGACCTGAGAGCCACATGTTCGGTGTGTACCGGCCCGGACCAGACACCTGAATTAGGCAAGACAGCGCAAATCCGGAAGGAAATCATAATAACATTGAATAAAGGGCTGTTTATTACTTATTGTTACATACATATTGCAGGGAAGGGGGGGGGGGGGGGGGGGGGGGGGGGTGTTTGTACTCCGTAGTTTTATTGGACCTGGAGACGGCCACGCGAACTCGACTAGACTCGACTATTTACCTGGAAGCGAATCGCCCAGACCAAGATTTGCAGCCTTTTAGTTTTTTGCTGAGCTCCCGTGCCTATTCTTAGGGGATCCTCGCGGACTGGCCTGGTTTCATGTGGTTTTAGCTTCGGTTAGGGCAGAATTGGTGTGTTTGATGGATCGCAAGTGGATAGGTTCGTTCGGTACTCCGTACTAGTTTGGGGGGGGAGGTCTTCTGGTTCAACTTAGTCGGTTTAGACTACTTGTATCTAGTGGCTTAGAGCCAGGCACTAGCCACTCTTACTATCTAGATTACTAGTAGTTGATCTAATTGGTACCGTCTGATGGTACCCAACCAATCAGGCAGATACGTGTATGTATGGTATTGTATTGTGACTGGCTGAAAATAATCGCAAGTACCGTCGATACATCGCTCCGTAATTTAAAAAACGGTGTCATTAATACCGACGGTAATGGAGTACTTTGAGTCGGGGTGTAAGTTGAACCCGTTCAATTGTAAAAATACCACCCCCCAAACTTCTGTAGTACCTCTTCAGATATAGTGCCCTGGTAGCGACAGGAGGTGCCAGAGAAGTCTTCCAAAATTAGAAAATGACACCACAGTGAAACATAGAGTTGGTTCAGTCAGAAATGAAGCAGTGTCACCGTCCCTCGTCCGGTGAGCCACTTCTACAATGCTACCATCAATGCAACTAGACGATGTCCTAAGCACTATTCGATATGCATAATGCATAGACTAAGAACTAGGATACTAGTGGCTAGTTAGTCACAACCACAGAACTAAAGAAGTCCACTCGATGGACGATGGAGCAAAATCGATAGACCTCGGAGCTAAAGTACCAAGCGGCGCGTGTCGAGAAAATCACCCATCACTGGCAAATCCACGACTAAACTGATCAGATCGGAAGAAGATAAAGTTTTGGCGGACCGAAGCTAGAAAAGATACTCAAGTGGTTCTCGGCGGAAGTTCCTGGACGCTGTGTTGCTGAGAACCATGGATGGGCGGGTGGTGGGTCAGGAACGACTCCATCTCCAGCGCTAGAGTGAGTTCTGAAAAGTTAGAACAGCCGTGGGCGACAAGAGAAAAAAAAGCAAAAAATGGGGGTGTCGAAGGGAAAGGAAAAGGAGGTCGCTTTCTACAGCATGCAAGCGAGGGCTGTGATTTGAAATTCCCATTTTCAGCCGGGTCCTTGGCGATCACTTGCTCGTTGGTCCGGAATGGTCGGCAGAGCCCTGGTGGGTAAGAGTTTGACCGCTGTCTTCTCACCAATGGCTCGGTTAACTCGTGTTTCTTCTCGGCAGATCAGGCACAGGAAGTACCTACTTCATTGACCATCTTTGGATGGGTCGCTTCCTCTTTCAGCTGGATGACCAACAAAACTGAGACTTTTTTTTTTTTGTTGTTGTTGTTGTTGTTGTCATCCTTCCCAAAATGGAAGGCAGTGAGGCTGGTGTTGAAGGCTTGACCACTGTCGTCATCAACCACGATTATGTCGCTTGTAATACAAACTTGAAAAAAAAGAAAGATTAGAAGCTTGGTTACATCTCCTCGGTAGATCATCCTCTCATGATATCATTATTACTCCGGATCCCAGTACCTGAGCGTAAATAGGACTGACTTCAAAACATATCCGATATACATAGTATGACATAAACTCAATTCCATCGGACAAAAGTTATCAGTCGTGGTCTTATTACTCCGGAATGCAACATTAAACCTACGACCGGGTTCTAATCTGACAGGTTATGTACATACATCATGTAATTCCCGCTGACTATGGGAGAAGGTTCTCGTGAGATGGCGTCGAATCTCCATGAACCTGATGCGTTGTCATCGGATCCATTCTATAGATCACTAGTCAGCACATGGCGTCAAAAAATTTAATTAAAAAATAAATAAATAATAAGAAACAGTCACCAATTGCTCCAAGGACAAGCAGTAATAGGAAAGAAACGTGACCTTACCTTCTCCTAGTCCTTCCTTACCGCAGAACAAAGCACACCCAACGAGACTAATATGCATGTCTTACTAAGAACCAGACCCGGCCATGCATGATTAGACAGGTTCCTAAATCGATGTAGCGACACGGAATAGCATGACCTAAAGAACAGCCCATCCGTCCAATACCGATTGTATATGTTTTAGGCGCAACCGTGGGACGAATGTACTGGACAGGCTAAATGCAGCTCCCAAGACGGACTACTACATTCGGGTCTCCGAAAGCATCCCATCTTGGGTCATTGCATAGTTTATGTGCTAAGTTGTCTCCATGGGTAGATGACCGTGCACCTCGCCTCTCCAGTAACTTCACTTGATCGACTAAACTGGAAAGCCGGTGGACTTCCTCGACCTTCTCCTCCACCCTACTAGACGTCAGATCCTCTCGCTCATAGGGTATTTGCTGCCTCCCCATAGAATGGTTCACTGGCCCAATTTCGCTCACCCGCTCTTGAAACAGACTGTGTCACACTTATTGCAGCCGGCCACATCATGCACGAGGTAGTCCTTACTGTCCAGCTTCTATTTCGAGTGACCTGGGGGTTTCACAGACCGACCTCATGATGCACACTAAGAGTGGTGGTGATCAAAGAGCAACAACATAAGTAATGATAATGTAATGTAATGTAATGTAATGTATAATTAGTTGCATGGACTAGAATGCAGGACACGGGGTGTTGAACCTGGCTCGAATTATGACCAACATGAACTGACGGGGGACTCCGCTGTTTCGCGGAAGCGGACCTTGACCGAGTCTCTTGGCCTAGGGCTCAGAATACGTATCGACTGCAGATGAAAATTACTTCTCTGCGGTACGTACAAAGTACCTTTACAATACGTAACCATCGACACTGCCCATCGGAGCTGAGTTTGGGGCACGGGAAACCGAGAGAAAACAAAAAGGAAATCTTGACGATCGTAAACTCTATCGTAATTCTAGGTATCATTTGATAGTCCCAACGGCCAAAGTCAAATAGCATATTATCAGTAGAATCATCATACAGGATATAGACGTTCATACAGTATAGACAGGTCGTAAGTTAATTAGTCAATCCAATCCATCAAAAGAAAGCGCCGGCGCATATATTATCAGTCGACGCCAATCGGGCCCTGATCATAAGCAATGTTGCATCAGGTATGCTCGAAAAGCGCCGCCCGTAGGAATTATTTAGCCATCCAATCGACAAACTCGCCCCACCTATCCCCGAAGTTGGCATAGTAATCCGTGCTCAGGTGGGTAATGAAAATCTCATCGGCGGTCTTGCGAAGCTTCTTGACGAGATCACGAAGCTTCGAACCTTCAACCCCATCCGGAACGGAGTGGATCACAATGCAGAGCTGACCGCGACCGCGATCGCTCTTCGGAAGAACGTCGAATTGCTTCGTGCCATCACGCTCGTTGAAGGTGTCATAAGCCGCTTCGAATACGACAGTCGAGTCAGCTGAAGACATGTAACGAGAGTCTGGAACGGCTCCCGGGTTATGGACAATCTAGCCAGTCACTATTAGCATCATCGTTGACCAACTTGACCCAATGAGGTTGTCGGAGTTGCAGTTGGAAACCGTAATAGAACCTAGCGCCATCAAAAAGACAGGTATGGGCCATATTGACTGTCCGAGAGGCAAAAGTGAAAAAGCATAAAAAGAAAAGTAAACAGAGGGTGGAGAAGGAATACAGGGGGCATGAGGTATGTACCCATGTAAATTACCATGAATACCGAGCGGTAATACAAATTACAGAGGGGTGAAAGAGAAGGGTCACACATACAAAGTTGTCTGGACCAAGACCAGAAAGGCCTTTCACGAATGAGGTGAGCTCTTGCAAATATGACAACGCATCGGCATCATACTGTTGGGGCGTCTCATCAAAGAATATACCCCGAACCGCGAGCTTAGGGTTCGAACTGTTGGTCGGCCATTCTGCGTAGGTTGCGATGTCGCGACGCACGGCCGAGATGTTGCGTTTAGCCCAGGTTGTAGGGACATAACCTAAGAGACGCACGTTGTCATAAGAGGCGAGCTTGGGAATCTCTCGGGTATAATTAGCATCGGGCAGGGCATTGGGCCCTGGGCCGCTGCTAGGGTTAATCACAACGGTAAAGTTGGCCTCCGGATGTGAAGAGATCCTGTGGCGCTTAGTTACTTTCCCCCAAAATTATAGCTTCCCGCTTGCATGCATCATGCAATTGGCTTTCAGCTTGCTTATGGTGTATAATGTATATACCCCAGGGACCAGAACATATTGGGCTTTGGGGGGTGAGGGGGAGTAGTGGGGGTGAAATTGAAGGTAAGAATTAGAAATACAAATAGACATAAAAAAAAAAAATCAGACATACTCTGCTTCCAATGGATCCCAGGCGCCAGGGGCAGGGTACACATAGAGAGGGACGAAAATGTTAGCTTTAGGGCCCATGCTGTTCTTCTTGCGTAGGGTGACGACGACTGCGGGAGGTATAACGACCGCGAGGATAGCAATAAAGACAAAGACCCCCAAAATGATTCGAGAACGTCGGCTTTGCAGGCAACGACGACCGCTCACGTGTTTGTCTGGCCCCATCGTTGCCATGTGAGGTAGGCAATTAAAATGTGAATGCCTTAGAATGCAACGAAAGGAGGGCAAGAAAGTGGATTTCTGAGTCCTGGGCGGAAATATGCTATGCTAGAACCAGGCGCTGGAAGACTAAGAAATAAGTAGTCAACTCTCGAAACCTAGCGTTCAGCCTTTGCCTTAGTGGTGGGCCTCCTGGTGAACCAGAAAAATACACGCCCGGCGGGCCCAAAATAGAGCGGGGCCGGTCCTCTTTTCTGACCATGCAGCAGTAGGTCTCGGATCATTCAGTGTCGATGTCGAACAATTTCTTTCTCCCTGACTTAAACACATCCATTAAAGTCCTAGCCGTGGTTTTTGCCAACCCTGTGGAGTGCGGCTAGAAGTTCGCAGGCCACTTCGCAGGCTACTTTCCCTTCTGCCCCATCTGAGGCGAACTCTGTTCGGATAACACCAGTTAGATCTGGACTGCTTTTCCATACCAAAGGGCTGACGTCCTGGGATAATTTCTTTTCTTTTTTTCTTTTTTGTTGTTTTCCTTTTTCCCTCTTTTTATTTTTCCCTTTTTTTTAAAAAAAAAAAATCTTTCTTGTCCGTTCTTTTCTTTCCTTTTTTTTCTTTTTCTGTAAAGAAAAAAGGATAGACCAAAGAAATAATATTGGTAAATCCACTTCTTTTTTTTTCTTATCCATCCTGTATCCATTCGCTTGCTATGCCCTTCGTTCGTTGTAAATAAAAAAAGAAAAAAAAAGAAACCAGGATAAAAAAAACAAAGGAAAAGAAAAATCCCCGTCACGATATCTTTGGCCTGACCTTAGCTGGAATCGGCGGTTACATCGGCGAACCAGTGGCAGTGTCTCTTCTTCCATTCAAGGAAGTATAAGATTTGTGCTTTCCTTTCTTTCTTTGACTATTCGGTTCGGCAGTCAACTCACACTCGTTGTTTCTCCCTGAGCAACACTCAATCCTCCCTCTCGTTTAGTTGCTTGTGTTTGCTCGAACACTTGTCTGTTTGCTTCTCATCTTTCATTCAACCTTCATTGCACTTCGTCCTTTTTCATAAAACCATCCAATAATGGAGAGCCCTCGACAGTCTGACGCAAGTACTCCCGTGGAGCCTTATTCTCCAGGATGCGTCGATACACCAGCGACGCAGTCATCCGTCTTGTTCGATGGAAATCTTGAAGAGTTGCTGCGCAACTTCCCCCTGGATCAATACATCCTCGTCACCGGCGGTCTCGGTTTCATTGGAAGTCACACAACATTGGAGCTACTCAAGGCCAATTATAACGTAATCGTCATTGACAACCTTAGCAATGCTTTCCAGAACGTCTTCGATCGCATCAAACTCCTGGCTTCCAAGCACCATGAGCAACAAGGAACCAAAATGCCCGAGATGCATCTGCATGCCCATGATTACCGCGACAGTGTTGCTCTTCGCAAGCTTCTTGAGCAATATCAAATCCAGTCGAGGTGGGGTACACCTAAGACCAAGATCTCCGGCGTCATCCATTTTGCTGCCCACAAGGCGGTTGAGGAGAGTATCAGGAATCCTTTGAAGTACTACGCAAACAATGTCGGCGGTCTCATCGACTTTGCCACGACGCTGGGTGAGTTTGGTATCAAGACCTTCGTCTTCTCGTCATCCGCCACCGTATACGGAACTTTGGCAACCTCCGGTCTTCCTCTTAAGGAGGAGCTTTGTGTCCACAAGGATGAGATCTTCGAAGACCGTGACGGGTCCAAGAAGCTCATGGAGCCTGGGTGCACAGGTATCACAAACCCCTATGGACGCACAAAATGGATCTGCGAAGCCATCTTAGCCGACCTCGCGGCCTCCGATCCAGAGTGGACCATCGTGGCTCTACGATACTTCAACCCAGTTGGATGCGATGAATCCGGCCTTCTCGGTGAAGATCCCAAGCAAATACCTACCAACCTTCTTCCAGTTGTCGTCAAGGTCATGACTGGGCAGTACAAGGAGCTGCAGATGTTTGGAACCGACTGGGACACGGAAGATGGCACAGCTGTCCGTGACTTCATCCACGTCACCGATCTGGCTCGAGGACATATCGCAGCCCTCAGTGCTGCCAATGAAGGGAAGCTCAAGGAGAATTTCCGCACATTCAACCTCGGAACCGGTACAGGCCATTCCGTAATGGAGGTGGTGAACACTATGGAGAGTGTGTCTTCCAAAGCAATTCCGAGAAGAGCTGCTGACCGCCGTGCGGGTGATGTCGGTTCCTGCGTTGCTGTGGCCACCAGGTCACAGGAGGAGCTGCAGTGGAAGACCGAGAAGACATTGACCGATGCCTGTGCCAGTTTGTGCAATTTCCTGGCTGTCAGCGGACTGTCCTCTTAGGCCATTGATCTCCTTTCACCTCATTACTCTTTTTTATTCTTCCTCCTCTTTTTCTTTTTCTTTTTCCCTTTTAATTTCTTTCTTTCTGTCATAGGGTGGCGCTTAGCGGTGTACTTTTCGTCTTTCTTCTTGTTCTTTCACCCCATTTCATCCCTTGATAATGCCTCTTTCCATGTCGAAAAAATTCCGGTAACGTTCGTTCATCTTTTTTCTTTCTCTTTTTCTTTTTCTCTTGCATGATAGAAGGGAACTTCTTTATAAGGCATTCACAATGCAGCCTGTATCTAATATCGGTGTAGCATAAGTATATTCTCTGACATTATGTTGTGAAGATATTGAGACTGATATCAGGGACAGAGAACACCTGTGTCTTTTATAATAGTTAATTGCCAATCAAAAGAACCTTTTCGTGTTTCCCAGTTGCCTGATTTTGAAGCGGTAGTCCTACTTAGAACCTATGTCGAGCCACAAGTGCATTGGCATAGTAGTACCAGTAAATTATGCTAAGTGCTATACTTGCTAGGCATGTCAGCAACCAAATGAGCGAGAAAGGAGCTTCGTTACCTGCGTACTGCACTTGGGTGGAAACTTGAAGGGAGAGGGGACAATTAAATGTTTTCGTGAACTGTCCCCGTCAGCTTAGTCATGTCATTCAGTCCATTTATTTCCAACCCCTCCATCGCAGATCACAATGCAATACCGACATTCCAACCAGGATTAACTCCTCCACATGCAACAGGGGAAACCAATCACCACAGTACAGGAGAATTCCGAATTTGTTGGCAAGGCAGATCGACAGGGTTCACGAAACGAGGCCCGCATCGTCTCACTCTTGGGTCTTACCCGAAGCAAGAAACTCTGAATAAGGGTAGAGATCGGCATCCCAACCGCTAATTGCTTCTTCTCCTCTAGCCTAACGGGCCACATTGAAATATGCCGTGCTGGTTTTGTGCCAGCCGGACTCGACCCCATATGTCTGTGCTGCCGAAGGCGAAGTGCATCTGATGAACCTACAATGCATATCGCCGGCAGTCGGTTGGTTCCCGGACGGTTCGCGAGTATCTAGAAGATAAGGATAAGTCTAGTATGCCTTAGTCCTGCATGGCTATCTAATTTTTTGAGCTCGGTCTGATAGTGTGTTGGAGCCCTATTCGCTATATTGTCATTATATCTTTGGTGCTTGGGAATTCTCATATATTGCCCAGAGGGCTTATCGCCATCCTAGGACCACCATTGGGTCGGCGCTGTAATACATATATACTGTGCGATATAAAACCTGTATGCAATAAGGAAATAGTGTGCAACTATATTTTTCTATCATCAACTATTCTTTTCGTATTTAAAGCCTCTCAATTCTCGGTGGTGCTTGGGTTTTGACAGACATCCTTCGTATATATATCTAGAACGGGTGGTTTGACGATCCCATCGAACGGAATATGTTCAGTTCAATTACTATGCACTCCGAGCTCCCTGACTTTTTGCAACGAAGGCACCAGTAGTATAACAGCTAGATTATTCCAATAGTATTCTCTAAGTGTGTTGTCACACCTCATGCTATGGGTGGCCGAAGCAGTTGTGTAAAATGCATACACCGTAAACAAGCATGGTAAAGAGGAATTGAAAAAATAGGAAAACAGAGAACGTACGAAAGCATGGTGTATAAGTGTGCACTTTAATAGATAGATCAGTGGTACCATTGCTACAGGTCACTAAGTGATTTTGTTGCAACTTACCAGGTGCTAGCCAAGCGTGCATAACGTACAGCAAAACAAAACTAATAACAGTATAGACTAACTGAGTACTGCTATACTAGACCTAGTTTTTCCCTCCCTCTCCCCACCTGATAACGACAATGATACGTGTAGAAAGGATGAAGATACACTAAATGTATCGAGATAGTTACTCGATAGTACATCTCGATGTTTATATCACGTGATAACCACACATGAGTCTGCAGATTCCGTATGTGTCCATGGTCTAAGATGTAAACAGTAACTACATATGACGAATTGGTTTCCTTACAGGCAGCAAATCTTTTTTTACCTACACCGGCTGATAATGTATACTTCTGGGGTGCTACCAAAGATTCTTGCCCAGTATGGATGATCATGTGACCGTGACCTCCGGCTTGGCATCAAATTCATCCCGCAGTTTTCTTGTAGCTTGCTCCGTGCCAGGCAGTTCCCTTTTATTGTCATCACAGGACTGCTTCAGCGGGTTTCTGGGTACAACAAGCAGGTGGAAAGGCCAATTTATTTTATGCTGTCTTACTTAATTTGAGTATCTTCCCGGACCACCGCAATAATGATCTGCCAGCGCTGCCGAACCAGCCTTCTTTCTCGGCTGCAACCGCAACACACGGTTACTTTCTCTGCCTCGTCATGCGCACGCCAGCTTCCAATCCACCGAAGCCAATTCCGGAGCTACAGTGATGGCAAGCCTACAGTATCCACTACGCCGCCTCCTCCTACTCCCCGCCAACCTATCGCAGCGGACATCACTATCCCGTCGGCAGTTTCATCAGCGACTCCAGGCGTGTCCCAGCCATTCAGCACACCCGAAGAAGTAAATGTTGATGTGTCTTCCAAGAAGCCCACAAAGCCTGCTGTGGAACGTCCACCAAGCTCCTGTCCCGCTGGAACGAAGTTGAACGGCCTCAACTACTTCAAGAATAAGCCTGATATCGTCGCCCTGGAAGACTCTGAATATCCGGAATGGCTGTGGTCGTTGTTAGATGATGCTAAGAAGCAATCGAAATCCGAGGGCGGAGTGGATCCGAGCAGTATGTTTATCTTGCTCTATCAATAGCCCTTGGACCATACTAACTGTGCCCTCTCCAGCTCTGAACAAGAAGCAACGCAAGCGCTATGAGAAGAAGATGGCTGCTCGCGCCGCAACCCTCCCCCCTAAGATCCCTGTTCACCATCACGCTACTGATATCACTCCTGCATCGTACAACCGCGGCGGCCAAGCAACTGATGATCTTCTGGTCGAGGCCGCTGAGAGTCTTGGCCAGCGCTCCGAGATTACGAAGAGCGCGAGAGAGGCACGGAGGAAGGCCATCAGAGAGGCTAACTTCCTCCGCGGTCTGTAATTTTAGGGAGGCTTGGCTTGGTGCTGGTTTGTCCCATTCTATGGTGTTTTTAACAGGGCTATCCATGTACAATTGTGTTGACTGATTTTGATGTAGAAAGGCCCGCTCGGGATATTTCAGATGTATTTTATGGAATTTTGTACTCATCTTTCTTATAATTCCCAGGCAAGGCGCTGAATGAAATTTGCTGTTCTATCTGTGGGATTGCTCTATTGCTATATGCTAAACCGCGATTAACCAACCCGCGCATGCTTGAAGTCGGGAAAAGGGAATTCCCATCCAACTACTGATGAACCCTAACAAGGTCATTTAGGGATATCCCACTCCTTGGTTTCGCCTTGACCTTCGACCCATGGTAAACAAGCGTCAAAGAGCTCCTTCACCTCGCCCTCTCCGATGCTCACCAGTCCTTGGAAAAGCGTGTTATGGGTCTTCTCGACCCAAGCCAAGAAAGAGACGATCAGAATATCCGCATACCCTAGATTCTCACCCTCGAGGAAAGGCCCCTTTTTCCCAGGCCGGCCTCTCAGCATTCGCGCAACAGGTTCCATCTCTTCCTTCGCTGCCTTGATTATTTCCTGTACCTCGCTCTCTTCTTTGGGATATACTTCCGGCAGATGCTTTCCGAACATCACAGACCGAGTCCTGATAAAGTACTCCTGGCCTCTGGGATCAAGCAGATCGGCGACCTTAGGAATCAAAATGGCCTCACCTTTCTCGGTGACATTACCAAGGAGCTTGATAATCGCGAGCGTGAGCGCATAACTGGCATCGCCGGAGGGAAATAGAGGTGGCGAGGGAAAGGTCTGGTCCAGATGCGTAGCGATAGCGAGGGAATCCTGCATCGCACCGTAGGCGTTGGAATTGATTGAAGGCTTGTGCAAAATGGCGGGGAAGGTATACTGAGCCCCTGAGGCGTGAGGGGTAACGCCGTAATGGGAAAGCAAAGGAGCAATGTCCGGATAGGAAACGTAGGATTGTGTGTAGGGAATGCCCTTAAAGTTCAAGACCATGCGTGTCTTGAAGGTATTAACGGACCATGCCTTTGCCGGCCCTGAGGGACAGCGCGTTAGTCAGTAGTCAGCCTTTACGGACGACGAACATAGCTCCTTGCCGTCGGGAATATGGTAAAGGGCGACAGACATACCGGGAAGAGTGGAAGTAATATCAAAAAAGTGAACTGGGGTGTCGGTGGCCATGATGGTTTTGGTCAAGATGCAGTGCAGGTAGAGGTGCTGTGAAGATGGAGGAGGAATATACTCTCTTCTGATGGAGGGAGGGGCTGTCTCGCATTATGCTTATATAGCTTTAACTTTTCCGAGCCGACCTTGTTGGCAGCTTTATCGTGAAGATGGAGCCTGTCTCTCTTCTTGGGATATTTTGGGCTTGTTGTGTACAAGTCCGGCTTCCTATTGGCTCACCCAGCAAAAACTGGCGAATAAGCTGAGTGTAGTGGAGTACTCTGAAGCGTTGTGGTCATCCTCGTATCTCTCTACTGGATTGGGTATGGTTGGTGGTGTTTAGTATATTGTCGGTGTATCTCTTCACTAATACTATCTAACAATAGATACTTGGGTAGGTTAAATCTCACGACACCTTAGGCTGCCATTTAAGGCTGTTGTTGATTTGGAGGGGGACAACAAAAATGGTCCGACTTTCTCGAAAGAGGAAAGTAACAACAACACCACGAGGACTTTCAATCTAAACTATAAACCCACACAACGATTGCCTCCCTTCGCTTCTCCCCCTTCCATATGATATTATGATAATATGATATGTCACCTTCGTCTGCATATTGACATGAGTTGTTGTCGTGGCTGTCCCGCACCACGAGAAATGGCGGTCTTTAGGCAACAGTCCGCCTTACTATGCGTTCCTCAAGGCTGAACGAAGGTAGCATAGCCTTGGATCCAGATTGGATATCAGATCAGATCGTCATGGGGGGATTGCGTATCGGCTGATCAGCGAACAAAACCCAAAACAGCCCAAGTGGAGTGGACCAGAAAAGCAATGGCCAGAACTCCGCCAACTCAACACTTGTTCTTTCCATCCCGTTTGATATATACATGTTTCGTCCTTCCCCTTCTCATTTATCCATACACTTTTTTTTCTTTGTTCTAACTTTCAGTCCTTCGACTTTGTCTCCTTCCCAGGGGTACACCGCATAGCATTATATCTTTCCATCGTTCTCCCGACTTGGCGGTAACACGGCGTGGCGATCGTCTCGTACACCCGCGACAGGCAACAAAACAAAAAAAAAGGGGGGGAAGAAGACATCTACGTCATTTGTACACCATCACCAGCAGTTGCGCTGCATCTAAGGCTCGTGTCTAATGCGCTGTGTCCTAGCCTAGCCAATTGACTTAATCGAGAGAAAATGGACGACCTCGCCAATCGTACTGAACAAATCACGCTCAATGACTCGTCGAAGTGCCTAGAGTCGAAGAGCTCACCGGATCTTGCACCTTTTGTTGCGTCTCACCTGGAGGTGGTTTACAGCTCGCTCAAAGCCTTGCCCGGGGTTGATTTCTTCCGGGACATCCAACATGAGACTACTAACGACGGCAGTAACAATGGGGTTGTAGACCCCCTCGCTTCCCTAGCAGCGCTTCGAGAGTATATGGCTAGTCCGGCCTCTTCGGCAATGGGACCTGTCAAGCAGCAGAACTATTCTGCACCCATTAGTGACTATTTCATCTCTTCGAGCCATAACACTTACTTGACTGGGAACCAATTGTACAGCGATTCAGACGCCAGTGCTTATACAAATGTACGCATTTCCCCTAGTATTCCATAGTGGAACCACCTGAAAAAACCCTTGCTATCGAGGCGCATCCTGGTCCACGGAGTACCAACAATTGGGCTCTTAGGATTGGATGGTTCCTTCAATAGTGTAACCATGCCTTTCGGTGCCCCGTGCATCAGGCACCGGCGTCAACCCTAATCCAGACGTTCATATTTAAGTGGAAATAACTGATGACATTTTAGGTCCTTTTAAATGGATGTAGATGCGTCGAGATCGATGTATGGGATGGCGAGCGAAGCTCCGAAAGTGCATCTGCTGATGACACAAGCAGTAGTAGTAGCGATTCAATCTCTGAGAGAAAGATAAAGCAAGGGTCAAAAAGGGAAAGGCTCAAGAGTATGGCTAAACGACACTCACGCTTGGGGTCCATGTCAACCAAACTGGGGGGTCTCATAGGCCGCAAGTCATCTCCTGAGGACGTGCCTCTCGACAGCAGTGCCCCAGTGGATCCTGCGACTGAGGTCCCGCCACCCCCAGAGCCCCAGGTGCTTCATGGTCACACGCTTACAAAAGGGACCACATTCCGAGATGTGTGTTATGCTATCCGCGATAGTGCTTTTGTTACAAGTGACCTACCGGTGATTGTTAGCCTGGAAGTGCATGCATCTCTGGAACAACAACAGGCGATGGTAGAGATCATGGAGGAGGCCTGGAAAGGGATGCTGGTGGAAGTCACACCCGAGAAGGAGGCGACTGATCCACTGCCTGCACCGGAGGATCTAAAACGAAAGATCCTGATTAAAGTGAAATACGTGGCGCCGACGAGCGAAGACA
This sequence comes from Aspergillus flavus, assembly GCF_009017415.1. NCBI lineage: Eukaryota > Fungi > Ascomycota > Eurotiomycetes > Eurotiales > Aspergillaceae > Aspergillus > Aspergillus flavus. Next base: position 4,047,888 of record NC_092406.1, read on the forward strand.
AAAATGAGGAGACGCCAGAAGGCAATGGCGATGAGCTCGAGGCACTCAAGCAGCACGCCAACCAAGGTGACTTGAGTAGCACTGACGATAAGCCATCGGATGCACCCCCAAAGAAACCATCAAAGATTTTAGAAGCTCTTAGCAGACTGGCTATATTCACCAAAGGGTTCCATTTCAGTCACTTTGAACAACCAGGTAACTACTCTGATTGAACCTAACCGAGCCTAAGAAGGGCATTTCTTTAACTGTACGTGTAACAGAGGCCAAAGTACCCGGACACGTGTTTTCACTTTCAGAAAGTGCGGCCCGAGCAGCGCATGCGAAAGATCCCGAAGCCCTGTTTGAACACAACCGCAAACATTTCATGCGGATTTACCCATACGGTCTGCGGGTGAATTCCTCGAATCTCGACCCCAGCTTCTTTTGGCGCCGGGGCGCGCAGGTGGTGGCATTGAACTGGCAGAACCTCGATAAAGGAATGATGCTTAACAGCGCCATGTTCGCTGATGAGCAAGGTTGGGTACTCAAACCGCAAGGATATCTGAGCTCCGATGCACCCTCTACTATCGTGCGTCGTCAGCTAGACCTTTCGATAGAGTTTCTCGCCGGCCAGAACATCCCCTTGCCTCCAGGACACACCAACGAGAAGCATTTTCACCCCTACGTGGTCTGCGACTTGCATGTCGAGACGCCCGAGGACACCACTTCGCCTCACACGGAAGACGAGGGCGAGTCAGAGACCGAGAACCATAAACAAATGATCAAGAGTGCCTCGGGTGCCAGCCCAGACTTTGAAGGCCAAATGGTCCAGTTTCCAACTTTATCTGGGCTAGTTGAAGAGTTATCTTTTGTCCGGTATGTTTCTTCTCGGCGGCAGTTGCCTTCCGATCCCTCAAGCGGCGATCCTACGCCTTCAACCAAGGTATTGATGAAACTAATGACCCCACAGATTCAAAATTAAAGACGATGAATTCGGACGAGACTCGACAGCCGCATGGGCTTGTATTAGATTAGATCGCCTCCAAGAAGGCTACCGCCTAGTCCACCTGTACGACTGTTCAGGAGCAAAAACCGATGGCGTCCTGCTAGTTCGTATCATCAAACGGATCGTCTAACTTGTTTGTTGTTCGACGTTCTCAAGTCACCTGAGTGGCAAAAATAAAAAAACAAAATTGAAAGGAGACATCGAAGAAGCAAAAAATTAGGGGAAACCTGTATGAAAAAAGAAAAGATGATTGAAAGTCGGCATTGCAGATAAGCTGGACAAAATGCCAACGCATATGCAGCTGATCTCTTAACTCGGTGATTTCGTACGTCTGTGCGTCTTTTTATCGGATTATCATGAATCTCAATTTTCATTCCAGCTGGTTCGCATCAAAATAATACACATTTCCCCAAAGAAGATCAATCGTCCCCCCTGGCTAGCCAGCCAGCCACCAAACCGGTTATTCTGGAGTAATGATTTATTTCAATACAGCACACACTGCTCCATACACTTCATAGACTCATTTAAATCCTAGTTTTTGGCGCGAACAGGACTCGGTTGTTCGATTTAATATACGGCTACTCCGTACAGATTTGGTTAAAACCGGTTTGTACGGACGAGAACGGGGTGAATAGTCTAAATTTGCAAGTGCGACCATGTCCATGTCCACCTCCAAGGTTCCATCGTGAACCGCAGTGTCGGAGACAAGGGTAGATTCCAAATCACGATAGACAGCTGCCAATTTAGATTTAGGTTATGTAAATACGGATAGGTCATGCGTGATGGATCCCTATAGGCTGGAACGCAGTATTAGGATGGAAATGGAGGGGGCATGAGGGCCGAAGCCTGGACCTTTGGACATGAATCGGTGGTAAGATACCTTTTCCACTGCAGAAAAACAATCCACATGACGTAAGAGTAAATATGCTTTGCTCTCAGATTTACCCGTTCTCGTGTTACGGACGGAGATAAGGGGTCGAACGCAAGGAGGAAGAAAATGAAGAAAATAAATCAAAGGAACACACACACACACACACAAAAAAAAAGGAGGGGTAACAAGAAAGGGAAAGAGGAAATAGCCGGAGCTGTTCTGATTTGATAGATGATCACCCGAAATTACTCAGACTCGACCTGTCAATTTGGATCAATATCGATAGGAAAAGCTGCCTCTCAAGCGGGCTTTCCTTGGCACACTAGTTTGACGCATGCCAGCTAAATCATGAATCGTTTTCCAGGTAATGCAATTGCCAGTCGTGGCTCTAGTCGTCGCCAACCGTTAACAAACGGTGAGGGACCTCGAAAGTGGCAGAAGCCAAGAGTAGTACCAACTGGCGACGCTTTGTATAAGCAAGCAGCCACCTGCAAGATGTCGGAGAATAAGTGCTGGCAAGACCAGGACAGCTCGCAAATTATGACCAGAAAACTACAGGGAAAAACCCTGAGGAGGGACGATTTTCTATGTATCCAATTCCGGGTTAATCATTAACCAAGATGTGAGAAATACACCAAGCAACTTCAGAGGTGGGGCCGAGATACTGATAGAGTTCAGTTTCGCAACCCAACTCAACCCAGACAGGCGGTAGTCTGCAGGTGGCTGAGGTGACTGGACCCAAGAAGGGAAAAGGGAAAAGGGGTTCTGAAGGTGTATTCCATTGTTGAAGTACCCATCACCTCACCCGTACCCGAAGCGCCGGCACTGATCTGCGCAGAAACTTGTCAAGGGTGCCACTGCCCGCGATCCTGCTATTGGTTCTTCTTGATTGGGACTGCATATCCTGTGAAGCACCGTGTTAAAAATAGGGAAGAGAAAAAGGGTAGAGATCATACACATACATACCCACAGCGCTGCAAATGGCAATGACAATAGAGAAAGAGGAGGAAAGAGCGGAATAGCGAACTCCCCCAAGAATAGGCGAACCAAGAGAAAGAGAGACAAAGACTTATTCCTGTTCCCAAACGTCATGACTGTCCCACGGGGTCAGCGTGCTAGCAAACAGACATTGGAGCGGTGGGGCTTGACGCTAGCCGCTAGGTTGTGATGGGGAAGCTTTAGTACAATGAGAGAGACCACAACCCAGGGCTGAAGTGGTCTGGGTGCACATTCTTCTCCCTGCAAGCAATGTTCACCTCGGTCCATACGGAGGACAGGGATGCATGTATGGGCCAAACCAATAAGAGATTTTCTAGCGTAGACCGGGTTCGAATAGGAGAGAAAATAAGATATGTGATGTGTGTGGTGCACCTTACTGCAAGCTGGCCAGAAGCCCCTCAATTCAACATCACGACGAGGGACTAATTTCGACCGAATACGGCCTATGTGAGGTAGACTCGCGCTGGCTTTCCAAAGTTGATGAGTGGCATGTACCTGTTGGTAACACAAGTTCTTGGTCCATTGTGCGTGATGGCGGTGGGATAGATCGCGTGCCATTCCAACATGACTCGCAACCAGTCACATTTCAGGGTTCAAGAGGGACCCAGATGGCCCAGTTGGACGGTTTACCGAATGTTGAGTATCCATGGTTAGCTGCATAAACGGTTTCCAAAATATACGCCGAAGACGTTCCTCTTTTCCGCACAAGGATATTCCTTTGCTTTTTCCTTTGCGCTTCCCCCCCTCTTCTCATCATCCGGACCCGCTTTTGTGCTTGGACACGTATGTTCCATGTAGAGAGCGGATCACACTGCGTGATAACCCCAGTTACTGAAATGCAATGCTTGTCATGAACGGGAACATCCGAATAGTTCGGGTCTGACATGACATGTTGGGTTTGCAGGGATTCATTATGCGAGTTGCCTTGATGCATTGAGTGTAACTAATGTCGTCCATCAATCGATCGATCGACCCTAACATGGAGATCTCCCGATGGCTCTGCTGAAAATTCGGATCTCAGCGAAGGTCTTTGATCCATCGAGTGCCGCTGAACTATATAAGGGCCGGAGACTGGCGTCCCAGAAATCAGATTAAGCTCTCAGCATCCAACAAGCTGTGCACCAGAACTTGAACTTTGTTGGTCTTTCCTCTTTAAACTTTGACCGTACCCAATCTTCGGGACCTTGAGAGGCCTTTCACATCTCGGAGGCAACCGAACATCTCCCTTTTTTTGAACTTAACCAAAGTACTGGGTAGTAACATTTACAACATGCCGGTGAGTACACACGACAAAGTTATTTTCCCCTCAAAGAACATTTTCTGATCTATACACCAGATGCCAGGAAGGCGCTGCCCGGAGTGTGAGAAATGTGGAAAGGAGACCTGGGTGATCCCCGGAAAGAACTGCCATGTCTGCGGTACTCCTGTTGGTTGACGATGGCCGGTAAGCTTTAACAGCTAGCCATATAGAAAGTACCTTGCCCTGGACACCTATACTGATACTTTCCTGGCAGACCACTTGAAGACATTAATCAATATTGGGGGACCTAGGTACCTCTTTCTCCAGGGTAAAAGGAGGACAAAAACGCCATCCACTTCTAAAACACCCTTGAAAACCCTCAAATCGTCCTTTCTTTTCGTTGTTCCTTGGGGGCGGAACACATCGTGGAATGGTCAGGGACGACAGCGGCGGCAAGCACCAATTACTCCTCAGACAGGAGCCCTTAATCTGGGATGGGCCACAAAGCTGGGAAAGATTTGGAGACAGGACTTGTACGATAGTATGGGAGACCTAATGCAATGATAGAAGAGCGCATATTTGGCTCAATTGATGAAATATCCAGAGGAGGGTAGCGATCAAACAGTGAGGAGAATATACAACTTAGAAGACTTGATCAACCTCCAAAGTCACGCGTAGCCCCTTCCTGATCTGGCAGTGTTCATTGCCCGGTCATGCAGGCAAGCTCTACTACTACAATAGTACTACCAATAACTAAGATTCGCATCTATCAGTGACTTTATCGAGTGCTTACTCTGCCAGCTCAAATAAATACTGACTTTATGTACATCTGTCCTAAACAACGGAAGGCATCAACCAGAGAATCCACCTTGCTGCACAAAGAGGACTATAAGTCCATGTAAATGACTGGAAAAAACATCCATCCAATAAAACCAATCGAAGAATATTCTCCCACGTGACGGTTTTCTGCTACGAATCAGGCAATCTTCTGGAAGGCTGAACGTCCATCCGACGACGTCATCGTCCTCTTCCCCGCCGTTCCAGAGACTCAACATACCATAAGTAAAACCCCCTTTATGAACGCTCATTTCACTCGAATAACGCTCTTCACGCCTCTTTTCACAAAGCTATAGATATGAGAATGACAAAAACACAGACTTACCCCATCGGAACCCGCAGCGAGTGCGAACGTCTCGTCCGAGACTGGGGTTTCCGACATATCTTCACCTGGTCCGATGGCAGGTAAGTCAATTACTAATTTAAGCATTCGACTTGGGTATACCTCGACTTGGGCTTATTTCTGTACGCTTTATAGCAATGCATATTACTCGCCTCATCGACACGCGGGCTTGACGACGCATCTTATTCGACAGGGTACCCTTACAATTACGTATCCCGAGGACAATGCTCGATTCAATAATGGGGAGGTTAAGAAGGAGACGTTTGGGGTTGGGGCCCGGGTCGATGTACCGGCTGGAAAGCTGCATGAGGTGTGGATTGGGGAAGATGGGTGTGAGTATGTGATTGGGGAGTAGAGCAGCTTGGATATGATGTGTGCATGGTGCACCGATTGACGATACGACTAACGAGACCCCAATGTGAGCGGCATGTATTTTGTATTCTTCTATCAAATCTATTAACAGTTGACCGCCTAATTCTCTAATTCTAAACGAAGTGGTATCACAAAGACTTTTAAAATCATAACTAGCACCCCTGATCCATGTCCAGCTGGATCTAGCTCGCTTTGCTCGTATATTAATGGATGAATCTAAAATCGAGTCTGGAAAAAGTTAGTTAAGAACCGCGAAAGGGGTCAGAGAGTCGCATACCGTTTGTTGCCCAGGTGCCCATTAGCAGCCAGATATTCCTCCCTCTCGGCGCTAGACATGACATCCCATTTTTCGGTATTCTTCCTGTGTAGGTCAGGCGTATTAGTATCTATATCCCATTGATCTAGATGGATTTAGTAGATAACATACTTGTTGCGCCACATGTAGTAGAATTTGGCTCCAATGAACACGAAAATGCTCCATACTGCCAACGCAATGAGAACCTTGTTTCCAGTGCGATAGTACGGTTTGTCATCTTCACGATAGATCTAAAAGAGCGAAGATCAACACATAATCACTTGTACGAGTGGCTGGAGGTGAGAGAGTTTACTCACATTGTTGGAGATAATGCTTGACGTCTGGACCATCATGTTGTAAACCGCGGTGGCAACTGTCCTCGTACGAACCGTGCCTGCGTTTCGGGATGTCATGGCGACAATAATAGCATGCACATACGGTGCTCCAATCAGTAGAACATTAATGATCCACCGAGCCCAAGGACTGGCATTATCTGGCAAGGTCTCGAGTGCGATCAAGAGAACCAAACACCAAATCATAGATCCGACTCCTAGAATCAATCGCTGGTAAAACCGCTCTGAGATCCAGGTCCATACCAGTAGGTTGATAATGAAAATCACATAAGCTGGGATTGTCAAAAGGTTCGACTCGAATGTATCGAATCCCAACGACTTCAGCTGCAGGGTGATATAGCTTGTTGCTGGCGAATTGGGGATCATCCACGTTAGTCCTAACAGGTAGATGGGCCACATGTCATAGTCACAGAGGGCCTCCCAAAGCATCTTCGGCGTCACAGCCTGTCGGTTGTGCATGCCTCCCTTGCTCGGGTCATCACGGAGCACTCGGTTGACCATGATTTTTTCTTCACGCTCGTTGAACCAGCCATCTTTGCCGCGAAACCCGCCTTTGGTCTGAGTAGGTGATGCCGGCATCCAGAAAGCTGCAATGATCGCGATGACTCCTGTGATCAGACCCTCGAAGGCAAACAAATACCGCCAGCCACCGGTACCATCGGGCCTCCGCACGTGTAAGAAGCCATATGCTAGGAATGCACTGACAATCGATGTTCCCTCGTAGGAAATCCAGAAATAACTCAATCGGATGGGTAACTCCTTGGACTTGTACCAAAAGGAGAGAAAGAGAATAGTATCCGGGATGCTACTATGTATTAATAGGAAATCAAATGAGACCTCAGGTTCACAATTCAACTCACAATCCACCCTCAAAAAGACCCAACAACGCCCTACAGACATAGTATGACTTTTTCCCTGAAAGGAAAGCCTGGAAGGCGGCGATCAAACTCCAACAAAGCATCTGGATCGGAATCCACCGATCTGGTCCGATTTTCTTTGAGATCAATTGGGAGGGAAGTTCCGCAAACAGGAAAACGAGGTAGAAGATTGTTTGGCCGGTGTTGTAGTCGTTCGTGTTCATGCCCAGGTCGCCCAGCATATTGTCGGACATCGCCTGAACGATATTGCCTCGGTCGAGTTGTAGTGCAAAAAAGGTGACACAAGCGAATGTACAGACGCGTAGATCGATCTGTCGTTGTTATCAGTCTGGGTAAACCTAAACGAGCGACCGATCCAGCAATACCTTTCTTATGAGCTTCTTCTCCTCCTGCTCTCCCCATTCAAAATCCGGATCCCAACGATGTATACCTTCATAGTCGTCGATCGGCTTGTAAAATCTCGGGTCTTCAGTGGTATCGAAAGCACCCTCGCTTATATCCTTGACCCGCTTGGGCGCCGCGACAGGTAGCGTCTCGGAGGATGACCCTGCTGAGACCTGTTTCGAATCGTCTTTTACAGGCTCAACATTGGCAGTCGCTTCTTTGTGGTTGTCGGAAGCCATTTTGCCAGTATGGTTAGATGCGGCGATTGCCCGACAGACTCAATGATGGCAATGGATGAGCTGTTTCAATTACAAGGGCAGCATATGCAATTAAATAAATATTACTTCGTAGCTATCGCTAGACGAGGGAGTAGTGGTTCTATCACGCAATCGCAATTTTGCACTTAAGGCTGAAGCTAGTTGAGACTACGCGACGAGCATGCACCGTGAATAGTTATCCAAGGCCAATTAGGACATGTAAACATAGAGCCTAGGATTTTATCGATAGGATGCTGCGGATCGCGGCGAACATCTGCATGGCTGAGAAGCAGGTAATAACCCCACTGTCTGATAAAGCTTTAGTAAGTTAAGGAAACCGAAGCAATCCTTGATTGTATTGGACCAATCATCCAGGACCCATTAGGGGATACATAGTGGACACCATCACGCAAATGGAACAACACTGACGTTATGAAAGGCGAGTCATGTCAACGGAAAGAAGCAGGGATGTCATTAAGCGTTTGATCTGGACTGGTGAGCTAGCAGCAATTGCCGACCGTCATCTGTTTTACCGCAGGAGTCCATGGTAGTAGCAAAGGGAAGCTGGTTTGCTGCCTTGTGGGCAGCGCAAAGGAGAGCCAATTTCACCATCAGATTGGCTTACGGTGGCATATTTCGCCATCACCATTGCAACATTAGGGGGGGGCTCTGATTGGCGGCTCGTGCACTATGGTAGGACAAGCTGCATAACATGTTCAATCTAAAGGATTGGCGTCTCTGATTCTTATTCACATTCACATACTGCGTATGAAATGTAATTTGTCGGGTTGCCTTTTGCGAGGCTCACACGTGCGAAAAGCAAACGGTTGCAAGAGGCACTCATTGTAACCACAATAGATTCCATGCCGAGTGGCTCCTTCAATGACCCTCTCTGTCCAGGGAGATGGCGGAGGCCCACTCTCGTGTGCTTCGTATACTAAATTCCCCAACGGAGGTAGCTAGATTGCAACTTAGGGTTGCGCGAATGGGTCGTGCTAGCACGTCATACTTGGCCCGCAGTTGCAACAACAACGGCCGCGTATCAGTTTAGATAGCGAAAGAATGGACCATATTCTACTTGTCGTCAGTCTTGAGTATTTCAGTTTTCTATCTACCCAACGAAAATGAGACAAAAGTTTGTCGCCTTGATCGGTTCGAATCCAGAACTTACTTAGCATTGGACGAACGGCCGATAAAGCTCTGCGACGCCGAGTCAGCGTACAATGGATAGGCTTTCGCTCCGCAAATCCTGTTCTATCACGCAATCAGATCACTTTGTGATTCACCAGTCAACTACTTAGCATTGGATGTACTTGGCTCGTTGCGGCAGTCATCACCAGTAACCCCGCGCGCCGCGTGAAATTCCTTGCAAGATGTACTCTTGAGCAGGGCGTGATATTGAACATACCCCGCAAATATTGCACAATCATCGGACATCAGACGGATAATCGGATCTGGCCTGGGCGATTAAATGTGATGCGATGGGTATATCTAGGAGTTAGCCCCCTGGCGTTAGATCAAAGCTTGTTAGAACAGAAGACAAATCGAAAAAAAGAAACATCAACTTTCACGCAAATCTACAAAGATGGCTCCATCTATAACCGAGACTGTCTCACTCCGCTCGGCACCAAAGACCTCTCTTAGAACCGATGCTGGTCACAACAAGGAGAATGGGGTAGGATACCGTGAAACATATCAGCATGACAATGAGATCAAAGGAACCGCAAAACAGCCACCGGCATCTTTCCCGAACTATCTCCCCGTCTGGGATAACGAAACAGAGAAGTATAGGACCCTGATATTGCACCATGTTTAGTCGCTCGAGCCCAGCATCTCACCCGCTCGATAGATACCCACCACTTCAACCATTTGAGCACTATGAGCATGGAAAGGATGCCGACCCAGCTTTCCCAGATCTCTTCCCTGAGGGCAAGGGCGAGGTGGAGGAGCTTACCCCGACCATTGGTAGCGAAGTTCACGGTATCCAACTGAGTCAGTTGACCGATAAGGGTAAAGACCAGCTGGCTTTGTACGTCGCCCAAAGGAAAGTTGTCGGTATGTTATAGCATATAAAGACGAATGATTCTTGTCACACTTACTGACGGAGTTTTTCAGCTTTCCGAGACCAGGATTTCGCTCAGCTCCCTATCGAGAAAGCCCTTGAGTTTGGTGGTTATTTCGGTAGACACCACATTCATCAGAGCTCTGGGGCACCTAAGGGCTTCCCCGAGATCCACCTCGTTCACCGTGGAGCAGACGATAGGAGTGGAGCTGAATTCCTGGAAACCCACACCAACTCGCTCACTTGGCACTCTGATGTTACCTTCGAGAAACAGCCTCCTGGGACTACCTTTCTGTACCTGTTGGATGGCCCGACAAGCGGTGGAGATACTCTGTTCTGTAACATGGCCCAGGCTTACAGACGGTTGTCACCCGAGTTCCGCAAGCGATTGCATGGTCTGAAGGCTGTTCACTCTGGTGTCGAGCAGGTTAACAACAGTCTGAACAAGGGTGGTATTGCACGACGCGACCCAATTACCACCGAGCACCCGGTTGTGAGGACACATCCCGTCACTGGGGAGAAAGCTCTCTACGTGAACCCGCAATGTGAGTTCTCGCTTGAAACAGTGTAGCCGATACAGAGTTTCTAACAGCAATTAGTTACCCGATACATCGTTGGATACAAGAAAGAAGAGTCCGACTTCCTTCTCAAATTCTTGTATGATCATATTGCCTTGTCCCAAGACATTCAGACTCGAGTAAGGTGGCGGCCGAATACTGTGGTTGTTTGGGATGTAAGTATATGTACATACGACCATTTTTATGTACGGGGTATTAATTGCTTTCTAGAACCGAGTCGTTGCACACAGTGCCATTTTCGACTGGGAGGATGGTCAAAGGCGTCATCTCGCAAGAATCACGCCACAGGCAGAAAGACCGTATGAAACGCCATTCGAAGGGTAAACGCCTGTGACTTTGCTATGTTTCAGGTCACCGCAGTGGAGATACGAATATGATATCGAGATACATGATATTATATATAGAGACGATCTATGTTGACGAATAAGAACCGATTATTGGCACTCTGATAGGCATTGCCTTCACAGCAGAGACAGTTTCTAGTTAAATTGGAAGCAGTAAGTCTCACAGCCCACGAGCCTGAGCGTTTAGAGAACGTAGAACAGCTTGTCAACTTTTCCAAGGATTGCCGGTCTCGGTTTGTAATCCGTTTAAAATTTCCAGGGCTTAGCTTATGATTGATACTAAACGTGCGCCCTTCATTTTTGAAGTTTGTTGCAACGGTTTACTTCAAAGAAGTGCCCAGGGTGATGGTCTAAGACGGCCAAGGAGATGTCTATTTAGACCGGCATGGTACGCTGCCCGAGGTCTCTTGTGGATTTTCATCGGAAGGACTAGGAGGAATTATCAAGATTGCTGGAGGTGCTAAATGATAACGCAATGACGGCTTTTCGGTGAGTTCAATGTTCGCCAACTCCGCACTCATAGTTCCCACATGTTTAGCAGCCTTCCTAGACTTGGTGGCGCTTGAAATGCGGGAGTGACCGGGATGTTCTACTTCCTTATGTTCTGCAGACACATCCTCCAGGTGTTCCCAGGTGATATCGCTCTTGCCACTTTGGCTGGTTGCTGTCGGAAGTTGTAGTTCGCGGCTGTCAGTCGCCATTTGAGGAGCGAGGATTGGCAAAAGGCCAAGGTTTATATGATTTGATCTGTTGCGCAGTTGACGAGTATCGAGAGGCGCCCATGGGCTGTTGGGGGTAAGACGCGTAATGATCTCTCTTCTAAGAAGATACGTTAGAGGTTATGCCAGTTGAGGAATGAATCGATGGATGAATACTAAAGTGACAATGCCAAGGGAGCAACGGAATGCAGAGTATGAAGCAGAAGAAAGCCAATTCACTCTGGAATGGGAATGTGGTCCGGTGACATCCGCCTGCATTCCCAAAGAGGAAGAAGGCACCTGACGATTTTTTGTCTCCAAACGAAACATACCAACTCACTTCACAACCACCTCTTCTCAAGCATTCTTTGTCCGGTCATGTCGATGCATGATGCCAACTTTCCATTCTCTAAACTCCCTTGCTGATTTTGGTAGCATCATGTTCCTACTCTTCAAGGTTTTTACGATAGCAGACAAGACACTGGATGGCAGTCGAAGTTCCTCCAGGGATAAAGATGAGGCCTTGCCACGATCCGGATGAAGCATCCCATCCACATCGACAACATCCTGGAATAGGATTTTCATGGCCCGCTGCGCAGTTATACTGTGGTCCGAACTAGAATTCGAATATCGCATGTCCGGATTGAAGACCCAGATCTATACGCCAAGGAGTCACAAACAGGTATCTAAAATGAAACAAGACTGAAGGACAAAGAATCGACATACCAGCAGCCCATCCCCTTGCCCACAGTGGAGAACAAATCGTCGAGCGCTTTCTCTCTCAATCAACTCCAACAATTGAGCTGCCACAACCACCTCTAAAGAATGGCATTCCCATTCTGGGTCTTCGCACTCGCCTTCCGAAAACCGCTTGCTTACCGATAAGCTTGTTTTAAATAGTCGCCATCCTTTAGCAACTATGTCCTCAACGCCCACTAGGCTATTACAGTTCTCGCAAAGCAACTCCATCTGTACTTCTGTTGGAGAGGCTGTTGTACTCTTTGTTTCAACCTAATAGAATATGTATATCAGCAATTTGATGCTATGCAAGCTGCAGAATTAGGGAAACATTGTGGCTTGATTATAGAGCGCATATGAATATCAGCAATTAATATATTTGTGAGGTACTACAGTTTGCTATCTGTTTCTTGACCATCCATTGATGATTCAGGGTAGTCATCCAACCTATTCCCAGATTTCTTTCCCACATGTACCTCGTTATAATCACGTCGATCCCATGACTTTGGGTGAGCAGACAGAATCAACGGAGAAATGCAGCGAGGCGAATCTTGATCCCGAGTCATACACGCTAAAGATCGAATGGCAACCACGGCGAAGTGCGAAATCCATCACGAAGAAGATAACTACACCTGGCTGTGATGCCATTCAAACTCCATAACAGATGTCTGACCATATTAGGAACCAAGAAGCAGTAGTTGTAGGGCAGTTGTATCGAAGACCAGAGCATGGTTATGAAATGGCCTCCTTCTTTTTTGCCCATGTCATGCATTGGGGTAGGGTTGGAGTATAAGACCTAGGGATAGAGTGCAAAAGTACAACAAACAACAATCCCAGTTAAAAATCACCCGGAAGAGGTATTCATGCTTACCTGTTTCAAGCCTCTACAGTCGGAGTCCGTGAGCAGAAAAGTCGCGACGTCCACAAGAACAGTCCCTGCAGTTGCGACAACCTGATTCGCAGCACCGTAACCCTTAACTGTAGCATTCTGGTCTTCAGCTGTAGCACCATTAACATGCTCGTGACCATGATCATGACCCTCATGAGGATCCGGCTTGTGACAGTGCCAGAAATCCATCATCTCAGCCCAATTCCCACTAGGCAAATCCTTCCACATCCACCCCTGCATATCCTTCTCTTCAGCACAGGAGCCACGCGACACATGCGAATCGAGAAGAATATTCTTACAATGGCGACAACAAAGCCTAGTACAGGAGGTCATGTCGATCGCGGTCCACGGCACAAAGCTATCCATATGTTCTTCTCTCGAGAGCAACGAATTATCTTCGTCATCGATCTGCATTCTAAACGAGTATTCCTGCTGACCAAGCCCGCGGTCCCGCGGATCCTTAGCTCGCTGTCCAGCCACGCTCAAGGCCAGCCGAGACGCTTCATTAACACGAGCTGGTAATTTGATCGTGTCTGTGGCATCTTCGTGTGGCGATGGGAGAGATACTGTTATGGCACGACGCGAATCGGATAGACAGATTTCTGGTCGAACATTTTGCGATCGCATCGCCTCCGGAAGTGATACGTAGAGAGTAATGTGGCGGATGTTAGGAAGAAGTTCGGCGTGTAGACAGAGCGCAGCAGGCTCGTTTTCTTGGTGCACTGCGGACATTATATGGAAATATATGCGAATGTATGGTCTGATTGAACTGCTAGCTGCCTTTATTAGTATGGTCTTTGTTTAAATCTATTTATGCACGTAAGCTGTAGCAAACGACTGTGGTTAAGAATATTGAGAGATTATGGTCAAATTGCTCGAAGATTACTCCAAACAAGCTCTAAACACGTATCACGTGTTATTGTCCATGACGTTAATGCCTCAGGCACATATGTAGAATCTATGGAGTACTTGATAATAATGTCAACACCATAGAATGTAGTGATTTGTATGAAGCTTATGATAAATATTATCTAATGGATGGAACAGAAATTTAAATCTGAAACTCAATGTGATATCAACGATGGTTCCAACCCCAACCCAATTCTTTTGCAGATGTTGTTTGTCACAAATTGATCAGAAAAGAAGCAAAAACCGGACGTTTCCAATGTCCAAAAGCATGCTTATCGTACATTACGTCGCCAGTCACTATGCCAATAGAGTCAATTTCAGCGAAGACGACTAAAGCAAAATTGCCATTTCATCAAACAAATCCTCCCCAACCATTGAACTCCTCACCGAACTTGACAGCTGCTTTTAAGTAGTACTGTTCCGGGTCTCCCCATGTTGCAGCAGCTTCCTTACACGCGCGAATTGCCTTGACATAGTGCGCGTCTGTCGAATGTTCACCCTTGACGGCCTTCTGCGCCGTCCATTTCCAGTCTCTTCCCTTCAATTCGTAGTCCTCAATCTGTTCGAGTTTTATTTCCGGTCTTAGTTGCGCAATGTATACGACCAGAGTGAGAAGCCACCACTGCCTGACGAGCGCGTATTGAAACCGTGTTGGGATAAGTGGTAGGAGAATACGGACGGCATGGCTGGTTGTCAACGTGTGGACGAGGAAAAAGTCATACTTGTCCGATGTTTGAGATTGAGTGGCGGCTAAAAGAGCCACGGCGAGCTCCTGGCTTTCGCGAAATTGTTTCACGGGATCCTCAATCTTCCACGCATTCCAATGATTGAGGAGTGCGGCTTCATGGTGACGTAGAATCGTGTCCATGTTGTTGTCACCTGGGGTTCCGAAGAGGCCGTTGAACTGTTTGTCGGCTCGTACCTTGCTCAGAATCTCGAGTAGGGATGTGGAAGAGTAGAGAGACTCTGCCTGTGAATAAGAAGGATCGTCTATATACTTATGCATTTTCCCGTAACACGTAGCTGCAAGAGCTAGGGCTTCCATGGCGACTTCACGGCTGGACATCTCGAATGCATAGGCGAGGTGGATTAAGGGGTGACCAACTAAACCATGTCAGCTTTATTGAACTGTCAATAGTATAGCTGGGATCATCGTACGGTCATCAACAAGGGAATTGAATAACGGCTCCTTCCCAGAGAATAGATAATCTGCGAGGACTTGCTTCCAATCATATCCGTGACGGACAAGTTCGTCCTCAAAAAAGTCCACAAATGCTCTTTGATATCTAAAATGGCATTAGATAGGTCTGTCTGTTAAAAGGGTAGCTCATGTGTAAGCCCAAAGATGCAGTAAGAATACATACTCTCGATAGCCCAAGTAGTCTCTCCAGTCATAGGTACTGATTTCACCTGGGGAATCAACCCAGGGGTCTAAAAGCTTAGACTCGGCCTCGTAGATACGGTTTAGGTCATCGACATCTGCTCCTTGCAGGAAGGAAGAGCTCAGAATCTACGTAGAGTCAAATCTGCTTTTGATTTGAAAGATATAATAGAGTATGGCTTACATGAGGCGCATGGTTATGGAACTTCCGTTCGTTGTACAGTATGGAGTAGTTGGCATGGTTCAGCTTCAGCAAATGTTTTAAAGCCCGAGCCGGTTTCTCTTGTGCTGTATCAATCTCTTGAATCTTGACTGACGGGATATCGATGAAAGTTCGATCGCGCCATGGCAAGAAGCTCTTTAAGGAAGGCAACGAGATAGATAGCATGGCTATAACAGTGGAGTGAGTAGTATGGCTCCTGTGTAGAGCTTCTCAAGTTGGGTTCAACTTTTAACGGTGTCCGGTGCCCTGAGGCCTTTTTAGATTGTTCAAGCGGTATTACAATATATTATACTAAAATGAATCGCGCCGAATGCTGTCGTTCTGGTGATCCCAGCAAAATGTGGGGAAAGAAAGTTGTTGGGACGAATTGGATGAGGCCTTGGTGGCCTGAGGGCCTTAGGTGACTCTGTCTGACGTCACCCGTTCCTGTAAACCAAATTCCAATTGAAGATACATTTGAGTTCTATATTCTGTCGTGTAGGGTCATAATAAGCTAAGTACTAGTATATCGAGGCTTCTTAGTCGTTGTAATCTCATTTCCCATCGCTTTTCCCATGGGTTTCAGTGGTCCCAGTGTGCGTGGGCACTTCCTCAATTACGCCTGCAAGGATATCCACATCAGCCCGTGGACCAGTGAAGTTCTTGCGGCCATCAACAACCCATTGGAATGTCGAGATGACAAGAATGATTCCAAAAGCAGCGACACAGTAGTCTAGTAGCACGTATTCTGTCAGCAGACCCTTCGACAATGAACTCAGATACAATTGGAGACACTCACTCATACTGCTACCGGTCGCAGGAAGCACTGGAGGGAAGAGGAATAGCACAGTCGTGAGACTGATGTAGGCAAGAGAAATCTATAATTGGTGTTAGCTAATGGTCCTGCCCTAATGATTCTGGCCGGGCGTACTATGTTGGCGATCCAGCCTAAAGTATTCGGGAGAACAAATGAGCGTTCAGGGAGCATAGTGCGACCACGTATGCAGTTCACTGCAATCGGAATACCGTATGCGATATCAAGCATCACTACTGATGATGAGATAATTGCGTTGAACGCACTGCTCTGGTTAGTAATCATGTAGTGCTATAGTGCGTTAATGATGGGGAAGCTTACCTCGAAGACCCAAGGAAAATAAGCCCGAAGACCGTGATAACAGCAAACGTCAGGTACAGCGCGTTCAAGGGAACATTGAGCTTTGGATGAACCCTAGAAAAGAAGGGGGAAGCAGGAAGACCGCCATCTCTGCCCATGGCCATCAGTTTTGCTTTACAAGAGGTATTACTCAGAGACCATCATATTTACCTTGCAAAAGCGTAGATCATACGGCTACTGGTGGTCATGATACTCGTGGCTGCGAAAAGAATGCAAACCAGAGGGAACCTAGGGTTTATCAGTTAGTTATGTACCTGGCACTGATAGCCAGAAAAGGGACAACGTACATCAGAAGACAGATTGACCCAGCATTGTTCCCCGTTGCATCCTTGAAGATCTGCAGAAGACATCCTGCAGCAGAGTCGATGACTTTGTAGATGTCACCGGCAACAAAGAGGAGCACAATCAAAAAGA
The DNA here is from genome assembly GCF_009017415.1 of Aspergillus flavus. Lineage (NCBI taxonomy): Eukaryota > Fungi > Ascomycota > Eurotiomycetes > Eurotiales > Aspergillaceae > Aspergillus > Aspergillus flavus. Next base: position 4,065,091 of record NC_092406.1, read on the forward strand.
TTGAACCCGTCACCGTACCGATACACACGCACCCTATCATAACCTTGGGGCCCACGACAGATGGATTGGGGATTTCTGTAACAGATCAATTAGTAACGCGGCTTTCCGTACGTTGTGTATATATTGCATACCTTCGATCATATGGGCAACCCCATCCTATACATTGATCAGTAACTGTATATAGAACTGAGCAGATGACGATGACTCACAAATCCTGTAAGACCGAGTCCACCTTGGAGAAGCTACGTATGAGTTAGAAATGCAATTCGTCAGTGAATTCAATGTGCACAACGTACTCCAAGTAGCCAAGCAACACCATCCGGCCCTACGGTCAATTAGTCTCGGTCCAAATTCTAAGCAGGGAGAGATAGAATCCACATACATCCTGTTTCATTGATAAATTTTCCAAACACAAACCTGATTTGGTCAGTACGCTTGACAGGGAACCGGGAATATGAATGTGAGCCTTACTCGCCCGAGTTGTAATTGGGTGACGAGCATGCAAGAAGCGTTATCGAGACGATTGCAAATCCGGATAAGGACCAAATGACTTGAGTTTGATTCAGCACTTCTGTCCACTATGGAAAGACATAGGAATACAGGTCGAACTTACAAGCACCCTTAGTGAAGTACGGAAGACCATTGTTCATTACGGCGTTGATGATAAATGCAGCGATATTATAACCAGTATAAATCAAAAATTGATGCCAACGTTGGGCTTCAAAAGTCTAGTGGTAATAATCAGCAAGGTCATCCTAGTGTAGTATGGGGTTCTTACCGGATTCATCAACGAGATTATGCCCAGAATCAACTCACTACCCAACAATCCACCGGTGGCGGTCAATGCAAGCTGGACTAATTAGTCCTGATTGTTCCTAATATTTATCATGACAACTTACCCAGCCAGAAACGTTGGCCCAGCCAGTGATCCATGAAAGTATGGGCATCCATCGTTCCCAAGAAACTTATGACGTTCAGCATACTGTATATAAGGGGTGACTATAATGGCGTTGAACACTTACTAACTATTAGGCCAAAATGTTAGTCACGACTCAAATCGAATTTTTTCAAAAAGATGACTAGCAAAAGCTTACCTGCAACCCAATGGTATTGTCCACCAGCCCTGCATTCACAGTCAGACGAGACAAAAGACGAAATGTATGACCGGGTTGTACTCACGTGGGATAGGCGGACAAGAACTCTGCAAGCGAACTTGCTATACAGAGGTTACATACACCTGCAGTAACTAAGCCTGTAGAGAACTAAGTGAGTAGGGTGCTGTATATAGTATTTTTTAAAAAAAAATAAAGAGATGGAAGAGAAGCACGACAGCATAAAGGATGGTCATCTTACCCCAAACCACGCTTACACAGCCTCCAGACGGCAGGCTAAGAGATAAGCTCGCCGATAGAGCGGTCCAAGACTGCAGCCGGAATTAAAGTTAATTACTTTCCAAGGTCTCGTGGCTTGGTGTGCCTTTTCCCAACGTCCTCCTGCAGCATCACCCAATGGCGGAGGGGTCTTTGCGTTCAGTCACATACATTTAGAATAGCAAAGGCCAGTCCTAACATAGACCTGAGTTAGGTACGCAAGAGAGTCAGTCTCGATTCGATCAAATAAGATGCGTAGAGACACTGGAACATACAAAAGTGAGAAATTTCGCTTCAATTCGGCCTTATGGCCCATGGCTGCCAACTGGGCATCATCGTCCCCCCGAATGTCTTTCATGGCGGACGTATCGGCCATTGCAAAGATAGTTGATCCCGAACAATGTTGAAATCGAGAAGACAATTGATCAAAGACCTAACCAGAAAAACCAGAATGGGAGGAAATACTATCAAAGGGGATCAACTCAGTTGGACTAGGAATTGGAGGGTACTGATCGCGCGAAGGGGAAGAGATGAAGGTGGAAAAGAGGATAGAACAACACGCCACAGACACAACCCTTCACAATGAGACACACTCATCCCTTTTCCTCCACCGGCGTCTGTCATTCTCGGGGGAGATAACCCAACATTTCCCCAAACTCGGCCATCAAGCGTTCTGGGAAAACCGGGTCCACCGCGGATTGCGGGGGATAGTGGCGACAGGACCGCGGTTACCTAAGGTGCAATGGGTCAATCTCACCGTAGATAGCGACATACTCCGGAGTAGCTCCGATAAGAAAAGCGTGTAGAAGTCCATGGATGGGGCAGATCAGAGGCATATTTTGTCACGCCGCGCCATGATTCGTCGTCATCGCCGAGTGCCAGGCGCCGAAGGCCAGTGAGAACAAGTCAATTGGTGGATCAGCAGTGATTAAGGTATAGGATATGGAACCCAAGCTTCGGTCCAGAGGAACCGCAGCCTTCCGTTGGCTATTCTTGGTCTGGTGCAGCCGATGGGGCAGCGATGGTGCGGGAGCTTGTCTTATTGTAATATCGAAATATAATGGAAAGATAGATAACTATGAACAGGACGAGAGATACGGACGTTATCGAGAGGGCTGAGTCATTTAATTCAGCCGTTGATAAGGCCGTGTGGAGTTCATCAATATGTACGTCTGATAATTGAATACATAAATCCCCGACTGTGCCTCAGGCCCCGATTATCACGGGACAGGCAAAGAATCTTCCCGAGCATCATAGCCAGTCATCATCAAATGTAAAATTATATACACATTTCCAAGGCCTTGATCCATACCTATACACAACTAGTACCAACCCCAATCATATTTCCAACAAGGTCAATGCGCCTGAGCATCAACACCTGTTTACTTCGAACTATCACCATCGGCCTGAACAAGATGGTCGGTCCGAACGATGTAGTCCTCATCGCCATTGGTAGCGCCATCTTCCTCACTAACATCATCGTAGTGGGAAATACTTTTGTCGGCCCTTGAGCCCGAAGTGGGACCATCAAAAGAAGAATCGGAATCGTTACTAGGAGCAGCGACGGTCTTATTCTTCGACTTCGCTCCGGCGCCAGCGGGGCTCTTGCCTTTCCCTTTACTGCTAGTCGAGTGACTACTCACGCTCCGCATGGGTTGCTGTCCATTTTTCCCCTTTCCTTTGCCGCTACCTATAGGGAGGTGGTCACCATTCGTGACAGGCCCACCCATACTACCATTCAGTTGGTCTCCCAGCTCGAGTGCTTCAAGAGCATCTGCGATAGTTCGAGGTGGCTGCGCCCCAGAACTGCTGCCTGAATCTTGTTTCTTATCAACAGACTCGAATGTCTGTCGGATACGTTCGAAATGCTCCAGCTCTTTGGCACTGCATGTCGTTAGTCTTCATTTGTTTCGCAAAACCTATAGCAACACATCAATAAAACATACCTAACACTGGGAACGAGTTCGTTCTGTGCCTGAATGAAGTCCTCCTCCGCAACCGTAACCGTTACATCTTCCGGTGTGGCAAGGTGATCAAAGAAGTAAGCAGTGCTGACCGGTTCCCCTGGCAGCTGTTTGATCTTCTCATCCACCGCTGTTGCCTTCCGGGTGATAGCCTTTAGCATAGCATCGGAACACAGGGCATACAAGTCGGCACCTGTGTACGTAAGAGGCAGCTGATCCGCAACCCTGCGCAGTGATACCTCAGGTGCAAGAGCAAACTTTCTTGTAAGCGCTTCTAGAATTGTGGCTTGTTTCTCGTGTGTGTCAGACACTCCAAGGTAGAGCATCTTGTCGAAACGACCGGGACGTAGGAGTGCCGTGTCCAACAAATCCGGACGGTTTGTAGCGCCAATTACAAAGACACCACCGCTGTTTTCCTCACCACCATTCATACCATCTAGTTCGGCAAGAAGCTGACTGACGATACGGTCCATTACACCACCGCTATCTCCTTGGTTTCCACGCTTCGGGGCGACCGAGTCCAGTTCATCAAAAAACACAACACACGGGCGAGCATCCCGAGCGCGTTGAAACACGCGCCTAACGTTTGCTTCGGATTCACCGATATACATATTAAGTAATTCAGGTCCCTTGACAGAGAAGAAGTTCAAAGAGAACTCTGTGGCAATCGCCTTGGCAAGTAAAGTCTTTCCAGTACCTGGCGGTCCATAGAATAAGATACCACTGCGTTTCTTCATGCCTTTGGCGAAAAGTTCAGGTCGCTCTAAGGGCAGCTGGATGGTTTCAATGAGAGCATCCTTGACGTTTGTCAAACCACCCACATCGTCCCAGCTAACGTTCGGGATTTTTGGCGCGCCGATTGAATCAGCAAAATTCTTCCTCGCGGCATCAACTGCCGCGTCAAAGTCGGCCTTGGTAACACCTCGGGCTGCATCACCCCCGGAAACAAGAACGTCCCTGGTGCTAACTTTTGACTCCGAGTTTTCGCTTGCGGCTTCGGCTAACTTCTCCAGACGTGCAGCTCTCACAGAAGAAGCACGTTCAACAACGTCAACCAGATCTCCTGCAACTAAAGCAGCAGTTTTAAGCGCCACTGAGCCTAGATCTACATCAGGGGAGACCTTGATGCCTCGTTCAGAAACAGCATTGTGGAGGATGCCTTCACGCTCTTTTTCCTCTGGTGCCATCATCTCAAACTCATGAGTAAACAAGCTGCGAATGCCCTCCGGGATTTGTTCGACATCTGTTGTCGTAGCCACTATGACCCTTGCATCAGCCACGATCTCATTCATAGCGGAAATGATCCTGTCCGCCGTTAAGACCTCAATGTGCTTAATCAGAAGGGCTGTGCAGTTGGCTCCACAATGGAATGCGCGGTCCGCTCTAGCCTTCAGATATGCCTCGGTTTTCACGTCGCCACCGTTCGCTCCGCCTTCGGTTAATATATCGTAGGAGTCGATGGTGAAGGTATGGAGACCAATATCTGCGCATGCTCGTGTTGCAAGCGTAGCCTTTCCTATGTGCCTTTGCTGGGATCTCAGTAGAATTACGACGGGTTTCATACCGAGCTGGATGGCGCGAGGGCTTGTAGCTACCGACATCAAGTCTCGGATGCGCTCTTGGAGAGGCGGTACATACGACTGCGGCGATTCAGTTACCAAACCATGAGGGGTTTGAACGTCGCCAGCAGCCTTTGGCACGGCCTTCACCCCAAGCCAGTATTCCCAGCCATTGTTCAGAGTTCCCGGGACTCTGCTCACATCGCTCCCAGCCTGTACCATTCTAGTGGTCGCCGAATCAATGATAGCAACACCTCCCCACTGGTCTTCTCTCGCTTCGTCTGGCTCATCCGACAAGCTAGGAAGCACTTGTCCAACGCGAAACCAGGCGACACCAACCTTTTTCGATCCAGCGCGATCAGAATCTACCACCTGACCTAACCGGGTCGTAAGATCATCATCCGGAGCTGCCCCGTCGCTGGCAGCAGGTCCCGCGAACACAGCTCTACCGAGACCTTCATCAACGCTGATTCCCACGAGGTCTCCGCTTTTAAGAAGGCGCCGTTTGGACTCAAAATATTGTTTGAGCCCGGCAAACAAGGCTGGTTGGAGAGCGCGATCCATGGAAAGTGGGGTAGATACTTTGAGCAACGTCACTTCCTTTGCCAATGGTGGATTTCTGGCCGAGCTTGCCTTCATATGGTTCAGAAGGCCGGGTTTCGTACTCCCATTGCCTCCAAGGAATGTCATCGGTGATATGCGAAGATATTTCGGGTTTTCCAGGTTGTTCAGGAGGAGAGGAGGAACAAAGACTGAGGGTGTCAAACGCAGCGGAGGGCGTTGGGAGATGCTTGAGCGTCTCTCCCCAGACTGGCTGATTGAGTACCGGGGTTTGGCAGATGGCAGGCCGGGCAAACCATAGATTTTGACCGCACGCCAATCACCAGCATCTTCATTCTGTTCATTGAAGCTCCCCAGTTTTATGGAGGCGAATATATTGGATTGCGGCTCTTCTGTGGCCTCGAGCCTCACCCAATCCCCAGAAAAGCAGCCTATCTTCGCAAGTGTATTGATATCTACAAATATGAACGACTCAGAGTCGTCTTCTTCCCGCGGCCTGGGGTGCAAGAGTTCATTGGGTATGCCACGGAGTAAACCCTCCGCCTTAAAGACCTTACCACCGCCAACTCGTCCGAGACGCATAGTTGACGAAGTAAAGTTTGAGGCTACGGATCCTGGAGTATGGATGCCGTCCGTCCGTCGGCCGCCTGCACGTGGAGTTGCAGTCATCGCAGACATGACACCGGATTGAGGCAGTTCAGGGGCAGAAAGAGAAATCATATCATCCAAAGAATCATCCGATGTGTCGCTCATGTTCCCTCCAGAGCCTTCTGTCTCCGACTCATCAGCGGTAGAGGTACTGTCCACCTCTGTGTTGCTCTCTGTAGCCTTTTCTTCAGCAGCCGAGTAAAATTGCTCGTTGGAAGTATCATCAGCCTCATCTTCGGCTACCTGCTTGAGTAAGCCTGAGCCTGACCTCAAACTTCGTTGGGTCCGAGGGCCATGCGGCCGGGCTTGGACCAGGACGATTTTGGTCGTCGGCATTAGCAGACCTTGGGAAACGGGTTCACAGAACGAGATTTGCGCCGGGGGTGGTGGCGCATATGTTATGGGGTGTGGTGGTAAGGGAAGTGGTAGCACATCGCCAGTATGCACCACTTGTTGCGCTCCCAGAGCATCGCGTACCGCTGCGGTAAGCCTTTCTTCAGCCTCGGCCGCAGCCTTCTTCGAATACCTTTTGGTGTCCAGTCCCTTCCCAGCTTTCGCCCAAAGTCCGTTGGGTCCATGTAGGCTGTTAGTGAACCCACCAGCAAACTTATTCTGAATATCATCATGGTTCCGGAGCAGGTTTCGCTCCACTGTGACATAGATCGTATCTAGGCGCAAAGGAACAACATCCAGAACCCTTATCTCGACAGATCGCTGGGATTGGAGTGAATGCCGTGTGGGATCGAGCTTGCTCAGGGCCTGCATGAATGGCTGCAATGAATCTGCAGAGTCGGGGAAGGCAATGGTCGAGTGAGGAAGCGGAGATCCGTGAGGGCGGCTTTTAGGCTGTGGCCGAACGGGAATGATGGTCCAGGCAAGATCCTCGACCGAGCTATAACCCGGAACGTATGGTGAGATAGCGACATGGCGGACTTCGCTACCTTCCTTCCCTTCGTCTACAACCCGGCGCAAGGGGGGAAAGTCAGATAAGTTACCTAGACAGCTCAATCTTACTTACCGGTGGAGGACAATTGAAAGAAGTCGTTCGCCAGATCATCGGACAGGACACCAACATTTCCACGCAGCTGATGGTCCAAGTTAAACCGCGCGGAGATAGGAGCTCTGTTGCGCAGACGCCTCCGACCGACGTTTCGCCTCCGTCGTCTCGTCTGGTCAGGATACAAGTCACGGCGCTCGAGATCCATGTTGGGGAGCGTCGAGTGTCCAGTCAATTACCGTCGGCCGGCGGGTAGATGTTGTGTTTGAAGCAAGAGAATATTGACTGGGGCAAACAAGTAAGTCAAATCAACCTGTCATAGCCATCAGCCAGTTATCCTCGGCAAGAATCGCATTAACAAACGTCCTAGGAGTGGTATAATTCACCGATAAACTCCAAGCAAGTGATCTTGGAGAAAGTCCGGGGGAACCGGTTGCCGGGCTCTCGGCACCGCCCGCACTTTCTGCCCATTTCCGAAGCCGAGGTTCAATACCACTTGCTTCACGAGATTTGATTACTAGTCTCTATTAGGTAGTACTATCCATACTCCAGGCTGGCACTAGGTATAGGTAAGGTGGCTCGTATCTCGGCTCTCAATGAATTTGAGGATACCTCATATGCGAAAAGGCACTGTAATTAGTACATCGGGTAGCACAGCTCATACTGGACAGTTGTCTTTCTGTGTAGGGCAAAAGGATATTGCTCACCACATCGCGCAAAAGAGATAGGCACTCCGTTTGGTAATATATAAACAACCCACGTGATTCCGTAGTGATTCATAGACCATCAAACTTGAACCTGAAGAGAAATTGCCCAAGAAGAACCAATTCTACTATTACTCAGCTATATGCAGTTAGGTGTTATTCTTCAGAAAGAATACAGGGCATCTATTCATGGGTTCTCCCTTCCACGTGGTATCTCAGCGACATGGCGTCCTAAGGTAAAGGTGTATAAGCTTATCAATGAAAGGGGTTTTAGATAGCTAGAATGATATTTTCGTCAATTGGGCAATGACTATGGGGCTGTCTTCAACGTACACATCGTTCAAACTACTCAATCTGAACAGAGGATGTATTGAAACTCAAGGAATCCCAGAATGATATCCCGAGATCCATTGATTTTGGCCATGAGTCAGAGTCCGACTGGGGCATTCTGATCTGTCGTGACGGATAGGAACCTAGGGCTTTTCTCTACTGTGAGCCCTGGGACACCATAGAAGAGACGTGGGACGGAAAGCTCAATCTACAGTTCCAATCACTACACCCATAGGTTGACTCGACGACGCGCATATCAGTCGCTCCTTATTTAAAATGAAGACACCTCAGAATCTATATGACGAGCGTATCTTCCATGTGAATGAGCCTAGATTCTCCATGATAAACACCCAGTCATCATTTCAAATGCCCACCGACCGTGTATGCGTCATGAAAGCAGGGTTAGATGTGAAGATGACGAGGTGCAAGGCAGTGTTATAGGAATCAGACCCTGGATAGAAGTGAGCGGCACGGCTAATGTATCCTAAGACACACCTGCTCGAACATGATGCTCTTAAACAGAACGGATGCGCCGTGTGAGGACCGGAAGGCTTATCAATCAGACAGCACCATATGTTCAGCTGAGACCGTACATGGTGGTCCCAGAGTCACTATGGCCTTCCCTCTGGAAGCTTTGTCGCAGAGCTTTTCATCAACACAGACGGATGCGAAAGGGAGGGCCTTAGATGCAGTTTCTTTCTGTGCACGAAGCTTAGGGTTCCTTAAGTGATGTGTCAATCAATAGATACAGATGAACAAAGTCAGAGCCGTACTTCAGAAGCAGTCGTATGTTGTCATAGAGAGCGAATATTATGACGATCCCACTTGGGCTCAGAAGTTCTTCGCTTGAGAATCTTGCAGTGCCTTCCAGGCTGTCGAATTCCGAAGTTCTAGCCAGGGTTTCATTTACCTAGGTAAATGGCAGCTGCGTCATACCTACACCCCGCAATGGCTTGAGAATTGTTGTTGCCAGAGAACTAAGCATTCAGAAAATGGAATCTTGCTACCTAAGGTGGGATTTGCCGAGACCAGTCGTGATCACCGACTTACGCAAGACACGGGGGTATCAAGGCATCCATATTTCTGCCCTCACCCACAAGCATCCAATATCTATGGTACAGATCGTAAACGGTCATCATATTATACCTCAGGCAGCAATTAAAGAGTGTAAAATGCTGGAATACAATCAATCTAACTAGTAGCGGAATAGTCCGTAGATGTGTGAGTGAGTGAGTGAGAGGCTGTAGGTGCATACTCCGTATGTCCCGAGGGATTAATCCGAAAATTAGGTATTTACAAAGAACCTCTTGTCGAACATCCCTCCAGAAAAGGACAGATCATCAACTTATTGGTGGATGAGGGCTCTTATCGCTCTCGGTTTGTTTGGCCTTAGGAGAATATTTACTTTAGCCCGACAAGGTTAAGCGGAGCCTGTCAGAACTTCCCACGAAGTAAATCCCGCAAAAAAGAAGGGGGAAAGGAAAAGAAGAGAATAAATAAATAAAATAAGATAAAATAAAATAAATAAAAGAATAGAATAATTTTTTTTTTTTTAAAAAAAAAAAAAAGAAAATAAAAAGAGAATCTGGCAACAAGCCAGCAGTCACCGACACTTGGACTCTGCCTGAGTCACATAATTGGCTGTCGTTTGATTTCCAGCGGTCGGAGACATGACCAGGAAGAAACCAGTGCAGCGGCTTATCGTCATGAGGCTCATGAGTACTCCGTATGTACATAGATTGAGGTGAAGGTTGTGACTACGAGGCCAATGCTCACTGGCCCAAGATGAGAAAGCTATCAGTAAGGTTAGGAGGACCTAGAACATAGGTGGATGAGAATGAACCCTAGTAGGAATGTCGTGTACTCCGTACATGAAGGTTCTTTGACCCTACGAGCGACATACCAATTCCAGACAAGGCCCTTGGCAAAAGCGAGCCAATACAATTGCTTACTTCAAGCTCCCGTTGGCAGTGTTCATTACCACCCTTACTAGTAACATCATATGACGAGGATGATGATGATGATGGCAGTGATGCGCCGGTGGAACTCTAAAATATTTTGACTCAAAGCGTTCGCAGTCCTGAGGTTCCCATCCTGTAACACCACATGGAGGATACCCCAAGTGTGTTAAAATATAATCAATAAAAAGAAATATATTGAAAAAAAAAAGAGAGAGAGAGAGAGAGAGAGAGAGAGAGAGAGATAGAGAGAAAGACTCCTGACTAAAGTTCATGATTTTTTTTCTCGCAATACGTAGTTCAAGGAGGATCTTCTCGTTGAGATTCGAGTTCCGCGGGGACCAGAAAAGGAAAAGGGTTCAAATTCAGGAGTCTAGCCGTATTGGTGGCTATTTTCGGAACGGCTCTTCCGTGAGGGAGAAAAAACAATCTGGGGGCCAAGTGGGATGGATACTTGAAAACTCAAACAGCCTTCTATTGGCATCCACCGGGAAAAAGTGGGACTTCAAGGACGCGGAGAAAGAGAGATAACGGTCCCGATCCATTTCTTAATTGAAGAATGAGAATGGATAACTGAGACGGGAGAGAAAAATCCAGGCTTAAGTCATTGGAGATTGCGTCCTTACGGGTACTGCTGGTGTAATTGTAATTGGGGAGTAGCCGCTGAACGATGGGCTTACGGCCGAAGATCCCTGGCCAGTGGGGTGGTAAGGCCACGAGTATCCAATGATAGTAATCAGGACCCACACGGACCTTTCCAATTGTGGCTTAGATCCCCTCGTCTATCAGGCAGACATCCAAGACGACTCAGCCTCCATCGTTGTCTTTCATCTTCCAGACATATCATCGAATGTCCATCTCCATCGTCTCCTTCGAAGTTCCATATCTACAAGGCTTCAATCCTCCGACCTCCTGCCTTTTGTTCAAATTTTGACCCTCTCTTAAGGCACTACTATACACAATCAGCTAAGGGCGCTGTCAGACGGTTTCCGCTCTACGGGGCGCCTATCCCCCTTTTGTAATTCTCGAATTTGAATGACCGGTTATCGCTCTATACCCACTACTTCACTTTGGCGTCATAACAATACCAAGAAGAGTAAGAACCCCTCCTCAACCACGACTACCTTTTTATATCTTCTTTTTCTATTGCGCCTTTTCGTACTGTGCTACGGGTGGTAATCTATAGAATGACTACTTATCAATGGACCACTAGACATTTAAATATCGACAACTATTGTTTTGAGCGTCTCTTCGACCATGTCTTCCGCTCAGCCTGTCGACGAATCAGACCGGCGTCATCCTCGACGTCGAGTACTTAATCGTCCTCCGCCCTCGCTCTCGAGTGACTCGTCACCACCCCATCTACTCCCGTCGAATCTGCGCTTGATTAAAGGAGAAACTTTCCACTCTTCCAACCGACCCAGATCCGACCGTGATCCCATCCTAGATTTAAAACTGTTACCACGCCGCTCTCCAACGTGTCCTAAAGCCCTGGAAGCTATAGCTGCCGGCCAGCGGCGTATGGCCCATATTCTTAACCGCTTCGATCTCGACTCTCTTTCAACGCGCGACTCATTGGAATCCCAAGACGAACTCCCTGTTCCTCGAGGCATTTTGAGGACACATGTTAAATCCAGTGCTTCTAAGGAGGATTCTACCAAGCAATCTGAACCTACTCCACAGGAGCCCAAGGAGTCACACAAGAAGATTCGAAGAGTGAATCACCACACATCCGACAGCGGCCTAGGCAGTTCTATTGGCAGCGCCGAAACCATGTCATCTACTAAGGGCAACGGTAAGTACTGGGTGACAAGTCATTCTTTGTCCGTTGCGGGCTAACTCCCTGACAGTGACAGCTGGCCAAGTGTGCCAAGCTAGCGTTGGACACAAACTGTCTGCTACTGCCCGCGTTGAGATACAGGGCCGTATTCTTTTCCCCCTGCTTATGAAGGATAAGTTTCAGCTATTCCATCCTCTTGTTCGATGCGCCCATCAGCAAATCGAAAAACAGCAGCTCAAATGTTTGCGTGATGTTGAAAAGACCCTTCTCTTTTCCACTCCTGTAAGTTGCCCGCCATAGTAACCCGTTGAGCATCGCTTATATCGTTTCTAGGACGTGAAAGCGCCCACTGCAGCCTGGTACTCCTTCTGCCGATTCACGATTCACTGCCTTCACGAGACTTCTGGTTATCTTCGGGGCAGAGATTTGACCTTGCCCAACGATGTGCCATATTCGAACAACTACTTCCTCGACCTTATTACGCAGATCAACCGCTTCGCCAGGATTCGAGACGCAACCCGGTCCCGACAGGAATCTGCAACCAACGGCGAAAAGGCCGCTAAGTCCCTGTATGTTCATGTCCTTGGTTTCTGGAAGATGATGGCTGATTTCAATAATAGTGAACCCCGACTTACTCTTGAGGGTGGAATGTCCGAGACTGGACGGCCTGCTGAGTTGGTCATGCACAAGGATGGCAAGTCCATCTCCCTACAGACGGGAAAGCCATACGACGAGCACGCCATCCCAACCTTCAAGCGCACCCTGAGTGTTGAAACGGTTGACGAGGGAGTTGAACGGTCCATGGCCCGTCGCAAGAAGAATGCTCCCCCGATGGATATCAACCAGAAGTGCCAGTTCTGCGACAAAGTCTTGAAGCGACCATGTGATCTTACGTAAGTGCCACACTCTCCTCTCATCCAAAATGTACATGCCATGTTAATAAAAAGTAAAAGTAAACACGAGAAGACCCACTCGCGTCCTTACAAGTGCCCTGAAAGGGGATGCAAGTATTTCGAACTGGGCTTTCCGACCGAGAAGGAGACGGAGCGTCATTACAATGACAAGCACTGCAAGAACCCCCGGCTATTCAGATGCCATCAGCCTGGCTGCACCTACGCATCTAAGAGGGAGAGCAATTGCAAGCAGCACATGGAGAAGACGCACGGTTGGGTGTATGAACGGACGAAGAACAACGGCAAGAATAAACCTGTCAAGCAAGGGTCCGCTCAGCCTACCCCCCAAAGCAGCGGTATTCCATCTCCTGCTGCCTCCCACCCGACAGGTGATTTCTCTACACCCACGACGGGCCCCACTGTTTCCCCCAGTGAACCTCCTATCGCCTTCCCTGAAACAATACCGTTCTCATTCGCCGACCCTCCCGTTCCGACCCAGACCGAGGACTTTCAATTATTTTCAAACAGCCCCACTTCGCTTGGTGGTTCTCCCTACCATAACATGAGTGATGCCCAGGGGTTTCCACCTGGCGCAAACTTCGACCTGAACCAGCCCCAAGTGCCCGGTATTGGAAGTCCTGCCTCCGGATCGAGCGAGTTTCTCACACCACCCTCTGGAAGCACTCACTCCCCCTACGATCCTATCAATCCATTCCCCGACAGCTCGATGTTCTCATTTGAGCCGTACATGCAGCCTAAGACCGAGGAGAGCTTGTTGTTCGTGAGCGGCGGATTTGGCGATGTGCCTAGTATGTTCGAGCAGAATCCCATGGATTTTCTGACCGACCCGATGTACAACTCAAACTTTATGGGCTATGAGACTGTCCAGCCGCAGCTTGAGGCCAATCCAAATGCGCAGTTTGGACTGGATGGTTGGGATGATTTCATGTGCAAACCCGACCAATCTTCCATGTAATGTGAAGGACCAGGACTATAGTCCCGTTATTGATGCAATGCTGTCTTATGGTATAAAACCTTCATTTTTGTTTTTAAAAATATGTGCAATACGCATGGTGTTTGGATAGGGGCCTCGTGTATTAACGGCTTTACGGCGGACTAACGGTGTTCGAATCAGCAAGAACTTGGTATCATTGGCTTTGGAAGTTTTCATCACTATTCTTCAACAAACACATTCAAATCAGATCAACATCTCATTTCTGTTAGCATTCTTTTGTACCATCGACATCGAAAGTCGCATGTCACTATTTTAAGGACACAATCACTATCTTCAGAGCCTCTCTAATGTTTGGACGATAAATTGCTAGACATCTACACTCTTGCTCTTGGTTAGGAATTGCATACCATCCTCTAAGATCATACTTTATCCTTCCCTTGTAGTCCATAGTCAGTGTAGTCAGTTCTGTGTTTGACCGGGAGACACAGTATCGACGGAGTTGTACACATGAAGGCAAGTAAGAGTGTCGATTTCATATTGTCGCTGTCTCTGCATGTTTAATGACCCCCTCGGTGGAGTGTTGCACAATGCGTGTCTCCTGTGGCCCGTGGACTACCTTCAGTTATTTATCCATGACTTGCTATCTGCTTACCACTTGCTCCCAGACAAATCCGATATCTTCACACTGAAGTTTTTTTTTTTTTTTTTTTTTTTTTTTTTTTTTTTTTTTTTTTTTTTTTTTTTTTGGCCTTGATGACACCCAAGTCTACCGTTAAGATATTGGACGACGCAGTTCGCTTTCAAGATCGAGACACATGACAATGAACACATGCACCGTCACAGTTTAAGGTCATAACCCAAATGGGCAATCTCGGACTGTGGAAGTAAAGACCCATCTGTGAGAGAAATTAATACATGACCAGAACAAATCATTCAATTACACCATACTATATCCATCGTTCTTCGAGTAGCGGAAACAGGCATAGAAAATCAAGCAGTAAAGGGCTGACCACCACCGTCTGACTACTGCAGGTGATCCTGCTCAGGCATTCAGCTCAGAGAGCGCACAAACCTTCAACCTGTTCAAGAAGATCATATTCATATGTCCCTAAGAAACTTGGACCATTCCTATACAACGTCAAATACAGTAAACTTCATGCTTCATAATATTTTATGTTACAAGATTGGAAGTCATCTACCGAAATCTCTCGTAGAATCCCGCCTCCTCCATTCGCTCCTTGACCCTCTGGATTGTTTTCTCGTCGTATAGGTCTTCTGGTTTCTTTCCACCCAGGAGAACTTCCTTCTCGTGTCGGGCGCTCTCCTCCTTGGTCATACACACAAGGTCCTTCAGCTCAAACGGTAGGAATTTCTGTCCTTGCTTCTCCCACTCAGGGTCAGGCACGAAGCCGCGAGCGGGCCGCTCCCATGGAACGAGGATGAGTCGGCCAGGAAGGCCGGTGATAGCACTCTTTCCTCGCCAGATGTCGTCCACAAGGAAAACGACGTCGCCCTTGGTAATTGGAAGACGAAGGCCAATGACATGTTGACCAACTTCAACTCTAGCCAACCGTTCCATGAAACCCTGGGTAGCCGTCTGGACCGAGTCATAAATTTTATCCTTGCCTTTTCTGGCAATGCTGTAGTCTCTCGGGTAACCTGCAATATCACAGATAACATGGTTTGCCACGGTGTATCCAAAAACCGCAGGCATGGTTCCAAGAACCGGTAGAATTCGCGCACGGAAGTCTGGCAGAACGCTGAGCTCGCCAACTTGGCCCTTATTGAATTCTTCCTCTGCAAGTGGCAAGAGACTAGCCTTGCCTGGGCCGGGCTTCTCTGTCGAGAATACGACCGGGATACCAGTGCTTACTCCGAGGATCTTAAGACGTCGACGAGTGCTGCGCGAGAGAGGGTCGTCCGTGCTTGTCGAGATATCGCCCACTGTTACGCACGTAGGATCGGACTTGCATCCTGCACCCATCGAAGAAATTACGGGAATTGAGTGTGAATGACAGTAGTGTAGCAGCTCGACCTTGGAGGTGATGTTATCGATACAGTCCAGCACGTAGTCTGGCTTTCGCCCTTTGTCGCTATCGTCCATCGACCACGGAGCAAGTAAACCATCGGCAACAGATCCGCTGAAGAGTTCGTTTCGGCAGTCGAACTTAGTCCATGGTGTAATTTGTTCCAACCGTTTGCGGATGCAGTGCACCTTCGGCGTCCCGACATCAGCAAGCGTCGCGAGAGCATGTCGGTTTAGAGAGGATAATGTGACTTGGTCGAAATCAATCAATCGTATCTTAGAAGCACCCGACCGGGAAAGGGAGGCTGCAGCATGCGACCCGACACCTCCACATCCCACAACTATTATAAAAGATGAACGAAGCTTCTCTAGACCCTCGTCGGTGAGGAAGACACGATTACGGGCAAGTTGTTCAAGGATAAGCTCTAAGCAAAATCGACAGTTAGCTAACAAGTCGAGATGACGTCCACAAGATATATGTATTTACCGTCGTCGTAGTCCCCCATCTGCGCTCTGCGCGCAAGCGCCGCACTGCGCTCATCTTCCTTGCTCAATTGTTGTACAGGGTCTGCGCCACCGAATTTGGTAAGCTACGGCAGAGTTAGCAATAAAGAGTATACCATATAGTGGGCAAGATAAATACCTTCGCGGCGATATGTTTCTCATCGATATTCGGAATAGATGCTTTCAATTCCTTGACGGCTTCTTTCCTTTTGAGCGCTTGATACCCAAAGATAGCTCCTGCAACAGCAGCCCCCGAGAGCACAGCTGTAGCGGCAAGCTGTGTCTGTTGGGAGCCAGCGTGCCGCTGTATCCAAGAAGACATTTCAATAACCTATCTCTTATACCCTTCTCTTCCGGGTATTATGTGATTTCTAAATTGAGCGCGGATGACAAGCGTCAATGAACAGTTCAAACGACCTAGTAATTCGTCAGGCCACTGCGCATAAGTTTTAAGAATGACTATTTCTGGGGGAGATTCTTTTAGGAATCAAGAAGTACCTACCATTGCGATTCCAAGATAGAAGTGTCTATGCCTCATACGTAATGCCATAGAATTTCTCGGAGTCTCGTCGGCGGTCATCATACGGTCACGTGCGACCGTGCCATTAGTTCTAGACAAAAACAACTCTTCTCCCTTCCCTCCTTCAGCAAGTTGGTTATCTAAGTCTGGCCGGCAAACCAGGTAAGTTATGCACTTTTACTATACGGCCGAGTTCTCCCACTGACTCAGACGTGTACAGATCTTAAGAATGACTACTTTTTCTTAATCCCGATGACGATAACCATTCACTAGAGCTTTTCATGACACCTGTGTATCGCACGATACAAGGCGATGGACTTTATCCTTCGCACTGCCGAATGGAAGAAGACATCATGCTGCAGCGTGGGTGATTGAGACAAGAACAGAGATCTAAGGGATTATAAAAAGCAAGTCTCTCGTACCAGTGTGGCGATGTCGCGTTGCGTTCACATGGTTGAACACAGTATATCTTCTAAAGCTCCTATCCTTTTTTTTTAATGCTTAAGATCTAAAAGCTGGGCTGTGCTTACACAATTTTATCTCCGTCCTTGGAAAACCGTTATTGCTCAACTGCGGGCACTGGAAGGGTACCCCAATTAATTGAACTCCTCGAGATTGCTCTCCTTTTGCTTCGATTAACCCACCCCAGGTATAGCAGATGTATGCCTCTTGACTCCCCTCGCACCGTATGATAACTAAATACTTCAATGCTCCTGATCAAATTACTCCGCTTACAACATGGCCAAAGAGTGAAAACCAAAATGACTCTTCTGACTGACTCATGACATGATTTACTTTGCTAGCTAACAGACAGACACCTTTTGTTTTCCTACCTGTTTTTCTTCTCCCTTTTTATTCCTTCAAGGCGTTCATAGGATTATGATTGCGAGCCCGGTGACGAGGTGAAACCAAAAGCCAAAGTTGTATGGTATCCGGCAATCACGTGTGCAAACACGGTTCACAACAGCCTGGAAACCGATGAGAACCAGAGAGCTAATCTGAGGGCCATCCACCAATCCAATCTATTTGTTTATGTTTTGCTCTATTAGTAAAGAAGTGCTTCCAGGGTCTGGCAGTTGAAGTACATTATTATTCTATGTACATGAATTATCCTCAGTTATCTCGCTGCCGGTTTTAAAAAATGATCTTGGCTTGGCCAATTAACCACTTCGAAGCCTAGTTCATAAGGATATAGAATGTAGAGTATATAGAAGAAACAAACACGCACGGCGTGTAAATAGATCATTCGCTCGCTCGTAAAACAGATGCAAAAATTAGAGCGTCCAAGCCGGATACCTAGCCAACGAGAGCCAATGTTCGTTGACCCTAGCCTTAAAAAAATTCATCCATTTGGATCTGCATACAGTTTCTCAGAAAAAGAATTAGGTATCCTGTAAATAGATAGGTCGACACTTAATTGGAATTTCTAAGCTTCTAAAGGCTAGAGCCAAGCCAATGTCCACAGCGCCGGCAAATTCGGCCACTTCTCCTGCCAGGCTGCAAGAATTTCCGGGACCTTCTCATCGAAACTCCTCCGAGCCTCACCGGTTCCGTTTTCCCAGCCTTCAGAGTTATTCGCTTTGCGTTCCTGGACGGCAGCCTCGTTGAGTCGATTAGCTAGTTCGAGAATGGCCTTCCCTCCGACTAGAGCTTCCTCGTGGTTATCTTTAATATCGACATTGAATACATGGACGGGTCGGTTGAGGAGCGATCCTTTATTCATGAGATCGTCAACAACGGCATCCCAGCACCGCTCCTCACAGGTGATAATGACATCGACCACGCCGCCCTCGGTCCCCAGGGCGCCTTTGTCGCCTTTCGCGACGTGGTCCACGCGGGGCATACCAGGGACCCAGTCTTGGAAGCGCTCCGGCCCCCATTTCAGGTTCCGGTTGCGTTCGAGCATGTTTAAAAGACCGTTGTTACGATAGAGCCTCTCATCCTTGGAGTACAGTTCCTCGTACATTTGGGAATACGAGGTGGTATTGAAATTGTACACATTAGGTTGCGTGATGGATGGGCCTGGCAGACGGACCAGGGATCCCGTCCCAAAGGAAATAACAGGGAAAGGAGACGGTGCAGTAGATAGACGGAGATGGGCTTCCATCGAACGGTTTTGGTTCGAGGCGCACACCGTGCAAAATCTAAGTTTGTAAGAGTCTGACTGTTGCTCCTGGGTAGGGGCGGCTGCAGTCCCGTCTGAAGACTCGGTCTCCGTTGGTGCTGCCATGGCAGACTCAGGAGGGGGAGGGGGAGGAGGCGGAGGATCCGGAGTTGCAGTGCCCGCACTGGCTAATCGTGGATCATAGGCCATGTTGCAAAGAATTATACGCAGGCCAACAGAATAATAAGTGTATGTGTGATGAGGAAGGGGAGGGTTCAGTAAGAATCAAGGAGGCTGGAAGATGTGTTCACTAGTTGGTCCCTGCAACGACTACGCGGTATTAGCAACGTCACACAAAACCAATTCGGTGAGTAACGACAGCAGAAAGCGAATTGCATTGATTCAGAAAGATGAAAAGCGTATAAATAGGTTTGTCCGCATAATGTTCTCGGACAGCTCCAATAATAGAGATCATCATGTAATGTAATTGGAATAAGAAAACGGGCGAAAGCAAAGGAAGGGTGTCCGTACCTTAGAGGATCGTCGCATTATCTGCAATTAAATCTATTAACTAAAGTTCTGCGGCTGCGTTTGTGATGAGCAAGGGCCGCAGCCCTGGAAGGTAAAGAGTGAAGAAGAACTTTGGGGGTATTTTGCATCCGCGTCGAAGCTTTTGTGGTCACGCGTGCTTAGTCAGCAATAGGTTTCCGAGGCTTTCTCAGGTATCCATACCCATGGGTGCCTCAGGACAAGGTGGGGCCGAGAACGTTCTTATGCAGAGATCCAAGACTCCCAAGGGCTTGTTGGTGTCACCTCTTGATATGTAAATATTTTTCTAAGTTGTGTTTTTGACATATGAAAGAAAGTCTATTGGACTAAATAACTATGTAGCCCATATACTACCATGCGTAAATACCAGACAAAGAACGCATGCACGGTCACATAGTTGGAGTGAGGGGCAACGAAGTGAATCTCAGTAGAAATACCACCGGGAATGCGCACCAGTAAATCCCCCACTAAACAACCACAAGAGAGCCCAAACACCGGACCAGCTGCTCCAGGAAAAATTAGGGAAAGAGAAGGAAGCGCAAGAACTCAAGATGAAGGCAGCCTTAGTCGTCGTTGACATGCAAGAGGACTTCTGTCCACCCGTAGGTCGCCTTCAAAATCTACAACGCATTATCTAGGATGTCTGACACTTACGGATTCCCAACAGAACGGAGTTCTTCCGGTCCAGGAAGGGCGTGCAATCGCACCTATTATAAACGAGTTGTTGGCACACCAGGGGTTCGCGGTACGGGTGGCCACACAAGATTACCACCCAGTGGACCATATCTCCTTTGCCAACAGCCACCCCCGTCCCAACAACCGCCCTTTTGAGAGTGTGATAACCGTGAACAACCCAGCACCGGGGAAAGAGCACGAAACCAAGCCACAAAACCTCTGGCCAGCGCACTGTGTTGGGGAAACCAGGGGAGCCGAGATCATCCCCGAGATTCAGACCGATAACATCGACCTGTATGTGAAGAAAGGTATGCACTCTCAGGTGGAAATGTACTCCGCTTTTGCCGATGCTTTCGGGAATGTTGATCCTTCCATTACGGATCAATCGGTGGACGCCGACCTCAAGGACTTCCTGGCTAGCAAGGGCGTCACGGATGTCTTCGTGGTCGGTTTGGCGGGCGACTACTGCGTTAAGCACACAGCTATTGATGCCGCGAGGGTAGGCTTTAAGAGCTACGTGGTTGAGAATGCCACTCGGTGTGTCGTGCCGGGTTCGGGTTGGGACGGAGCCAAGCGGGAGTTGAGGGAGGCGGGAGTATCCATCATTCAATCAAATGGCCCTGAGATTTCTGGTCTGGCGATCTGAGCTCTCAGATTGTATCGTTCAATTGTGACTGACCAGGGTGGACTCTTTCAGGATCATTGTTTTGTGGATGGCGGTGTGCTTGTTCTTGTTGGTCTGGCCATCATAGATAGTCGTTAGGTAGGTAGTATAGCAGTTACCCGAAATGAATGACGATTTCAGTAGCAGTTTAAATAGTTCAGCTTGATCTGGAACTGTAGCTTTCGACATGTCCTATATACTAATGCACCATGTATTCCCGATTGAATTGATCCTGTAGTAGATAAGGACAAACGGTGTACTTTAACGAGGGCCACTTAATGCAACGGCCCCAACGCCACAATTCTTCTAGTGACAATGTTCGATGTGATAGACTAATAGTCACATTGAGATATCCCAGGCCATCTGAGGCGACTTGGACTAGAATCGACCAACATACCTGGATGATACTCGGTATATTCGATACGAAGCTACGGCATGACAGGTCTCCACTGTGACGTATGTCTGCGCATCCCTTCAATGGCGATAACCAACTCCCAACTAGCGAAAAAGGCAATCACCGATTAGAAAAGCCCCCAGCTAGGATGAGATCTTTGATTGCCCATCATGAAACAAGGGCGTGTGGTAGCCGTAAGCCGATAATCCCTTCTTGAATGGTTCCGGGGCGTGGGTCATAGAACGACGATCCTCGAAACCGTCGCTTGCCACGCATTCGGAAGCAATCCCCGACCGTTATTAGGTATGGGGTAACCAAATCACGTCTCCTTTTCTTTGTTTACAGGGTCCTCCCACTGCTCCCACACAAGACCCTGACCATACTCTGTCTTTTGTATCTGCTAGACCTTGTCATACACTGGCTATTTGGATCTTGTGTGTACATACGTCATGGCTACCACGCTTAGACCTTCTGTTTCCGTCGCAACATTCACTTTCCTCGATAGAAAGTTGCAAGCGCCCGATGTGAGCGCTGCTACGACGCTCTCGCACCCGACCACCAACCTGTCGGGCGATTCCTTGCCGTATTGGCTGGTCAACGTCCCTCCTGACAGATGGCCGGCTGAATGCCCTAGCTTTCTCCGTGATATCTGTGAGAAGAATATCCAAATACTGTCGACTCCTGACGAACAATATGAGAGACAAGGGTGGGGACTAGTGAAGGAGATCGTCCGTGAGTGTTCAACGGTGTGTAGGGGATTGTTGGGGACCGCATCTGATGATCTAGGAACCAATCAAATCGATCGCTTCCAACGCCTTCCCAGTGATCTGAGAAAGTACCTCGAATACAAGGAGTGGATTGTCGCCGAGTATGGATCCATCATGCGGTTTGTTGTGAAGGAGCGACTACGCTGGGGAGAAGGCAGTCCTGACGACCTTAAGCCCAGAGGGCGCCCATTTGAGTTTGACGGTGAGTTCGTGTTCAATCCCGCGCGATATAGATCTCTGTGAACCGAGTCGCTGATATTATATGTAGAGGATATTCGAATTTTGCACAACGACTGGCCGTACGGAATCGAGAAAGATATCGTCCATTTAGTAGTGTGGACCAAGTTCGAGCTGGAAGATGATCCGGTGACCGACGATCTGACACCGCGGGCCAGGCAAGAGATTGATAACTATGTGAAGAAGACATTTTGCTCGCGAGTACCATCAGAGAAAGTATGTATCCCGTGCGTGCGGTGGGTGTGATGTCTGCGGCCTTCGTGATTCCGTCCCATGGTCAAGTGACGACTGACCATTATTGCAGGTCATCTGGTTCAAGAACTGGAAGTCTCTCAAGTCAGTGCATGCGGTCGAACATTTTCATGTCATGCTATATAAACCGGATCCAGAATTCCTGAAAGAAATCACTGGAAGGGATGTACCGATGGTTGCAAGGATGTGAGAATTGATTCGTACTAGTAGTACCAGTAGGTACTTGACTGTTTGTTGCTGCTTCAGAGCGAGAGAGATCCCTTTTTCTCTTTTTCTTTTTTCTACTTTGGCGCTGATTGGGATTGGACATGTTTCGGGTTAGGCAAATTATGCTTGTTTTGGTCTTAGTGCCGTCCAGGGTCATGTTTTTTTTCTATTTTTCTCCTTTCTTTTTGTTTCCAAATGACCATCTCCCAGTCACCTTGTATAGAAGTTGATAGGATAGATTTCAATAATCCAAAACCGCGACGAGAAGGATTGTATGGATGTATAGATGAATGGATGTACAGCACCAGTATTGCAAAGCGAAGTACTCCGTACTCCGTAAATAAATGACGAGTACTAAGTACTAGGCTTTGCGAATGGAACGTTAATGGAACACTTTCCGAAGGCTCTGAGATACTCTGAATGGCTACGTAATCCCCACTTGCCAAGATGGACGGCCCCTCCTCTATCGATGGAGCTCTCGAAGGATCGGTGAGAAAAACTTCCTCTGGTTGAGCATGTGTCTAAGGGAGATTCTCTTTGGCTCCGTGATTCCACAGACCTCTGATGGAACCGTACTGTGTGCAGAAGATTCCTTTCAGCTTAGATCTACCCTTATTCAGAAGAGGGGTACATACAACCTGCATACTCTGCGGCATGGCTGTAGGTATCCGGGTGAGTGGTGGGAAACGAGAGATGATCTTCTGTTGAGATTCATGCATTCCCTTTTCGGAGGACATATTTTCTCTCCTGTTCTCAAGTATCCACCGCAGCTTATATAAATCGTAAACCCACCTCAACGTGTACCGACTCTCTCTTTCTCGCTTTTTTTCTTCTCTAATAAAAGTTCCCCGTTATTGTCGAGGATTTCTTAAGGACAGAGATCTGGGTTGTAGTTCCTTGTCTTTCTTTCCTTAGGAACCTGATTGATATCAGGTGATTGACGTGCAGTCCAACAACGTCAGTGTTGTTGTTTTTCTTTTAGAAACAAAAAACAGAAGAAGAGAACGAATACGAACTAAAAAATCTCCCCAACGCGACTACTACTACTACTACTACGACGACGACTTCTAATCTGCCCCAAGCGACCAAACAAAAAAACTCTTTCGAACTCCATTCTTCTTCAAAATTATTGATTGGATTAAAACTCAGCATTGGTACTGTACTTATTAGTCGGCAGTCATGGCTATACTTCCGCATATCCGCCGTCCGTCGTCGTTGGCGAGTCCTACTACTAGTAAGTTACATACATACACATACTTGACTTTACAGACTTTAAACGTCACCTTTCCGTCTTTTTTTTTTTTATCTGATTTATTTTTTTTGTTATATTTTCCCTCCCACTGTCGAAAACGTCATCCCCCCTCAGTCTTTCCTCCCCCTCCTTCCTGCCTTCCACACCCCATACTTTACATCCATACATACATAACATACGTCCATACATACATTCTTAATTTTTGTAGTCCATTTTCTTCTCCCCTTAACACCACATAGTTGGCATCCCACCATCTTTCTTATACCTCTTCTCTCCTCCCCTCCTCTCCCATCATGTCTGCTGACTGGGGCTCTTTCTTCAATTCCTCAGGTAACCGTTCATCCACGGATGAACCCAATGTTGTGGCCGGGGATGATGACACCGAACCCGACCAGGGTAATGGTACGTAGTAAGGAAAAAAAGAACAGAAAATCTCCCGGCGCATGAGAGAACTCTCTTGCGGTGAAATCTCCTAGGGAGCTTAAGATGCTGACCTCTCAGTCCTGTCGCACATTATCAGCCAGCTCCGCCCGGGAGCTGATCTGAGTCGGGTGGTGTTGCCTACCTTCATTCTAGAACCCCGGTCTATGTTGGAGCGGATCACCAAGTATGTTGCTATAGTTGTCCGTGCTGTGTCGCTCAGAACTAATCTTCCCTTGTCACTAGCTTCATGGCCCATCCGGAGACCCTTCTGCCTATGCCCACCGTCGATGATCCCCTCGAACGCTTCGTCTCTGTGGTCAAGTTCTACTTGAGCGGCTGGCACATCAAGCCTCCGTATGTCTGCTCTTGTGGCTACCCATCACTCGGGTGAACCGGAACCTTCGCTAACACTCTATGACAGAGGTGTGAAGAAACCGCTCAACCCGATTCTGGGAGAAACCTTCACTGGCTACTGGGATTATCCGGATGGAACCCGCGGATATTATATCGCTGAACAAACCTCGCACCACCCACCCAAATCGAGCTATTTCTTCATGGCTCCCGAGCACAGTATCCGGATAGATGGGACGCTGATCCCCCGAAGCAAGTTCTTGGGCAATTCGGCCGGAAGCTTGATGGAGGGAATAGCCGTTTTGCGCTTTTTGAATCGAGGTTCGAACAAGGAAAAGGGCGAGCGATAGTATGTTTCGCTCATGTCTGCCTCCGTTCGTGGCGCCGCTACTGACGTCAAATCTAGCATCTTGACTCAGCCGAATATGTACGCCCGGAATATTCTAATCGGAAAGATGAAATATGAGCTGGGTGACCACAGCTATGTCAGATGCCCGGAGAACAAACTAGTTGCCGATATCGAGTTCAAGACCAAGGGCTACTTCACCGGCGCTTATAACCAAATCGGGGGGACGATCAAGAACAGCGAGACCGGCCAAGTATACTATGAATTGTCGGGCTACTGGAATAAGGAGATGTTCATTACAGATGTCCGGGTATGTTTGCCCCCACTCCCCAAAAATGGCATCTACTAGCTACGGGTATCTAACTGGCGCAGACCCATAAGAAGGAACTTCTGTTCAATGCAAGCACCGCCACCCATACCCCTCCTCAGGTGCGGCCCATCGCACAGCAGGGCGAACGCGAGTCGCAGCGGTTGTGGCAGACTACCGTCAAGGCACTCTTAGAGCGAAACCACGAGGTGGCCACAGATGAAAAGACGAAGATCGAAGATCGCCAACGAGAAGAAGCAGCCAAGCGGGCCAATGACGGAGTGGAATGGCATCCGAAACTCTTCCGTCGGGTTCAGGGAGGCCCTGGTGGCGCCGACGAAGGCGAGGAGGATCTTGACTGGATCATCAACGCACAGATGTAAGTCTCTATAGGTCCGCGTGGTTACTTGAAACTCACGAGAGTCGCAGTGACGCGCACAACCCCGAATTGGCCACCAAGCAGATTTTATCCATTGCCCCGATCTTAGAAGGTCAGACCGAGTCCTCTCAATACCAAATCCCACCTCACAAAGAGGGGCGTGAGGCGGCTCCACCTGACCACAACGGCGCTGCCCCGAGCGCAGCTCAGCCCGCCTCCTCCGGAGGTGAAAAGCTCGAAGAGGTGCAGCGCAAAGACACGCGAACATCGGACGTTGACACCTTCGTGGACGCCAAACCTTGATCGTATTCCCATGGGGATACGTGTGACTCACATCTCGGTGGTTTAGTATCTAACGACCGCATCTCGGACCAAATACAGGTCTCGGAGGGTCAATGAGATGAATTAAAAAAAGAGAAGATCGAGAAGCAAAAAAGAAAGGGTAGCGCAACCCGGAGTTACAAACGTGGTTAGCCTGCGGTGACGGAGCAAATGAAGGGACGTGACTGACTGACTTAGCCGTACATCAGAAGGTACTGTCGGACCCTATGACTCCAGGCCCTTGTCGTTCAAAACCAGGTTTCGACCGATATGCCCTACCGAACCTCTACTGGATACCCGATTGAATATTCTGTCTTTATAATTAGTATATCACATGGCAAAAAATACAGGGTCGGTTGGTCGGCATACATATAGGAGTATAAGAAGGACGGATGGGAGCATATAATCTGTCGAGTTTCTATCGTCATGTGGTGTGGTTATCCTAACATGCAGTTCAAGAGTTGTGCTCTTCCACAATATAATCGAATACGTTTAGTTCTATTCTCTTCTAACCGTACATATTGTATTAGAGCAGATACTAATAGATTGTATATTGTATGCAATATGATATTTAAGATGGTACATTTAACTCCACTGGTATCACGTACAGTAACCACAATACAACCGACACGATCAACGCCAATACCGCCAACACCAAGAGACAAAATGCATAGACTCAACGACAACAGAGACAGAGCGAAGCGCGCAATAAGGAAAGAGAAGAAGGGAATTAAGCAGAAAACAATTCCCCCCTCTGCCCAACACCCCTCTCCAACTCTCGTCGTCGACTATTCTTACTCGCAGACCCACCGCCTTCTCTTTCCTCCCGCGCCTCGTCCTGCTCTGCCATCTGCTCCTCAATCTCCTTCTCCGTATCCTCCCGCAAACCCAGAATGTCCGGCGGAATAAAACTCATCTGCACGCTGGGTGCCCCCTGCATATATCGCAACTGCTCATGAATGGACTGGACAAGACCGGATAGATAGCTGCGCGGGTTCTTATTCTCGAGCTTGCGCATCTCGCTCAATGGCGGGAACAGCGAGTAATCTGGGCCAAAGTGGTTGCGGAAGGCGACAGTTTCGGGGATGTTAGGGTCGATGGTATCTTGGGCGTCGATGAGGATGGAGGTTTCGTGGGCCCAAGCACGGGAGACGTTGCGGGGGGTGTAGCCGCCGCCGCCGACAACGAGGAGGGGGAGGCCGAAGGTTTTGACGTAGGCGACGCAGGCGCCGTGGGCGGCGACGTTGAGGTTGAAGCAGCCGAGGCGGTCGCAACCGAGGGAGTCGGCGCCGCATTGGAGAACGATTGCGCCGGGTTGGTAGGTTGAGATGCAGGAGCCGATGACTTCGCGGAAAAGACGGATGTAGGATTCGTCGTCGATGCCGTCGTGGAGGGGGACGTTGACGGCGTGGTGTGCGCCTGGGTTCAGTGGGTGAGTTGGTCCGGTGCTGTCTAGGGCGCCGGTGCCTGGGAAGAAGTTATCCTTGTCGTATTTGTGGAAGGAGACGGTCAGGACGCGATCCGTGGACCAGAAGGCTTGCTCAACGCCGTCGCCGTGGTGCACGTCGATGTCGATGTACATGACGCGCGGGTGCAGACGGAGGAGCTGTAGGATGCCGAGGACGATGTCGTTCACGTAGCAGAAGCCGCTGGCCTCGGCCTTTTTGGCGTGATGAAGACCGCCAGACCAGTTAATTGCGATTTCGGATTGATTGTTGCAGAGCTTCCGAGCAGCGTCGATGGAGCCGCCAGCGTAGAGCGAGCAGTAGTTGTACAGACCGTCGAAGATGGGGCAGTCATCGCCGAAGTTGAAGCGCGCAATGTTCTCGCCTTGCTCTGGGTTCTCCATATCGCCGGGCATGACCTGGCGGAGGAAATCGAGGTAGTCTGTTTTGTGAAACTCGGCCATTTCTTCGTAGGTCGCTGAGCGAGCGAGATACAGGTCCATCGCATGGTGCATGCCGTAGGCCATGACGAGTTGTTTGGTCAGCGTCAGACGCCAGGGTTTCATCGGGTGCGATTGACCGAAATGGTGCGGTTCGACAGCTGGGTTGGCGTGCCAGGAGACGCGGTAGCCTTTGGGGCGAGCGATCCCATTTTGTTGGCGTTCATGGATGGTCTTTTGGTCGAGAGTGATGGTGGGAGTGGACGAGGGAGGGGCGTATTCTTGGACGATGGCAGAGCGTGCCATGATGTGAATTGGGGGGACGAGGGGAAGTGAAGAGATAGGACGGCAATGATAGGGAAAGAGGAGAAAGGTTAGGTATAGAGAAGAGAAGAAAGCCCCACTAGGAGAGCATTCTCAGAACATTGAAGGCGAGAGGCGAAGAAGAAAGAAGTATCGATACGATAAGCGGAAGAAATTCCCCAGACGTCGGAGTGCCAAGAAAATCCCGAGTTATGCCCGAGCCTTACTTAAGCTGTTCCCGATGTCGGCTTATGCGGCAAGTTGATATCATCGTCTTGTCACCTTTGGGGCGAATGAAATAGAAACTTCTTCACTTGGATAGCTTAATAAAGCTTGTCGGGGATTTTCCTACTGTAAAACGTTCTTAACTGCCGATCCCATTACCGGTGTAACTCCCTTTTAGTGCATATAAAGCTGTGGATCCAGGTCGTCACCTTTAAATCTTTTAGACCGGACGTAGTTCTCAAACTAGGACTGTTACTGCCCAACCTGTACTTAAACTTGGTCTCGATCAACTACATCCTAGGCTTTGTCCCCAACCAAATCCCCACAACACATACGATGCCGATGGTAACAGCAGCTACTGGTCTTC
Source organism: Aspergillus flavus (assembly GCF_009017415.1). Classification (NCBI taxonomy): domain Eukaryota; kingdom Fungi; phylum Ascomycota; class Eurotiomycetes; order Eurotiales; family Aspergillaceae; genus Aspergillus; species Aspergillus flavus. The sequence goes on from NC_092406.1 coordinate 4,093,868, forward strand.
GACGCACCCTTGAAGACCCGAACTCGTTCGTTGTTGCTCCCGGTGTATATGATGGCCTCTCTGCACGCATTGCGCTCTCCGTTGGCTTCGACGCCCTGTACATGGTAAGTTAAATTCGTCGGTCCCGCCACTCCCTCTCTGACTCTCATAGACGGGTGCTGGCACCGCCGCCTCTGTGCACGGACAAGCCGACCTGGGAATCTGCACCCTGAATGACATGCGCGCCAACGCCGAAATGCTCTCGAATCTTTCGCCAACTACACCCGTCATCGCAGATGCTGACACTGGTTACGGTGGTCCGATCATGGTCGCCCGCACGACCGAACAATACTCCCGCTCTGGCGTGGCCGCCTTCCACATCGAGGATCAAGTGCAGACGAAGCGCTGCGGACATCTGGGAGGGAAGATCCTTGTGGACACGGACACCTATGTGACGCGCATTCGTGCGGCGGTACAGGCGCGACAGCGCATCGGTAGTGATATTGTGGTCATTGCCCGGACAGACTCCCTCCAGACACACGGTTACGAGGAGAGTGTAGCACGTCTACGAGCAGCGCGGGACGCTGGCGCAGACGTAGGTTTCCTGGAGGGAATTACATCCAAGGAAATGGCAAGGCAGGTGGTGAAGGAGCTGGCTCCGTGGCCGATGCTGCTCAACATGGTCGAGCATGGGGCGACTCCGTCGATCTCGGCGGCTGAGGCCAAGGAGATGGGATTCCGTATCATCATCTTCCCGTTTGCCGGTCTGGGACCCGCCTGTGCAGCCATGCGCGAAGCAATGGAGAAACTAAAGGCTGATGGTATCCCCGGCTTGTCCAAGGAGCTGACTCCGCAGATGTTGTTCCGGGTCTGCGGGCTAGATGAAAGTATCAAAGTCGATGCGGAGGCTGGAGGAGCGGCATTTGAAGGCGGGGTTGATCTGAAGTAAGAGTTACGCCGTACTGTACGGTAAATGAAGGTCAGCTGTAACAGCATCGACTATTATCCTTTTGAACTAGGAATAACAACGAGCTCGACGGTGTCCCCTTATTGCATGATATCAAATCCAGAGTTTTTGTTCCCGTGATGATACGTTGGTCTCCATTTCTGTCATGTCTCCCAGAGCTCTCTCGTATGGTGTTTCGGGATTAGCATGCACGGTGCGTGTCAGACAAGGCGTGAGAGACTAATATGCTTGGCCTGAGTATATTGCTCCAGCACTAGACGTAGCATATCGCTCCCTCGGTCACGATGCCGCGTCACCAGTGTATGATGTAGTAAGTATACTCAATGCTAGTCTGGTCGAGAAGGTAAAATAAAGTATGGTCTTTGTTTGGCGTTGTGCGACCTTAACAGCGAGCAGTAGCGAGCTGCCCGATGATCGCGAGGGCCTTACTACGTATAAGACAATTGTAAGGGCGCTCCTGGTCCGGGATGAACTGGAGCTGCAGGTGATGCCAAGATCACTATATATCAAGCTGTGTCACGGCCGATAGCTGTCAGGCCCGTACATAGTAGGGATTGACGGGCGCCGGGACTCCGTCATTAACAGTGCACAATATATGCCAAGAAACTAGGGACGAGGTTATAGATAGGTGATGGATGATCATTAAGGCATCCCGGTGTTCTTCTGAAAGCAACCTCCACCAGCGTGTCGGCGGTCGAAGATACTAAGACGGAATGTAGATACTTCATCTCGAGTACTATCCCCGTATGCAAGTCGAACGAATACTCCGAAGGTGGGTAACTCTAAATCCAGGTGGTGAAGCTTGGCGACAATCACATGACCACTGCTTTGCCGACTGCCGACATTAAGTTTCAGGGATCATCCAAGACAGCTTACGAGTCCCTGGTCCATGTGGGTGGAAATTGATGGAGAGAAAAGGGTGAGCCTAAGAATATCCCCAGCTCAAATTTCGAGCAAGGAAAGTTGCTGCACAGATGAGATTAAGCCAGTCGATGCAATCTCCCGTTTCATGGTCAGCCCTTGCTTGGTTCCGTCGTCAACCGTGGAACGCGTACCCACAACAGTGCTGTTGATTTATGTTCCAATTGTGTAGTTGTGTAATTGCCATTTTCCACGGAGGTCCATCTCCCTCATTTTCGATTTTGAATGGCGCTGAGATTTTCAAGGGAGGGTACAGTGTACACGTTCCAGAAGCGTCCTAGGCCTTTCTGCTTTAGCGCACCGTCCGCTCGTATCCTCACAGGCCAGCTCCCTGAGATTAACCGGTGGCAATGGCAGTTGTGGACACAGGCACGGGCGACCATTGTGGATCTGACCCCTTCGTTAGTCCAGAATCCTGCTGTGCCGACCCTCATTGACCCACGACAGTAGCTGGCTGGAAGGGTCTACGGAAGTCTCTGTCAGGTGTTGCCTACACAGATAGAGACTATGGGGTTAAGATTTTGAGGAGGGGAAAGGAATGCAGGCGGGAATCGCGACAAGGGTTCACGACAGTCAAGGAGCAGTGAGGCACTGTATCCCCGGGGAAAAAATGGAAATCTTACAGAATACATACTACCTCATGCTCAAGATGAGGTGCTGGAAGTCTAACAAGTACTGTACTTTCGTGTGGGGTGCGAGTGATATCGTACCAATCAACAGATGGCCATCGTTACCTACTCATGTATGTACAGTACGTACTGTACCTGACATTGCGGTGAAGCGGAAGAGGGGATTCCAGTACTGCCAGAGTCATTGTACCTCGTATAGTATATAATATTATTGAAGTTCACCAACAATTGTCTCCGCTCGAGGGCTCGCAACGTAGCAGGTCAGATGTTGTCAGGCACCCCAATCGCAAGACGAGGAATTGGACAGATGCTTTGTCGGTCATGCAGGAATCATCACAGCAGCAGTCGATGACTTGTCATATCATGACGATCAGGCAACATTCCATCAATCTAATCATGATGATCGGAATGGAGATGTGAAGTGAAGCCTCATCGGACACGTCAAAGCTGTAACGGTTGAGATAGACATGGTGTCTCTTGAGAAAGAATGATTAGAAGACCACGGGATGTAAGCTGAGTAGTGGTACCCAAGTACATACTTACTCGAGTAGTTCTCCGTACTATACCGTATGGAAACCACGGTAAAGGTGTGATCACCCGGCTGCCGTTCCAAGGGACCAGAGTCTCGACCTAAGTGGGTAGTGGGCCCTTCAGGGTCTTTTGCACCAATGGAGACCCTGAAAACAACGCCAACGGGGAACGCTCAGGGACCGATGCCTCGACTCAACCAATGAAGAACCACAACACTTCTCGTGTCCCCTGATCGGCCCCCTTTTCATTTAATGAACCCCATTGATGAACCTCGCGCTGAAAGTATTATTACACTGAACATCCTCCCCCCAGTCACTCCATGATCTCTTTCTCTTCTTCTTCTCTATCACGATTCATTCCCTTACCTTGGGTTCGCAATACACTCCTTTCGTTAGTTTTGTTTTATAGAGCCTGTGGTTGCTCGAGACATTCCTTCAATCACCCACCAAAACACATTCCTTGATATTATTTGCGTTACCTGGTCGTACTGTGACATATACCTATTGTGATACCCACATCTCTCGTACATAACCCTGGTTATCTGTGAACATCCAACGCAGTTTTACCACCATGCAGCTCAAGAACTCGCTGTTCCTGCTCACCGCGTTGACGGCCGGTTCCGCCGTCGCCCGTATGCACGGCCACGAGCGCCGTCATGCTCACCACCACCTGCAGCACGAGGAGAAGCGCGCGGTCGGTGATATAGTCTATGCCAACTTTAACGGCGTCTGGAAGTCCTGGGTCAATGAGTGGTCCGGCGTCAGCGCTACCTCCGCCTCCGGCTCCACTCCCACTACAGTTTCCTCCTCGACTTCTTCTGTTGCCACTGCCTCCGCTGTCCCTACCGCCAGCAGTGGCCCTACCGTGACCACACCTGGATCCTGCAAGGAGTGGCATGCTCACCAGGACGGTGACGTGTACACTCGCGAGGGCTTCGGAGGACAGACCCCAAACAACGGCAAGCCTTACATCGACTACATCGGTAACCTTGGCAGCCCATACGGCAAAAACATCATCGAGGTCGCCGAGAGCAAGGCCTGCGAGTACAAGTATGTCGTCCGCATCCAGGGCAGCGAGAAGGATACCTGGACTATTGCCTTCTGGAACAAGATCGGCCCTGATCTCAAGCTCACTGGCTGGTACGGCAATGCTGTTCTGACCATCAAGATCAACCCCGGTGAGACCAAGTACGTTGCTTTCGACGAGGACACCCAGGCTGCTTGGGGTGCTGCCAAGGGTGACTCGCTTCCTCTGGACCAGTACGGTGGCTACGGCTGCACCTGGGGTGAAATCGACGTCGGCAACCTCAGCAATGATGCCTGGTCCGGCTGGGATGTGTCTGCCATCCAGGCCCAGAATGCCGGTCTCGATGTCCAGGGCATGAAAATCTGCACCCACGACAACCAAAAGTGCTCTTCCATCTCCAACTTAGCCAAGGCGGTTGACAACGCCTACACTGCCCTAGACGCCGGTAAAGACGGCATCGGTGGTGAATGGCCCGCTGGCCCTCTCCGTCTGGTTGTCGACATTGACTACGACTAAGCGTTGTTTCTGTGCCCTGTCGGTTCCTTTTTTTTACCTTTCCATGACTTTTCTTCTTCTGCAAAATTGGTTAGGGGTTGGAGGTGTTTTTCTCTTCATTGTACGCGGTGTGTAACGCTGCTTGAGCGCCGAAACCAGCATGTCCGGTTCCATCAAGCCCTGGCACCCGTGACCGCCATCCGGCCTTGACGATAGTGCATTCATTTCCATGTACATACATATACCACTGTTCACTGTCTATTTATTTAGTTTCATATCACGATAGAACCATGTACAAATTTGTCCATGCTCCGCCCGTAGCATTCCATACCTTTTCCCCTTGGAATGTACATGACACATACCTCCCCTATCTTAAATTACCATTCTTCCCAAACCTATCTCACGCCCTCTATATAATAGCCCTAATTCGACCTTGAAATCCAGAGCAACCCCCCAAACCAAATCCCAGACCCCAACAAAGAGACCCTTTCCAAACACAGAAGATAAAAGGGACCCATCTATAAATAACCCTCACGTCAGCAACCCTCCCCTTTTCTATAATTGGCATCATATCTATATTCAGATCAATCGGTATCCTCACCTCTAGAGTTCGCTTAATATAGACTCCATCCAGCACGCCGCGTCTAAGAATACTGAGTCTATAAATGTAGTTTCAGAGTCGGAGGTGACGTATCAGATATAGAGAGTCTAGTTAGGCTAAACGTCGAAGGGCAGGGAGTGTTGTGTAATTTTGTATGGGGTTCTTTGAGTGATTGATTGGTGGGTGGTGTGGTCCTGTGGGTGTAATGTACGTACTCCGTCCATATGTATGTATTGCATTATGTGAGGTATTGGTGCGTAGGTGTATTAGGAGTATGTGCTGATGGATGAGGTTATGGGAATGTGAGTCTAGAATGGGTGTATGTGTGATATTTGACAGGGTCGTTGGCTTTTCAGTTGGGGGATGGTCATATATGGAGCCGTTGTCCTATTGAAGTCTGACATCAAGTACATATCATATCTATGGTACAAGTAGGTCCGGTGTTGACTTGTGTGTTTGAGAGAAGGTGAGAGAGTGATATTAGATAGCATGTGGTTGGAGGTATAATCAATCACAGAATCGGGAGTAAAGAAGAACAATCAGGTATTCTATTCATACATATACGGCCAATTAATATATCAATGGACTGAGCAATCACAGCCCAGCCAGCATATTCTGCACCTGAAGGGAATCGGGCTCTATATCCGGCATAGGTTCGAATTCATCGTCCTCTTCATATTCATCACCTATTTCTGCAGAGAAAAATCCCTCGTACGTCATATACCCGATCAACGCGGCAATGCCACCCACAGCGTATGCGATATTGACCAGGATATCTTTCTTCTGTCCCTTCGCAAGCGCAGACAGTTTCCGGCTATCGGGCTCCGAGAGGCCCGAGTCCGGTGACTCCGCTGCTACTCGCAGCCTATCCTGGGCGCGGATGTCTTTGAGGATCGGCGTGTTGTCGGCAAGGACGTTGAAGAGGGTGTTCCCCAACGTGGTGAGACGAGCACGTTCCGGTGCACGCCAAGGTAGTGATGAGCCGCTATTCGGGGTAGGGGTATATGCATGCGACACCTCGGCGCCGAGACCGTAGCATTGTTGGCGCGTACGCTCGGTATATACGGTCAACCGAGGAGCCTTGCTCTTCATCGCATCGCGGAGCCATGAGAAAGATAGTTCAGGAACAAGAGCCAAAGACAAGTATCCAACGGCCAAGCAGTCTAAGCTAGATGGACCTTCGTTCTCGCCCGTGAGGAGATACACTTTATCACCCAAGATCTCTTCCAGCGGCTCGAAGAGCTCCCCGGTCAAGGCATCCAGTCGGAACTGGTTCTGCTGCGAGGTCTTCCCCAGGAGACTTGTGACGGTATCACGCGGCCGGCGGATGAAGTTTGGAGGGATCTGGCCGGCTGCGACGGCGGCCGAGTGCTCGCGTTGGCGCTGATCTTCAATGGCTTGTAGATCCAGTGACGAGAGCCCGAGATGATCTGTTCGGGCTTTTGCGGCAGCGTGAATTTTTGGAGGGAGAATCCATTGGTTCGGCCACTGGAGGATGGAGCCGTAGGCGGGGGAGGTCTGGTTGTAGTAGTTCTGACTGGTTACGTAGAGGGAGAGGTCGACGAGAGCATGGGCGCGGGATTCGACGAAGGATGAGAATCTGATTTTTTGGTCATACGTACGATTAGATGACCATTCCGCTCACCTAGACAATAGCCGAAGTCAAATATGAGACAAACGTACCCAATGTTGTCGGCCCTTTGCAGACCGCTCAACCCTGCATCTAAATCCCACTCGCCATTCGAGTATTGTCGCAGATAATCCACGATATTTCGGAACCGGCTCACCCATGTCGAGCCATTTCGTAGAGCGGGCAATTCACCTGTGCACCCAATCAGAAAACAAAGAGGCTTAGTTAGTCCATTGCGCTACAAACCCCAGATCCGCGACATGGATACTTACAGGTTGGGGACACGGAAGGATCGCTGCTTGCGACAAGCACCCACGCGTCCTTCGGCACGGCCAGAGAAAAATAGGCTATGGTTGCGAGACATTGCGCCTCGATTGAGGGCAGGGAGAAGGCCGGACCCCAGACATGGAGCTCCAAAACCATTTTAATTTCTTATCTTGTTTTTGTTATCCTTGCGGTTGGAGGTGGAAATGCCCATTCTGGGGTTTGCGGAATTGGACGTGAGGATCACGTGGGGAATGCCGTTGTATATTGATTTGATTGGTGTCCTGAGGCAATCAGGCAACTGTTGCGAATAAGTGCATGTTCCGAATGTACTCATGGACTGCATGTACGACCTTTTCATTTCGCCGTGAAATGATGTCCGTGTTCAAATGGGGAAAATGTACTTCGGAAAAGAAGTTGTAGATTTAATTGGGAAGAGAATGAATGCTACCTCAATTAACACCCTACATGAGTCTACCGGACTTCGATGTTACATTAATCTCGTCAACGGCAATTAATTTAATTTTTTTTTTCTTTTTCTTTCCCTCTTTGTTTCCTGCGGTATGCAGGATATATTGCTGATGGTTCTTATCGGAGACACTAAAATCGACGTCTCGATTTAACCGGTGGAATTACCGCATCCGATGATGGCCTGAAGGAGCCTCAGGTGAAGCAACTATCCATTAACTAAAAAGTACTAACGATGCGTGAGGGAATATGATCACGGTATTGGGACAGAGCACGAATGAGAGGTTTTACGGCATTCAGCTGGTCCAGATAAGTAGGTAGATAGGCAAGGCGCGGGTCTTGGGGATTCCATTCCATACACACTGACCCGTGCTGAAATGCGGAGTAACTTGGCCATGACACTTAGTGCAGCGACTTCGGTTCAGCTCAATTCCATACAATCCCGCACATGGGACCATAACAATCAAGGTAAGTGAAACATGGTCCCATCCCAATTGTACATGCAGTTATTAGTACATCAGTCCGTAGTACGGTGTACAAAGCTGAAGGTCATTTGACAGCTCCCCTCGGCGGTTACAGGACCTACACTGAACACTGATTAGGTTTGCTGATCATCAGTCGTCCAGGCACCCAACAAACAAGGCATTGGCTGGGATTGGGCTGAGGGATTTACCCACTTGCGCACCTGGGAAAGCATTTGGATCCGAACATATCATAGGGGACGAAAAGTCAATATCAGTCTGTCCTCACCGTCGTGTACATAGCCAGTTGTACAGGACCTACTATGTACATAACGGCTATCATGCTGATATTACGTACAGCGATAGGTAGCGTTCGGTCTGATGGATGCACGAACGGATGCAGGCTGCAGGCGGCTGTAAGATTAGATTAGGTATCAGCTTTGGCCTTTTTTTTCTCTCTGTCATTTTTAACGGGCATCATTCTGGTAATGCTTGTGACCTCATCAACAAAGGAAGGAAAAAGAAAAGAAAAGAAAAAGAAACAGAGATTATGCGCGGCAAACGAGGGGAAAAGGTACAGACGAGAGAAAAAAAAAAACAAGGATGGTCGCAAGTTACACCCGTCAGCCGCCTTGCAAGGATTGATCGATAGTCGCGATTGTGAACAGGGAACAACGGCGCTATCGACTCATGATCCCTGCGGGTAATTCGGCCGACTCCATAAGCGGCACAAGTCGGCGTCACATCATGAGTGCAGACCATGCGGTCATCGTGAGACAATTAAGCGCTGGTAGCGAGGGAGAGTGGAGCATTCGGTCTAGGAGAATAAATTGATCTCATTGTTTGATTCAAAACGCTGGCAAGAATGCAATGTGTGTTGGGTATATTAAGTCTATTATACATGCCGTTGCTTCAGATGAAATTAAAAGCCCCCATAAAAAAAAAAAGAGAGAAAAGAAAAGAAAAAGGTAATAAACAAGAGATGGTACAGAAAAGAGAAAAGACCCATGATTAAATAAGCTTCGAGGAAAAGTTCCCGCAAATCAAAATGGGGAGTTCCAATAACGCTTTGACATCGCGAATGGTCAGGTAAATCCCATGCTTCGTAGCGACGTTTGGTTGGCTGAAAGGTGAGATGTTGTCAGGCTCTAAGCCTCCAAACGCCCCCCTGGTGTCCCATAGCTTTGCGGGGTTTGTGCCGATAACGAGCCGTTGGAAACCACCGATGTGAGAGATAAGTGACAACGTGGGTGGGGAGATCGCGAACCCCGATAACTTTGATATCATTTGTGTTGTCAGGTGCCTGCCTTGCATGACGCCGTTGGTCAAATCAAATGACCGCATGCATCACTGGTGGCCTGATGTCGCAATGCCAAAGCGCCGTTGCAGAAGGAAAGAAGAAGAAAAAAGCGTGGCGCCGGCGCCTGTCCGTAGAATCGGAGTGTGAAGAAAGATAAACTCCCGCAAGTAACGTCATCGCGCAGCTCCTATCTGAAGCCAGTTGAGATCCCAATGGAGTGAAAAATCCGAAATGGTAGAAGCGAAGAAGATAAGATAACGTCGAATAAAGGTTGTATATGAGAATGCGTTCGGGGTAGATCAAAGCCATTTTGCAGTTCCGAAATCGAAAATCGTGATATCCATATGCCAAATGCAACGCCGTTTCGTGAGCGTCACGAGTCGGTTCGTGTTGATGCTTTCGCACGACGGGGTGAATGAACCGCTCGAGTACGCCGGGTCGTCATTTCATCACAAAGCCCAAGGTTTACTTGGGAAGAGGAGGAAGCGGACCCTTGGGAGGAGGACCAGGGCAAGGAGGGAACTGAGAAGTAGAGCCACCGATGGAAGGCATTGTGAATAGAGGTTGATATGGTGTTGGTGGTGAGAGTAGTGGTGGTTGATAGTTTTCTTGTAATAGGCCTGGACGGTGTAGTTGGCAGTTTCAGGAGTAACTTCTTGACTGTGTAGAAGTGCAACCCAATGGTATTTAATGTCTTTGAAATGAGAAAAGGAAGAAACAAGAGAAGACGAGGTCTACCAGAGCTTTATATATAGGCTATGATCTTCGTCTGTCTTTTTTATTTTTTTTTTTTATTTTTTAAATTAACCCCAACAACAACCATAATTCCCGATTGACGAAAAAAAAAAATTATTAAAAAAAAATTGTGAGAAATAAACCCCTGCCGGGAACAGGAGCTGAAGCTCCACAACCGGACAAAGGGGAATGAACTACGTCAGAATTATCTGACCGTCTCTGCACTAGTTCCGTCTGGTGTGGGCTGGTGTTATCTAGCATGCCCCAATCGGAAATCCTAGGGAAATTTTCTAGAAGCTCCTCTTGTTCCACTCGTTGCCTCGTCTTCTGGGGACGCAGGGGGAATTGTTGACCCTCCCCCTTATCCCATGTCCCACCGTCGAACAATCAATTCCGGAATTTTATTTTTCTCGAATTTGCCCGTCGATTATAGTTATTTTTCTGTTATACATGCAGAGTGCAGTAGTACTGCGTCCTCTTACGGGGCCCCAAAAAGTTAATAAAATAATAATACTAATATTCAAATAATCAGAGGGAATCTGAAAGACCCACCACAGTTCTTTTATTTTTTTTTTCTCATTCGTTATGGTATTATTTTGCCCCCCTTGACTCTTTCGAGTTAAAAGCGAATCGGTTCCTTCCATGGGGTACAGTAGAAAAACCGTATCTTTCATCGTCGACATCATGATTATTCAATATTACGTAAATACAGAGATTACAGCGTAATAACCAAGCGTAGTCTACGCATCATTGACATGCCAGACATTGATCTGACAGAATGACTCAAAAGAAAAATAGATAGTCTAGTCTAGAAGAAGGGTCAAAGCCACTCCTCAACAACTTGTGCCTTGCGCACAGATGATAAGACCTCGTAAACTCCCCTCGTACTTTCATAGGCTCATGGATTCTAGGTTGGAGGCTGACAGGCACGTGTTGGCGTGTCGATCGATCCTTAGGGAAGAAGAACGAAGTTGATCAGACTGGTACTATGCACTCCGTAGTTTAGTCTCAAGGATGATCCGAATTCCCAAGGAGGATACGCCAACATGGTCGGTGCTGGTTGCCTGAAACTCTGATCTGTTTGTGATTCATCACCTCACAGACCCGAAGGATGGAGATCCTAGTTTCAGCCAGACTGCCGGGACCACTACCACCCGCCAGAACCTCAAGCTCCTGATTCTGGCAAGGTTCTTCGACGGAGTAAAAAAAGAAATAAATGATCGCTCAGCCTGGTACGGGCACCGCTAAGGAAGGAGGTCGTCTATTCCTTGCAGCCTTGGCCGAGGGGCTTGTGTCAGGTTGGGTGTGACAGGTCGTTTCATGCTCATACTAGGTGCCATCCGTTGAGATATTATTAGCAAAGAACCAGTATTGCTTGAACCAACTTTCTACTACTTAGTACTTACTACAATCTTGAGGTTGTACTTACATTATCTGTAATGAAGTTGTACCTTACCGGGATGTTTCAGTTTTCCAGGGGCTGAGCCGCCAACCAGAGAAAAAGTTGGCAAGAAACCGAGTCTTGCTGATTGGTCGGTTCGTTACAATCCTTGTCTCTCCTTGCAGATGATCATACAGTCATTTGTATTATCATCCAATGATCTGGGCATTATCTGAATATTATCTTTGACTAACCACTCAAGTCTTAGCATCCCACAAATCCCGCTCTTGGGATTTCGTCGGGCAACGGTCAGCATTTAGTTGTTAATTACTACTTGACTGACTCCGCGCTCCAGGTTTTGGCCGTTGAGGTTTGACGGGTGACCCGTCAACTTCCCAAGGTTTACTACTCCATACTTAACCCGAATCAAAAGAAAAGGGCAAAAGGTATAATAAGAGAAATAAAAAGAAAATTACGGTGGATACTAATCTCAGCCGCTGTGGCTGAACATCCCTTGCTGATATCATCCCATCCACACCTCTGCTGTGGTGGTATCATATTCATTCCCCTGTCCTCTGCATATTGTCTTTTCCTCCTTTTTTTTATTTTTATTTTATTTTTTTGATCTCACCTCTTTCCCTTTCTTCTGCAATGCAACAACATGCCCTTCAGAACTGGTCCCTGTGAGTGATTTGATTTACATCCCTGCTAGTGGACAGGAACCACTCACAATCAATGGATCCGGATTCAAGCAATAATATTCCGGCTGTAACTATGGAGTGCAGTAGTGCGATGAGCGGCGTACGGCGGCGGATCTTCTGCAGATGAAAAGTGGCCGGGGTGTGGAAAGGGACGGAACGCATGTCACCAACACCGCTGCATCCAACTCATCAAGGATCCGTTCGCCGTCGATCCATCGGTATCTGTCGAACCAATACTTCCACAACCCGGTGGTCTTGATTTCCTCAATTCGCCACTGTTCTCTTTCGGAGTACGGAGTACACATCACCTTCTCCGTGTTTCCGTCTTTCTTAGTGTGCAGATGGTTGGCATTAGTGAGCGATTGACGGGGATGCAGGAACAGATCTCTCCCATTGGATAAGGGATCTTCCGTTGAACCTCTATAGATCTGGAATTAATCCCAGACGTGCGTAACAACAGACTGTACCAGATTGATATCCAAACCAAACTATCACATGATCCCTCGTTTCTTCTTACCCCCTCTTTTTTCCTTTCTTTTCTTTTTTCTTAATTATTTTTCTTTGTGGCTGAAATGCGGACACATGGCCAAAAAAGAAAACTCAAAACGGAAGTGGAGATACAGTGCCGTAAAATGAGATCCCCACTATGAAAAAGCGTTCATTCCGCGCCGTTGGACTGTTAGCCTGAAAAACTCCTTGACCGAATCACTCGCAGACACAGACAACTCCCTCATGCGGAGAGACTAACGCAGGTCTAAGCCCTCGGTTAAGCTGGCGACATGCACGACCGTCTTAGAGAAATGCGATGAAAGACCGATTAGGCAAAAGTAAGATTACTCCAACACGAGAAAAGGCTATCGATGTGCACATGACTTGATCCAAGCCTGTTAATCCTTGTTTTTATATTCAGTTCCCGTGTACGATCAATTTATTGAACTTGTATCACCAACAACCATCAGAATACCTTCAGAAGAACGATATCAGCAAGAACCTCGGCGCAAAGGGAATGCAAAGAAAAAAAATAAAAAATAAAAAATAAGGATCAACCCCGTATGGGTATTTGCCTCCCGGTAGAACAATTGCAGTCTTTCCAGAAGCCTTTGTTCCATGGTTCACCGCTCATTAGTGAGCTCCATCTTGTCCTTGGTGAGGGATTCGCGACCTTAGCGCTAACATCGACTCAATGGAACTAATTAAATTAACTAACTGGTTCGGTAGTCCACTACTTGGCGGTGGTGGAGTTCCTGTCCTCCTCCCAAGAAAGGCAGTCTTGTTTCACTCAACCCGTGGTCCACCACCCATCTCGGGCTCCCAATATAGTAGGTGACTTTTTGCTTCGGGGATGCCTAGTACTCCGTTAGGAATCGCGCCAGGAACGAACCGAATTCCTTCACTGTCATGATGTCATGACGTGATTGTCGTCGGCAACTTGATCAATCGTTGAACTTTGTTCCCTCCTCGCTCTTATGGAGTATACCCCCAGTCCCGCGGACAATCCGGGATATGACTTCCTAGTGCCACGGAAAACAGGAGGAACGCGGAGATAAATCGGGTGGTTGCCTGAATAAGGTTCTGTTCGGTTCGTCCCTTGTCTACGTGCAGGATTCGAACCGCCACCACCAGCACCACCGTCTTCCTATCAATAGGGCAGCCAAATGCAAACAATAATCTGACAAGGCTTTAACACCGCTCGATATGCACGGCCGACCATTAGTCGCGGCCGCTGACCTGCAAACGACGACGTGACTCAGTGACCTAAGCCTCAGGAGGACTCGCCCAGTCTAGCCCCTATCTCGGCGCCGTGGCGGTGCCTCGGTTGGTCCAGAACCGTCGGATGCAGTTTGATTTGATAGTGAACCATGTCACAGATAAAGTAAGCAAAACGGATGGGATTCCATAGCTCAGGGTCTATGGCGCGTCCTATAACCTTTCTGATCGCTCTGGATTGTTCGACAAGGAGCTTGTTTGAGTCTTAAATGAGGCTAGGATCTTTTGAGGTTCCACTATCATAAAGATCCGTGGTATACTCCATATACGATTCATCGGGATTGGTTATATCACGATTCTTATAGCGAGTATACGATGTTTCAGGTTTTCATATTCGCCAGAGACACTAGTATAGACACATATAAGCATATCAGCAAATGTCTTGGGACAATTTAAATTGAAAACCGAGCCCCAAACATAGACCGACGCTCCCGAAATCAACCAGTATATAAAGTACCTCAAGATACTCGGCCGAACCGACCTATACTGCAATCAAATATTAAACCCGACAACATCTCTTGACACACACAAACTAAACCAATTCTCCATGTAAGTCATACATACATACATATGATACCGACTACTACCACTTGCATGACATTTACCTAATACCTGCAGCAACCCGGAAGTCTAAATTGATCTTCAACAATTCTGCAGATATGTACCACCCTGCATAGGATATGTGCATGTGGCGTGACCCAGCAACCGGTCCTTCATTTAGGGCTCTGTCTCATGATGTATAATTGCTGTGCGGTATGTTAATGCACTTATGGAACAATACAAAAAGAAATCGAATAAAACGGAAATCATGCACTAGATGCATATCATATATAAGCTACGTAGGTACACAGCTGGGCCCATATCCAGTCGCATTGAAAACACAGAACCCAGAAGTTCAGCTGCTGCAGGTTATCCCTGTTTTGCTCCATGTCCAGGTATGCATATCAGTTATCTTTGATACTGACATACGTTACACAGCAGAGAGTACGTATATGAGAAAGATTGCGAGGGGAGAGCGCTGCGCATACCATGCAATACATGCATTCGTCTTAGTCACTTTTGCCTGACGCTGGGCTTGGGAGATGAGTTACACGGCACGGCTGTATATTAAAGGTGACTGATACCATGCGATGGATGCATTCGGCCACGTCGTTTTGTTGCGCTGGATGGGAGACTGGTTACTTGTGTTGGGCGTTGCTCAACCAAGTTGTATGTAGAGGTCATACGGTGCCTGGTGACATGGCCATTATGTGTTCCCTTTCTGTGGTCATTCGTGTGAGCTGAGATGATTACTGTGTTACCTCTCTCGTTGTGTTGGAGGTGGCTGGCTGGCATCTTGTCTGGATTATGATTACATTGTTGGTTGGCCGGAGTTGCTCGGCACCGGTGCTGGAGAGATGCGACGTCTTGTAACCAGAACAACTGCTACGACAAAGAGCTATGTTGGTTTGAAGGTCAGTTTTTGAAAGAATGACATGACATCGGTGCCTGGTTTCTTTTGTGGCTATCGCTCACATGATCTGAGGGACGATTCGAGGGTATTCACGTCTTCCCAGTCTATGTTTACCTCTCTCTACCTACTCTTATGCTGTTGGGCTGCTAACTCACGGTTCGCACTTCAAGCTAGACTTTTCAGAAGGAGATCAAAGTCTTTTCTAACATTAAATAAAAAGAGTATGTAACAATACCAATCCTTCCGTTTCAAATTTCCATTTTCGTTGTCTCCTTTATAACTATCCTCAGCCCTTATGTGTAAAGGGACATTGCTACATGCCAAACTCTAGTGACATCAGGGAAAAAGAGACAATGAAAAACGATAAACAATGACGGCGCAGTTTCCTCTTCATCTAATGAGCTGGAACCCAGCTCAAACCCTCCATACTTAATACTCTTCTCAAGAACTAATACCACCCCCCTTAATTTCTTATACTCTGCTCGAGTCTTTCACATCCTAATATCACTCACCATGTACGTTTCAGGGTCACATCAATCTGGTGCATCATAAGAGTGACTTTCAGAGACAGCCTTTTGCTTACCTTTCAGAGTCCAATCTAGCTTGACCTTGGTATTGATTAACAGTGCTGCTCCTATATTTCCCTCTTCATTTTCAGTCACAATTCCTGCTCAATACCCTAAAGCTGCTGGTGTAAACTTCAACTACAAGGATTTTTCATTTTTCTGTGGTCAGCTTGATGATTGCATCTTAACCGGCAAAGAAGTCGACTTGCATTACAACATAAATATATATCGGTAAGTCCTAAATAGGCAATTAAACTCCCATGGAAGGAAACGATTCGTTCCAAACGAGTACTAATCAAAACAGCTTAGGGTCTACAACTAGAACTTCTACAGACCAGTCTAAGAGCAGCATGTTATTAATTTATCAAGGTCAAATGGGACTTCCTAATAATGAGCATTGTCTAGAAACCAAGTTGTATTATACCATGTTGAATAGACCCTGCAGACTATATGGTGAAATGGTATGAGGATGTGAAATATTCGAGAAATATACATTTAGAGACATTTGCAGACATCGCTGTCTTGAGTGCTGAAGTATCTGCACCTGCAGAACCCAGTAATGAGCATTGTAGGTCAATATGGGGACCGGTGGGCCTTGGAAAGTGTGTGGTGTATAACCCGAGAGTTCTGGCGATGGGTGTGCTTATGATGGTTTGAGAGAACTTGCGAATATACATATCGCTAAGAAGATTCGTAGCTTGTTCAAAAGCACGCAGTGCATACAGGAGATCTCGCTGGAGAGGAGAGGTCACTATCGCATTGTATATAAAGATGAGCGGAAATGGCTAATCCATGAGCTTGCGATTGATAACGAGGAACACTGAGGGTGAGAGTGGACGTTGGATTCTCTAAGCGCTTGGATAAATGGGGCCATTCAAAGATATGTTTACCGCGATGTAGCTGTTCTTGATGCAGACTGGTACTGTCGATTCCATATACGGTGTGGAGTGATTGTGCAGATCCTACTGGTCTGGTGGGTTTTGAAAGGTAGCATTTATATCTAGGGCGAGTCTGAACATTTGAGTATCCTACATGCAATGGTGTTTATAGCGCAGCACATATCCAGCATGCTTAGGATATTGTATATATAAAGCTGAGAAACGAGACAGGGTGCTTTTAAGTCCGAGCGCAAGGAACCTGAACAAAGTTTCAAGGTAAAGAAGAACCCCATAGGGGTTTTAAATAAACAAATCTATTCAGAAATGCACAGAACCTACATATGACTTCTTGGAAAAAATCGGTATCATGAGACCCGCTCATACTAGTGATATTCACTGAAAGGACTATTCTTGTGAACAAGGTATATATATATTGCATATCCCTTATTTACCAAAGAATATATTATGATTTCCAATGCACATGTTTTGCTACCACGGTATTTCCCTTGTGGCTGTATGTTGACCTTGACGACTAATTAATCTAACGGGCATGTTCCAAAGCCTGTTAGTAAGTCTCGAGGACTTTTGTTTGGACTTATCCAAGGCGGCTGCGTAGTTCAAGGGACTGGCCAATCTAAGAGGGAGTCTTTTAAAAGCACCATGTACACGCCATTTCTGCTTCACATTTTCCTTGCCGTTCTTGCGTGCAAAACTACCCCTCTTCGTGGGTGAGTAATAGCGATGAGTGAGCATTGCATGTCCATCTTCCACAAGACCCACAAGATCGACATGTTCTCTGCTGAACTGATGGCGTAGAGAGCAAACAGTCGTTGCTATCAGCCCCAGTTATGGCGTCATACGGGTTGCTCTCAGTTGGTTGCCGTGCTAAGGAGCAATATTTCCCTGGCTTAATTTCGAGGCGAGTTTGCTCCTGAGAGATTCCTAGCCAACATCGTAGTAACTCGTCTTCATCAGATGTCTACAGCCTGTCAAATGAAAATGAACGTGGAGTAGCCCTTGGCTTCCAAATTCAACACATGTTCGTTCCATACTGTGATGATTGGTTTTGGCACTGGATTCGCTATACTTAGCGAATCCTGTGGTTGTTGGAGCTGGGCTGCCGATTTCACTGACGAGGCGAGGGATAGCCAGTGTATGCGGCACAGAGTTTCGAGGCCCATCATGGTTGCAGGTATAATAATACCTCCTGTTCGACTGGCGAAGATGTCTAAATCAACTAACATCTTGCTCTTCATCCACATCCCCCTGGGCTTGTGTGGACATCCACTCCTCCATTAGAGCCTGGCGCGTGGGCTCCGAAGATCCTGTGTTTGCTCTGACTTTGTCCCCTTTGCGTGTAACAAGTAGGCAGAGCGTCCATCCGTAGATGTTGAACCCTTCATAGTTCATCCTGAAGCGCAATTTCTTATCATCTGGTTCCTCATCCTTTCGACGTTTCGAGGCGCGGGAATTAGCTGTGGTGTCAACTGCTTCATCTGCATCTCGATGACGTTTGCCCTTTTTATCGTTCTCCTCCGCAGTGGCTTGAGGGATATCGCGTAGATCGATATTAGATTCGCTATCACTCTCAACTAAGATACCAGCATCGGCAACTCCGCTTGAACTTTCCGCAGGTCGGGGTGGATTTTGTGCTCCTTCTTTTCTGCTCGATGCGTTATCGGGTTCGTCGAACTCCTTGTGTCGCGTGAGGAGTGAGTGGCGTGTTCGGGATTCGCGGAGGAATAACGAAACCTCAAAGTCCTCTACATAAATTGCATGGTTAGTTATTGGCATATTCTCCGGATTCCGCGGTGGTTCCAGCATCGGGATAGACACCTTCAGCTATCACGTCTTTCACTGGTTTCCCTTTCTTCCGAGCAAAGAGCCTCTCGTTCTCCTCGCGTAATTTAGGTAGAACTAGCGGGCGAATAGCACCGAATATTCGGGGGAGGACGGGATCCCGGCTGTCGAGGAGCCATCGCGTGTCTGATGGGTTTTCTAGGTAGATCCGACATTCGAGGATAGTATACTTGCTGATTCTGAGGTATCGACGGATGGGAGCCATACTGTGACTCGCAGTTGAAATTGAGCATATACAAAGAAAAGAGGTGGTAATATATTTGAGTAAAGCTTCAATCAAAGGGTAAAATCATGATGATGGTCAAGGTTTTGGTTGACTGGTATGACATAACGGTTGACCTCCACATGATCGGAAGGTTTCTGCCAAGCGTTGTTTAATCGGTCGTGAATTTGATAAATATCTACTCAAGGGCTACTACTATGTACTAGGTATTGTTCTGAGTAAGTTATTTTATCTGGGTTATACAAAGGTATTTATAATTTTCGGTATACCTAGCCACGCACGTTATGGCTACCTACTAGGCACTCGCGAAGGTGATTCAACGTCTGGATGTTCTGAATCATCAGGAAAGCCATATCCAGGGTTAGGCTCTCCCAAACCCGCGGTCAATATTAGGTAGAACAGGAGTGTGTAGCCTCGTGGGTAGGTATCCTTGGTTGACAGGTCTATATCTGGTTTGAGGCTGAACCGACACGGTAAATCAACTGTGAAATCAGCCAATTCATCATCCAGAAAAGCGTACTCCGTATTCGGCTGTAGAATGACTTGGTAGGTACGCCCTCGGTATGTACTGATAAATTAGTTCGTCCATTATGTAAGCCGGCTGCCTTTTCCAACCCCTCCAGGGCCTTTCTACACCGCTTTCCGATTGAATAACGCTGCCCCCACATTCATTTCTCGTATGCATCACCTTTGGAGTACTCTATATACGCGTAGATGATGGGCCTGAAGTATTGACAGGAGTACAATGCTAACCTTTGAAGGTCTGTACTCGGTAGTTATACCATTTATGTGAAGAGTAATGTGGCAAAGCCTATACTATTGTGCCTAAGAGCTAGACCAAGATACGGCGAACCACAGAACCACCAGCAGTTCATAGATTAATCTATGGGTCACGTGATACAGTCCCACCAAATATTCAATAGTTCACCAATCAGCTGAGAAGAAAAGGAGGGTCAGCATGTCCACAAGGTCCTCAAAAATCGAAAATGTCTTCCTCTGGAACAGATCCGCTTGCCTCCAAGGTCCTCGTCCACTGTGACCGCACGCCGACACAAGTGGGACATCGAAATCTCAGCGCCCTTCCACCATGGACACTTCCTCTGATATTCATCATCCTCCTCCCAGGTGTACAGTACCTTCTAGGACCATCCTCACATCGGTTCCCGGGGAATAACGAACGAGTCATCGTTACGTCGAAATCCTTCATCATACACTGCGAGAGGTGACATACACTCTTTGAGTCGTCGTGCTAGGCATACATAACTTCCCACGCTACACTCCAAGGTCCTCATCTCGACACCTGATCCCTGCCGCTGCCTTGTTTGGTTGGATACAAAAGACACTAAACATACGCCAAAAGTGGAGTGCAAGGACCTTGAGGACATTCAATCACAACGGTCGACACCTCGTTGCACAACAGGATTTGATATAAGGGGAGCGGGGCAGGAAAACCCATAAATTGGTCCGATATACCAAGAATACCAAGCACCGACATCCTGCATTCCAAGAAAACCTCCCCTCCCTTGCGAGTGTCTCCGTTCGTTTCCCACGTGGTTTCTATCTTTGCAAATTCCTTATCACCTCAACTTTGAGTTCTATTGGGCTATCGTGCCTGCCAGAGAGTTTCTTTTGAGCTATTGCTCTTGGCCCGTGCCGTCGTGCATCGGTTTTTGGAAAGCCATTTGTCAATCTCTCCAGTCAACCCAACCCTCTCGGGAAGTGGAAAAATATGGATGTTCTACACACCCTTCTCACCCGGGATGAGGATTCGGGGCCCGCCCCTGCCTGTGATGCAGGCAACGAATATGACGGTCGCATGGGCTTGCGCATCTCCTCTATCTTTGTCATCATGGTCGGTTCCATGTTCGGTGCTGTCTTCCCGGTCCTTGCAGGACAGTTTCGACGTTCGAAATATTTAGAATGGGCTTTCTTCGTTGCCAAGTACTTTGGCTCGGGTGTCATTATTGCCACGGCTTTCATTCATCTGTTAGCTCCTGCTGAGGAAGCCTTAACAAATGAATGCCTAACAGGCCCGATCACGGAGTATTCCTGGGTCGAGGGTATTGTCCTAATGACCATTGTGGTACTGTTCTTTGTCGAGATGATGGTCATGCGGTATGCTCGTTTTGGTCAAAGCCATGCACATGAATTGGCGCATGAACACAACCATGGAGAGCCCAAACATAGTGGCTCTGAGAGTGGTTCTGAGGTCTTGGACAGCAAGCATATTCCCGGCCGGGATCATCTGGGTCACTCCCGCGAACACCATGATGTTGAGATGGCTGTACACGATACGTCCGTCGAGGAGTACATGGCTCAGCTGACTGGCGTTTTCATTCTGGAATTTGGTATCATCTTCCATTCTGTCTTTATCGGCTTGACCCTGGCAGTATCCGGTGCTGAGTTTGTTACACTCTACATCGTCCTTGTCTTCCACCAGACTTTCGAAGGTCTTGGTCTGGGATCCCGACTGGCTACAATCCCCTGGCCTCGTTCAAAACGTTTTACCCCATATATTTTGGGCATTGCTTTCGGTCTGTCGACGCCAATCGCGATCGCGATCGGACTGGGTGTTCGCAAGTCTTACCCTCCCGAGGGCCGCACGACTCTCATCGTTAACGGAGTCTTCGATTCAATTTCCGCCGGTATCCTCATTTACACGGCGCTTGTGGAGCTTATGGCGCATGAGTTCATGTTTAGCAGCTCGATGAAAAAGGCGCCTATCCAGCACGTCCTGGCTGCATTCTTCCTTCTATGTTTGGGCGCTTTGCTGATGGCTCTTCTTGGGAAATGGGCCTGATTTATGATTATTCTGCTATTTTATCATGTTGTTGTGTTGCTGTGTTCAATATACCCCATCCGCAGGTTGTTTGATTTATTGCTGGATTGCATTATTGCTTCATTGCTCATGCTGCGTATCTCAAAAGATTAAAACTTTGCTCATATATGCAATCATCAAATTTCAGTTGCATTCATAAAACCATCAAAAACTACCCATCTTAACAGATTAGTAAATAACCACCATCCCATTGGCTTAGTTAACATACGGGAGTAAGTGCCTTAGCTTACGGGTAACCTAAAACGACAGGCCCCCAAGCCCGGAGTTATGCCAAACCACATCTAATCTCCGCATAAAGAACCCAACCAACCACGTTTCCTCATCCTTCCTAGACCCTCCTTGAACAACCCCCAACCTTGAAACATCAATCTCCAACTCAATTAACTCAACCACGCAAAACGAATTCCCACTCACCAAACACCCCCCCAGTTTCAAAAATGCGTTTCTCAATCTTCTCCACCCTCCTCGTCTCTCTCGCGACCCTCTCCACCGCCGCCGAACTCGGCATCGAAAAGACCCACGAGGTAGAATGCACCCGCAAGACCGTCAAGGGCGACACCGTCCAGATGCACTACAAAGGCACGCTCCAGTCCGATGGCTCCGAGTTCGACTCTAGCTACAAGCGCAACTCGCCGTTGAAGTTCAAGGTGGGCTCGGGTATGGTTATTAAGGGGTGAGTTCTTCTCATTGGGTCTTTTTTCCCTTCTTGCTGTGATGCGAGGAGTACATGTCTGGGAATTAAGCTAAGGCGTCTATCGGTTGAAGATGGGATGAGGGTCTTTTGGATATGTGCATTGGTGAGAAGCGCACTTTGACCATTCCCCCTGAGTATGGGTATGGGTCTCGTGGGGTTGGACCGATCCCTGGTGGTGCGACTCTGATTTTTGAGACGGAGTTGGTGGGTATTGATGGTGTTTCGAAGGATGAGTTGTAAATTTGGTTCTGGGTTTAGATTTCTTTAATTTAATCTCTGATATCGGGTTCTCCTTTTCACCACGGTGTTGCTTGGTACTAGTACTGGGAAGTAGGGATATAATGATTTCGAAATTGATCTGTGTATGTATGTATGTATGTATGTAGATGTCTGTATCTCCGGGTATCATGCGAAACCTCTAGTATAATACAATCGGTCGTCTCCAAGTCTATAACAATCCAAGAGAAACAAAAGCAGAAAAGAAATATAAATCAGTCCATGGCATCGAGAGCATTCTCGGCCGCTCCATCATTCTCAGAAACGAGGATTCCCACAAGACACTCCCCCAGGATGGCATCCCAGTTCACCCACGGATGTACCTCCATGAACAACTTGGCCGAGTCCTTTCCAGCACCACGGAGCAACTCGCCCTTCCCGCCAGGGTGGAATGGGACATACGGCGTGATGTTATAGACTTTGCCCTGGTACGAAGTCCAGGCATCGCGACCCTTCCGTCCATTCTGCACCTTGAGCATCGACGGCGTCACCTTGACCAGAGTTGGGGGCAGATTTGCACCCCGCAAATTGTTCTTGGGGTTTGATGTAAGCGCGGCCCAATCCAGGGGGGAGTAGCCTGGTTCGAGAACCGCCCGCTTCGATGAATTAGAGGGCTGTGCGATGAGTTTGACGGGCGCCAGGCTATTGCTGGTGGGACGACTGGAGGGCGGTACACGTAGCGATGCCGCTGCAGAAGGTGGCGGACGAAGGGAGCTGCCTGGGTTTGGGCGCGGGGGGTATCGTCCCACGGGGGCGGATTGTGGTTGTTGAGTTTGGGACATTGTCGGACGGAGTCGGGGTGGCGGCGGGGGAGGCATTAAGGAGGAACTGCTTGCGGTGGGCTGTGGTGGAGGTGGCATGGCGGCATTATTAACTGCGATAGCAACCGGCTCTGAAGGTTTTGCTGATCCATTCTGGATTGGCTTTTTGTCGGCCTGGTTCTCGGTAGTGGTGGTTGTCTTGTCAGCCTTGTCGCTGTCGAGATGAAGCGTGGGCACTTCGAGGGATGGTGGGCTCGATGCAGATGCCTTGGGTGTTGTCTGGGAGTCTTCTGCATTTCCATCTTTTTCTTCGAGGGGCTTGGAGTCATCCTTCACTGTCGCACCATCTGGGGCGCGATCGGTAGGTGGCTTTTCAAGAGTTGGTTTCGGCGGGAGTTGAGAGATGGGGGGCTCGGACGTCCAGCTGGACGGAGGGTGACGGTAAAGTAGGAAACATGCGGTCGCAATGAGTGTAGCCACTCCTAGCCAGCCCATTCTGGGCGGTCCGAAGGTTGTAGATGGTGAAAATGAGAAGGGTGTTCCAAGATCGGAGAGGACGAAAAATGACGACAGGAACACATTTCCAAACGCCCGGGGAAAATCATGCGGCCCGTGCGTCGGACGATCGGAGTCCAAGTATAATTTAAGCTTAACCACCCAGGCATTGTGGTCAGGAAACTGATAGCATAACCTCGTCGTCTGTAGGTCCAACATTATGCGCAGACTATAAACGGTATAGTTTCTGGGAAAAGTTCTCTGTACCTAGTACTTATGCCTGCACTGTTACTCAGTATAATATAACTATATGATCATATAGCGAAATTATGGAGACGACGAGCATATCATATCCAATGAAGATCAGAGTTCTTTCATTTGCCAGTATCTGAGTAATGACCACTTCTAACTCATGCTAAAGGACTATTTGGGTGTCGATGTGCAAAGTGAACTCTGCGTATTAGTAAAACTTCACAATTCTCCTCTACACTTCCGTTTCTTCCCTGTTCTACATGCTACTGTGCCCAGCAAATATCCTCCGTTGTCATATATTGAGTGATGTGCTAATGTCCCTTATGTCCCTATAAATCACTCGGTACTTGCTGTATGGTATACTAAACCGATATATGGTTTTATTTCGTGATATATATCATAAAGACATACCTCTACTCGGCCAGTTAGGGCATACTCTCCAGGCTGCACGAAGATCAATATCACAACCAAAGCGAATAGACATATCAGATTAACGACTAATCATATTGAACACATCTCCGAAAACCTTCATATCAAAGAGACGGCCAAGAACCCCCCCCCCCCCGCGGAACAACAGCATCCATACTTCATAGCATACATCCAATCACATGACCACGCGATAAGAGCGCGTCACATCCCGACCTCCCACGAAGTCTAAACTACCCCATCCCGCCCAAACCATCCACAAAACACATGGATTCGATACTCGATGGGTTGAATTCCGCGCAGAGAGCCGCTGTGTCGTCGCCATCCCCGATTCTCCAGGTCCTCGCCCCGCCCGGCTCAGGAAAGACCAAGACCTTAACGGCGCGCGTCGCGTACCTCCTCGCCCACCATGGCTATCGACCGCAAGATGTCATTTGCTGCACGTTCACAATCAAAGCGAGCCGGGAGATGCGGGAGCGTCTGGCAAAGTTGGTCGGGGACCGGGTGCAGTCAAAATTGATTCTGGGAACGTTTCACTCCATCTGTCGACGGTACTTGGTGACTTATGGGTATTTGATTGGGCTGCGGAAAGGGTTTGGAATTGCAGATTCCGGGGATAGTTTGGCTATTATTAGGGTATGTCTCCTAGGAATTGCGATTGCTTAGGGATGTAGTTTGCTTACTAGTCTTTTTGCGGTAGAGAATTGTCAAGCGGTTACAACTCAATATCCAGCCTAATATGGCTCGCGGGCGGATTTCGTATCAAAAAGCTCATGGGGTGACGCCGGAGGATCTGGAAGCGAAACAGATGAAGGGCTCCAAGGTGCTGGAGCATCGGGAGTTTATTCAGGTTTACCAAGCGTACGAATCGCATCTGGCGGATTCGAATTTACTCGATTACGATGATCTACTTCTACGGTGCGCCCAGCTGCTTCGACAACATCCGGAGTGTGTTTCGAACGTCCAGTCAGTCCTAGTCGATGAGTTTCAAGACACAAATCACATCCAGTACCAGTTGATGAACCTTTTCGCATCACAGAATAGACGGATTACAGTTGTCGGGGATCCGGATCAGAGTATATACGGGTTTCGATCGGCTGAGATTAAGAACTTGACGCGTATGCAGCAGCTGTATAGCGATACATCTGTTGTGTTGTTAGAGGATAATTACCGGTCGTCGGGGTCCATCTTGAGCTCAGCTCAAGATGTCATCGAACAAGATTCGTCACGGCCAGCTAAAAGGCTGCAACCAACCCATAGTGTGGGGACGATGCCGGTACTGCGGAAATTGCCAACAGCGGAGGCTGAAGCTCAGTGGATCGTTCTCGAAATTAAAAGATGCATTGCTATGACGGGGAAGCTGCTGAAGTATTCCGATTTTGCGATATTGCTCAGGTCGGCTGCACTTTCGCGACAGATCGAATCGGAAATGGGAAAACAGGGCATGCCGTACAGGATGGTCGGAGGCTTACGTTTCTTCGATAGAGTAGAGATCAAACTACTTCTGGATTACCTGAGAGTTATCAGCCAGCCGGGAAACACCGATGCGCTTCTGCGAATTATCAACGTTCCATCAAGGAAAATCGGTGAAGAATCGATCCGATCGTTAATGAGTGGCGCGGAGAAAGCGAACAAGCCTCTCTGGGATTTCATGAAGGACGTGGCACAAGGTCGCAGGTCGACCGAAAAGACTTTGTCGAAGCCTACCAGCAATGGGCTAGGTAATTTTGTCGGTCTCATCGAGTCGTCGAGAGAGAAACTCCTCGAATGTACCGACTGTTCGGCCCCGAAGAAGCTTCTTGAGTTTGTGATCAAAAAGCTTTCCTTTCGAGAATACCTTACGTCGACGTACGGTACCAACGAGGAGAACAAATGGGCGAACGTGGAGGAGCTTATGGGCCAAGCGGAAGATACGGCTGCAGCCGGTGAGGAAAACGAGCATGACGATAGCCTCCCAGAAATTCAAGGCCTCTCACAGCAGCAAGCTCATCCGGGAGAAGAGGCATTATCGCGATTTCTGGCCAATGTGGCGCTCTCCACCGAGGTTCTTCAGCAAGAGGGAGAGGACGGTGAGCAATCACAGGAGAGAGTGACGATTTCCACTATCCATGCCGCAAAAGGCCTGGAATGGCCGGTTGTCTTCGTGCCAGCTGTGTATAACGGCATTATCCCTCATTCGCGTGCAGAGGATTCGGATGAAGAGAGACGGCTGCTCTACGTGGCCATGACTAGAGCGCAGGCGCTGTTGTACCTGAGTTACCCCCTTGAGCAGTCCCGCAGCGGTGAAACGACGAGTGTATCAACATTTCTTCCGGAAAAAATCATAGAATCACGATTTCGTCTATTAGGACCTAATCTGCATGAACAGATCGTCTATGCAATCGCTGACATCTTACGGCGGCCGAGACCGACTCTCGAGGCTATGCTCGAGGGTCAGGTCTCACTACCTTCCACGCTTGATGACCAATGGACGGTAGACGGTCGAGAGGCTGCGGACGCCGTGTTTAGATGGGACGGCTCTAGAGCAGTCGATGGAGAGGAACCTAGCGCTAAAAGACCACGGTATAGCCGAGAATCTTCGATATCAACCACAACCACGTACGTGTCTGCCTCAACATACACAATGAATGGCTCGAACTTGTCCGTACCAACGACCATGTCGCTTGGATTCTCGACAGCACGGGAGTATATCGCGACGAGCACAGCCGCTAAGCAGGAACAAAAGCCGGGACTCGGGTTCGAGAACAAATCAAAAACAGCAGGAACCGGATCATCTGGACGCAGTGCGGTTGGCCTTTCGCAGCAGAGCATATCCGGGTTCTTCAGTAAGCCTTCGTCTCAGCCCAAACCGAAATCTAGCGAATCAGCACCGGCACATTGCCACAAGACCCCTGGCGATCGAAACAATGTCATTGGGCAGGCGGTAGACGGCAAAAATAAAAACGTGCTCCCAACGAACTTCTCGACGTATAGACCACAGGCGCAGCGCCTGCAAGCAGCCCGTCCGATTCTCGAACCGTCGGACCCCAACCGTTACACGTGGCTGGCGACGTCTTCAAAGCCCACGGAGAAACCGATCTTGCGCAGCGGTGAAGAGGGCAAGGAAATATCCGACAAGGGCGAAGCCGGGAGGGAGTGGGCAGCGAGCGAGGTTAAAAGACCTCAAGGGCCGGTTGGGGGTGCCCGACCAGCGACCACGTATCACACGACTACAATGTCGATGTTACAGAGCGCGGCACCAGTACCGACGAGAAGAACTCTGGGGATTCGACGAAGTATGAATGGGTGGGAAGAACGGATGAAGAGGGCAGGCAATCAGCGGCCGTGATGGTTTGACCCTTGATGCAGATTGGTTGTTATGGACTGGGAACCTCTTATCTGGCAATACCACCGGTTAGGTGTTTGGGCGTTAAGGTCGACATGATTGAGTGCCTCACTACAGCGTTCGGGCTACGACTTTCACATATCGTACTTTTTTTTTCCTATTTGATTTCTACCATGAATGTATTAATGCCTAGGTTACTGCCTAACCTTTCAGTATAGAGACACCTCGATCCAGTGATGGTCAATTGACTCATGACTAAGCCGAACAAATCACTCATTATGTAAGATACCAGGGAAACCATACGGAGCAGTTACAGCAAGTATCCCGACCAACAACCGTAGTATCAACTTACGTACAGGGAGATGAGTACACTTGGCACCACTCCAGGAATGCCCGTCCAAGGCGTCGTGTCATGGGGATCGAGCAGAACCCCCCTCAACACGGAGACCCAGACTGACTCTCCGATGATCATTACCAAACCTCTCCCTCTCCCCCAAAAGAGAGGAACCCCGAGCAACGCGAGAGAGCGAGGCAATAATGCAACGATTCTAGCGGTGAAAGTCATAATAATGGTTCAATACGAGCCCCAATAAAGGACGATAACAGTAATAACGAACCGATCAGCTGATTAAGGATCCTTTCCCCATCCTTTTTTCCTTCATCCCGAAGGACCCATTTAGACTAGAACTAGACTAGACTAGGTCCCTTATCTTCTCTTCCATTTCCGGTGGTGCTCTACGTACTAGTCTGAGGTCGACTAGCTTATAGTAGTTTACGGAGACTGTCATCCGTACACCGCATGATAGGTATGCCAGTTAGTTTCATTTTTCCGCAATTATTTGGGGACTAGCTGGTCAGGTAGGTATCGTACATCTACCTCTCTGTAAGTACCCCAGGGTACTACTACTTTTAGTAGTAGGGTACGTAGGTAGTGAGTGTCTGCGTCTTGTTTCTGGCTTGAGAGAAAAAGGTAGGCTAACCTGAGTTGGGGTTAGTCTAGTTGACATGGTATGGGAGTCTAAACCGTTTTAGGATGAGAGTAACAATAGGTACCTATCTACTCCTTCCGTACAGCTGGCACTTAATTCCTAGGTGGCCGTATGAGAGAGGTTTGGGGGAACGAATTGGGTTTAGCGCACGTCTCAATTAGACGGAGAGGTCTTTTCTCCAGTTCGTTCTGGACGGAAATTAACTACCCCGTGTTTTGTTGGCTGGTGATGAAGTGGCAGATGGCGTCTGCAATGGTTGCTTAGTAGCTTGTGAGTGAACGAGACAAGGCATGCACGTATGCTTGTGTGTAAGTATGTATGTATGTATGTACTACGTATGGAGTGCTAGGTACCGGCACCCGACCTGATGCCGTCGGAGCTACCTGAAGCTCGCTGGAAGGGGGGAACAGACGAAGTGGATGGATTCCACTTGAGCTCAGTTAGTTACCTACTTAGTACGGGATGGAAGGTGTTTAATTCCGCGCAGTCCCATGGGTAGCACCTATAGTTTGTTTAGTTTGTACCCATAGGTACCAGGAACGCTAAACCCGGTTGGGATCTACCATAGTTAGAGTTACAGCTCCAGTACTGGAGGTACGGAGTACATTCGAAATGAGATAGCGAGGGATAGCCTTCAGTAGGGGGATGGGGGTGCTCCAGAATGGTGCGTAAAGTGATGCTTCAAAGTCACTTCTCCAGTTACTTATCCAAGTAATGATGTTATGTGGATAATAATAGAGGTGGTCGTGAGGAATGTCCATATAAATAGCAATCAGGTGATTGACCTGTTATTCGGTGGCGTATGGGACTGTACACAACCCTGTAAAATAACCACCCGGAGGTCTGTGGGCCAATAGGAAACGGGATGCTCGGTTCCAGGACGTAAAATACAAACAACGCATCATTCATTCTGGACACATGGACCTGCGTTGGTGAAACTGAGGCAGATATGACGACGGATCCTCCCTCCTTCTAGGCACCTCATTGGGATTTTCCAAGCGAATTTACGATTATTGTTCTGGACCAGTTGGTTCCCCGTCTCACCCTGCCACCGCCACATCAGGGCGAGGATTAGGAGTTGTATTGAATCAGCCTCATCAAGTGCTGACAAGCCTGACCCCGAAGTGTGGCTGGAGCCATTGTGCCCTCTTTTTTTTCGGCCTGGGTCCTGGTCAGGCAGAGAAGATTGGAGTAAGAGGCAGCGAACTGGCAAGCCGAGCCAAACAGAGGGCTGTCCCCGATTGATGGATTGATTGATTGAAGATAATCATTGACCATCATCCCTACGAACATCCCGTCGACGATGCGTCGGTAGTGGCCAATCAGGGGCGGGTGTCATCGCCATCCGGTTCGTCGCCTCGTCTTTTCGAACTAAATTTAATTGATTTAATTGATTTTATTTTATTTTTCTGCCCCTGGCAGTAAAGGCAAAAAGAGAGGCGGTGGAGTCAGAAAGTCAATGAATGAACATTTTGGACCCTTTTCTGATCCCAGATTCCAGAACCTTGGTCTTCTTCGCGTCGAAGGTTATTATGAGGGAGCATTATCATCCTTTTATTTTTATTTTTATTTTTCCTCTTCTTTCTATTGGGGGAGAGAGATGACGTCCCTCGTTGGAAGTGGTCCCATCATCCAATATGCTATCCACATCATCGCCTGTTCTTGGTATAGTCGCTCGAATCACTGCAAGATGACCGATCTCTCGCGACCCCCAATGACTAGTTTAGTTTCATTTTCTGGATCTGTTCTGTGCCTTTTTCCTCTCTGCCTTTTTTTGTTTTTTTAATTTTATTTTACTCTGATTTATTTATTTTTAATTTTGGGTCTAGTTTTCGAAGCTAAAATTCCCAAGATGATCGATTCTATTCCCTTTTGGATAGATTCTCCCATACTTCCCCATACTTGTAGGAAACCTACAAAAGGCCACCCTCGTCCGCTCCCCATAACCCACTTCAGACCATTAAACAATCAATCAAGCTTCAAAGACTCTTCTGTGACAAACAGTCCATCATCTCTCACACCTCCTTCATCCTCCTGACCTCATTGTTCTGCCTACGATTGCCTGGGCTTCTAGACTTTGCCTTGCTCCGCCACTGGCCTTACCTTATATACCTCCTCTATCGCCCTCTACTCTCTGCCTTGAGTAACCCATATCGTATATCATATCAATCCTCTTATCAACTCTACTCTCTTCGCTCCAAACCATCCTCTCTACTTTCCAAACAACAATCACACATCCACCAACACCACCACCATGCCTCACAAAGTCAACCAGTCCAACTCTACTCTGGCCAGCACTGGCAGTAGCGGTGACCGGGTGGTTGTCACAGACCTGCGAGGTATGTAGTACAGCTTTTGACATCTTACTATAGATGTTCCCCGTTCTGCACCCCGGGTATATCTCCATCTTGCACTAGGACTGTCACTAACGGAACCGTTCTGGTGTTATAGGGTCCAACACAGGTCCACGCCGAACGCAACCTCCCGTCGTCGTTCATAACCAGGGGGGACAAATATATGACGAAACAAGACCATCCGATTGGGACAAGCAGCGGTGGAAGTAAACACGAACGGTGCCAGCGTTTGGGGCTCCGGTCACCTGCTGCTGGCCAGCGGATGTGAGACGGGTTCTTAGTCAGCTGATTATCCGCGCGGCTTTCCCAAAGTGAGGCGAGCGATCGACAGCTCAACTTTCTCGTTTCTCTCATCTTCCGCGTCTCTCGTTCGAGACCGGCAATCGGCGGATACGCTCTCTCTCTCTCGACATTCTGGACCGCTCAAGTCACCGCAACCATGGCCCCCTGATGCGAGTTGCCTCTGTGGCTGACCGTTCGTTCATTGAGGTTCCCCTGTCGGGATCCCCGGATTCATACATCCATGCCCTTGTATACATATTACTGATGCCACTGTACTTTTACGAGCTTGGTCGTTTGTTTGCTTTTGTCTTGTTCTTTATTGCCCTTTCCTTGTGTTCCTTTTCCCTCTTACCCGCCCTACCCTATCATTCAAAGCACATGATACATTCCCCCGGAATTGGCATGAACTATGATGTTGGCGCCCTTTCCATGTCTCCGATTGAAGCTTCGAGGTACCAGCGCCCTTGCATCTCACCATGCAATCACCTAACGAGAGAAGTTCGTTAAACTTCTTCAGCAGGCGGTGTACCTCCTGGTGGTTGGGCCCCCGACACCATGAGCCAATTCTGATCCCCCTTCCTTCTTACCTTTCGTTATAACGCGTGTATATTACCCTTTCCTTTCCTTTTTGGCTACTATTGATTCAGGTCCGGCGTTCCGCATAGCGTGGGGAGATTTGGAAATAATCTCAGGTGGTTGGCTATTATTATTATTATTCTCACTTTTCTGTTGGGTACACATCATCGGGTCATGTCATGTCACTCACTCCTGGATTCTTTCTTGATGCTGGGCATTGGTTTGAATTCCAATTCAACTCGCTCACTGGATTATCATCTTACGCCCGACATGACTTGATGGCTTTTTATTCTTTTGGATTGAAGGACTATTACTATCCTTTATTATATCTCTGTGCAATTACTGATATATCTATTGACACATCTATGCTTGTATAGTATTTTCGGATATATAATCTATTGTCATTATCTGAACATCTTTTTTTTTTTTAATCTTGGTTACTGTTCATTATGAATTCATCTATTTTTGACCCTTGAAAAATTGGGTAATTAAAGTGACTGCCAACTGCCGCGAACATTCCTTGGGGAGACCTGGCAAGAAGGTGCGCAATGTGCCCTGGGAACTTTCAGGGCATAGTATCGGGAGTATATTTCAGACCAGGAGGGAGGAGTTGAACGAGGACCGGCAACACGGCAGGACAACAAAGGGACATACGTACATGCTTTGGGACCCAGTAAAGGGGGGAGGGTCTTTAATCAAACTCCGGAATACTTACCCGGGTGGGATGAGCAAGAGTTGATCTTAGTCTATGTAATTTATGGCCCCCCTTCCATAATGCGATGGACATGGCTCAAGGTCTCGTGATGATTATTATCTCTTACTTCATAGATCCGTGACTCAACGTGGAGAAATGACCCGACACAGGGAAAGTGGTTCATAAGGTATCATGTATTGAATTCTACGACGATCTTCTCATCGTAGTAATATACTATGCTCATCTCATCTCAGCTCATCCACCAAAATAAACAAGATACTCCCGGGTGGTTTGCTGGGAGTCACAAAAAAAAAGTGTAGGGTTCCAAGTAGAAACAAAGAAGAGGAAATCTAGAGAAAGCAGAGAGGTAAATGTGTCCAAACTGACACGGAAACGCTCAAGTTCATCCACCTGTCCAAATACTTTCTCGCTGTCCAAATCACTAGGGTAACAAAAGCTGTGTCAAACACTTTTTACCTCGCAGCTTTTGCGTGGAAGATTTTTTTTTCTCTGGCGCTTTTGCTTTTGCTTTTTTTTTTGTCTTTTTTTGGTTTCGGTCTTTTTTCTGCTTTTTTTTGGAGGGGACCTCTCTCCATCAGCCAAGATTCCGAATGGTGCAGACAATGTAGTTTCCTGCCTGCGAAAGAAAAAAAGAGTATATTTCATGGGAGGTGAGAGGTTATGCCACATTAGTGTATGTATTTGAGTAGGATGGGGAAGTTCGGTCAAAAGGGGTCAAATATAAAGTCTTCAGGTCAGCAAGCATAAACTGCCCACCTGGGTGCCGCTGAATGGGATTGAACTCCAACAAGGCTGAGAAAAGGAAGATCGCACAAATGAAATGGGAAATGATTTAATAAAAAAAATGTAAACAGGCAAATGCAATTTAAGACTCGAACGGCTCGCGCTTGCAATGCTAGATATAAGAATGAGATGCAACTTGGAACTCCCAAGGGATTAAAACACAAGGAAATGGGTATGCCCTTTAGAAAACGAAAATGCAAATAGAGAACAAAGTTTAGACCACATAGGTAATCGGCCGAGCCTTGAGAATATCGATGATAGACATAAACCAGATCGAGCACTTAGGCATATGAAGCTCAATGCACCGATGTTGGTATCCACTAATGTATTGATACAATGTTGACGGAAAGCACCGTCAACTGATTTGTTGTATTCAGTAGCTAGTGGTGAATGACATCTGTGGTTGAAGGAATTGCTGCCCCTGGGTGAATGTGGACTCTTGATATACATGAGAGTCCACATATTGCATGCTCGGTGGTGGCGTAGGGGAGGGAGAGCAAGCACTCGTCCCTGCGACCGCTTTTACGAAGGTAGTGTTGCCCCCATTTACAAAAGCATCGTTTTCGGGTGTAATTGGCGGCGTGATATAACCGTGGGGCATGTTCGACGGATGGGGAGCCTTCTGCGGAGTAGCCAGTCCAATCTCGCCTTCGTACGGTTTGGACTCGGCGTTGACATCTGAGGGTGGGCTTGGTGGGGTGTAATTAGCGACCGAAGCTTGACGAGCCAAGAATTGCTCTAGAATCTTCGAGACCCTAGAGAAATGAGCCGACGAATACTTCCGGAACAAAATTTGGGAAGGCTGATGAAGCTGCTGAGACAAGCCCACTAATGTCATCGAATCGTATTGTGAAGCCCACTCGGTGTGGCGAGGCTGTGGTCTGTTGAGGATACACCGCGCAAGAGCTAATGAAGCTCTAGCAAGATCAGAGGATGGCTTGGACACAAACTCTCTGTGAAACAGAGAAATTTCCGAGATGTACAATGCCATGTGTTCGACCTCGGGGTCGTATGATGTGTCTATGACAGCCATCTGAAGGAAGCTGTCCACAGTTGGGTGTCCAATCGTCCAACCCAAAGTCTGCAAAACATGCCACTCCATCTGCGTGAACATGTCGTCATCATACAGGGAGCAGCACATCGATTTGAGTTCCTTGATGGTGGGTACACGATCCTTCTTGTCACCATATTTTGCTGCAATAAGCAGGGCCGCACACCCAACCAGTTGATAATGCCTCTTGTAGACCACACGCTTTGAGCAGTATCTATCGAGGAGATTGATTGTCAAAAAAAGGGTCGAGGGCAACAGCTGGAAGGCCGTGTGGGCTTCGATTAAGAAGTCGAGCAAGTAAGGGCGCATAAACCACTGAATCTCCGTTTGGATATCGATAGATTCAACATCAGGGAGGGTAGATGCCTGAGACGAAGATAAGATTAGCCAAGAGCGACTCAGGTCAATTAGAGTATATGGTAACCAACATCCATGTCCAACATGTGAGACAGAATATCATCACGGAACTCATCGCTGGCAACTTTAGACAGTTCATCCGCAATGGCATACTGGCGCTCGCGAGCAATCAATTTCGCGTGCTCCTTCGGGTCCATACGGGGCGCAGGGAAGTCCTCATACGATTCCACAAAGAAAGTTTCGCAAGGCTGATAGCTGGACGTAGGACGCTTATGATAAGCCATGATGTCGAATTATGTTGATCTCGACGGTGATATTATTAAAAGAGTGGACCTGATCAGAACCAAGTCTATCAGGAAACGACGGAAATAAGAGAACGACAGTCGCCAGATTGTTTCAAATTAATGAGCGGAATTAGTTGGGAATATTAAGGACCAATGCAAAGACGATAAGCCTGAATACTGGAAAGGAGAAAGGGAGTCGGACAACCAGTTGAAGTCTTTCGCGGCCGGAGCTAAAGGAGGGACTGTTAGTAAAAGTATTATTAGATATTAAAAATTAAAAGCCTCGAGAGAATGACAGGCTGCAAAAAACCAAAGGAGAAAGAGAAGAAAAAGAAAGGTAGAGAACGGAGAGGTCGACGAAGCAAATATGCAAGGTTGATGAAGGAAGGTAAAAGTCAAAAGAAGATTGGGAGGTGATAAGGGGGGATACCCGGGGATAAAGAGTACTAACCCAGATTAAAGCCTTCGGGCAGAGGGCACGGTGCAACCCTTACCGTGACGGCGAGTCTGGCATCTAGGCTGGGACAAGACGAGATGATCTGTCACCTGTGGACTGTGGAGGATACCAGTCCAGAAGGCGAAGGACGACTGAACGTCTTCACCCTAGGAACCGGTGCTTGATTGCAAGCTTATTGAGGTACTCCGGAATGTGGAAGGGGAGTACAGGCACGAGCCCTATGTAGGGATAGGGCGATCGTCAGGGGAAGTCAGAATGCAACAAGAATGTTACGACGTACAGTTTGCCCTCCGGTGTATGAATGGTTTCTTGTACACGGCCGAGATAATGCAAACGGAGCGTTCAATGACCAGTTCCACAGTAAAGGGAGTGAGGTCAAGTTGAAGCTAAAGGTATCGGGGGAAGATCAAAATCGGTCTCCTGGAGCAGGAAGAAGTCATGTCAGCCACTCAGTCCTTCCAGATGTTCTGTCTTCCCGGTTTCCTCATTTGAATTGTGCACAAGACTTCAATTGCGTGGTATTATTGTGGCTTGGGCATGTCATAGGTCGAAGTGGTGGCCGAAGTATGCACGACGTTGACAGTTTCCATGCTCTCCAAAGCACCAGACTACCCCTTGAACGACCTCGGCGTTGAAGAATGTGAGCCCCTCCTGCAGATGATATGAACGGCTGATGAGATAAACTTCATCCAGAACGTAGGACCCGCGTTTTGAAAGCACCCTAATCTTCCAACCTCACGAGAACCCGTCATTCCAACCAATTCTTATTATCCGTGGCTCTCTCAACCGGTCGCCGACTGCCCCGATCTATCCAATGTCTAATCGTGAAGAATTGTTGAAATCCATATGCAGGAGGCCAATTGCTCTCGAAGCTTCGGAGGTGCTGAACATTGCAACCGACTCAGGTTTCTTATGCAATTGTCGGTTTTGGACCATTGGCATTCACCAACATATTGGGCGTGTTCACACAGTGAATTTTTACCGGATTGATATCGATAAATGACCAGCGACACATGCAGATATCATTCTAGTCTTGTCCCAAAGACACACACACACACAATTGACGCACGAATGGGGGACGGTGCTTAACCAAGGAAAGGGGAAAGGAAAAATTCTCTCACCTCCCAAGAAATCACCACAAATACAAATCATATACACAAAAAACGCTTATGACAGAAAAGGAGACGAAGAAGAAAGATGGAAAAAAAAGCCCTTCTTGGTCGTTCTTCTAACCGGCAGAAGCTAATCAGGGGAACTCAACGTCGACGTCACGGATCGGACACCGGCGGTCAGGGGAATCGCCGTTTGAGCTAACAAACGTCGAAATAGGAGGACGTCGAAGCAAAGAAGCTGACGGACACGGCTCGACTGGGAGAGCTAGTACAACGGGCTGAAGATGAGGTCGACAGATATAGACAATTCCGTCAACTGTATCCTTGCCGGCAGACCAGTCTCAGATCTCTCCAAGAATTGGCGGGAGGCTAGAAAAGGAGGAGGGGGGGGAAGGAGGAAAGGGAGAGGAGGCGAAGATAGAAGGAAAGGAGGAGAGAAAAAATGAGGAGGAGTGATCTCTCTCCAGGCGGGTGTAGTAGAGGAAAAGAAAAGAAGAGAGAATCAGAAATGGGGACAAGAGTCGGAGATAGAAGTCTCGAGAGTCGCTGCAGGTTACCTCTTCCCACACCGTATGGTAAAGCGTGACGCTTTTCCCGTATTGAGGATCGTGTTTAGTATTCCCGTATTAATTAGTAGTAATAGTAATTTGAAAGGTACCGGGTAAGCGTATTGTTCGGTCCTTGTTTCAGCGCCGTCTCAATTATACCTAACCTCGCCGACCAGCGTTGGCTGAGAGTTCTACGAACGGACCCTACCTTGCACCTCCTAGAACTGTAGGTGAAAAAGAATGTCAAATCCAGTGGTTTGTGAAACCATTGAATGATTTGACAAAACGACGCCTTGCCTTGTCTCATGCCTACATTTCCAACCACCAGTCACCCATCAAAGGGTATGGAGGCCAGAGGGGACTAGATTGAATTACTGAATGATACAGGATGCTGGTTGGAATTCAAGAATAGGAGTTCCATCAATGCTCAGCACCGCAACAATAGTCGTAATGAGATAGGTAGCCATACTACTAGTTAGTCCTAATTTGCAGAACCTCGCATAAACCATTATAATAGTACGGAGCACTTGGGGAGGGAAGCCTGCCTAGCGCAGCCTAAGCCCATACAGGATCGAGGGAAGCCCTTACTGAAGGGCGAAAGTTAATACCGTTGATACGGCCAGGTACGTAATTCCGGCCGTTTAGTAAGGTACCTGGTACCTAGTATTGAGTGACCGGCCGTATACGATTAGAGGTTACTTACTACCTTCTGCTAATTATCTCCGGCTTTCTGTGTCATTCTTCCTTCCGGGGAGCCAGACTTTTCGTATCAAGGTATAACAATCATCGACTTTCAGGACCCATTGAGCCCTAGTTTCCAGCCTGGGAAATACATATCCTACGTTGCAATGCTTGCTGACAGTCGTATTCCCTTTAATATCTTCTAATATACATTCAATAACTAGTCTTTGTTCATCTATACAAGACATATATGTTAGTTTATAATTGGATTTTATTACTCTCCAAATTCTTTTTCTTTTTCTTTTAGTTTCGCTCTTGAAGGCTGCATCTAAACTCTCTAACCTGCACAGCGTCCAGCACCAGCGCTCCTTCGGTGGGCTCCTCGGTGGGGTGATCTCCGTCGTCACCGACCAGTCCTCACCAGCCATTGACTCCCTGATTCCAGCCAGGAACACCTCAGGTCCTTGGCTCAGCGACCACTTTTTCTTTTAACCCTTTCCATTTTTTATTAGACCTGCATCCTTGGGCCCTAATGTGTAAGTTGCGTCACTGTAAACTACACTACTGTAGGTAAGCCAGCATTTCATGGGGCTTCCATTGCACATTGCGGTCTGCAGCAGAAAATAACAAATGGTTATTTCACTCCTTTTTCCTCCGCTAGGAATTGATATCACTATGAAAATCCATCACTTGGGTATGGAGTATGTACATATGTACATAGGTACAGTACACCGAATGGATAGATCCATGTCATTTATTGCCGGCTATTGAGCGTATGATGAAGTCACTTTTCTCATTTGATATTTTTGATTTCTCTGGTGCTGGATAACCCTAGACTAGCCTCCTCCTAGTATACTTAAGAATCGTAATGCTATTTGACGACTACCCACAAATTGCGGAGTAACCGACTTTAGTTTTCAGCTGCTGACGGTCTGTAAATAACCATCAATGAGTGGTTCGCATTTTACGGCGCACTTCGGGAGAGGTATGATACTACGTACACATACATACATACATACATACATACATGGAAGTGGTCGCGTCTCGCCGTCATAGACTGCTGACTGGCTCAGCGCCAAAACAACCCTGGCTTCTTGTCCACTCCATCGCGTGTCTCCTGCAGCCATTCAAGACCAGTCAATGCCATCTTCTACGCCCCTCACCCGAGCTTATGTATGTACATCCCTCGACCAGTCGACTTGAGTTTTTTGACACACCCGGAGTCTCAGCCATGATTTACCGTGGAGAGAGAATCATATGTCAGACTTTTTCCACCGAACTATGTCTGAACACGACACGCCGAAGCGACGCGATGTTCGTTTGATCTCGACCTTTGAACCTAATTTAACGACCTGAATCCGCTACACGGCATCCCCTTTACTGATTGGTAGGGCTTTTCTTCATCTGTTGTTCGCGTTATTGACGTGCAGTTCTTCAACACATGTCCATATCGTCATTGACGTTCCGTCGTAAACGGAAACCCAATAGAAAGGAGGGGCTGCCCTTACTATCGTGACATGTGGTCGATCTCATCAAAAACTTTTGTTTTGCGTTCATCGCATTTGTACAAACTTACAAGGGCCTGGTACATTTCTACGGGACACATAGCTTAGCCATCGATTGTCCAGGGAGACATGCTTTCACGACACTATCGTTATCGGATCCTCACGATCGCAGACAGCACGGCTACTAGTCCACGTAAATTTAACGGAAGCTATATGCGTCGTGCCGTTGGTGCCACGCAGTCTATCTACTACCATGCAACTTATCCGGAAATGCCCAGGTCTGGTCAAAGTTATAATTCTGAACGCCTATTATCCAGTCAATGGCAAAGATTTCTCCAATTAACGGCGTCGTGTTACCCCTTCTTTCATCGCTAGCTCCGAAAAGGCTGGTTAGATTCGACTATGGATGCAACTTTATACACAGACACTGTGAGACGGTGCAAACAAAGCAAGGGGCGCAATTGACTGGCTGGGGTCACTCCATTATCAAAGGCCCGTCTTAGCCAATTCTAACTGTAGCTATCCATGTTACCTATCTTCGATATAGAGTAGCCTTCTTATGACTCTGGCCCGTACTCTCATCGGGAAGCTTTGATATTCTGGACCGGATATGATCCCCGGCCTGGGTTCGTAAACATCGCCATAGTTTGGGCAAAGACTGCAATATGCACTCTTGCATCTACTTATACATCCACGCCTCCCTTCGTAAATGGGCAGTGGCTGAGGTGGCTGAAAGCAGTTTAAGTTCATTTCCCTATGTAGCTGGGAGTTTCATTATGCAATAGGGTGGCTATCTTATCCCTACACTGGTGCTCATTGTTCAGCCCGGAACGGCCATGTCCTTACTTAGTTTTCCTGGCGATCATTTCCACTCTCTACTGGCGTTGTATCGGCTCGATCCTCGGAAAGCATGTGCATCTCTTCCAACAAAGTCGAGAAATCAAACCGTGGTACGATCTAAAGAAGACTATTGAAAACGGGACAGCCGCCTTTCGTGGATGGGATGAGATGCACGATTGCGTGTGCTGCCGATAATCGCCCTACTTCATTCTTCCGAGCGTGCGCTATCCAAATCCGTCGTCCCCAACAACAGACAGTATAGCCCCTTATCGCAATATTATCCCGTCGTAGTTAAAACCAATTACCTAAGCCAGGGATATCGCTTTAACTCACTAATGCTGAATGACTTACCGACTGCGTCAAATAGGTACAATGAATCATATATTACAGGGGTAAAAGGGGCACTTGCTAGCAGGGATGATTATCCCAAGCCCCCAAAAATATTTGAGGCGATGGCAGGCTGGAAATTCGTATCCATGATCCTCATGTATGTAGAAACTAGAGTAGTTATGTAATAATGTCAGCGCAACTTAAGATCGAAATTGTCCCCTAGTAGAAATATCAGGCCATTGTGACACAGGCAGAGCTTTAAAAGGGGGAGGGGCGCAGCTCGTCCACCAGGTTACGACCTTCCATTAGTAGAAGTTAGTCGGGTGGTAGTACTTTGTAGCTTCCTATATGGAGTAATCTTTTGGCCAGAAGTATTATGATGGACAAGCTCCAAAATATGGGGTAATTGCTAGGGACGTAGTGGTGTCCTTGCCTAAAGTAGCAAAAAGTGGCATTGCCGCCCCAAGTATCATTTCGTCGAGTAAT
Organism: Aspergillus flavus; assembly: GCF_009017415.1. Classification (NCBI taxonomy): domain Eukaryota; kingdom Fungi; phylum Ascomycota; class Eurotiomycetes; order Eurotiales; family Aspergillaceae; genus Aspergillus; species Aspergillus flavus. The sequence goes on from NC_092406.1 coordinate 4,135,122, forward strand.
CCATATGTTCGATTTCATCTCCATTAGGAAACAGCTAAGGGTGGCGATTCCGCAACAGATAGGTCAAAGGGATTCCGTTGGGAACAGATACATATTATACTGCCGACATTAAATGGGATTCATATCTGCATATCTCAATTTTAAGGTGATTTGGCTACTTGCGCGGATGCTCAAGGTGCCTCTTCCGAGATAATTATAGACCTCCCCTTGCTGTGTACCTGCAGAGCTTATATTCATTACTTTCTCTCACCATTCACTCACTTGAGTCAATTCTACTTGCAGTTGACCTTGCACGGTCCCATTCTCAAATCGCTCAGGATGGACCCAACAGCCTTGCATACTTGCTGTTACCCGAGATGGTAATACCGTTATGGATTTATGATGTTTATGATGTTTGTGCAACAACGGATCCAACTTACTTTGTGTGCAGAAATCCCTTGTCCTCTCAGGCGTATATCGCTGCTCGCGTTGGAGTTAATTCAAGGATTGTAGACCTTCATTTTATGTAATACATGTGCTCTGGGCTGTCTGTATCTGTACGTGTTAAACGATAATACACCAGACTTCTCGATGTATCATCGAACCCTTCCATTCAACGTGACCCAAAAGACTAGGCTGAAAACGCAGTGGAGGTGTGACAATAGTAGCCCGGTCTGTAATATAGCGTTTGCAAAATATCTCTCTTCATTTTTTGCTCTATTTTATCTAAATTCCTAGTTCACTGCGCCATAAAAACACACCGCAATCGGGACGCTGAAATTTTGTGGCAACCCACTGCGGATCTCGGAAAATACAGTAGCAGAGGATACTACTTCCGCCCACTCACCTTGCCACTTTGAAGCCAAACATGATAGACCGCCAGGCATCAGGAGGGACATACATAGAGATCATCCCTGCCTGCGTTTCGGTTGCCTAGAGATAGAAGGGGGACAAAAACAGTAAATTTCTACCAAATGGCAGTGGTTCAAGGTTAATTAGGCAGCATTTTCATCCTCGAAAAGCCAATCTGCAGCCCCGCAATTCCGACAAATCGGTCCACCTACAAGAACGAATGGTTCACAATTACTTCAACGTTGGCCACTTTTGTACATACAGTACGCACAAAACGGCGGTAGCCGGAAGTAGCGGCTGTGAGACTCGTACTAAGCGAATCTGGATATGTCGGTATGGGACGGGAATATGGGATGATGTGGGCCTGGTAGGGCGAAAACTGGGAAGAAAAAACCTGTCAGCGAGCGGTGTTCTGGAAAACCTGAAGAACTTCATAGAATTGGTACATGTATCAGATTCCCGTCGCATATTGGTCTAATTCTGTCCACGGCTGATCTATAGTCGGTGATCTGATCCATATCCTGGTATTGGATGAGTCGAAAGATGTTCAATAATCTGCAAATAATTATCTTATACGCACATGGCTGCACATCCTTTGATGTATCTACACCCTGGCTATGTGTATCGAGTATATGTAGATCTGACAAACGCAAAAAGGTTCAGAGATTTTTCGTTTCTTTTTTCTCTCCATTTCTTTTCTTCCTTTTTTCTCCCCCCGCTTTTATTATTTCTAGTCATGGTTCTACAGAGCATAGATACCACTATTATTTGCAAAATCACAGTGGTACTACGTGGATCCACTATGTCTTCTTCTGACAGTTCTTAAGTCAGCATTCTTTTTATGGTGGTGGACGAAACACACTTGTGCCACCACCAAGAATCATGCGGCAAGCCCTCGGTCGAAACAAAGCGAATCCATGCAATTGCCACTCTATTCGTATAAGCCGCATGTCTGTAGCTGATCAAGTGATCGAACTATTACTTTAACCTTCAATCTCTGTCATAACGCATGCAACCATGTATCAATATTGCTCCCGTTCCGAAGGACACTTGACTATACGGTAGTGTGCCCTATAATAACCGACGCACTTGAGCAATTGAGGCATTTACATGCAGTATATCGCATGGTAATCGTTTCTACCAAAGTGGGAAGACCATGCAGGATGTGAGCCTTTAATATACTCGACCAGCGAATGACGGGCCTGCTGATTGATAACGACTACTAAGGAGAAACGCGAAAAGTCAGAACCTGCAAGACAATATTACCGTTTCTGGTAAGGCTGTTTTCTCACAGTTGGAGCAGCGGAGAGCCTCAACCATGGTTCATACCTTTTCGTTTTTCTTTTTAGCTGCGTTCTGACGGCATATGGAGGCGTTTTATGTCAAGTTAACTATTTATTCCTCTTGTATGGCGTACCCAGGTACGCTGTACTGTATGCCGGTTTGGAAAGCCGAGAACGATACAGAGTAAGGGTTTGTACATAAATACATACAAGGCAGGGACGCTAGAGGAGAAAATGGCTTAGCGTGAAATCTACAGTGGGTCCGATTGTAGTGTAAATAAACGACTCCACATTTAACCCCAAAAGCTCGAAAGGGAAAAAAAAGAAAATGGAAAAATGGAAGAGTAAATAGAGGATTATTCAGCTACGTCTCGATGTTTCGTCCAATGATAGGTTGCTAAAAAAGAGGTTTACCCTCGGCCATTGTTTTAAGAGTGCTACTTACAGCAGAACTATAGATAGTTCAGTAAGTCAGTTGCTTCACATTTGGCACAAAATCGCAGAAAACAAAGAGTCGCGTGCGAGGCACAAATACGGCGCGTTCTGTTCTTTTTTCTCTCTCAACAGTTCCATGGCGTCATTGATTGACTCGCGTCCCACGTTTCGGGTGCCCCGGCTTGGAATTATGAGCCACGATCATCGATGAGAAATTAGGTTCCAAGTCATTTCTATTCTAGGTAATGTCTTCATTTCAATGGTTGACTCCAAACGTCTCCTTTTCTTTACATCCGACACTTTCCTCAATTGACGTCGGACTCTTGCCCTTCATCAAACCATTTGGCGGAGTCTAACAGACACACGGACACTATTGATATCGTCGGACAAGCCACGTTTCCATACCTACCGTCTGTCCAAGTCCCTGACCAGTGTCGCGGGTCCAGTCTCCCCCGAAGTTAAGGGGGTCAGAATGACATAAAGCGTAATCTCGCCGCGATGCTTGGCGTGGACTCCAGAGGCCCTTTATGCGCGCTGATTCGATAATCGCCTGAGCAAAACCAGCGCGCTTATTGCCAAACCGGCGTGTGCTTTTCCCTCCTTGATGCTCCCCAGTAGTCCTGGTCTAGAAGCTTACTTCCCGCGTCCGTTCGTGCCTTACAACTGGGATGGGACCCGGGATTAATTGGTCTGGCGATAGTTCATCAAGCTAATGGCTGGTTTTTCCACTTTTCTTGTCCAAATGTTGGATTCCTTGCAAGTTCCCGGGGAATAATATATGTACTTCGCCTGCAATTGGATATGTGCCACGCAGCATATAAGAACTGCTAATTTCGGCTGACACGCCTGGACCAATACATCAGCCACCTCCTGAATCGAATCATACATCATAACCATTATTACTAAAGATAATTCTGATGGCTGCATACAGTACTCACATGCGTTGTTCTAATTGATTAACGGAATCCAGGGTCCGACCGTCTTACGCTCCTACTCCCTACCATGAGATTCGACCTTTGACCATATTCGGAATCCCTATCAGTTGAAGCTATCCTCACAAGGCATCCATACGGCCACTGCCTTCTGTTGTCGAATACTCAGTGCCCATTCCCATAAATTGAGGCATTCGACATCAGTCTCTTGCCACTTGCCATTGGTGCCATGCTGCATCATCTACGCGTGGCTGAACTCTAAAAGCGTATACGAGCAGAACTCTACAAAATAGTCGCACTACTTGAGACTGTCCGGTACTAATAATACTAAGGACCAGCGACGGCCAGTTTCCGAAATGTGTTGCAAATAAACCTATACCACCACGCAGTATGCGATGACCCAGTCAAATGTAAACACAGCGCACCCACTACTGCACAGTCAACCGTGGTCGCGCTTTTGATACTTTTTAGTAGAACTCGCGCATAGCTACTGCGCAATGAATGCACGGCGCTGAAACCTGGGCATCAACCATGAGGCAATGGTCGCGTAGTAGACCACCAGGGAAAAAAAAGGTAAAGGAAGAAAGAGCACCATCACAACTTATCAAGAACATATCTGCAGTTCAGTATGCCCTCATATTTCCATTCGAGGTGTCGCATAGAGTTTCATTGAGCCATGGATCCCATCATCTTAAGTTGAAAACAAAATAGCCAGGTTTAAAATCGGAACTGGTTTTATTGAACCATTTTGAGCATCCATGGCGAATCAACTGACGATCTGAATCATGAATGCTTATCTCCCGGGGATTGTCTTCGACCGGTTTGAAAGTGGCGTCGTCTGAATGTGTGCGGCTCAGGTTGATTCCCGTTCACGGCATAGATCGTGCCTATCAAACAACACCCCCGCAGGCGCAGAGCCCGAGATCGAATTAAACTGCATATCGCCCATCTTGGGGCCCCCCAATTCAGCTGAGCCTGGTGAATCAAATCCATCGGAGAAATTCAGAGAAATTCTTCCCCACTCGCTACCAATCTCTTGTTTCCAAGCACTCGTTCTTGATGCCTACAGGATAGGGTTGCCTAACCCTACAGATGTACCCCCTCTTTTTGACCGAAAACAATTGAAGTCCACCTCTTTGGAGTCTCCACTGACTCAAACCCCATGGAATTGACCCTTTTTATGGTGTGGCACCCTGGCAAACCTGGGATCATTGCGCCCTATCACATCATTCGAATAACGGAGATTGAATCACTAGCCGTCTGCTGGTGACATGCAGTGCTAGAACTATAACCCGGGCTTCTCTGACGTGGCAATCCCTCTATATTAAATGGACCTATATGGGCCTATCAAATACATCGGTCATGTGGCTGTCTATCGCCGATAACTCTAGGATGGAATGCGACAAGATTCACTTTTGCTGATACGCTCTCTTGAAACCTGCTTGCACCACGGTAATTTGGAATTCGAGAGCACATACTGCTTTGCATGCGTATGTTGCTTATATACAGTACTTTGCGCTACGCGTCTTGTATGCTTTAAAAGATAGAGGACATGCATCCCTTCCACTATCTGCGTGCTTCATGAACCTAGTCATATGGTGCTTTGACCTACCACGAAAGTGTACCACAAGCACTGGAGTAACAGTGATAGGCTCTGCAGTGTCTATTTTCCCTGTAAACACTGCTTGGAGTTATATTTTGAAACTATAGCAGGGAGTTGGCTATGCTACATATTAGGAGTTCGCCAAGGGGAGTGACCTTGGTATTTGGTGTCCCACCAAGCTGGGCACAAGTTGTCTCGGTGCTTCCTTCAATTAAAGCAAAGAACATTCTGCATAATAGTTCCCGAGTACTGAGTCACTGGGAGGGTGTGATGTTTAGTTGTAGCACTGCGCTGGAGTGTAGACTGAGCTCTAACAGCCAGATCATTTTGATTTCTTCTTCTTTTCTTTTTTCGTGTTAATGACATGCACTCGCCCCTCATCTGGTGTAGATTCCCTTGTCACGGCCAAATATATTGCAAAGAGATGAAAGAAATGCCAAAAACTAGTATATTAGTATTTACAGTATATACTATGTGAATTATATTATGGTATATAGATTCGCTCTCCTGGTCGCAAAGACGCTGGAATGATGCTTTTTTTCCCCGAATAGCTGCAGCTTCAGTTTCTAGAGAAGAATACTGAGAAAATAAGTAAAGAAAGTGTCCTTGTGCCTTGCCTAAGTCTTGTTTGATGCTCTACAAGCAACAACCAGAGAATCACGTGATTCAGCACGTTTGGTGGAACCTCCGCGGCGCTAAAAATTGTATCCAAAAAAAAAAAAAAAAGACAGAAAGAGAGAGAAAGGGCAACATCGAGGCCACAACCACAACAGTGACACCTTCGACCTTCGAAACATCTTTGACCTTGTATTTACTAACAACGGAATGATTATATAGCGGTCGGCTCTACAGGTTGAGAGCCGGGTAGGTCTTTTTCTGCTCCCAAACGAGGATCTACTTAATTTTTTCATTCTATTCAAGCAAGAAGCTTTGTCGACTTCTAATCTCGATTTTACCGCGCTACGCCGTTAATCATAATGGATATTCACCGCTGTCGCTTCGTTCCTTATAACCCTCAAGCTATCAATGCGCTCGCATTCTCCCATCCTCCATCTGCAGAACTTGCGGGACGTGGTGTTCCTACTCTCCGACTCGCGGTTGGTCGCGCGAATGGCGATATTGAAATATGGAATCCATTGCGCGGCGCATGGTTTCAGGAGACAGTTCTCCGTGGAGGGAAGGATAGAAGTATAGAAGGACTCACCTGGACCCTCGATCCGCCTGAATCTGGTCCCGATGGTTCAAAGATACCCGGACGGCTGCGCTTGTTCAGTATCGGATACTCGACTGCGGTGACTGAATGGGATATTGAACAGGGCTGTCCTTTGCGTCACTCAAGCGGAAATTATGGCGAGATCTGGTGCATAGCGGCCCAGCCAAGATGGCGGCCTACGAAACGAGGAAAGGATGGCAAGTGGCTGCCTCCAGCGGAAGGAGAGTACACCGGACAGCATCTCGCCGCGGGATGCGCGGATGGATCTATCGTGATATTGTCTACGGCAGACAATGATGTTAGGTTCCTTCGTCTTATGCGACCTTCTACAAAGAGAGCTAGGGTGCTTAGCGTCACCTTCCAAGATCGTCACACTATTGTGGCCGGCTATGCGGACAGCTCAATCCGTCTGTTTGATATTCGGAATGGTCAACTCCTACGAACAATCTCTTTGGGCAAGGGACCGACAGGTGGTACGAAGGAATTGCTCGTTTGGTCTGTGAAGTGCCTTCCCGATGGCACTATTGTTTCTGGCGATTCTGCTGGTGAAGTTCGTTTCTGGGACGGCAAGAATTACTCGCTTATCCAACGACTCAATTGCCACTTGGCTGACACTTTGGACATCGCTGTGAGTGCTAATGGGGACACAGTTGTTAGTGGAGGTGCGGACCAAAGAACAGTTGTCTATAGAAAGAAGGCTGGAGAGAAGGGCGATAAGAAAGGCCGGTGGGTTGAGGTGATGCACCGGCGGTACCATACCCACGATGTTAAGACATTTGCTGTCTATGAGACGAAGGACATTAGTGTTATTGTTTCTGGAGGTAGGAGTTGATCTTATCTATCAAGCGTTGGCAAGGTTGGCTGATAACAATTAGGACCTGACGCCTCCCCGATTGTCTTACCTTTGCGTGAGTTCGGAAAAGAGCACCACAGAAAGCTATCGAGTCTGCCTCAAATACCACAGCTTGCGTCTTCGCCTTCATCTCGACTGGTTATGAGCTTCTGGGATAGAGAGATTAGCATCTGGCGCCTGTTCCGCGGCCCTACGTCTTTGCAAGAAAATCTCGATGGGCAAAGGCACAGATTGGTTGGGAAGGTCCTGATCCAGGTATGTGAAGGTCACCCGGTATTGACGCTCATGAAATTCATTTCTGATGGACTGTTCGCACGATAGGGCGAAGAGAATATCACCTCAGCTATGCTATCTTCCGACGGAAAGATTCTAGTCGTTGCTACGATATCCAGCGTCAAGGTGTTTTCTGTTCGGCGGCGCAAAAGCGACGAGAAAGGAACCCTCCGCATACAAAAGCTTGATATCCCATCTACACTTGCTAATGACGGAGCTCGAGTTGTTACCGTTTCCCCCGATAGTCGGTGGATCTGTGTCGTTCGTCCCAATAGTGCTACCTACTTAGCCAGGATCAAGCCTGCTTCGTCGCCTCAGGAGAAATCCCAGGTCCTTACCCAACTCGTCAAACTTAACAGAGCTACCCGCCACGCTCGCTATGAGAAGGCCTCCCATGGTACCCTTGGTGACTACGAAAAGACCATCCGATGCGCCGTGTTCTCCGAAAACAGCAAGATTTTTGCAGTCGGAGATCTCTCTGGGTGTGTGGATGCCTGGTCGCTGGAGAAAGCTGAGTCAAAGACCTTGGCGAAGGCAAATGCTGCCGAAGACTCCGACGAAGATTCTGACGATGAGGATGAACAGCCAGTGGTGGAGGGTGAGCGTTGGACTCTCACAGCCGCTGAATCGCCAATCCCTCGTCTCAGGTCTGGCGTACTACTGTTGTCCTTCCGCCCTCTGAATCCGGCCGGGAAGAAGTTATTGGCCGACGGTGCTGATCAGGACTCTAAGGTTGAAAGCCGGTTGATGGCTCTTACAAGTGAGCACCAACTGGTGGAAGTTGATGCTCTTGATGGGAAGTTGTCGGATTGGTCAAGGAGAAACCCCAAGGCTTTCTTACCCGCAGAGTTTAGGGGTGTAAAAGATCGTGCGATGGGCTGTGTTTGGGACTTGAACGAGGCCCGTGAACGCCTCTGGCTCTATGGTACCTCTTGGCTGTGGATGTTTGACTTGAATCAGGACTTTCCGTCTCCGGAGGAGCTGAGTGCTTCTGCAGATACTCATGATGATGGACAGGAATCAATGCAGGCTGCTAAGAAGTCTTCATCCCAAAAGCGCAAGCGTGGGCTTTTGGACGATGAGGAGAATGACAGAAAGAGGTCGAATACCGGTGCCGGTGACAGAATACCATTAGCGCAGTCCGATGTTTTCTTTGGTTCCAAGATTCGCAAAATCATAGGAAGTGACGAGTCGAAGGCCGAATTGATCTCTCTTGAGAAGGAGCGTCCTCGTGGGGCAGATGAAGATGATGAAGCATACGATCACGATGAAGCTTATACAGCTCGCCATGATTCTAACCTGGCTCGCCTAAGAAGAGGAAATCTCGAAGGCAACGACGTCAGCACCCCCAGGAAGCAGCCTCCCAAGACAGCTGTCAATGGCGACACACCCTCTCAGAAACAACTGATGCAGGCCGCGGATAACTCACATTCGGCACGTCGTTGGTGGCACACATACAAGTACCGTGATATTCTCGGAATTGTACCTTTGAATTGTCAGGCAACGGATGAAGAATCGCAGGAGCATGAAGATGGTGGTAACTTAGAGGTTGCAGTTGTGGAGCGGCCCATGTGGGACGTTGAGCTTCCGGGTCGCTATGTTAGGGACTATGAGTGATGAAGTCACCCTTAGGTACAGTGCATTAGACCCGACTGAAGATGTAACATTGGAGTATTATGTGCGGGTCGGCATGGCAAGCGATTCATCATTAACGTTCTTCTTTTCTCGCCTTTGAATACTATTCTCTGGGATCCCTTCCCAGTTGATAGGACCCCGATGTCTGGCGCTTTTGACAGGAATATCCATTTCTACTTATTCGGCTAGCAGGATGTGCTTTTTTAAAGACTCATACATACAAAAGTTATTCATACAACGGCGATGCCTGATCTATAACTTTATCAGCGTGTAGGCAACAGGATGTTGGCGGTCGCCTCAGGCGCCGCGCGGCTGGCAGGTGACTTGGCATCAGTCAACCATCTTGTCTCTCTCCTCTTTGTCCATCTTGGATCTTCTTCTGCTTCTTCATTAGCGTCGTATTCGGCCACGTCATACTCTTGAGGATTGGCAGGAATAGGATCCGGTTGCATTGTTAAATGTTGATGCCTCGTATTGTTCCACCATAAATACATCGCTTATGCCCTTGCCGAAGTTCTCACCCCTTGCAGTCACTCGATTTAAAGTGGTACACTGTACCTCCAACTCTCAAAGCCCTTGAGCTGTGGAATTATAGTCCTTGAGGAATTAGCTTGACCCCTAAATTCTCTTCACAGACGTTGGAAGTTCTCAGACTGAAAACTATGATAAACAGCAGCCCGCACTGTATCATCTGTGGTGCGAAGATTCCATATCGTCACCTCACAGTCTCTTGGAAAAGAAACTTTCGTGCAAGTCTGTGCTGAGCCGTTTCTCTCCTCATTACAGTGGCTTTATCGGTTAGTATCTGTGAACTGACATTTATATAGTTAGATGTGATGGTAATTCCCAGTTAGATGGGAAGCCTTTCGTTACAGGAGTGGGCAGCTATGTCCCTCCAGAGATCCTTCACAACTGTGCTGCACCTTCTTCTGCAGAGCAGCGATGGGATGATAGTGACTTTATTTTATCAGAGGAGGACTCATTTCCTCCGCTGATAGGTGACCGACTCCATCCGCAACCTGGGTTTCTTCTCCATGAGTCGTGCTGGGAACTACTACGAGGCATGCTTCATCCCCATGCCGTTCCTATTCAACGGTTGTATGATATTTGCCTCTCTTGTCCAGCGGACATAGAAGGATGGTTGGATTGGGGCAATAACTACGGTGGGCTTATGGATCGACAACCCATTGAGGGCTATCCGTGGGAAGACGTATATATTGCAGGCTATATAAGACGATTCCTATGGGACAAGAGTTCTCCCTTGACGTTAGCCACATCAGATCCATTAGACGTATTGGAGGTGCGGCAAGCGCTTGCTGGTTCTCAGGATAGGCGAGAGAATACAACAATGACCAGTTCGATATCCTCTGTTTGGATAACCACCGCTGATTGCTTTCAAAAGCTTCCTCAAGAGATACTGGAACAAATCCAGATGCTTCTACCAGCTCGTGGCGTTGCCAATGTGCGTTTGGCATCAAGGTCGTTCGCCGGTTTGCCGCTCACGCAGTCATTCTGGGCTTCAAGGTTTGCTTGCCATCAAGAGCGTGGATATTGCTTCGAGGCTAGGCGTCTACTATATAGTGGAGCTCACGCACTGCGCAGTAGGAATTGGAAGACTGTTTACGAGGAAACAGCAGTGACATCAGACTCATCTAATGAGTTGAAGAATCGAAAGCGGATCTGGAGCTACTTGAAGAACATAGCAGATCTAGTTCTTGACCAACCGTTGAGCAGTGAAGGGATGGCCAAGGAGCTTGAACTATGGCCAAAGGAGCCTGTGACGGCGTGGAGGCCAGTTGGAGGAGACTTTTCTGTACGGTCTAACGGAAACTCCCCTTACCAAATGAAATGTAGGGTGATATATGAACAAACCATCTCAATCACGTCTTCAATAAGATCAATCGGGGTTTCCTTTCGAGAACTCAGTGATAAGAAATATGTCTCGGGTCTTCGATTCATACTTACAAACAAAGAACAGCTTAGATTAGGCTACATCCTTCCATCCAAGGAGAAACACATTGAGTTGGATAGCGAATGCTTCAGCTTGAGTGGGTTTATCGCCGCCGTCGGCCCTCGAGGTATCATGGCACTCCGTGTTGTAACCGGACAAGGAGAGATATCCAACTGGGTGGGCTCGTCAGAAGGCTTGCCGCAGACAGCTCGGCTGTGTACGAAGACAGCAATCCACTCTTTGAAAGGTTCATTCGATGTGAGCTCACTCTTGATTTCTTAAAACTGATAAACACCACTGACAGACATGATCAAGGGTTTCAAAATGGTATCTTTAGCTGTTCCCACCGACCTTCAGCCTCTCTTCCCAGACGATACCAGTGGCGAACACCTTCCTCTACGAACTACAGGGCTTTGGTATCCCGAGATCCCTCCCTCATCCTACCATCTCCACGATGATGTATTCGCCGGACGAAACATATCTCTCCATGACTACCGCCCACTTGTGCATGTCATGTTTGGCGGAAGACGGGGCAGTCTCCTTAAATACCTAACCCGCATCTCAGTTACAGTGTCCAATGCAGCAATCGTTGGGATAGACTTCTTCTACACAGATGATTCTCCCGTAAAGCACCTACAGGCTTGTCCCTCAACAGCTAGCGGGGATGACTCTGTCAAAATCCCCTTCATCATCGATGGACCAGGAGGTGAGCGGTTAACAAGTCTCCAATCGGACGGTGATTTCCTCCGAGCGTCTGCTGGCTACGGGTCGTACAGAATAAAAATAACATCATTAAAGGTAAACCAACCCATCATTTAGACTAACAGCACGTGCACTTCACAATCAATTTTTCAACGACAACTGGGACATTATATACAACCAACACATGAGGATCCTCCCCAACAGCAGTCAACCTGGGTAACCAAGCAGATACAGAAAAATGACTAACAATGCACTTTAGATCACGACAAATACAAAACCGAAGCCCTTCATCTTCCAACCAAGCGCTATTCCAGCCCTGAAACTTCCCGCCGGGGGCTTTCCCCCTCGAAAGTCCAAGAAACCAGAGATAATACCCGGTACTACCCTGACGGGTATGTATTTCATGTATGTAAGTATCACCTTTTTCCTTTACTGGGGTTTGGTCTGTGTTCCACTACGTGCATGTATAATTCTGAATATGCATTACGTCTACAATTCTTATTATTGACATGGGCTGGGTCTAGGATTCTCAGTTTGCCATGAGCAGTATTGGGCCCATTTCCGAGGACTTGACGGAAGGGAACCTTTTGCGGGACAGTAGTATAGAAGAAGAGATACAGGCGCGAATTTTGCAAAGCAAACCCCAGACAGGCCCGTGCTGATTAACAAGCATTAGTAGTTCATATTTCATAGCGTACGATATGTTTCACACAAAAGGTCACTGTTTTTGGAATTCTGCCACAGGTGAACTCAGTAGCTTTGTTTGTAAGGACATGTGCAAGGATAGTTACATGTGTATAGAAGCCTTTGGATAACGATAGTCCTTTGGAGAAAATCTAAATGAGCTATAGGGACCATCCCATGTCCGAAGCAATATGAATAGAAGCAATGATAATGGGAACCGCCATCATATGAATCTGCAACAAAACGAGAGAAGATAAGAGGAAACCAAAAAGATATCATGACACGTAAAACTATGTCTCGTCGACATAGAATTATCGAAAAGAAAAGTTGGTCAAAATACACAAAACCCCTATCGCCTTTAGCTCTCAAGTGAGTTTTCACAGGTGACAGAAAATTAGCTTCCCCGCACACCTTGTCTATTCATTATATGCGTTAAGAGATAGCTAGGACCGTATACGTAGCGAAGTCAGAGCATAGCTCGCTAAATCGGTGTAGGACTTGCGATGAAGTCAATTTGGATGAGTATCCCACGGGGCGGGCAAATCGCATCAAAGGCCCTAGTAATGATGGAGGTCGGGTCCTGATCCGCCAAGCTTACCAATGGCAAACAAAACGGCGTTTGGTTGGGAGCCGGCATTGCTGCGTTGCAAATAAGGAGTCCCAGAAAGCTAGCACCCGAGGGATGCACACATTGACGGGAGTCCGGCGCAGGACCTATTTTCATGATGTGTTTGCCCAATCAATTCAGACGGACTACGCTGTGACTGAAACAGCGAGCTTGACGTCAATTGAGCCCAAGCCCAGATCGCTTCGGTGGTGACATATGGTGGATGCCGACTTCTTGGCAAGGAATCACCAGGTCTAATAACTTTGGGCTGATACAATTGCAGGCTGCGGCAATTAGCAACGGAACCAAAAACACATCCAAAGAGGGGCTTTTAAAACACAAATCTCTCGGCGTTGTTGCACAGCGCAGAAGTGGTTTCTCTTGGCGAAAAGGGAATCAAGCAAGGGAGAACTTACAGGACTGTTGAGCATGCTATTCCGCTTATTCCGGCCCTTCTTGATGTGATTCTTCAGCGCGGTAGAATCCAACGGTTTCAACAACTCGAAACTGCAGAGGAGTTCGTCCGAGACTGACATAATTGCTCCCCAGTTATCAAACTCTCCACAGTACTGCAAAGATCGTTAGCAAATGCCAGAGGTTCACTTCAAGCCTTTACAGTGCAATAGGGGCGTCTAGGGGGTTACTCACGTTGGGGGCAGAGAATACTGTGACTAAAATGCGATCCTGGTAGAACTCATAACCGTCCTCGACTACCATGTGGGCTCGGCAAACCAAGTCGAAGTCATGCCGTTGCAAGAAATTCATGATCACTTTCTTACCGAAACAGTAACTTACGCCACGCTCATTAGGCTCCCAGTCCTCCTCCATGTCCGCCGGATCACTCCAGAGAAGGTCGTTAAGCAACCCGTAGTCTGGAACGTCAGTTGGACGTGCGATCCCCCTGATATCGTCCATATGGGAGAGGCTGGGTGAAAGTCCACCATGGACACAGAAAATCTTGCCAGCTACAATAGAAGCGATGGGCAAGCAGTTGAAGGTATCGATGAAGGTCTTCCAAATCTTGATGTTGCAACGCCGTTTACATTCATCATAGAACCCGTATACACGGGTAACGTTGGCACATTCATGATTGCCTCGCAGAAGGAAGAAGTTCTCGGGATACTTGAGCTTATAGCACAACAGAAGGAGAATTGTCTCCAAGCTTTGCTTGCCCCGATCCACGTAGTCACCCAGAAAGAGGTAATTCGAAGAAGGGGGAAATCCACACATTTCGAACAATCTGATCAGGTCGGTATATTGACCGTGAACGTCGCCCACAATCTTGACAGGAGCCGACAGCTCTAAAAGTGCAGGCTGACTGAGGAATAGCTCCCGAGCCGCAGTACAGATGGCGGTGATTTCTGCATTCTTAAGACAGACAGTCTTGGTGACCTTAGTCGAATAACCAGCATCCAGCAGACGTGTGATCATGTCATCTAGGTCGATAGACTTAAGAGCGCCCATTCCCATTCCTGGAGATGAGGATGTATCATTCAGAGGTGTGTTCATGATAAAATCCAGGATTGGATTCAGCTGATCTTGCCGCTTGATAAGAATGGATTCGCCAACTTTCTGTGAAGATCCCGTCGGTGCAGCACCAGTGGGAGGCGCATCCGACACGTGGTCGACCTCGCCACTCTGCTGCATCGCATCTACATCCTTATGTCCTCGTTTCAGGCTGCTCGACAAAGTGGGAGAGGGAGGTGGATCAGGGGCATCGAGTTGAGAAGCAGAGTCATTGGCCCCAGGAGACTGGGCACTCAAGTTGGTGGAGCTTCTCCTACTACCCGTCGACTTGATCGACCCGGCATCGGACCTATCCGTTTGGCTCCCTGTGGACAGAGCTGAAGTGGATGCGCGAGGACTATCAGTGTTACGGATCTTAGACCGAATAGAGCCCCGAAGAGACCGGAGAGACTCCTTCGTGTCGGAGCGAGAGAAAGATGGGTAGGACTGCAAAGAGTCGCCAGGGCCAGAATTGCCCTTGGAATGCGACTGACCCATTACTGCAGGGCTAGATGTCTGCCAAGCTCAGAGGTGGACAATTGACGAACGGTATACGTCAAAAGTCAAAGGAACTTAAGGCTCTGCTTGGCGTTGGAATGCTGGTAGCCGTCTTGGCTGCTGTATAGTTCCAACGGCTTGCGAAAATTATATAAAGGGAAGACGAGAACTGCCGTTTGGGAACCAGGAGAGGGAGCGTTGCTCGTCAGGAAGGATAGGAGGGACTACCGGGGCACCAGGATTAGGTTCAATGTAGGTTACTGCTGGAAGGGTATAGCCGCGGTAGTCGATTCCAGCGGTGAGGGCGAAGGTAGGACAAGCGAAATCAAACAGGTCCAGTTGAGGATTTGGCGAGGTTATGGATGGGGAACCGACAGAGGGGAGAGCGACGGTATCAGTACAACAAGCCACCGGCGAACTAGTTGGTCGGAAGGGAAAGTTCCGATTCGCCCGAAGTAAGCTTCTGCGATACGACGGTTAGCGATGTCGATATCATGCACCACATGGGACCAACAGTGGGTGTGGTGAGCACAGGTGAAGCTGAAGCTCGGGAGTGGTATGTGGAGGCGGGTGGAAGGAAGTCTGAATGGGAGAATATTTGGGTTATGTTGGTGGAGGGGAGGGGGAAGAATGATAGGGTGTGAGAGGGAAAAGAATGCGTCATTATGGGGGTGGGCAATAGAATGGAGAATGATTGATGGATTGATTGCACCCATGACAAAACTGTTCTTAACTTACCCAAGTGTGACTATCGTTAAGTGACAGCAATGATCTGCAAGAGAGGGAGGGGGAAGGAAATCAAAGACAAGAGTAGAAAACCGATCAACCGGGGGGTTGTTGTAGCGAAGCAGGTGTGAGGTTGCAGAACGCAGGTTAACTTTTTGATCGGGTTCTCGCCTCAAACCCCAGGCTGTCGTTTTTGGTCTCGATCCTGCAGCAACGGGTGTGGCATGTCCGGATCATCTGCCGGGCCGAGGGAGCTCAGCTATTTGCCTTCGTGGCCTGAAGATGGGATTGGTGCCTAGCAGTGGATATCGGTGGAGCTACTAAAATAACTCACCGTCGTCATTAAGAATTGATATTCCGTTGGAATTGTTCCCACCTTTTTATACATGGCAATAAGTTAGAAATAAAAAAAAAAGAAAAGAAAAGAAAACACAAGGGGAAAAATAAATCAAAAATCAAATCAAATACAGGTTTAAAAAAATGTGAGAGAGAGAGAGAGAGAGAGAGAGAGAGCGCTAAAGAAAAAGAAAATAGACATTGCTAGTCATTTTCATTCAACTCTCAATCACTAATTTAGTATTGCCTGCCCCCTCAGCCTATGAATGAGCCTCGGCCAACGCTCGTGACTCTTGAAAGTGGGAAGGGAATTTGACACATCTTAGCACAGACACTCCGTTCGCATGCCCTTTCCCCCTCCTCATGCCTCTTGGCTCCGGCCCCGGCTCCGCTTTCAAGCATTATAGGGCCTTTAACTTGACCGCATCCATGGAAATTTTGTTTCTGTCTGCAGGCTAGAACGAATCAGTGGATTACAGAATCATGGTGATGGCCAGCCTCGTGCATATTCCGCAGTTACCCGACCTTCTCGCATTTGTTAGACTTGAGAATCAATTTGACCGATCGGAAAGATAAAAGCTGCAAGTTTCTAGATATACCGGCTGTTCCATCATGATAATGCACCCTCTATCGACAGGGGCTTCTTTTGTTTGGATCGCAGCCCTAGTGTATCTACCAAGGAGCTCTGCGAGATAGCCTTTGAGCAATCAACGAAAGAAAACAACCAAAGTCTCTACAGTAGGCTCTGGGCCCCACCGACTGCAGGAACACCGCCACTTCATTACCAAAACACCGCTCACCACAAACACCACAGTGACCACCGCTGCCAAGCCCACAGACTGCGCCAAGCACCAAGAACATCTCTCCTTTTTCTCCTAGCCACGTTGTGGAGGTGTTAGGTCACATATCTTAGGTTCAGCCTTTGGCAATATGAAGGCGCGGTAAAGGGAAAAAATATCCCAGCCAAGGTTGTCTTAGTAGGATTTGCAGGCCGATGTTGCCAGGCTTGCATTAGTAGTGTAGTTGACCGCTTGTTTTCCAGATCCTTTCCTTCATTATTATTCGGTATTGATGTGCCATGCCGGCCGAATCGGAACTGAGGAGAGGCTTGAGCTTAGGGTCTAGCCCATTATGCAGATGGAATCAACGGCCTGTAGTGGAGAGCTGCCTTCTATGATTTTTTGAGCGTTTCCCGCACGCGACTCTGCTGAGGGGTCTCCTCCAACTCGATCTTCGTGATATGCTGACCAGGGACGACCACAAGACCAATAAATCGACTTGTCATATTCACTTTGACACTCTGTGATGCTGCGCCTATCGCGGGGTCTTGGTTTTCTGCGTCAGTGGCAGCATCTCGAACTGTCGATGGACTAGGGAAGCGATATTCGTAGGTGCTCGCGAGGATAATATTTCGCGCCTAGATACGTTCCGCAGTCAGCAACCATCCTGGTCTTCGTATTCCTTGCTTTCTTTTTCTGGTTTTCCTTTTTGTCCGATCGATAATCAGATAATGGTTTGCACGGGGTCACTTACCGAATCTGTACACTTGAAAGCGCCCACGAAAATGCGCGTGTCTGTTGCGTGGACTCGTAGTGTTTGGCCAATTAAGGATTCCAAATACTGGACGGCTTGATTCTCATCCATGGTGCCCCTTTCGATTTAACCAACCTGTAAGAAAGTAAGATCGGCCACTCAGAGGAACCGCCACCCGTTGTGGGCTGTTCTTCGCAGTGTCGTTGAAGACAACTAAAGAGGTAACGGGCGGGGCACCGGTGCTAGGCAAAAAGGATGATGATCTTTATCAATGCTAATAATTCAGTTGGTTGTACGAGTTCTGGAGCCAAGTGGCCTGTCGGGACGATAGTACAGTAGTGGTACAGTACAGTGTTGGAGAGCCGCGCGCGTGAGAATCCTAGCAAAGGTTCCCCCGCAATTACGTTCACGCATGTGACATACTATGAAACATTGAATACGGAACACCAACAGAGCAAGTGACCTTCAACACATAATACAAACAAATCCCAATCTGATTACCCCGCACTTCCTCTCTATTTCACTCGAGTTCGTGTTTTTCCTGATTATTCTCGCTCATCCCCATAATGGAAGTATACACTAAATCAAGGTACGCTGTGAAATCACATAGCATTTCCTGGACACCAGAAAAGTGCGATATGGGAGTTATTCATCATTGATGACTAGGATGTATGTGCTTTTCATGGGTTTGCTTCGAGTAAAGGAGATGAACTATGCCAGTGTGATATAAGTAGCTGAGGAAATGCATTTTTATTTATATTAGACCCGCCCCAAGCAACCAATTAACCACGTCAATTCGACGCAGGACATGCAAATAGACATATTGTATTAACCTTGCAGGATGGCTTGGAACATCGACATCAATCGCGAATATATATGGAGATAACTCCAACTATGACCAGCAATCGTTGGATTTTTTCGGGCAACGCATATCGTGGGAAAGTATCAATCGTCAGTGGGTATAAAGTAATATAAAGAAATCTCGCGCGGAGCATTGGCAATTAAATGTCTTATCACGGCCAGCCCAATCCTCCATTCCATTTGTTAAAGTTTTGGACAGACTCGTGGCCTCCGGAGTCCATCCGCACCTCCATATCAGCCGTAGTATCTTGTGAGGATGGGCTAGTCGCATTACTGCCGGTCGAGGTGACGTTTGAAAGAGCGTCAAGGTCGTGGCGTTTCAAGAACCCAGTATTGGTTCGGGGAATATTGTCCGTTTGTTGCTTCATATGGTTGGGCCCGGGTTGAGAAGATAACGGACGGGAGGGCTGGAAGAATTTATGCAGCGTTTGTTGTCGTGGATCGACAATCTCTGATGCAAGAGCGTCCGACTCCATGTCCTCGTCTATCGTTTCGTCTGCATGAGGAATTGGTCCTTGCTGCTGCTGGGCAGTGAAGAGCCAGCGGAGCGTATTTTCTACCATCGTTAGCTAAGTCTCGACACGGGCCTTACTTCAGGTGCAAGGTACACACCATATACAACTTTATCATCCGGGCGGTCATTCCTATAGCGCTTCCGTGTCCGACTATTGAGATGTTTGGGGGAGTCGTCCATCATCAATGATCGTCCTGCGACGACTGGCGCCGCATCGGGAGAATAGATTCCTGAGAATGAAGCCTTGCGCTTGAGCGACATATCCGGTTGACGGCCGTCTCGGGTTTGCAGGGATGTGGATGGGGTTGGAAATTGAAAGTTGATACTGGAAGCCGTTGATTAAGGTGGAATTATTTGACGGACAACCCCAACTTATGTCAATTTAAGGCTCGTATCTTTGATTGCATTAATGACAATAACAAGGTAATGTCCTTGCAGGAGCACGCGAGGGGGAGAAAGATCTGACTGCACGATCGAAAGATTGATTCCAGTTGAAGGCTAATAACAGGGCTGGGTTCAGCCCTTTAATGTGGTTGGTTGAAAGCGCGTCGCGTACGTTCCTGGCGTAGCGTTACAGTCCACAAAATATGCGCTTTTCCATATTCGGCTTAATTGGTATCACTGGGCGGAAATGGATTGTTCTTTCCCATACACGAACAGGCGCCATTACTATTACAGTGAGGTGACTTGTTAATATGGGAATAATGAAAGTAAGAACTAAGGTCTCCTCTACCTTAACATTGCCTTTCAACCAGGCAATCACTTTACTGTTAGGTAGGAAAATCAGACGGAAGAGACAATACAACCTACTAACACTTTGCTGTAGAGAACTTAATCCAGGTTGATAGTTATTATCTCTCCATAGTGGATCTTTATTAGGCATTTCACCATGGATCTATGTTTGATACTTCAACCAAGGCTCACTGCTAAGTGGAAGGATCGGCATGCCGCCTTCAATATCGGCATACCGCGGCGTTATGGTGAACCTTAGGCACTCCACTTAATGACGAGTGAGGTCCCGCTTCCCCGCTTCTATCCTAGTATCAAGCAACAAAGGTCACCTAATACTACGCAGACAACTTCATTACTGCAGCCTTATATCGTACTGCTCGCCCTATTCTGCTCTTTTTGGCACAAAACTTTACAGTATGCAGTCACGGGAAGCTTCTCATGCTGGTTCCTGGTATTCTGATAACCAACGCACTCTAACCCATCAACTCGATGGATGGCTCGCCCAAGTTCCAAATAGCATCGAGGGCATAGGCTCCCTGCCAGTGCCTGGTGCACGAATAATAATTGCTCCGTATGTACCAGAGAATATCTCTGCACCATGCACTGTCAATTCGTATGCTGATCCCTTAGACATGCGGGCTATTCATACTCTGGGCCCTGTGCCGCATACGCATACAAGGCTCTGGATCTTTCGAAAGCGTACGTGCCACATCCCTACCCCAACTTGGATTGGCCCTAAGCTCTACTGGAAATAGCAAGCGAATTTTCATTCTTGGACCATCTCACCATCATTACCTCTCGACCCTTGCTCTTCCTGAACTTACTTCGTACTATACCCCGCTTTCCGACGAGCCTCTTCCACTTGACACGGAGCTTATCACGAAGCTACTCTCAACTAAAGCAGTCAAATCTAACGGATCCACCATCAGCTTTACAACTATGTCACGATCTATTGATGAGGATGAACACAGCATAGAACTCCATTTACCATACATCCATCGTCTTTTGCAACTCCATTTTCCAAATAAACCCACCTCCCAATATCCACCGCTTGTGCCGATCATGGTTGGAAGTACTTCAGCATCTACTGAGAGTGCGTTTGGAGCCCTTCTGGCTCCGTATCTGCAGGACCCTACCAACGCGTTTGTCATAAGTTCGGATTTCTGCCACTGGGGTCTGCGTTTCCGTTACACGTACTACGTTCCTCAAGCACCAAAGCCGGGGCCAAAGCTCCCGCTTTCCGCTAACTCTTTACCTCAGCCAGGAGATGATCTCAGTAGTGTAGAGGAGAAAATGGAGTCGGTATCTACCGGCCAAGCTTTGCAGCGGCGAGATCGCATCTCCAGTCGAGAACCAGCAATCCATGAGAGTATCTCGGCCTTTGATATCGCGACTATGGCAGCTATAAGTACTGGGGTGACTGCTAATTTCTTGGAAACAATTCAAACGACTGGAAATACGGTTTGTGGCCGTCATCCAATTGGCGTTATCATGGCTGCTATTGAGGAAATCACGAGCCAGGAGGAAGGAAAGAAGGGTAAATTCCATTTCGTGAGATATGAAAGAAGCTCGGATGCAGTTGATGTCGACGATAGCTCCGTGAGTTACGTCTCTGCATTTGCTGTACTATAACCTGCTTGGCTCTCTGGGTTCTTCCCGTTTCCCCCCCCCCCCCCCCCCCCCCCCCCCCCCTGTTGGGGGTTCATTACCATCTCGTATAGTTTAGCATCTCTGTTGTACTGCTTTTGAAGAACGCAACTCTACTTTGTTACCCTGTGACTAGGCGACCAAGGTTGCTGGTAGCAATTAATTACGATTTAGTTGACATGTAACTCTCTTTTCACCCTCAGATCTTACCATTGATACTGTGGATTGTTTGGGATCTTTCGTCCAGCGTCCCCATACTCTCCCTGTCATATAGGCATCATTGGTCCAATTGCACTGCTTCCTGCCATTGCTTTCTCTGGATGGTCTGTGTGACAGGAATGCTACCCAAGGGAAGGCAGAGTCATTCCGTCGCTAAGAATTGATGGGGAGAAGAGAATGTTCTCCCCGACGACTGACCAACGGCTACCCACTTTAACTTACCTAACACCAAGCCATACTATTGATACTTGGATCTGTTGTTGAACATGGCGAATGAAGCCACATTGACTGGTTGGCGCTGGAGAAAAGTTAATAAACCTAAAACCAGGAGAATTTAAGGATCACATGGCCTGACGATCCGCGTATAAACATCGAATGTTACATTGCACTGTGCGAGATGTCGTCCAACATTGCACCCCTACGTGGGATGACCAGTCGAATTCAGTACCAGCCCCAGGACTCGACGAAAAGCCGCAACGGTGATATACCGGGGGTCTTCCTAAAGATGACGTTATTACCATGGTCCTCCTCTGTCTGGTGATGGCATCGCGTGGCTGGCTTGTTAAGAAATTTTTACCCCGCAATCTCGATCTGCGATATTGGAACCTGATATCAAGGATCAATTAGAATATGCAGCCAATACATCGCGAGTGATGCTCTTATGCCCAATGTACACTATTTGGTGTCTGTGCGTTGGTTAATTTCTTCTCCCTGTCATGTGTCCATCCCGGCTGCTCATTCAACTCATTCTATGGTGGACCACATAGTGGAAAGAAACGCCTCAACTTTATCCTGGACCAGTCAATTGAAGGGGGCAATATATAACTTGACTAGAATGTTACATCCGAGATGATCGACGTTAGGGCTTACGGATTGTTCTACATACATATCCTTCTAGGGCCGTGCACCCTCGGATATACCCGTAGCATCTATAACGTTATTGTACGTGAAGCTCAGTTCTGCATGAATTGAGAGGCAAAAAGGCTTCCTTCTATTCGTTTGACTTGAAGTTACGTTTGACTGTAACCGTCAACCTGCCTACAACGACTCTGCCAATAGCGAAGTGGCCCGGTGTTCCAATGGACTACTATCAGCACCCAGAGTCAGTCCGAGGATAAGTCCGGTGGTGAACACTGACGAGCTTAGGTCTTACATTGCTACTATCCCACCGCGAACTCTGTGCCATGTGATGGATACTCAGTTGTTTGTGTTCCAATCTGAACCGCCTGATCGTGAAGCCCCCTTGTTGGCTTCAAGCCAGGGGGCAGGTTGTTATCAAGATAAAGAGGAGGCCACCTTGCAATGGAATGCTTTATTTCCTGAGCGAACAGAGCAAGACAGAATTGCATTCTTCAGAACAATGTCCAAAGAGTGACTGTATCTCCTGATAATCAAATTATCTACGTCTTCATCTTTTCTCTTGCGATCCTTTACTGTCCGTTCTACGACCCACTGTCCAGTTGCCCTACCTTAGTATAGCCCATCATAATCAGTCCATTTTCGTTCAATTATTCCCTTTACCACACTTGCCTCTTCCCCCTTATCCTCTGAAGAAGAACAATTCATATATCAGAGGCCATGCTTTTGGGAATACTCACCTTGGTCCTCGCAGGCTTCTTGGCACTGGCCGCTGCCACACCAGTAGCACAGCATATGACTGATAATCTCGCGACTGACAAACTCGTGTTTTGCCATTTCATGGTTAGTAAGAAAAAAATCCACTGGCGGAGCCCCAGACCCCGAGTCTAACCATCACAGATTGGAATCACTAGTAATCGCCAAAGCGCTGCTGAGTATGATGACGACATGAAGCGTGCGAAAGCCCTGGGCATTGATGCATTCGCGCTGAATATCGGTGTAGATCCGTACACAGATGCTCAGCTTAATTTGGCCTATGAGTCTGCCGCCAAGAATGACATGAAGGTCTTCTTGTCGTTCGATTTTAACTGGTACAACACCGGGCAGGCCAGCGCTGTGGGCGCAAAGATCAAGCAGTATGCAAGTCTACCAGCTCAACTTATGGTGGATAACAAAGTTTTCGCATCATCCTTTGCTGGTGACGGCCTCGATATCCCTGCCATGCAGTCCGCTGCTGGAACGGATGTGTTCTTCGCTCCGAATTTCCACCCTGGTGTGGGTGACTTCAATGCAATCCAAGGCGCACTGAACTGGATGGCTTGGGACAATAACGGAGAGAATAAGGCCCCGTCACCTGGCCATAACGTTACTGTCGCTGATGGCGACAAGTCATATGTCGATGCTTTGAAAGGGAAGCCATATATTGCGCGTAGGTTCCAATGATGGCATCTTCGCTACTCATGGAACGTCATGACTGATAATTAACAGCTGCTTCTGGTTGGTTTTTCACCCACTTCGGAGGTGAAGTGTCCTACAGTAAGAACTGGGTTTTCCCTTCTGATCTTCTCTGGTATGATCGGTGGCAACAGATCCTGAGCCTCGAACCTCGTTTTGTGGAAATTGTCACCTGGAATGACTATGGCGAGTCACATTATATTGGGCCGTTGGCTTCGCCCCATACAGATGACGGGGCGTCCAAATGGGTCATGGATATGTGAGTGGTCTCAGCATCTAAAGTATGAGCACAGACTAACGGTATATTATAGGCCCCACACGGGCTGGCTCGAGATGTCCAAGCCTTTTATAGCTGCATATAAAGCGGGGGACAAATCGGTCGATAGGTATATTACTGACGAAAAATTGATCTATTGGTACCGACCTACCCCCAGAGATGTCAACTGTGACTCCACCGACACCACTATGGAAGGGAACCCCAATAACTCCAGCGGTAATTTCTTCCGGGGAAAACCGAACGGATGGGAAACCATGCAAGATGCGGTGTTCGTCGTTGCATTGCTCAAATCACCTGCTATAGTTGCAATTTCCTCCGGAGAAAACAGCAAGACATTCGAGGCTCAGACCGGTGCCAGCGCCTTCACCGTGCCGATGGGGGTCGGTCAGCAGAAGTTCGCAATTACACGTGATGGTAAGAACATTATGGAAGACACAAGCCTGAAGGACATCGTTGATACTTGCATTTGTGGTATCTACAATTTCAACCCTTATGTCGGGACCGTCCCGGCTGAAAGTACCATCGACAAGCTCGAACAAGCTGGCCTTGCAATGCTCAGCCAAGGCTTGAAGGTACCATGTCCCACAAACACCCTGGGAGCTAGTGGTCCTCGTGTTACTCCTTGAAGGGCGCTTTTCTCTCTCTGGAGATTCATGTTCCACAGTTATGCCTTGTTACTGAAGAATGTCCACTCTTTCACTTGTTTGATCTTTTTGAGGAGTTTCTCACAATCGCTCAGGCATCGGTGATATACATGAGTGTACATAGCAAGAGCATCGCTCATGCCAGTCATTCTTTACTTGAAGGGTAGCTTATAGGAACGAACGCTGGTTAGACATTGGAGTGAGACTGCCACCGCATGTTTTCGGCTTTTATGGCCGACCAAAGTGAAGCATAGCTCAGTTATACCTCAATTCAAGCCAGATTCTGCCCATTCACTTGTATAGAAGAGAAACTCAGCAAGATACGGTGAAAGACGCACTTCGATCAAAAAAGAACCATTCATTGCTATTGATGTGCTGTCATAAAGAGGCAAAGCATACCACGCTACGATGATAAAGATAATCGGTCTATTAAAACCCGTGACGGTAAGAAGAAAGGACTGAACTATCAGGCCACCAGCATCGATGCGGCAAGATGATTGGCCTGAAGGTGTCTTAGTACTTGACTCTTAAAACCATCTACTATCTAATCTGGTAAATCTGCCCGCTCACGATAAGCATATCTTCACCGACTCTTCTACTATTATTTATATAACTCATTTCCGCTATGAATTCAATTTCTACCATGATTTCTGAATGCTTGGGTGACCAGTATAGTATTAATATCGTGTCCGACCCCGGACCTGACCTTGTTTCTTTAAATCGCGCGCTTACTGTCGGTGCTAATTTCCCCCTCACTCGTTAGTCACATACACTCCGACAGTTCCATCTCGCGTGATTGATTTCCTCATTTTCACTATCTGATCCGCACCGGTCACCTGGCTGTTCGTTGTGCTAGCGTTCTACCATCGGCTACTACTTCATTGACTTTCTGGCGGTTATGTCGTTCGTGAAGACCATGATCTATTAAAATGTCGTCGGACAAGTGAGCGGTCGTCAGCATTGGGGGATATCCGTCTCATATCTACTCTTCCATTATTCTTCGGTGTCCAATTACTCTTTAGTACATCTCTACAAATATCCAGCGGGATGGCGAGGATCAAACAAGGAGTGTTTTCCTGGGAGGACGTGCTGGCTCAGCGGTATCATAGTAGGTGGTTTCTCATCTCTCCACACATCCCCTTAAATCTCAACTATCGAGCTTGCTTGTACATGCATACCCCTCAAAGCCTTGTGTATTCTTTCTGCCCTATAACGGTTCAGATTTCACTATAAGTAGAAGGCGGGTGCAATAGAACCACTGCTATATTTACGTGCTAACCTACGAAGACAACAAACCGAGCACATTGCCCAGATCCAGAAGAGCCAGCGCGATTTCGGGTCGAGCCCAAACTGAGAAGCGGTCAGGTCCCGTGCGAGAAGGGAGTGTACAGGTACAGAGTGACCTGTTGGCGAAATTGTCTCCCGAGCTCCGCCTCATGATCTGGGAGATGGTCCTGGGTGGAATGCGCATACATATTGTACAGCGGTCCGATCGCCGAATGAGCCACGTGGTATGCCCTCTTACGAATACCTGCGACATCTGTCTTGGGGCTTCGCCGCAGCCGGTAAAGGGGAGGGCGCGAACGATCGGTAATCTATTGGCGCTTCCGACGACCTGCAGGCAGATGTAAGTTAGCTCTTGTCTACCATATTAGCTTGAAGGATATGTTAGTGCATGAGAATATACCTAACGACTGGTCTCCAGTTATTGCGAATCTATCTATATGCTGTACACCATGAATACCTTTGAATTCAGTAATACTTGGTCACTCACATACCTCCGTCCGACTATACCCCCGAGCTTTTGGGACGCAATCCGCCAAGTTGAACTTTGCTGGGCCTTCCCAGGCCATTGGTTACCTAGTAAGGACCCCGTCAAGACTGTCTACTTCTCCGCTGGCCGGCAGCAGTGGATTGAGACCTGTAAGGCATTGACGCGGATGGAGAGTCTTCAGTCTTTCACTCTCCAACTGAGCGGCAGCTGGTTCTGCGAACCGGTGGAGAAGATCCCGGTTTTCCTGGAACCATTGCGGGAGCTGAACCTAAAGCAAGGGTGGAAGTTGCAATTACCCAAGCAGCCGTATTATGTCAAGGAGATCCGAAATATAGATGGGGATCTGCGCAAGAGAGGTATTGATTGTTTGGTACGGGCGGCGTAAGCCAGAGCTGTCGTACATGCTACCATTTATTCATATATGAGTTTGTGAATTCATCAAGACTGGTCCCGGACCGGTCTTTTGAGGTCAATCTACTATGCTGGTATATATACACTGCAGGTCAGCTGTACACATTGGTAGTATGATATACATACCAACGCAAACAGAGGAGCCTCCAAAACTATTCGGCATCGGACTATCCAAAACAGCCAATGACTAGACTTATACAGTGATACACAACACTCGTACATCCGACAAGGAGAAATTAAGACTCCAGAACGCTCCCCATCTAATATCAGCATAGTGGGGCAAAAAGGGGCCTTTATACCAACCGACACGACACATCTCTGATAAGCCGACGATGACTCCATCCCGGCGTGCAAGCACGTGCGCCCCGTTATTGGCCCGAAAGTCCAAATAGCCTAAATGGTCGGGAATGAGACGGGATTCTTACCGATATTAATTCATGCAGCCGAGTCAAGGCAGATGGGTTTCTCTATGGCCAGGTTTTAGGGGGATGTTATCAGATGGAATGCAAGTAATCGAGGGCATCCGAGCACCGCCCAGAGCTGATCGACCGGTGCTTCCCGGATTAGGAATGTTCTTGTCTCAATACAAGTTTTACGAACTATGACTTATATTATAATAATAGATGGTGATATAGTCGCTTTCACAAACGTTCACTAAGTCGTTCATGTTCATAATAGTTCATAACTAGGAGTTCCGTCCGAACTGGTCAGTGGTCACTCCGGTAAGTTCTTACGTTACGAATCAATTCATTTTCAAGGGGAATCCAAACGCCATCCCAACCCAAATCAAACCCCAATCCAGGGAAAACCAACCACCCAGCCCAATCCAGTCCAGCCCAGACCATTCCCACCAAGTCGGGAACCAGATATCCCCTGGTTTCCAGCGCCAGTAAGAAGAAAGTCTTTAAAGTAAAAGTAAAATAAAGTAAAAATCAAATAAAAGTAGAAAAAGCACTCAATCAGGTCGTGTATGCACAATATAGTAATATTAAAATAAAATACATGTAAAGAAAAATAGAAAAATAAAAAAAATAAAAAGAAGAAGACCCCATTCGGACCTGAAACCCAATCAATCTGGTCGGTCTCAGGTGACCACATCCCAAAACGAACTGGCGCTTGCAGATCGCATTACTATATATAGCTCTATATATACTTAGTATATACTATAGGCCACCGGCGCCTAGTCCAGGGACCGACGTGGCCGACCGGACCCGCTCTCAATCGCGGGGGATTAGGGACGTTCGATTTGACGGATCACGGCTTGGGATTTTGCATATCGTAATTAAACTTGTAATGGGGCCCAGGGTCTGAGTGGGTTTTCCGTCTGGCCTGTTTGGTGTCCTGCTGTCTCGGATTTGCGCTTTCCTTGGGTTGGACTGCTTCTGGACCCTGTTTTATTTCTTTTCTATTGTCTTTTAATTTAAGATAATTTATTTTTCTTTTTCGTTTTTCCTTTTTTTTTTTTTTTTTTTTTCGTTTAACACTTGACAGTTTGATGAGGGATCCGTTCTGAATTTTGGAGGTTTCATGGTTGGTGGAGATGTCTTTTTTTCTTTCTTTCTTTCCCTCGTTTAATGCTAATTTACCTAATGTTTTGGTGGAATGTTGGCATGATCACCTGTTGGTGTCTGACCCTTGTCTTACCACTAACTACTAGAGTAAAAGACGCACTGGACTCAACCTTCGGTAGTTCTCGATTCCCGTCTAGGAATGGATGTGTTGTTTCTCGTTGGTCAATGAACTGGTTTATTTGACAAGAGGATCTGAGATCGCCAGGAGTCAGAACAAAAAGGGAAATTGAAAAGATGCCATTTCGTCGAAGCCGACGTGCGACCGTGTTCTCATCCAACATGGCATTGACTCGTCGACTCCAGTCTTGGCACACCGGCCAAAATAAAGACAACAAAAAGGGAATTAGAAGAGAAATTAAAATTATCAGAAGACGCCTTTCAACCCCCTGCCAAGTGCCCAATAACACGAAAAATAAACAATTAATGCCTTGTTTCCTGAGATGCCCGTCATGATGAAGTCAAGAAATGAGAAAAAAAAGTAAAAAGAGAAAGTCGAGATTCGACAAAGAATGTGTGGATATAAACCAAAGAAAAATTTAGATGTGGGTATTGTGTAGGTCAATGACCACAAAAGAGATGTATTGTACTGTAACCAAGGATTGTCTGGGTGTAAGTCACGAATCATACAGTCCGTGAGATAAAAGAGTTTGGTTTCAATGTAATGCTGGACAACGGTCCTAGCAAGGTGTAGATGAGACAGACCTTTCGCCCTGAATAAGGGAGGAAGGAAGTCCGACCGGTAGACGATTCATTTTGGAATGCATAGGATCAATGCACTGTAACCAGCACGGGTTGATCTACCCTATGATGAGCTGTGCACGTGTAATGTCGAATATAAATCCTATAACAGGCTAGCTGAATCCATCGTGTATCGTGCGTTTATCGAAAGTCAAGTATCGAAGCACATTGACCACGTTGTATCGTCTTATCGGTCGAAGATCTCGTGTTGGTTGTCAGTCGGCCGTCGATGGATTGAGCCTGGGCGACGGTTCGCAAAACGATGAGTTGATTGTAGACCCTCTGAAATAGATTTAGTGCTACCGTCCGCCCTGGGAGTGATCAGGACCAGAATGGCCAGAGTTTCTTTGACTAGCGGCAAGCCACTCTGCTGCTGCCTCCTGCCGCGAGACAGGGGTCTTTTGCTCGTCCAGTCGGCCGGTTGTTTGGTTCTGAGGAAGAAGGTTGTTCAACTCTGCAGCAAGGGCAGAAGCTGTGTAATGGCGAAGTTCTTTTTCTTCGCGTTCATCCTCCTTCATCAGACGCTTCTGGTCAGTCTTGGATAGATTCTCCCGACGCTTTCTTCGGATTTCTAGAATCACCCAATGCACGACCTCTTCAGGAGCGCGGTTCCGTGCTGCCCCATGCTTCGCCGAGCTTCGTACATATCGGCGGGTGACGTCGGTGGCACCATCAATCGAGAATGCAATGCAATAGGACATCTTTCGGCCCCAGCCTGAAAACTGTTAGTTTGAAAGCTGAGCAACTCGGTTGTGGAAACGAACCTTCAGCGTAGAGACGGGGTTGATCCCATGCCCCCTCACACGCATCTACATGCACCCAGCGTCTCTGATGTTCAGAATATATTTCGGTCCAGACGTAGTCCTCCGAATTCCATACCCATCGTACACGGCCACCGAGGGCTCTGCAGAACATGCTGAAACAATTGGCCCATTCGCCTACACGACCCCGACGGCTCTGGAGTAGTTGCCAAACATCGGAGTAGCGAGGGAACCTCTCGTAGGCGCCGCAAGACATTTCAGAGCATCGGTAAAGTTCCACTCGTGTCGCACCGCGAGCGGTCTCATCGGGTAAAGGTGGTGTATTGCCCTGTGCAATTGTAGGCCGAAAGCACCGTGAGCAAGGGGGGTTGTTGACAAATTGGAAGAACGATCCTTTGAACCATCTGTAGAAATCGCGGTTAGTATTCATAGTCATAATTGATGATATACCCAACAGATAGGCATGCTATTAACGCACCTCAAGAGAGACCGGATAACACAATCTTGGTATCCCCATTCGGGTCTGCCACCAACGCTAGCCGCCTGTGCCTGCAGGATCTGACTCTCTTCCTCTGCCTCTGAATACAACCGGTCGAGTGGGATAAGGGAGAGGGCTTCATCGAGAAGACCCGGGTTCTCATACTTTGTCGGCGTTACAGACAGGACGTGGAGGAGATTTCGGAATTTTAACGATGCTTGATCCTGCGGCGGCGATGGGACAATTGGTAGCCCTTGTAGCATTGAAGATTGATTGGATGGGTATTGTTGCGGTTGTTGTGGGTATTGGGGTGGCTGAAAAGGAGCTGCCGTTGGAGGTGGTGGTGGTGCTCGCGAGGGATGAGGTGGTGCGTAAGGCCCGGGCGAAGACACCTGAGACGGAGACGGCGATGGAGAATGAGTACGAGCCCTCGAGTGCTCCTGGAGACGATGGAATCTCTTATTCCGCATCAGTTGCTCGAAAGCATTGGTGAGCTCGGAGGCATCAAAGTTGTTCGAGCCTTGCGCCCGTTGAGAGTGGTGTATGCTGTCGGCCATGGTGGTGTGTGGTAGGGGGGTGAAGGGCACCAACGGCTATCGGTCGGACTCGACACTCCAGGTTGAACAAAATCCTCAATGACTCCCTTCGGTGATGAATGTTGATAGTCCTTTTCTCTCTGGTCGAGAATAGAAAGAGAAAAGGAAGGATGGATGGGGGAGAAGAAGGGTGAGCGTGGATGTTGTTGGGTCGAGTCAGTCGTGTAAGAAGAATGATGGTCAGTGAGGTCAGTCCGTAGGGTATAATGGTCGCACAGCCCAACTAAGCGGTCGCCACGCTTGGCGCTGGTCAACGTAGTCGTGTCCGCGACTTACGACAACCACAAAGGGTGAAAATGGAATTAACGAGAGAAAGTGATTGTTCACCAGTCGTTCGTGCCAATACAATTAGAAGGGAAAACAAAAAGAGAGCTTCAGGTAAGTGAAGCCGAGGGGAAAAGAATTAATTAGGGCCGGAAAAGAAAAGAAAAAAAAAAAAAGAAAAAGAAAATCAATTCAAAAAAACGATATACCCAGAGGAGAGAGGAGAGAAGATCCCAAAAGGGAGACAGAGAGAGAGGGAGGGAGAAAGAATGAGAGGGTCAGACCAAGTGGAGAGGGAGAAAGAGGGAAGAGAGAGAAGAAGCGCAACTAAACTACTACTAATTGATGAATTTTCAGGTCATTGGTCTTTTTTCCACGCCAGCAGCGAGGGCGAAGCGTCGTCAGCCTTGGAGTCATCGCCCCAATCAGGGTGCAGCATTTGCACCGCAAGCCGCGTGTGTGCCGCCCCGAAACAGTTAACTGAACCATGGCCAAGACCCTTTCGCTGCCCGCTAGACTAAACTGTTTCCATCCGTAGAACCGCTCTGTGTCCCAAAGGATTTGGCAATACTCATTCACCACCTCTTGTATCTTCCTACTTTTCTTGGCACGGCAATCAATTTGGTTGACATCTCCAACCCTCCAACGGCTTATCCCGACACATTTGACAGGATTTCACGAGGATAGACATCGAGCTCCACTAACCTGACGAACAGGAAGCTTTTGAGACGCCTTTTCATTCGCATCTACTAGACAATATCGCTATCGCTCTCCACCAGCTGAGGAGTATGCTGATGAATCTCTTAAAAGCTTGGCCTTGTCCGCGTGGAATTTTATCCTTCTGGATGGTCTCATCCCCTGCGACTCGACATACATGACTACGCAATCCACCTGGTCTTTGATAAACCCCAACCTGTTATCATCCGCTGCCTGTGATACGTATAGTACATGCAGTCCAACTCCAATCCATAGAGGGGTTCATAGAAGACTCATTTTCTCCCATCTGGTGGTACAACTCAAATGACCCCGTCTCGACGTCAGCTCGGTCTTACGCGGCTCTCTGATCAACAGACTAAAAATGTCACCATCGTATTCTTAGGATGCGCAACCGTGCACGTTAGACAGCATGCGGTGCCATTTAGAGAACGCTCGAGGAACCCTCTCGGCACACTCGGCGTTAAACTTGGGGAACCCGACAATTATCGTCCTCTCTCAGGGCAAGAAAGAGGGCAAAATAGACCCTCTTCTCGATCAATCAGGAAATTCAAAAGGGCGGTTTGAACCGTAGCCTTACGAATGTCATGACCCATCACCAGAAGAAATCTCAACCACAGTCTCTACCTTGAGTACCCGCTTCCCTCCTTTGCTGACGAATCATCGACAGTGGATATAATAATGATATGATCTTAAATAATCCCAATATTGAGCGAGCCAAAAAAGTCTTAATAATTGAACGGCCATTGGGAACACCATTGGAAAAGTTTTCCCATGAGCATACGCCATCATCTACATAGTTTAGAGACAATCAATCAGATCCGTGCCACGCCAGCCGGCTAGCCAGTTAAGTCAGTATAAACTGGTTAGGCGATGATCGTGATGATCTCTGATGAGAGTCAAACTTCAATCAAGGGGGTACGATCCCTAAATGCTGAGCTTAATCGAAATTCCTCGAGATTACGGAGTACTTTTCTTTCAAGTTCCTCATGCTTTGAGTTACAATATTGGCCGCTAATTATATAACACACGGTGTGAGTATTCTATGTACAGACAATACATACACCTAGACTCTGTATGTACATATAAAAGGACCTGCTGTGTCCCTAAGCCAAGTGCATACGCGGCTTTCTGCACTCTGATGAATGCATCTCCACTTGATTGACAGTTGTTAATGTATGTTGTGTCTTCGAGAAGTCCCTCCCTGAGACTTGCCACCTATATAACACGGTCTTTTCTCAACAAGGAGATTACAACAATCATGTATGTATGCATGTAGGAGTGTACATACCTGGTGACAAGTTCGACGGGGTTCTAGGGCATGACTGAACTCATTTCCAAGTTCCAACTCGATTCGGAAAATAAGGACCAAACGACTCGGTGTTACAGGATTACGGCAGCCTTCCAAGATAGTGGCGGAGACGCGCAAGCGTCCGCCTTGGCAGAGGACAAGATCTGGCTAGAGCAGCCCAGGGACCCATCATACTAAACCCCTTTCTGACGGATGACCAGACGTGACAAGAAAGCCTAGTCCCAGACCCTGACTGTCCAGGGGGCTTGGCATGGATACCTCATCCGCTCTTGGAAGCTTTCTTCGACGATTCTCCCTCTGCTTTTCCCTTTTTGACTTTTTGACTTTTCCTTCCCCCGGGTTCAGGGTCCAATCCCTTGTCAGTCTGGTCTTTCAGCTATTATTACCTCTCTGTTCCTCTCCCCCTAATGTCTTGATCTACAGTTCGTACCCCGTGTTTAGCGCCGCAATATCCATGCTCAATGTTGAACGAAAAAATACGGAGTAGCATAATTGAGAGTGTTTGTCCGACGAGGACGGTGGAACCTGGCCCGTGGCCGCCCAAGCCACAGAAGCATGCCATCTCCCGGGTAAGTGAGGCTTGACCAAACCGACCTCGAACTCCTGGAAGATCCGCATTCCATAGCGGTCTGGAAAACGTGATTATCGACTTTCCATGCCGACTCAAGTAAATTCATGGTTCATCGGCTTGCCAGTGGGAACCCGTGTGAAGCATAATTCCCGCTGAATGAAGTTAATTGCATTCTGCGCCGAGCAGATTCGACAACGTCTCACAGGGGTACTCGTATGTGGTGGCCATTGTCCATCACTAAACTCACAGTGATCGATTATCAGTATCATTGGCCTGGTTCTCGCGACACAGTGGTGGGAAGTTGCTTGTTGAGACGGGATATGTTACGCCCACGTCATTCCTGGCCACAAGCCGCGTACCCATACCCTTGGTACTACGGACAGTAACTTCCTATAATGCGGAGCACTTCTCTACAGGGGAAGTAGATGGCACATCTTTCGCCCCGGATGATGTTCATATTATCTCACGAATACATCAGTCCACGTTTTCTGACCTCGCCAACGGTCTCTGACTGATAGACTTCGTGATATAACCCTATCTTATCATGCGCTCTTGTACCCCAATCAATGACTCTGGAAACAGTCACGGCATCGAGATGTATGTCTCTGAATAATTAAAGTTGGAAAATTAGAAGGTGAGCAAAGTTGACCGACCGTATCGAAGTGGTCAGACCCCCCGGCATGGAAATCGTGTGATGTGAACCCCGCAATCTAGATAGGACTACTACCACTATCCATTAGCGGGCCGTGAAGCTTCCATTTAAGGTAGACTTTCACCGACTGTAAATCCAGCGGAATAATAATCATGATGTAATGATAGACAGAACTACCAAAAACTCGAAAGAGAATGTCGATCGCTGAGGATTTGTCGGATAGTCCAGAGTAACCAAGGTAAATACAGTACTCCCTATCTCGGTCTTATTGACTCCGTCGTCTTACTGAAGCATCCCGAGATACCAAACAACGCATGGCGCGTAATGCATATCGACTGTCGATGCTACGATGTTACCATAGCATTTTGTGGCGCAGCATTAATCAGCTCGGACCCCTGCAAACCCGAGGTGACTAATGTTCGGCTTTTGCCGGAAAGCTGACTAACTCCTCCAGCCAATAGGATCCTCGGCTCCAGATATCTACTGCACAGTACTCCGTACAGGGACATCTCCAGAACATGTTGACTGAGGGGTAAGAGATACAATATAGGCCATACCATGTAGAGAAACGGATATATAAAACTGGGCACAATCCATGATGTTGGACCAAGATACTATTGACTAGAAGCAAACACCATAGCTCTGAAATCTGATAGCATTCCGTACGAGTGCTACATATCAACACTCAACCATCATCAGTCCACAAGAACTACATCCAACATGTCCAAGCTTATCACTGTCTTCGGTGCCACGGGCAACCAAGGCGGCTCCGTGATCAACCACATTCTGGCGGATCCCCAGCTCCACAAAGAGTTCAAGATCCGAGGCATCACCCGCGATACCACCAAGCCCGCCGCCCAGGAGCTGCAAAAGCGTGGAGTGGAAGTTGTTACGGTCAGTCTACAAACATTCCATGAGCTCAGTCGAGCTTGCAAAGTTCATAACTAAACTCACACAGGCCGATCTGAACTCTGTCGAATCTCTTCGCACAGCTCTCAAAGGATCCCACACCGTCTTCCTAGTAACCAACTACTGGGAATACGTCAACAAGGACACCGAGGTCACCCAGGGCAAGAACGTCGCCGATGTAGCCAAAGAGCTCGGCGTCCAGCACCTGATCTTCTCTTCTCTTGTTCACGTTACCGACTCCACTAATGGCCGTCTCAGCCATGTACCCCATTTCGATGGCAAGGCTGAAATCGAAAGATACATCCGTGCTTCAGGTGTCCCCTGTACTTTCGTTCTTGCGGGCTACTTCATGCTCAATTACCTGCAGATGCTGAAAAAGAGCGATGATGGCACCTATCAGCTTTTCTATCCTGTTGATGGTGCTAAGGCTAAGTTTCCTTTATTCGATGCTGCGAATGATACCGGTAAGTTTAATTTTGCTGTTCCTAGGAAGCTATAGAAGGGTTTGGGTATATCTAACGATAAATAGGGCTTTTCGTCAAAGCTGTCATCAAACATGCTTCTAAGCTGAACGGGAAGCAGGTTCTCGAAGCCGCCGGCTACTATACTGCTGAAGAGATTGTGAAAATCTTCACTGAGGTAACTGGAAAGAAGGCCGTCTTTGTGCCAGTGTCCGCCGATCAGTATAAAGCGGTTCTCCCGCCGTCTGTGGCTCAGGAGTTCCTCGAGAATCATCTGCTGATTGAGTCGCCGGGGTATTTTCTCGGGCAAAGCTTGGACAAAAGCTTGAAGTTGCTTGACGCTAAACCAACGTCTTTCGCTGATTTTGTTAAGAAGAATGTAGATGCTTGGCAGTAGATATTCCGCTGATATTAATTTTCGGCACCGTTAAGTGGATCATGTATATAGCTCCTGTAGCTAGGTTCCAGGAAATGCACATTTCTCTGTCTTTTCCTACTCGTCCCTGAGTGGTTGCACTTGGTTGAGATCTCGAAGACTTCGTAAATATAAAAGCTTAACGAGATGCCAAAATCTTGATTCGTGTATTGATTTGTACTATGACAACCGCTAACACCCGGTCGCTGTCATTATGGCTATCTAAGCTGAATTAAACATATGACTGTTGCTAAGCCTCATCAGAAAGTCATCAGATCTATGTATTAGAATCGAATGCTATGCCATCACGAAAAGAAACATAACTGCCACGCTTGACTGTACCCAGAAAGACTGAAGAGAACGAAGGAAAGATAGATTCTAGTCTATCAAGATGAGCATTGAGACATCTCGGCCACAAACGACTGACCCCAGAAAGCACTACACGATGTTAGTATCACTAAAGAAAAACGATCCCAGTCGGGTATAGGCATACCTTGTGTATTTCGAGATATACTTGTAGAGCTTTGCAAATTGAACGGCGCGCTGTTCTTCACTAATTGAAACCGCCTCATGATACGCCTCTGCTAGCTCCTCAGTGTTCCATGGATTGACAACAATGCTTCCATTGAGACTCTGAGCAGCACCGGCGAATTCAGACAAGATCAGAACGCCTTTGCGTTTCTGTTGAGTTGCGATGTACTCGAAGGATACCAGATTCATTCCGTCGCGAGTCGAAGAAACAATGCAGGCATCTGATGCCGCATATAGAGCAATAAGTTCGTCGAAGCTCACCGACTTGTGCATGAAGTGGATGGGCATGTAGTCCACCGTTCCTATTGTACTAGTTAATGTGAAAACATCATAAAAGTGTCACAATGACCTGGCTTACCGAATTTGCCGTTGATTCGGCCCACTAGCTCATTTACTACCGCTCTTAAATTCTGGTATTCTTCGACATCCTGACGACTTGGGACAGCCACCTGAACCAGGACGACCTTACCAACCCATTCTGGGTGGTTTTGGAGAAAGACTTCCAGGGCGTGTAACTTCTGAGGGATACCCTTGATATAATCCAGGCGGTCAACGCTGACCATCAACTTTGTTCCCTGGAATTTATTCTCCAGGCTCGTGATGCGGTTTTGCACCTTCGGGCTCTTCAAGCCTTCAGTGAACTTGTCGGGGTCGATTCCAATGGGGAATGCCCCAACATTGATAGACCTGCCTTCGTATTTCACGCTGCTAGGGGTTGTCACCAATCCACTGGAGTAATTTGTCAGTTGGCGCATCATCAGGTAGCGGACGTTATTGTTATACATACAGTATGTGAGCACAGCTGCTTAAGAAGTGACGTGCATAGTCATAGGTATGGAAGCCGATTAGGTGGCAATGCAGCAAACCTCGCAGAAGTTCGGCTCTAACGGGCAGGATTCTGTAGATTTCACTGCTGGGGAATGGTGTGTGGAGGAAAAATCCAATCCGAATATTCTTCTTTCCCAGGAGATTAAGTTGCTCCTGGAGCAATTCCGGAAGAAGCATGAGATGATAATCGTGCACCCAGACCAAGTCACCCTCTTGGGCTTCCTTAGCGATGGTCTTGGCGAATAGAAGATTTGCCTCACGGTAGGCATCCCAGGCACCCTCATCAAACACAATCTCACCAGGATGATAGTGCAATAGAGGCCAAAGGATCGAGTCTAGTGAGTCACATTAGCACGGTCCTGCTGTTAGGGCACCAGCCAGGGAGGAGGTGGCTGCAAGTCTGACACTGGCGCCGGGATTTGAGGAACAGCACTTACTGGAGAAGCCATTGTAGTGACGATCCGCTAGTTTGTCATCCATGAACACCGGAGTTGCGCCGAATTCGTCTTTGAGTCTCTGTTTCACAGAAGGGACTTCATCCTCCGGCACTTCCAAACCTGGCCAACCGTACCATTGGAAGGTTGTTGTCTTGGACAGACCGCTCAATCCGGTCACTAATCCACCGGAAGACATTGAAAATTCATACTTGCCATTCCCAGATCGTCTAATGGTGATGGGAAGGCGATTGGAAACGATCAGCAAGCGAGAGTCGCCCAGCGATGAGTCGGTGGGAGCCATGAGGGATAGACAAAACTGGAGAGGGGTATCCGAAGTGGACACAGAAGATTTTGAGAGAAGAATTAATTAGAGTTTTGTAGATAGGGTTACGAAGATAGTATTATATCATGAGATGAGGTATATGGGAGCGTGGATACCACCGGGGTGGGGAACAAGTGATGACCTGATCGATCGATATCAACACTCGGATAAGGAATGACTCGTGATGCCAGGTTTGGTTTGAATTGTCCTGTTTGAGTCTTTTGTCTTCTGCCACCCAAAACAGGCTTAAGGTCCTTTCTTTACGGGATGCCGTGATCCAGCAAAGTATCCACTTCCTTCTCTTCTTCCTTCATCTCCGAATTCCTGTTATCTCTTTCCTGGTGGCCCTTTTCCTGCCCAATTCTCCCCCAATTCAATTCTCAGGTGGGAAACCAACTCCTTACGACCGAATGACTTCTCTTGTCAGGTTCCATGTGCTTCGCTCTTGCAGGACATTTTCCCTGATTGATAGAAAGCGCGTGTGGGTCTAGACTTGTCGAACTGTCGAGAATCATCGCCTAACGCTATCTTAGCGCTGTGGGTAAAACCGAACCGCGGATCAACCCGGGAATCAAGACGTCATGGCTACGATTGGATATTGAACAACAGTCCAGGACAGCTTGAACGAACTATTCCCACGTTTTCAGGCAGGTTCTGTTTTTTTCTGATGCGGTTGGTCACGTTGTGAAACCAATAGCCTCAGTTCCACGATTCCATCTCATGAGCCCCGCGCCCGAGTCACGCCCAAGGCAGAGAGATACCCCTCCTTTGAGGCATCCATCACCTGCTTTTCGCACTCTTGGTTTTGTCCCCTCGAAAAGCCC
The DNA here is from genome assembly GCF_009017415.1 of Aspergillus flavus. Classification (NCBI taxonomy): domain Eukaryota; kingdom Fungi; phylum Ascomycota; class Eurotiomycetes; order Eurotiales; family Aspergillaceae; genus Aspergillus; species Aspergillus flavus. Next base: position 4,174,499 of record NC_092406.1, read on the forward strand.
AGAATGTTCTTTTTTCTCTTTCACCTGCTCTTTCACGACCTCACGATTTTCATGGCCCAATCGCAACGGTCGTCATTCCTTGGGTCGTCCATTATGCTTCTCGGTTGTCTAACTTCCCGCCGGAATTTTCAGGATCGCTGTTCCATTGGTTTGCAAAACATATAGAATGTAGACTTGGTCCTTCAACCTTCAACATCGCTTGGCCCGGAAAACACAGATGTTCTCATCTTACTGCAGACTATTCGACTGCGCATACCAACCTTAATTTATTATATTCTTCTTGAACAGTGGATACATCCACAATTAGATTCTTCCTTCAAACACTGGTAGAGAGGTCCTCAACTCTCGAACGTCTAACTAATGACGGTCTTTCTTGTCTCGCTGTAAGTCCTCTTACACGCTCTGTCTTTCTCAAACCTCTAGTGAAAATAGTATCTGATCGGTTTCAATAGGTTCCTCCCCTATACGATTGACTTCCGCGCCACGGAATATAGGCATCGCCGGAAGTCATCTACGAGCTACTCTCATTCAGATGACCGGATCGTAGGACGGCTAGCTGAAGCGCGACGGAGACGTCACTCGAGGGGTTACAGTTTATCGCTTACCCCTGGCGCTACGACGGAAGATGAGAAGATCTTCAAACCTTATATCTCGCGTGCTGCTGGCGAGATTGCTTCCACTGATGAACCCCACGGCCCAGGTCCCAGTGAACCTCGTGTTGTTTCCTGGGGTCAGAGCCGCAAATTCAACCAGCCTCGTTCCAAGGCTACTGGCCCTCCTGAGCCATCGATCCTGAGCCGTCCAAACCCAGGGGACGGGTATGACCAGCCATTATACGTTGATGGAGTCCTAGAGACACCAGATTCGGAAGAGGACCCTGGAAGTCCGCGCGCATTACTTTGTGACCATGATTGGGTTGTAAAATCAGCCGAACAGGGCAATGGTGGTATGCGAAATGCCGTCAATGCCGCTGAAAGAGCAGGCATACTGTCAGACAAGATGTGGGTAGGCACTCTGGGTATGCCAACCGACTCACTTAAAGATGAAACACGTGCTAGAATCGGCGAGACGCTCGAGGATAACTACAACTCCCTCACCGTCTTTGTCGGCGATGAGGAGTTTGAAGGGCACTACTCGCACTTTTGTCGCGCAGTCCTTTGGCCAGCTTTCCATTATCAGATGCAGGAAAGCCCTCGGCACACCCAGTACGACGACTACTCCTGGAAGCAATACGTGAAAGTAAACGAGGCATTTGCGAACACCATCGCGTCGTGCTGGCGACCTGGCGATAGTATCTGGATTCATGATTATCATCTTCTACTCCTGCCCGCGTTGCTCCGGGAGAAGCTGCCAGGCGCAGAAATCGGCTTCTCCATGCATGCTGCATTCCCCTCTTCCGAGATTTTCAGGTGTCTTAATGCACGAGGTGCTCTACTTAACGGTCTTCTGGGTGCTGATCTCGTTTCTTTCCAAACAGAGGAGTACTGCTACCACTTTCTTCAGTCATGTAGTCGGCTCCTAAGTTTGGAGGTGTCCGTCGATGGAGTCCAACTTCCACAACGCTTCGTCCACGTGAAACGTCTGCCTATCGGGATCGATTTTCAAGCACTCGATGAGCTGCGCCAGACAGCCGAGGTGAAGGACTGGATTGAAAACATAATCTCCAGGTATAGCGGGAAACGTTTGATCGTCGCTCGAGATAGGCTTGATGCACCCGGTGGTATCAAGCAGAAGCTATTAGCTTATGAGCTATTCTTGAAAAAATACCCAAAGTGGAGAGAGAATGTATGTTTGGGCTGAGCCTTTCCTCTTACCCTAAGCTTTGTATGCTAACTGACCCAGGTTGTCCTCGTTCAAGTTGCTTCGGCGTCCGAGCTACCTGAATTGGAGGCGCAAGTCTCAAAGATTGCCATGAGGATTAATTCTACTTATTCGACATTAACACATCAACCTCTCGTACTCTTAAGACAAGATATCAGTTACTCGCAGTTCTTAGCTTTGATGAGCGTGGCTGACATCTTCATGGTGACAAGCCTGAGGGAGGGCATGAATCTCACAAGTCACGATTACCTTCATTGTCAAGATGGAAAAGTTACGTCCCAGCGTCATGGCTCTCTCATACTTAGTGAATTTACTGGAAGCGCTTCTATATTCAGCGGCCACGAACTACTTGTCAACCCATGGGACTACAAAGAAGTTGCAGATACAATCCACAAGGCACTGGAGATGTCACCAGATCAGAAACAGCGTAACTGGGAATATTTGCTTGAGAAAAAGGCATCCTGTACTGCTATCGCGTGGTACAAGTCGTTTCAGACAGCTCTCCACAAGGCCCACAGCACCCAGCTATCTCGTGAGCTCAGTCAAGTCTCGTCTCTTTCAGTACACAACTTACAAAAATCATACGAAAAAACCAATTCACGGCTTTTCTTCCTCGAGGATGATGCACTTTTTCAATCCGGTGACTCAAAGCCTTCCCTTGAATTGGGCTCTCTCCTGGACCACTTGCTCCTTGACACGAAAAACAAAGTATACGTGACTAGTAACAAAAGCCCTGAACAGCTTGAATCTAGTCTTAAAGAAGTATCCAGCCGAGTGGGACTGATCGCCGAGAACGGCTGCTTCGTACGTGACATTGGACAAACTCAGTGGCGGGCGTTGGTGGACATGGCGAAGGCCAAAGACTGGAGGAATGGAATCCGCAAAGTCATCCAGTACTACCAAGAAAGGACCGAGGGAAGCCAGTTGGAAGAGCGCCGCTGCATACTAAGCTTTCTATATAACCACGCTCATGATCCTGAAATTGCTGCCCGCCAGGCCTCCGATCTTGCTGATCAGATCAACGGCACACGGGGCAGCGAAGCCATCCGGATTGTTCTTACAGATGGTGCAGTGAGCGTCGAACCCTTGGACATTACAAAGGCCAAGGCTGCTGAATCTGTGGTGGGCCAGTTAGGTCAAACCCCTGACTTCTTGTTTGTAGCGGGTGGCTCCCGCGGCGATGAAGCTCTGTTCCGCTGGGCAAACCGCTTACAATCTGCTGGCACAATCTCCAGTGTTACCACCCTTACCGTCGGCGTCCATGCTACCGAGGCTAAAGCCGTACTCCCCAGTGATATGAGCGTGGCAACCGTTGTAAATGCCCTGTGTTCTCCAGCAACGAACGGTTGCCATGATTGTCAAAGCCAGAATGGACACAATGGGCTGAATGGAACCATAGCCAACGGGGTCGGCGCAGCCCACTGAAAGATCCATGCTTCGTGGAAAGCATTCTCAAGTCCAAACTCAACCAAAAATATCCTCTGACCTTTTCTTTCGGTTTCGCCTGGAACATGTGTAGTTTCAAGCCTTCTCATTGCCTTTCATTATTTGTCTAAATCTTTGTTTCCTAATATAAACGAAGTCGGAAGGGATATAATGGTAATGTATCTAGAGGAGTAGACAGAAGAATGCTCTTTTTTTTTAATCTTACAAGATTAAGCTGTACATCAACGTAAAGATGATATAACATGGAATGTCGGATATCAGAACAAAGCAGCCGTCATAAACAATATTCTGCTCCCAAGGAATATCACCTAACATACACAAGTAATCATTGAGATGTCTGCGCAGATCACAATCATAAAAGCATATCATTCACCACCAACCAACGCGATATTATTCTTGCACACGAAAAGGCAATCGGAGCAGGAAGCGCAAGCCCAAAGAAACAAGGCAGCCGTAGAATAATAACACCAATAAATTCAACTTCGCGCCCAAATACTGCAAGCTCATTCGACGGGAAGAGGGCTGAAAGACCGCAAAGAGGTATCCCGAAGAGGGCTGACTGGATAACACTAATAGAAGGAATAAGAGAAGAAACAAAGGTGAAGCGCCAACAGTGAGCAGATGCATAACAATTAAACTCTACCAAGATCCCAGAGCACGGTAGGTAAATCCCACAGGACGTAAACATTATGCGGAGTCTTGTGGAGCGGCGGAAAAAAGGACACATTACTCATAACAAAGATATCATAGGCACTCGAGTCATCCGCAGTCGACTCAGTAGACAAGAGAACAGAGTTTTATACATCCGTCTGGGAAGTTTTTTATGAAGCTTGGTTGACCAAGGAACATTAGCCGCCAACGTCGGTATTCTGGGGGCCATCTTTTGACGAAGGGCCGTTGCCGGTAGAAACGAGAGTCGGTGCTACTCGTCTTTTCTTCGGCTGTTGTACTTGTGGGACAGAATTCTGATCCTTAATTTCCTCTTTTTCAGACTCGCTGGCTCGCTTGCCTAGAACACTATTGCTAATAGTGCTTGTCCCGCTTTGGGAGACGGCTGACATCGGTGTCTGCGGCGGCGTAGTAAGTGGCAGAGTTGGTGGTTGTGATGAATGCGTTGCTGTGACTAACGGCACCGATCCGAGTGTCGGTGTCGGGTTATTGACAACAGATCCCGTGGCTTGCTGCACAGCAGTAGATTGCGTAGCAATCGAGGATACAGAATTAGACCGCGCAGGGCTTGCTGGAGGCATTGGGGGTATTGGAGTTGCGTTGCCTGGAGCCATTCCCGGGCTTGGTTTCGCCGGGTTTGGTACATGACCTGTGGGCTGTACGCCAGAAGTTGAAGTCTGGTGAGCGGTTGACACTGGAGCAGTATAGGGTTGACCCAACTCTCCCGGTGCAAACGTAAGGGTAGAACAGAAGCCATCCGATGAGCTCATTATCAGAGTCAACCCATCATTCGACCTAATTGATTGTTAAATTATGACCTGGTCTGGGTATGGGGATAGACTTACCATGTTAAGTCAGTAAAGGTTGCGAAGTGTAAATTGCTGACTACGCATATCGGAGCCTGTTGCTGAGTATCATACACCAAGACGGAGTCCTGAGTAGCCACAGCATATACGATTCGATATGGTAAGGCGAAAACAGGCATGGGTCCTGGAGTGGTGGAAGGGCTCTCATCCTTTGATGTCTGGTTGATCTTTGCCGGGTCACCCGCATTATGTGCCGATGTTGGAGGCTCCATAGATGGACGGTCAGTTGTCGAATTTACTACCGGATCAGGAAGAGAAGCAAATGTCTCCTCTCCAGAAGAAGTGTCTAAAGTAATATGACGAGCCGGTTGGGAGGCCTGTCGCAATGTATAGAAAATGGGAGAGCATTTCACGGCAACAGAAGGCTTCTTGTGGCCTGGGAGGTGGGATATTGGGGGTTTGTTAAAACCTGCCCGAGTATAAACGTAGACGGTATTGATGATCTCGTCTGTAGTTTTGGTGGGATCTGTCGCAGACATATGTGAAGTCTTGTACTGACCCGCCGGTGTAAACAGCAAGCTGCCATCGGGTGCGAAAGTCAATCGCCGAAAAAAGGACGTGAAAGTTTCGTTGGCATAGATATTAGCATTCTTGACGCCCAGTCCACCTAGGAGCCCCGGTGACGGTACTTCTAGAGGCTTCACCGCTGGCAACGGTAGAGATGGCGCCGGGGACGCAGAGCGGCGGATTGATGGGGAGGAACCAAATGACGATCTGCGACTATGGGATACGGGTGGAGGGTCCATTGGTAGATTAGCCATTGGCGTGCCCGGAGTCGACGGCGCCGGAGAAGTGATTGCAGCCGCATTGGCAGTAACCGGCTGCGACCGGACAGAGGTATCCTGGGGGGCGGGACTGCTGGCTGAGATACGCTTGGCTGGCAAGTCCATCTTCAAAAACTTGCCATGAGAGGTAAGTGTGAACTGGCCATCTTTTGTCTTCAAGCTATAGATGTGTACAGATCTATCGGATGATTGCGTAGCCACGAATTCGTTGAGAGGATCCCAAGCTACTCCTTGAACATAGTGTGAATGCTCCGCGATCTGGCGCACCATTTGTCCTGAGAATTTCAGATATCAGCAATCCACTTAACGGTAAGGAGGAGCATGAAGACTAAGTAGAGATTGGGATGCAACGTACCTGTTTGAGCATTATATATCCGTGCAATATTGTCCATGCTCCCTGTAATGATGAAGACGCCGTCTGGGGACCACGCAAGGTCATAAATTTCAGCTCCGGATGAACGACACATATGCTTCACCCTCCATGTCTCTTTATCATCCGACCGATCCTCTCCCAGTGGAGGCTGGGTCTGCAGCTCCGACGGTACCCAGAGGAGCACATTACCGTCGTCTCCAGCAGATGCCAGCATCTCGCCTAGATACGAGGTTAGCTACCACGGGAGAACGTTCCCCGCGTGAGATATTGCAACCCGCACCTTTTGGACTGAAACGAACGACATTGACGGCTTGTGTATGTTTCACCAGTGTACTCAGGTAGGACACCTTTCGTTCTTCGCCTGTCGATTCCACTCTCCATAGCTATGGTGGTTCCTGTCAGAAATGGTGGGAATGATCACAAGAAGGGGGGTTCACGAGGGGAAGATAAGGTGATGAGGGGACCGTACGCGGACATTGTTGTCACTATAGAGGGAATATATTAGTACCAAAGTCTTCAAATCAAGTAGCAACACATAGAATCATACTTTCCGGCCGTCGCCAGGCGACCTCTACCATTAGGGTCGAAATGAACCGAGTAGATTGGGGCATTATCGTTATGCCATGATATCAGCAACGGGGTAGCCTTCATAGTGTGCACGGGAGCGCCAATGGGCTCCCCAAAGATCGGTGGACGGTGACCAGAGAGTATACGGTTAAGGACAAGGCTTCACAGGGAAGAAAGACGTTTGTATTAAAAAAAGAGGTGAGGGGAAGGAGGAGTTCGTTGCAGGTCAATCAGTTGGGTAAAGCAGAGTAGGAAGACCTGCGCGGAGGTTAATCAGGAGCCGTGGAACAAAGTGACCAAGAGGGCAACGGAGGACTTTGGCCGACAAACCGCCACAAATGGGGAAAGTCGGGGGGTGGGTGGTGTAAAGTTGGAAGTTATTTTTCAAATGGTAGAATTACCTAAGAGGTTTAATCCGGGTATGTACCAAGGGAAAAAGAAGGGAAAGCAAGTGGTGATGTCGACTTGAATTGCAGTTCGTCATTTCCCGTGTCGGACTTTCTTTCTAGTGTCTCGAACGCGTCCGACAAATGAGCAACTGCGTGACCGTCAGCTCTCTCACCTTTCAATTTAATCCTTTGATACTTGTCTGGTATAAATCCTCCCCTCACTGCGAAACCAGATGCACCTGGTAAATACCCCCTTTGTTATAGATTCTATTTGCTTTTATTTCATTTTTGTCTTTTTTTTTTTTTGAGTTTGACATTCTATCATTCCTGTCATATACATCCAGAGTCATCAGGTTCATTTTATATTGGCATATCTCGCTATCCTTATCGATTCAATGCTCCTCAAAGATGCGCCCTCATGTTCAGATCCGACTAGGTATTGGGTAATAACAAGAGTAGTAATAATAATAATAATAATAATAACATAAAAAGAATGAAACCTTTCCCAGGCACCATGAAACCGCCAATGCCGATTTGTAATCCTATGTAACCCATTTACCTACTGTTTCTCCAAACCAACTTACGGCTTTCTCTCGCCGTTTCTGACGCGCATCGTCATGAGTCTTTATGAAAGGAGACGCCTCTTGCGCGTACATCTTCTGCTGCTCCAGTTGTGCATAATGGGCTCGGATTTCCAGTTCGCGTTCATGTGGTGTGAGTTGTTCCAATGGCTTGGATGGCTTGAACCCCGGTGGAATGGCCTCGCCTCCGGGAATTTCCAGGGAGCCTGAGGTATTTTCGGCTTTCTGCTGTTGGGGTTTTCCCTGGGGATTGAAGAGGGATGTGAGAGGCGGAGGTTCCTGGCCAGCCGCTCGGGCCTCCTCAACTTTCTTCTCATAATCCAGCATCTCATGGTAGAGTTTATCGGCGTGCATCTGGATCTTTTCCTCTCTCTCGTCATCCCATTCAAACGAAGATGAGTAGCCCAATGCCTGGAGGAATTTCTAATCACACATTAGTAATTGTCCAGCGGCAGCCGCGGCGCAGGCAGAAAGGCCTAGAGGATAAGTTCCGCGAGATCTTCACTTACAGCCTGAGTAGTAAAGCACCGAGAGAATTTCCCATTTTCCTCGGAGCACAGAGTCATACGAGACATTAGTCGTTTCTGCAGGTTACCGTTCTGGAAACACAGTGTCAAATCCTCATGTTCCAGTGCACAATTCTCCATCGCTGCGCGGTGTACGGTATCATTGCGTGACTTGTACTTTTCAATCACCCTGGAAGCGCCCTTCACGTCAGTATTTTCCTCAGTTGGCGGTTTGTAAGTCTTCCAGAGATGGGCGTAACGGCCATCGGGGAAAAGTGAGGCAGCGGGAACAGCAGGTTTCGACGACTCGGTGGTTTCGGCTGGTTGCGCTGATTGGGACTGCGGATCTACTATCTTAGAAGGATCCTGCGCGGAGGGCACTGAGGTCGCAGGGACGTATTTCTTTGGGGCTTCATGTTCGAGATATTCTCGGAGACCCGGGTCAAGCTTCTTGACGGGGTCGTCTTGATTCGAGTTGCCCCAGAACCAACCCATGACTGCGACAATGATTCGAAAACCTGAATTAGGAATGATACTGTTTGATCAGCTTAGAACGGGTGGTGTTAATTGTGATTTCTCGGCTTTCAGAACCAAATTCCGAAAAGTATATGCGGAGAAGATTGAACTTCCTTTGGTGATCGACTCGGGCGGAGCGACTAAGCCGCCAAACCGTTTTGGGCTGAACGGAATATCAGAAATCCAGAAATCAAATCCACCCCGACTTATTATTCACTCTCACCGTATTATGTTCTTGCAGATCAAGAGATGCATGTCCTTGGCATGGCTGCTCAGCTCCGTCAGTTTCAGTTCTATTCTTCACTGGCTCGATTAGTCCTTGGAGAGTCTATATGACTAGTAGTCTTGAAGTATGAAACGGCTCTATGTGTCAAACGATATATATTGTTCCTATTTCCTTACCACCATTGCTCTACTATACCTTTTTTCTTGTTTTAGTCTTCTGGATCTCCATCTACCAAATACACCTACCGATATGCTCTATAGAAATCACCACATTGTTTCAATTATATACAAAAAGATATTCAACGCAGCGAGCAAAGAATACTTCCCGCCAAGCATTGAGACCACGCTTTTCCCGAACCAGAAAGACCAGGCTATTTTGGGAAAGTCAGCATCCCCGAAAGTATGATCGAATACACGCTCCATCATTGATTTCGGCGCAACACCTCCTTGGACCTTTACACCTAAATCTCGCGTAGATTTGCGCGTTGAGCTCGCCGAGGCGCCGCTTCTCGATTATGGCCTCCAGTATGCACTCCCAATGAAGCCGTTGAATCTATCTTCAAACTAATGAATCCCGCAGATCGAGAGGAGCGGCTGCAAATGCGGCAGCGCGGCGCTGGGTACGCGCTGGTCTTACCCCGCGACCGATTGAAGAAGACAACAGAGAGCTGACAATGCAAATCATGGATTAGGACACGTAAGATCAAGGAAGTGAATTTTGGCTTCTCTTTTGGTTTCGCTCCCCCGCCCGAAGAGCCGCCACAAGCCGCGTCGCAACACGCCGATGTTGACATTTCCATCGAACCCCCCGCCGCACCACAGCCACCTTCACCTTCGGAGAATACGCAACATCCTTTGTTATCGCCAGAAAGGCAGCTTCCACCATCACAAGACAGTGGACAGCTCCGAACTCCAGGCGGGGCGCGTAACTCGCTCCCCGAGCGACCCTCAACATTCGACATACCGGAAGATGATGCGTTGGACCTCGGGCGAAGTGGCAAGCGAAGGAGGATTGGTACGTGCATGGAATAATGCTATGGTCATGCTTACTATCTAACGTCACCATAGAGCCCCCTGGCCAGAGCTCAAGAGTATCCGTCGAGCCAGAAGTCACGCAACAGGAAAAACGAGATTCGCCGGTTCTCCAAAATGGCGTTCAGACAAGCGCGCCTGTGCCTAGCAAGCCTACGGAACCACGCGACGAACACTTAACCATGCAAACTACTACAGATATTACCCAGGCATCCAAAGAAGCGCCTGATTCAACCACCGCGATAGTGTGGGACAACCCGGCAGCTGAGGCGCCCACTCTAGAGGATGAACGTTCAGATCGGAACGATGTGCATCAAGAGCCCACGGAGCCCCAGAGAGAGTCGTCGAGGGCTGATGGAACGCCAGCGTTTGAAGACAGCACGAACGGCAAGCGGAAACGACGAGGGTCTAGTGCTGATCAGCGACGGTCCCAGAGTATTGAGCGGCCGGAGACCGAGACTGAGAGTACGCAGCAGCCAGGACCACGGGAACCATCGTTGGACACGAATCGTGATAAATCCATGGAAGCGGACTCCCCTAAATCACAGTCTGGGAGACGGTCCAGAGGCCGGCCGCGAACATCAGCACAATCATCCCCAGCAATGGATGAGGGAAGCACGCAGCACGAGGCTGCCTCGACTGAAAGCATGCCGGGCGAGAGCATACCGACTCAGCAACAGACAACGAAAAGGCCCCGGGGTAGAAAAGCAAAAGAGCTGACGGAAGATTCTCTTGCCAGTGAAACACAAAATGGCCAGCCTCTGGATGAGGGTAATGTGCCGGAGGAAGAAGATTCGGCTGCATCTGGAGGGAGTCGCCAGTTGCGTCAAAAGTCAAAGGCGACGAATCACATACAAAAGCAAGTTGGACGCCCCGGCAAGAGAGCTCTTGACCCGCCAGAGAGTGTGGAGGCACCAGGACCAGCCGGTGAGAAGAGAAAACAGAGAAAACAGGCGGAGCCTGAGCCTGAGCCTGAACCAGATGTTGAATCAGAAGGTCCAAAGGAGCCCAAACCAATTGGCGAAAAGAGGAAACGAGGAAGGAGGTCAGAGGAGGAACCGGAGCTGCAGCCCCAGAGTGAGCCCCATAACGAGCCCGAGGTTCCAAAAGAACCCAAACCAGCTACCGAAAGGAGGAAACGGAGAAAGAGGTCAGATCAGGAGCAGGAGCCAGAACCGGAGGTGGAGCCCGAGCCTGAAGTTTCAAGAGATCCTGAACTAGCTACCGAGAGGAGGAAACGAGGAAGAAGGGCCAGAGGGGAGCGAGAGCCGGAACCAGAACCTGAGGGCCAACCCGAAGTCCCCAAAGAGCCAGAACCAGTTACCGAGAAGAGAAAACGGAGAAGAAGGTCAGACCAGGGACCGGAACCAGAGGTAGAACCGGAGACTCAGGCTGAGCCTGACCCCAAGTCTTCAAGGGAGCCAAAACCAGCTGGCGAAAAGAGGAAGCGAGGAAGAAGGTCAAAAGAGGAGCGGGAGCCGGAGCCAGAACCCGAGCGCCAACCCGAAGCCCCTGAAGAGCCAGAGCCAGCTTCAGCTCCCAAACGTGGACGCGGCCGACCGTCACTATCCAATACGGGTCCTGAAGTCACACAGCGTGAGGAAGACCCTGCGGCTCAGAATGAAAATCAGGAAGAGGCTTCTCGCACTACTAGAAGGAAGCCCAGACAGCCTCGCGGAGAGACGGTTCCCGTAACTGTCCACCGTCTTGCTAATATCGCGTCGCTTGGAGGCCATGTTCAACCTTCTGAACTATCCGACGAGGAGGAGGAGTCTGCCGATGAGCTCTCGACGAGACAGAAAACCAAACTCCCTAGTAGGGGAGGCGTAAATGTCGCTGATGTTCTGAGTCAAATCTGCCGAGAAACACTAGAGAAGACGCTTACAACACTCAAAAACGGAATCTCCAACGAGGGAAATGCAGCACGGCGCTCAGAATGGACCACCAAGAAAAAGGCTGTGGAAGCATTCGGCACCGAGCTGGAAGGACGCCTTTTCGAACTGAGCGAAATGCTCGACAGTAATTTCGTATTGGGGGTCAAACTGAAAACGGCCAAGCGGGAAATGATGGATATGCGCAGCCGACTGTATCAACTACGAAAAGAAAGGGAGGGCGTGGCATTGCAGATGGATGCAGTACGAAGGAAGCACTCGAAGGAGGAAAATGCAAGCCTGGTAAGTCGGCCCACGCAACGATACCATTGTCGCTTGACCTTGTAGCTAATACCATACTAGGCGCGCACTAACATCAACAATTCCCTACACAGCCTAGATCTAGCCCTCGAACGAAGCCGAAACCGACCTGCAGACGGCTCAGACGATTCAGGTTCGTCCGAACCATCTTTGACGGTTGGACTGGAGTTCATGCTCCGCAACGTTGCGGACAATGTGAGCTCCCGCGCCCCTGGAGCCCAAGGGGGTCTCTTGAACCAGATCAAGGCGTTCAATGCGCAGCTTGAGGCTGCCGCACGAACACTTGAGAGTTGATTTCTGATTTTTTATTTCTTCAAATTTCGTTCTCAAATACCCTGCAGCATTGCAATAGTTTCGTCTTTGTGTGATGAATATGTATGACGGCGATGGCAGTATACCATGGATTCAATGGCTTTGCTTTTTTTTTTTTTTTCTTATATACTTTTGGATACTTCGTTCTTTTACTCTTACTTTTCTTCTACCGGGGGCGCAGAACGCCGAACCAGGATAGCATTCAAGGTGTTCCGGTGGATTACGGGCGATGGTTGCTTCTTAGAATAGTAGGGACTGCCTTGTGGATGGAAATATAATGCGATGGCGTACATATACCCAGTCAGATGCTTTGCCCCGTCCAAGTGTATAATGGGATGTTGATATTGTCTTCTCCTTATCAGAGTCTGGTTGGACTCAAGTCGAATTCGATGTTTATAAAATCGACAAGCCGTGATAATTCACATTCCGTCATCAAGAGAATAGTAGCAATAATATCCTCGAGGTTAACATGACAGTCGTGGTTGAGATACGGAGTAGCAACAGGGATCAGGTACACTAACGCAAGTGCTGTCCATACATGCAGGCATGTACATACATCATAAAAATAATGAAAGCATGATTGATAATAGATCCAAATTACTAATGAACCGGAATAAAAATCGAACATCGGATATACGGAGTAAGGAGCGCCGCATGGGTGGAGGCAAAAATGAAGGTTCTGGAAATCGAACAAGTGCCGAAAAGAAGGGAAGAAAATAAGAAAATAGGTTAACCTTTAGACTTTCTGCTTACGGATATGTAAGCCAATGATTGGAAATCAATGGCGAAAAACAAATGGAAAAAAAAAAGTCTCCGAAGTATAGTATAAAAGGAAGTCGTACATTTGCTCCATGGACCTCCAGTATACAATATAAAACACCAATTCAACGAGAAAAAGGTGTTTACAGAGAGAAGAAGAGATATTATTTCCAATTGAATAAAAAAAAATGGCCTCGAAACTTTTCTCCCCCCTTCAAGTCGGGCGCATGCAGCTCGCCCATCGCATCACGATGGCCCCGTTAACACACTTCCGAAACGATGACGACCATGTCCCCCTCCCCATAGTCAAGGAACACTACGAACAGCGCGGTTCCGTCCCCGGAACCCTCCTCATCACGGAAGCGACCCTCATTTCTCCTCGCGCCGGCGGCTACCCCAATGTCCCCGGGATCTGGAGTGAGGCGCAGATCGCCGCATGGCGCACCGTCACCGACGCCGTGCACGCCAAGGGCTCCTACATCTTCATGCAGCTCTGGGCGCTGGGCCGTGTCGCTAACCCGGCCAACCTGCAGAAGGCCGGCTACGACCTCGTCTCTAGTAGCGCTGTGCCTGCGACCCCCGAGGGCGCTGTTCCCCGGGCATTGACCGAGGATGAGATCCGCGACTATATCCGCGACTACGCGCAGGCCGCGAAGAACGCCATCGCGGCTGGGTTCGACGGAGTTGAGATCCACGGCGCGAACGGGTACCTGATTGATCAGTTTACGCAGGATACCGTCAACCAGCGGACGGATAGCTGGGGCGGTAGCGTTGAGAACCGCGCCCGGTTCGCGTTGGAGGTCACCAAGGCTGTGACGGAGGCCATTGGCGCGGAGAGGACGGGTATTCGCTTCAGTCCCTTCAGTACCTTCCAGGGTATGCGCATGGCGGACCCCGTCCCACAGTTCGAGTATCTGGCGCAGAAGACGAAGGAGTTCAAGCTGGCTTATGTGCATCTGGTGGAGCCTCGCATTGCGGGTAACACGGAGGTTGATGAGCCCAGTGCGGACTCGTTGGATTTCTTTTTCCGTGCTTATGAGAAGGCTGGTCCGATCATGGTGGCCGGTGGGTATAAGGCTGAGTCGGCCAAGGAGGCTGTCGACTCTCAGTACAAGGATTATGATACCCTTGTTGCTATGGGACGGCCTTTTACTTCGAACCCGGATTTGCCTTTCAAGGTCAAGGCCGGTATTCCTTTGAGGGCCTATGAGAGGGAGAAGTTCTACCTGGTTAAGGATCCTAAGGGATACACTGATTACGAATTTAGCGAGGAGTTCAAGTCTGCGCAGGTTGCTGCTTGATTTCTTTTCCTTCCTTGTTTTTGATGTTTACTTGCATTGCATTGCATTGCATTATCGGGCGTTTGGGCTAGTATAGAAGGCATTGACTATAGATGAGATTGTACATACATAATCTATCATTGGATATAACACAATCTGTTCATCTTTAATTCTGATTGGCTTTTGCTCTCGGTAGCCTCTGTGGTCGTAGGCAAGTGTCCCAGTTTCCATCGTAGTGCACTCAAGTAGGCAGAAGATGATGTACTTGTGCAGTACTCTCCTACGAAGAAGCGTCCAAGGTTGTAAAGAAGTCAGTCTTCTGATCATACCTTCCATATACCATAAAAAGGTCTACAATGCAATTGAAGCATCGATAGGTGTGTCCTGCTATACACTGGGCACTATATCAGTGTTTACCAAGTTGCCCGAAAGCCCCCAGGAGAAGCTTCTGCTTTTTCAGATTTGCTGAAGAATCTCATCGCTTAGCGAGGGAGTATCTACCCATGAGGGTGACCTGGAATAGTGATCACTCAATGGTGAAACTCAAAAGCTTGTTTTCTTTAGTCAGATGATATCTGCGACTAATTGCAGAATGCGTTATCAAAGGTACAGAAAGGACCCAATGATGTACTCCATCGTATGAGCTCTACTGTAAACCAAGACATCTCACCGACTGGACTCGCTTGTACCCGTCTAGTTCCCGAAGTGAAGCTAGCATTTGAACACCGAGAAAACGTGCTCGATGGTGGAATCGTCAAACTCAACCAATGGCATTATCGAAGCTAAGATGGTGCGTGAGAACAGTGTCGGTGAGCAACCAGGATGGTGGAAGCTTCTGAAGTCAAACTATGGTCAATTCATCCAGAGCCTGGGTGAATTTCCCTCTGGTCACCGGGACAGAACATAGGATGGGAACGCGGAACCCGGCGGATAGCGAACTTTGATCCAGTGATGGCAAAAGCCGCTCCACCCGGGAAAAGTTTGCACGATCACCAGGAATTGGGCGTAAAATAGTCTTGCAGTAGAGAGTGCATATTCACTAGAAGATTTGATATCGGGTCATGCATCTATCCAGTAGTTCTTGGAACTAAGTGTGCATGCAGATCGGGAAACCCCTCACATTTGTATCCATTTGAGATATCATGCATCATGCTGGTCTATTGCGTAACCCCCACCTGATCGTCTATCCCAGGGAGATTTTCTTCAGTTGAGAATCAAAGGTTCGTGAACTATTCCTTTGTTTTGCACTCTCTTGTTGGTGGTGGGAATCTAGTTGATTCTAGCGTTGTGGGGAAGAGAAGATCTCCAGCGAAAGAGCGGTCAGACATCCATTTTCTGTTGACTCTGGATTTATTAAGTAGAATTGACACGATTCAAATCCCGATGGTATCCCTCATCCGTGTGACTCCACTAGATACTCCAGATGAAATAGTGTAGTCCAAATATTGAGCTCGTTCGAGGTGATACTAGTAGCCAGTGGAATCGCAGCAAGGTTTCCTGGTGTTGATCATGACACCATCCCGGGCCTTTTTAAGGTTGTTTACCTTAATATGCAAGAGTTTCACTGACCGCCTTCTGTCAGTACGTAGCAAGGGAAGAACAATCCCACATCGCCACCAAGACTAGTAATGATATCACGTTGAACCCCCAACCACCTCCCACGCGGGGTCCCATCCAGAAATGAACGAACAGAAAACCCCGACTTCACGTAGTGGAGACCCCAAGATTCTTCGAATCCTTGGCTGAGCTCTTCGCCTCCGGTATTTCCTTTCACCTAATCAATTTTTCGGCTCCTGAGGACATTGGGTTTCCGCTCCGCCGAACCGAAAAGATTCCTTCATTCTCTTGTGTCTTGGAACCGGGGAGGTTCTGGAATATGTTTGGATGGTACCGGATACCTTTGAGGGTCCGGAGACCAAAGATTATGCCCCCCCAGATTGGCGTCCCCAACGACAGACCAGGGTTCAGTTAGACCCTTCTGATCTGATGACCGTGCCCCGGACTCTCGGCTGCAGAGAGAACTCGGCACCGCGTCCCTGGGCGGAGCCACGTGGTGAATCCAAGGATTTTGATTTTGATAACGCTCTTCATTATTTTGGTACTTTGTATTCCACTTCGGTCTTTGTTTGTAGCAAGTACTCCGTACCTTGGGAAGTCTACTATTGGCATGCCGGCAGCTGTCGATCGCGCCCATTGCGTGACCGAGCAGAGATGCATCCATTGGTCTTTTTGACAAGACCAAAGGAATGCATGACGACGTGTCATCCTAGCTCTCAGGCTATTGAGCGCTTGGGCACCAATGACCCAAACATCATCTGCCGTCTTGTTGGCTTGGACCAACTCTTTGCTCTGATGTTTCAGCGATGTAGCACAAGTAGGCGTATAGGGCTTCCCTCAGTTCCTCCAAATGCATAATGAACAGGAGTATAGAATATGCCCTAAATTTACCCGACATGGCATCTGCTCCGGAATACAGAATACCAAAGTATATGCTTTGCTGATACTTGACCGATTCATCTCACCCTCTCCACGTGGAGTATACATTTCTTGTGGGGTTCGATCGTGCACTCAACCATGGATCGAAGGGTCCCGGGGCAATGGAGGACTGAAGTAATAACCTAGGTTAAAGGTCTTGGGCATACCTGGTATGTCAAGGAACAATAGTAACATGATGTTTTCGGGACTAGTCTAGGGCAATCTCGTATGCAGGATTGTTTGGGTAACATCTCCATCTCTGGATGGATCAACTCCACAATCTCTCCATTCCTCCTCCGCACCCGTGGGATATGCGGGAGTAAGCCAAGCGTGTTTTGGTGTTCTTTGTGACGGATGTGCGCCAAGGGTGGTGCATACATAGACTTTGCGGGGATGAACCTTGTACGACTGCCTGATAATTGATGGCTTTATAGGTTGATTTGCTATGTTTAGGTATAGTTAGGTATGCACCGTTCTTTGATGCTCCGACTGGCTGTCGGTAACTTCCATGCATACATCTTTACAGACATGGGTTCCCTCGGAAAACGAAGAGAAGTGCCTAGATCATGGAGCCGGGAGGATACTGGATTTCAACCCGTTAATGCGGTCGATACGAATTGGCATAAGATACGAAATTTGCTCCATTGCTAATATAGATTGCATAACATTAATTAATATAACCATAATATTAGGGCACAGGGCCTCACCCATTGGTAATCCGGTTATTAATCAGTTTAATCATCAAACCACGCATCTGTTGGTTCACCCTCGGCCAATGGGATTGGCTTGGGTGCAGCTACGTATGCAGCTTATTTAGTAGCCCCCAATTATTTAGTATGGCTTGCAGCAGGGGCTGAACCGAAGGTTCACCATAATTTGTTTTGCCAAGGACCTGGCCTGGGCCACCTGTATCGGTCCGGCCGAATATCGTAGTTTTTTCTTTTTTTTTTTTTTTTTTTCCCGGTGGTGGTGGTTTGTAATTCATTTTGCCAAGTAGTTATCAATTATTGACCGGATTACGGAGAACTCCTTGGGTATAGGCGCTATTTACAATAAACCGGTTGATTGCAGCTGTGCGGATATACCCGACCAGAATCATTCTGAGAGCCGTACCTCTCCTCGTTAGTTACCCAGATTTCAATTGGTGGAGGAAATAGATGACCCCAAATCGATTGTGCATATGCTGTCAGTGTCAGAAGTTGCCCTAGGAACAAACATCATATAACTTGCAAATCCTAACCCTTTATTCCTGAAGTCTCTTACGGAGTATAAACGACTTTTGCTATCCCGTACGTGGCCAGAGGTTGCTGGATTACCGAGCCGTGTTTCGCTCTAGGGAGATCTGCTGGTGTTACCCTAAACGAAGTACCTGGTCCGAATCCCGACTCCATTGAGTAACCTGAGGAGTGGTGATAGGCAACTCCTTATTTCGGTCGAGCAGGGCCGTCCATATTATATGCTCCTTGTGCTGGTCAATATCATTGTCCAGGGATGAATTTAATGATGATAATCCGTAGGTGATGGGTCCCGCCCTGACATCTGAGCTTGTTCATACGCCAGCAATGAGGCTGTGAGCGCCGAAATGGAGGAAAAGGGAACACGGTGGAGCTCCGGAGTGTAGACAGTCAGTTTCCGCGGCAAAAACGGTCAGAAGTCAAATCAACACCAAGTGGGATAAGTTCGATCATTTACCGCGACGGGGTCGCGAACGAAACAGTCTACCAACCTAAGTTATTTTAGCGCGCATTGGTCGCAGGCTTCAAGACCAGTGTTTCCCTCGCCGGTCAAGTCCGTGGGTCGAGATCACTCGGGTGAATCATTGGTGCGTAATCCGCCACCGAGTAAGTACGGGTATTCTAAAATCACAATGGATGACATCCTGGAGCTTTTCTCGGTTTAGTTTGGCTCCGTGCTGATCAGTGTTGTTGAGGGATAGAAGGTTTGGTCTTTTTCTTTTTTTTTTTCCCATCGCATCATGCATCATGCCAGTAGTAAATATCCGGCCGATCAACGGAAGAGAGGGAGCGAGTCATCGTGAGAGAAAAATGACACAGCAGAACCATAACATACTGCTGGTTATTCCGTTGACTGGAAAACAAAATAATAATAAAAAAAATCAAAAATAAAACGACAAGGTTTTGTGCGCCATACATATACTCCGTAGGTATGGTGTGCGCAGGTCCTCCAGACTCCAGGGCTTTTGTTGATGCTCCATATGAATCCACAATAATCGTCAGCTTGCCCATGATGGTCAAATGGTGACACCCACGACGCCTCATGTCAAGCTTTCTGTCTAGAGAGAGTCGCATTTGCCAGATGGATGGCCCACAGACGATGTGCACGAGAGTTGGAGCATGTCTGGCATGAAGGGGTCCACTGTAGATGGTCTCTGAAATTTAGCCCCCAGTTCCCACGAGAAAATTACTAGCCTAGAAGAGTTAAGGCACACGTCAATGGTAACAACTCCTTGCGTGGGTTGTTTCAGTATGTGGTAGGAATACCCTGTTGATGCTACATCTCGATGAGAACCATACTCTGTAGTAATATCGAAAGAGGTACACTGGACCACGAAGAATGAAAACGGACGATGGGGACTGTAGTGCCACGGGCGGACCCGTGTATGAGCATTACCAGACAGTTTGGAACCTGGGCCGTTCTGCTTTATGTAACACATTCATGTACCTTAGGGAACTATGTTAATTACGGTAAGGGTCAATACTACCTAACCTTCGTAGTTGACTCCATACCCATACCCATCCAGTCTTTTTTACTCCATTCATCCTTCTGACCATTAAGCACCTTGATCTGGTACTGTACCTTAGGAACTGAGATGATATGGTGTAACCTTCAAGTTGAAATGTAGAAAGGAGCAGAAAAAAAGAAAAAAAGAAAAAAAGAAAAAGAAACCGTAGTACCTGAAAGTCGAGTAGACATATTTGCTCATCTACTTAGGTTATTGATCCTTACAGGACCCAATAAGAACCGACTTCTGTCTCGGGTCTCAGGATCCTTTGATTGGTGCTTTTTCCCCCAGACAAACATTCTACACTAATTGAGAGCTCGCTGAGAGGGTTGAGAATGAATGAAAAAAAAAATGATAATTCAACCAAAAGTACTCTCTGCTAAGAGTCTCCACTTCCGTACCCCGGGGTCTTGGAAAGTCGGGCCATGCAATGAGAATTGCTGGATGGGAGAAAGTTCCTTTCACCCTTGGACCAACCATACCGCTTCCCCATACCTTTTTTATTAATTTTTATTTCCATCCTTTGCTTTCCCCCGAATTCTTTTTTCTAGATTGATACTGTAGTTGGGTTGGTGTTTCTCCCCCCGCTTTGACTTTTCTGCATAAATTGGAGAGAAAACGCTGGAAATAATTGGTTCCCGACAGCCGATTCTATTTACCGTATGGTCGACCTTTTCCATTTAAGACCAGACATATCCCTTCTTCCTCGAGTTTAGTGTATCTTCGTTCGGTGGATTCGCGCAAATCGTCCGTCCTCTTGACACGAACTAAATTCCAAGCTCCGTTGCTCCACTCACCGTGACCCTCAATCCATCCGAGGGAAACTTGAGAAAGAAAAATTAGCCCAGCGAGAGAGAGAGAGAAAAAAAAAAAAAAAAGAAAAAGAAAAAGAAAAAGAAAAAGAAAAAGAAAAAAAGAGGAAACCCTAAATCAGAACTAAACCCAACTAACGGGCCTTCCTCCCGTATTCGGTAAGTTGCTGTCCTCACACCCCTGCAACTTTCGCTCGTCCGATTGAGCGTCTGTTCGTTTCTTTCCATCGGTCCAGGCGGCCCTCGTCCCTTCTTATTTTATTATTTGACTTACGCTTTCCCCTCCTCTTCCTTCCGTTCTATTTATTCCTCCTTTCTCCATCTTGCACGGTCCTAAATCGTCAAGCCGTTGTTTTGTTCTAGCCAGCAGTGCTGTGCGCATAGTGTCTTCTGTTCTCCCTTGATACCCCTTGCGTGGTTTCATATATATTCACCTCCACGTCCAGCTAGCTGGATTCACTTTTCCTCTTTTGACCTCACTTGTTAATTCTCTGTCGCACCAGACATCAATTGGACCTATTGTGAATAGATCCTTCAATCCGTGAGCATCATGGCCGCTGAACAAGATCCCCAAGCGTTCGAGAAGGACTTCGGAAACAACTCCGATGGTATCAACGGAGCTGCTCCCACCCACCAGCTGTCCGCTGAGGACACAGCCAGGGCTGCTGCGCGCTTCGGATATGGCCCTCTCGCTCACGTCAACACCGCTGAGGCTCAACTGCGTCCCTTCGGTGGTGAGTTCCAACCCGGTCTGTACAAGTCGGTCGAGCACCGCAAGTTCGGTAACCCAGCCCCTCTGGGCCTGTCTGCTTTCGCCCTCACCACTTTCGTGCTGAGCGCGATCAACATGGGTACGCGCGACATCGCTGAGCCCAACATTGTGGTCGCTTTAGCTTTCGGCTATGGTGGTCTTGTTCAATTGCTTGCTGGCATGTGGTAAGTTGATACTTCTCTGAGATGTCCCGTCATTTCACCCTAACATTCGCCAGGGAAATGGCCGTTGGAAATACCTTTGGTGCCACCGCTCTGTCTTCTTATGGTGGTTTCTGGCTTGCTTTCGCCATCATCCTGACCCCAGGTGGATTTGAGATTGCGGACGCTCTCGGAGGCGCTGGTACACCACAGTTCGATAACTCTTTTGGATTGTTCCTCTTTGTAAGTTTGCAGTGCCGATGATTGAATGAGTCGTGTGCTGACTGTGACAAGGGATGGTTCATCTTCACCACTATCCTGCTGTTCTGCACCTTGAGGTCCACCGTAGCCTTCTTCTTGCTGTTCTTCTTCCTGGACCTCACCTTCTTGCTCCTCGGTATTGGTTATCTCCACCGTAACTCCGAGGGCAAGCCCAACCCCCCCGTCATCAAGGCCGGTGGCTTCTTCGGTCTCTTGGCGGCATTTGCAGCTTGGTATAACGCCCTCGCCGGTATTGCGGACAACAGCAACAGCTTCTTCATCCTCCCCGTCGCCCATTTCCCCTGGTCTCCCACTGCCCGCAGTCGCAAGACCGAGCGCGAGACCGCTTAGATTATTGCGAGGTGCGAAGGTTGATGATCATAGATCGATTGGACCGGGATCTTGTCCCTGCGTTTCCTTTTTTCCAGATACCCATTGTTGTAAGATCATTGCTGCGAGAATGTAATGCCGTGTCAGCATTCTGCATGTTGTGTTGCAGATCAGCTTGACCAATCAGTACTATCCAAATCCGCAGCAGGTATAGATGGTCTTTTGCGATGATTTCATTTGCTTTTGCCGTTTGCCAGCACCTTTTATAGCTTTTTTAATGATGGTGATCTGTTGTTCATGTGGACGATGGATGGGGGCGTGTGTCTGTGTCTGTATCTATTTCTATTAGTTAATGCACTCAATGATAATGAATCTGCTGCTTTATCGTGTTGTAGTTGCAGGCGTGCGATCCAATAAGTCAGGTCTATTCGGCCACGGGAAATGTTGCGGACCTGTCGCGAAGCACAGACGTTAGCTCCCACACGTGCCAGGATAGTAGTCATCATTTGATCGATACACCACATACCCCCATCATAGAGGTTGACAAATACCATTGAGCTCTTCATATGAAGACAGTATATAGGAGTGGTTCCTGTAGGGTTAGCATAAACCATTCGTCCTTCGGCCGGAAAATAGAAGGAAGAGAGAAAAATAATAATAAACAGAACACCACAGAAGCGCTATATGTCAGTGCGAACATAGCTCTTACACCAAGCGCAAAATCCTAAATCAATCAATTAGTATAGAAACAATCAATACACAAA
The DNA here is from genome assembly GCF_009017415.1 of Aspergillus flavus. NCBI lineage: Eukaryota > Fungi > Ascomycota > Eurotiomycetes > Eurotiales > Aspergillaceae > Aspergillus > Aspergillus flavus. The sequence goes on from NC_092406.1 coordinate 4,197,115, forward strand.
TTGAGCAAAAAAGGCGCTTGTAATTTCTCTGCGCAATAGCATGTATGGCCATTCGCACACAGAAAAAAAAAGAAGAGATAGAAGAAAAGGGGCCGCCAAACTATTAAGTCCTATAGATCGGGAATTTCTCGGTTTGCCTTGCAGGTCGGGAATCGTTCGGACGGGGGAAGTTCGGCATCTTGGTGCAAATTTTTTGCAGCCCGTGGAGCTGGCTACGGGTGTAACTCGGGCTTGGCGTGAGCCTGCATGCATAAGCTTGTTTTTTCTTTTCTTTTCTATTCTCTTTTTGTTTCGGCATTTTGGCTATTTGGTTGTTTGTGTTTTTCTTTTTAGAGATCTTGGGGCTCTAAGGTAGAAGGTTGTCTAGTTTTTATTCTCATAGAGAGGTTAAATGGATATCTTGAGAATAATGATACGGTCCATGGTAGATCTAGGTGTATATCCAAGTACATCAAGTAAGATATCTACCTCTGACGTAGATCAGCCAAGAAGCACTTTCGGAAACTCCCTCATCGGAATCAGGAGATCACGCCATAACGCTGACATGGGAAATCGCGCATACTAAATACAACTGATAGAATACGGCATGGCCTTGTTGGTACTAATGCATGTGTGCGGGACGGGTGAGATTATGGTATGGTTGTCATGTGCTTTCTTTTGGTAATTTTGTTGACGTTATGGTATTGTTACTCACCCATTTCCTATTTACTTGGTATTTTGATGGGTGTGGTGTGTGAGTGTTGGATGGAAGACTTAGTTGACCTTCGGCTAGGTGCGGTGCAAGGTAGGAGAAGAAAGCTGCATAGCTAGACGTTCAGTAGTTAGGCTCTACCAGGTAATAGAATCTTGATTGATTGATTGATTGATTGAAGGTAGGAGAAGAGATTATTAGATAGGTAGGGGTAGGGTTGTTGTGTATGGGTCCACTCTGTTTGGTGTGACAATTGGCTGATTGTTGAACCTGCATAGTATTACCTAGTTGAGTAATACTAGCTGTTATTGATGGGACGGCGTAGTGATAGGGCGCTGCCGGTTATCAGGTGGCTTGCTGGTTCTTTGCCCAAGGACTTGGGAGTAATTCTGCAGCGTATCACAACGTGACACATGAGGAGTGTGAAGTATCTGGATAGAGATCAGATGCAGCTGTGTAAGGCTGGAGTGGCCTGTCTCGGTATGTACAGGGATATTATCATTACTATACATGCTTATATAACGGCACATTGGGTATAGATGATGGTCACGGGATACGTATCAGTTGGATTTCATCCCATAGCCCGCGTAATGCAGTTTGGTGAACGCGGTCCACGTAGAAAAAGTTCAGCAGCAGGGATCGCAGTTCCTGCCACGACAGGATTCTTTGTCTCCCCACTGCAGCCGCTAACTCAGTCACGAAGAATGTTCTCTCTGGCAAAAACCGCGAACTCCATGCCCCGATGAAAAGCACCCAGATTAACACTTCCGGGAGCATTTGGAAGAATCCGGCTGGGATCGTGGTAGCTAGCGCCAGACGAAGAGCGCTGATCGGTTTTGGGAACACGGGGCCGAACTGGGGGTAGAATTCCCAGATCGTGCCATTGTGGAATAGAAGACACGCTAGCCGGATACAGCCTTCAATATTTGCATCCCCTTTAGGCTCGCCGGTCTCGAGATAGCGATCCATATGAAGGGCATATTCGACATATATGACCTCTGTGTTGAAGTAACCTTCGGTCTCGTCGTCGATTTCTTGACAATTCAGGCCGCTCTTCACCCATTCAGCGTACCAAACAAGCTCAGACAGGTCGTAGATGATTTTAGACATGCCACCACCGAATATGCTTGGTATTTCAATTAGTGAATTTAATGCAGAAGCAGTCTTGGCAAGATCTTCATTGTGAGGGGCAATGGTGAAATGGGCAGGGCGAGCATAACGAAGGAAAGGGAAGATTGGCTTGGTGAAGGCCATGCAAGCCACTCGGATATCGGTCCTGCTGGTGTTAGCGATAGACGAAACGTTCTCTTATTGTCAAACCAACCAAGAGATCTGGAATCGGATATCAGGTGGTACGTCTGCAAGGCTATTCCGCAGGGCAACCATCTGCCTCAAACCGGCCAGGTGGATTTTGAGATAATCAGGGTTTCCAGAAGCAATCTAGCTGGTCAGTAACGAGCGGGATACCCTGGCAGGATATCATACCTCAATTGTCAACAGCGTTGAAACGGCGGCGATTAACGAATCACTCGAGGCTTTGACAGGGTCTGATAGCCCCTCGTTGACCAGCCGGATTGTCTCACCTCTGTGATGAAAGGTGTCGAGAAGTAGGGCACTGGGTCGTTGACCCTCCCTCACCGGGAATTCACCGATGGTTAGGGCTGTATTGGAGGCGGCAACACATATGCACGCGTGGAGTGAGGCAGGGTCGCGATGGACCAGTGCTGTCCAATGTGCCTGTAGTTTCTCTCCATACCGGCGTTGGAGCGGGTACGCTATCTGGGTAAGGGTACCCAAGACTATCAGATGTGAGCTCCATATACTCTACATTATCCAAAAAATTGACTCACAGTGTTGAAGATGCCGAGACATACGATCAGTAAGCCGCGTGTGAAACACATTAAAAGGATCATTGCCTCCTGGACCCAAATACGCCACTGGCGAAAGATCCTGGACCACGGCGAGAGCCTGACTATGCGAAGATGCATCAACTTCATGGTGGTTTTCTGTCGAGACGGCCACGAAGCCTGGCGTGTCGCTGGCTAGTGCATTTTCCAAACTTCCTCCTTGTTGCTCTGGCTGAGATACTTTGAGGGATATCTTTTGAGAGTCGTCCGGTGCAGAGGCTAAAGGATTAGAGGCTGATGAACTAGAAGCGGCGGTTTCCGGTGGCTGGAAAGCAAGGTGCTTCCATGTTTTGCTTTTGTACCGTTTGGTGTTCTCCAGTCTTTTCTTGCGGTTATGCTCCGACATAACATGGGAACGGATGCTTTTGAGGGTTTCCTCCCTCGTTCCCTGGGCCGCCGACTGGGGGTCGCTATGGACCCAAAACAGGGTCGACCGGCCACCCGGATTACTAGGCTTGCGCGGTTTGCGCGGCTTCGTTACAGCATTTCTGCCTACATCTTGACTATTGCGCTCGGAACTATGAGTTATGTTCTGACGAATGGATTCATCGACGAAGGAGAGCACATGAGAATTGTCATGGCCTGCTGGCGATGCCGACGACGTGTCAGACGCCAGGGCCGGGGTCGGTCTGTGGCTAGAGTCTGAATTCTGTATAGAAGACGCCCCGGTCGCCGACGAGCCCGGAGTGGAGTTTAGGAGCGGCAGTACCTGTTGGCGATCGGAGGGAGCCGTTGAGTGGTGAGTAGAGTTCTTGGCGTCCATGGTGCGCGCAAATCTAATTATGGCACTTCGGAGATCTCACTTTTAAGGATCGTCATGGGGACACGCCGTTTCAAACCGAGTGAGAATGGACCATGAGTTTGGGGAACGTGGGTGAGAGAAAGGCGTCCAAGTGGATTGGGAGGTCAAGAAAGATGGGGACAGAAGGAAATTGCTGAATGGTCAGCGCACTGCCCTTATCAGGAAAAGTCCATCCTCTCCCAGCTTGATCTAAATGTCTTATTTTATATGTGAAACAGGGAGTGCGAGGTTGGACCCCCTCCCTTTTTCCCTTTTTTTTTTTTTTTTTCCCCTTGTGGAACGAAAAGGCCAGAGAGACAAACGTTCACCAATTAAGGGGAAGATTGGATCCAACACGACCGGCGAAATTAGAGTCCAGCCCTTCCGAGAGAGTACGAGAGAGAAATCGGCACATCGGTCAAATCTTCCCCTTCAACCTTGTCATTAATCCCTTGTCCTGCTCGTCAAGTCTGGGAAGCAACAAAGAAACCTACCTAAAAAGAGGAAATTGGAATTGATTGTTTGCCGAAGAGAAAAGAAAAATGTATTTATTATATATACCCTGTAAGGCGTGACCGGGAATGTGATCTGCTTCATCAATTCCTTTGCCCAAGTGGAGCCTGAACTCAATTCCTGGGATCTTATAGTAAGTTATTTGGAACTGGATTCATACCGCTTGTCAAGTTGCATTTGGCTATATCTATATATATACTCCGTATATTCCATACGATTTGTCACGATGTTACAATATGTGCACCATCTCTCGAGATATTCCAAATGAGAAATGACACGTCCAGTCGGTTGACTACATATATTTAGTCTTTATGTAGTTGTGCCGCTGTCAATCTTAGGATCAATAGCTCATTTCCTTACCCATGAACACAAAGCCCTATGCGCCACGAGAAGGAGGCACTAGGGAGGTCCAACGAGAGGGCTACGACGACTCTCAACACCCCCTCTACAATTCACGGCACGGTCGCAAAATCTACAAAGTCTTATTACATGCCCTAGTCACTAATGTTGGCTATCGCTACAGGATTTGGCAGCCAGGCCCGCGCTGTGAGCTCACCATCGTATGCTGAAAACGAACACAATAACTGAACGACCCATGTAGGAGAATATGAACAAGAAGGAACCGGGGGGGTTAAAAATGTCCTGTTACCAGCGCCACAGCCATCTAGACCGCAACAGGATCATTACATCCCGGGCCGCGGAAACACCGGCACAGTCTCCAGCTGCTCATAACCGCCCATCGTTCCTTGCTGGCCACCGACATGCCACCCCTGGCCGGTCTGTTGGTTGACAAAGGCACTCTGGCGGAAAGGGTTCGTGCTTCCAGTTGGATTGGGCCGCAGAGGCGCCGGCGCAGGAGGCTGCAAGCCCTGTGACTGCTGCGGAGGAACGGAAGAGCTTCGAGCAAAAGGATTAGTCCCTGTTCGTTGGGGTTGTAGTGCCTGCGCTGACTGTGGAGGTGTTTGCTGCGGCGGCGGCGGCGGCGGCGTACTGGCGTTAAATTGCGCCGGGTTGGCGCTCGACAGCCGTCGCGCAAAAGGGTTTGTGCTCTGGCGGTTTAGTGGAGATGCCGGCATGCCGGTTCCGGTTGGGGTGCTCAGTAACATTGACTGTCTAAAAGGGTTTGTTGTTTGCGGTTGTAACTGCCCACCGGACATTGGTTGCTGCTGCTGGGGAAATGGCGCAAGGTTGTTCTGGGGAATCGGAGCAAGATTTTGTTGGAATCCATATGTCTGCGGTTGCGCTGAGTAACCGCCAAATCCTGCACCAGTTGGGGTTTGCTGAAGTGGCTGTGGCTGCTGAGCTTGCTGTTGGCCAAATGGATTGGTACTTTGCTGTTGAAAGGAATCTCCAACCGGCATAGCCTGGCCAAAGCCGGTCGGCTGCGCCTGTTGTTGGAACCCGGTTTGTTGGGGGTAGAACGCTGGCTGCTGCGGCTGGAAGCCCGTCTGTTGGAATTGCATCGCTTGCGCTTGCTGCTGTATATGTGGTAGCTGCATAGGGTTCTGTTGTGCTGGGGGTTGTGGGTCGATCGAATCGAAGAAATCGATCAAGTCCGTTGGGTTCTCTCTCTTTTGCGGAGCAGGTTGTGTGTGGGGTCGCGGTGGTTCAGGATTGCTGACAGACCTATTGCCTGCTCCAGCCGTGTTGCTGGATGCGAATGTCGGACCCGGGTTGCCGCTTTTCCCTCCCTTTCGCAGAAGGTATTCTCTTCGTCGCTGATCAAAATCCGGGTCATTAAGGTCGTCTTCAAGGAGTCGAGTTAGGTCCGTAGAGGCGTGCTTCAGCTTGGGTATTTCTAGTCGTGTTGCTGCTTGGAAGTGTCTAGCCACACCTAGGAATTTTACGACCTCCTCTGTTTGTTGGGTAAAAGTCTTATATATCTCCAATGCACGCTCGCTGTCGGGCCGCGACATTTCGAAGTAATGCTCTGTTGCGAACACCATGAGTTAAGCTGCAATATGTGACGGGGGATAATACCTACCCAAAACGTTGATCGTGCCCTCGTTCATGACTGAGTAAAGCGTCAGGAGATCCAAGGTGAGCAGGCGAAAGGCTGTTAACGTAATTTCGTTCTCAACTTCATCTGTCAAAAGCTAGAGAGGGTCAGCCGTCGTAACTTGACTGCAGCCGATGGAGAACATACATCACACTGTAACAGAGCATGGATCTGTCTCTGTACAATCTCTGTTTCTCTCAAGAGGCCCTTTTCTACCGTCAACCTCTTCATACGTCCCTGCCCGCTTCGTACATAATCCGTTTTGGTAGCCTCGAATGCATTTGCGCGCGCGACGAGGTAATCGGAGTATCTCCGGATGTTATGTCCTTGTGACTGAACTACCCAATGTCAGCATCTTCCCCTCGATTATCTGGAGCTTTACCGGCCTACCTTCTGAGAATCCGCTGATTGCAAGCTTCCTCGGGTTCTCCGCCATATACTGTAGTGTAGCGTCCAATTGCCCCTCCCTTACCATGATATGTATGACAATGAGGGCTTTGAAGACTATCGTCCATGTTGAATCGCGTAGCCGAAGCTGGAGTGTTCGAAATATTTCTGCTACTCCCGCTTCTCCTGTATGGGTCGCTACCAGGATGTGCTCTATGTATTTAGATTTAGGGGCCGCGAGCTGCTCGCATGAAGCCAGTCATCAGCACCTCACGCTGATGATAACATGCATGGAGACAATGTCGATTCAGACTGACCTTAATCTTGGTGGCCCCCTTTACCGATTTCTCGAAATTGTGGGACATGGTGAGGGTGTGTCGGACTCCGCGATTGGGCCGTAATCGGGATCAGAAGTTCCTCGTGGGAGAAGTTCAATTAAGACTGAAGACCCTTGTAGGGTATGAGGGTTTCGAGAATATCAGGGCAGATCAACAGCTATCGTAGTTCAAAATTGATCTGTCGACACCGGCACTAACAACAGTCATGGTGGCTCAAGCCATGTTGCGCGCGTCGTGACTTCTGGAAGTATGCAGTCTGGCAAGAAGGTGGGGGTGGGCTAAGTTATAATCAACACAGCTTCTAAGAGTGGGTCTGAGATTGATAATATAGCGATGCGATGAAAACGTGGGATATGCCGGTCCCGAGGAGTTTTGAAGGTTGGTAAACAGCCGGAGGGACTGAGGGAGCTTCAGGCCTTCGGAACGTTTGGAGTGTCAGTCAACGGGAATCGCAGTGGAGTTAAGCTTTACTCTCTCCGCCTTAGGCAGATATCAAGTATCACGTTCCCGCTTAGTCTACGGAGTATTCAGGAACCTCACACTGTACCTGATAAGGCTTCTTTTGCCATTTAACAGTGGTACAATGAATTTGACCGAATTTTCATTTAATTGTTGTTTTTTTCTTTTTCTTTTTTCTTTTCTTTTTTTTCTTTAAGTAAACTCTTCTTTTTCCTTTTTCTTTTCCCAAGATTTGCTCTAAGTCCTCATCTCGCTCTTAACGCTTTATCCAGAGGATAGAAATCTGATATATCGCTTCTCGGAACTATGAATTCTATATAATATGGCTTTGGATCTCAATACTTTCCCCTTTTATATATCTAAGCCTATCTCAGAACAATCGTGCATTTATGTATGAACTTGGATGTACTCTGCTGTAGCAGTAGTAGCTGGTAAGCTCATTATCCTCTACCGCCATCCGTCACTTTTATTCATATACTCCCTGCGTAGTAACACTAACCTCGACAACGCTCCTGTTTCAATGCCCAGCATGAAACTGACTCAAAAGAGAATTTGTTTCAAGAGATAAGCAGGTAAGAATTGTGTTACTTGTTAAGGGGTTAATCTGATAGGATATCTCCAGTACAGCGTTGACCTCAAAAAATGACAACCTACCTCACTTCTCCTATCTCGTTTCTCAGCTCATCCCATATTATTCTAGCCTGTCATTTCTCTGCAGTCTGAATACCCTTGTTCGTCAATTCGCTTTTCTAGACAGACCAAGAGTCTATTTAATCTTCTCATACTCATCAATCGTCTACCCACAGTCCACTGGGCCCCCATTGTTCCAGACGGCAGAAAAGCAGAGAAAGAGGAACACATTTCGTCCCTTTAAGATACAGTACATAATCTCTGTCTTTTCTAATTAGAATTACATGAACCAGGTGTTTCACTCTATTCTCAAGAATCAAGATGGATATACAGGCTATCGATCATACGCAGAAAACCCCTAGGAACCGATGGAATACTAGGCAAAGAATCTTTCTTTGTTGTCTCTACAAATTTTTCTGCAGAGATAAGAGAGCATTCAGAGAAATATTCAATCATGCCTTCAAGCCGGAGCTGATTAAATGTGGACTCACGGAAGGCATTTCTGCAGGTACAATGCACACCCAGTGGGCTGATCTGAAATGGTCCGGTGATCCTATTTGGGGGCATATACATCTGTCTCCATTTAAAGACCGTGACTCCTGGCTCCCTGTGGTTAACAGGATTCAGGAATGTGCGACGACGTTGGGTATCACGCTTGTTGAAAAAGAAGTAGATGATATAGATACATCAAACTTCCAGCTCAGGGAGCAGAGTCTTCCGGCTGACTTTTTGTCTACACCTGTGGGTTTTTGTTCTGAAGTCTATGCTTGGTGCTAATGTAATTTAGGATGCTGATGAGAGCCCTATTACGCCGTCGAATGCAAGAGCCGTGAACATTGCCGCCATACGGTCCCCTGTTGAAATTGCTAGGCACAATTATCAAGATCTAAGTCTTTGTACGGGGGCCGGTAAGAGATGTTTTTGGTGCTATAAAGAGGATACTGAGAAGGTATGCAAGCTCAGTACTTGATTACTATTCAAGCTTATGTGGCTGATTTATTCTTAATACTAACAGCAGGAGGCCGCAATTTGGATACCTCCTATTCTGTACAGGTGGTCAAATATTGACTCCCAAGGAATCAATTCTACAAAGATGTTTCTCTGTGGATTATTTATTGATGCACTGGATTATTTTGCGCCGAATGATATCACGACAAAGGAGTTCGAGCAACACGTCGCCAACCACGTTAGAATAGCTAAGGTCCCAACTCCTTTCATCTCAACCTTCAGGTCCATGCTTGCACCAGTCCATAGGGCGATCAAATACAAAGAAGGGGCAATAGTAACCATGATTGACTCAAAGAAGCTACAGACCCAAGTGTACTCTGCTAAGAAGCTTCTCCGAAAGGTTGGTTTAAAGGTAGGAAGATACAATGGAGCGGGGGAATTTTTTATCTGGGGAAAGGTTCATGAATCTGCGATAATATCCTCGTTTAAAGTCAGTTCGCTTCTTCAGGTAGCAAGTGAGCATCCCTATATTGAGAGCATCCTGCAGCTCGACATTATTGGGACCTATGAAAAAGCTGGAAGACCGTTACACCAAGTCCTAGCCAAGGGCCCGGGACAACTTGACCACCAGTCTGGCTCGATTATAGGAGAGCTCTTAGCCCGCCTCCAAGTGCCGCAGCAATATTGCCATTCTGTAGGACAAGGCATAGTGTACTCGTGGCGTTTGAATACAAAGAAAGGCTCCTGGCAAGAGTTTATCGAAGGGATGAATAGTGGCTATTCGTCTCTGTCCGAGGTCCACGACCCAGAAATACCCCTGCCTGCCATCTTGGACCCAGATGAGCTAGATCCTCTCGAGCCATCTTCGGATGAAGACACCGTAACCGAGGGGGAATCATCGCCAGATAATGATGATCAGGAGAGTGACGACGATTCAAGAGCTGACACGCCTTGTCCGGTAGGACTGCCTACGAGGGCTGCGTTGCCACCTATCGAGCTCTTCGACGGTCACAATAGAAGGTGGATAGCGCAAGAAGACCACACAAGGGAAGAGATTATAATTGATGAATCTAGCACCGAAGATGAGGCTATTGATGATGTCTTCACAACGGTTGCCTTCTCAAACATCTTGTTCAATACAAATACAGTCGATAACGCCGAGAGCGCTACTTCAACGAATTCCGAGCCGGAGTTCATCAACTCTCGTCATCAACCAGTGGTAGGGGACCAATTTGCGAGTGATAGAGCGAGAGTCAACCAAATTTTGAATTGATATTGCACCCAATAATACCTGCTTTATGTGCCTAATCCTGCCTTGTCTCGGAATCACCGAAAGTATGATTATGCATAACGCAAATTAACAGATGGAGAACAGAAAGGTGGAAGGGCAAGAAGATAAACGGGAGAAGTCTGTGCATATTATTTGTTTTGGGGTAGAGGTTGAGAATCGGCTGTTAGGTTGTACACCAACTGAAGGCACGGAGGCAAATTGTACTATATTTCCAAGGGCAACTGGCGTTTCAAATCTTTGGCATTTAGCGACGAGGAAAAGCAATCGAAGTATTCGGGGAACGATAGTAGTGTAAAGCGAAATATGAATGAAAAGAAAAGACCTAAATTGGCATCATGAAAAAGCTCCATTCCCGAACTGTCATGAATGGCAATCCCCTTTCCCGGTTGGCTATACAGTTGGAATTCTAACATAGGAGTATCAAAAAGCTTTTTTTCATTGGATATTTCCTTCACAAGGGTACCTGGGACATGAAATCGTGAAACAATCCCAACCCGTTAAACTAATTCGCTTATATCCAGTCACGCCGCTGCCCTAGGTTGATGACCCTCTGGAATCGAAACACCCCCATCATCATCGACACGCTTAGAACTTGGAGAAAGCCTTGACGGCCTTGCCGGTACGGGGCAGGACACGGAGGACGTTGAAGCGGACCTAGAGACGTATTAGAAATGTTCTACTCGATGATGGCAATCGAAAATAAGTCCATCGGGTGGTCCATAGCATGACAGGCCCCACATAGCAAAGGGTAAGTGATTGCCAATGGCGACGCCAAATGGAGTTTCAAGAACGATTGTGTACGTACAGTCTTGGACAGGGGACGGCACTGGCCGACGGTAACCCAGTCACCCTCCTCAACACGGAAAGCGGGAGAGACGTGAGCAGCAAGGTTCTTGTGTCTCTTCTCGTAACGGTTGTACTTGGGGACGTAGTGGAGGTATTCACGGCGGATGACGATGGTACGGTGCATCTTGGTGGAGACAACACGGCCGGTCAGGATACGGCCACGGATGGAGACCATACCAGTGAAGGGGCACTTCTTGTCTGTTTGATATCAGCGATCTACCCATCAAGTCGATGGAGACATGAACCAATTCCGGAGTTCGGAGATGAAGATAACGAATAACCAGCAAGGCAATATCGGCTTTCCAACTGCGACAGAATTTTCTCCACCTCTATCGACAATCTCCGTGCCGCAAATGCAATCCTGGGCTTTCATGATACTGCGCGGTCTTTCATCTCCAAACCCCGGAAAATCGTTGTTCTTCCCCAATATGGAATTCGAAATTTCCGGCAAAATTTCACCGTAGGTCGTGCATACCGATGTAGGTGCCCTCAATGGCGGTCTTGGGGGTACGGAATCCAAGACCAACATCCTTGTACCATCTGCGGCCCTGGCCAACCTTCTTGCTCTTCGCAAGAGTCTTAGGGTTGTTGAAGATGTGAGGCTGCTTCTGGAACGCACGTTCCGACTGGACGGTCAACTCGGTCGCCATTGTTGCGAGAATTCAGTTCGACGAGGAAGCGAAGTCGAGCTGGGTGTATCGTCGCGGAGGGGGGTGTCGGGGCCTGCGGTGGTCGACGTCGATGTTGAGGAAGATTTATTCGGGATGGCGGATAATTCAGTGTGGGAGTGTGCGATGGCGACGCTAAGCCTGTTGCGAACTAGTCACGCTGTACTAGCCCTAACACCTAATCGTATGGGCATTATGTAATAAATGACTAATCGCGATAACAGAATCGTTTGTTTACATCGAGCGATCACATGAGCACCTCCCGGGAGACGCGCGACTTTTGGGGGTTGTTATACTTGTGTGGTTAATGAGGGCGCAACGCTAAGTGGACCATGTTTATTATTTCAACCTTCGAGAAAAACTGAGATTACAGATGAATTGAAATTGAGAAGCTTTATTTATCCCGACTTTGTCTATGATACTCTATATCTTGCCTTATGGCATCCAGAAGTGACTCCGCGGGGTCTGCCCGTCCGCGATCTCGTCGCTCGATCGCCCATGTACCCCGATCAAGGTTCACATCCGGAGTGGATAAGGAAAATACAACTACAGACATAAGTTCAAGTCAACCGATCTTGGGCTCCGCAAGACTGGCCGGGAAAGATAAGAAGTCCCGCAGTAAAAGCTTAGGGCCTGGTGGTTTAGATGCGCTTCAGAACTCCAACGGTAACCGACGCAAGGTATATTCCCTCTCTTAGCCCCGCGATCCTCTAAATCCTCTGCAAACTAAGAAAAATTTCCTCGCATTATAGTCTACTACAGCATTTCCTCTCAAATCTATTCTTAAACCCACCGTGCCCGTTTCGCCAGTGCGAAACATTCCCTCTTTCGAAGAAACACGGAGGCGAACACCAGCTCGTGGGCCACAACACCATGAAGACAATGAAGGTGGGGGAAGCCAGGGAAAAGAGGGCATGTTGATAAACCTTGGTACCCCAGCACAGCCGTCCGGGTCTATCAATGAGTCCAACCCGTTCGACAGCTTCAATGCTTCATCGATACGTGACGAGATGGCCGCTGCTAGAGAGCGTGATGAGAAAAACAGACGGGAGCGGGAGCGGAAGGCCATTCTAGAGCAGCGGGAAGCCCGCCGGAAGTCTATGGGTACGGCATTATCTTTCCCTCAGCAGTTACGTGGGACTGACTAGTTTTCGTCACAGCAAATCGCCGAGTATCGTTCGCGCCGGAGGCAACATTACACACATGGAACGTAGTGGAAATTCCCGACGACTCTACTTCATCGTCTACCTCCAACTCCACCCGACGCGCATCTTCCTTAACTTCTGAGAACCAGGCAACACCTGCTGCCGAACAGACTGAACCTCCCTTGTCCCCGGATGCCGAAATCGAGTCGGACATAGCATTTTCTCCAGTGCAATACCCAGATCTTCAACAGTTGGCAAACCAACCTCAGTATGGAGCTTACGATGGAATGGAAGGCTCCCAGCAAATGTCCTCTAGCCCTTTTAGCGGAAGCTCTGCAGATGGCAGTGAAGATATTGGGCTGCAAGCTGAGACTAGAGATGACGATGAGGAGGATGACGACAACTCTTCAACCTCTGGTTTTGACGGTGAAAGTACTGCAATGAGCTTAGACGACGTGACTGCTCACTCAGCTGCGACGGCTCGATCTGAGGAATCGAATACCAGCTCCAGCGCTCGACTCAATGAGGCTCTTCGACAAGCAGCTCGAGAGGCCGGCACAAAGAGCATCGACGACGATGAGAACGGCGAGATGTCAATGGAGATCGCTGATCAGGAGATCACAGGGGCTTTCCAACCCTGGATTAAGAAAGGACAGAGACAAAGTTTTGACTGGGAAGACATTAGCGCCAGACATGATCAAGAGAATGCATATCCAACGGATCACCCAACCCGCGATGCGGGCATCCATGATGCGCCAAGTGATAACGGAGACGAAGACATGAGCATGGAAGTGACCAATGCCATTGGCCGGATTATCTCCAAACCGGCAAGCCGTCGTCAAAGCACCATCCGTCGCAAGTCAAGTGGCGAGGAAACAAACTACGGTGAACAAACGATGGAGCTCACAAATGTGGTCGGGGGCATCGCGCAGCCTGCTTCCCCTGCGGGGTCCACAGGCGCCGATAGTAATGCAAACGAGGACGAAGAGATGACAATGGAATTTACTTCCGTAGTTGGCGGGCTTCTGGGCAAACCCTCCACCCAAGACGAGGATGAGGACGACTATGGGGCAGCTAGGTCTTCTGCTCAGGAAGACTCCAATGAACGGAACTTCTCCGAATGGAACGAGGACGGAGCAATAGAAGATGGCGAAGATATGGAGATCACTGGGGCCGTTGGCGGTATCCTTCCACCGAACGAGGAGCGAGATGAACCAGAGGATGATGATCAGACTGCAGGAATGGAAATCACGACAGCCGTGGGTAGGATATTACCATCGGAGGCCGAAGCCAGTAGTAAAGAGGAAGCAAGGGAAGAGATGGACATGGAATTGGAATCTGCTGAGCGCGGTAGTTCTCCGTTCCAAGAATCCGTTCGACAGTCTCCTGCAAAGTCACCAGCTCTTTTCCATGTTGCTACAGTCACCTCGGAGAGTGGCAGTCCTAGTTTGGCAAGTGTCAGATCCCGACACACAAGGCAGAGTCTGGGTCAAGGATCTTCGGGCACTCTAACCTCAACTACCCCTAAAACGTCCCCATCAGAGAACTCGTTGGCTCCCCCGAAGCCATCGACGCCGGAAGTTAGTCGTCCTACGACGCCTGGAAAAACTCCGCCATCAAGTGCCAAAGGATTCAGGAACGCGTCACCGAAGAAGCTCTTTCAACCTGAACTGCAGGAGTCGGCGAATAAGCGGAAGTCGCCCCGTAAGAGCCTTTTTGGAAACAGTGCGACGGGCGAATCCACGCCTCTCTTTGTTCTGCAACCGAAAAGTAAGAGGCGATCATCTGGACTTGGGATTGATAAAGAAGGACTAGGGTCACCCAAGGTAGCTGCTATGCTTGATAAGCGCCGGTCTATTGGCGAAGACAGTGCTGAGTTCGTTCCTCAGGAGCGGCAACAAGGTGTACGATTCGAAGATCCTTTGAAGCTTCAAGAGGAGGTTGATCGTGAGCGCGAAGAAGAAGAAAGCCGCGAGGACGGACATATCCCACCGTTGCAAGGTAATGACCGAGATGCGACTACGAACCTGAGGGATATGATTTCAAGCCTCACACCGAAGAAGAACAAAATTGCCGGCCGAAAAAGCTTACATGTCGGTGCGGCGCGGGGCTTACTTGGTAAACGGCCAATGGAGCTGGACCTACCTGACGACGAATCTGATCATACACCTAAGCGTCTAAGAGGTCGCGAGGCTAGTCCTGTGAAGAATATCAGGCTCCCTGCACCACCGACGAAAGATGAAACGGTCGGACGTCTAGGCCGCTCACCTGCTCCCCCATCCATTGAAAGATCTCCGGCAAAGGTTAGCATCACCCCTACGAAGGAGCCGAAGGGCTCCTCTGTGATAGTAAACCCTATAGATGACGAGCCAACTTCGTCCAATGCTACATCTACTTCTGAGCCAGCTCAAGAAGCTCTCGATCGCCAGGAAGAATCCGGGCCAGAAGTTGAGCCTATCCAATTGCAAGAGTTCTTGAACATGACCAACATTCACTTCATGGAACTTACCACGACGAAGCGTCGACATACCACTGCGCCGGACAGTGCGGCCAAAAGAAGAGCCAGACTTTCTAGCGAAAAGTCTAGTGCCTCCAAGTTTGATGATTGTGTCGCTGCTGGCTTCTGTACCGTTCCCATGCTCGAGCTTTATCAACATGTTAGTTGTTCTTCTCAACCAATTGCAATGGTTTGCTAATTTTCTCTAGTCTTGCCGAGAGTTGAAGTCGTATATTTCAGAAGGTAGGCAAGTTATCCGGTCCATCGAGACGGAGACTTATGCCGAAAACCCGCCATTATTCCGAGAATACATGACAGCCCCTCCCGATATCCGTCTACTAATGGACAATCAATTTCGAAACGTAAAGACTCACGCTAGGCTACTCAGCAAAGCTACTTGGTATGAGTGGCGGATGAAGCTCCTCGAGGGTCTGAAAGATGGGCTTAATCGCCACGTTGAAGAAATGAGAGGTGATGATGAACTTTTGTCGAAGCATGAGACACTCCTTAGCGGTGTTGTGCCCGCGCTTGTCGAAAAACATACATCACTAGAGGAACAGGCTACATCTCTGCAGCAGTTGGCGGACGAGATTGAGAATTGCGATCAGGATGAACTCCGTGATGCTCGCGGGAAACTCTCTAGCATTGAGGAGGAGATTGCATCAAAGCAGAAGCTACTCGAAGAATTACAAGCGGAAGCCCAAGAAAAGACAAACATTATCGAAGCCGGAGCGGAGCTTAAAGCAGAATACTTGGGCCAAATTCAAGAGGCAGAACGCGTTAAAGAGGAATGTCGGGGCTGGAGTGCCAAGGAGATTAGTGAGTTGAAGGGTAAGTGCCTCCTTTACATATGGCTGAGACTCGAGCTAATTCTCGATAGAATCCGTCCATAAGATTGAACGCCAGACAGGATGGTCTATCATCTCGGCCACCTCTCCTTCAAGTTCCTCTGCAGGTCCGTTGGTGACGATGTCCTATCGTAACCAGCTCCAACTTTCGTTCCACCCGGGGGCCTTCTTTATTGATAATAGTAACAGCCAACCTCTTGCTACTAAGGAAAAATTGCCTATTGAGCTGAAACACAGCCCTCAAGGCAGAACAAAATCTGTAGGCCATTCCTCTCCGCTCTCGCCGATAGGGTTGTTAGTCTTGAAGTCTCTTCAAAATGAGCTTGCAACCATCCCGCAATCTAAAACAGCCCCAAAGCAGATGCTCCATTTCGTCGCGCAAGCGTGGGACCTTGTGCTTAATCTCGAGGAGGAAGCCCGTATGTTGGAATTCTGCGGTGCTACCAAGCTCAAGCTTTCTGAGATTGATGCAAAACCCTCCCTCAGGGCGAGATGCACTCTGCTCGAACTACCATCTGGAAAGGGATCCTCAGAAGCAAAGAACACAGGGGCTAGAAGAGTCGATGTTGACTTTGCTGTCAAGACGCGTGTTCAAAGAGGAAACTCTGGTGATGTTGGTGTCCTAGCATTCGAGACCGATGTAATTGCCAGCAAGGTCTATGGCTTTGGCACAAAGAACAACTCCGGCATGTCTGAGGATGAGATGCGAAGACTTCTTCGTAAGGAGCTCGGGGAGAAGTCCGAGCCCCAGCTTGGAAACGGTATATGGAGCAAGGCAGTTCAGACACTTACCGGGACAGTGTTTTAATTATGAGCAACGGGATATGGCGTCTTCAGGATTGTCGGGTTTGACTTTAATTCTTTTGCTTGCATGCAAGCAGGGTGATGGTGTTTGAGGGCAAGGGTTGGGAGTTTACCATGGGTTCTGCGTGGGTGGATATCTTCGGTTGGAACAGGCTTATACAAGGATATGATATGTGGATACATTTACAAGTACATGAGAATCACAATTTCGAATCTTTCAGGCGTCATTTCACCTTCAACAGCGGCATATAGCCCTCATCAACGCTGAAGCTTACATATATAATCCACATACAAAGCAAACCAATCCTCCCATACCCACCCAACATAAAAAAAACTAACAACCACCATCGTCTTTAAGCGGCGTTCCCTCTGTCTTCTCCATATTCTACCTCCAACAAACAGGCTCCAAGGGCGGCTCCCCCGCCGCCTTCCTTCTCTCATTCTCCTTCACCCACGCCTCAGCGTGATCCCGCCTCGCATCCAGCTCCTCACACATCTGATCCGACACAATGGCCAACACCTTCCCCTCCATGTCTTTCTGGTACCAGCCGCCGGTGGTGTCGACCGTGTCGTCGAAGGTGGTTTCGGGGTTGGCGAGCACGGCCTTCTTGACGTCTTCCTCTGTGTCTAAGCGTGGGATGGAGGGGGAGATGCCGGGTGGGTAGCGGGTGTAGGTGTACGTTTTTGGATTGGATGAGGTGGTCATCCTTGTTCCTTCTGCGCTGGAGGTGATGTTTATTAGTTGTCTTGGTCTGGGATGTTGGTGAAACTGGAAGTGATGAGGGAGAGTTGTATACACAGGATGGAGTTGGATAGAAGTTTGTTTACGTATGGTTTAGTATTGGCGGTTATGAGATGGGATGAAATGATGGAAGAATGGAAGAATGGAGGTATAGACATGTGACTAGTTTATATATTCAGTACAAAGGATACACCTACGTCATTGCGATCGAGGTCTAGTGCTTACTTTTGGCGGCGGCCCGATGGTTCGCCGGTCTAGACCGTTGTATCTTGATATTCTTTGTTCTTGATTCTATAAATTGTGTTCTGGACGGATTTCTACTCGCCAGAAGGTTATAGAATGTGGTAACTGTTCTCCATTTTGGTACATACAGTGGGTATTGAGAATATGCTCCTATCGTGATTTGAGAATGGAGTGACCGGTATTAGTTATCGTCAATTCATTAGGATACAGGCAAAGTATTATATCCATCATATTTGCTTGTGGCTCATTATCGATGGGCGTCCCAGGTCGAAATAGAGCAGGAATATATAAATGTAAGACATCGCTGAAACCGCATGAGTAATCAGCGCACAAGGGTTCGGTGCTCTGCTGGTCAATTGTTTAGAAGAGGTTCATAAATCCTCGGGGCATCCACGCAGGATAGTCGTCCACATTATCAGAATCCTCGCAGTTGAACCCCATATTCATTGGCGCCGAAGGCATTGGTGGTGCTGTCATCCCGGCCATTGCCGACATGACATCGCTACCCCCTTGATCTAAGAATTGTGGACCGAAAAGACTCAGAAACTGACCGCCAAACTCCCAGTCAGCCGTCATTGGAATTTGCCACAATTCTGGCTGTTGTATGTTGTGGGCCATAGGGGCCGGAAAAGTGTCATCCATTGGATACTGGTAGCTCTGCTGGATGCTTGCACTTGTGCTTTCATGTGGCTGGCTCACTGAGAACCCGCCTAGGAGCGGATCGCTCACAGCGGGTAGGTCCCCAGAGGGGGCGTCTTCTGAGGCAGCGCTAGGGCTTTCAGGAACAACATAGCCTGACGAGTTTATACGTGGGAGGCCTTCGATTTGGGGAATGTCAACATTGCCGGTACAAGACGAATGGGATGCTTGCTCCTTGGACGGGGAGCTCCTTTCATTCTGTCCCTGGGTGGTGACGGATGGTGTCACGGGCTGGGGATGTCTATCGCTTGATTTGAATGTCTTCTGTTCTCGCTCAACGACTGCCCGGGCTACTCGCTCAAAGTTGGCACACATCTTAGTCATAAACTTGGCGTAGTTGCAGGGCCCGTCGCCGGGTATGAGCGTTGTGAAGAAGGTTGCTGCCATGCTTAGATGCTGCAAATCTTCCCTTGCCTTGGGGTGCTGACTGTCACGTAGGATATAAGTGAATAGTATGGTAACTGCCAGGAAAATATAATACAACAGAGACCTGCGGTTGTATTAGCGGGAGGTCCAAGCTGATATCTCAAAATCTTAACAACTCACCAGATCCATGCTATGTCCCCCCAGGGAAGGTTATTCACAAGCTTCAGTGTGTCCCGGGCAGCCTGAACGCAGATTGAGCTCGCCTTAGTCGACTCGTTGAAGATGGTTTTGTGATCAACGTCCCACTTGACGTCAATTGTAGAATGTCGCATATAGGCAAAATGAATAGTCAAGGGCAGACGGTGGATCATGATCATAGAATTATAATAGCCAAACTGCAAACCAGCAGTAGCAAATCCAACCAGGAAATCCTGACTGGCTCCTCTCGGCTTCAGTTGTTGGGTGAAAGGGCTTGCATTATGCCATTCTTCAAGTTCCTCTCGGAGCTCCCGGACAATATCGTAGATCTCTCTGGGAGACATTTTCTGCAGAGCCTTAACAGCATAAAGTTTACTATATACCCGGCTTCTTATGAGCGTCAAATGGCAAAGCTGGCGGAAAAAAGAAGCATTGCCGTTCATTGTAAACTCATCATCATTATCCACCTCGGGAAAACCGATATCAAGATCGTCTGGATGCTGGGTGGGCGAACTCCCCGTCCGTATGCATGCGCTACACCATTTATGAGTTAGCCTCAAATGATATGAAAAGGAAAGCATATATCGGACGGGTGTTACCTCTGATCAAGGATATAGGCAACCCAGAATACCCTCTTCCTCTGTTCTTGCTCGGCCTGGGAAAGATGGGGTCTGGGAACGTCACGATGAAGCCCCATTCGTTGGCATGATCGTATGGCTGCTGTTATGATAGGTGATGCTGACTGAGTACCCGAATTTCCTCGGAGAAATAAAGCCATGCCAATAAGGGCCTGCACGCTCAGAATATCGGTCCTCCGTAATGTCAGCTCCGGAAATACTGACATAGCATTCTTGTAGTACAGCCAGGCTTTCTCCCTATCTTTTTCTGACTTCTGACAGTTGGAAAATCGATATTCGTAAGCTAAAGAGAGAATAATATTGATGCTGGCCCAACGGGCAGCATCATCACACGTCTGTTGCGTATACTGCCATTCAACCAACTGCATAAATGTCGCCTCATGGTACAGTGGGAATAACCGGTTCACTGTGCGAAAATAATCCTTCAATAAGGAAAATACTTCTGCTCTCGGAGGTAAGGGCTTAAAGACTGTGGACGAGAACACGTCATGGAATACATCTGGCCGCCAGTGATCCCAAGGGTTGTCGTGGTCCTTGTTCTCGTGTAGTAGAGTAAGAAACCTAGACTCTCCTGTCTTGCTCTTGATCCACTCAATTCCATCTCGAGATAAAATGGACAGGAATGAAGATCGTCCTGGTAATTAGTCAACCAACACGTGCCTTAGAGAAGCAACATAGGGGGGTAATGTTTGTCTGACGTACCGTAATATCGAGAGTCTTCTCTAGGGTCATAGCGGAAGAGGGGTGGCTGATGCAGGGTGCTATCCCAAGGTAGTTTCTGGCTCTGTCCGGCAGATTTAGTCGATAGAGACGTGACGTTCGACTCTTCGTTTGCAACATGTATTGAGTCTGTCGATGCCGGCATCCCGGAATCACGGCTCATCGAACCATAATGTTCGTTTTGTGTAGGATCAATATCAGTTTCGTCCTCAGAGTTGTCGTTACCATCTTCACCACCGGAATCAAGTTGAGTAATATCGTCGTCGTCTAGAAGACCTGCAGCGCGGAGTAAAGATTCAGTCTTCTTCAAACGTTCTTCTAGGGTTTTCACGTAGTTCGTTCTAGAAGGGACTATTTAGCGACAGAAGGCCCTTGAATGGTTGTAGGTGAGAGTTGCAGTGATATACCGATACCTTTTCAGATTATCTCTCTTCTCTTTCCTTGTGGTGAATTTGCACGTTATGTTACGACGCATACATTGGATACAGGCCGTGTCGGAGCCCTCAACTTCGCATTTGACTTTCTTCTTATAGCACATCTCACACGCCTGTCCAGACGAACTCAACTAATGCACCTTGTGCCGGGCACAAAGGAATGATTCTTACCAATGGGTTGCGTCTTCGATTTGCCAGACCAGGACCGTTGCTCAATCGCATACCCTGCCGGGCAATGGAAGAGCTGCCCAGCGCCCCCCAAGATGGCACAAACCCAGCATCCCGCGCTGGGTTTTGCATACTTCTTTTACTAGATCAGGCAGTTGAACCACAGGAAGCGTCAGTAGGCCGGGCCCGTGCCCCGGGGTCAACGGATCATATGTTTGCTAGAAACCCGCGGAGTGGATTTGGCACCGGTCCACCACCAAGACCACAACTCTGGTAAGCCCGACGTTATGTTAGGGTTGAATATATGATGCTTAAGATGATGAGAAAGCATAAAAATAGAAATTAGAGAAGAAGAAGCGCGGGGATTTGACGGTCAGTATCGGTTGGATCCCACCGAAGTTAAACAAGCTGGAGGACGTGGAGGAGCAGACGGGGAAAGCGGGCAAATGATAGGGCCACACAGTTCGAATCTTAACCTGACGGCCCCATTTAGTGTGGGAAAGTCTTTGCCGCTTCTCCGGCAAGATGAATAGAGTCAATAGACAGGTACCACTGCACTATTCTCATATAGGGTTGGTATATAAGCACATCGAAACGGATTATATAGACAAGAAGGATGTAAAATCCAGAAACGATTATGATGAATTTTTTTTTTTTTGTTTTTACAGCCTGGTTTCTTTTTCCGGTGCGGGTTGAAGCGCTATTATTAATGTTAAAGTTGATGCTTTTTTTCGTTTTATGTCTCGGGAATCGGCGCTTAGCACATCCGATCCGGGCCCACCATATTTCTTGATATCAAAAAGGGTCTGGAACTCTGGATGTTTAGAACGCTTCGATGATAGAATCACAACTACATGGAGCAACTGGTCGCCCTGCGACGTTTCCTTCGAAGATTGGTCTGAGTTCTATAACTAGTGGTGTTTTACGTAAATGTAAAGACGCACTTCCCCTTTTGTTCGATTTTTTAGAAACCCGCGCTTGGGCTGAGGATCAGAAGCCACCGTGCTATACTTACAGCGAAGAGTAGTCTTCGTGAGTCTTAGTGCAGTGCTTTGATGGACTTGGAAGCTGCAGAGTCCTTTTCCGTATCCGTATACTACATTGTTTCGCTCAGCTTCAATCCAACAGAAGTGCCCACTATGGCCACGTGAACATTGTAGGAGTTTACCCCTGATGACACCTTATAGGTGTGCGCATAGGAATGTTGCCTTGTCTTGAAGTAGTTGGTCACCAGTGGCTATAAGTGCCCAACACTGTGCTAGCGATGGATATCCGGTGATTTGTCGGGAACCTGTGATAGCTATCGAGCGAGTCTGTGGGTATTCGCTCGAAAGGCGGTCATTTTGATGATGGCATATTTCGGAGGGATTGAGCTTCTGCCCGCAGTTTAGTCCTTAACGTAGTAACTTCACAACGATACATTGACCATTTTGTCTGGAGAGCAGAAGCTGAGCCATTGAACTAGATTGCGCCTGAGATGGAATGCGAATCAACCGAAGGCTTTATCCTCCTCCCGGTCGCAGCGCTATCTTCTTCGGCAGCGGAATAGTTCTTATAGGGTCTTGTTTTCTTGAGGCTTGAATAATTGATATCGAGGGTCGGTCAGTGTGGCAGGAGTTTTCGGAGTGCTAAAACCAGTCATCTTCGGAGAAACTGTTGACCGTGCAGTAGCCTTGAGTAGGGTTGTGAAAGGGGGCTAGAACGCGACAAATACCCAGAGTTTTCAGTGTACGAGACATAAGCCCCAGGTCAAGTAGATCGCGAATGAGTGTACTGTACCTGTAGAACATCTTGCGACTGCAGAGTTGCATCCTAGTCCCATCTAGGGTATCTGTCCTCAGTGCGGAACAGAGTAGAGCGACTGCATAACCCTTGTTTCTGCTATCCTGTCAAAAAGACATTTTTCTGAAGTATGGCGCATTAACACATATCTAGTGTTGATTCAAGTTGGTCCAAAGCTGTTGATCTCATAGCCAAATGAAACAGTTCCGAATCTCGTTCGGCACAAAGCCAAACATTGGAATATGCAGCTTCCAAGTGACGAAAGTAGACGGGAATCTACGGAGTATGCATCTGCACGGATAACGACTGAGGGCTGTCAGGACCAAATGACTTAGATCGAAGGGAATTCGAGAGTTTCAAGACGTGTTGTTAGTGGGGACGAGGATTTAGGGTCACGACAGCCCTTGCTTTGGACTGCCTGGATCCCAAGGCTGCCTCTCACGCAATCCGCCAGAGGACTCAATCACGCCATTTTCTACAGAGTACATGTCGAAAGATAGTGAGAAACTTACGAAATACGTTCAGTCATCTGGTGGATCAAGGCGCATGAACTAGATTCACGCAGGTGCATCGTTTTTACAGGCCACTTTTAGTCTGTTAGAATGACACGGAGTAGCGGTAGTTATAACCGGTATTGTGATTCAGTCATACTACAGCACCACGAGGTCTAGGAGAGTTATAAAAGATTGCGAATATGCACCAGCCTGCAAGCTTTGGAACTGGAGAGCCGTGGTTTATGCCCAGACCACATGGAGACACCGCGCTAACTGGAATATTTCTCAGGCTTTAACCCTAGATACCCGCACACGTCGAAATTGTCAATTGGCCATTTCCGCCCCCAATAGAGTCGGGTGGCAAGTATGTGCGCTTCGAATATAGGAGGCCTCCTAGACGGTGGCTTTTCCATTGAATGCGTAGTATGGATCATTAGACTAGGGGCGAAAGCACCAAAGCCGGGCTCGGCTTCTTTCAGTCAGATCCGGTCCTGTAGACAACAGATGATCTGTCCTAGATGGTTCTAAATGTAGATATCGATGGCATTCATATAAAGAAACTGCCCCATGCACATGACGGTGATTGTGCCTCGCAATTAGAGAGACCCATAGGTAGACTGCGGACTTCACCGTTCGGACCTTATACTGTACTCCGTACTAAGCACAGAAATGGTGGATATGCCGCTCAAATTGCCACACCACGAAGTCATGGTGGAGTCTATCAGAGTGATTAGTAGTGAACCTAATTGATGGTGGGTGGACTTGTAGGTATCGTTTGAGACCAGAAACCCCTGGCTAACTGTGGATCACATAATCAAGACTCTCCTTGGTGTAGATAGTTTCGAGGTTGTACTGTATGGTACTCCATGTATACAGACGAGCAGCAGTATCCCGAGGTCAGTAGGTCAATTCAACGAGACATCTTTCTTGGTTTCTTTCCCCACGCCTCTGCTGTTCGGATCAGGTTACGCAGCGGAAGAGCCGATCAACTTATCTCCTCAGAAAAAAGTACCACGGAGCTGGACAAGGGGAGGGACTGTTTCTTCCCGCCGTGGAGCGCGGGGAAAGCCGCCAGCAAAGGACAATGAAATAATAATAGGATTCAGAACTCAGGAGGTCGAGAAATGCCAAGCTTTTGCTGCTTGCCTTGTAAGCCTTAGGGTCATAAAACTGGGACGAAGTTTAGAAGACGGTCCGCGTCATTTAGGAACGCGTAAGGTATGGGTGTGATTCGCTCAAGAATTGGTATGAAACCATAATTGCTTTAGGACTAGAAGTCTGGAACAGTGGTTCCTTTTTCCCCGAAGTGGAGTTTTGTCATGAACTAAGGGAGAGGATAGATTGAAAGAGCCATGGAGATGGAGAGTACTGGCACACACTCGGACTTAATTTACTTTACCGTATGGATAGGCCGTTACTGCATCGTTAGGTACTTGAGTACTTGGGCGATTATGCCAATCACAATTCTATTTCGAGTACATCAGAAGGACCTGTAACTTTCCTGATCCACTCAGATACGTATCCATATTTTGCCAGTATCTTCTAGTACACTAACGGTACTGGAAGACACTTACGTAGCGACGTCGTATGGATGCATAAGCATGTGGACGTAATTTTCCTCCCCTTCCCGTCCCCTATTGATGGGCGGAGAAGGAAATCCACACACTTGATCATGATATACCCCCCCAATGGGACGAATATCATGTTCTACTGGCCGTGGAATTCCTGTTCTTATTTTTTTGTTCTCTATATCTACTACCCGTATTCCCCCCCTACGTTTCCCTTTCATCCGTTACTTTTACCTCCGACCTTTTTTCCTTCCACCCCCCCCAAAAATACAACTGTTCCCGCCGTTCCGCTGAGGAAGTGGTAAAATTACCATACAACTTATTCCCGAGGCTGCCACTGGCGAACCAGAGCGTGCGATCACGACATTTCTCCATTCTATCAGATCATCCACTAGCTTGGACGGGCGTGAGACGATCAGCTCTCTTGCCTCGTTCCAATTGCTCGCCGCTGCTACGCCTGCTGCTTGCCCCTCTGGCTGGTGCTCCATCAATCGCCCATGTCTCTGCGTTGGTGATATTGGTCCTTGTGGTGTGGTTCTTTTTCGCTCCTTGCGACCCCCTCCGAAGCCCCCCCAAATCCGGCTTCTATCGTCTCCATTCGTACGAGGTTTATTACCAACTTTGTCCTTCCCGTCGCGGGCCGTTATTGTTGCTGTCACTATTATAATTATTGTTCTAATATTATTTTCACTCGTGCTCTTGCGTACGTGGCTGGTCAACCTCCCGCGCTATGCGACTTGCGATGCAGTGATCGCGGAAGAGATATCTTTGCGACAAATCATACAATCTTGGACCTGTGAAATTTGTGCATTCCTGGACCAATTCCGAGCTTTCCCCTCTTTGAGCCGATCTGGGGTTTGACTTTCTTCTCTGGTTCAAGCTTGTTCTGGCGCCATCGCCATCCAGTCTGGTTCCTGCTCTTCTCCAAAGAAGAAGCAGTCCAAAAAAAAATTAAATTAAATTAGGTGGGCGCAAGAGGTAATTCAGAAGAAGGAAAAAGAAAAAAAAGAAAAATTACCAGAAACTTAAATTAAAGAGGCAAGGATCAAAACGAGGCCATTACCAGAACGGACGCAGCTCTAAAACCTCTAAAAACCCATCGCGCAGCCAATATGTCAGATGAGCACATCGCTCGTCAGACAGCGTCAAGCCTCGATAGGCTTGAGAATTTCAACTTCTTACTCTCCCGACACGATCCTGCCCTGGCAAAGAGTCGACATTACTCTTTCGACGCAGACGCGGCCGGCTTGGCTCCTTTTCAAAACCTGAGCATGGATTACGACCAGACTGAGGGAATGGGCGGTATTTCCGTCAGTTCCTACGATAGCATTGAGGATGAACGGAACCCGATCGATGTGAGAGGGTATCCCTATCATGGTAAGTCTGAGCTTTTATGACTCTCAATGTTGCATTGTTTGCGCCATCTTCTCGATCCCTGGTTCGTGTCTCAATTTTGTGGCCTTTGCGGCATTAGGTGGAAATGGTAGAGCTATTGCTGAGGCGCACTCGGATCGTGGCCAAAGCTGATCTCGTTCGTCTCCATCTAAATATCTCCTTTCCCTTTTTCCGGGGAAAAGCTTCTTCTTGTTTGTTGTGCCATTAGCTTGTTTGCAATTGTTAATCGTGGCTGTCATTGTTGGCGTTGCTGTCCAACTCTTATCGCTCGTGGATCACTCCATACTTTATTACCCATAACCTGTTAAAGTCGAGGTTTAACTTTGGGCTCATGTATGTTTTGCTTCATCTATCTCCCTATTGTTTTTGCCTGTTTTTTTTTTCTCTTTTCTTTTTTTAATTTGCCAATTTTCTTATACCCCTTTGGTTGTATTCTCATCTGCACCCGCATGCCTGGTTGATCACGGAGACGAGCACGCAATCCATCACACCAATGACAACGTCGGTAACCTTGTCGTTGGTGTTGCCGGACCCTTAGCCACGCATCTCCCTCTGTTCATCTAAAGCTCCCCACCAAGGGTCTTATGTCCCCCTTGGAGCTTCCCTCGTGTGATAACACTTGCTCCTTCTTTCTGTCTTATCACCTTGCTAGATCTATGCCTACAGCGTTGCTGTCCTAGATTCTGCTCATTCCGTTGCTTACATCTATTCCCAGCAGCTGATAAACACATCAACTACTCCCTCCCCGACCAAATGATCTCATATCCAGCTCACCCGATCTACCCTCCAATCTCTTATGGACCTGATGATCTGGGTCATGCCCCGGGGGCTCTGACACCCTCGGACGTTTCATCATCCATATCACCCCCGAATGGTCAACTCGGACACACCAAGTACAGCACGCAGATCCCTGGTGATCACCTCGCTTCTGCACTTTCGCAAGAAGAGCATGTTCGTCGTGCTGCCGAAGAAGACCGGCGGCGGCGAAACACCGCGGCTAGCGCCCGGTTTCGCATGAAAAAGAAGCAGCGTGAGCAGACGCTGGAACGGACAGTGCGAGAGACTACGGAGAAGAACGCTACTCTCGAGGCCCGCGTAGCCCAGCTGGAGATGGAAAATCGATGGTTGAAGAATCTCTTGACTGAGAAACACGAATCGACGAGTAGTCGCATGCCGCCCCCACCGGAAGACAGTACAGCCTTGAACCAAAAAGGCAACAGTGGCGGAAACGGCCAAAAACACATCCAGCCAAAAAAGAAGGGTGTGGGCACCGATAACTAGAGACTAAAACGAAGAAGTCTTGTTTTTCTGTTACCTTGTGTATCTTCAGCTTTTCCTTCTGTCTCTCTCCCTCCTCTCCCTCCTCTCTCTCCTTCCGACATTACTACATGCTCATGCTTTGGGCGTTGGTTCCAGTTTCCCTCTTCGCATCTGTCTTCATATCCTCTATCTATTTTTGGGCTGGTCATCCGTCCTATGATGGAGGCACTTGACGATGTAATGACCTTTCATCATTTTTGTTTCTGCTGTGCGCGAGTGCGAGTGCGCGACCTGAGACACGGTATCATTTTCTAGGCTGTTTGGAACGTTTTTGTTTTTTTTTCCCTGTTTCTCTTGCTCGCCCTTCTGTTCGTTCTTTCTTATTAGTCATGCTTGGTGAATCTTGCAGGCAAATTGGGGGTGATCTACAGTTTTCTTGAGTCTTCACGGATCAGGGTCAGGGTCTCCTCCGCCCTGTCACCCGCAATTGGAGTATAAGGATGGAATTTAGTTATTGTCGGTGTTGAATTTGGCAAACCCATATCGCACGTTGGACTTACAACATACGAGCCTACCGTGCCCGCAGTAGCTCAGCTTAAATCTCTGATAGGGACTAGAGCTGAGAATCAACTGATTGGCGTTCAAATTTCATTCATCCGAAGTTTGTCCTAAACCCGCTCCGCGTATAGATTGCAGGCGAGAGGTATACAGGATATATGAATCACACACAGGATCCAGGACACAGGCACATTCGAGCAAATTGGGTTTGTGTCTTGAAATATATATGGGGAGTGTTTTCTTGAACATACATTCGCAAGGGACTCGAAGCTCATCAGGCTGCAATGTTTGCCTTGCTCTTTTTTTATTCTAGGGCTGTTCTATCTTGGCGCTTGTTACGGAGTACTGGCTACTACGTTTTGAATAGTGACTACATACATATCAGGCTTCAGCTTTTCATCTTTGGACAAGAGATCCAACCGCAAAAACAGTATTGTACTCTACTACAATCCACGGGTCGCCTTTGTAAGTCTCTGAAAAGAAAATAACAAGAAAAGAAAAGTACCGTAGGGAGCAGATATGTCCTCTGGAGGAGCAGACGCCTGAATTGGATGTATACCCAGGTACCTCATCTTACGGAGACAAAGCAGCTGATCGAACAGACGAAATGTGTATGGATACCCTCTGAGTACCAACCAGTGAGGAAAGTGACGGAGAGGTCTGGAAAGTATAATCCGCCACGAATATCAAACACGTACATACACATACCGTGCAGTGTACATATATCATATACACATGGCAATAAAGGGGGGGAGGGTGGGAAAAGCAATAAATTAAATAAGAATCAATAAAAACAAAACACCCCCAGAAGTGATCATCACCCTCGACCGAAGAAAAGCGGTCGGTCGAAAGTGTAGAATCCGGGGAACAACAAAAGCAACGAATGGAGCATGGGCGTTGACATCATACTCGTCGGCTATTCATGGTCCAGAAGGAAGTTCCGGGGCGGCTAACGATAATCAGTACCGAAACAGTCCACGATCACGGGGACGTACGACAATAGTTGAGTTTCGAGTTGTCTCGAGTTGAAATAGTCACGGGATTGGCATTTCCATATGATATCAACTGTCCTTGACGTGTTGAGTTCTCTCTATGTTTCTGATAATCTTTGGTACGTCTAGAATGGGAAAGTTAAGGGGACAAGTTGTGTTGTATGTATGCTATGTATGTACTTCGTCTGTCGTCGATGTTCTTATCGCAGACGGGCTGCCATGGTGATCGTCCGCTATGTTACTTGATTTGGGACAGATCGACGCCAATGTCCAATCGGTGATACGTAGCAAAGGCCCGCTTTAACGAGTGGAGTAGTCCCTGGCTTTACAGCGTCATCCGGAACCATTCCGATACTTGAAGTATACGAGATATTAGCTTGTATTATGAACTTCTACCTGAAAAGAATTAATTACTATTCCTATCCTGAACAAACCGTTACACCAATTCAAATCACTATAAGAATATACTGTCGCACATAGTATGGTATTACATTATTCAATTAAACACAATGACCCCCCCCCTCGCCCGACAGTCTGACCCATGGTATCACAAAGATTCCGGTCTCTCGTTTCTTTGCCCCCTCGGTTCGTTTCTTCGGTCAGTATAAACATCGTTCTTCATCCGTGAATAGTAAGAGGGCCATGGCATCATCAGCCGGACTCGAGGCGTACAACGGCCAGAATGGGCATCTGGATACAATCTTCTTGTCGGGTAGGTGCCCGTCGAGGGTTTGAATTAAGAGTAGTAAACAACACATGGGTGGTAACATGAACAGAGATGAAATCACGACAAAACGACAACATCACATCAAGCGGGACTTCAATCCGGAGTATCACAAGGATGAAAAGACGAGGACTCGGCAGAAACCATCAACATATCATACCTATACCGATGTTGATGTTTGTGGCTGCAATTGGCCGCCTTAGACGCTGACAGGCTCGCGTTCTTCTTCTCGACCCCGAGCCTCTCCGTCCACGGTGCTAGCGACTTCCTCACCATCTTCAACGTAGGTTGGGTGCTGGTCAGCAGGGACCCACGAATCCCGATCGCCCCTCATGGGCTGGTCCTGAGTAGAGAGGTCGACACCATCGCGGTTCTTGCCGATAGCCTCCCGGCGACGCTGAGATAGGGTGCGCGTGCGCTGTGACACGTCGGACTTGACGGCGGCCTTAGAGGTAACCCAGTTGGCAAGTGCCTCTTCGCAGTCCTGAATGATAGCCTTGCTAGCATCGTATCCATCGTACGAGGCGCGAGTTTCACCAGGGGTGACTGGAGTATCGTCGATGAGATCCAGAAGGTGCTTGCCGTAGCCAGCGATGATGGCCACCTTCTCGCAGTGCTCACGGAGTGCATCGAACTGGTACTGGAAAGCTGCCTTGAGCTTCTCGCGAGTGATGTTGGAAAGCTGAGCCTCGGCTACGAGGGACTCGGCTTCTGCGCGAACCAGCTCTTGCTCGAGAACCACGATCCGAGGAGAGTTTGGGTCCTTGTACTTGAGCTTGGCGATCTCATCGGTGATCTTCTGCTTGCCTATATAGTTCTTCGTGAGAATCTCTCTAAGCTAGGGTACTCGAACAACGAAGATCAACTTACGGTCTCGGCTGGGCTGAACGGAAGCTTCAATGTTGCGAATGCTCTTGATGGTGACACGGTACTGATCATAACGGTCGACATAGAGGTCTTCCAACTCTCCGATTTCATAGAGCAACACGCCGATCTTGTCTGTGATGTCGGACACATCTTCGTCACAGTTCTCACCCCAGATGGACAGTTGTTGCTGTGAGCATGTTAGTTGGCATTCCCATGATTCATGTGCAAATCTCTTCCACGTACAGCGGTCTCCATTCGCTCCTTGGCTACCATTTCCATGCTGCGCATGACATTCTTCTCCATCTTAACGAGCTGGGAGAGCTTCCTTGCAAGATCGGGTCCGAATGCGCCGGCGGCATTCTTACGGAAGGCATGGCCTGGGCCAGTAGGTATTGTCAGCACCATTTGCGCAGCAGCTTCCAACGCTGCAGGGGGGGCTGCTCGCAAGGAGAAACTTCCATCTGCCGCGAGACAGCCGGAGGAGCTCGGACACACTCACCGAAGCCGCCTTTCCCAATCCATCGGTTTGTCTTGGTCGTGGACAACGGCGGAGGCGGATTCTCAATCTGCGATGCGGTGGGCATGCGCGATTGGCGCATGGAATAGGTGCGATGCATAGCTACGGTTTGTATGGGAAGCTAGATGCAAGCGAATGAGACGAAAGGATAACAGAGAAATCAGAAAGAAAAAAAGTTTGGGAGAGATCGTCTGAAAATGGATGATGCGGTTTCTTTGAAGGTTCGGCTTTGCGCAGGAGTGACGTGTACCAGTGGGCGCAACGGGATGCGACGGAAGGGCGACGAGAGTACGAGGGGAAGGAACTGCAACCGGACCGGACACAGGGCCTGTGTACGGGAAGGACGAAAATCGTATACCTAGGTCAAACTGACCCAAGGAACGGTAGATGGGACTTTTTTCTGGTTGAACCTCTTTTCCTGCCTTCTCTTCCCCCTTGATCCAAGTGTGAGAAGAGCAGTGGAGTTGGATGTTGCAACAGGAGAGACCGCCGGTGACGTCGAGACTACTCGGGAGGCTAACCCGATTCGGGAGATCACGTTCGGCAGTGATGAATAATTTATGACGAAGGGTTTTCTCAATTGACAAATGATTTTACATGAACAAACAGTTCCAGAGGATCGTCTTTCTGCACGGGGGGAAGGAATCCGCGGGGGAGGAAAAGGAGATCTTAAAGCTTGGGCGAATCGCTACACCAGCTGTTTCAATGATCATCCAGAGCTAAGCCGTGATCTGCGACGTCATTGCGACCCAAAAAGCATCTTTTTCAATTTCACTGATGTCATCGATTCCCGTCTCTAAAACAAAAAAGTTTTTTTTTTTTTTTTACTGTTCCCAACGTTGAAGAGATGAAAATCTCAAAAAGGATGTCATCACACAGTTAAGGTTACCTTGTCCAGTAGAAATTTTCTTTATTTTGGTTCATAAACAAGGTGATCGACGACTACATATCATAGCGTTCCACCCGACATGACATGTCTTGCAACAGTGTGTACAATCACGCACGACATGCGATATGCGACTAGGAATATAAGGTTAATTTTAAATTCCAGATCGAGGTCAAATGATCGACTGTCTCCGCATTAGGGATCGTCGTCAGATCGCATCGCGAGGTTCATACGTACTTGTGCGCCATCTATAGTGCATATATTCAAGCTTCTATTACATAACAACCTGGGACGGAGAAAGGAAATAATAATAATAGTACTAATCATTACTTCTGTGTAGTGGTTCGCCGGGTCCTTCGTTTCTTTCCGGTGACATCATCACCACTCACATTCTCCTTAGTCTGGGCACTCCGTTTAGTGCCCGTACTTTTTTTCCCCTGTGGAGGTTGGGAGGAGCCAGTGCTTTCCGACTGCTCCACTGGGTTGGTCTCAGCTCCGGTACTTTGCGCAGACTGGACTGCCTCGCTCCCGGCTTCTTGTCGAAGTCGGCTAAATGCTTTTTCCATTCGGCTCTGGCCTCCGCTGCGAACACGCGGTGCAAAAGCACCCGCCCCTTGAGGCCCCTGGAAGAAAGCTGTGATGTTAGACTGCGTACCTTCCTGCTCTCTGCGGTTCATGTCGCGGATTACTGGCACCAGAACCTCATCGGTTCGTTCCTGACTCCATCCGATCGTCGCCATTAGAAAATCGCGCAGGCCATGGAGATCGGGAACCCCCCACTGGAAGGGAGATGGATCCGAATCGACTTCGGGTTCGAGATATGCCACATCAACCTGGCTATTCGGGAAAGAAGGCGACAGGAAAATCTTAGAAGCCTGCTTCCTGAACTTCTTGTAAAAAGCAGCATGCTCCCCATCGGATAAGTTCATTCCCATTTGAACTTGGGTCCACCAATCACGGAACTCCTCCAGGTTAGAAAACTCTGTGAGAATTTCCAGCGCTGTCACAGGTCCAATGCCCGGTATACCTTCTGTATAATCACTGCCAAGTAAATGGGCAAAACTGATAAGTTTCCTTCGATGAAGGGCATATTCTTTTTCCAAATCAGAAGTTAGATAGCATTCGACAAATTTCCCTTGGTTGAACATGTTCTTATAGACGCGTGTGCCCCCAAACAAGAAGATATCGCTATCATCAGTGATGATGCCATCCACGAGACCCAATGCCACTAGCTCTGCACATTGAGCCTCGGCTTCCATTGGTGCAGTAATATAGGGCAGGCCAAACAGTGTTAGGAGTTGCTGGCACTCAGAGATCATGATTTGAGACACTTCATCCGCGTCTCTGCGGTCCTTTTTCTGTTGGGATCGCAGTTGTTTGAGCTCCTGCTCATAATCAAATGTATTTTCGGTGTGCGACGTAGAGTTCAGCGTAGCCGCGAATCGGACGTGCTCTTCACCTTCAGCTGCCAGCTGTCGCATTAACTCCTCATCTTCTGGGTCCGAAAACCCATCATCTTCCCCAATGATATCTTCAAGCTCATCAACTTGATGGCTTTGTGACTCCATCTCAGGAACGACAGTGCCGGTTATCGCCTCTTTTGGGTGTAGTTCGACATCTTCAAATTCGGGAGATGGCGACGGTTGGGTACGCAACAAATCTGCCTGCTCATCCCTACTAGCCTCTATATCATGGGAAGTAGATGGTTCATGGCCAGTCTCTGCAATAGAGGCTCGTCCGGGGATGTTGGTAGCTTCAGTACCTGCCGTAGGAATTTCACGGATGACAGCCGTAGTATCCTTTCTCGGATTTTCTGTCTCGTTCAGCGTTTGTGTAGCCCGAGGCTGTCTGCACTCCTCGGAGTTCGCTTCCAAGTCAATCACCACATCTGAGCCAGGAAGCATATCAACATCAATTACTCTGGGGATTTGATGATTTTTCAGGAAAACATGGTCCGGAGTGATGGTGCTATCCCGATGAATTTCCAATGGGCTATCATCATTATCGGCAATAAACTCGGCAGTCGAGCTCCCTCCAGAAAACCAAGGTGGTAATGGTTGTTCGGCTTTCGTCTGCTTTGCTGGTTCTTTTTCGAAGCCGCCAGCATGCTGATCGAGCTCTTCGTGATGGGGATTTTTCGTTTTAAAGGGCTTGTCAAGCTTGATAGACTCAAAAGGAAGAGGCCCATCAAAAGGATGATTCGGGACTGGGTCTTTCTTTGTCCTTTTCGACTGCGCCAAGGCAGTTGCAAAGTCTAAGCCGTCATCATCGCTTTCAGGACTGAAACTTGGTGTGGTTTCCTTGAGCGGAGCTAGATGAGCACTGCTACGATTGATCGAGATGTCCGGCATGTCGTTATCATGTTGATCCAGAGGAGACGTGGGTCTCAGCGACATTTCTACCGCTTTCTGAAGGTCTTCGTCTTCATTCTCTCCATCCATCTCAAATATATTATCAATAGCACGACGTCCATGGTGATGTGGTCTTTCGTGCTCATCCTCTTGTACGAAAAGAGAGTCATCTTCATGCCTCTGTGGCAGACCTTGAGTGACCTTTCGCTCAGTGTTCTCCTGCATTTGCTGTCTGATCGAAGCATCGAAGATGCCTTCCCGAAGGAACTCAAGTCTGGGAAGTCGATTGAGGCCTTCTATGGGCACATCCTCAAAGCCCCCATCGTCTTCCGAATCTTCATCCTTCTCTGGAAAGATTTCTTGCTTGCCATACTGGTCGACATCGATAGGTTTGTGCTCCCGCCCTTCATCCTTATTTCCTACGACACCCAGTGCCCAGCCACCTTCCACGGCATTGTCCTTGACCAACACATACTCCTTACCACGCTCTCCAGCAATCCGCTGGCCCGAGTTATAAAAAGCATCTTCACCGTTCATGCCGTTGATATTCATCAGACGTTGAGTAAGGTCATTTCTTTCTTTCACCCTCTCAATTTGAAACTTTGAGAAGGCCATACGATCTGGAAACATATGATCAAGCTGCTCCTTAGAATAACCCATGCGCAGCCGACTCCGTAGTCGCGCGGCATTCAGGATATTATATCGATCCGTGGCAGGAAGGCTCATGAAAAATGGGCTGTCGAAATCGATCTTGGAGAAGTCGTATAGGTTAATGTCTTCGCCTCTATAGAACTGCTTTGCATATTCCTCAAGTTCTTCGCGAGACATAATCCGCGGATCATTCGGAGCTCCCATCTCTTCCAGTGAAGCATGTAAATCCGGAAGATGGTAAGCATCCTTTTTCCTGAACGACCGAGCTTGGCGCTTCTCTTTCTCGGTCATACCAGCGTCTTCGACATATACCGGATTAT
This sequence comes from Aspergillus flavus, assembly GCF_009017415.1. NCBI lineage: Eukaryota > Fungi > Ascomycota > Eurotiomycetes > Eurotiales > Aspergillaceae > Aspergillus > Aspergillus flavus. The sequence goes on from NC_092406.1 coordinate 4,232,440, forward strand.
CCGGGACTTCCTCTTGCTCTCTGGGCGCTCCATCTCTGCGTCTAGCTGCCTCTTCCTCTGCAGACCTTTGCAACTGCACCGCAAGCAGCTTCCCGGCGGTTCGTACAGCATCCTCTCTGCGACCCTCCCGTCGTTTCTTCCTGCCAGCTATTGTTTGTCTTTTAAGAATCGGTGCACCACCGTCAAACACGAAGACTGGCTTTATTCCGAAGTAAAGCAGCTTACAGATGCGACGGAAGAAGCCAACGACATGAGAATTACGAAGGGCATTCCCTTCTTTATCACGTACAGCTTTCAAGAACTGATATATCCAGATCGAAGCATCAACCGCTAGGCGCTTCTTATTCAGTGTCTCTAATTTTATGGGCCGCGCGCAAGGTTGCAAAACGGTCCAAAGCCCATGGACACCCATGCTGACCTAGGAATGGCGGATCTAAGGTTGCGTCATAGTAGTACACTCGACGACATGACCTTGTGACAGACTTATAGGCCAGACCATGAGCAGTATACACGGTCACAAAGGCTAACGAAAGTCGACAGCCCAACCGGTGGGACAACCCTCGACACTGCGATAGCCAGAGTTGATAAGTAACTCCCTCGGCTCGTGTCGCCACTGCGTTGACACGAGAACCGCGATATCACGTGCTCAATTATGCCTCATCTGGATATTTGCCTAAGGCGAGACTTGTGTATTACATAATCCGCCTCGCTATCGATAGAAATTCTGGAAATTTGGAAATGATAATCGAGGCATGTGGGGAAGTGCTGCTGTACAAATTTGAGCGTCAGGAAACTTTTCATTCAAAAATTCATAGGCCTACAAGCCAATGTATTGTTCCTTGCACCAATGCATCTACCGCTCGAGGTTGGTGATCGATATTCAGTACCGCACAATGCAACCGCTAATCCCACCCTTAGCACATAGATGTCTGCCTTCCAGTAACTGCATTGAAAGCACTTGATTTGGGAGATGCAAGACTTATTCTGCAAGGACAAGGGCCTTATTTTCGGTTGATTGATGATGAGAGTGGCAAAATATTGACCGAATTAAAGACCTTCAAACGAAACAACGTTCATGGATTCATAGTTCTGAATCAGAAAGACGAGAAAACGGGTGATTCGTACGCGCAATTTCTAGTCTGGGGAGGTGAATCGTTGAGAGTTATCGACTTGTATCTTGCCAGAAGTGAGGCTGTTGAAAGCCCTCAAGCGTCCTTGGTTCCCATCAGTGCGGAATATCTAGCACCAGATTGGATTCTGGCTGGGTGTGCCCCCGACTCCACAAATGGGGTAGACAGAGCTTACATGGTGACCGCCCATAATAGCCTTCTTGGGCTTTATGTGGTACATGGAGGCTCGTCGATATATCCGAAATCGATTCATCTTCAGCAGCTCGTGGCTGGAGTCAAGTCTATTCTCTATTCAGCTGATACTATATCATGTTCGGCATCGCACGTGTTGATTGCTGCTGGAACCGTCTTTGGGGAGGTGATAGTCTGGTCTTGCTTTTTAGATGAAAGTGTGCATCTTAGTCCCAGTGCTGTTGGCTCCATCCATCATTTCTTCACCGGCCATGAGGGATCTGTTTTTGGGGTTCGGATATCTCCTGCAATTGCCTCTTTGCCTGGTCGCTCCAGTGGACGGTTCCTGGCGAGTTGTAGCGATGATAGAACAGTCAGGATATGGGATATCTCAGACTGTGAGCATGCATCCCCTAACGATCCTTCAGCCTATTCGACGGATGGCTTCGAACTTCGAAGCACCGGCTTTGGTGGAGCAGCTACTGGCGATGGCCTTGGCTCGGAATCTTGTGTGGCAAGTGCCTTTGGTCACAAAGCTCGGATATGGAGTGTCAATTTCTTGCCTACAAGAGCTGATGATCAGTCTAATATGAGCCTACTCTCACGTGGCGAGGATGCAACTTGTATAGTTTGGAATCTCAGTTGGGAACCATCTTCATATCCAGGGCCAAAGTTTAGTTTAGGTCAAATCTCTTCATGGCATAACCATACCGGAAAGCATATCTGGTCTTTATGCTTGCGCAGCACTGCTAAGGATACAACGGTGTATACTGGTGGTGCCGATGGTGCTGTAAAAAGTTTCAAGATAGAGGTGAATGAGGAATGTGCGGTTGTTTTGCCGAACAGAAACAACAGCATTACTGCCTCAGCTGGTCCGGGAATATCTCAATCTAGGGTCGATAAATCAGTTAGGGCATTCACCTTTGTTACACCAGAGCATTTCCTAACAACCACTACACGTGGCGAGGTACAGGTTTGTTGGGTCAGCCCCGAGACTTCGACTGAGAAGATCATTCTCAAGGAAACACTGTTCCATGAAGAAGATCTCTCGTCTTATTGTGCCATAGCTTCCCTGCCACAGTGTGGCATTGCGCTTTTGGGCAATGCACAGGGATTAATCCGACTGTACAACCACAACACCAGATCACTGCTCAGGATTGTCGAAAGTGGCCCAAGGCCATTGGTGCTCTTTGCCCTTGATTATAACCGTGGTGCTTCCGATTCGCCTGAGACCCTATCCTTCATCTCATCCCATCAGCAACAAGACCATTTGAGTCTAATCAAGATATCATTATCAGAAGGCGAGGTATCGCAAATTGAGACCATAACTCTAGCACTTCCTCACAGTTTCGGAGTAACTTGCGCTTCCTTTGTTTGTGGCAACCGATTGGTGGCTCTTGGAAACGCATACGGTTCCCTTGTTTTATATCGCGTTGCGAACACGATGCCTATTCAGCAACCCATCTGGAATCGTAAGATACACTCTCGGGAGGGTATCAGTCATATATCATCGTTTTCGTCACTTTATGGAGAAACCAGCCCGTCCCTCAATTATTTCTTGACTTGCGGTCGATCTGGAGTCTACTGTGTCCACGAGGTGGAGGCCGAGGGAGATTCACAAAACTTGGCTACTGTTCAAACGATCCATCGCTCCAATGCTACTCGGACCATTGAAATAGAGGGTGCTTACATTGACAGACAATCCAAGGATCTTATGTTGTATGGGTTCCATGGAAAGGAGTTCGTTTTGTGGAACGAGACCACACAATCCGAAATTGTCAGACGCTTATGTGGTGGTTCGCATCGAAGATGGGCCTTCCAGCCCAACCCAGAGGAACCTGGGTCTGGCTTGTTTATATGGATCCAAAAGAATCTCAATGTTCTTCAAACCCGGGGTGATGCTAACCGTACTCTACGTGCGGGAGGACATGGAAGAGAGATCAAGGCTATGGATGTAGCCCACTCGGCAGATGGCCCTCTCTTTGCAACTGGGGCGGAAGATACTATCGTGCGGATTTTTGCACCGACAAAACCACACGAAGAAAAGCTGTGGGGCTCCTTTAAATGTCTGCGGGTACTGAAAAAGCACCAGGTCGGACTGCAGCAAATCCGCTGGTCAAAGAAGGGAAATTATCTCTTCACAAGTGGTGGGAGCGAAGAATTCATCGTTTGGCAGATTCGCTCGATTCCCTTGTTTGGACTTGCGACAAATGCAGTAGCCTCAGTCAGGGATGATCCGTTCTCTGATCTTCGAGTGACCAGTTTTGATGTGTTGCAGGTGGATGAGAATAGCTCGGATGGCAACTTCCTGTTCTGCCTGGTATATTCTAACTCTACACTTAAGGTAAAGTTCTGTGGCCGTTGCTCTCTGATATCATTGTTAAATCTTGTAGATATTCCACTATTCTTCGACGGTTGATGGTGGCAACTTCACCCTACTGGCAGAGGGCACTTATACAAGCAACTGCCTCACCGAAGCATGCTTCCTGCTACGCGGCTCCTCCCTGAGCTTATTAACGGCCTCTACAGATGGATATTTCACATTCTGGAACTTAACCTCGGTCTTAGAGCCGTACTATACCATCTCTTCGGCTCTTCGCCTAAAACAGCCCATCGGCACGTTTTCAATTACCCCAGAGAACATCTCATGCGAAAACAGATACCAAACCCATTCGAACAGTGTCAAATGCCTGGAGCTTACTCACCTATCGGATGCAGTTTCTCTTGTTGTTGCAGCCGGTGACGACAACGCACTGACGCTCTCCCTTCTGAACACGAACTTCACGAGCACTGAGGCTGGCAATGCTACCACAATAACAATCCCCGACGCCCATGCAGCTTGTATCACAACGGGCAAGATACTCATGCAACGTCAATGTCAGGACAAGGGAACAATGCAGGCTGTTATTGCTACTTCAGGTAATGACCATCGGGTCAAGATCTGGTGCGCCGAGGTAGATGTCGAGAAGAAGGGAGCGAACGCAGTCCAGGTTCAAATGATAGCAGATAGATACAGCTCGGTAGCAGACATATCATCCCTGGGTCTCATCTGCGAAGAATCTGGAGAGACCAAGCTTCTTGTCTGTGGTGTTGGCATGGAAATGATGGGTATCCAACTGCCTTCACTTGTGCAACCTTAGTTACGATGTGATGTTCGCTTGGATTGGATGCAGAGAATATAGAGTTTCAATATTAAGTAACTCAGTTCCCTAATCAAGTATAACTACTCACTGGGATAACATCAGTGGATAAGCAGAAGTTGTGAATGTAGGTGACAACCAGAGTGAGCACGCCGAGAACACATTCATGTCGCCGCAGCGATATACTCACAAACATGCAAGCATCTGTTGAACTCCCTACCAAACCCGTCTCACACCTCACCACATTGCAACTCACTTCACATCAAGATGCAGTTCTTGAATTTGCAGCAGAAATACCATGCGGTACGCCTGGAGCTCATCACACGTTGGCGTATATGTAAACAAGCATGCCGCCAAATATTCAGAAAAGATGAACTCTCAAGCCCTAGCATCTCAGTGGTGGGAATGGCCACACAATATGGTACCACTCTTCTTCAGCGAGATTTTCTCGAGGAACTCCTATCTCGCCATTGTCGTCATTCTCCCGCGTAAGGCTAATTTACAGTCACCCTTTCCTGTCTATGGTCGCTGGCTAACTTGCTACCTAGAGTATCGGAAACATTGGATCGCATCGAAAGATCTGGTATTAAGCAGTTGTGCAGCGTCCTTCCCCTGGATGATCCAATATGGTCCCAGCAGACGTTACCCACGATCGCAGATGCCGACGCTCTCTTCAAGGAACACGCCATCTCACTAGTTTGTCGTGCTGCAAAGGGTGCCATTAGAGAATGGGGCGGCTCTATGTACGACATAAGTCATGTCATAGCTGTGACAAGTACTAATACTGCAAACCCGGGATTCGACATCACCTTATGTAGCACGCTTGGCCTTCGTCCCACAGTCCATCGCACTCTGCTGTATGGCCTCGGCTGCGCTGGTGGGCTTTCAGCTTTGCGCATTGCCTATGACCTTCTCGCAGGAGCGGCTCTTCAGGGGCTGCCGGCGCGAGCTCTTGTTGTTTCGTGCGACTTACCGACACTCTTTGCTCGTGCAGAGCTCCACCGTATCAACGTGGACCAGGAAGTGGGATTTGGGATGTCCCGATTCAGCGACGGTGCGTCTGCGGTAGTGCTCACTAACTGGATAGGCCCCACAGTACTCGAAAGAGGCCCTATCTGGAATTTACTCGGCTTTCGAAGCGTGATAATCAAGGAGTCAGAGGGTTACAGCGAGCTTAGCATTGGACCTTTTGGTATGTACATCTGTTCCTCGACTGCATGCCAAGTCTCCAATGATGCATATTCTATTTTCTCAACTCGCGGTTTGCCTAATGAAATTCTCGTCACCAAGGGTTTAAAGCGATCATGTCGACTTTCATCCCCAGACTTGTTTCTTCTGAGTTGCTTTCCAATTTCACGGCACTCATCAACTCAGTTCCAGGCCTTCGCTCTGATAACACTCGTGACTTGCCGAACTCGTACAATTGGGCATCAGATTTCCCAGGTCGTTCTGCCTTGAAATTTGCTCAAGGAGCATTGGATCTCAAGAAGTCCAACCTGTCGCATAGCGACACAGTCTACAGGTCTAGGGGCAGTACGATTTCCTGCTCTGTTCTAAACATCCTCAATTATATGAGGCATCACGGGAAAGGAGGTGATTATGTTGCAAACGGACGAAATAAGGTCATAGCGTTGGCAATTGGACCAGGGGTGATATTGGAGATGGCGGTTCTGCACAAAGCCTCCACAGCGGACCTGCGATATGCGGCACATTGCTGGGAGTGGTGAATACTCTAATCACGAGAGCAAGCTTTGTGACTGCGCTCTGTTGGTCGATCATGTCTTGTATTGGTTTTGGGGTTTCCGAGTTACTAGCACTTTCAATTCAATCTCATCCAGCTGATGAATATTACCTATAGTGTCCTAGTCTCGAAAGCAGTGGCTTTTCCCCCGCACCGAAGGTATATTCTAACTTATTGACAGCGAAACCCCCCCGCTTTATTTCTGCAGCCGATAGCCTGGCTGGGTGGATGAAGCTGAGGATTATATGCCGTGACCAAAACGGCATAGGGTCCGAACCCCACTGGCAGTTGAAACAACGTCTGACAACTCGGGATGCAATCCAGAATGGTGATCTTCACCTCTAATTTCCCCCCGGTGTAAAGAGAACATGTTGCTTTCTTCAACGCGCTACGTCTCGGTGAATTTATTTCCGGCACCAGACGAGGTCCATACATCCAGAATTCCGGGTAAATGGAGCTCTGTTCCTCGGTCGCCGATGGACTCCACCCATTGGTGCTGAATGGATAACAACTGATTCTCTTCAAACATGTATTCCTTAATTATTATTGATTGAGGGTCCCTGCCACGTTTCCCAGTGGAGTATCAAGTTAGGTTTGCTGGACCGTGAGTATGCGTATATATATATAAAAGCGTGGACGGAGACCCTCCGATTCTGCTAGAAAGAGGGGTTGTTTCAATAAGCTACTATAGTGTTCTTTGCGAACAGTATCTCTCTACCGTACTAACCGTGTCTCTACTATGAAGCTTCTCAACTCTTGGCTCATGGCAAGTGCCATCTCCACGGTTGCTGCGCGGCCGTGGCCGAGAGCTGCAAACACGACGAGTACTTACTTCTTTACATTGTATGGAGAATCTCCTCACGACCATTCTAGACAACTAACTCTATGCAAGTGGCAACTCATACACGCAAACCGGTTTCAGCACCACCGGAGAACAGCCATCTCCTTCGAACCCCATGGGAAATCCCGCCTTGGGTGAGTGTCAAATAGCACACCGATCGTACATACCATGCACATATTGACGCCAAGACCAGGAACTGGCACCACCACCGGGGGTGAGAACTGGGTGGGATATCTGACGACGGCGCAGAATGCGTCCCTCGTCCTCTCTTATAATCTGGCAGTGGGCGGTGCGAGCATTGACAATTCGCTCGTTCAGGGATCCACAGACGTGGACCTTGCTTCCCAGGTCGACATCTTCGACGAAACATACAGCAGCAAGCCGGCTTCTGCGCCCTGGTCGGCGGAAAATTCCGTCTTCGGGTTCTGGATTGGTATCAATGAGTATGTTGTTCTGTGTTCAGGAGAAACCCGTCTGAAACTGGCCCCGTACTCACTGTTGAGCTCAGTATCGGAAATGCATTTTACAACACCGATGCCGATACTTTCACGCCGCAGTTGATCGCTCGGCTTGCTTCCCTAGTGGAGCGAATTTACAGTGCTGGAGGCCGCAAATTCCTTTTCCTCAATGTGCCTCCTACGAGCCGAAGTCCCATGTTCATTGATCAGGGCAATGCCACTGTTGAGCAGCATGCGGCGTATTTGGCCGTTTATAATAGAAATCTCGAGGCAATGGTGGATGGGTTCAAAACCAACCATACAGACGTAAGTAAAGTCACGGGGTGTTAGTCGCATTCGAAGACTGACCGACCCTGTTGCTAAAGGTTACTGTCGCATACTACGACTCTTGGTCTTTCATGACAAAGATCCTTGATGACCCCACAGACTACGGTTTTCCTGACGCCACTTGCATCAATGACGACGGCACCTCCTGTATCTGGTGGAATGACTATCACCCGTCTGCCAAGTATCACCAGCTCCAAGCAGAGGATATGAAGAAGGTTCTGCAACCTTTGGGGGCGTGGTAGCGTACGGGATATCCCTTGTACATAAGCTTATTAGTTTTGACCTGATGTGTAAATGAAAGAGTGTATTGAGCATTGTTGCCGTCCTCGTGGTAGTATCTATCGTTGTATCTCTACGTAGAAGAGTGTTCCTTTGTTAATTGAACTTCAAGACAGGACATTGATAATCTGTTTTGATCTCCCTTGACAGCGTTTACACATGTATGACTTGGACTATCATACGAGTGATCCTTGCATATTCTCGTTTCAGGCCAAGTCAAAAAATATCGTCACGATGCATATGACATTGAATGCTGCGAAGGACAAGAAAAAACCAGAAATATGCAAGCAAGGCCGAAGAAACCATACCCAGAAAGGCACGGACTTGCAAAGATTGCATCTCCTCATCTGTGGCATTCAACTAATCAGCTTTCTTTGGCTGTCGAGCGCCGTCACGCGTACCTGAAGATTTCATCTCCGTGGCGTTTCATCCAAGGGCCAAGACGGCAAAAGGGAACCCTAAATAATTTCCAAATCTGTCCCCGGATAATTCTGATAACCGTTGACTGATCTAGTCGCTACTACCGTCGCTCCACCCTTCAGATAATTGATTAAACGTGGGTCTTGTTTTCTCAACAACCGAGATGTCAATGGCTTTGCTTTTCTACGGGCCGAAACCCCGATATCCAGTGTGTTCGTCCCTGATCGGCATGTTTCAAGTCATGAATTCCACGAATCAGTTCATGCTATCCGTCGTGAAGGGAGGAAGTCCCGGCGCAATGATGTTGTGAATTATTATCTTCTTCCGAATCCGACTGAGTGGTCTTCTCGGACTTTAGTATATAATCGTGTCAGTTCCCCATCTCTGAAAAATTGGGGCACAAGCAGTTGATCTGTTGTCGATCCTTCTATCTTCTTCTCCTGTCTCGTTTTGTTCTATTCTGAGCTCTCGTTACGATGAAATTCCGTAACCTTTTCTTTGCTGCCGTAGCTGGCTCTGCGGTTGCTGCTCCTCTGGCTAAGGAGCAAAAAAAGAGGGATTCAGTTTTCCAATGTTAGTCTGCCCTTCTTCTTCTTCTTCTTCTTCTTCTTCTTCTTCTTTCTTCTGTCTTGAGTTTTATATCACTATGCTAACACTTAATACAGGGATCGGCGCCAATGAGTCGGGTGCTGAATTCGGCGAGAACAACCTCCCTGGCGTATGGGTATGTGACCTCCAGCAAATGATCACCATTCGCTATGGGATGTCCGTTCATCAACTGACTGTAATTGCTACAGGGTACAGATTATATCTTCCCGGATGTCTCGGCCATTACCACCTTGATTGATAAGGGGATGAATATATTCCGTATCCAATTCAAGATGGAGAGATTGGTTCCAGACTCAATGACGGGGGCATACGATGAGGCCTACCTGCAGAACTTGACCACGGTAAGTTGCTCATCTGCCAAAAAAAAATATCTTGGGTATTGACGAGGCTTGCAGGTGGTCAATGCCGTCACTGATGCGGGTGTCCATGCTATCTTGGACCCCCATAACTATGGCAGATTGTGAGTATCTCGAAGGCCTCGAAGTAGTGTATTACGGGCATTTAAACATGAGGATGTCGTCTAACTTGAACATGGCAGCAATGGCGAGATCATGTCCACTCCATCTGATTTCCAAACATTCTGGAAGAACTTGGCAGGACAGTTCCAGAGCAACTCTTTGGTTATCTTCGATACCAGTGAGTCGGCCCAATCCGTTTCTTCCCCAGTATCACATCGAGTTGGGTATCCTCGATCCTAACGCCAATTCACAGACAATGAATACCATGACATGGACCAAGAGCTGGTCCTGAACCTCAACCAAGCCGCCATTGACGGGATCCGAGAGGCTGGCGCCACGGAGCAATATATCTTCGTTGAAGGTAACTCGTACACCGGGGCCTGGACCTGGACCGATGTGAACGACAACATGAAGAACTTGGAGGATCCCCAGGACAAGATCGTCTATCAGATGCACCAGTATTTGGACTCGGATGGGTCTGGTACTTCCGAGACCTGCGTGTCTGGTACCATTGGCCAGGAGCGTGTCACCAGCGCTACTCAATGGCTCAAGGACAACAAGAAGGTCGGTATCATCGGTGAATTCGCGGGTGGAAACAACGACCAGTGCAAAACTGCCGTGAAGGGAATGCTGGATTATCTGGCTGAGAACACCGACGTGTGGAAGGGTGCGCTTTGGTGGGCGGCCGGTCCATGGTGGGGAGATTATATGTACAGTTTGGAGCCTCCAAACGGAGTTGCGTTCACGGGAATGTTGGACGTTCTGCAGGCATACCTGGGGTAGGGACGCAGTGAAGGACACAGAATGTGAAATGATCTCTTTGTGGTCATTCTGGTGCTGAGCACATTGCGGATAGTTCTATTTCAGGATTTTCTAAATGCCACGGTCGGCAAAAGAAATCGGCAAAGTATCAAGTTTGTACACGTAAACTGACTTGTTGACGGGTTGAAGTGATAGACTCGAGAATACGTACTTCTGACAGGAATGGAATGACCCACCGATTCATAGGGCATGGACCACGAAAGCACAGCCCCGGTATTTATGGGCACTAGTCTAACCCGGTATAGTAAGTTAGTAAAGATGGTATTTTTTCTGAGGGGACTCTGGAATCGCTCCACTATGTCGGCAGTGTCGTTCATTTTAAAAGAGATGCCTAAAGGTTAATCGTAAGCTTGATATCGCAGGGGTCTGGTCCTTGCATGCATTGATTACATACCTAGGTCATTGTGCGAAACTTTTATAATCTCCCTTGGTGGATGGAATTAATTCTCCTGAATTCGGTGCCTGATTGATCCAGTGGGAGAATTTTGTTGGATCCAGTGGAACGGAAGGTTTCTGCTGCTTTACCTGATCTGGTCACGGGTATTGCGTTGACTGCCTAAGGCAGCCAGTCTTGGAGCTGTAGACTGTAGTTGTACATAGATATGTCGTACTGGGTATAGAACAAGTTAAGCTGCCAAGCTTTAAATAGGGAAGCCTGCTTGCGCCTTCAGCTAGTATCAAAAATTTATTTTAATCCCAAGGAGGCCATGTTGTGGACCACAATGCCTCAGATCCGTTTCAATTTGACAACTTTAATTCCGATTGTGGTTCTCTTGTTCCAATCTTATTATTCTTGTCTTTTTAATCTATCATACGTACTCCGTACTTGTTCATCATAGAGCGGCGGATACGGTACCAGATAGGTATAGTCTGATATTGCAAAGGGATCGTCGACGACTTCCCTAATAAATCTCGTAATGCTAAGACGACGACGCGTAGGACTCCAGCCACTTATGACGTGGCGATAGGGCTGCGATGACCCCGCCACGAGGCTCGAGTGCCCCCGATCCGGTTTAGCGCCATACGACTGATCCCGTTGGACTCGTATGGTACCGAAACCCTCCCAAAGTTGCGGTGGAAACCTCGCATGAATTTATAGAAACATAGCGTGGCGTAGTCCTCCATGTGATCCCCTGATTGGTCGAACCATGGACGATCCCGAAAAACACAACCTGCGCCTCCTCAGCGAGTGAAGTTGATACTGTGGACTTTTTTAACTTGGGGGACTGACGATCATCGGGCAGCCCATCTTAAAAACAACGCGATTCTCTCCCGTCTGACACTTCCTGCCATCTTATTATTTTATCTATTCTACTCATCCACTTCCCCTTCTTTTCACTCACCGTTCTTCTATCTATCTATCTATCTATCTCCGTTACTTCAGACAATCCCACGGGAATTTAGCCCATACATCCAGACAGATCCACACATAGAACAACTTGCACATCAACAAATCAACATCGTCGTCATGGGTAAAGGCGGCCGAGTTTTGTGTATTATCACGCCTTATGCACTCACCATCGCTTCGTTGGTATGCATCATCATTGTCGGACTGGGCTGCACAAATTCTGGCTCCAGCACATTAAATGACCTCTACTTCTTCCGGGTAAGCATATATCCCTGTCTCGTGCAATCGGGAACATCGACTAACAATATCCTAGGCCGATCTCCAAAACATGACAACAACCGCAACAAACCAAAGCACAATATCCCAGGCTCTCTCCGATGCCGGTGTGACCGTTTCAGATGGAGATATCTCCGCGGCCTTGGAGCAGGTCCAGAAGCAGTTTGACCTCAAGGACTTCTACAACATTGGTCTGTGGGGTTACTGTGATGGGAACGTCACCAACGACAAATTCGAAGTCTCGGAGTGCTCGAAGCCCAAGGGAGAGTTCTGGTTCAACCCTATCGAGGTCTGGAATTTGGAGGAGACCGGCGTGGAGAATGGCCTTCCTAGTGGCCTGCGCAAGTCGTTGAACCTCTACAAGAATGTCTCCAAGTGGATGTTCATCGCCTATATCGTCGCATTTGTCGCCACCGTTGTCGAATTGGTCGTCGGTGTCTTCGCCATCTGCAGTCGCTGGGGTAGCTGCGTCACCACGCTTATCTCTGGTGTTGCTTTCCTTTTCACTGCCGCAGCCTCCGTGACTGCTACCGCCATGTTCGCCACCGTCACTGGTGCTTTCAACGAGAACCTGAAGGACTATGGTATGCACGGTAGCATGGGCAAGAACATCTATGTCACCACCTGGTTGGCTGTCGCCTTCTCCTTGGGAGCTGCTCTGTTCTGGATGCTCAGCACCTGCTGCTGCTCCGGTCGCTCCCCTTACAACCACAAGAACACCCCCCGCGGTGTCACGGCCGAGAAGACCCCTTACACCTATGAGCCTATCGGCCCTCAGGGCCACCAGCAGGCCTCTCCCTACAACACCTCCTACCCGCCCCCCCCTCCTACTCAGAATCGGTCAAATGCCTATGAGCCCTTCCGCCATGTCTAAGCGAAATCATACATGAGCGAATCATAGTCCAACAAGAAACAAGTCATTAAAAGGAATAAAAAAAAATACATGGTCATACGACTCGACCAATGACAATCTGATGATTCGATTTGAGTTTTATTGAAACAACTCAGCGAGGATCCTCATTTATGAACATAATGCCAAGTTACAGCATGGGCCGTTTGGGATTTGTATTGTACTTCTTTGTTTTATTATTCGACTGGGTGGATCCTTAATTCTCGCCTGTTTTCGTTTGTTCTGGAATTTTTACCGTGGATATAGATTGATGTCTATGACATAGATACCCTCCTTCAATTTACTTTCTGCTTTACATTGACCTTAATCCTTCTTGTGAGAAGTAGCATTCTAAGAATTTGTCTTCAGTTTTAGAGAAATAGAGTCCCCGCAAATATGCTTTTACACTGTTAAGATTTTGGGTTGCGTAGATAGAGTATTCAGTAGTCATTTTCTGGTCGGTCTGTCATAAGCTTTCATTGTCAAGTGTTCGATATCAGTTCGTGTTGATACAGGGAACGTATAATATAAATACAGTAAAATCAGCCCCTCCAGCACCCCGAATTAGCCATGAAGAAGCTAACGCTAAATGCAAACATATTAACTGAAACATTAAGTCCATCATAGATGGAAATACAAAAGAGTTATTGGTAGACCATCTAGTCCAACCACATAAGGATAAAATTGGGCACGGTGAATCAGAGAACTAAAAGATGGACAAGCTGAGTACTCGGCGCTCAACGTGAAGAACATTATTCAGGGGGATTGGAATAACACGGCCGCTGAGGTATCCCCTTTTCATCTACAGGGATGCGTGCCCAATTGCGACGGAACTTTCGTTGAGAGAAGACATTCTGGTCTGCCCGGGCCCACTTTTTGAAGGGCGTCTCGGGGCCGTCGCACCAGCTGGGTTCTGCTGGGAAAAGATGTCGGAGTGAGAGAAACCAGTTCTCGTCGGGACTTTCCGCTTCACTGGCTGCTTCTGATTCATTGCCTGAAAGGGGTGCTTCAAGAATTGTGGAAGGTTCTTCATCCCCTAGCTCAATGCTGGCTGTCTCGTGTGTTTCATCCATGAAACCGTCGTCTTCTTCGCTATTGATTTCGCTTTCTGCAACAACAGACTCGTTGCCATCTAGGTATCTCAATGTGCTGAGCTGAGTAGTCATCTCTAAGCGTAGCTGGTCATCAACTTCCGGGGCCTGCTCTACGGCTTCTGAGTGCTGTCCCTCTACTTCAAGTTGCTGCACCTCGGCCGCTGGTTGCGGCACCTCGGCTTCCGGGTGTTGTTCGGCGGTCTCCTCGGTGTGTTCTTCGATCTCTGTATGATGACCATCGCCAGGGGGACCCACATTATTCTTCGTACATTGAGTAGGCGACGACATAGTGAGTGACATTCTATCAACATCCGTGTCAGATTGGACACTCTGGGTTGCCGGTCCAAAAGAGTGTGCGTGAAAGTTGGAAAATTGATCCACAAGGCTGGCGGTAAACGAAGTGTCTGCTCCATTTCGAAGACGTAATAGACTCGTCGCCGTGTCAGATATGGTTGGAGGGATATCCTGTGCTGCAACCACTTTGATCCCTTCTGCGGTAAGACTTCGTTTCTTATACGTTGGTTTGGAAAAGTGTGAAGTGAAATATTCTTCGTACCCCAGCGATTTTGTCTCCAAAGAATGGCATTGCTCCGTGTAATGCGGATATTCCTCTAAGTGCTTGATAATGAAATCGTCCCACAAGAAAGACCGCTGCAAGCTTCCCTTGTCTCGTACGGCTTGCAATGTTGCACACAGCCTTCGAAAGTGTAGATAGTCTCCAACATAGTTTGGATAATCATTTCGAAACTTCTCATGTATCCTTTGTGCCTCCAAGTGTTCTGCAGAGTGACGAATATAATCCTGGCGACGACAAACGACACCAGAAGCTGGTCTGGTTTCCCCTACGATGCCTGCATCTGTATTCTCGTCATACCTAAATTTATGTCGCTTTGAAGAAGGTCGCTCTTCAACCCCAATGGGAGATGCAGGGCGCTTTAAAGGTGATATTCCACCATGCTCAAGCGTGTCATGTGCCAACCCCTGACTTGGCACTAACTCCGGTCCTTTCTCCTCGGACGCCATTGACGAGAGCACTTCATCGTGAGATGAGAACGGCTTCGAGGAATCCTGAGATTCGAATGTAGACATAGGTATAGGAGCATTTGAGTCATGCTGTTTGGGTGCCGAAGAGTCGAAGACAAGGGCAGAGTGGGAGTTAGGAGTTGCATCTGGCATCGACCAGTCACCAGTACTCATCTGTGTCCCGAGAATGCCAGTATCATTAGTCTCCCCAGCTCCATTGACCCTTGAGACATTTGTAGTCTGGGTGCCTTCATTATCATCGTCGTTAGTTGCGTATGTGTTGAAGATGCGTGATTGAGACGACGATTTAGCCACCTGGGATGATGACTGTTCTATGTGGTGTGAATCCAGAACGGCCTTATCCTTGTCCAGCCTCGCAGAACGTAGGTGTTTGAGATTAGCTAAGGGCGTTTCCAGAACTTGCACATGCCCGCGTGCGGGAAATGAAGACCCGGAACTAATGATCTCTTGCTCCGACTGGTTGGTAAAGTTCGATTGTTGTGACCCACCAAGTGGACAGGGAACAGACGTATCCATGACTGAGTCCTCGCTTCCTGCATCGGATTCTTCTTGAAGGTTGGGCCCAGCAGCTCTGGGATTGTTGTGCATAGATTTAGAGATATGCTCCTCGTTTACATTGTTCTCAAACGGCGAATTCTCCATGGGGAGATCATTGCCGTCTTGGGCTGCGGAAATAACTCGGCTGTCTTGCTGGGCATCGCGCACTGATGTTGAATCGACTTCCTTTGGTTGCTTCTCTTCTCGTGCGTTGCCTGGTTTTGTGATATGTACGCCGTTGCGTTTCATAATTGCCCCCGCCACAGGGCTACTGTCTGCCGGTAGTTGTCGAGGACGGCAAACACGTTCAGGAGAGCTCTCAGACCAGTCCGAGGTCACGGGTTCATCATCGGATTCTGCATTCGTTTGAGCTGTAGGGCAGTTGGTATCTGGTGAAAGTTCACGAGTCTCAGCCCACTCAGACTCGAAGCCCCTTGGTCCTTCCCGTTCACTCAAACGACTTCTCTGTAGCGCAATTTGATTCCACTGGGCTAAAAGTTCAGGTGGTACATGGCCTTTGATGGAATCCCCATGATCAGGTGGCACCCATTGACGAGTGTGCTGTTCAAGCAATGCAACTTGGTTTTTGGGTATCCTAATGTCCCTAGTTCTGATTTCAGTCATACTATGCCAAGGGTCGGTGTAGCTAGAGCTTGAATTCTCAGATGGATGCGTCATTTCAGGTAGCTTTTGCTTCGGTGATGACTGTGACGAATTGAGATTCTCATGATCCTGTCCTTGTTGTACACCTATCTTGCTTGTCTTTTCCCCGTCAATGTTCGTGGTTGGCAATTCATGACCGGCATCGTATCGCTCCTGGAGCGCTGTATGACTATTATGCTGAGCAGGATGTATCAGTTTGGAACCTGAGTCTGACACAGACCTTTCAGTTCCTTCAGCATGAGGAATATCACTGGCGCTTTTAGCAGCATGTGGGCTAGTTTCCCGTACCTCAGTCCTGTTAGGAGAATCCCCGTTGACAGGAATGGCAACCGTTCCACGCTCTCTATTATCTGGCAAATTACTGTCAGCCGGCTTTGTATGAGATTCCAAGTATCCAAGTAGCGCATTCGAAACCGCTGAGCCGCGCTTAGATTGAATTGGGGGCATCATGGATGGTCCTCCCGAATCCACGAAGGATGTCTGAGCCTGGGACTGCAGAAACTGTTGCGAGACATGCTTTTCTGAAACGTGAGTTTGAGACTTCGGAGAGTCATCTAAAGAATATGCCTTTGGCGAAGTTGCAGCTCGGCGGCTCTCCCGAGACTTGATGGTTTCGAAAACTTTCCTCAACAAGCCTCGTATACTTGCACTCTTCTTAACTAATTTGCCTTGTGGCGCGCCTTTGTACTTGCCCCTGTCCCACGCAATACTAAGATTCCTAACGTATAGATGAATTTTCGGAGCAGACATGGCATATTCGAGCACTATTTCATACTCAAGTAGCTGGGCGTAATGATTTAGAGTAACGTCTCTGTTTAATGGACGATCGCCAGCCTCCCTTTCGAGTCCCTCTAAAGACTCTTTTGCTAGCACTGCTTCGATCTGAGTTTTGGAGTCGGTTAAAGTTGCCACATATCTCCCCTCGCTTTCTTCCCACTATAATCAATTGTGAAGCGGTTAGAATATCATATATCTTCAGCGACTGGAAGCTTACATGGTGAATTATAGTGTACTGTGGAGAGCGACGGGCAAAACGAAGATTACTGCCATCGTCCTCGAATTCCGAACTGTCCACCTGCCCCTTGATGTAACGGGAAAGAAAGTCTTCAACCAGTGGCGCAATCCATGCATTTATTGAAATCATTGTGTAGATGCAGAATTCGCGTCAGAATAGAAATCGTCATAGTCTGGTATACAATAATCCAATATAACGCATGACAGTCAGTCAAAGTGCGGGTGAGACTTTGCTTTTAGACGGGTTGATTAGATAGAGAGTGACCATAATATACATCATAGTTCCGAGAACTGCATCATCCACACAAATTGCTATTCATTTTTAGAGCATAAGGGTGAATCGGCATAAAAAGGCTGCTTCCTCATGGATACTAGTCTCTTTGTTCGGACTTGACGCGGTTACAGGCCTAGACGCGCCTCACCGCCCAGTGACCTCACCAGCCACAGCTACCTGCTGCGCCACCACCACTACCACGTCATTGGGCAGCATGTCACGGGCATTTTGGCGGGCCTTGTGCATGGAAAAGAAAAGCATCGATCAATCTTGAATCTGTATCTCACCCCTCAGACGCGTCCGTGCAACTCCTCATATCTCAGCCTAGACTATAACTGATTGAATTTTGTGGTATATTAACAAACCATGCGGGGCCAACTTTCTATGCTTGGATACGCCCGACACAGACTCCAATCAGTTACCTTCACCAGCGATCGAGGCTTCTCCACAGGTAGATGCAACGGACGCATGCGATTATCTACTTTCTACTGAGCCCGGGGGTCATTTACCTACGACGTCTAGCCTTCGACGCTCTGCATATATCATTCTTATAGATACGACAAAGCCTTGATGGCTTCACAGCAGTCTCAAGGGACGTCAAGTCCATCCGCATCATCTATCTTTCTTCCGCTAGGACGCCGGGGCTCTCGGACATCTTTATCAACCCATGCCGAACGGAAGGGCCTAAACGCTGCACTAGACCAGATTCATACGGCAGCTTACCAGTCCGATTCTCTTACCACATTTAACGACTTCACCAATCCGCCCGCTCCCACTTCCGCGACTGAAGAGAAAAGCTTCTCAGGCGAGCTACAAGGAGGCTTGAGTGGGTTATATAGCCGGTTTCGAACTTCGGTGGGCGGGGTCAGGGACATCGTAAGCGGCGTGGGAAGGTCACTAGACAGGTCCTCCACTGAGGACCATGGAATAAAAAGTCCTCCGTCGGAGCGCTCCGTCTCGAAATCTGCTCATGGCTCGACAGCTTCAATACCGGATTCTCAGCAGTACCACCCGGGCTCATCTCAGGGTTCAAGATTACACTCACCAACGTCCATCACTCACCAATCTACGCAAGATGGCTTCTCTTCCCTACTGGCTGGGAAAGGTTCCAGGCTTTCGTCGAAAACTGCGAGTATATCCTCAAAGGCCTCTGTCTCGCCCTCACCCGCGATGAAATCTCCTGTTGTGCCGTTGCCCAAAAGTACGACTAGTTCGGTAGCTGTAGACCCGACAGTTACTGAGCTTCATGTCAACGCTATCAAGGAACCTCATAACTCGAGCAACAACTCCGTAAATCCCACCTCTCACAGCTTTCAATCGATCGATTCAGTTAGCACAGACAAAGAAGATGGCCCTCTCACTGCATCTATAAGCTCGTCAGGGTGGGGCCAACGAATATCACATTCCCCGGTCTTGCAGGCGAAGGCCCAGCACTTCCCGTTTGAAGGCTCGGGCACTTCAGATGTTAGCAGGTCATCTACAATGACCAGTCAGGTCCCCGATAGTTTTAAGAGGTCAGATAGCCAAGTCACTCATGATTTAGATACATCATTACCTGGCCCGGTGCGAAAAGCGAGGCATTCAGTCGAAGGAGTACATGTTGGGACAGAGAGAATCAGGTCGAATTCGGGGGCTTCGTTCAATCCAGATAAATCTGTTGCTGCTCCAGTTTCTGCACCGAGTAATGTGTCTCAATTCTCCGGTAACACTGACAACTCGTTTTCTGATAATCAACCTCCATCTACTGCTACGACACCTATACCATTGGTAGAAAGGGAGGTCCCGCCGAAAGAATCAAAAAAGGCACTTGTCAAGAATAAGCCCAAGGAAAGACTTCTTCTTCCCAGCTCGAGCCGCTTACCGGGATATGTGGCTTCTCAAGCCTCCCCAAGCGATACATCGATGGGCTCTGCTGCTATTACTCCGCTGGGCACAGCGGTTGACATCGGCCCTAGTCAGGATGGGCGTAGCTGGCGTTCTCATGCGACTGGTGATGGTGTTATGTCACAACTCCGGAGTAAACTGCTCAGTAAAGATTTCTGGATGAGAGATGAGAACGCAAAGGACTGCTTCCATTGCGGCGAGCCTTTCTCTACATTCCGACGCAAACACCACTGTCGGACCTGCGGCCAAATTTTCGACTCGAAATGCACACTTCTAATCCCTGGAGACAGATTCGGTCAACCGGGCACTATACGCGTCTGCAAGCCGTGTGAAGCTATGATTAACGGGCATGAAGATGATTCCTCGGAGTTCTCAGATAGCGAACAGAGCCCGGTTGTGGTCAATCCTCGAGTTTCCGATCTAGGCTTGGGAAGTTACCCACGTCCCACGGCCGACGACGATGATACGTCTTCTATAGTCTCGCAATCGATAGACCAAGTCATGAAAACTCCAACGATGGCCATCCCGGCAACAAGACGTGCTGGTGAAGGCCATAATCGCCGGTCGGCTGTCCTAGAGATCAGCCCAGATCGGCCATTAGCAAGGCCAACATCCTCAAGATCGCTCAAGTCATCGCTCAGTGGGCGGACTCATTCAATGGGTCATAAGCGCCATCACTCTCGTCAGCAGTTCATTCGAAACTTCAAGCCTTATCATGACGACCGAGCCCCCTTCCAGAGGCGGCATGTAGAGGACACTGCTCTTGAATCACGACTACCTGCGTTCCACAAGGACAACATCATCGACCCGGATCTGGCACAGTACCTCTCTGATGATGCCTCGAGTGGCGACGAGCAGCCAAGCCTGCTATCAGCCGTATCAGAAGGGTCATTGTCTAAAAGCGGTGGTGACAATGAAAGAACAACGTTTGGAGGGTTTCTCGCTGCCATGAAAAAAGGCAGATCTGCATTTGGGGACAGGAGCCTTGCAAACTACAGCCATGTCGGTCGCGAATTAGATGAGGGTAGCATCAGCAGCTCGAGAGCAGTGAACCTTCCTCGTCCTCGCCGGCGTAATCTTAGCGTTGCGAGCAGTGTCCACCAACGCCCCTCACCCAGAGCATCCAAAGACAGTGTTTTCAACCAGCAGGACTCTGCAACCGCTGCCCATGTATTCCCTACTGGGGTAACTTCTAGCGGGTTTAAGATGACACGAAGCTCGTCTATGAGAGGAGCCGGTGCTCCGCCGGTAGAGTTAAATAAGGCTAGCCTACAACATGTTCGCAAGCTCCTCCGGCAACTTCTGAAAGATGCTTCGATACCTCATGTCCAGAGCTGGGAAACTGCTCTGCTTCCCATACTCCTAAAAGCAGCGGATGAGGTCGATCCGGACGTTCAAGGTGGTGACGATATGGATATTCGTCACTATGTAAAACTCAAAAAGATCTTGGGCGGTCGGCCTGGAGATACCTCCTATGTATCCGGCTTAGTTTTTACAAAAAACCTTGCGCTCAAAAGCATGTCTAGGTGCATTCCGCAGCCGAAGATACTGATAATTGCTTTTCCACTTGAATATGCCCGTCATCAGCAACATTTCATGAGCTTGGAGCCTGTCATTCGCCAGGAGCGTGAGTTCCTCGAGAATTTAGTAAGCAGAATAGCTGCTCTTCGGCCTAACCTTCTGCTGGTTGAGAAGAATGTCTCTGGGCTAGCTCTAGAGCTACTGGACAGAGCCAAGATTGCAACGGCATACAATGTCAAGTCTTCTGTCCTTGAAGCTGTATCCCGATGCACCCAAACTAGGATAATCACTTCTATGGATAAACTTGTGACCACTCCTGTGACTAGCGAATGTGGTAGTTTCGATGTCAAAACCTATGTTTACAACGGACGCAAAAAAACATACATGTACTTGTCCGGCTGCCGCAAAGAGCTCGGGTGTACAATTGTTCTTCGTGGTGGTGATAGTGAAGTGCTCTCAAAGGTGAAACGGATAACTGAGTTCATGACCTATGTTGTTTACAACCTTAGGTTGGAAACTTGTTTGATGAGAGATGAGTTCGCTCAGATGCCGGCGTCATCCGACATTGAAGCCGGCAGGGAGGCAATTGACGCCGCACGCTCGAGCGTCTTAACTACAGCAAATAAATGTGGGGAGAAATCAGGTTCACCTCCATCAAGCCCGCAGCAGGATTCGAATGAAAAGAATGATGGATCTATCGCAGAGAAATCTACTGTTGCCAGCGAGGTCACAGAAGTGCCTGATGACGTTCCCATGCCGACTTATTATCAAGACTTTGTGCATGATAGTGAGGTAAAGATCCTCTCTGCCTCTCCGTTCGTCAAGTTTGAGCCCCCTTATCTGCTTAAACGCGCAAGAGAAATGGAACGGAGACTAGCCTACTTGAAACGTCTGCGGGACCAGAACCTTGACTTTGACCCATCATTAGATGAAAAAACTAGGTCACAAAAGTTCGTTCTTGTAACTCCTGAAATGGTCCACGAATCACCTCAGGACGCTTCCCCGAAAGTAAAAGAGGTTTTGCATGCGGCTCATGACGCCGAATATGACAGAGCCCTGCATAACTATCAAACTCAGAAACGTCAATGGGAAGCCTATATTGCTGGAGCAGCGGGCGTTTTTGACCCATATTCACATCAGAATATAGTCGTTCTCTTCAGTCTTGTCTGCACTACGTCATCAATCCCCTGTTCAGGCCCGGATCTTCTTGCTTTGGAATACTATAACGAGCATGGTGATGACGCGATGTTTGAACCCGATTGTGCGCTTGGCCAATATGTGGAGGATATATGCCTCAATGCCAACGCCATTTGCAACGTAAATGGTTGTGAGAAGCGGATGTTTGAACATCACCGTCAGTACGTACACGGAGAAGCCCAAATAAGCGTGTTCATTCAACCGTATCCTTCGAAACTCCGCGGTCTTCAGGACACAATTCTGATGTGGAGTGCCTGTAAAATATGTGGGAATGAAACCCAGGTTTTCCCTATGTCTGAGAGTACGTGGAAGTATTCGTTTGGGAAATATTTGGAGCTCTCCTTTTGGAGCAAGAACCTTCATGCCCGGGCTGGCGTCTGTCCACACGATTTGCAGCGTGATCACCTCCGCTACTTCGGCTTCAAAGATGTTGCCTTACGCATCCACTACGACCCCATCAATCTACTTGAGATCATCGTTCCAAGGACACGGGTTACGTGGAAAGTGGACAACGATCTAAAGCTCAGGAATGACATTTATCTCAAGATTGAACAGCGTCTGAACAAGTTCATGCTCTCTGTCAAAGCGCGCTTGAAAGGCATTAATGTTGAAAGTGTCATTCCAAAGCTGGCAGAAGATTGCAAGCGAGAAGTTGAGGCCCTAACCAAAAAGGCTAACGAAGATCATGCCGCTCTGATCAAACAATTGCAAGACAAGTATATCAACTCCCGTTATTGGGAGATCACACCTTTGAACGAAGTGGCACGTTTTGCTCAGGAGAAAGTTGTTGAATGGGATACCGCATTTGCGGAATTCGAAAAGAACTTCTTTCCTTCCGAGAAGGATATTAGGAGGCTGGCAACATTGCAGTTGAAGAAAATATTCTTGGATAAGGATGCATCTGTTACTTCTCTTACTTCAACTGAAGAGGCCCTGGTTACCCCTACGGAACCTGAGAGTGAGAATACTGAAGAACCGGAAAAGCCACGTCCGATGCGTCGCATGACTTTGTCTCCGGAGAAGGCGCAAGATGTCCTAGTATCTGTTGTTGAAGAACACTCGGGCAAAGAGCAGAAAGCTGACGGCCAAGATAACGGCTCCGCGAAGGTTGAAGAAACTGATGCACACAGCCCCACACCTGCACCAGAGGAAAGGCTATCATCTTCTCCTGCAGACGAAGCCATGGCGAAAAAAGAAGTGCAGCACCTGGACCTAGCGTTGCCTTCAACCCAACATGAACAGACACTCGTGGATATGAATGCGCAGAGCACGGTGGGTAAACCTGAATCAGAACCATTAGCAATCGATTCGAGTAAAGGCGCTCTGGAGGCCATTATTCCCGAGCAAGGAGACTCCCAGGCGCTAAGCCAGCGGGACTATGATACTGAAAAACCAATACACTCTCCCAATTCTTCTCCAAACCAATACCGTTCAGCAATTCCACGGCCAGCCGAGGGTGCTACTAGGCGCAATGCAAAGGCAACTTCTCCACCCCTGTTCCGTGCTCAGTCACAGCCAGTGCAGTTCCAGAAGGAAACTGTGTATGACAACAGTCCCCTGAAAGGGTTCAGGATTAACACTGGGAGAATTGGCGGTCGCGACGGTGCTGTTAGCCCCCCTCCTTATGAAGTGAGGTTCAAGGGCCCAGACAAAAAGCTATCAGAACGGTTCGGTCTTAATGCCTTCCGAAACGGAAGACTCACGCCCGGCCCATCTTTGATACCTCGTTCAATACCGACAAGAAAGGGTCACCCGCGTGTTTCTTCTCTGGCCAAGCACTTCGAGCAATTGAGCCGAGAGTTCGAAAAGGAGCGACAACGTGAAAGAGCCCAGAGAGCCGCCAAGCGTTCACAATCTCGTGCATTTCCGCTTGCAAGTTCAAAGCCGATTGTGGAGGTGTACAAAAATGTTAGGGAAGCAGTTGAGGAACGAGAGCCTTCGGGTGAAGGGGAGGACCTCCTCTCATCCGCATCGCGGACTTCCATAGACGACTCAAGCAAAGACGGCGAAGCACTCCCGGCAAGACCGTTGCAAGAAGGACAAAGAAAAGATCTTACTTCGCAGGAGCCTCCAACCACGCCAGTGGAAGCTGACAGCCTCATTCAAAGTACGGATCCAATCTTTTCGGAAGGCGAAGCAGAGGAGGTACATAGCGATGAGGATCGCTCTTCAGTGAATGGGCTACAAGTCACAGATTCAAATGAAGAACTACCCAAGATGTCACCGGAAGATGAACAGCTGGACCTGAAAGAGTTCCCAAAACACGAAAGAAGCACGCTTCTGAAACTGCTAACAAACTTCTGGTCGGAGCGTTCTGCCAGTGGATGGACTCCCCTCGAATATCCATTAACCATGTCCGACCATGTTTTTGCAGATTGCGATATTATCGTACGCGAGGATGAACCGAGCTCGCTCATTGCCTTCGCTTTAGACTCTCACGATTATAAGGAAAAGCTAGCGAGCATCCAGAAACGCTATGAGGAGCTCGATGAGAAAGACACGGATCTGGGGGAAGGACCAGATGCGATGAATGAAGCACGGGTTGAGCATGCTCTTTTGAGATCTACGGGGACGCACCTCAAGTATCAGTTCCAGGAAGGTCAGGCAAAAATGCTTTGCAAGGTGTTTTACGCTGAACAGTTCGATGCTTTGAGGAAGAAGTGCGGAATTGCCGAGCGTATTGTAGAATCACTATCCCGATGTGCAAAATGGGATTCAAAGGGAGGGAAAACAAAATCCATTTTCTTGAAGACGCTGGACGATCGGTTCATTCTGAAATCGCTGTCGACTATCGAGACCCAGGCTTTCCTCAAGTTTGCTCCAGCGTATTTCCAGATCATGTCTGAAGCACTATTCCATGAGTTACCGTCTGCGATCGCCAAGATGTTCGGATTCTACCAAGTGATAATCAAGAATCCTGCCACAGGCACCGAGTTTAACTGGTTTCTTTTATTAATGGAAAACCTGTTCTACGACCGCGTTCCGACGCGGATTTTCGACCTCAAGGGCTCGATGAGGAATCGCAAGGTACAGAGCACCGGGGAACGCAACGAGGTCCTGCTTGATGAGAACATGGTGGATTTCATCTACGAGACACCGCTCTTCACCCGAGAGCACTCTAAAAAGCTTCTGAGCCAAAGTGTTTGGAACGACACTCTCTTCCTGGGCCGTCAAAATGTCATGGATTATTCACTTATGATTGCTATTGACGAGAGCCGGTCGGAGTTGGTAGTCGGTGTTATCGACTGCATCCGTACCTATACGTGGGACAAGAAATTAGAATCATGGATCAAGGACCGTGGATTCGCCGGTGGTGGTAAGAACCGGCCCACTGTGACCAGTCCCAAGGAATACAAGAGTCGGTTCAGGGAAGCAATGGCCCGATACGTTCTTCAAGCACCAAGGTTAGTCAGTCCTCGTAAGATTTACATGGATTTAGTTCGCTGATGATACCTCCAGCTGTTGGAGTCAATTCCAACAGCCCCAGATGTATCGGTACACTCCGGTAGAGCAACCTCCAGGCCAGGCATACCATGCGTTGGATGGCGACACTGCCGAAGGAAATGAATCAGGTGGTTCCTAAAGGACTATCTAGCTTGATCTCTATGATGACGATGAAAGTATATGATTTTTATGACACGATCCATTAATTCCTTATGAAGATAGCGACATAGCGAAGGCGTTCACGGCATCAGCATAGCGAACTGCGCATACTCCCCTTTTGGAGGTTCCTTTTTGAGCATTCCCCTATGATTATCAATCCCGAGATGTATTAATCTAATGTATTGACTGGGGCTGTATTATGAAAAACGGCGTTGTGCACTTGTGTTTCAGTGTCTTCATACCAATCCCATGTATCTATCTATCTATGCCAAGTCCACGTGAAAGCTGAAAACAGTCCCGGTTGAACCTCCAGTATTTTCCAAAGTTTTGAACGACGAAACCAAAGAAAAAGGCAAGAAAAGAGAACCCACCCAGATGGCAATGCCCAGACCATATTACGTACATGGCTAGTGATCGATGCTTATACTCGTTCCGTTTCACCGACCACCGTCCTCCCGAAAATCTCGGCAGAATTCGGGACACTTCGGGAATTTGATTTGCTCTGCACACCATTCCAATGCATATGCTTCGGGGGAGTATATCTTTTCCCTTCCCTGTACCTTTCTTTTTTTTCCCCCCTTTCTTTCTTTCTTATCTGATCCTTCGCTTTCTGTACTCTAGGGTAGAGACAGTTTCGAGGGTTGTTTCTCAAATGTTATGAGACAGGATCAATGTCCTTTTTTAAAAGGTCCGCTACCATACATCCTTGGCAATGAGACATGCAAGTCTTCTATGAGGCATTTGCATTTACTGCAGCCTCGGTAGAGGGTATTCCCCGCATTCATTTTTTTTTTTATTTTCTTTTTCGGTTCTTGTTAAGAGGGGAAGATCGCGCTCTTCCTTTCTACTTCTTCTTTCTCCCTATCCTTCGAGGAGAATGATTTGCTCCCTCAATCGCCTTGCTATGTACGGGGTATCTGGCTCTTGACCTACGGAACCAAAACCCATACCTGGAATGTGACTAACCTACAGTGACTCGAGACTTTTCTCCGTCTTAACCTAACGTGGATCCTGTTCCTCGAACTCAATTGACGAATCTGATTATTATGAATGTGAACATGAAGATCATTAATCTAGCTTTTGATCGCAAGAAACCACCAAAAAGCAGGCAGGCTAACTAACGCCAACTCAAGATGAATACAGATTATGTCCTGAAGGTGATTCTCCTCGTGTGCGCTTCCAGACCGAATGGGACAGATAAGAGCACACGGCCATTCACCTGACACCACCGCCAAGCTACACCCTCCCGACTAATGAATCTCGCATGGAAGGATTCGGGGTACAGGGGATCACTTTGAAGTGGGCGGAGCTTTCCGCTCGTCGAACTTAGCCGAGACCCGTTTACGACTCTGAGGTCACACCCTCGTCGCTACTTACCTACCCAGTTGCTGTCGTTACCACGTCATGCACCAAGGGTGATACTGCTGTCTGGATTTACTCAATCAGACCAAGGTTCTCCTCAGCTGGGACCACACGGACGGTGTTGGTGTGGCCCTGGCCTCCGCGCCAACCCTGGACACAGACAATGTTGTCTCCCTTGTTGATGATACCGAGCTTGATACCGTGGGAGATAGCCCACTTGAGACGGCGGTCAACGTCCTCCTGCCAGATCTTGACGTTGAAGTCGGGCTTGTTCTCGGGGAAGAGGAAGGGCCAGACACCACGGTAGAGGTGAGAATACTAAGACAGACCGGTCAGCGCAATTCATGACGATAGATGATATACATAATAGGCAACTTACCCTCGAAGCTCTAGGGTTACGGGTGACCATCAGGATGGGGCACACAGGGCGGTACTTGGAAAGAAGGCGAGCAGTGTTACCACTTCACCAGCCAATTAGCTAACACGTCCAATTCGACGGGAGCAAGCGATACGTACCTGGTGGTCAAGACAACAATGGCACCGGCGTTAAGCTCAAGACTGGCGCTAACGGCAGCCATGGCGATGGACTCCACAGTATCAGTGGGGCGGGGAGCGAGGTTGCGCAACTCGTCAAAGACATTGAAGTGGGGAATGGCAACCTCGGCGAGCAAACAGGTCTCGCTCATCATCTTAACAGCCTCACAAGGGTATGAGCCCTTAGCGGTCTCACCAGAAAGCATGACACAGTCGGCTCCGTCAAGAACAGCGTTAGCGACATCGGACACCTCGGCACGAGTGGGGCGAGGGTTGTATGTCATGGACTCGAGCATTTGAGTGGCACAGATGACAGGCTTGCCCTTGATGTTGCACTTGGCGATCATCATCTTCTGAGCGATGAAGACCTTGGGGGCGGGGATTTCGATACCAAGATCACCACGGGCGACCATAACACCGTCAGTCTCCTCGAGAATCTCGTCGAAGTTGTTGACACCCTGCTGGTTCTCAATCTTGGCGATGATCTGAATCTCCTTACCCTCTTCACCCAACACGTCACGAATGTGGCGGATGTCACTTCCCCGACGAATGAACGAGGCAAAGATCATGTCGACGCCGTTCTTGACACCGAACTTGAGATCACTGATATCCTTCTCGGAAAGGGCGGGAAGGTCAACATCGGTGCCGGGCAGGTTAACACCCTTGCGAGAGGAGATGTTGCCATTGTTAAGACACTTGACGCGCAGGGTCTTGTCGTCAACGACCTCCAGAACCTGGAAGGAGAGGATACCATCGTCGACATAGATGAGCTTTCCGGGAGCGATCACATTGGTAATGTTCTTATAGTCCAGGTACCTAACAATTACCTTGTTAGTCTGAACAAGCCGGGCTTCCTACCAAGCCATTCACGGATTGGTCTGGAGAATCGATATGAAGACTCACATGTTCTGGTCGTCGCTAGCATTAGCGTACTTCTCATCAGTGGTGATGTTGAGCTCGTGACCCTCCTTGATGGGGATATCCTTATCATCGGTAGTGTTTCCAGTACGGATTTCAGGTCCTTTCTGCAATGCCTGTTAGTATTGTTTAACCCTGAAAAAGCTCCGGTCCAGACTTACGGTATCAAGAGCAATGGCGAGGGGACGTCCGGTCTGGACTCTGGCGGCCTCACGGGCGTTGTCGATAACGGACTGGTGGTACTGTGGTGAAAGTTAGCAAACAAGACCTACGACGAAAAGACAGAACCCCGCGGACAGTGCTCAGCTCACCTCATACGAACCGTGGGAGAAGTTCATACGAACAACATTGAGACCGGCTATTGAATCGTTGTCAGCTAAAGAAATTATGGGGATCATCGGACTTCGCCGTACATCTGCGGAGAGCGTTGATCTTCTCCACCGAGTTGGTCTTAGGGCCTGCAATCAGAAAAGAACGTTAGCACCATCCATACGAATTACTGGCACCTGGTATAGGGTGAGGGGAGGACAAGGAGCCCTGAGCGTTTTATGGTAAACACATACCAATGGTGCCAATGATGGAGGTGCGGCGGAAGTTCTTCGCGGGCACCATCTCCGTGTTCAGCTTGGAGTGCCACTCCAGCTTCATACGGTTGCTCAAATGGTCGAGAGAACTGCTGGCGGCCATTTTGAAAGCTTCTCTGTCTACACTAGAAGGATGAAGAGGAGAAGATGGTTTGGGGGGGAGAGGAAGTTGTGATGTGGATGAATGGAAGAATTGGGGGGGGAAGAGGGGGGGGATGGGCGATAAAAAAAGATCGGAGAGGTTGGCCAGAGAAAGAGAGCCGGTGAGCGAGGGGCTGCTTTGGGTTTGGTTTGATTTGCGGGAGTGGGTGTGTGCCCGGGAGGGAAAATGTTGTTGGCCGCTTTCTCATTTGAGAGAGGTTGCCCACTACAGTATCTCCGGTCGGTTCCCCGCGGCTGCCACAACTCTTGGGATTTTTTCCTTATTTCTTTTTCTCCCTTTTTACAATGGATCGGCTGCCAGTAATTATTATTACCTTCACTAATTATTCATCCGATATCTATGTCAACTTTTGGTCACCCACGCAAAACAAATGATGTCGGAGGTCCGAAAGAGGAAGGAAACCAAGAACCTCCATCTACTGCAGTGCCATCTGGCAATAGTTTCCCACACCCCACTTACAGGGCAGACCAAACTCACCCATTATTGCCTTAATCCACCTATGTACGGCGTCCCACCCTCTATCTATATGATGTGTACTATCACGGTGGCTCAATGCCACATGATGAGTATACCCTGTAATATCTCAAACGATCCTCGACGTCAGGCCACTTTCCCCATAGAATACGAAATAATAACGTCGTGAAGTATACTCGACAAAAGTTATTGTTTCAAACAAACAAACAAGTACCTTATGACCCTCGGATTGTCTGACTCGGGAAGAGGAATCTCCTTTCAGGGACACCGGAGACACCGAGTACATACTGAGATCCATGCCAACCGGACTAGTACTACTAGTAGACTCCTCCGTGCCAAGGCTCATGGCATGCAGCGAGGAGTTGTCAAGTCCGAGATAGTGGGACTAAGGCAGCCAAACGAGATAAGCATAAACAACATACTCCGTAGCATAATTATATATACTGCAGCATGACTAATCCCTTGTCCGCATAACTATCCTCTAGCTACTTGTGTGCAAGCGCAAGCTCCAGATACAGCCAGCCACACCCCCAGCCACATCCCCAGCCTCCTGGCTCCCATTTGACCTATCATCACTCGCCCACGTCATGTGAAAAGGCACGTGAGCCAGCTCACCTCCCCGAGGCTGTCCTCGCGGGGAGTATCTCTTCTTTCTTCCTACATATTATCAGTCAACCTTACCTTTTCAGCTCCTAATCTTGGAGTCACACAGATCGTACATACCACGAGCTTTACTTGGTCCTCTATACCCGGTGTGGACAAGTCCAGTTTCATCATCAAGTCTTGATATGGTCACCATGGTACATTTCTTGCTCCCCGATAGCTCTCTGCTAGCATTTGACTAGCTACCGGAGTATTGACTGTTTTTTCCCTGGAAATACCTGCTGATCGACGACCGTCTTAGTTCGGCCGACTCACCCACTACGCTTTTGACGCTGTCCTCTGTAGGCTCTTCTCTGTTCATTGTTATCTATGGTCAACAGATATTAATGGTCACCTAGTCTCCGCCTTTTTGGCAGGTGTGAAGCGTTCGACTGGTCTTACGTAAATACACCCTTCCTACGCATGTTTTGTCTGTTCCTGTAGCCTGTCGACATGAAACAGTGGTTATGGGTTACGACTTTTCCACCGATTGCTGGAATGTCGGCTAACTCTGTCACCCCGCGCCCCTTCGGGGGAACCGCGTGGGGATCTTCACAGCCCCAGTCTCGACTCCGACAAAATCACCGACAACAAAGACTTCAAGAAATGGATCGATAGCTACCTCGGCGTTGGCGAGTGGGTGATGGATCAGTCCGTTGCCGTCCTGGGTTCCACCAGCTATTTCGAGCGCAGGCGGTGAATTATATACCCCGGGTTATCCGGATAAATCGGAGCGACGCTTTGGGTGGGGATTGAATTGATACCGAGGCGCGCTCTGGGTTTTCCCTAAGTCAGCCTGGGAATCGAGTTCGCCAGAAGAATAAATAGGAGGACATACATTATTACCCGCTTGGGACATCATGTCGAGAGAGTGCGTGTCTTGTAAAAAAATATCAAGAGAGCCGTCGTGACTGGTATTTTGGCGTCCTGCATAGCGGCTTGGATTACGATTGATGATTACCTTGTCCTTTATCAGGTCCGGTATTGGGGACCGTGGCGTTAGGACTCTCACCTTGACTGTATATCTTGGTTTCAGTTTGGTATTATATTCGCTTTACATGAGTTCCCATTCTGCTCTCCCGAGTATACTCGCTTGTACATAAGGTTGCCGGCCCTGGTACTTCAAGCTGCCTTGTCTCCACGCGCTGTCCGGGGAATGATATGCTTTTCCCCCTTACCTTGCAGTGTGTCCGCTTAGTCTACGGGCTCGGACAGCTTTCATACAGCTCGTGTGGGTCTAGCAGGCGATACTAAGTAACAAAATAGTGTCGCAGGGCGTGGGTTGGAACCGCCAGTATAGGGATCCTTGGATTCGTGGTTCCCATCACGGTTCTTCAATTTTACCATCCCTGGTTGGTCTCCCGTGCACGGACCCCACGAGGTATAGTTCGGAAGCCGCCTTAATCAACCTGGAGGTTCACTCAAGTCATCAGAATTGGCCTAATACGTGTCCACCAAGGGTGTTTTAACGCGCCAGCCATGGTTATGTCATCTAGACAGTGTGTACACAACCGCCATACATGTATTTGAATCATTATCTCTCAAGGAGGAGAGCAAATAATAGGCACGAATCGTTACATCGTAAGGATCATCACACATCCGCTCATATCCGAATAAGTCCGTCTATGTCGAGGCGGCGGAAATACGAGATATGCCCCATGGTCTCCCAATAGTGAGCTATACAATCAGGTGATATGAGAATGAGTTGCGAGGCGATGAATGAATCTAAGTTTCAAGTCAAAACATGCTACAACAGGGCATGCAATTCGGTTCAGCTTACCGTCTCTAAACCCGATACCCGCTACATGTCCTCGACTACGCACAATCCTCGCCCCTCGGAAGAGCGATTCATCTGCGACACGGACAAAACCCTTAGGCCCGATATCATCCGAAATGAATGAGAGCTCGCCTCGAGGGACATTGGGGTCTCCGGTTAGTTTGATAGCCTCGAGGCTACCTTTCTGGATAATGCCATCATGAAGGAACTCCGACTCGCCCTCCTCGGGCGTATCGTCAGGCCCTTCTTCACTGTCTCGTTGCAAGAAAAGCATGAATTCACATCCGTGAGCGGAGTAGTCTCCAATCCATATACCCTGGTAGGGCTTTTGCCTGGTAGGCGTATATAGGTGTGGATCAAGTGTCGCATAGGTCGATAAGGTCTCGCTTCGGCCGGCAGCAAACATCGGCATACCCAGACGGAAATGCGCCCATCTTCTAATGCGAAATGCATCTTCCGACATTATTTCCAGAAGTCCAGTATTACGCTCCCATTCTGAGCCATGCGGTTCGGTGCTCCGAGATACGCGATTTCGACTGGGTACAATGGGTGGCGGCCATTGCTTATATGGGTCGGGATCTGAAGGAGGCCCCTTGGGGCAAAATGACAAGGAATTAAAGACCTGCTGTGATTCCAACGGCAAGGGCATGCGGATTTCTCCGCGCAGATACTGCCGTTCACCATCATGGTTCCTCAAGAGTAATATAGGACTGTCTAGCCAAAGGCTAGGTTTCGGATGAAAGGTTTGGATGATAACGTCTGGATTCCATTCCCAAATCTGGAACTTGTGTGAGGGTGAACGCCGTTCTGCAATAACCCGATACGCTTCGATAACGCCTCGACGGTGATCGTAACGGGCCAGGATTAGATTGCCCGTGTGCTCAGTATCTGAAAACCAGATCTTTTTCTGGGGGATGAACCAGCAAGGATGGTACGCGATATAGAGGCTGCGAAAGGAGTCAAATGGTCCCGGGTCGTGAATTTTCTCCGGCAGGTAGGAGTTGACCACGTTGGCCCATAGCAGATCGTTAGCCGTGTGTTCGGCCAAACAACGACAGGTGGCCGACACACGAACGAGGTCTTGTGCCGAAAGATAAGATAGTACAGAATGTAAAAGTTCGGTCGGGAGCTGTAACAAGGGCGACTCTATGTTCTGGGTTGTCTTGGTGCTCATCCGCATGTCGGGAAAGACTTCATCGTCGTTGACCTCTTGCACTGTGGGTATGTTGCCCATCTTCTCCAGGGTCAGACTCGTACTAGAATTCGAATCCATGAGGGATGAACAGCCATGGGAAGGTCCGTCGGATGGAGAAAGAAGAACGTTTGTAGCGAACAAAGTCAAGCACTAGGTCGAATTATGAAAGGCGAATCAACTATCAAGGGGGGCTGTTGACAGGAGGAATGGAGTAAGGGGAGTATGAAAGATAAGGGATCGGCATGGATCCGGAGTTCGGTTGCTTTGCTGGTTTGTTAAAGTTACTCTAAATTCTTGGGGGTGGGCGGACAGATGACATCACTGGGGAACCGCATGACATGAGGGGGAAATAAAATACGTACAGAGTAGGTACATTTAAAATACAAACTGTGTAAAGCTGTGAGGATTTATCTTATCTTCCCACCTACATCTACTACATGTTTGTGAGTGTGAACGTTTTATCCGCGGTTGTGTGACTTCTCATTACACCTTCTAGCCACATAGATTGATATTTGATAAATAAAAAGCACTAGTGTAAGTTTGAAAATGCTATACCTGCTGTAGGGTTAAATAAATATAATTGGTTTGAAGCTGCTAGATGCTGACCTAATAGCCAATAATACTTAGCCTTGGCAACAACATGGAAATGATCTTTCAAACTTACATTAGCGTATACGCAAAAATGAATATCATTCTACGTGGCCAGAAGTGGTAGTTGGTTAGTCTTCCCGCGTGCGGGTATTCTGCTATCTTACCTTATCTTACTAACCCCCAGCAACGCGCTGCTATAGCCTGACGGCGTTGCTGGCGGATACTTCTTATTGTGCAGCTGAGCGAAGCGAAGCTAGCAACATGCGGAGTACTCCGTACAGGACGTGTTTTCACCTTCTACATTCTGATTGGTTGAGGTTTTGGCCATCCATCTAGCTTTTCATTGGTTGAACATTCATCCGGGACATTACTGGCTGCTTTATCTTACTTAATCATTCTAGAAATGCGCTGCATTGCCTAGATTCCTAGGTCATCTAAATCGATTGTATGGCCTAGTTCTCTCGATCATTTGACCGTTACGCGCTGTGTTGCTTAGATTCCTAGATCATTTTAATACGCTGCAATGCCTAGGTTTCTAGATCTTTTGAATCGATTGCCCTGCCTATTTAGATAAGGTAGGCAATTGATTTAGGTAATTTTAGTAATTTAGGTACGGTAGTGTAATCGAAGGTCATGTGCTTCCTCCGCTGCGAGTTTAGTCTCATTTAATTTAGTTTAGCTTCTTATCAAGGGTGGGAGGCCGCACCAGCGGCCTAGACTCCTAGTAGGTATGTATGTATGTAAATCAACGATGAATTACGAGGAGATTCCCTGAGCTTTCCTCAAACATAGTACCAGTAGATACTATAGTGCTAATAGCTCAGGAGCTCAATGAACAACAAATGCAATCATATCAATTCTATAGAACATCTGACAGGAATGTCAACCTCCGGCAGAGTTTGGTCACCTGATGCCAGGGTTGTTTACGTCTTCCCAATCGGGAAATAAGAATGGATCCATCAACGCGTATGGAAGTGCGGAAGGCACGAATGAGTTCCTTCCTTACTTGGGGCTCGCAGTAGTTGAAAGCATCGATTGTTTGTTATTGATTCACATCTCCAGGGACACCGGCACCGACACCATCTTAATAAAAGCACTTGCGAACTAAGTATTTATATAACTGTTCCAATTCCCTGCATACATACACACAACAAAATACTAGATTAAACAAGGACCACCATGAACACCAGAAGTACGCGGAGAAAGAGAAGTATCAGTTCATTCTCTAATTCAGAGCCCCGCACTTCCTCCTCATGCAGGAACCCTCGTGTGCCTGGGGGCACTACTGGGGTCTCATCTTGCGAAACACCCCGCCAACCAACAAAAAGAGTTCGTTTCTCAGATCCGGGTCCGCGGCTGGAAGGGAACTGCCCTGGATGCTCTACAGGCCTCACCCCGGCAATGATTCGCACATCGTTCGGAGAGCCCGATGATCCCACAGATGGCATCGACTGCACCCCAAGCCGCCGGTTGCGCCGGCGCTCAACCCCACTTCCGCGGTCACGTCGTTCGCTGGATTCTGTGCTGCCCAATGATGGATCTAAGTCAAAGACAGTGGTGCAGTTTACGCCTCTACGGCAAATTTTGGACTCCCGGACTCAACGGAGAATCCGGCGACTGGGCCTGAGTAATGAGATTAACAAATTTGAACGAGAGAAGCGGGAGTCCGCGCATTACCAAAAGTCCCTGCAAGCTCTGCTGCAAGAAAGAGACACATTGAAGCAAGAGCTGGAGTTGGCAAAACGGAACAGTGGAACTCCAGAACGCCATTCACCCAGTAAGGAGATTCTGGGGCTTTCCCCTCAGTCTAAGTCAGAGCATCTAGAGTCCCAGAACAGCCAGCTGAGGCAAGAGATCTCGTTCTCCTCCGTTGAAAACACCGAGGATCAATCAGATGGCGCTGATACCGAAGGCGACACAATCATCATGGGCAGTGGGTTTGAGGGGGACACGGTTCTTATGTCTAATTCTCCAATCATGCGTGGCTTACAGCTTCCTCGATCATCTCCAGATGATTTCTCTCATCTGAGCCTCCCAGACCCCAGTACAGATGCGTCAGTTCAAACGTCTCTGTCTGAACATGACCAAGGCGCTGAGCTCCTTGCTTTGTCGCTGGACTTGGAGGCTGCTAGAAAGGAGAAACAGGATTTATTCAACGCATGGCGCACGAGGCTTGCTTCCTTCCCGGGAGCTGCGGCTGAATCTTGCCTCCAGCGGTCCTCCCCCCCGCCAGACTTCTTCGATCAAATTTTGCCTACACTAACAGGGGCTCTCACCAGCGCTTCAGACGCTATCGGTGCATTGGACGCTGTCAAACAGGAGCTTTCTGGTCTAGGGTTCCCCGGTAACAGCACGGACGATATTATTTCGGGAATGCGTAGTCACTTCCGATCAGCACGCTTACAGCTGGAGCGCGCAGTCCCTGGGGAAACGCCCAGCTCAAGCTTAGATAACGGAAGTGCAACTCTCAGCGCGCTTGTGAGGCGGGTCGAGCTGCTCGTCAAAAGCTTGAGTGAAGAGCGCACTCGGCACGAAGGATCTGTTGGGCGAGAGCGGGCATTGCGCGGCCAATTTGATACCCTGTTGATCCGCTATGAGACTGCATCACAGAAAATAAGCGATCTTGAAGAATCTATTGCATCTTCCGCAGGAGATATGCTCCACACGAGAATGCGGATGCAGGAGCTTGAGCGTGAAGGGAATGAGCAAGCCCTAGGGATTGAGAGATTGAATGAAGCTCTTAGCAAATACCGCGTAGAGGTCAAGAGCCTTGAGAAACTTGTGACGGAACTCGAACAGGACAAGGTCATCTCTGCCAAAAGACACGAGGAACAGATGTTGCAACAGGAAAAGCGAGTGGCAGAAGAAGGAAGCGCCCGTCGTGTAGCCGAGTCGGCTCTTGCAGAGCGACAGGCACATGTTCAGGGGTTGGAAGAGATTGTCGAGTCGAATAGAATCCGCGTGTGCGAATTGACTGCTAAGATTGAAACACTAGAAAAGGAGCTCAAGCAAACTGTTGACAGCTCCGAACAGCAGGCAGTCGAGCAACTCCAACATCACCAGCAGGAGGTCGGGAGGATGAACGTCCACGTCGCTGAGCTGACCACATATCTGGACACTACCAAATCGGAAGTGGACAAGCTTCGTCAAAGCAACGCTGGCTTGGAGGAACAGCTGCGCCTTGAAATGGAGGCCAGGGATGATTTACTAGAAAAATGGGCTGCAGACCAGGCACGGTCATTTGCTTACATGAAGGAAACCGTCAAGGCAGAACGACGCAAGGCAAAAGTGCGCACTGCCAATTGGGAACTTAAGTCGGACGAGCTACAGTCGGATGGCACGAACATCGGGAGCGAGCCCATTACTCCTGTTAGCGTGGCGCGATTTGTTGACGTTGAGGTCGGTCGGGGTAAGGAACGACGACGGCTTGACAGTGGTATCGGGATACTGACAGAAGACGAGCTTTTTGAGAGCGAAGGTATCGACAATGATGCTTTACCTTCTGATCCCGCCGAACTCTAGCTGGTGTTCTATCTTATGTGATCCGCTTCATTGCTTTGAATTGTTTCCATTTGTAGCATATCTATCTACCATGTGGCATTATTTATGTCTGGGATTTACTCTGTATGACAGATGCTCGCAATAACTGCTTGAACAAGCTGAATCACGATTGGATGCCAAGTGTAGTAAAACCTTTCCCCCTTGGTAATCAATGGGAAACGCAGGATAAAGCGGGTTGATAATGTACCACATTCGAGGTGAACACTTAGGGCTTGATTAAATAAACAAGGCTCGGCAAACGGCTATCGGAGCGATGACGTCGATGGGCGTCAATCCTTCGATTAACCTTCGATATGCATTCTTTTAAATACTTCTCTGCCATTGCGATTTCAATTTAAAGATACTGTGTAATCTACCGCTATAAATACACTTACCCAAGTATTCTTCAACTCGTTTCCATCAGAGAATCGGTATACCGAACTATACAACTCCGGACTCAGTTATATAAACCAGATATAGAACCAACGATAGAAACACCATAATGTCAGATAACGAGACCCCTAAATACCGCTTAAAAGTGACCGCCGGACCCAGCTACGATCCCTCCACACATCAACTCGTCCCAGTCAATGAAGACCAAACCCTACGAATCGAAAATGAGCACGCAATCACGAGTCTCTGCGTCCGCATTCGAGATTACACAGGTAAAGAAAAGCTCCCAGTACACCAACCGACAGTCCACAGCTCCGGATACAAGAGAAAAATAAAAACACAAATACTGATTTAAAGTAACTGTCAAGGGTATCCGGACCACTCCCCAAAGACAAGCTCTTATTTCAACCACCCTCTCCACCAATCAGACCAATATTCCATCTCCTTCGCCATTGTCTTCAAACAGCCCGTCAACGCCAACTCCCTCCTCTTCGGTAACGACTTCGACCGTCCCATTCGCGACCGCTTGCCGCCCGGCTTCAACGCCGCTCTTCGTCTCGTCAAATGGACCATCGATCCGAGCCTAGACGGCGATGCGTACGCCGATAAACCGTATCTCTATGGTCCGGCCGTGGCTTCGTGGAACCAGTTCTGTATCGGGGAAAAGATCAGAAAGAACGACGAGGTGCCGGGGATGCATGAACGGGTCGTGGAAGAAGGGGGTGAAGGGTCCGGACTGGAGGTCAGAGAGCAAATGGGGATTCCGGCGGGTGTGAATGAACGGAGAAAGTATTTCCAGTCTGAAGAAACTAGGACGGGATTCGAGTTTGAGGAAGGCAGGGCTTACTGGGTAGATTTTGGGAACCCTTACTTAGGGTTTAATGGTTCGTTTCCCTCTTTTTTTCTTTCTCTCTCTCTCTCTTGCTTTTCTGTGCATGGTCGAGATGGCTGATTTGGTTGTGGTAGATTTCTCGCTTCACCTTCCTGGGATTACTATCAATGTTCTTCCATACATTAATGAGGATAATCATTCGCTGCGGTATGTGTTGAAGAATCGGGACACCGATGAGGTTTACCTTGTCGTGCTCTTTACGCTTGTTTTGCAGGGAACGGATGAGGAGCCGTTGCATAAGGAGGAGACGGAGAGAATGAGGAAGGAGAGTAAGGAGCAGCATGAGAAGAATAACGGGAAGCTGGGAAGGTTTGAATGGGAGCCTGAGCCATCGGCTGATGATGTGGAGTAGGTATGTGATACAATGTAGACGTATAGATACATATATCATTGTTTTGTTGAGCCAAGGTATACTGAAGCTATATATTTTGGTTTTATCTATGCCTGATACATATACACATGCCCTTGGTTCAGAAGTACATCATGGAGGAACGTCCATTTACAGCCTCTTCAGAACGTCGTCAAGGACCTCCTGGGTCGAAGCCTTTCCACCCATGTCAGGGGAGAGGTACTTGCCCTCGTCCAAGTTGGCATCAACGGCGGTGTAGATCTTGGCGGCAGCACCTTCCTCGCCCAAGAACTCCAGCATCAGGGCTGCACTACGCAGGGTGGCGATAGGGTTGGCAATGCCCTGACCCTCAATGTCAGGCGCACTACCGTGGCAGGGCTCACCAATGGCAAAGCCGTCACCAACGTTGGCGCTGGGGACAAGACCCAAGCTACCGACCAGGGCAGCGGCACCGTCGGACAGGATATCACCGTAGAGATTAGGGGCAACAATGACGTCGTAGTACTCAGGCTGGCGGAAAAGCTTGTACACCATCGAGTCGACAATCTGCTCCTCCACCTCCACGGAGGAAAAGCGCTCGGCAGCAAGAGCCTTGCGGGCAGTCTCACGGAAGAGGCCGTCGGTTTGCGACAGCACGTTGGACTTGTGGGTGATGGTCACCATGGGCTTCGTGCGCAGGCCCGTAGTGGAAGCCGCGTCGCGGATCTTCTGCCGGCGCAGGGCGATCTCTCCTGCAATGGAGGAGATCCGGAATGAGGCATTCTCGGAGATCCGTTTGATAGCCTCCGCAACCTTACCGTTGGGGGTGTCCTTGGTCTGCTCCTCCTTCACGTACAAGTCCTCGGTGTTCTCGCGGACGATGACCAGATCGACGGGGTTCCGTCCACCGCCAATGGTAGACTTGACTGGACGGACGTTGGCATAGAGGTCCAACTTCTTGCGGAGAGCGACAATAGGGGACGAGTAGCCGGCGACCTTGGTGCTCGGGGAGCTGCGATGCGAGTTATTCGGTAAGGTACGAAACATTCTGGTGAGAAGCAGCGTGTTTACCTGACAGCTCCAAACAAAGCACCATCACATTCCTTCTTCAAGGTCTCGACAGTCTTGTCGGGCAGGGCAGTGCCGGTCTGCTTGAAGGTATCGAAACCAGCATCCAGGTTGACGAAGCTGAAATTGAGGTTGAGAGAAGCTGGGAGAGATTCCAACACTTTCCTACCGGCCTATATCATGGTGGTTGTTAGAATGTCCAATCACCTTGTCAGCAAAGAGCTGTCGAGCTGTGAGATATATACCGGAATGACCTCCCGGCCGATACCGTCACCGGGGATGAGACCTAGAGGATGATATATCAGTTCATGTTCGCACACAGACAATGTACTACATATGAGAAGAGGATCAATTGACCTATGCGAAGCGTCCTAGCGGCAGCCATGGTGCAAATTTTGGGGGTGATACTGAGATGAGAAAACGTCCGGTCAACGGAGAGCCGTAATCGGAGTGAGAAGGTCATTTGGATGCGGAGGCGGGAGGAATATTGATCCGGGGGGGGGGGGGGGGGGGGGGGGGGGGGATAGCTTCAAACGGAACTACAGAAACATATTGGAGGAGTTCGGCATTGAAGGGGAAATTCAGATCAATTCATGCCCAGATGTTGATGGCCCGAAATGATGCTTGTTCCTCTTTGTCTGGCCAAAATCATATTTCCATTGCATTATGTGAAAAGGATTGGCACTAATATGTACTCTGTAGGACTCGGAGCATATTGTACATATACAGTCCATACATACGGAGATATAAACAATTAGGGTACGAGGTATAAACAATTAGGGTACGAGGCACAAACTGGTGGATAGAATTAACTCCTGAAAGAACATACGTGTATAGGTCAAATACAATGTAATGACTCACAAGACTTTAGAGAAGAGCTAGTTAATCAGAATAATCGTTAACTAATAATAATAATATTATTATCATTATTATTACTTCATAGCTAGGCAGATGAACTAACTAATACAAGTAGTACAGAGTAGTGCAATGCAACCATCCATCGTCTAGAAAGAAATAGGCAACGCAGAATCTCTAGCTCCAGGCACGTAAAGTATTATTCATTCGTCCTTAATACTCCGTACTTACCTGAGCTGCAATCTGGCCTTTCAGGAGTGACATCGATGGGGCACGCCCGTTGCCGGGATTATCGAACGTAAAACGACCGGCAAGGGACTCCATCAATATATTGGCCTGGAGCAATGAAGAGCAAAGGAATCCTGTGACAAGGAGTGGGTCAAACGATGAAACTAATGAGTCCACAATTAAACGAAAGGGGTAATTCCCAGGAACATTCGTGACGAAGGAGAATCATTAAACTGAAGCGCAGATCCGCTTGCCCCCTGAAACCGCTGCCTCAGGCTGCACCGAATGTCCCTCCACATCCCCGTTGCTGGGCCATTCTTCCTTTCCCTCTCTCTCTCTCTCTCTCTCTGTCTTCTCTTCTTCTCTTCCCCCCTCTCTTTTCCCTCCTCCTCTCCTTTCCCTTTCGTACCGTCTGGTAATTTCAATCCTTCCTTTCTACTTTCTCAACGCGTAGTTCCATGTCGGACTCATCACTTTGTCATTGATATTTCATTATGCTTGACTTCCACGTTGTCTCGCTATATTGCTGATTCGCTCTCCACCTCGAACTGTTGGTTCTGTTTATACCACATCACGTCACCACCCGAGAAGCGCGTTCAACCGTGTTGACAACCGCATCCACAACGGTGCTGCTAATTATTACTCGGATATCATAGCAACGATCTCGTTCCAGTCGTTCACCACCTAAGCTCGCGCCAACCGTCCGCTACGGTTATTCCGCTCACTCCGAGCATCGTCACACTTGAACCCTCCCTGCCTCCTTGACCTTTTGACATCCGAACTAGACACCATGCCGGATACGGGCGCTCACCCGGGTGTGAGAAGCTTGCTCGCCAGGTTCGAAAACAACAACAGCAGCAACCAGAATACCACGTCCCCACCCTCCCGCGGTCGATCTCCCGTCGGTTCTGAGCACTCGGGTTCTAGGCCTCTGTCAAAAGTGCGTGCGAGCTTCATAGCTGTTGATGGAGCCACCCAATCTGGCGCCGTTGCTGGGTTGAGAAGTGCAAGTAGCCGTAGTGACAGCCCAGCTGCTCCCCCGTCGAGGGTGAGGAGCTTCAATTCAGATGACCTGAACGCCCCCTTGAAAAGTCCCTTGTCGTCCCCAACCAGCAATGGTTTAGATAACGAGCAAACCTTGAGCGAGACCAGGCCAGGCGGCATGGTGGAAACAGTGATCACACAAGTGACCTCGCCCGAAAAGGGTGCAAAGCCCCAGGCCAAGGAAGCAGCGTCCCCTCGTAAGGGAAGCGACTCCACCTCGGCCGTTTCCGCTGCGCCATCCCCGAAGAAGACCCAGACAGTTACCAAGCGGCCATCCACCATCCAGGTGGATAAAGTTACACCCAACCAATCTGCGTCCAAGTCAACGTCTACGACCCTGAAGTCTGCCGCACATCCGCGGACTCCAACATCTCCTGCCAAACCCGACCATGTCAAGGCTTCTAAGCCGGCACGCTCCCCCAGACCTCCTGCTACCAGGGACTCACCCAAAGGTCCAACTACCAAGCCAAGCCGTTCATCTTTGAACACGACAACCAAGACCGCTACACGACCTGTCCGCTCTTCCATGCCGGCACGCGACGCAACCAAGTTGACAGCGACGAGTGCAACCCGCACCAACCAGCCGGAACCAAGACCGCCAACCAAGTCGGCTCGTCTGCCAGCTTCGGCAACTACAACAACTCTGTCATCGGCCGCTAGAGGAGGAGCTACTGGAACAACTACCGGTAGCCTATCCCGGAAGCCGTCAAGTCTAAAGAATGCGACGAGTGGAACCCACCGCACGACTACGGCTTCCAGCGTTCGCAAGCAGACATCCCAACCTTCTCTCCAACGTCAACCAGCACATGAGCGCCCGCATTCCCGAGTGAGCAACACTAGTTCTAAGGTGGTTGACGAGGGATTTCTGGCTAGGATGATGCGCCCCACCGCTAGTTCTGCTAGCAAAGCTCATGAGAAGGTTGAAGTGAAGAGCCCACCCCGGTCTTCCCGGGTGACTCGGGCTCCGGTAAGACCAGTTGCTTCCAAGACGGAGGCCCACAAATCGCGCCCAACGAAGGAGAAGAGTGTGGCCAGAAAGCCACAGGAGAACCCGCAGCCAGTGTCTACCGAGAAAGAAGAACCACAGGCAAAGGCAGTTGATCCTAAGGAGGATACTGCACATGTGAATGTTATTGAGCCTCACGCCAAGGTTGCGGACGAGCCTGTTCAAGCGGTTGTTGACTCGTCAGTTGATATAGTCGAGAAGGAACGCGCAACTGAGAAGCGGTTGGAGGATTTGCCCGTCGAGCCCTCGATGGCTTCTGAAAGCGCACCAGTTGGATCCTCTGTTGAGCTGGAGCAACCTATCCAAGCCGCAGAGGTCCCCGAAGCACAGACTCTTGCCGCTCCATCAATCCAAGAGCCCACCATCTCTGCCGACGAGGCGGTCGATTCCCAGAGCGTTGAGCCCTCTGAGCTTTCTAACACTGAAGAGACCAAGGAACAGACTGGTGTTGAGCCTCT
The DNA here is from genome assembly GCF_009017415.1 of Aspergillus flavus. Classification (NCBI taxonomy): domain Eukaryota; kingdom Fungi; phylum Ascomycota; class Eurotiomycetes; order Eurotiales; family Aspergillaceae; genus Aspergillus; species Aspergillus flavus. The sequence goes on from NC_092406.1 coordinate 4,276,232, forward strand.
AGCCGCCACTGCTGAAGAGAAGCCAGCTGAGAACGTTGCTGAGACAGAGGCCAAGGCAGACGACATTGATGTCGACGTCGGCAAACTCTCTCTCAACTGAAGAGCGAGCACAACCAAGACAATCATGATGTTGCATGAATGTCTATATTTACATCCACAGTTTGCTTCTTGTGACTTATATTTGCTTCATACCCGTCTTATTCGTGATGCGACCAGATACATGTTATCGTCTACGCGGACCATTTTTTAAGCTTCTTTTCTTTACTTGTGCTGTCTTTATGTTATTTTTATTTTCAATCTCTGTTTCGCAAGCATCTCATTCAAGATATGAGCAGGGCCGACGATGTATGCATGTCGGAGCATTTTCTGGTGGAGTTCTAGATTCCAGTTGCTTTTAGCGTTAGGGCTTGCATATTATCCCACTTGCATATGTACTTGGGAGGAGTCTAATCAGGTTCTTGTTTCTTTTCCGCCCTTTTCACTTTTATTCGTCTATTTACCTTTTCTCTTCTCAGGCTTTTTTACCTTCGATTCTCCTGTTAACATATTTGTCCCGGGTATTCTAGTTCTTTAATCCTCTATTTTGTATTATTGCTTGAACTTTGACAGTGCAAGTTTACTCCGCAGTTTTGCATCACTGTTGGTGCCGTGGGCTTTGTTCTTTTATATCTCCCCCCCTTTGCTTTGAGATTTTGCGCAATATTTACTGTCTTGGGTAGCATGAGAACAAAACTCCGATTTTTCAATAGCTTGGAATCCGATATTAAGGACTCTGAACAATCTCAAGGAATCGCCCAAAATAATCATCTAATACCCCAACAGTATAACACCACGTGAGATTCCCCAAAATTACTGCTATATAGTCGTTTCGTGTACAGGAGCAACAGCCGCGATACCGCACCTAGTGTGACGAACTCCACAACGTATAATCCGAAATCCGTGTATCAGATCTTTTTCTCCAATTTCTTTAAGAACCTATTCACACTGCTCTCCATTCTGTGGGCTCTTTCCTCCAAATTCCGGGGCCGGCCGGGGTTTTGTATTGACTTCTGAGCTATTTTCTGAGAATGTGAATTGACCTCTGCTTCAGTGGGCCGGTACAGCTGCCTGTGGATGTCGTAATCATTTGCCACTGGTTGCTGTACGGCTACCTTATCATACGAGTAGTTTGAGTAGCCGCCAATCGGGGGTGGCGGTGGAGACGCCGGTTGAATTTGAGGCTGGCCGCCATATAAATTCTGGGTCTGACCGTAAAGATGGGCATTGGGATCCTTAGGAGGCGGAGCAAATGACATAGTGACTGGCTGGTGGGAGTTAGATTGGTGACCCCCGCCTACCCCCGCAAGGAATGATGGTGTATAGGATGGGATGCTGGGCGGACTCTGAATAGACGACCGAGACGAGAACGACCCGGAATGCGTTAGGCCGGCGCTCGGTGGTGGTGATGCGTAGCTTCCAGGCATAGTGTATGGGAGCCCTTGACTGGTTGGGGGAGATGCAAAACCTCCTCCGCCGGTGATCTGGGATGGTGGTGTGAACGGTGCTCCACTGTCTACTGCTGCTGCTGCTGCAAGTCCGGTTCCATCTCCGCCGTCGATTGGAGGGGGGGTCTTCTCCCGAACTTGAATTGGTTCAGGCGCGGCCGGTGCCGCAGGGTTATATGGTAGAGGTGTATATTGGGCGGGGTCGTTTCTTTCTTCTGTAGCAGGCGGAGTGCCATTGGTCGTCTTCTGTGCTGTGGTGGGTGGACCACCAAGCGGGGGTGGAGGAAGATTGCTTGGTATTGAGAACGTCTGGGTAGGGGGCGGGGAGCTAGGTGTAGGTTCTGATTGAGAGTTACGAGTCTGCCCGTTCTGGTACGCCGGATCTGTGATGGCCACGTTTTCTAGTTGTTGCACAACTGTACTGACTGAAGCCTGAGGTGGAGGCGGATATGGATGCCTGTCTGTCTCGATCTGCGGGGGAGACAAATAATTTTCCATCAGGTTGAGGAAATTATCCGCATCATCTGAAGTCCAAAAGTAGATGTCCAGCGTGTGCAAACGTAGTTCCTTGTCCTCGCCACGCGGATCAGTGCTTGGTAATAGCCATTCATGAGGACTGGCATTTGCTGGTGGAGGGAACGCCTGCGCGCCCTGTGATGGTGGACGGCCGTCCACGATTAGTGTACACAGCGTTGGAAACTGGGTGGAATGGCGCAGATAGACCTGATCCAGAGCTGGACATCAGTCAGCGAGGAAAGTCATTTTTTACGCGGAGGATGGGTGAAAAAGCACCGACCGCCATTAAATGCATCTTGATCACGAGTTCCAGGATTATTCGCTACTTCAATCCTCGTCTTACGCTGCACCGCATTGTGATAAAGATATAGATAGGAGCCCTTATCAAATCGATGATGAAGAGGCTTGGGAGTCGGAGCTGTGAAATAATAATGGATATCGGCAAAGCTATGGGAGGATCAGACGAATTTATCGCATTTGAAAGAGAGAGAGAGAATTTGCGGGGGAAATGGACGACTTACACCGTCAGCGCACGCTCTTCGCCCGGCAGCGGGGGCATAATGGCTTATCAGTATATACTATACTATGTATTGATAGTAGAGTAGTAAGATAAAGAGCAGTTGCGAGATCGAGGGTATAGTTGAAGGGGAGAGGTGAACAGGCGGACAGGCATGCAAAGAAGTACACGATAAAGAATTTGGGGACAACATTATATATGAGGGGAAGCAATTGTAAGCTGCAGTGTCCAAGAGGCCGGCGGCTAGAGGGCGCTTCGAGATGCATTCTGGAGCCGTGATTAGTTGATGCCCTCCTGGGCTGGCGGCCTATAGGAACATCCCCTCGGAGCCGTCTTATCATTTCTCCGAAAATTTCATTTGAGCTTCCGCATCATCGCAACTTCGCGGCCCATCAACGTTTACTTGAAACGGGGAGTTCTCGTGTTGTTATTCCCTCCGAGTCCCTTTGACCAAGAGGTGCAGTCTTCGGTAGGTGTATTTGTCCTCTCTTATCTCAATGAAAAAGTATTGCTCATACCTCCTCTTCCCCGTAACCAGTGATTTATCGGCTCTCCCGCACACCGTCTGAACACTTAAGGAATCCCTTCAATTGGGCCATTCCGAAAACTCACGATCCAAAATGTCTCTTGTCAATCTCGCCCACGTTTGTTCCCATCTAAACAACGCCACCAAGGCCCGCTTGGGTCTCACATCTATCCCGAACACCCAGCTACACCTGAAATTGTGCCTTGCTCTCCAAAACTCTGGTTACATCTCTTCGGTCGTCCGCGGAGGCCCGACTCCCCCTCCTCAACATACTCTTCTGGGTGTTCCCTCGGTAAATGATGAAGTTGAAGGCGTACAATCGTTGACCCAAAGCAATGTCGCCTCAAGGCGTCTTTGGCTCGGGCTCAAGTACTGGCAGAGCGATCCTGTCCTCGGCAAGATGAGCATGGTTAGCAAGCCCAAGAGAAGGATCACGATCGATGTTGCAGGCCTCCGAGAAGTGATTCGCGGAGAAAAGAGTGGATATGTGGAAGGCTTGCGGTCCCCCGGCGAAAGTTTATACCTATCGACGGACCGCGGTATTATGGAAGCGCGAGAGTGTGTCGAGAAGCAGGTGGGAGGCTTGGTTCTTTGCCGAGTGCTGTAGATAATTGTGATGGTTGTGGAAAGGCAAACCAAGATAAAGCGTTTCTTTCATATGTGTTGGATGCTGTGGGTTTTGCATTTGAACCGGAGTTTGGTCAGTCGCAATGCCTCCGCCCATGATTTGTATCTTCTTCTTTTTATGTTTGCGACAGCTGGGATGGATACCTTGTACAGTAACATAGGGTCGACTTCATGTATTACTTAGTTTCCTTCATTTGTGCTTCCGTCCATGACCTGGCTGGTTTTGGACCGTTTACTACTATTATATACAGCGTTGTGGCTTGGAACTGAATGGGACTGACTAGAACAAATAGTAGAAGAATAAGTCATGAAGAAATCAGAGCTTTTGCTTAGAGTGGAGGCTCTAAGGTACTACCTACCCTATTGTCTGGTAGTATATCCATATAGGTGACGTTTTAGGGGAAGGGCTAGCCGGAGGTGGAATCCATGGCGGAGGGCAACCATAAGGAATAACTCTTCCCCAATTTATGGGTACTGCTGGACACAAAGGCCTCATTGCTGATATATTCAGACTCTCCTTTCTCCACACATTATTCTAGACCCAAAACTGTAGCATGATAGGACTTGCACGATGGAAAAAGTCCTGATATCTGGGGGAGCCGGTTTTGTCGGTGCAGCCGTCGCCAGAGCTCTTGCAGAGAAGCACTCCGAATCTGCTATCACCATTATAGATCGCTAGCCGCCTGGGCCGGACCATACTGTACCAGATGGTGTCGAGTTCATCAAGGTCGATGTTACTATCCAGGAGGAGGCCAGGAAGGTAATAGAGCAGGCTAGACCGGATGTTATTATTCACGCGGCCGGAATTGTTCATGCCCTGAGTGAACGATTTGGAAGAAGGGTTGAAGGGCATGTTTGGAGAACTAATGTTGGTGGAACAGAGCATATCTTGTAGGCCGCTAAACAGAGTGGAGTCAAGGGGCTTTATTTACACCAGTTCTTGCTGTGTGGTGACGGATCAAATGGGTGCACCATCCCACAACATCGATGAACAATGGCCTACACCATCCTTCGCACTCATCTATGGCGAGTCGAAGTCGGTATCCCGCTTGATATATGTGATGTAATCCAGGGGTGTATCCTTTGACACGCTGATGCATACCCTCGCATTTAGGCTGCTGCAGAAGCTATTGTTCTTAAGGGATCAAGTGACACAGTTGCCGCATGTTCTCTCCGGCCTTCTGTGCTATACGGACCGGGTGACGACCGGTTGGTCCCTGCAATACATGCATGTATAGCCAAGGGTAAAGCCCCGTTCATCGTCGGTGATGGCCAGAATCTGTGGGATGTGACATACGTCACCAATGTTGCCGATGCCCATGTTCTGGCTGCTGAGAATCTGATGTCTTCGAGGACTGCAGCCGGTGAAGTCTTCTTTACTCAGAACAATGAACGTATCACCTTTAGGGACTTTTGCCTTGCCATATGGGCTCATTTTGGCCACACACCCCCGTTTGAGATTCACATCCCGGGGACACTGGCTTACCTTGTTGGCTTGTCCTGTGGATTCTTGACATGGGTCTTTGGAACAACTAATATCTTGAGCCGCGGCAGTGTTAGGGATGCATGCTCTGTTCGTTATGCCAGTGGCGAGAGAGCAAAGCTGATACTAGGGTACAGACCCCAAGTCGGAATTGAAACTGGTATTCGGCTCAGTTGCGAGGTAAGTAGACAATCATACCTATCCATAGACTCCTCATGTCCTTATTTACTCATGTATCTAGGATTATGCTCGACCTATGGGGATCGAATCACCAATGCAGCAGGCATGTAAGAAGCGTGAGTGATCTTCGTGTGCATCTCAGCCAAGTGTTATGGTATTAACAGTGTAACCCTCCCATCAATGAAGAGGCGAGTACGTGTTGCTCTGACGTGACAGAAAACATTAGCTATTGTATTCCACGAATCATCTGCAAGCTTCAAGTCTTCTGGGACAGTTTGTTGGGCTGCAAACATTGTCTTCCTACGCGGTATCTTCCGCTATGCACCGTATAGGACTAGCCTATGACATTCCTTCTATTCCTTTTACTTCTCTAACCTGGCGTCATCCTTGTTTGACTATCTAAAAGACCCGTTTGTCTTCTTCATAGCCAACGGGATCGATAGAACGGTAGAAGCCCGAGAAGAGATTGTTCCGAATAGAACCGGATAGACTTTTGCAACACTTCGTATCTAATAGTTGGCCGAGGACTGAAATAGGAATCCAATAATTGAATTGTTCTCGGCCTTTCCTGGCAGCCAAAATCGGATCACCCCGCAATCCACAGGTACGTACATCTGACGAGGACTGGCCCACAGCTTGGGCAACAAAGCCCGCAGCCAGGTGTATGCCCAACTTGTGTCAAGAAGCATCAGGATCCCAATGGGGACGGCAAAGATTCGTGTGCTCCACCGTGGAATCCTAATTTCGGGCCGCCATCTGTTGGAACCTGGCGCTTCTATGGTCCACCGAGATATTGTTCTATCCAAGTACCACTATAATGGTAGACACTATGAGCCGTCGGACTTGTGTGGCCCCATCGTTTTAGTACTTCCGTCGACGGATCCGTCAGTGATCAGCGCAAGCTATAGGCAATGGAGTCAGCACCGGTACATAAGTGCAGCGGCAGTTGCCTCGATGGTGAAAGCAAAGGCCAATCCGGGGTAATAGATAGAATTTATGAAGGCGGGACATGACGAAGGATGGATTTCGTAGCACCTGCTTGGCTGCGTCCTGAGGGCTCAGGCAGGCGCCCTTAACCCGAACGGGACCAACCGGAGCTCCTTTTTGGAAGAAGTAGTATTTGACTTGACACCCAACAACCAGACTCCTAATGGATCCCATCTTCCTCGCAGCCATACTCCACCCGGATCTGTGTGGGGATAACCCACTCCGTACTGGAAGGAAACTCTAACCGTGAGCTTCCCGCGATGTAATTGCTGCATGATCTCCGATGGAGCCAAGCCCTGAGACAACCTGTCACTCTGCCCAGTGGATGCATGCGCCCTGCGCAATCCTGATATTGCTGCCCAAAACTCAGCGTAGGCGGGTATCTGTCGTCGGCTCCCCTCTTCCATTTCGATGTCCTATGATCCCTATGTCCTTTCGAGGTAGGATCAGCACCCGAACGCTGGCCGGAATCTGGTCCTGATGGGTTCTTTCCAGCTTTTCCGGGCTGATCCCACGAGAGGTACACCCCCCAAAGGGCAGTACAAGGAAGCACCTGATTGAAGGTGAGACAAAAAAGACGGGCAAGGGAACTGGGTCAGGCACCTGCGTGGTCCATACCTCGCGCTTTTGTGCTGACTGTTATTTATCCTCATCCAGTCGTTATTTACGCCCCTTTTCTGATCTCTCTCTGTAAACCTTGTCAAATGGGGCCTGATGTTGAGAGGATTTGATTGGCGATCCAACCCTGCTGTATATTGGTTTTCTCCGCAAGTCTTGTGCTAGACAGGAACGGAGTCCCCTTTGTGAGTGTCCCTTGGCCGTTGCAGCGTGGTGTTCTTCATATCCTGCCTATCTTTATCTAAGATATCGTGGGACGGAAGAAGCAAAAGCTCGCCTCGGTCCACAATGATTGGGCCCATATCCTTGCCTTTGCTTACCTAGGTGTTTATATTAAACCAGAGCTCCCGAGCTTTGCAGTGAGACATCGCTCGAAAACAATCTTTGGTTTAGCAGCCCGGCAGCCTCAAAGAATATCCGACTAGTCCTATTTTGTGGTCTCTTTGCCAATTTTTGTGCTTAAATACAACCTCATGCGCCGGTGCCATCAGCCTAAGCAATAGCAATGTCCTCAACCTTCAGTTATTTCTCGGGAACGTCAGGCAGTGGCTCTTGCACGCGTTCCATTAGCAGTGAATCCGATTCCTGGTCCCGTCACAGGTCAGCGCTAACTGGCAAATCCCCTTGTCTCTGCCTTTTTCCCTGTGGTCTAAGGGTATTGAAAGAAGCTCACCATCTGCAGTGCCATCATGCATCAACAACCACCAATCTACGGGACTGCTAGCGAGCCTCCGTTGGTTTATCATTCCCATCCAAGGTATCTATCTAATCATGCTGTGTCGCTTCGCTTCCCATTGGGAAGAGATGGTATCGTGCTGAGGTAAACTCATTTAGCGCCAAACGATTTTCTCCCCCACATCGTGATTGTGGTCCTCTAGACACTCAGCCTGCTACCGTAAGGCCGCCAAAGCAAGTATCGCCGGAATTTGAGTTTCCCATACCATACAGCGGCCTCCCGGTGACTTCACACGCCTCTGTTGGGGTAACTGTCTCGCCCGTGGGGCCTTTGCCGCGTCCAATTCTTTCGCGAGAGTGGGAACACCCCGCTCACCTGCCTCCGGAATCGCTTAGGCGCGATTACAACTTTGCTAAGCCGGCAGAGAACCCGGAATACCTGGTTGAAAGGCATGGTCGACGTAATTCTGAAAAGGTCAAAGGCACTGTCCGTTACCACTCACAGAGACGGCCGTCCAACCGGGACGAATTTGATGGACCCCATCAGTTACTAGATGTTCCCTCTCCGCGTATTATAGCGGCTCAAGGAAGGGATCTTCCTCATCTTCCTACTAATCTTGATGTTTCAGAGCAAGATCGAATCTTGAGCGCAGTGAATGACCGACTGTCGCAATGTGCTTTTGACTTTGTTGCAAAGTATCAATTTCCAATTCCACTGGAACCGGATAAGAGACAGGTGAGGGTTCCCTCAGACCGTGAATGGACTGAGTGGGTATATCTCCTTAAAAGACTGGCCACCAAGCGCCGCATTCCCGCCCGGGTCTTGTATAATGGCCAAATCAAGCAATTAGTCACGGTGCTGGAAAACTCCCTGGAAATGAGGCATGCTGCCAAGCATCAGTCCAGACCCATCAAGGATGATCGAAATGTTCTCCAGCTAATTTCAGCTGGCACTCAAGTGGCAAAGATCCTTAAGGATGCCAGTGCCATGGAGTACTTAGACCGTCTTTATGTTGACACGGAGAAGCGCATTCAGGATCGACGTACTCGCCGGGTAAAGTTCGCCAATCCATGAACAAGCCCTGGCTCTTTCAATTTTTGAATGTGATATCTCCACACAATGGCCACTTTCCTTTTTATGCCGCAGACCAGACCCTCCTGGAAACCCTTATGTCCCATGGCCTGTGGTACATTTCCATTGCTCCTTGATAGGCTATTTCCAGGAATGGCTCCTTCCGGAAGCCAACGTTTTGGCTTTGGATCATCCGGATACCTGATTCAATCCACTTGGTCGGGATATAATCCTTTTTCGGACTCTGATGATTTGTGAATAACACAGCATCCCACATATGGCTCATGAACTCCTAAGCCCTCCGGAGAATTTTTCCTTGATGAAACCCATGGATAATGAGATATACCGAGGCCGAATCCCAAGCCGTTCTTGGTCGCCCATTGAAGCGTATGTTACACTAGTCACTGTGCTACAAATCGGACTCAGATAGTGATGTTGTGGCTCTCTTTTTATGCCCCCTTTTCCCGCGGTACTGGATAGTCCTTTGTTTGTTTCTGTCTTTTCGAGTATGTTGGCCTGCTTTCTATGTCTACTGTATAATCAAGCCGGGAGGATAATCATGGGCATTGCTTTTGCCTACTCTTATGTTCAGCGCCCGGTTGACTTGATGATACTGGACTTTGTGTATCTATGGTGTGGCTGTCTGTTTGTCATTCCTCTACTCGACCTTCTTGATGGACGATGATGGTTTCAGAGGTCGGTCTTCCGAAACACCGGTTGATTATACATTACTGGATGATTGAATGCCTGTTATGTCACCTTTTGTCTTGTTCATAGACTCCTGGCTGCAATGGTCTGATTTTTCAATCCGATGTGCTATTTCCATGGTGGCCCAAATTACAGACGTGTCCCGCTTGACCCAAAGGACAACAGTGACAATACACTTTCCTACAAATCAAACTACGGTGGGATGCGTCTTCCCGGGCTCTCTTTATTGTCACCGAACGAAGGGGAAATGCGTGATTACGTCACATTTCCTGATCAACTCTGCTTATAATGCGCCCGACTGAGCTACACACATACACAGTGAGTGGCAAGCGAGAAAAGAGAAAGGATCCGTCATGCCAACAACAAGAAAAAGAAGTGGCTAGCTCAGGGCCCGACCAAAAAAAAAAAAAAAAAAAAAAATGCCAAGGGTATACTGATAATTTGATGGCTGCACTTACAGCCCGTATTCGTAGACTATGCATTTTCCGAGGTCTGGGGAAAGCGTGATTCTGTGGCACCATTGGTTAAACTTGCACTCGAGGGTTGCATCGAACCTCTGGTTAGTATGGTTATCCATGATTACTAGGTAACAACATCATGCAACCCATGTTCTTCTCGAATCAGGCGAAAAACTTAGGGGAAGGCCGGGACGAGGAATACATCTGATTATTGGGACAGGAGTTGAATTCTATGCTCTATCATCTATCATCCGCGCAACACGTTTAAAAAAAGAAAATCTCAACTATATCCAAAGTTCATCTCTATAAGCAAGACAGACGCTGAGTCGTGAAGGCAGGCAAAACAGGAGAAACCGTATTTACTTAACAGAACATATCTTGGATGGAAGAACTCTAGGCATCCACCTCATGTGTTTTTAGGCGATATCTTCGTCCAAACATGACCTAAAAGTTGGACTGTAGATTGTAATGCAGGTAGCGGTGAAAGCCGGCCTGGTATCTTCCAAGCTAGTATTCCAGCAATAGTTATGCTTGAGATGACGGCAGATGCAAATCCGTAGCCGAGTATCCTGCCTTGTCTGTGTACCACCTTGACGACGTCCGAGTACCGCTGTGTACTGAAGCTGACGCGAGCATACTGGGTCTTCCAGCCAAGGCTAGGCACGTAGAGATCGAGTGCTTCCTCGATTGACTTACGAATTTTGTACAGTGGGGTCTTCACTCCCCAGCGCATCTCAAGGTAATTTTGTTTGGAGAGGTCATTGATGGCGTGCGCATCTGCCGTACGTTGATCGGTGTATGCTTGAAATGCTGCTCGGCGCGATTCACGGAGAGCCGTGAGACTTGCGTTTAGATCAAAGGCGTCGTGCTTATCCAAGAAATCGAACAGGACCCGGATATCTTCAAGACCTGCGTTGAGACCTTGCCCATAGAATGGGAGGATGGCGTGAGCAGCATCTCCGACAATGACGATGTTGGAGCCATAATGGTGAGGCTTGGCTTTAATGCTAATCAGGGGGAGATGAGGGTTTTCTTTGAATTGCTCTTGCAGATCTTCAGGGGTGATCAGATCCGGGGAAACACCGGGGAAGTTAGCATCGAAGGATTGGAACAGTTTCTGCGGTGAGCTCTCCAGTTGCGCGTAGTGGGCGGCTGGAGCAAACAGAGTACAGGTAAATGATTTGTCAGGCGACGGAAGAGCGATGAACATGAACTCCTTTCCGGGCCAGATATGCAGGTGGTTTGGCGAGATGCGGAAGTCACCGGTGTCCGATGGTGGGATCCGAAACTCGCACCACAGAGTGTCGATGTATTCCTGTTGGTAGTCTACTCGAGAATACTTCATCATATGATACCTCGAGGCGGAGTGGGCACCATCTGCGCCGATCATGTAGTCAAAGCTTACTTCGATCTCAGGGACACGGTTGGAGGAGCCAGGAAGGGGAGTATCCCCTGGGGCTCGACGTTCGAACCATGCTCGGTTTGATTGGAAATCAGCTCCTGTTAGTTTATGATTGAAAAACAGTTTGACATTCGGTGTCCGCTCCAGCTCATCAAGTAGGGCATTGTTCAGCGTGCTCCTGTCTACTGAGTTGATGGCCTATGAGCCCGTTAGATACCGCTCTTCACGAAATCCTCAAGCATCAGTCATGTAAGTACTAACTTGACCATGAACGTCGTATGCCTGCGCAGCTTCCCAGAGCTTCCCATCGTCTCTGCCGTGGATCATACGACCATGCATCGGAATTGCATCGTTGAGAATCTTCTCAATCATGCCATCTCGATTTGAGCCCTTGAGGGACGAGATACCTCGTTCGGACAGAGCGAGATTGATAGACTTGGTGAAATTCAAAGGAATCGTAGTAGGATCACGAAGGTCTGCAAGTTACTCCACAGCGTGAGCAAAAAGATCCTCAATCGACATCTATGATGATGCATGTGGATATAGTATCATATATCAGATGATGATGTCATTCCAGCGAAAAGGAAATCAATTCCGAGTCGAGAGACTCATATTCTCTTAGAGTAGATATCGCACGATACAGCATGGGCACGTCATGAATGTAGGCTCACCTCCACGTAGTTCATACACTTCAACATCATCACCTCTAGCGGCAGCATATAGGGCTGCGAGAGATCCGACCGGACCGGCACCTACAATGACTACCTTCTGCTTCCTCGGAGGTTCCTGTGCCATGATGACTGTAAAACAGAAGGAGGTCTATTGAATGAAGCGTACTCTGCTTCTCTTCGAAACAGAAAAATCATTCACCCTTATATTATCAATCACTATGGCTCATGGATAGAACTTTGCCTCACGTGATTTCCACGTGAGTGGCATCGGACGATTTCTCCCCAATGACAACCAGCGTTGGTTGCGCCATCCATACTTTCTACGCTTAAATTTTCGTTCTCATAAGTATCACATGATATCAAGCCGCGCGCCAAGGTGCGCTTAATGACCCTAGATAGTAGATAAACTAAGCCGGGTACGGTTAACAGCCTTGCCGCACTAGGAATAGTCCCTTCTGGGCCGAGACTCGACCGATTAATCCGACGGGTGTATCCGCGGGGGATTTGCCCAATTTTTCCTACCTCTCGCAACCTTTTATCCGCATAGGATACCCCAATTCGACTTTGTTTCGCATTGATTGCGCTATTTTCCCCTTCGAGCTTTTTCCCTATCTATTTCTTACAGCATGGCAGTGGAAACCGCGCCTCGGAAATGTATGGGAGTGGATTGCGACAAGATCGCGGGGACTCTGCAGTGTCCGACATGTCTTAAACAGGGCACAGATAGCTTCTTTTGTTCACAGGACTGTTTTAAACGGAGTTGGGTAGGCTGCCTAGCGTGACCTGTAGGGTCCACGTACTTAACTCTCCTTTCTACTCTGCGTGTATACTAACGTTGTTGTAGAGCGAGCACAAGACCATTCATAAAGCAAAGAGTAATATCCTCACCAACCTGTTCCCGCCAAAAGTAGTTTCTGAACCAGATCCAGCCACCGGCCTATTTAATCCTTACCCAGCCTACCCTTTCACTGGCTCTTTGCGACCCGTCTACCCACTTTCGGCCCGGAGAACAGTGCCTAAAACTATCCCTCACCCTGATTATGCTAAGGACGGTATTCCTCGATCAGAGCAGAAGTTTATCGGCCGGCATAACATTACTATCCTGAACAAGGAGGAGCAGGAAGGTATGAGAAAGGTTTGCCGCCTGGCCCGTGAGGTATTGGATATTGCCGCCCGGGAACTGAAGCCTGGTATCACGACCGATTACCTCGATGAGGTGGTTCATAAAGCCTGTGTCGAGCGCAATGTAAGTGGCCGTCTTGATCTGAGGAGTGAATTGTGAGCTTGCCCACGTCTTGTAATACTGAATTGCGTCTAGTCCTACCCATCGCCGCTGAACTATATGCACTTCCCCAAGTCTGTCTGCACGTCGATCAATGAGACTATCTGTCACGGTATCCCTGACCAGCGCCCACTTGAAGACGGCGACATTATCAACATCGACGTTACATTGTATCATAATGGCTTCCATGGTGATCTTAACGAAACCTACTATGTTGGAGACAAGGCTCGGTCAAACCCAGATGCTGTTCGAGTAGTAGAGACGTCTCGGGAGTGTTTGGATAAGTCAATTGAGTTGGTGAAGCCTGGTATGCTGTTCAGAGACCCAGGAAACGTCATTGAAAAGCATGCGAAGAGCCGTAACTGCAGTGTGGTCAAGAGCTACTGTGGTCACGGCATCAACCAGCTGTTCCACTGCGCTCCTAATGTTCCTCACTACGCGAAGAACAAGGCGGTGGGAACCGCAAAGCCTGGCATGTGTTTTACAATTGAGCCCATGATCAATATTGGTACCCACAGGGACCGTACATGGCCTGATGACTGGACCAGCACCACTGCCGATGGATCTCTGTCTGCCCAATTCGAACACACACTTCTGGTGACGGAAGATGGTGTTGAGGTACTGACTGCTCGTCTACCAGATTCTCCTGGCGGACCTATCCCCATGCCAACAGTTGAAGAGCCCAGTGAGGCGAAAACCGAGGCATGAGCTGAAGATGTTAGAAATGACAGTAGAGGGGTTGAGGCTAGCGAATACCACTGTTCATACTACCAAGAATTCCATCAGGGCACGGCGCCCACATATGTTCGCTTGGAGACCCTTTTAGCTGCCCAACAACAAGTAGACACAAGTTGTATCGAGGATGGATGTCGCCAACTAAAATAATGTACTCAATGCCACCGAGAGCGTGTTCGTTAGAAAATAGCTTTTAAATCAATCTTTGCGAACCTATGATGATGATCTTGCCTATCTCAACCTGAAAGTTATCCATTTATAAAAGTTAATCAGGACATCTACATAGTAAACATTCCTGCCCACGTGATCTCACTACCGCTCCCGAGGACTTGGTATTGAACTTTATCGGCTCAAATCTTTTGGTTCCATTCAGGGCCGAGAGCCGAATGATCCAATGAAAATGTACCCTTTGCGATATAATTTGTAAGCCCAGTGGGGTTGCTTATCACACGTGACCTAAACATTTGCCCGAGACCGGCAGTATAGTTGCGGTGGAGCTATCGCTTCTCCTTGTACTGTGTATTGTCTCGATTGACGCTATCTAATCCTTGGTCTGTGGGACTGGTGAAGTAAGTATCATGGCCCCAGAAAGGACACCTACAGAGACGTCCCCGTTGCTAGGTCCGCAAGTCAATAGCAATGCTGCCCACCACCCTTCAAACGGTGCCATTTCTGGTTTGCGCGACCCCAAATCGGTAGGGCAGAATGGTGGTGATTCACAGGAAGAGTTGGGCAAGGACGTGATAGAGTCAAACCCAAGGCTGAGCTATATATTTCCTGCGATTTCAATTGGCGTATGGGCTCGTTTTCCCGCATGCACATGTATGCCTGTGCTAATATATGCCAGGTCTTCCTATCTGCAGCCGACCAGACTATTATCATGGCCAGTTATGGGCAGATTGGTAGCGATCTTCATGCGCTCAATCTGACAAGCTGGATTGCCACTTCGTACTTTCTAACCTTAACGTCGTTCCAGCCGCTATATGGAAAACTGAGTGATATCTTTGGCCGCAAGGCATGTCTGTTATGGGCCTATGCTATCTTTGGCACTGGCTGCTTGTTTTGCGGTCTAGCACAGAATATTCACCAATTGATTGCTGCTCGCGTAAGTATACGACGATCTTACATGACTGGGAATATGGGGTGGCTTATGGGAGGATAGGTTTTCCAAGGCATTGGGGGAGGAGGTATGACCACTGTTGTCAGCATTCTACTAAGTGATATCGTTCCGCTCCGAGATCGAGGTGTCTGGCAAGGTATAATCAATATTATATATGCTACTGGATCTGGAATTGGAGCACCTTTCGGTAAGGCAAGCGTTATGATTGATCGATAACCACTAACGTTATTCCTCGTGCAGGTGGTATATTGGCAGACTACATTGGTTGGCGCTGGTATGGCTTCTCTGCCAATGTAAAAAGATGCTTGCTTCTGATTCATTTCATAGGGCTTTCATTGCTCAAGCACCCATATGTGTTCTTGCTTTCACAGCGGTTTCTATCATACTGAAATTGCCACCGCAGGAAAATAGTCATTGGAAGGACAAGCTCCGTCGTATTGATTTTCCAGGAGCGATTATTCTCGTTGGGGCGGTCCTTGGCTTTCTCCTTGGTCTTGACCGCGGTAGCAATGTGTCCTGGACCATACCGGTAACCATTATCTCGTTGAGTGTATCGGCTATCTTATTCGTGCTCTTCGTTGTGGTCGAGGTCTTCTACGCAGCGGAACCATTTGCCCCTGGTCACATTATTTTTGACCGAACATTCTTTTCTAGTTACGGCTGTAACTTTTTCAGCTTCGGGGGTTGGTTGGCAGCCCTGTTCTACATCCCACTCTATTTCCAAGCCGTAGATGGTGTGTCTGCTACTGTTGCTGGGCTACGTCTTCTACCTAGTATTCTGGCCGGCGTTTCTGGGTCGCTGTTTGCCGGATTTGTCATGAAATGGACCGGGAAATTTTACTGGCTGACAGTGGCGGCATATTCATTACTCACACTAGGAGTCACAACGATCTTCCTTTTCTCTGGCGGTGCCACGGAAAGTCTTGTACCGATGATCATGGGAATGGTACTTTCGGGTTTTGGAAACGGCATCGGTGTCACGTCGACGTTGATCTGCCTCAGTAAGTGAACGAGACACATTTGCGATCAATGGAGTTGTTCTGACCTCGTTTGCAGTCTCGAATTCGACGCCCGAAGACCAGGCAGTAGTGACGGCATGTTCTTACCTCTTCCGGTCCCTAGGCTCAGTGATAGGCTTGTCTCTATCTTCAACAGTGGTCCAGCAGATTCTTCGGGGCCGGCTGAGGTCTGCATTGCGCGACAGCAAGGATATTGACCGTATCGTTGACGGCGTGCGTCAGAGCCTCGACTATATTAAGACCCTTGATCCGAGTGTTGCGAAAGTGGTTCGGGGCTGTTACGGATGGGCTATGAATAAAGGCTTTGCATTCATGATTGCTGTGGTGTTCTTTGCCCTTATCAGCAGCTTCTTTATGCGTGAAAAGAAGCTGAATCGGTGAACTGGGCTTTCAACAGAGAATAACCAAGCGATGTTGGATGGTTGCGCTGACACGACATGTGCCCCCAAAAATAAGAGTATATTGCAACCGCCAAAGACATATTTACAAGGCAACTGGGTACGACAATCGCCCAGCACTGCTACTATTTCTGTGACTTATCATGATTACGACAGTATATAGGGAACATACAGACGTTAGAAGATTGATGGTTGGAGATGGTAATGTCGTGTAAAAACAACATAAATTAAATACTTAACTTACTGCAACTCCGAAGGCGGTCATTTATTTAACGAACATTTGGTATTCCGCCTCCAACTCTTCCCCAATCAACTTATACTCTCCCACCTTCGGCTTCCAACGCTGACATTCTCATTGTTTGTGGTTTTCTTCCTTTTGCACGCTCCTTTCCAGATATCATCACACATTCACGATGAGAATGACCCAATTCAATAGCCCATAGCTCTTTCGCCGTTACAAACACCGCTATGTCGGGATCTCAACCAAGGCCGGCCTTGTCACGGTATCGTCCTATTCTCTACCTACTCACTGGTGTCGCAGCGGCCTACGCTCTTGTCTACATCAACAATCTTATCATCTCTTCCTCATCCCAGCCATCTTTACGTCGCCGAAGGACTATACGCCGCCCGCGAGGTTTAAGGAGACGATCGGAAATTGTACCCGTCGAAACTCCTTCATCTCGAGCCATCGCACACCTTGAGCAACTAGAGCGCCAGAACGGAGTATATGGTACATTTCGCATAGAAACAGAAGATGGCCGACGTGTGGAAAGTGGGTTGCTCCCGTCGTTGCTCGCGACCCGGGATCAGCTCATGGAGGAAGTCGGCGTTCCCCAGGCTCATGCGGAGCGGATGCGCGAGATGATGGAAGACACGTTTCTGGAATCATTTCTCGCTTTGGACTTCCCGCCAGCGCATACTTTGGAGGAGGGGAGTCCGGAAAGGAACTATTTGACGGAGCAGCTTCAACGGCGTGGGATCTCGCGTGCAGGGATCGAGAGGGCCTTGGCTCGGTTCAATGAGGACAGCAACTACGGGGAAGAATTGCGTCGTCGTCGGCAGAACGGGGAGAGGGTTACCTTGTCTACTTCTACTTTCCCCGATGAATCCTCGCCCGCGCAGAATATGGATGGCGGGGAGACAGTCGTTGATGATCAGAGCGTCTTTTCCTGGCGCGAAGGGCACAATGACACCTCTCCGTCGAGGGAAGGCCAGAACCTGCTCAACCTACTTTATCATATCGCCGAGGATCAAGCACGGAGAGATGGTTATATTCACAGAGGAGTGACGTGTAACAGTTGTGGCGCTATGCCGATCCAAGGCATTCGGTACCGATGCGCAAACTGCATCGATTACGATCTCTGTGAGACATGTGAGGCGATGCAGGTTCACATCAAGACCCATTTATTTTACAAAGTACGGATCCCGGCTCCTTTCCTGGGGAACCCCCGACAGTCCCAGCCTGTTTGGTATCCCGGAAAGCCTGCCATGCTTCCCCGCAGCCTAAATCGATCCCTGGCCAAACGCCTGATGAAGGATACCAACTTTGAGAACACGGAGTTGGACGCTCTTTGGGATCAATTTCGTTGTCTGGCAAACCACGAATGGGCGGATGACCCTAACAAACTGTATATGGCGATTGACCGCAAAACTTTTGATCGATGCTTTGTGCCCAACACATCTATCCGTCCACCGCCTCCAAGCCTTATCTATGATCGAATGTTTGCTTTCTATGATACGAATGGTGATGGTTTAATTGGGTTTGAAGAGTTCTTGAAAGGCCTTGCAAGCCTTAATAATAAGAGCAATGACGAGAGGCTGCGCCGTGTCTTCCGTGGCTATGATATTGATGGCGACGGCTACGTGGAACGGAAGGACTTCTTACGGGTATTCCGGGCATACTACGCTCTCAGCAGAGAATTAACACGAGACATGGTGGCTGGCATGGAAGATGACTTCTTAGAGGGCGGTGCACGAGATGTTGTTCTGGGGAGCCAGCCAATCAGCTCTGCATTTCCTGGCAGCATCCCTGCAGGAGAGGTGTCTAGAACCGGAGAAGGCAAGCGCGTCAATCATGAAGGAGACATGGAAATCGTAGACAACGAAGGTATCTTACGCCCCGACGGGACCGACACTGGTGATCGACATGCCGTCGTTGGTGACGCTGCTGTTAGGAGTCGATACGGAAGTATCCGACCACTGTTTCCATCCGTTCGGCTACCTGATCAAGGTAGGTCCGGAGGCGAAAACGTGGATGATGCCAGCAGCTCTGATGGCTCTAGTTCGTCGGTTGCTACTGACCGCTGGCCTCCGGCCGAACATATCCGGGATGAGGATATTGTGACGGCTCTTGGGGCCTATGTACCCCTATCAGAGGTCACTGACCCAGTTGACAGGGCTCGGATCGGCACTGCTGTGTACCACAGAATGTTTGACGACGATGATAGACGAGTGGATGCAGCTCGTAGATATGGAATCGATGAGCGGTGGCGGCGAAGGGCATTCTACACCGATGAAGAAGATGGCGCCGCTGCGCCTGAAGGCTACGAGACTGATTCAGACGCGGATGATGTATCGGTTGAGGATGACCTCCATGACCAACATCCCGAGTTTGAGTCACATCCGCCATCTCCTCGTTCCCGTTCTTCATCCAAAGTGCGGTTCCAGGACGACATTACTGATGACTATGACGTGAGGTCAAATCCATCGACATCCTCACGCAGTATACTTGTTGGTGAGCGGTGGGGAGGCTTTGAAATCCCTGAAGTAGAAAGGGACGTTGGCAAGGAAATCCTATATCAAGTAACACAACAAGGATTTAACGAACTGCTTGATATACTGTTCAAGCCTAAGGAAGACCTGCTCATGGAAGTTTACCGGACGCGCACTGAGCGCAAAATGTGGGCCCGAGAAATTGAGCTGGTAGAGCAGATGGATGCCGGGAAGCATTTCGCCCGACGGGATGGGCGGCCTGTAGACGACGAGGTCAAAGAGGAACCGGAGTCTTCCTTGCATAACCCCTTCGGTGACAGGCCACTCGAAGAACTGCTTGAACGGGCGGGATATTCTATCGGGAGCCCGCCTTTGGAGCCCGTCCGGGACGGTCCCGTACTTGCTCCTCCGTCACCTGAATTGCGACTCCCGGACGACGATGTACGACCAACTCACCTCGCTGATCCCGGAGAGGATCCAGCCGAGTCCCAACAGGAAGAGCCGGATTTTGCGCCAGCTGTTCCATCACCGGGATCCCCAGTATCAGAACGGAGTCAGTCACCATCTGTTGAATCTGAGTTTGACCCTACATTGCCACATCACCGTCCAAATGAAGATACCCAGGAGCTACGCGATACCTCTGGGCTACAATCTAATGTTTATAACGCTTCCCCAACACACTCTACCTTCCCACAATCCCTTCCTGCCGAACTTCGCCTTCAACCTAACGGTACAACCTCATTCCCAGCACCACCATCAATAGCCGCCTCCTCCCCCGAAGCGGAAGCAACGGCTCCCAAACTCTCTCCCTCACCAATCCAACCTCTACCCCCTGCTTCCACTTCCACTCTTCCACCTCGAGATGGTCCCACCATGCCCCCGTCTCCACTGATTCTTTCACGCTGGGCCTATCTCAATCGTGTCGAACGCGAAGCGAAAGAACGAGGAGGCACAGGCGCCAAGCTTAGCTTCGAGGAATTCTCGCATCGTATGGCCGCAGATCGGGGACGGAGGTTGGCTTTCGTAGCTAGCTGGATCGAGATGGCTAGCTTCTAGCTGTGACATCCCTGCTCTGTCTTCCTCCATTTGTCATCTTCGTAATCGAGGGAGCGCAAATGGACGTACCTGACATTTGTTCGTGTATATTAATTGTGAAATATGGAGAAAACCCATGAAGTAGACTTTAATCCGATCGGTTTTCTGACGTGGATCAGGGCTTTATACTACTGCATTTAGCTATTATAATTCCGATCTTTATAGCTTCCAGGTGTTCCTGGGACAGTCCAAACACCCGTGCCCATGATAAAGATATGTAAGTACATACAATATAGGATGATATGAACGGCGTTGAAGAGGTACAGCCATCGTCTTGGTATCAATTTCACCACAGCAAGGAAACAGAAAGTGAGGACAAAAAGAAGTTCTAATCTAATCCCAGTATCTAATCACACCATCCAATCCACCAGTGACGACCTTACTCGTCTCTTGAGGATGCCAGTCAAGACAAGTCGTCGCACCGCCTTCCTTGCCGCTCGCCATAATTTTGTGGTACATTTTCCCGGTCTTCCAATCCCAGAAGCATACGTATCCGGCGCTGTCGCCGGAGCATATGAACTGACCATCGGGAGAGATCTTGAGGTCAATGGCGTAACCAGCGTTATTATGGCCGCGGAAGCTCTTCTTTCGATTTTGGCGGAATTTATCCGTGGCGCCGTAGACGACGATCTGATTGTCGCCGGATTGGAAGGCGACATACTTGCCGTTTGGATGGGGTGCTGCCCGTGTGAGGGCAAACATGTATGGTTCCGCAATGAACTTGATCGGGACGGGGATGCCGTATTCCCAGGCGCGGAGGGATTTGTCGTCAGATGTGGAGATGAAGCGACGGTTCTCGTCAACGAAGGTGATGGTATTGATTGCTGCTAGGTGGTGGTCGTATTCTTGGACCAGTTCGCCGGAGCGGGTATCGAATTGCACGATCTTCTTGTCAGACATACCGGCCAGGAACTCGTGAGAGTGATCCGCACCGGGGTTGAACCGAACGACGTGTGGCGTCTTGCCGGTAGAGAAACGACCAAGGCACTTGCCATACTCGGTGTCCCAGAGTTTGATCTGGCGGTCGTAGGATGCTGTGAGGAACGTTTTCCCGGTGGGATGGAAATCTGTGTCGGTGATAGCTTTGGAGTGACCAGAGAAAGTGCGCAGAAGCTCGCGCGAATGGAATGCGTCCCAGATCTTGGCCTTGCCGTCCGCTGCAGACGATAGTAAGAGATGGCCGGACTGAGGGAAGAAACGAAGGGATGTGATGGCTTTAGTATGTGATTTCCAGGTGTGGATGAGTTTCTTCGGGATAAAGTTCTTGACACTTCCAACCTCCTTCCTGAGGTCCACATCCAGGTCTTGCGGTACATGCATGTAAGTCCGGCCCAAGTAGTCGAATTGCTCGGATCCGTGGAACTCGGTAGTTTCCACCTTGGACGAATCGTCCTGGTAGTCTGTCGATTGCTTGCTCATAGCAGGCATATGAGCTGGGGCGATCTCCTCTTCCTCTTCCTCCACGTACTCCTCGTCACTGGCAAGTTCTCGGTCTTCGGCCGCCTCCGCTTCCTGATACATATGGTCATCATCCTTATATTTCGCCCACGGCCCCAGATAAGCGCCTTCACCCTCGACAATGCTCGAATCACCCTTCCTTTGCCTTTTGGCCCGCAAGGCTGCCGATACCTCTTTCGACGGCTTCATCTGTACGATATCCCGGCCTCCATACTGTGCCGCCCGGTCCAGGTCTCCCACAAACTGGCCCGGTAGTCCGGGGTTGCGTGTGTATCCTAAGCTCTGGAATGTGCGGTGTTGCGTGGCGAAGGTGGCTGCGCTAATTGCTGCTTCTTCTGCGTACCCCGTAGGCACGTTCTTGCGTTTGAGTCCATTCGCGGGGCCATCAGGCTTAAACGGATTCGCTGGACCCTGGTTGGGACGGGAGAGATCGTCATATGTTGCATTGTAGGTCAGAGCTTGGGAGGATGTATTAGCAAGCATCATCTGCATATGTGCTTGGTCCTATACAATTGTTAGATATCACATGACCCTAACAAGCAACGGTTGAGCGTGAAGTTATAGAATAACTAAAAGACGCATACACAAAGCGAAGAGAGGACAGAAGGAGAAATTTCAGGGACCAAACCTCTGTATTTACTTCAGGCGCTGCGACAATCTTAGTCGCTGTTGGCACGGTAGTTTGAGACTGGGGGCGCGCGGTCTCATCGTCGCTAGACTCGTAGTCAGCACCTAATAGCGACGCCATGATGCACGACTATGTGATTTTGCTTTTATTTTCTTTTTTTTTGCAAAAGAGAACGCGGGATAGGGGGATTCTCAGTTGCGCTGGAAAGGTTAGGAACAAGAAGGGCAAAAGCACGGCAGTAGTTGGATAAGCTAAGTTACAAAGGCGGCGAGTCTAATTTTTCGGGCGGCGAGTGTCCCACTGCGAACACTGCCGTTTCTACACCACCGGCGCTCTGCCCATTCCACACCACTTTTACAACGATCATTTGGTATGGATAGGCATACAGAGTTCGATTGATATTACAATGGCACAGCAAGGGTATCGTACGCTCTTCATTGGCACACTGCTTGAGTGGTGGTATATACAGCACATCAGACATCAAGGAATACAGTCGCAACGTAAAATCAATACACGCAAAATATCTCAATTGAACTGCATCGCAGCGATGCAGTTTTTCATTCACCATCCCAGTCTAAGTCGTTATACCAAAAGATTGATCATCACCCCAACCCGTCGTCAGATTCCTTGTCATAGGCATATCCTACATTTCGTCCATCTCCCATTGCATGCTCCGGCATACCGGCGGAGCGCCGAGATCGCTAGAATGGGCAGGCCCATATTGGCGACATGGGCGCGTCCAGGTACCGCGCCGGAGAGGATTATCATGCTCGATCCAGCCTTACTTATCGCAAGACGAAACAGCGCATCACGCGATACTTCGGCCAGAACGGCCACCGCGCATCGCATGCTCCATCGCGTCACGAACTCAATGAGATTCGTCGCGGATCAAAGCAACGATCATACTGTACAAGTAGAAGAAAAACATCAAAAGGTGGAAACCTAGTTTGATGAAAGATTCCTGATAATCGGTCAGCTGGCATTCCGAGTGAGTGATGACGTAAATCCCGAGCAACCGACCTTCTTGTGTACGTTGAGCTTGCGGAAGATCTCGGTCGCATCCAAAAGGTGCGCGTTATCGTAAATCCTAAATAGTACAATGTCCTGTTAGTATCACCATTCATGAGTAGCTCCTTTGATTATTGTTCTCATTATAGAAATGAGAATTGAGGACGTACTTCTTGGCATTGAATGCCAACAGGGGCAGGTTCAACAAGATCGCAAGCCAGTAGCCATTGATTACGAACAAGAAGGTAAGGAAGGCATGGACGGCGGCTTCGGGGATAATGTAGGCGTTGAGACGGTTGCAGAGGTCAATAGGGTTGATGTAGTCACTGCGGGAAAGAAAGGCGGGTTAGCTCCGTCATTTTGTCGCAATCGCTTAGTGGTTTAGAGGTTGGAGCTCCTCCAACCTTAATGCCCACAAGCAAGGGAGGGGATAGCAACGTACCATTCCAGATCGCTATACATAATGGTGAAGAACACCTGCAGAAACAAGTTGACGGCGTTGATCAACACCGCCAACAGGTAGAGCCACGCTTCGCCGGACATGTTGGGCAGACTCGAGAGATTATGTTCGGGGAATGTCTTAGGAGCTCGAGAGAAAAGGAAAAGAGAGAGAAGAGGACGAAGGTAGTTATAGCCGCTCTCAGTGGTTCGGAGGGGAAGATCGGCTACTTCAGAAGGAGTAAGTTAGAGGGGAAGACACCCGGTAGCAGACGACGTGAAGATATATTGGAGAAGTGGAAAGTCGAGGCTGGAGAAGGCGATTGGATTGGATTGGATTTCGGACTCGGTGTGGGCGGTGAGAGCGTCTGGAGTAGTCAATACACACTAGTCTCGTATGGTAAAAAAACATATGGACAACTACCCATCGATCATAGTATGTACATGTACATACATCCATACAGTACAGAGTACGTAGATACTGTAAGGACACTACGCAGTAGTAGGTATAGAAAGGAACCATTACCGATAAGACTGGTATTAATAATAAAATCCATACATAGAGGTCGGATGCGATATCGCTGTGGGATGCCTCAGTCCACGATTAGTTTTACTACTTATCAGAAGCGGAGTCTCTCAAGTCAACACTCCAAAGGAGCATGCTTGCCAGCTACCTACATAGAACAAACCATACTCAAGGTATAGTCTGCTTTCACATCCATTATGCATGCTCCAATTTACACAATCTGGACTAAAATAAAATAATAATCAATTAATAGTATCATATATAATGATAAAACTGCCCCTCATATGAAACCCGCACGATGACGTGGGGGAGACACGTGCTTCCATCCGCATCTGGAGTCTTCTACTACTTTGGGGTCGGCGTAATAATTCTCATTCCTCATATGGGCATATATACACTTCCGGAGAATCGTCTCTACCCCTCAACGGGCATTAAGACAGGGGCTAGATGAACATGATATAGATGGAGGGCAGAAAAAAAAAATCAAAAAAAAAAAATCAAACCAAGAGTGGGAGAAAAAGGTATAAGAACATGATACAGTATCTTGTCACCAATCAACAACAAACAATAAGAGCCGGGGATAATACTAGTCTCGCCGAACGTAAATTAGACGAGGCGCAAGAGGCGAGAATGGCGTGATGCATTCATTACGCGACTACCGCTTCTCAATGAGGAAAACATGCATTGCTCCGTAGGCAATCATGATGAATGCGCCGGAGATTATACCCAGCCCAATAACATCCTTCCAAAACGCCAAAGTATCGAACCCAAAAGCGCTCAGGATGGAGGCCCCTGGGACCTCAATGTCCAGCCCATACTTATGGTCGATCAGCGTAAGGAACGTCACTTCGTTGACAATCAAGGCCTCGAAGCCGTAGTGGAAGATGGACAACTAGGGTATGGTTAGCTTTTTGTATCCTACCTCCAGGAAGCTCGAGTATCTATAAACTTACGGTTTGCAGCCACAAAGCGGACTTAGGAATTGCATCGTGGTTGAGTAACAGACCAGCAAATAATAGACTGAATAGCATCACCAAACTGCCAATCAAATTGGCCACTCCTCCATCGCGGAAAACGATACCGATGAAGAGACAGATGTTGGCAGCTGCGAGGTTGAAGAGAACAAGTACTAAGATAAACCGGAGAAACTCTGGCCATGCTGGGATCAGCCCAGTCATGGGATACACGATCACTCCCATGATCACCGGGGGCAGTAGGCGCAGAGGCACGATGTCGAATACCACCTTGGCCGCAAAGTACGTAACAGGGTGATAGTAGCCATTCGCCCGTTCACGGACAAACAGGAGTCGCTCTGCTGAGAAAACCGTGAGACTAGTGAGTGTACTGAATCCAAACAAGGCGAGGATGAAGAAGAAAAGGCCCAGACGATTTTGAAACCCCTTGATATCGTCCGTCAATCCATAGAACAGGTATCCGCACAGCACAGCGAGCAGAATAGAGATAGCATAATGGGTTAGCATTAACATAGGATTCCGGTATAGGTTCCGCCAAGTTCGCTGAGACAGGATGAGAAACTGCCGGAGCAGGCCGACCCTAGCATAGCTCTTGGGTGTACTAGTAGGGGCGCCTAAGAGGATGTCTGAGTTGGCCGAACCATTCGCGGTACGAGCATTCTGAACGGCTGCTACGATTTCATCATTCACGGAACGAGCAACGTCTGAGCTGGTATAATTCGCAACCAAGATATCGAGATCGGTTTGACCTGGTGCAATTGGAGGTAACTCGTCAGGGTCGTCGAGGATCTGGGGTGGAACATTGCCCTGTTGGCGAGAGAGGCGTAACCACTGCTGGGGGTTCTCCGTCACATCAACTACATCTTCCTCATCTGTTTTGGGGGTGGCGGGGCGTTCACGATCTTTCTTGCGGGAATAGAGTTGCTTATCTTGGCGTTGCTTGAGAGAGACGCGGCGTCCATTTTTCGGTCTTCGATTTGCTTCCAGTGTGCTACTGGAATTATCCTCGATACTTGCGTTTGATGCACTAGCCACTGACTTGACAGCCCGCAAGCTGCTTGATGCAGTCTTGGGTGGGTCTGAGCGCACGTCTAACAACGGGGATACGACCTCGTCGGTATGGGACCGGGTAACACTGGCATGCATCGTGAGATCCACGAGATAATCAGCAATATTGAATCCAGGAGGGCAAGAATATCCAGAATTGTCGAAGTACTGCTGGCATGTGGAAAAAGGACCCGAGTATACTGTCTTCCCATGTGCCAGGAGAACAAGTCGGTCGAATAGAGCAACGATGTTGGATCGCGGTTGATGAATAGTGAAGATGACGGTCCGATTGTAAGTCTTCGCTAAGGTCACCAGACATTCAACAACATTGAATGCATTGAAAGCGTCCTATTCAAGTATGTCAACAATCGCTGGGTGTTAAGTTATTCGAAATATTTCTTGTCTTACCAGTCCGCTAGTGGGCTCATCCAGGAAGAGAATGCTAGGGCTAGTGACCAGTTCGCAGGCAATTCCCACTCGGCGCTTCTCGCCACCAGAGATACCACGGCCTTTCCCTTCTTCTGAGCCGATTAGCTGGTCCCTGATATGATGGATGCCAAGCTGCTTTTCAACCTCAAACACTCGCTGCTCTTTGGCTGCTCGGCTCATGTCCCGGGGGAGCCGCAGTAGTGCGCTCGTCAGGATCGTTTCATGTACAGTCAGGGTAGGGAGCATGGTGTCTTCCTGATCGACGAATCCTATCATGCTCTTGAAGTCATGATCATTGACTTTTTCTCCGTTGATATAAAAGTCACCGCGGACTGCACCCCGCTTGTTTTTTCGAGCAAGAATATCAAGAAATGTCGTTTTTCCCGCACCTGAAGCCCCCATGATGGCTGTAATCTGGCCCGGCTGGGAGACACCCTGAATACCAGAAAGGATTTCCTTTCCATTCAAATAATAAGACACATTATCCCAATACAGCGCTGCTGGCTTGTGATCCGTCAAGAGTTTGGTGGCCTCATCATCCGAATCATCGGAGAGAGGCAACTGAATACGTCCCCGATACGATCTGCGAGATAAGTACCACACGGTCAGAATCACTGCCACAACAAAGAGTGCACAGCCAGCGATAACTCCAGCGATGAGGGGAGTGTTGATTTGTTTCACGGGCCGCGTGTATCCAGGTACATCTGTTTTGTACAAGCACTCTCCAGATTGGCAGTTCAAGAAGATACTTTCGTCCCCGAAAACGCTCTTGATCAAGTTATCCATGGCGGGTTCCTGGAACTTGCTGCCGTCATTCGCACTGCCACCGATGGTAGACACCGACGTGAAGGAGGCAGGACCTTGGATGGACTGGTCAAGAAAATCTCCGATGTCAATCGAGCCCTCTTCTCCACAGAGCATGCGGCCCGGAATGCACTTGCACCTGATATTCTCGCATTTGTAGTGAGTGCTGTTCCGGTCGTGGGTGGTTTCCAGGCCCCATTCGCAGGTATCTAGACCACAATAAAACGATTCCACCTGGTCCACCCAAAATTGGAAATTACAGCTATGATCCTCCGCCTTACAGGAGAACGTCACCTGGGGCTTTTTCTCCTTGAGTTGATCGAGGATTTTGCGGTTGGTCACATCGCACATCTGAAAATTTTCCTTGACCGTGACACCTTGGCTGTAACAGACACCACCTTCGCCTTCAGGCGTCATGGCATTACAAACGTCATCACTCTGACACACATTGCAGTTAATTCCCCCCCAGCCATCTTTGCAGTTGCAGTACTTGTCTGTCCGTGGGGTCCTCTCATGGCCATCGGCTAACGATCCACATGTCGGCTTCGAGCAGTCCTCGCCAGCAAACCCAGGAGGACATACGCACTTTCCGGACAAATTATCGCAGGAAGCAAATTGAGCACATTGAAAGGCATCTAATTGGCAGTTGAAACATGGTGGGCAATCGTCGGGGCGTTTATCGAAAGCATTGAAAAGCGGAGACACAACACGGGTGTCGGAATAGTTGCTCTGTGCTACAGCTGCAGACACTGACAACGAGAGCAGGGTGGCTAGGTAGAGCTGCACCGGTAATTTTGATCGCATTGTGATCGATGTATGAAGATCGGACAGCAGTCGCCTCACTTACTCGCAATCTGGGCCTCGGGTCAAGCGGAGTGACCAGGGCGGAGTAACTAAATGACAGATGGGCTTAGTAGGTAAGATGACATTGATTAATGCTGTTAGTCGACGTTCAAAGGCGCTATCTATAGAAAGCAAGAGAAATGCAGAAACTTCTCGCAAAAGACAAGGCTGAAGAGAAGCAAAAACAAGGCACAAAAGGAGTGGTGGTGAGATGCAGGGAGAGATGTAGTTGAGAGGTTGAGACGGTAGCGCAAGTCACCGATGACGCGGGCGGAGGACCTGCATTGGCATGCCGGCTGGGTGCCTGGCAGCCTGGGGCATTCACGTTACTTTTACTCCAAGAAATGGGGCTTCGGCGTTAAATCCGGGGCGTTGTGCACGTGACCTGTGGTGAATTCGACCACGATTCTAGAAGCTGGCCGACATTTTAGAAAAAGAGGCGGGGGGAGGGAACATAATACTAGTAAAAGACCGGAAATTTTAAAATCTTCTGTGAGATTTCCCGCGAAGTCCCATCCCCATCATCATCATCATGGTTCAAGTAAAGGAATTTGCCGTGGAGCAGGCATGTACATACGTCCTCCCTCCCCTCACAACCCCGCATAAATTCAAGTGCTTTTTTGCTAACGTCATGGAAGTGGATGGATAAATATGAACAACATGCCAAGTACAACATAGCAGAGACATGCTGTGCCTCCATTTCAGTGAACGATCTCCAAGAGCTTTCCGAGGATAAATCTTTGAGCCCATTAGATCTCTCTACCAAACTCACGTATGGTGCTATTCGAGGTTCGGAACGGCTTCGGAGGACCTTGGCCAATCTCTACTCGGTCAAAACACCGACCCAATTGCCTTCTGATAACGTTTTAATTACGCCGGGTGCTATTCAGGCCAACTTCCTTTTGCTTTATTCATTAGTTGGGCCGGGGGACCATGTCATCTGTCATTACCCCACATATCAGCAGCTTTACTCGGTCCCAGCATCGCTTGGAGCCGAGGTGAGCCTGTGGAAATCGAAGGAGAACGACGGGTGGAAATTAGATCTTAACGAATTGAGGGAGTTGATTCGCCCCAACACCAAGCTGATTATCCTTAAGTATAATACTCCTCTTTACCTCTTCGCATTGTTACCTCGCCCAACATGACTGACCCAAGGTTTCGGTGACAGTAATCCGCAGAACCCTACTGGGGCTGTGATTCCTCAGGCTACGCTGGAAGAGATCGTGGAGATTGCGCGCAGCTCCTCGATCTTTGTTCATGCCGATGAAGTCTACCGGCCTATCTTTCATTCCATTACTCCTATGGAGCCTGAATTTCCATTATCGCTCCTTTCTCTGGGATACGAACGCACAATTGTAACTGGTTCAATGTCCAAAGCTTATAGCTTAGCAGGCATCCGCGTGGGATGGATTGCTTCTCGTGATCGGTCTGTTATTGAGGCATGCGCTTCTGCGCGGCACTATACTACCATCTCGGTAAGCCAGTTGGACGACGCCATTGCGAGCTATGCCCTAGATGCAAGCTGCATTCACAATCTCTTAAAGCGGAATATCCAATTGGCGAAAACGAATCTGGCGATCCTTGAAAAGTTCATTGAATCTTACCGGTGGGCCTGTGGGTGGGTCAAACCACGCGCAGGAACGACGGCATTTGTGCGATTTAGCAAAATGGGAAAACCCGTTGACGATGTTGCCTTTTGTGAAATGCTTCTGGAGCGGACTGGCATCATGTTTGTGCCGGGAAGTCAGTGTTTTGGTGAGGGCGAAGACTTCAAGGGTTACGTCCGGATCGGAGTAGTCCAAGAAACCCACGTGTTAGAAGAGGGGTTGGAGGTGTTAAAATCTTTTATGGAGGAGGGGTATGAAGAAGTGCCCGTCATCCGGAAGAAATAAATGATGGAATGGGGTTGTATGGAAGCTCCTGGAGGTCCGAGCCATAGGAACTTTCAATGCCTTAAATAAATATATTTGTTTTCCTTGGCCTCCGAGCATGTGACTTGATTACATTCCAGGTAGACCAAAGATCAAACATCATAGACATAAGACATTCTTATTCTTGTTCTTATTATTTTTATTTTTAAACTCCAAGAACTAAAGCGGACTACTGAGTACTATTTCTGAACCAGACGGAAAAAGTGGATCAGAAGATTTAATGCTGGGTCCCCGTTTTCCGAGAGAGCCGGACCCATAAATCAAGCCGAGGCAACTCCAATCGCCCTTCAACACCATGATCCATGGACCATGGGGACGTCCATTTAAACTCATTCCTGTACTCTTTGCGCCTTCGACACTTCCTCTCGCTTCGTAACCCCCCGACTATTTGAGCGTCAACTCGCATAAAGCGTGTGTCCCTAGCAGATCCCTGCTACAGCTCCCCCAAGATGCCTCTCCCTTTACCTGGTATGTTACTGGATTCCCATCCAAAGTGCCAAGGATTAACAAAGTACCTTTCATTGATGATGATGGCCACTGACCATATACTCTGGGAATACAGATATTCCCCTTTCTATCGCTACCCCTGCTGTCGCCACCACACTCGCATACCTGAACGCTAAATACTCCCTCTTCTATGATGTAACATTAATCGGGGGCTTGATCAAGTCCATTTTCAAGTCTCGCTTGGCAGAGCGTCGTGACCATCTAAATCTCTTCTATGTGCTAGAGCAGCATGCTTTGGCTCCGGCGACCAAGGATAACCAATTCATTGTCTACAATGGCCGTGCCTGGACCTTTCATGAAACCTACGTCATGGCGTTGCGGTATGGCGCCTGGCTTAAGAAAGCTCACGGCATCAAGCCCAAGGAGATCGTGGCGATGGATTTTATGAACTCTTCGACCTTCATATTTCTTCTTCTGGGACTCTGGAGTATCGGCGCCGTGCCTGCGTTCATCAACTACAATCTGTCAGGCAAACCCCTAACACACTGCGTCAGAACATCGACCGCTAGACTATTGGTGGTTGACGAGGAAATCCGTCAACAATTTACGCCTGAGCAGATGGAGACACTGGGTTCACCGGAGTTCCGTGAAGGTGGTGGGTCGGTCGATGTGGTCTTCCTCACACCAGAAGTGGAATCCCAGATCATGCAGATGGAGGCCACGCGCGAAGATGACAGCGTCCGAAATGGCCCTGCCCTCCGTGACTTGGCTTTACTTATATACACGAGCGGTACTACCGGCCTCCCGAAACCCGCTATTGTCAGCTGGAGGAAGTGCTGGTCCGGCGGCACATTTGTCGCCCATTGGTTGGGGTTGGCTAAGAATGACCGTTTCTTCACAGTAAGCTTCACTCCAACTCTTGCAAATTGTTCACTGTTATTTCTTGCGCAATAGGCTGATATCAATACAGTGTATGCCACTTTACCACTCATCCGCCTCGATCCTCGGGTTTGTAACTTGCCTGATGAGCGGATCAACTCTGATTATCGGCCGCAAGTTCTCCGCTAGAAACTTCTGGCGAGAAGCACGGGAGAATCAAGCAACAATTGTACAGTACGTGGGTGAAACCCTGCGGTACTTGATGGCCGTTCCGCCTGAAATTGATGCTGTCACTGGAGAGGACTTGGACAAGAAGCATAACGTTCGCGCAGTGTTCGGGAACGGCTTGCGGCCTGATATCTGGGGCCGCTTCAAAGAGCGTTTCAACGTACCCACGATTGCTGAGTTTTATTCCGCAACCGAAGGCACCAGTGGGTCCTGGAATCTCTCTTCTAACGACTTCACAGCAGGAGCAATTGGA
This sequence comes from Aspergillus flavus, assembly GCF_009017415.1. Lineage (NCBI taxonomy): Eukaryota > Fungi > Ascomycota > Eurotiomycetes > Eurotiales > Aspergillaceae > Aspergillus > Aspergillus flavus. The sequence goes on from NC_092406.1 coordinate 4,308,410, forward strand.
CGAAATGGTTCGCTTAGTAGGCTAATTTTAGGAGGCGGCCTGGCTGTTGTTCAGGTTGATCATGAATCGCAGCAACCCTGGCGGGACCCTAAGACGGGTTTCTGTAAGGAAGTGCCACGGGGCGAGCCGGGTGAGCTGCTGTATGCCATCAATGCGGCTGACCCCGTAGAGACTTTCCAAGGATATTTTAAGAACTCTAAGGCTACCGAAAGCAAAATTGTTCGTGACGTGCTGCGAAAGGGTGATGCATACTTCCGCACTGGCGATATGGTGCGGTGGGACGCTGAAGGCAGGTGGTACTTCAACGACAGACTCGGCGACACCTTCAGATGGAAGAGTGAAAATGTGTCCACGAGTGAAGTAGCCGAGGTATTGGGAGCGCACCCAGATGTGCATGAAGCTAACGTCTATGGCGTTACGCTGCCTAATCACGACGGACGTGCCGGCTGCGCCGCGATTATTCTGCAACAACAGCACCAGGCCACCGACCCATCGGTGCTCATACCCCCTACCCCAGAGACACTGAGCAGTCTTGCAGCTCACGCCCTAAAGAATCTACCTCGCTTCGCAGTTCCACTTTTCCTCCGTCTCGCGCCGGAAATGCAGGGAACAGGAAACAACAAGCAGCAAAAGCATGTACTGCGAACTGAAGGAGTAGACCCGTCGCTGGTCAGTACTTCAGACAAACTGTACTGGCTCCAAGGGGACAAGTACGTGCCTTTTGAGCAGAATGACTGGAGCCGATTGCAGGGTGGACAGGTGAAGCTGTAGTGGTTTCTCCTATCCTGTGTTATGACGAGCTATACAATATGCTTTCTCTGTTAGGCTTTTTGGTATATATATGCAGTGAACATTATCCCCGCCTACCTGGCATTGATACCCTGTCCACTAGTTACTTTAGATTGCGTCGGGTATGAGCCGTACATGTATTTTGTGATATCATTAGCGTCCGAACAATATTATTTCCAACGCATGTTATATGTTATATGGATTGTCCTACGGTCTACCAAAACTGTCACCGTCCCACAACATGTAACTCGACACAGCGAAAAGCTGGATATACCACCGCTGTAAAGCCAAATGCAAGCCACATGCCTAGATCACAATTCTGAGGCAAGGCTTTGGCAATCGGTCCGACAAAGTATGACTGAGACTGCAAGGATACGTTAGTGACTGTATATACTAGGCAAGAAGAACATATGTTATAGTCCATCATGATAGTATAGGACGTATTGCATATGACAAAAGCGCTTACCATTCCAAGGACGGCACCTAAAATCCCGAACACAAAGCTGGCCCCGGCAGCAAGTCCCATCGGCAACCGATGTGGATTATTCCAAACTGTCCAGTCATAGTCGCGCCCTCGGCGAAAAACCCACGTCTCTTCTAGACAAACCGCCAGCCATGCCACAATCCAGTAGGACATGAGCGGGAGGAAATTCTCCATGATCTCGCGAAGATACTCGCGAGCGACAATTGCACAGACGGTGTAGATCACGACTTCTAGTGTAGTCAGGAGAGGCCGTGGAATGCGTGGGCCGTAGCGACCTAGCATTTGGAGGTTGAGGCCCGCTGAGTATGTGCATGGGATATTGTTGGAGACTGTGCCAAGGAGGAGGATGACAGCGCAAAAGCGGCCAAAGCCGTGTAGGTTGCTGAAGGAGGCGGCGAGCAGACTCCCTGGGGAGGTAAGTGAGGCCTCGATCCAAGCTGGATTCGAGTCAATCCCTGTTGCTAGACCGATGCCTAGGAGTGTTGTCAAAGCCATGGCCAAGCTCATGCCTGTGCTACCGGCGAGGAACATTCGCCATGAACTAGTTGCTGTTGGGAAGTAGACGAAGTAGTCTGCGCTTGCTGGAGCCCAGGTAATGGCTGAGGCGAAGCAAAGCGAGAAAAATGAAAGCCAATCTGAGGCGGTCGCTCTAGGGATATCTGGGGTTGAGAAAGGCGAGGTGATGAAGCTTGGCCCAGCAGAGCCGATCATGATGGCCAACGTTAAGATTTGTATGATCCAGGCGTATCTATGGCTGGATGTCAGTTGGAAGACCATGAATGAAGGCAGTGCAGGCCGGAACTATCTATGGATAGGGCTTCTAGTTACCTAGTATAGAACTGGAAAAGGTGCACACCAAGAGTGGCGATGAACCAAGTCAGAATCGATACTACAATTATACCAACAGGAACAGCTGTACGGCCTCCGGATACTGTATAGATGACCTGGCCTCCGAGAATGCAGTTCACCATGCCATATCCCAGCATGGTGAGGATATTGAGTAGACAGCAAACCTTGCTGAGGTAGTATCCAAGGAAGTATCGAGTCACGACCTAAGTGCAATATGAATTATAAAGCCCATAATCATCCGTCTTGATATTTCTTACCAAGGTTCGATTCCCACTTTTGGGACCCCAAGTACTCATATACCCTACACACATACTTCCTAGTATAACCCCCAAAGTGGCGCATATGGTGGCCTGGGTCCAATCAAGCCCATATAAGGATGGACCGTACAGTCCCACGATGATGTTGTTCCCGGTCAACGCAGAGCTTAGCCACAAAAGAAAGATGCGGGTGTAAGTATTAGGTGCTGGAGGCTGACGCTCATCATCTGCTACGCGTTGAATTCCTCGAGCCTCCACTCCAGACACTTGGCTGAATACTCGACCAAATACCGCGATACCTCTTTGAAATTTGGAGCTCTTCAATTCTGCATCGGTAGATAGTAACTCCAGTGTATGGACATGGGGTCCGGTCTCTTTGACCTGTACTTTTGCGTCGTAAATCTGTTCGGTGTTTGCCATTACAATTGTCACGAGGGTTGGCTTTAGGAGAGAGAAAAAAAGATCTGGGAGCAGGAGAGCAGAGCGAATGAATGAAACAAATAAAGGAAGAAGGTGCGTCGAAGACAATGAGCGTTAATCCTACACTTCTGTAGTCATTGGGATCCTTAGTAAATATTCCATTGAATGCAATCCTTCCTCAGTGACAGCGTCGATCAGCCGACCTCATTACATATATACTCCTTCGCTACCCGGAAGAAGTGTCGAGTGGCGTCTATGATGCAGAAGAGTCACCATGTAATTGACAGAGTAAGCACCGTAAAATGTTGATGCCTAAACTTAGATATGTGACAATTGCCAAAGTAGCAATTGGCGAGGGAACAATAGGGGGGCCTGCAAGCTTCTCTCATGAACATGGAATGAAATCAGGTCCAGAATCTAAATCGACCCAGGCTCAGGAATGTTTGCAGGTCCCCTTGCTTATTGGTAGTAGCCTGTGCAAGGACTTGCGCATGAATAGCGATGTCATCGTTCTCTCGATATGATGTTACTGTTGCTTTCTATCGCTGCAGACTTGACGTAAGGGATTAGTATGTTTGTGCTGCTGAAAGGTATTCCTGTATTGCATTAGTGTTCAGTCAAAGAATTTCAAATCGCACAGGTAAGACACATGGTGCCCCTTTTTATCAAGGGGCTGGCTACTTAACTACTGGCCTAGACCAAGATTGTTCCGCCACATTGCAAGCCTTCTGATATGGTGGCGCCTCGACTCAGAGATACGTCTTATCGAGTAGGAAATGATCGAGAATGCTCCATATAAGCCATAAATATTGATCAGCAGCCATGTGACACTCGCTTGTCACGTTGCAAGGTGGATCTGATGACCTTTTCTGTGTATATAACCTCTGGTCCATTACAGATTTGATCTGGAAGCCTATGGGGCTGTACGCTATGCTTCGGCAATGCATAGGATCTTGCAGACACATTGTTGGCTTTGGACTGCTCCTTCCAACATGTCCCAGGACATCTTATTGGCGTCTTTAAACCGCACATGGGAAGAGAGAGATGCCGTAAAAAGTGAGGAAGAAGATGAAGCCCCTATACCCTGAGTACCCGTGATATCATATCATTGTCTTTTCACTAACAGGCAACGCTATTGATCACACCTTTCCAGTCTGGCATACCTGAGCCCAACAAAATCTTCAACCTTGCACAAAGCCACTCTATAAACCTGGTTATGCATAGTAAGGGGGAAGACAAACGGCTATTTTGGCATTTCAAGAGTAAGTGGTATTGCTCCACTACACAAAACTCAGCCAGCAATTCCCAGTTTGCTCTCTCCAGCTTTGACGATTTCGTCAGGCTCGGATAGTGTCATCTAGGCTGAAAATGACCACATCGAAGGGCCGCTAGAAAAGCTCGAGGATGGAGAAGTCCAGGCATTTATTAGGTTTGCAGGCACAATTTTCAGAGAGATACTAGGTATATTTGCAAAACACCCGAAAGTAGTGGACCACAAAGCAGAGATGAAGTTGGGTCTAGAAGTTTAGGTGGAGACCGAGAGGGCAAATCGGTTGAAATCACAATCCCCTGAGTCTTCTGGCTTTCACCTTGTGTTTCGGCAACACACTAATTGATCCGGCCCTTGTACACGCCGTGAATCCAAATAGTCCGTTGGGGTACTTGCAACTGTTAAGGAAATGATTTCGAGTTCGTCTCGGCGAAAGAAAAAGTCGCCGATGTTAAGTTTGATGATGTTACTTCCTGATTCGGTTAGTACCTCGGAAACATCACTATCCAGGATTCCGAGACCGAGACCCATGGCCCGAGTTTCGGAACCCCCTCAACCCCAACTCTCGAGATGCTCCCCCAGTAACCCAGCTTCTAAACTCCTTTTTAATTAGCAAGAAAGCCAGGGATTGAGCAAAGTCAAGACCATAGCTGCCGTATAAATTCAGGATGTCACTCTCTTCAGCTGTACAGGGGGCCAGGCATTCCAACCAGAACCTGTTTCGAGGGTGCTCTTCGTTCCGTCGCTTCTCAGTACACCATTGTCGACGTTCAGTGGCCGATTCCTCCGCCACATCCATTGCAGCATCATTCTTGTCGCGCTTCCAGTCCCTGGGACCGCAAACTCGCTCACAATTTCTTGACGCCAATCAGCTGCAGCTTTTGTCACTCACATTGAACCGTCCATCTCTATATCCTGACACCCCATCGTTGAGCAATGCTTCAACCTCAATACCTGCAGGCACGCCCCTTCCGCCAGGCTATCACTTAGTTTACTTCACTCCTGCGTTTCTGGAAGATGAATTAGGTGCGGACGGTACTGACGCCTCTTACAACCCAGAGACTCCATTCACCCGGCGCATGTGGGCAGGCGGCGAGGTGCACTGGCCGCGTGCCGCAGATGGGAGCCCTAACCCATTGCTTGTGGGTCAAGAAGTGCAAGAAACTACGAGAGTACTAAGTGCCGAGCCCAAGGTTGTACGTAAGACCGGAGAGGAAATGATCGTAGTGGGCGTAGAGAAGGAGTTTCGCAACGAGCATGGCGTGGCTGTTATTGATCGTCGGTAAGTTCTCATCTTACGTTTATACTAGTATGCCCCCGTGATGTTTGGATACTAATATTCTACCAGGAACTGGGTCTTCCGTAAAGCACTAGCTGTGCCATCTGTATCTTCTAAGACAACAAATAACCCGGCGCCATTGCCTTCGGCACCAGCCTCCTCGTCAACTGTCTCAACGGCTAAGACTCACATCCGTACCTTGAGACAGACAGCCGTTACTCTTTTTCGGTTTTCGGCGTTGACTTTCAACCCTCACAAGATCCACTATTCGACTCCATGGGCCCAGCAGATGGAGGGACATAGGGATATCGTCGTCCACGGCCCACTTAACTTGATCTCGATCTTGGATCTCTGGAGAGACACACGGTCAAACAAGAGTGACCCTGCTTCGATGCTCCCAGAGAGCATTACGTACCGGGCGACGAGTCCTTTATACGCAGAGGACAAGTACCAGATTGTGCTCGATGAGGAGGAGGGACTTGGTGTAGGGGCAGTGCAAATTCTTGCTCCTGGCGGACAAGTTGCGATGAAGGCCGAAGTCAGGTCGGCTAAATGAATTCTGGTGGTCTTGTCTTCTCGGCTGTGGTTCAATAACTCTCGTCTAAACATCGTGCAGATGGAGGGGAAATGTCAAACTCCTGGAAATTCTGGGTTACGAGGATACAAGTAGATTTCGAGCCATTTAAAGGGCTCCCGATCTGTAGTGATTCAGGAAGCCGAAAATTGCAGTCGCTAAATTTCATTAACCGCCAGGAACCTGCTCGAGAGTAGCTGAGGTATCTGAGAAGCTACATACATTTCTGTTAAAGTCGATAGGCTCTGACTTCTCTCCATGAATTGGAGGTATCACTCGGGGTGCATGAGTCCATGTATCTGGTATAGTCGGGTGCTTGGCGTATAAATCCTGTGCCAGAAACTCGTATGAGTTCGCCAAAATCGGCAGATACAGTTCGGTGGCAGGTGTTCTATTGAATACGAGCTCATATACGCCCGCAGACATCGGCACGAACCTTGCACCCACAGCAGGGTGGAACTGAAAGTAGTTCCAATCATATCTGAAATCATGTTCATGCCGATATATCGTGGGAAGCTGCCCCGTTTCAGGTGAACGTGGCGAGGGCATAAGCTTAATCTTAGAAGCGATCAAGTCCCCATATCTTTTTGCAAGACAAGCCCCGGCAAAGACAAGACATTCGAGACGACTCGCAACTGCCTCCAACGACGGCAGATCATTCGACATGGCTTCTAAGGTTGATTGTGCTAGAGCTGCCCAGTCTGCGTCAACATATTGGAGCGTCTGAGTCAAACTTCGGCCTGTTTGAGGCACCTCAGGCAGTGGCAGGATGACTGCTGTGTTATTAAAAATAGCATTCAAGACACTGAAGTGTACGCCAGCCGGCTTGATACCTGTCAGCAACATCCTGCAGAAATAGTGTATTTTTACACTTACATCGCTCAGAGGACAAAGCAAAAGACATCTATTGTTCCCAAGCATAGAGCTCTGAGTTTCATAGCCTTCTGGGGCAGAGAGCCCAATACTACGTGCTACATTTGCGATGAAACTGTGAGATAATAACATGGGCTTCGGAGATCCTAGGGTCAATCAGCTGATGCCCCCTTGCACCTTACCATTGCTTTTTGATGACTTGCCTGTGGAACACGGGTTGTGGACGATGAAAGCGGTTTCGTAGTACAGGAACTTCAATTCCTTATTATACTCATATCTCCTTTGGTGCTCATGTAGAAGCTGCTCAAATAGGGGCAGCTCTAAAACGGAGATCTGCTTTCCACGCAAAGTGGCTCGAACCTGTGGAAAGGCCGCATTTGTCGTGATTATAACAGAACATTCGACGTCCTCTAATAGCTTGTGATTCTGAGTCACTGTATTTCTTTCTGATATCAAACACAACTAGAGCTCTCAGTGATCAGCGACAAGGGCACGGCTTTATATACATGTCTATGACTTGCACACCTTGAAGCCAGCTTTCATGGCCGCAATAAGCGTGATAGAGCACAAGGGACTATTGGGCGCTAACCAGGCCAGTGACTCTCCTGTATTGGCTCTTCCCAAGGCACTGGTAATACAATTGGCAACACCGTTCACAGCATTTGCAAGTTCGGCATAAGTAATCTGGCTATATCCAACGTCAAGACTCGTCGGGGAGGTGGGGTATTCCATCCAGAGACCATTGGGATCATCGCGAGCCAGCTCGTCAATGATAGTAGGCAATAATTTCCCCTGGGAAGCAGCGTCAATTCGGGTGTTTCCCATTCTGATGGGTGGGGAGGAACACTCGATGAAAGGCATGGTGGGCAATGGTAAAGAACCAAGCTTTATTATGCCCGATAATCATTTGAGAAAAAGATTTCAGATAATCAAAACGAAGGGAACTTAAAGTATACAGATCGTCAAAAAAAAAAAAAGAAAAGAAAAAAGAAAAGGCAAAGATATATAAATATATTAGAAGAACATTCAATGTCACGTTGGAGTCACGGGGGTGTCAAGTGGATTTCGATGATTTTTATCAGGTCAGTCTCTGCAGAATTCGTGGTTTCAGCCATTCATATCGTCTCACTTACCCCGCGTTGCCTAAAGGTGTTTTTCTTTTATTTTTCTTATTTTTTTTTATCCCTGCAGGAACAATCATTACACTACTGCATACCTGCAGGGAGTACCAATTAATGGCGGTTGAGTTACATGTCCTTGTTCTTTCCTACAGTCAAGTAAAACAACAAACACCGGTGTGGTGGTGCCACCACTACCACCATGTTGATGGTAGAAGAAGCTTGGAATGTGTTCTAGATCTACAAGTGGAAGGAGGGAAAATAAAATAAAATTAAATTAAAAGAAAATTAAAAGAAAAGAAAGAAAAGAAAAGTAAAAAGAAGAGGGGGAAAGAAGAGAAGAAAAGAGAAAGATGCGTGGACACACTGCAAATTGCTCATACAACCGGTCAGGTTGCAATGACTTGCCTAACGGTGGAGAACATTTGATTAAATGCTTCTCGCTGGTAAAGACCCCTGTTGTGCAAGGCAACACCGATCCACCCTTTGCAGACAATCCTGAATAATACCAGGTGAAAGAGGGGCAGAGAATGGCTAAGAGGGGGGAATGAAAAAAAGAAAAAGAAAAGATTCAAGTGGACCCTTGGGCCTTACCCTTATTCCAAATCAGTTTTCATTCTTCAATCTTTCTCGTTTACTATTTCGGATATTTAATTGTGCACACCCACTTCCTGGAAATCCCGACCAAATTGCTTAACTGGCAGAGCACCTGGAAAGTATGGTGTTTAATATATAATCCACAACGATAACAGAACTTACGACTCCCACGATATCATTAGTGGTTTTACGGACATCTATATGCGTACCACACAGTGTTTATCCAGTCTATCACTGTCATGGAAAGCCTCTTATCGATTTCACCACAATTGTTAACACAACTCAATCTAGTCTGTTACAGTGCAGGGGAGCACACAGATCTCTTAGAAATCCTTCGATAAGTTATCTATTGTCCTTATCCTTACCGCTATTATAAGTGTATAGTAGTACTATTACTCTCTGGAGTGTCAGGACTGACTGAGTATCAGTGACAATGTGCTTGCCCATTGCGAAGCTTACGTTGTTTCCCGCAGCTTCTCGCGCTCTTTACAAAGCTTGTTGGTTACTCCCTGACTTGCAGAACGGAGACCCTCTGACACTAGCTCTGGACCATGGCCGAAGCGCCATCAGGCGACAAAAATGTACCACAGTTACCATGAGTTCCTTGTCAGATCGACAGAAAACACAGTTAATAGGATCGTAACATGGACAACGCTTGAGACCAATCATGGTGTGCCGCTGATATGTCGCTGTTGTACAATGTCTACCCCCGAAAGGTCTGATCACAGCGCTTGCACTCCCGAGTCTCGATACAAACATGCTTATCACTCCAGCCCGGGAAAACAAGAGCGACTTCTCCGGTGCACTGGGCTGTAATGCACTACTGGTAGTAGGAGCTTGCGCGTAGCATACGACTATAAGCGACGTGACGTGTGCAGGTGCCTTCAAACAGACAGTACCCTAGGTCCCTCACTCTAGTAAGCTACTTTTCTCCAGGACCTGACGTCATTTTGAATGCCTGGTGACAGTCCACGAGGCGCTCGCAGTAGTATAGTATATACGGATGATCTCCACTTCCTCCTGGTACTATGGAACAGCGACAAAGATGAGCGAGACGAATTGGAACGTCAAAGTTATACTCCGGGAGGTTGAAGGATTGTACTCGGTCCGAAGCGATGGGATACCTCAAGAAAGCCGCCTGTAAAGTTGCTTATAGCACCCCTCTGAAGCGCCAGAATTCCCGGTTCGTGCCATACTACACTCGGAATTTCGGTACAGAATGTGAATTCGGGTGCAGAGAACCCCCGCGCTAAATAACGGTCGAAGAGCCTAAACGAGCAGCTAGCATAGCAAGCTAAGGATGGATAGTGGCGACGCTGCAGTGGAGACTTGTGCAGCGAAGCTATATATAGTAATCTAGGAGTGTATGCACTCCGTACTTACTATCTGTCGACCCATCAGCGACGAGCACAAGCTGACAACCCGCGCTGCGAATTGCGCGAAAAGTGCATGAAAATGCATGTGTGTGACCAGCAGGAAATCTACTTATAAGAGGGACGTCGATGGAATCCTTTTCCAGAGCCACCCTATAAGAATCCGCACAACCAGTCTTAGAAATTGCAGCACATAATATATGGCGGCGCGTAGCACTGATATTTAATCACATTGCATTAATTAATCCACGACGTGGGGCCTGCGTTGGCGAAATTCCCATAGGCTCAGATCCTTGGCCGTATAACAGCCATTGCTAATGGCTAATTTCTCTAGTCGGCCGAAGAACGATGCCTCGGTCCCGACAACATGTAATTGGACTGGGTGATGCCTAAACACGGATATCACTACTATAGTATGGTAATTATAGACTGCACTAGTAGTTAGACTGCACCAAGTCAGTCAGGCGCCCTATAGTGTACGTAAAACGATAACACCCAAGATATTTCCTATGTTGATTGAGTATTGTAAAAAGACATCTCGTATAGTTCAAGGCATCTTCAAAACGCATGATAATTCCATACCATTCTTTCATGGTGGCGATGTAAATTCATTTCTCTGGCTCTTACTTGGAAGCGACGGAGATAAACGGACGGAGACCGAAAGTCACGTCCTACACCACAACATGTCTTCTTGCTCGATCTTGTTCTCCACGAACTTTGGTTTCCTAATCAACTTCATATGGGAACACCAGGGCAGTCTATATTACATATCACAAATATGACGGATTCCACTCCAAGAGACACTCGCACCTCTTCATTGTCATCCACCGAGAAAAAGAGAACGAGAGTCCAGCTGTCTTGTACAGCCTGCAGAAGCCGGAAGTAAGCCCTCAACTCAGCACACCAAAAGATATGATCACCAATCATTAATGGCTCGGCTCAGACTTAAATGCTGTCGCACATATCCGTGCACGAACTGCAAGAAGAGAGGTGAAGCCCTCTCCTGCACCTTTGTCGGTCGGGGTCCTCGTGGGAGGACTTCGCATGGCCGGACGAGTCCAACTCTTGTCCAGGACCGTTTGCAGCATCTCGAGAATCTGATTCTATCCTTGACTCAGAAAAAGAGTCTGGCAGTAAACCATGATATTCATAGGCCAGAGGAACATGATGGGCCAGCTACGAACCGGACAACTGACGACCGAGTAACTCCAAGGCCGCCTGCTACCAGCACAGGCTTCGAGCCTAAGGAGTCCCCGCTGGACCCGTCTAGTAAGCTGGTAATGGAAAACACTGGAACGAGTTACATTGACGGTGCTCATTGGACTGCTATACTCGAGGAAGTCAGTGAATTCCAATGTCTCCATGTTATTTGTCTTGTGCTAATGAGTCACTCGCAGATTAACGGCGTTCGGGAACACTTGCAAGAAAGCAATGATATTTCAGATGACGAAGCACTCGACGACGGTCACCTCAGCACTCCCTCGCCAACTCTTCTCTTAGGATTGAACAAAACGGTGAGCAAAGAAGACTTATTAGCCGACATTCCGCCGCGGCCGGTGACAGATCGACTCATAGCACAATTCATCAATAGCAAAGAACCCGTGTTAAGTATGTCCTTGTCTGAGCCTCCTGCACAGTCACTAACAGGACTAACAAATTCATAGCTACAATTCATATTCCCACTTTTCAAAAAGAGGTAAGAGCCCCCTATCCGGATATAAGTGACTGCAAACATTTACTCATCTATTTCGCAGTATAATCTGTTCTGGTCAATACCACAGGCTGCATCTCTCTCGTGGCTAGCATTTTTGTATGCTATCCTCACCCTGTCAATTGCCATTCAACAACGTCTAAGGGAGCCCTTACCGGTCTACTTAGAGGACTCCCGGGACATTATTAGTACCTTCAGGAAGCGAGCCGCACAGTGCCTTGTCCAGTCAAATTACACACAGCCTGGAAAGTATAAGGTCGAGGCGCTTTTCTATTATACCTTAGGAGAGTTTTATCGAAGCAATGATGCCCAGGTCAGCGTATCCTTCCTCCTTGGGATCACTATTAGGTTAGCGATGCGGACGGGGTATCACCGTGACCCGCGGCATTTTCCCAGCATCTCCGCTTATGAAGGCGAAATGAGGAGACGTGTGTGGGCGACTATGCGTCAACTAGACAGCTTGATCTCGTTTCAAGTCGGTCTGCCACGGACGATACAGGACTGGCAAGATGATGTCGAGCTGCCGCGCAATATATGCGATGAAGACTTCAACGAAGGTACTACGCATCTGCCACCATCGCGACCGGAGTCTGAGCTCACCACTGCGTCCTATATTCGAGCGAAATCGAGAATCATGGCCGTGTTTGGCAAAATCTCTGATCTTGCGTATTCGCGGGAACCCGTGACCTACGACGAAGTTCTTGAAATTGACCGTCGGTTGGAGGAAGTCTATGGCCTTGTTCCTTTTAACTTTCGAATACGGCCAGTGGATCAATCATTCGCAGACCCATCGGACCTGATTCTCCGGCGATACACTTTGGAGCTATTGTATCAAAAAGCTCGCTGTGTCCTCCACCGACGTTACTTGGGTGAAGTCCATAGTAATCTCCGGTATGCATATTCGAGATGGGTTTGCATGAGTGCATCCAAGGAGATACTCCGTCATCAAGCAGACTTGCATCATGAAACTCAGCCCGGAGGAATCCTGTATCGAGACAGGCAGTTCCCAAATTCACTCCAGAATGCTGACTACCTGCTTGCTGCGATGATCATCTGTCTAGAGTTGTCCTATGATCCTCCGGGGGAGCCGACCATCAACAGCGATGTAACGGTCGTTATCAAAGGCCGCGAAGACCTTCTAACTAGCTTAGAAACGTCCCATCAAATTTTTGAGCAAAGTCGCCGACGATCGATGGATGCACAAAAAGCATATGCTGCGTTGACAACTATGCTTCGAAGGGTTAAGAAAGCGGGTTTGAGCACAGCAGAGCCGATTAAACGACTGCCAGCTGGCAACCCAGATGGCCAACCGGTTAATACGCACACCAGTAAGGAATTCCATTAACGTCATGCTTTCACGACTGCAGCTCATGGCATTTTTAGCTCCGCCTCCCTCGTATGAAAATTTGAGCGTGGCAAACGCACCATACTCCGTTGCTACCTCGAGCGAAATACCTGGGCTGGATGTGGTAGAACCTCCTTTTATATCGTTGGACGTGATCGAAGGGATGCTTGATGCTCCTTCGAATATCGACTGGGTAAGTTCAAATGATTCAGGATCTCAACTCTTTAGTACTCAGGTCTGACCCGTCGATAGCATCTGTGGGACCAACAAGTTCAGGGTCCCGCACAGCCGTCAAGGAACAACAGCCTCTGGTTTCCTGACCCTGCGTTTAGTGGCATCGGAGATAGCAATTCGCAGAAGTGATATGGGGTAATCAACGGAACAGGCGATCGCATTGATTACCACTCGAAAAGGACATCGTTCAATTAAAATACAGTATCTCATATCCTCATAGATAGTTCGCTACTCGTTATATAGTCCATTTATAGTAGCTGTTCGATGATTCTCGGCACGTCCCGAGCCCGCGTGGATAAACTCCCCGAGCCGGAACAAGTAAAAAAAAAAAAAAAAAAAAAAAGAAAATAGAAAGCCCCAACAATTGACGACTCCGACAGTCCTTCTCTAAATTATTGACCCAACATCACTGTCATTGATCCCCACACGAGAACACAGCATGAGACCATCCGTACTTCCGCGACATCTCAGTCGCCGCATAAGCCCCTTATCACCATCGCGATCCCTCGCAACCCCGTCGCAATATCTCCAACGACCGACCATACCATCGACATCACCAACCACTAGAACGTCACATTTACCATACCTCGAAACACTCCGACCCTTCCATCTCCCTTCCATATCTTCCCTACTTTCAAACAATAGTAACGGCAGCAATAACAATAACAACAATGGCCGCACCCTTACCGCCACCCGCACCCTTCCCTACGCCCCCGAATCCCTCTACCAAGTGATCTCCTCGGTGGAATCCTACTCCCAATTCCTCCCCTTCCTCACAGCCTCAACGGTGACTCACCGCGATCCAGAAACAGGGTATCCCACCCGCGCCTTCCTGACTGTCGGGTACGGGCCATTGAGCGAAACCTTCACGTCCCGGGTTGATTGCGACCGGAGCCGATGGATTGTCGAAGCGCGCAGCGGGGCTAAGTTCGGGATTGATTCGAAAGACGGACAGGCGGGTGGGAACTTCCCGGGGGCGAATGAGGGTATTTTCGAATACTTGAGCACGAAATGGGAGCTGGTGCCGTTGGAGAGTGAGAGGCCGATGACGAAAGTTGACTTGGAGATTCGTTTCGAGTTCCGAAATCAGTTGCATGCGGCTATGATGAGTGCTGTTGAAGGGCAGATGGCTGGGGTTATGATTGAGGCCTTCGAGAAGAGGATTAGAGATATTGAGGGGAGGAGGTAGTCAGGGTAGTTCCTTCGTCTGGGCTACCTGAGGGATCGGGGGTGTTCGGGGATATGCGTTGCGTGTTGGGGATGCATGGGTTTTGCATTTACAGATCTGGCGTGCCTCGTGGAGTTTGGTGCATGGTTACGACTAGATATAGATTGTTACAGCGTCGCGGTGTCTCTATTTTGAGTCTCATTCTTTTTTCTATTTTGCGATGAATCGCTGTACAATTAGACCCAGATATAAAGAAACCCTGAACAGCCAAACCATGTAGTATATAATACAATTATCAAGACATGAAAGGAGGGGAACCACATATGTATCCGCTCTGTAGAACATTTTTTCCTTCATAGCATGCTTAGGCTGCGGTTCCGATTGGCCGCATGCCGTGTGCCCTTCATCGAGCTGACCGCGTTGTAGTTATCGAACACAACCTCCCAGTTAATGCGATCCCACCAGCGCTCGAGGTATTCAGCCTTTCCACCAATGCCGTAGTCCATCATCCATACATGCTCCCATGTGTTGACACAGAGAATGGGCTGGACATCGACAGCGCCGGGAGCTAGGCTCTTCTGATTCGCGGAGTGAGCGCCCATCGCACCAGCAAACTGGTTGCCCAAGGGAGCGTCGGGGGAGTGCGTAGCCATATCAACGGGCTGCCGACGGGAGTGAGCGGCCGGGTAAGGGGAGCCTGCATTGTAGGTGCAGAAGATGTGCATCAATCCTTCCCTCTCCAGGTTCTTGGCCAGCCACACAAATCCGGGGCCAAACATAGCATTGGCAGTTGCAAGGAAGTCGAGCTTCAGGGATTCGATCGAGGAGCAGGTATCAACGATGTCCTTGGCGAACTTGTCCGGGATCTGAGTAGGGGTGGGCGACTATTGAGAGGGCGATATTAAGCTGTTGTCCGTAGTTACACGATGCAGTTCCACGAACTTACCAAGCAGTTGAAGAAGAAATGGTTGTTATGAGCCATAGAGGCGTAGTTGAATACGGAGGCCATCTCTGGGCGCCGGGAGTACTTGACCAGCAGTTCTCCAGGTTTCGCATCCGCATCGACAGTATCTGCAGCGGAGCTATGTCAGAATGCAATCCGTGTACTTGTATTTCTACCGAAATCAGGAATAACTTGGGTCCGCGCTCTCTCGGCCGCTCAGGGAATGAAGCTCACCCTGTGTAAGAAGATTCAACTTATCAATCAAAAGGGTCTGGTATTGCGTCCAAGCGAAGTCAAAGGCCTCTGGTGATAACAGCTCCTGAATTCCATTGTTCTTGAAGTGGGTATCGTGAGTCAACTGAGGCACACGATGCAGTCCGCGAGTCTGGAAGCGTGGGAGAGCGGAGGCGGGTTTCTGTAGCGTAACACGCGATCAGTAATCGGAGCGACGTAGCCATGGAGAGATCGGACATGGTTCACCTGTGTAAGGGAGGAGACAGCACGCAGCGTGCTCTGCGGCCGGAGGAATCGGGGAAGCATGATGATGGTTGGCAATTGACGAGTTTAGATGCTCACTGAGAAGCAGCAGCAAAACCGCAGAATTTCCATCCGCCGGGCAAAGATTGGACATTACTACTTCGGGACTAGTCCGTATGAAGTAAGCCGGTCCCGTCACCATCCAATCAGGGACGAAGAATCTACTACTCCAATTCATCTTCTGCTTCTTGTGTTCTTCAACGTCTCTCGACGCTGACGAATATTAGGCTTTCGGGTAAGAGCCTCTGAGTCGTGCTATGTTTAACTCTCTCATGATGCTTGGGTCGCTGGCGCCTATCTCGACCACTCGCATCGAAGCCAGCTGCGCCGAGACCCATGCCTTGTCACTGTTCTGGGACCACGGCGCTTGCAAACCAGTGGCTCTGCAGCAGAAGCAGAAGAGGTATTTTAGGCAACATCCAGCGCTTACGCTGTGCAATCTCTTAATTGGCCCTATCTAAATCAGTATGTGGATTTCAAGGCAGAGCATCCTTTGTCTGTATCTCGTTGTTTAACCTTCCCTAAGCCATCAATGGAACCACCTCTCATCAATGATCCTGTCCTTTGTCAATTCATCCTCTTGCTATAGCTGCCTTGATCTGACATCGGCCGGCCATCTTTTCTTCTCCTTCCCAAGGACCATCACCTTGCAACCTACGTCCGCGAGGAGCTGTTAACTTAGCCAGTATGGCGAGAGTAACTTTCGCTGGTCTAGTCTATGGAAGACCTCCATTATTGTTCCTCATATCAGTAATATCTGCAATGACCATGCCGAACCATGCCTTCTCTTTAGCACAACGGGATTCAGACAGCTGTCCCAGCTCATACCAGAAATGTGGAGCTGCCGGGTTGCCAGATTCATTTTGCTGTCCTTCTTCCTCAACCTGCATCAGTCTAGACAATGCAAGCTCGGCCATATGTTGCCCCAAGGGTCAAGCGTGCACATACATTGAGCCTATCAATTGCAATGTACAGCTGCAAAATGCCACCCTTCACCCAACAAACCCAGTTAAGACCATCAGACTCGATGATCAGCTGCCCCAGTGTGGCAATTCATGTTGTCCGTTTGGATATAAATGCAAAGGAAACCAGCTGTGTGAGATGGACAATAATATCACCTCTACTACGACCACCGGGACATCTTCAACCATCTCGGCCACATCCACAGCATCAGATGTTTTACCCACAACTGATCAGTTGAAGCCAACAACCCTATCGCCCTCTGATCCGAATCCCTCAGCTTCTAACTCCTCTATGACTGATACCAATCCGACCTCAGCTCCCGTCGCAGCAGCATGTCCTTCGTTCCCAACTCAAGCCATTATAGCCGGCTTTTTCCCGGGAGCCATCCTTGGGGCCGTACTTGCCTCGGCGGCAATGTTCTGCTGGAGAAGACGTCGAAATGGGCCCAAGAACTCTCACGGAAAGCTTCCTCGGCATAATAGCGTATACAACAGTACACCATTCAGTATATCTCATCCCATTCCATCCGAAGAGAGCTCCTACCGCACTGACTTCCTCCTTGGTCGATCTCGCCGGAGCTCCTCACGCTCAGTGCTCCACCGCACAGGGACCAGAGTGAAGAGTCTATTCGGCTCAACCCCCAAAACCGTCATCCATAACCTGGATAATATACCCAAGGTACCCATCACTCCACCGCCGCAGGCCAGACGGCAACCTAGCACCGAAAGCATCAAGGTATACACCCCTCCAGGTGGGCTTCCAGGGACAGGGACGCAGAAACGGGGGCATTACATTTCTATGGAACCGGACAAGGGCTTTGTGGAGATGTTTGACCGGGTCGGATTCATGAATCAAAAAGGCGATCCATGCTTCAAGGTAGCCGAGTCTCCTGAAGCGAGTAGAACCAACTTACAAACGCCACAGAACGTATAATAATCTGGTGTTTCTTTTGCCTATCGTTTTTTCTCTCCTCATGTATGCCTTCTCTTAGCGTATAGATAAGGCGCACTAGTGTCTGAAGTTGATTTCTATCCAAATGCTTTAGCTTACTCTAGCAGTTTAGCTTGCTTCGTTACAATCCCGCGGTACCTGAGGCATAACCCTTTGCCCCTTGTCAGTTGACATATCGACCCGTAATAGCCCATGATCGAAAGAGAAACTCATATTCAAAGAGAAAGGCTCTGTTATTATACAATTAGATAGCAAGGCAAAGCCTAGGTTTGTTGCTTTTTGGCCTTCAGACCAGTAACAATCCTCTTAACTTCCTTTAGAAGCCCTACGATAAGAGGGACACCAACCGGGCCCAATAAGGGCAGATAAACAGCCACCTTATGTTCATCGGGAAAATAAACCTGGCCCACCATGCTCTTTTCAAAGAAGCTGCGCTCTGCTTCAGTCTCGGCCACCCGAGCGTCCGCTAGAGCCGCTTGGAAACGACCTTCGCGGAGATGCTCACATGTGGATGCGAGATGTGACAGAGTCGTTGATACGGATGTCGCTACATTAGCTGGGATAGGAATGGAAGGAAGGGATTCGGTCAGACGGGCAAGGGAGCCCATGGTCGACGAGGCGGAGAGAAGGAGAGTGGCAGCACGGATCCGGATGAGGGTTTGGAGGCGGAAGGGAAGAGACGCTGGCGTGGCGGGAGCGCCGAGAAGAGTGAGGAGTTGATGGGAGAAAGTTAGGAATGCGGGACGAAGAGCCTCCTGAGACAGGTGTGGTGGATTGGATGAATGATCTGCAGTCGACAGAGGATGGTTTAAAAGGAAGACACCACCCCACTGCGGAATGATCCAGCTAGTTGCACTGCTCTCCTTCACGACCATGGGAGACTGTGATGGCGCAGGAACGTAAAGAATGAAGTTGATGGTCGGTCCACTTCCGATACTTGGGCTTAAGGGCCATTCAGCTGCGTTGATGAAAGCGCTGAGATCTTCTTTCTTCAGCGTCCATGCGGCTTGTGTTTCGTCATACACAGGCAGTGGTGCAGTCGGAGCAGAGGTCGCGTAGAGCTGAACTTGGGTATCAACAGTAAAATTGCTTATGGGCGCGAAAGCCTGCAGGAGCGGTGATATGTACTCTTCCACCGCGGTCTTGACGTCCCAAGAGGAAGGTTCGGATCCCGGGGTAAACAGAGAAAAGGCTAGGTGATACGTTTCCGCATATTTCATAGACCTTCGCAGACGCCTGGTGATGCTCTCCGCAAGTTGTGGAGAGATGGAATTGAGAATGGCGGAAGGCTGCTGTTGATTATTCGACGAGGAAGAAGTGGGTGTGTTTGCACCCCCGACATTGTTGTCGGATAATACCTGCGCAATGATGGCCTTTTCTTCTGTGAATAGATTTTGTAATTCTCCAGCGATATAAGCTGATAAGGGCGGGTTTGACGCAGAAGGCGGCGGGATCTGGCTTGGGGGGTAATATACGTCGAGCCGGGTCGTGTCCGGATGAAGCTCTGACCGAGGTGCCGCCAAATCCTCCTGAGGCAACAGTCGAACCACTAACGCAGTATCGGCTTTTCCACCCAGTGCAGGCTGCGGTTGTTCTAGTATATCTTCATGGATAGCGACGCTGTTCTCTTCTGACAGCTTCAGGCGAAGGTGATGAGCGGAGAATTCGTTGAGATCATCGAGAGTGTGCTGAGTCGTGCGCAAGAGATGGTGTGCCTCCGACTCTGGCAGGGACGGTGTTTCAAAGTGAATTTCCAAGGGAAAAACTGGACGACAGGTCTGTAGAGCGGTAATCAGTCAGGATTGGTACACTGTATCAGCGAGGGTGGATGCGCGGTAAAGTACCTTTCCATCTGCCCACTCCACCATGTCTTGGATGGGCAGTCGGGCCCGGTAGATTGATGTCGTCTTCCACCATATCGGAAACCCCAGGAAGATAATGACGGCCCAAAAGGCGGCAATGACCTTAAACCGGGTCTGGATAGCCTCGGATTTCTCGGGCGGAGGGAGACGTCGCGCACCGGTCTTGGAGCTCATGGTGTCGTTCGCGGGAGTGGAGGTAGTCTGTGAAGACCCCGGGTCTTCATTCTTGCTGGTCATGACCAGGACATGCTTTTGTTACAAACGGCTTTTTTGGTGGGAGGAGGGGGGGGGGTGTGAAAGCAGGTCACCGAAACACGAAATGTGTTGGTGATGAGAAGGGGGGATGTCAAGTGCGAGAGGAATTGACAAGTTGTCGGGGAAGATCATCAACCATTATTAAATAAAGCCGCAGTTCGAACAACAACACCAACAACAGCGGTATTTTCCCCCGAGAGCCACAGTCATTCCTCTTAGTCTCACTCTTGCTTGAGATTTTCCTTTTTCCTTTGTTTTCTTGTTCCTATTTCCCAAACTTGGGTAGTCCAGCGTTATATTGTTTACAAGCCCGCAGACCCAATGAATCGCAATGCATTCTAAATAGAGCAGATAAAAAGATAAAGAGATACTATAAGAACCGTACTGAACATCCCTTTAAACATTAAATCCGTCTCGTAGTAAAAACCTCCTGTAAAACAGAACTATAGGGGTATCTCAACCAAGGCGCCTAATGTCACCAGCTAACTTCAATGCAAGACGACCAACATAACTTTTAGTTTTCAATACTCTTTCTCGAAAATTTTCTGGATTGGTTTAGCAGCCTATTGGAAATGAGCGGATTAGCAATTGTTGAAATCATTACCTATGATGGGGGAGACAGAAGGAGAAAACCAAGTGGGTGGGAAAAGTCAACACATACGTCAATGAACCTCTCCAGATCTTGATCCAAGCTGGCCAAGTCTTCCTTGCGCTTATTATTCTCTGCAATCAGAGCCTGTTTCCGCTTAAGAAGCTCCTGGCGCGCCTGTTCCAATTTCTCCCGCTCCGCATGTTCATGATTGATGCGAGCAATCATAAGCTCATGGGCGTCCGAATCTCTGTGTTCTGGGAAAAGAGTGAGGAACTCTTCGACCGGTATTAGAGGAAGAGAGAGATATTTGTGACTGATAGGAGGAACGCCCCCGTTAGCAAGATCGGGATGAGCAAAATTCTGCCGCCGGCATCCACCTACTCATAAGACTCGCACGCCGCAATCTCCCCCGTCAAATGTCTTTGTTCATAGTAGAGGTTCTGCAACTGAAGGTGTAACCGGTCGATCTCCTGGCGAGCTTCCGCCGTCGATTGTTTGGTTTCACGGACGCGGAGAATAGCTTCGCGATTCAGACCGCGGAGTCGAGCAAGAAGCGCAAATAAGTGTTTCTGTTCTCTCGATGCTGCAAGGACGGTCTCCTGAGAATTCGACGATGCGGAATCACCGGACGGGTCAAGCAATGCGAGGAGCTTGTCACATTGTTCACGGGTCACGGCGCTGCTATTGAGTACGGGTAGGAGAGACTGATCCACCACAATGTCGCGAACCGCCAGAGCCGCCATAGTGTTAAACTTTTTTCTGTCGAAGGAAGTTTGGGCCAAGGAGGTAAGTGTGGTCACAGAGGACACGGTGATTTGGTGGTGGTGGCGATTAGGAGGAGTAAAGGAAAGAAAGATAGAAAAGAAGGAAAGGAAAGAAAGGCGGCGATAAGAATTGAAACGTGGGGACAATGCGATTGCTGATGGGCCGAAGTAGTTATTATTTACATTGATTCTACTTGGGGTCTTCTTGTTGGGAATTTTTAAATATTGGGATTTATTGATTTGATTTTTGTTTAATGAATTTTAAAATTATTGGTGGTTAAATTGGAATTATTAGATTTATTGATTTAATTCTCAACTCTTTTCCTTTTCTTTTCCCCACTTCCTTTTCTTCTTTCACTTCTTTAATTCAACCAAAGTCACTCGTTTCCTTTTCTCTCTCCAACCTCCTCCTCTTCTGCCTCCCTCTTCATTTCTTCAACCCACCTCACGTCGGTCTTTTTCTCACCTTGCGAATAATCATAATAATAACCACGGAGGCTTCATTGGATCTGACTTTCGTCCCACCAGTCACCAGAACCATCTCCACTCCCCTTACCTCTTGTAAGTAAAGTCAGTCCTGGAATGAATGCCGAGATTCCGATACCCGAACACCCCAAACATAAAATAAATCCACTTCGGACGATCTAATGTTTTGGTTTGTCTACCTCCCAGGTCATGCTGATTTGATCTGGCCGAACCGAACCCTCTGAGGAATTGGTCAGCGGAAAAGAGAAGAAAAAGAAGAAAAATAAATCTAAATCTAAAAGAGGTACATGATGGCTTGCTCGGCTCAATCAGTGACCATCGAGTCTTATCCCGAGGAAGCTGCCGTCTCCAGCGCTTATGCCACTCCGTCCGAGGAGACGACAGCCCTGCTCCGAGATCGTCGGCGGAGGCATTCCTTCCATGCCGCAAGAAAACTGTCGTGCGACTACGATGCCGATGCAGTCTTTCTAAGGGTAAGGATCTCTACTGCTATTGCCTCGTCGGCCTCACATCCTAACGATTCTCTAGGTGGAACTTTTTCTGGCCGAATTAGAGAGACGGTTACATTGGCTTGAAAACTATCGCCGGTCACACATGGTACAGATCGATGCCAGCTTGCGCAGAGGTTATGCAACACTCGAGGCTGTTCGAGATTCCTGCTCCTACGCCTCTGGAGAACTCATGGGCGGAGGCAAGAAGAGGGCCAAGATCCTAGTGGAGACGCTTGAGGACGGCTACAAGGATGCTCTCGCAACCAAAGAGACCCTGGAACAAAAGGCACAAGCAGGAGTTCGCTTGATGGAGTCGTTCTTATCGGAGTTGGAAGCTCGGGCGCATGCGGTTCGAGACCGTGGTTTCTACGGCACTCTGGATGACGGGTGGAAGGCAGTGGATTCGAAGCTGGTCCATGCCCGCGAAGTGGTCGATGAGGGCATGGAACGCGCCCGGAAAGCCAAGGATGCTCTGCGTGAGAATATCGACCAGGCGATTGCGCTAGCTCAGGAGAAGCGCCTAATTGCCTATGCGGACCTTCCGCATCCATGGCGTGTGAACCCGCACATTTTGGAAGGGTATCGGTTCACACATTCTAAGGTAGAATGCTTCACGTCCATGTTTACCTTTTCCAATGAATTGGTCAACATCTGGTCTCACCTGATCGGTCTGTTCATCGTCCTCTCGGTGGCCTTCTATTTCTATCCTTTGAATCCGAACTTCCACTTGAGCACCAAGACGGATGTATTGATTGCGGCGGTGTTCTTCTTTGCTGCCTGCAAGTGCCTAGTCTGCAGTACTCTTTGGCACACTATGAATAGCATTGCCAACCAGGGCCTGATGGAGCGCTTCGCTTGCGTGGACTATACTGGCATCTCAATGCTTGTCGCTGCTTCGATCGTGACGACAGAATACACTGCATTTTACTGCGAACCCGTATCGCGATGGACATACATTCTTCTCACGATGTCCCTCGGCATCGGTGGTGTCATTCTCCCCTGGCACCCGACCTTCAACCGCGCTGATTTTGCCTGGGCTCGTGTGGCATTTTACGTTACACTTGCCCTCACGGGTTTCGCGCCGTTGGCACAGCTTACCTACACCCGAGGCTTTGCCTGGTGTCTATACTTTTACGCACCCGTCGTGAAAAGCATTCTCGTGTATTTCGTTGGGGCTTGCATTTACGCTTCCCAGGTACCCGAACGGTGGCGCCCCGGCCTCTTCGACTACGTAGGTGGGAGCCATAATATCTGGCATTTTGCCGTCCTAGGCGGCATTCTGTTCCACTATTGCGCCATGCAAGATTTGTTTGCAGGCGCTTTTCAGAGAGCCAAGGGGGAATGTCCGCACTTGACTTCCTGAAGCCTCTGCTGCTTGGCTTCTTTATTGTTATGGCTGTATATGACGGGATCAATCTTCACGCGCACATAGATTTTGGCTGTCGGGTTAGATATTTTGGATGCCCAGTCGCCAGTTATATATAGATTTCCGCGGATCTCATATAAACCCCGGCAGTTGCATGGTTGGAGTACTTAAATCCTTCTGGTACCCTTCAATACTTACCGTTCTTGTATATATCTTATTTGGGATTCGCAGCGCTGTCTACTTGTCCCTATGTTATAATACCCTTCGCTACCAGTCCTCTGTATGTCTATTCACAGCATGTGTCAGCGGCCTGCGAAGATATGATTAAAAACAATGCATTACTTCGGCCTTTGTATTTGGATTTATGGGGATATGGTGCTTGGAAGAATGGCTTTGGAATCTCAGTTCTCGAAACTAAGGCGTTTATTCATGTTCATACTGTGTTCAAAATCTACTTAAACATGAAACTTACGAGATTCTCACACTACACAGGAAATCCCTCAATTTGAAGATTAATTCGGAAGGATTTGTGTATCTTATTGGCTACCTTCTTCTTCACCTGAATCTAGTAAACGTGACAGTAACAAGCTGTATGTAATCATATAAATCACTCCAGCACGACACGTTGAGTGCATAACCTTTGCTCCCACACATCTATCTGCCAGAGATAGCCATGAAACAGCAGTATCCGTATCTTGAGATGACATGTTGATGCCCCCCAAACGCGTGTCTTTGTCGTGCAGACTAGAAGAGTCATACATGATCAAATGCCATGAACGGCCCAACTAGTTGCCTCTTGCTCCTCCTGACACGACGAGCGGGCCGTTCTTATTATTCGGATGGGCGTTTCCAGAGTAAGGGTGAGTAATCGTGGGTGCGGTCCGATGTTTCAGATCGAACTCAGATGGAACTTCAGATGGAGGTGGCTTAGGGGGAAGGTGGGACGGCGTCCCCCATTTCGCAATTGAGTCTCTGCCACCCGCGGGAGGGCCGCGAGGAGCATTGGTCGCCACGGGCGCTGTTGCCTCAAGATTTTTACTAGCTTCTTGATACCCAGCCCACTGAGAATGAACACCAGCTTGCATGGTAGGGTATGTATTCATACCATGCTGACCACTCTTGCTTGGGTGCCGTGCCAAGGACGTACCGCCAGGGACAAATGAACGTGTTTGTGGGTTGAATGGGGACCGGTTGAAGCTTCCCGGCAACGGATGGACGCCTGCATTACCTGTATTCATGGGTTGCCCAGGATATTGACCATATGGGTAGGATGTAGGAGTGACTGGTTGAGACGGGTAATTTGCCCACGGCATTGGTGGTTGATTCCTGTGCGTGGATTGCTGGTAACCTCCGTGATATGGTGGGGAAGACCATCCTGGAGGAGTGTGCTGGAACTGTACAGCGTTGGGCACATTGTAGCTGTTGGGTGCAGGTGAGGATTTCGTGGATGTCATAGCCGGTGACTGATTGATAGAGGCATATCCAGAATACGGGGATTGCTGAGGAACAGCTCCGTTCTGCCACGGGCCACTTGGGGTCATCTGAGGAGACACGGGCATTGAATAATGAGGCATGGAGCCCATGTTCATATGGCTAGGGTACATGGCCCCATTTTGGCCATTCTGAGCATAACCCATACCCGGTGGGGTCACACCGGGTCCCACCATACATGGCTGGCCGGCGAATGAAGAGTCATTGGTAGCCACATTATAGGGCCCAGGACCATGAGGATAGTGAGCCCCAGGGTAATAGACGTTGAACTGGGACCTGACTTCAAAGCTGTCATCATGTGGTGTCTTTTGCCTTTGTGATTTTTTACGCCCGTTGGTCGAACTCGACCGCGACATGTTAGTACCTTGATCCCCATTTGCGCCATCTGAAGGCTTTGTCTCTGGGAAATCGCGGAAAATCCGTTCCCGAGCCTCTTGATACTTGGCCTCCCGTTCTTCCCTGGTGAGCGTCAACCGGTCTTTGGCCGGGGTAGCTCCTGCTGAAGAGCTGCCACGCTCTCCATCATTTGCACTATCCCCAGCTTCTGATCCAGTTTTTGAAGCAAATGCAGAGCTCGCCGCTGCACTTCCTTCGGTAGAAGGCCGCTCGCTGTCGGTACGGCGCATGATTTTCATGGCAGGCATAGCAGGAGGTGGGGTGTTATTTGTTGCAGCGTGTATAGCAGAGAGAGGCGTGGGTCTAAATCGATTAGTATTAATACATTACTGGTAGATGCAAAAGGGTGGGGTCCCTACAGCCGAGTGAAAGGAGTACGATGTAGTCGAACCGATGTGACATTGTTGTCCACGAAATGAGTTAGATGGTAGTAATCGCCTAATTTATGGGCAAGCAGGCGCCCAAACGCATTGGAAGGTGGCAGTTCTAGGGATTGCTCCCTGTGGCGACATGTTAGCTAGAATGACACCTAAGAGCGAGCTAGGGTAAGTCAACTCACTTAGAATGTTGAATAAAATGCCTGACTTTTTCCTCAAGTTGTAGAATCAAAAGACGGTCTTTCGGGGACTTCATCGCCTCAAGAAGTTTCTCATCTGGTTCCATCGGAAATGGATGCATTAAGATGGGTTGCCCACTCCGGAAAACTTCCTGGTTGGCGATAACGAAATTGTTGGAAACAGAGTCCGGGATCATAGCGCCATTTGGCCGCTGGTTACCATCTGTGAATAGAGGGCCGGTTGTTTGCAGCACTGCACGGGCTCTCTGTATATCCCTGAAACCGCGGGCTCCGGACTCAGACCCAGTCAGCGAATTTGGTGCACCAGATGCTATTCCGGAAAGGGATTCCTCTTCATCAACAGCTTGAACACTAGCACTATCATCAGGTCGCAAAGAGTCTTTCTCGTCCATCGCGAAGGTAGTGACCGAGGCCATACTCTTCGAGTCAAAACTTGTCGGTTTGGTTGAGGAGTTTGAGAGGTGTGTACGGTCATCTTCGAAAGATGTCTCCCGTTTCAGAGACCCGTTTTGTTGAGCTTCGGCGGGGGAGTCGGGACTCTCTTGGCCTTTCCTCTCTGTGATATGAACATCTTGTAATGTGCGCGGGAGGCTAACGAAACTTGGATCAACGGCGTTGACCGAATCATCCTTATTCGAGATCATTTGGCTCGGCAGGACGTGCTTCGACTCCTGAGATTCTGAGCATGGAGGCTCTCTGGCAGACTGTGAACCATTCTTCTCATCAAATGCCACGTTAACTTCCGATCTCGACTGTGAGGCCATAGCAGCGATCTTATGCGCAAGTCAGAAGGGCGACACCATCATCTACTATGCGACAGTGGTTCATAAAAAACATCAATCAACGTACCTTTGCAAAGGAGAGACAATGCTCTCCTTCTGGGGAACTTTCGGATGCCATGACTATCAAGCAACTCCTTGCACTATTTCGTAATCCTCTTCTTTCTGGCCTTCCTTCGGCTGGTAATTATCGAGCAGGGAAAGATGAATTGAAGAATGGTATGAAACCCGATGAGAATAATTGAATGGCTGGACTTCACACGTGCGGGTTCACTCAAGGACGAAACCGAAATTTAAGACGACAATAAGCCACTCAAAGATCCCACTTCACACAAGCCCAAAAAGAAAGACGGCATATCTCTTGAAAACGTAATTCGCCATAGGGAAAGCTATTGCAAGTTAGGTACAGTGGGTTGGTATCGAATGGAACCGCGCCCGTCCAGTATTGCTAAAAAGAATGTGCAAAAGCCGACAGCCGGTACAGCGTCAAGAGGGCAGAAGATCCAAAAAAGATAACTGATCTTACACGATGGTCAGAGCGACTTGTTCATGGCTTTTCCCATTGATTATTTTAAAGAGGGGAATGGGGGTTCCTCCTACTCGGACAATAGAAAGGGAGAAAAAAAAAAGAACAATATCCGATTCCCAGCCAAACTGAAAGGAGTCGTACCGCACGAACGACTCTGCTTAGGCCGAAACGGCGCTGTAGTTGGAGGAAATGGGGGGGTCGATGATGGTGGTCTTTTTTTGTTCTTTTGGGCTGAGAAGGAACGAAACAGAACTGATCGGGTTTCGCTTGTCTGCTGGTGGGCGGTTAGCCGCGCGTTTAACGGTGCCTCCGACCCACACCTTGCATCAACAGCCGCGACAGAGAGAGAGGTTTGATATCCGTACAAGTTGGAATTATATCGATATACGACTTGATTGTAAGCTGTCATAGACCTTTGCGCAGCCCTTTTAACCCTCTGTACACGGTCAGGATTCATGAATCGATACCGGAATGCCCCCAGCCTTAGAGGCCCTACTAAGGCGACTGCCAGTACACTCTGTCAGAAATGCTTAAAACGAGATATGTACCTTCCTTCGGTCGTCAGTTCGCATTTGGCTGACTTCTTGCACGGCACTATAGCTATGAATGCACAATTACCGCCCAGGAAAGGCCGTACCAATATCGTCCTTCGCGCACACAGCAACTACAGAACCCGAAATTGCGGCCGCAGCTTTCAACAGAAACTCCGAATGATCTATTGCGCTCGTAAGATCCCATGGTGTCTCTATTTCATAAAATTTCCGCAGTGCACTGACTCGTTCCTAGGCAAGGCGTCGCCGATGATCTTCTGGCAAAACGGGAAGAAGAGCGGGGCCGCAAAAGAGACATAGATGAATCAGATCCCCTGGATAATCAAGGCCAGACATCAAAGCGGGCTCGGTCAGCGTCTTCGCATTCTGTCAGCTCTGTGTCTACGATATCTACAAGCCGATCCCATTCGCAGTCCCCACCTCGTCGTAGGGAATTCAATACGAGAAATGAGCCTCACCGGACGAAGTCGACGTCTTCTCACCATGAAAAGCTGAGAAAGAGACGGTATAGCGACTCATCTTCTAGCCATTCTGCCCATTCTTATTCGTACGGGGGGAAAGACCGCGCTCGTTCCAGATCACGGGAATGGACGGATGACAGGAACACTAGACGAAGGCGTCGAGAGTCTAGCCCTGAGGAGCGTGGGCGAGCAAGAAACTTGTCAAGAGATGGTAGCCGGAGAGGTAGGACCCGAAGCCAGAGCATTGACCAAGGCCGAATTATAAGGGAAAGACGGTCCGTGACACCTGAAACGATGCATGACCCCAACCGCCCTAGAAGACTTTCGAGGGACACGTTCAGGCATTCAGGTCATTCAGATGGCCGTTACAGTCGAACGCATGATGAGCGGAGTGGGCATAGCCAAGGTCACACTGTACCTCAGCCTCGAAGGGAGCGGAGTCTCAGCCCCTACAGTAAACGTCTTGCATTAACCCAGGCCATGAATATCGGCGGTCCGGGTATGTAAGACACTCAGCGTTGGCAAAAAAAAGTAAAAAAAAGGAAAAGGAACAGACTACCACTACGATACTGTATTATAGTAATATGAATCATATATAAATCGATATCGGTGTCCACATAATAGAACGCAAAATATCCTCAACGCCTTTTCGATACGTATTGCCAGACCCCAACAGCGAGCGCCTTAAAACCAGATGTAGAAGGAATAAAGAATCGCGAAATACCTATAATCACACCTCTTCTAGGATATCAAGATCATGCCAGGTCGTCTTCCTTCCTTTCCCTCCGTTCATCTTCATCCTCCCTCTCACGTACATGTATGCCCTCAACCAACATTTCGCCCTCTATGCCTACATCTTCTCCTGTCTGGCCTCCACTGTCCCCCGCGTCTTTACCCTTCGCCGCACGTTGCGCATTCTCTATCCTTTGTCGCACAAGCCTTGCAATTGCGTTTTGCGTCCTCACATTGAGAGTATTTAATTTCTCATCTAGATCCCGTTTTAGGTCCCAATTGGGCTTCTTCGGTTGAAGCTTGAAGAGATCAATTGGTTGATCCGCCTCTTCATCCTTCTTAGCTTGCTCTGCAGTGGCCTTAGCTATCTCCGCAGCCTGCGTTTCGACCGTAATCTGTCCGTCTGCGGGGGCCTGGTCAAATCCTAACTTCGGGCCACGGGTTTCTGCATCATAGTTTCTTCCGGAAAGATATTTGCTCGTGATATCGGGGGCAGCATCTTCCAGCTCGTCATCTTTAGCGTTGGATTCTGTTAACGGCTCTGGCTCTGGTTGTTTTCTTTTGAGCGCCGCGAGCTTCGCGAGTCGAGCTTTGCGTTCTGTTGCCGCCGCGTCGAGAGTGGCATGGTTGGATGACATATTGGGTGACCCGATATATATTAACAGATAGAGGATGTGAGGTAAAGCAAGTGTTGCAGGAGAAAGAATGAGCTCCCCCGTTTCAGGGTCAAAGGTATGCGACAATTTTATAATCGCTCGCGGACTAAGTATTTCTTGACAATGTTATCGGGAATGGTGCGCCACACTGCGGGAGCATTAGCCACACTAGCGACGGAACAGAATCCGGCGGCCGCGATAAATCGGCATTAGTTTCTTCTCAAGAAGCTTCTTGGTACCAACATCTACTTCCCCGTTCGTGAAACGCTTTTCCTACTATCCTACTGACGTCTATGTTCAATGCACGAGATCACGAGATCACGAAATCCTGAATGTCATTTTGTCCACATCATCTCCTGCGTTCCCGCTTCAGCGCCGGGCTACCGTCCCGTGCTCCGAAACATAGGTTGCGTCTAGGGCACTGGTATCGACAAAGTGCAAAACTTCCAATAGCACGATATGTCACGAACCATGCGTCGACATCGAATATTACACATGATTGTGCATATGACACTGTTGGCAACGATCTGAACCCTCGACCTGACTCTAGTTCGGCTTTAATTCGCGAACCAAGAGACCACCGGACTGAGGCTCAAGCTCTTGGCCTCCAAGATATAGTTTCTCATCCGGTTCAGGATTACAAGCATGAAGTCATAAGGGACCCTTTGGTACCATATCTAGATGGCGTTCCTGGGCCCCCAATGTCGTCATCTGGAGAAAGGAGTCCCAACAATCAAGAGCGCAAATTCGTCTATGCCAGCCGTGCCATAGTCGACGGGAAGGTGAAATATATCTACAAGACTAAACAAGTGAGCCAGGAGACCTATGATTTTCATCAGAGCATAAAGATGAGGTCATTATGCTACGATCGCGAAGAGATTCATGCATGGAGAACCACTTATAGTAAAATATATCGAGCTGCGCTTCTCGACATGGACATCCAAGGTTTTCCCGCGTCGTTGATGCTCACTGATGCCGATTCAAGTCTTCTTGAGAAGATCAAAACAGACTGCCTGGGTAGCTTCCGTGAGGCTTGGGAGGCATTGGACAAATCCGCAAAGGCTCCACACTGGAAGCGATTATCATTATGGCTGTTACAAAATTCCCCGCATCTGGCCTTGGAATTTCTCCTTGTCACCTGCCAAAGTGTGGACAAGCCTTTGTTCGTCATGGTTTCTGATTGCTTCCTCTTTTTAGATAAATACCATGCCGGCGAATTTCAACCCTGGGAAAAGGGGGGCCACACATATGTGTCCCTTTTGCTTACTTGTCTAGACCCCAGCAACTGGCCTGTTGCGCACCTTGGGCAGAAGGGCGTCCGGCTTTACTTAAAAAACGCTGGTCCCGAAGAGCTTTACCATGCCTGGACCATCGTCGATGAGAGGAGGAATCATATAGTATCCGAGACGTGGCTTTGCTTTATGCGTCGGTTTACGGAATTCGGGGATATCCATAAATCACTAGAAGCGCTTGAACTCGTACGGAGACGGGAGCAGGATAACTTTTTGATGGATTCTCAAGGAGTTATGCGTCACTGTTGCAAACTTTTATTACTCGACTCTGTTCAAGATACTCCGAACGGACGGAACTTTTATATTCTACCCAAACTCCTCAAAATGGGGGTACGACCAGATCGAGATATGATGAACATAGTTCTATCCAACGCTTTCAAGACCGGTGATCCGCAGGTGGGATTCGACATGTTCCGTTTCATGAGAAGGCAGTCGCTCGAGCCCGATTCGTTTACCTACTTAACCTTGCTTAACGACGCAGTGACTCGTGGGGATCGAGAGCGTGTTCAATCACTAATACAAGATATTAGAGCACGTGGGCTTGAGAAGAACGATTGGATCGCAAGCAAGATATTTCACGCTCATTTTACTTTCAATGCCAAGCACCATGATCCAAATGACGATCCCAATGGAGTTTTTTACTCGCTGCTGGATATGTACAATCAGCTATATGACATCGCGCCGTTAAAGGAGCTTTCTATTATTCCGCCAGAATACACCCCTCCCCCGGGAGGTGATAATCTCCAACCATCTCTCATTGCTCTGTACCTGATGATCGCGACCTATCTACGGTGCCAGAAACGCATATCCCATGCTCATCGCGTCTACACCAAGTTCAAAGCGCTTGTCTCACAGGACCACCCAGTCATAGCTCCACTAGCATCCACCGACCATACTTACAACGAGTTCTTGGTGGCTTTCCGGGATGACCCTCGCGGGCTGCGACCGGCTGTGCGACTAGTGGAGGATATGCTGCACGCTTCTAACCAAGACCGGGAACTTGACGATCGGGTTACTGTTCATGGCAAACCATCGGTGCGGACCTGGACGATCCTTATGAGCGCCTTCACCTTCAATAAACAGCCACTTGCCGCGGAGAAGGTTCGGGAGATGATGGCCAAACACGGAGTAGAATACAACCAGGTTACCTGGAACACGGTCATCAACACCTATGCAAACGCGCAGAATATTGCGGAGGTTGCAAAGTCTATCAAGGCCATGGAAGCTCAAGGCTATTCGATGGATTCATATACAATGAAATGTCTCCGCTACCTCCAAGATCCAGAGCGCCTATGGATTGCGGTAGAAGAACTGGACCAGGCGACCGATGCTCGCCACGATATGGTGACCTCCTTGGATCAGAGGCCTTTAGAGCATGAATCGGATGAAGATGAGCATCTGTTGGAGCAAGGCTTGCGACGTCTGAGTGAAAGAAAGGAGTCTACCCGTTGAGATACCCTTATCGAACCATTTATTTTCTATTGTCTTTCTATCTTGTTGCATTTAGAGCGTGGGTTCTGGAAAAGATTGTCATCTTAGCACGGGGGGATGATATATGTGAGTATATTCTCAGTGTAAAATATCACTTATGTACACTACACATGTAAATGACCATGCGAACTCCCTGCAATATATAATAATGCCCAAACCACCAAGAAAAGGTTTTTTAACGCCGATTGCTGGGAAGATCTTCATTCATTAAAAAAATATAAGTTGGAAGAACTGTTTATGAAAAAAAAAACAGGGGCAACCATAAGCTTTCAACCTCCAAAGAAGATCGAAACCTAGCGCATGTATATTAATTAGCTTCACGGTAACCTCAACTTCAGTATGTTCATATGATGTCGTCCAGCACTCACAGCCATTAAGATGCAGCAGATACTGACATACGGACTGAGCCGTTCACCGATTCGAGCACACTTCCAGAACACCCCGAAGAAGCTTCAGACGAGGGTGTTAGTTTCCTCTCTTAGTTGACATCATGGGGAAGACCGGAGATAAAACCTACCCATGTTGATTACGGTCCATAATTCCTGGCATAATCGAGTGAGCATAGGTGCTCGTGCAGATGACGAGCAAGATAACCAGCAGAAGCGATTGAAAGTTGAACAAGGCAGACTACAGGAAAGATTATTCTTAGTCGGTGGTCATCCTATCGAAGTCGAACTTCATTCACAGCGCATTTACTCACCATCTTGTACGAACTGCCTAGGATTGATTTGTTTCCCTCCTTAAGCTGAACACCAATGACTTAATAGGCACTGGTTTCCGTGCAAGATCTAGAACGATCAGAGAAAACAAAAGCTGATAGAGACCCAGATACTATCATACTATCTGTCTACACGTTTCGTCCAGTGGAGCGGAAATTCTGCCTCTCATGTCCGCCAACCTTCCTCACCGCCCTGGCCACCGTCCCAATGTTAAACCGCCTTCAGGTAGAGCTCGAAGGCTTCTGCCACCTCCTCTACATCCAGTTCAGCGGACCTCTCCAGCTCCATCCGGTCCACCACGACAGCCAAGTTCTGGCCATGTGTCGAGCCAGCTTGCCCCTCCCTGGCCGTTCAACCCTGAAGAGACTGCTCTAATCCGCGCCGGTTATCACCCAGCATTCAAACCCGACACCGCCAGGAACGCGGATCCTCCTACCCCAGAAGCCGAGTCTAGTAAGCACAAGAAGCGCTCTATTAGCACCATGGCTGAACCAAGAGCCCGTGCCGCTAGGCATAAGGGTCAGATGAACTTTGCTGCCGAATGTAAGTTTTGCCTCTTTTTTACTTCCTTCCCCCCAACAGACGACTCTTTCGTAACTTCCGTTACTTACATCATATGTTTCTATTCCATAGTGCGTCTCCTCCTTCTCGCATATGGTGATCCGAGCCCGCACCCGTCTTTCCCTTCCGAGCCTCTTCCCGAAACAGTTCGTGTGCTCGATGAGATTGTTACCGATTTTGTTCTTGAGATGTGCCACGGTGCAGCTCAGTATGCCGCCTATTCGCGCCGTCAGAAAATCAAGGTAGACGACTTCCGATTTGCGTTGCGTCGTGATCCCAACAAACTTGGTCGTGTCCAGGAGCTATTGCGCATGGAGCGTGAGCTAAAGGAAGCCCGGAAGGCCTTCGATCAGAATGACGACCAGGTTGGAAACTTGAAGGATGCTAGCAAAAAAGAACTCGAAGATTTGGGCGAAGGTACCGATGGCAAGAAGAGCAAGGGTAAAGGAAAGAGGAATGCTAGAAGGGACTCGGATGCTACGGAGGACACAACGGTCTCGAAGAAGAGAAAGACTGGTTGAACCGGTTGTCGTTGGCCCTGCTTCGCTACTTTCGATGTCGTTCTACTCTTCAACCTTCTTTACGGGCGTTCTGGTTCAGGTCACAAATATTCATTAAATATGGGAGATACCATTTGTTGTTATTAGAAGGGCGTTTATTGGGGAGATCCTTTCCAGTCTTTAGATTGAGAGCTCAAGACTTTAGATATCAAGTAATCCTTTCAGCAAGCCAGGCGCTACTAAATGACGACTCTAGTCATCCCGCCCCGTTTCCACAGATAAAGCTCTGGTACTCGTTGGTTCAGGTTATATGTCCATTCATCATGATTGACATGCCGGTAAGAAAAGCCGACTTCGTAATCATCAAGTCTACACTATATCATCGGAGCAAATAAGGCCGATCTGGTCCTGTCATAAAAGGGTCTCAAACCCTTGCTCTTCCCATTTTGCACAGCTCCTTTTTTTTTCACCGCTCTGAACAAAGCCAGATTGACTCCCATACGCCATGCTCTTTCTGGTTCCTTTTTTTCTTTTGCTTTCGTTTGTCCATTCGTTTTCGCACTGCTCCAACAACCACGGATGTAATGTCATAAATGCCATAACAGAGAGCACATGGTGGAAGCAGAACTGAGAACAAGCTTTTTCCACAGGAAAAGATAACCCTGGACGAGATAGAACCCTAGACACATATCAAGGAAAAAAGGGATAAACAGAGTAGCGGGATAATAGATGCGAGAAGTAAAAAATGGATGGGACAAGAGATGTAAAGAGAAAAGAAAAGGTGTCTTGATGGATAGCCTTGGTTTTACGTTCCCTCTTTACGCGCGAGCCTCCTCTCCACTCCGGTCTTGAGTCCGCTGCTGTCCTCCGCGGCCTCCCTTGCCGCCTCTCTGACCTCCACGCTGGCCGGACTCTGCATTGCCGGACTCGCCGCCAAGGGTGAGCTGGGCAGTAGCTAAGCGGTTGGACAGTTCCATCTGTGTACGGATGGTGTTGGCCAGGTAAGACACAACCAGAACGTCCTGGATGTGGTTGTTGCTGTAGAAATGGTTAGCATTAGTACAACCCAGCATGATAAGAGGGAGTGAAAATCGTAGGGTGTGGGGAAAACATACAAATCCCGTTCAATGTCGGCAGGCTCAACCTTGGGCGCCAAAGCGAGAGCGTTGAGAAGGAACTGGCCCAGTGCTGTCGATGCAGGAGCCTCCTCATCGATGACAGATTCGACATACTTGGAAACGCGGTCGATCATACCAAGAACCTCCTCTACCGCACGCTCAAGAGCCTCAATATCGGTGAAGATGTTCGCAGCACGGCTTTCAGCATCGCGAGCGGCAGCAATAGACTCCAGACCACTCTTCTCGGTCTCACCGTAGCGGATCTCGTAGGGGACGGGGATAAAGGCAGCGCTGTCGGCGGCTCTCTCTGCCGTCACACCGACAGGAGCGGAAATGTAGGCGCGGGTTTCAACATCCTTGCCAGGTTCGGTAGAGACAGTCAAGTGGACAGCAGGGTGAGGGAAGGTTCCATCACCTTGGCCGCTGTAGAAGTTCTGGATCAAAGCGGAGAAGGTGTTCAACTCCGACGAAGTGGCGTACCAACCGACCAGCACTTCCTTCGGGTTTGCCTTGAGATGCAAGGCAAGCATTTGCTTCTGGTATTCCATGTCGACCTCAACCTGATCCGTCGTCTCGGTGTGTCCAACAGCAAAAGTAGTGCGAATTTCCACCTCAGTTCCATCCTCTGACCTGGTTCCTAGCAGGGTTCCGATGACACGCTCCTGGTCGGCATTGCGACGGAGGGAATGATCAAGGATCGAGAAGAGAGCCTGTGATGGGGCATCAGTACTTCCATCCTTTAGTTAACCTTCCGATAAAGTAAACGTACCTGAGGATGAATGACAACATTCAGAGGGGCGGTTGTCGGTGCAGACCCCACTGCCATCGGGCCCAGAGGGCGAGCAAGGTGAAGGAAAGAATCAGTTTCAGCCATGATGGGTGAGAAGTGTTAGATGCGCGAATAGCCGTTCTCTCTAGCTCTCGACTCTTTCACTTGGGATCTTCCTCGGCGTGGTGGAGAGTAGCTCTCTCTTTTTTTTATCAATTCTTCCGCCCGCTAGACTCTGCGCCGACGGAGGTTCTGCGAGGCTCAAATTGTGTGTGCGCAGCGGGAATTTCGCGCTAAGATAAGATAAGCCTTCCCCGACCCAAAGAGAGGGAAAAAATAATTCGAGGGAAAAAAAAAGACAAAAAGTCTGGTGCCTTCAGAGCTGCAATAACAATTCTTCAGTGTACATATCTTCTTTCGCAAATGGCTCCTCCTCGGAACAGAGCTCCCAAGGGCCGTGGGGCCCGAGCCAGAGCTCCTATAAAGAGGAGAAATGGCTTCACAACGTCCCGAGTAGATGAGATAGAGTAAGCTTCTCCCATTGGGTTCACTTAGTCAAGCTAACTAGCACACCCAGGTCAGAAGAACCCTCGGGCGGAGAGGAGGGTCAGTTCGAAGACAATCTTGGAGACGAAATGGATTATGACGGCCCCATGGACGATGCATCCTCAGACAGCGACGAGGACGTAGAGGATGACAAGTCGGCCCGTCCATATAACGAATTGCTTCAGCTACTTAATACAACCGCTGACTCTAAAGCGCCGGCACGCAAAAAGAGGAAGACTGAACACAAAGATGACAAAAGAGCGGTAGCTCAGAATGACATTGTCGTCGCCGCCAACGAAGAAGAGTTACTGGAAGATGACGACTTGCAGCAGCAGGAGCCTTCTGATGAAGAGGACGAAGATAACTTAGATGAGGTGGATGCCGATGGTCAGGCCGACAGCGACAACGAAGATGGTACAGCTTTCTAGTATATCTGGTTGAAGAGATCCCACTTGCTGATATAAAGCAGATAATGATCCCTTCGAGGCACATTTCGCAAGGAAAGAGGACGAACTGTCTAAGCAAATCAAGGCTGTAGGAGATAATAAATGGAAAACTGTGAAGAAAGAGCTCTCCGAGGATTTGAGATTGGCGCGCGCTGCACCCGATACGGGAAGCGATTTGTCTTGCCTACCTGCCCTGAAGAGTATCGCGAATCTGAAGGTAAGCAATGGCCATCCTACGACGAGATAGTATGCGGAAAACAGAGTCGGTTGCTTAATATGCTATAGCTCAAAAGAAAGTTGAAGACGCCTGCTCTGGAGCGTCTCTCCCAGATCAGCGGCCATGCCCAACAACTCGCCCCGTACATCTTTGATTATCAAGACGTCTTGTATGGTGCCAGAAAATCGTCTAGCTCGACCCAGTTACGAGACATTCTGGCAGTTCATGCTGTTAACCATGTATTGAAGACCCGGGACCGTGTACTCAAGAACAACGCTCGTGTTGCAAAGGAACAAGATGCCGACCTCGATCTGCGGGATCAAGGCTTCACCAGGCCCAAGGTGCTGTTTCTTCTCCCGACCAAACAAGCTTGCGTACGTGTCGTTGAGTCAATCACCCAGCTTTTCCAACCCGAGCAGCAAGAAAACAAGAAGCGTTTCATGGACACCTTCTCTGCAACGGACGACAAGTCCTGGGAGAGTAAACCGGACGACTTTCAAGAGTTATTCGGTGGAAACGACGATGACATGTTCCGACTAGGCCTCAAATTCACGAGAAAGACTGTTAAATTTTTTGCGCAATTCTACGCTTCAGACATGATCCTTGCCAGTCCACTTGGCTTGCGCACGATCATGGACCAGGCTGAGTAGGTTTTCCGAGGGCGTCCATGCTACATGAAAGCCTAGAACACATGCTAACTTACTGTAGTGCGAAGAAACGTGACCATGACTTTTTATCGTCTATTGAAGTCGTTATAGTAGATCAGGCAGATGCCCTTCTCATGCAGAATTGGGATCACGTCGACTATATCTTCAAACATCTCAACCTACAGCCACGGGAGGCGCACGGCTGTGATTTTAGCCGCGTGCGGACATGGTATCTGGACAACAACGCACGATATGTCCGTCAAATGATTATGCTAGCTTCCTTTATTACCCCAGAGATCAACTCGGTCTTCTCCACACATATGCTGAACGTCTCTGGCAAGATCAAGATGACGCCAGTATATGCTGGAGCAATCTCCGAGACCCCACTCCCAGTATCCGTGAAGCAGACCTTCTCCCGATTTGACAGTCTCTCGCCGGCGAAAGACCCAGACGCGCGATTCAAACACTTCACCACCACCGTGCTCTCGTCTTTAGTCCGCAATGTCACGTCCGGTCGGGGGAACAATAGCGGTGGAATCTTAATCGTCATCCCGTCGTACCTAGATTTCGTCCGTGTACGCAATTACTTTGCTACTTCCGCACAGACCATGAACGTCTCCTTCGGGGCGATTTCTGAATACTCGGACACTCGAGACATCATGCGAGCGCGTACGCACTTTATGAATGGTCGACACTCCGTATTGCTATACACCGAAAGGTTCCACCATTTCCGGCGGTACCAGATCCGTGGCGTCAAGCGTGTCATCATGTACGGAGTTCCAGAGAACCCATTATTCTGGGGGGAGATTGTTGGATTTTTGGGGATGGATCCGGCGGCGATCGATGAGGCGGCTGAGGGAGGCGTCCGCGCACTGTTCTCCAAGTGGGATGCACTGAAACTGGAGAGGATCGTTGGAACCAAACGAGTTGGCAATATGCTGCGGGAGAAGGGAGGCGACACATTTACATTTGTATAGATCCGAGTTAGTCCAGAGTGGCCGACTCTTTTATGATGTATTTTATTATACCAATGACTTTTATACCTCTGCATTCTTTGGGCCTGACGTGTACTGTCACTATACACCAACGGTGTATAGTATATCTGTATCGGATCAAGAATTATGTACCCGCTGAATTGGATGAAATTGTAATGTAGAAAAGTGGGTCAATTGAGCCCAGACGCCGATCCAACACCCACATTTTCAGGCCCTCCGTCAACCCTCATTTGACGCCGATAGCGCTCCAAAAGTCACACGGCGGCTGCACATTGGAGGAAAAGTTCTTTTTTCTGTTTCTTTTTCTTTTGTTGCTCGGCTTCTAAAAGAATTCAGCTGACTGTCTTTTTTTTTTTCTCTTTTCTAATTGCTTTTTTATTTTCTTCAAAGATAATAAAACAAATCAATGAATAAATAATTCAATAAATAAATAAGTTAGAGGAGATCGATTAGTCATTGAGCTGAATCTTCCTCATGATCAACCCTGATCTCTTTGCCTAAAACGGTCTACTTTATACCGAATTTCTTTTTCTTTCTCCTCCGTTTCTTCGGCCCTTAAGTCCGGGGAGACAAGACAAAAGGGTTACATATCAGTCTACATCGGTTTAATATGACACGTCCGTCGGCGTTTAGTCCGGATGAGAACCAGCATCCTGTCGAGGATGTCAGGTCCGAGTCGGTAGCCAAATCCAGCCCTCGCAGCCTGTTCTCCGCGGTGTTTGGTTGGAGTAGAAAGCACCGAGACAACACCCATGAAGCTGAAGATGAACGGAGACCCTTACTGGGATCGGATTCCCCATTGTCACCGTCACCATCAACGTCATCACCATGGTGGGAAACAACGTGGGATTCGGCACAGGAACTCTGGCTCCAGGGTAAGGGAATGATCCTTGTCATGTCAGCCCAGTTCTTTGGGGCTTCCATGAATGTCATGACTCAAATTTTAGAGAGAAAGGGAAGGAATGGGGAGGGGTTTCATCCATTTCAGGTAGGACTGATCATTTGGTTTTTCCAAATATCTCCCCGTACTAAACTGGAACAGATCCTCTTCGCCCGCATGTCCATCACAGTTATAGTCAGTTATCTGTACATGTGGTACACCAAAGTCCCTCGCCCGTTTGGGACCCGCTCTGTGCTTCATCTTCTCCTGCTTCGTGCAGCCGGTGGCTTTATTGGCGTTTATGGGCTTTACTACTCCGTTCAATACCTACCACTGTCGGAAGCTACAGTGTTAACTTTCCTAGCACCTATCCTTTCCTGCTATGCCTGCTCTCTGTTCATTCCCAATGAGACCTTCACACATAAGCAACAACTCGCTGGCGTGGTGTCGCTGGTTGGTGTGGTTCTAATCGCACGGCCTTTCTCACTTTTCTCGAACGGAAATCCTCCGGACTCCGGAGAGCCCGGTAGCGGGGAGCAGCCTGACTCTGAGGATGAATATCACCATATTATGGCGATCGTCATGGCGCTCATGGGAGTCATGGGGGCGTCTTGCGCGTACTCGACCATCCGAATAATCGGACAACGCTGTCATCCGCTGGTGTCCGTCACATATTTTTCCTCGTTCACAACCATTGTGTCGACCGTGGCCATCCTGGTGATGCCTTCCATTGCTCTAGAACTGCCGGGCACCCCGTTAGAATGGACCCTGCTCTTGGGTCTGGGTGTTTGTGGGTTTCTGCTGCAGTTCCTCTTGACCGCTGGTCTGTCGTATGTGCCTCCACCGAGGAAATTGTCCCCGTCGGAACAGCATCGTCGATATGGAAGCGATGGAAATGATGAGCCGAAGGAGGAGTCGCGCAGCTCGTCCGGATCGCGGGCCACGTCTATGATATATATGCAGATGGTCTTTGCGTTATTTTATGACCGCGTTGTTTGGGGAAGCACTCTGTCTCTCTTGAGTTGGATGGGATCTGCTCTGATCTTAGGAAGCGCCATCTATGTGGCCGTCGTCCGAGAGGCGCCCGCAGCTGCCACTAGGGAAGATGAGAATGAGACGAACTGAGTACTACTAGGAAACAGCAATGGCAATTATGAAAAATTGGCCGCGCACGACGACGTCACGACTTGCATAAGCGGAGAGGAATGAAGGGCTGGAGAGAGGTGGGAAGAAAGACAACTAATGCATGCCGGAGCCGGCGAGGTAAGAGCTATGACGATTTGAGGGATTCGACAGCAAGCGATAATTCCTTTTTTTCTTTTCATGATGATGTGATGCTGCTGGCGGCAACAGCGCAAAATCTGTTATTGATTTGATTGTCTGCTATATACTATATCGATGTGCCGTATAGACTTAGTTACATGGATAAAGGATGATGGATTGATTTAGTTGGTGTCTCTGGAGCTACATAGTACATACCTAGGTAGCTACTAGGTAGTTAGTTACTGTACCCTCAATCCGGACGCTCAGGACAGGTTGCAGGCCGTGCGCATGCAGAAAAAGTGCACAAGACTCGTTCATTGGTGGTGGACGACAGTGCTCCGTTTAGTAGTAACTGTGTGTGTCTCACCGAACATGAAACTATGAATCTTGCCAGCCACAGCGTCATAGCGTTACAATTGACACCGAAAAGTCCCGACGGCAACTTCCCGAGACTCACCGAACAGAACCGATTGGTGCCTGCGGTGCCTGATTTGGATTTACCCCGGATTCGGGTGGCGTTTGATAGGAAGATATCGATATTGACATGTATATCCTGTAGTATATACATATCTCCCCCTACTGTCTCCATCTTTCTGATCGTCCACCTTGCCCCATACTTTCCCCACCTCTCTCTTTTCACTATCTGATAAAATCATTCAAGAGAGAGCGCGAGCGAAAGAAACTAACAATGCGTCACTTCGATGCCTGGTTACTTCGAGATCCGTACTCCGTCTTCCACTACTACCCCACCGGACGAAGATGGCAAGAGACTGTTCGTGATTTGATTCAAGAACGCAAGATCTGTGCGCCCACCGTGGATATCTTTTCTCATGCCTCCTCCACATCATCCAAACCAGTCGACCCATATGCCCGGCCCATGGCATCCCAATCCGACAGCTTATTCTTCCGCAAGCTGCCTGCCGAAATCCGCCTCATAATTTACAATTATGCCTTCGGCGATGAAGCTATCCATCTAGTCCAATTGAAGGGCAAGATCCGCCATGTCCGGTGCAAGCACCCTTCGTCGTCGCTCGACCGCAACCGCCGCTGCTGCCCTGTTACCCCAGCCCGCTGGCGGGTCCAGGAGAACTGTACTGCAGGCCAAGGCCACTCCGACAGCGTGCTCTACCCGCACACCCACGCCTCCCTCCCAGCGTCCCTGAGCAACTCATCGGTGGCCTTGCTGCGCACATGTCGTGCCATATACGCTGAAGCAGCCGACATCCTTTACGCCAACGCCGTCTTTGACGTAGACGACCTCCACACCTTCATCGCCTTCTCTCTGATCGTCTGCCCGCAGCGTCTCCGCTCCATCAAGCGCCTCACCGTCCAATGGATGCCCATCTGGCAGCCCATGGCCGGCCAGGAGCACAAATCCTCCATCTATTCCCACACTCACAACGACCACCTCTGGGCTCTTTTCTGGTCCCGGATCGCCGCCCTCCGCGGCCTCGGACAGTTACATCTGAGCCTTGACCTCGGCCGCTTCAGTGGTAACGCCATGGGCCGTGTGATTGGCGGAAAACGCCTTCGCCTGGCTATCGATGAGCCCTGGGTTGCCCCGATGTTATGTGTCCGCGGACTCAAGTCGTTCGAGTTGGGCATCACGGCCCGCTGCGACGCTTACGCCCGGAGAGTGATGGAGCAAGACCTGTGTCGGGATGCCGTGGCTTTGCGAGACGCTCTCCGTGAGCGTATGTGCTCACCGCGAGGCCAGATACCCATCGTTCCTGATCCTCAAATGAAGAGGGCGTGTGGCATGGAGGCGGAGGTGGAGAGGAAAATGCGGCCGCGCCTTGCGATCACTGCTGCTTGATCATTCAAAATTCCCATCAATTCGACAACACACTTTAATATTTCGAAGCAAAGAATACGCATATCAAGCTTGCCAATTGAGGCAGACTCGCGGTAGAAGATAAACGCGTTACTAAAGCAAAAAGAGAACGGAACAGCAGTTTGCAATACGGAATGAGATACCCTTTGTGCTTGAACTTGTATTTATTTTTCTTTTCCTCATCTTTGCTTTCTTGGTTGTCCCCATCTTCTTATGACTATACAAGGTAGAACTTGGTTCGAATATGGTCAGCATTTGATCCACGATGGACCTTGTCTCATCTCACCTCTTGTCCTGTTACATAGATAGATGACATCAAATAGATGCTTCTCACATTTGCCCAAGACAATATGCCAGTTATACGGAGCCAAGAGTGGCAGTTTATGCCAGCCAACCCACCACCCATCACCCAAGCCTGTGTGCAACGGACCCTTCGCCAGGTCAATCTCCAAGATACTCGATAAAACTCCACATTGAACGCCATAATTGATTCCAACAGATATCTATCTAAATCTATCTACAGCCAAGGCAACTTATTAAAGATAGCATCCTGCAATCAATAAACGGAAGAAGAGATAAAAAGAAAATCCCCCGGCCGACATAAATACAGATCAGAAAAAAAGCAACAGCAGTGGGACAAGTGAAAAA
This sequence comes from Aspergillus flavus, assembly GCF_009017415.1. Lineage (NCBI taxonomy): Eukaryota > Fungi > Ascomycota > Eurotiomycetes > Eurotiales > Aspergillaceae > Aspergillus > Aspergillus flavus. Next base: position 4,352,059 of record NC_092406.1, read on the forward strand.
CGACGATGAATGAAATGAACCCTTGGCCTTTCCCTAGATTTCCATACAATTTAACCCAAACTTGGAGACATGCGATTTCTTTCTTGAGCCGACAGGAGGAATGATTATGTGGGCAAATGTCATCGTAATAATAACAACGGTATTATCAACCAGAAGGTAAAAAAAAAAAAACGGGAAAAGAAAAACTAGTCGCAACTTTCACTAAGGAAACATTATCACGTATCAACCCATCTGATATAAGATCGTCTGATGATGGTCATGGAACTCTGTGGAAGGGGGAAGGGGGAAGGGTGAGTAGATATTGTTGTTTTTCTTCTTCTTTTTTTTTTTTTTCCTTTTCTGTTTTTTTCTTTCCCAAGCTACCATGAGATAAATGGCAAACTGTCGTTCGTCTTTTCCCTCTTCTTCTTCTCCTTCATCATCATCATCATCATCATTTTGTTCTCGCTTTCTTTGACCTAACTTGCATGTCCACGGTGAGACATGATAAGCGGTCGCCTGAAAGAAAGACAGACAGAAGAGGAGGATCACGACTTGATAGGGCTGAACCATGCATGACCCTCTGCCCTAATTTGTCGCAGCATTGGCGGGCGATTTGAATGGTTCAATGTGGCCGTTGCTGCGTTCCTGCTCAGACTCATGCTCCTCCTCGCTTGTCGGGGAAGGGGCGCGGCTTTCCAAGAGTGACCGACGGCTGCGCATCTGTGCATATGTCTAGTTAATAACAGTTCAATTTCACTCGGGTGACAGAATCTCCTTACCCAGGCTCTTACACCTCCAATCAATCCCAAGCTGTACCCGGTTGCAAAGTCTTCATTCCGCCCGTTTCCAATGGGGCTTTCAGACCGACCCACTGATTCCACCCGTGACAGATGGGTTTTCATGGCACCAGTGGTAGGGCTGACAACGTTTCCTCGTGTACTGCCCATGTCTACACTGTTCCTCGCGCTCGGTGCCGGGCTGCCAGGCCGGCTATTCTGCCAGAGCTGCCGTAATTCTCGGCCCAGCTCCTGACCCGTGGTTGTCCAGTTGTTCCGGATATTGTCCCGAATCTCCGCAACGTGTCGCTTGATTTCCAGTTCGTTCTTCTTAAGCCATGACACGTTCAGCTCCTGTCTCGATGCGCCTCGCTTGAATTGGCGGGAAATGTACTGGTCGTAGTCGCGGACAATTCTGCAATACAGTCAGCCTTTGGCGCAACACCCCAATAATTGACGGCTATACTCACCTGGTGATGATTCCCGTGGTGCTGACACCTTCCGTCCTCTGAGTAACCAAAAACTTGCCCTGGGCCTTGATCGGAGCGTAAATATCATCTCCTTCGGCCGCGCCATAGGGCAGGTCATCATGCGCAACGTAGTCGATTTGGTGCTCATCGAGAAACTCCGGAGTCAACAGCCATGGGCAATTAGGAATCACTTCGTCCACCCATTTACAGTGACGAACACTCTCTGCGCGCTCCGCACCACTCAGGACAGTAAGACCCTTCCGGTTATGAGTCTCCTCGTCTCCAGTCACACCGACCATCAGATGCACATCTGGGAAGGCCTTCTTCGCCTGTTCAAGCTGACGCATATGGCTGTTATGCAAGAAGCCCCATTAGCACCAGTCCAAGTTTTTTCAGAATAGACACGGTAACATACCCCACGTGAAACAAATCAAAGACACCATCGGCATACACGCGCACTGGACGCCCCACGGGCGGAGGATTGGTATGGTATCCAACCGGATCCTGCAACCCGGCCCGCTGAGGTGGCTGCATCATATCCTCGGTCTCCTCAACATCTGCCGTTTTGATCTGTAATCCCGACCGGCCCTTGCTTTGGTTTTCGATATCGCTGCTGGCAACTGTCGTTTCTGACGGCTCGCCTGGATCTTCTTTGCTGAGCGCCGAGGGTTCCTCGGTGGCAGGACCATTGGTTTGCTCGCCAGCCGCTGAGCTCTTCCGAGCCCGTTTCGATGGCGGAACATTGCCCGCTGAAGTTACATCAATTGGTGCCTGTTTCCTGTACTTAACCGACAAGGGAGTATTCGGACCGGTGGAATCGTCGCCATCTTCGCCCGACGCATCGCGTGATGAAGGTTGCAGAAGGTCAGCGGAGGTTACGTTGGACGGAAGATGTTGGGAAGCACTGCGCTTGCGCTTTCCTGCCGACGACGGAGAGGACATTATAATGGAATGGGGAGGTAATGACCGAGGGAGCCCTGCTCTACTTCCGTCGAAAAGGAGGTTGTTGTTGTTGTTGTTGTTGTTGTGTGCTTTTGAAAAATCGAATGATCAAATTAATCTCAGGGGAGAGGGAGAGATAGAGCTATGAAGGGCAAGAAATAGAGACGCGTTGGGAGCGCGAAGAGGACAGAGTAGAAATGAGTGATGGGGAAAGGAAAGAAGAAAGCGGGAGGAGTAGGACAAAACACGGGACCCGATTTAATGATTTTAGGGGTCTTGCTCTTTAGTTTACCCTTCTAGCCCCTAAAACCAATTGATTCATGGGGGTGGAGAGGTGACGGCGGGGAGAGAGAGAGAGAGAAAGTGCGTGAAAGAGGGAGGACAAGAGGAGAAGGAAAAAGGGAAAAGATCCCGTACTCGTTCTTTTTCTATGTATTATTTATTCTCCTTCTAATTTTCATTGTAGAGAATTATTCGACCGGTCTCTTAGAATCATCTATAGTAGACTGTACATACATGAAAGAATAAAATTAAAAAACTAAAAAAGACACCGCGTGGGCGGAGCCCCCAATATGACTCGGTAAGCGTTATTTCCAACATACTTACTAAGTATCCTATACTAGTATAGTACATACCTAAAGCTAAGGGTACCAACGCCATACTATCTCATACATACAGTAAACTGTCAAAACCATTACATGTATTTCCATCTCCTTCTAAAATTGCCCCAACAATTCTCGGTTGGTTCCTCCTACTCCATACCAATGCAATGTTCTTCTCTTCTCGGCCTTCTCTATATAAGATGGTACTCTTTTCTTTCCCCCTTTCTGGATACCAGTTATACGCTTCATCTTACACTAACTCTCTCTCTCTCTCTCTCTCTCTCTCTCTCTCTCTTTCCCACCACTCCTCCGTACATCACTCTGGAATGTGGGTTTCGGCGCATTCGCTCGGCCAAAGATTCTATATCCGTACGAGTAAAGAATAACAGGACATGAGAAAGATCGCTTGCATCCATCACATTTCCAGAACTCCACTGCTGAAGCATTCGACTAAATGCCATTTCAGCTCTGACTAAAAGGCCTTCATGCCATTGATTGCTTTCCGGGTACGCCGTCACATGTGCAATAGAACATCTTCGTTCACACTCCCCTGCCGACTTAAGTCTCCCCGGCTCCGCCTTTTCCCAGGAGCCCCGTTTGGTCCCATTATGCGACCCGGTGCGAATGATAGGAGAGAGCATCGGGTCTCCGGAAAGTGGCGAGGGAGAGCGAAACCAGACGGAAGTTAATGAACAGGTAGATAAATGGAGCAGAAAGGGCGGAAGAAAGTCAAGGACGTAAAAAGATAAGGAAAAAATTGGAGGGGGGGGGGGGAATAAATCATAAATATCAAAGTTCATCAATAGTGGGTCGTTTGGCACGATATCTTGTGGAAGGCATGAATGAATCAAGACGTACTCTCGTAAGATCTGCCGCTCGCGGCTTGAAATGGAAAATGAAAACCTCCTATCCTAAGAGGAACCCTTACAACCCATCCTGCAAGACATGAAAGATACCTGGCCATCTAGGGACATAGAAGGTTTCCCGCCACGCGTTCTGCCCCGTTCATTGCCACGAGGGTGTCAACAACAGGGAAAGGGAAGAGGTGACTATTGTGATAAACAGGGAAAACAAGGCGAAAGTGGGAGGACATGGGTGCAGGCGGAACAATCATAAAATCACAAGGTTCGTTTCAAAAACCAAAATAACAGAAACGGGGATACAGATGCAAAGAGCCCATCACAACTACGACGTAGATTTTTCGGGGGCTCCAGAGGTAGAGCTCCCCGCAGGAGTAACGGTTGACTCGGATGTACTAGCAGAAGACCCTTCTTCAGACTTGGAAGTAGCGTCAGTTTTAGATTGAGGTCCCGGGGTTCCTTCACGCTCATTCCTGGCAGAATCAGGCAATTCGCGTTGCACCTGACTAGGCAAGTCGCGGTCTTCCTCAGTTTGGTCAAAGAGCTCCTCGTCATTTTGATCAGGGACCAGTTCTGTGCCGTCACCTAGAAGAATAATGCGGCCGGAGCGAACACTGAAACCACGCGCGCGATCATTTTCCATATCGTAGTCATCCGGGTTTTCTTCAAACTGATTACGGATACCAGGGCCGCGGAATTCAGCTGCATCCCCGCTCAGTCAGTAGGGGTTGGAGGCCGTAGAATCCTCAAGAGACTTGCCGTATTCGGGAGGAGCGCAAGGGCCGTCGCCTTTGGCCACCCGCTCAGCTATCTGATTATACCACTCCTCTTTAGTCCTGCCGTTCAGGAGGCCAATGATTATCATAGTCATGTTGTCACATCCAACCCCACCAGTTTCGCTGTTTGAAGCCAAGCAGTTGTCCATCATGTTCTCACAAATCCGGTAAAGTTCTTGCTTCGCGGCGATACCGCGGCGGACAAACTCAACCACAGCCTGGGAAGACTGGCAGTCCCAGATACCTAAAGCTCGATATGAGTGTGCGATTGGCAAAAGAGGTGATCGGGGGAACACTTACCGTCACAGGCTATGACAAGGAATTCATCGTCATCACTGAGCTCATGGACTGTCACATCCGGATAAGCGGTCACGATCTGCTGTTCGGGCGCAAGCTCGGGGCTTTTCTTGAACTCGAAATCACCAATGGCTCGTGACAGGGCCAGGTTTCCGTTCACACGGCCGAAATCGACAAAGCCACCTGCGGCACTGATACGAGCCTTCTCGCCTAAAGTAGTTCATCAGTAAAAGACCACGACGAAGAGGCAAGTACATCTAGATATGAGCCACGAACCTTCATTCTGGGGTTTATGATCAAAAGAGAGAGGCTTTGCGCGGCCCTTGACTCCAAGCACAGAGCGAGAATCACCCGCATTGGCCTATGTCAGGTTAATGATTGACCAGGCCAACTATAGCTGATCGCTGAGTCGGTCATAAAACATGCTTCACGTACCACCCAGATCTTATGTTTTGAGATTACACTGACAGCTGCTGTGCAGCCGGAGACTTCCTCTTCGTATTTCGGGTCTAGCCAAATCAGTCTCTCAGGCCTCGGCGAAAAGAAAGACGGGAGAAGGGAAGCCCGGGACCCTTGTGGGCAACGCTCACGAACCTTCTAAGATAGCCCGATCGGTAGCTAAGAAACCATCTTTCAGGGCCTGTTCAATGTCGCCCTTTGCGAATGAATCCTGTTTTGCGACGATCTTGTGCACATTTTCTCCAGCAAACAGTGCGACTTTGTCTCCGCCGTGTCCATCGTATACTCCAAAGAAAGCTAGGCGTTTGGCAGGATCCGTTGATGTCTCTTCTGGACTCGTATATTTCGCGTGGAGGTCTAGGACGGCAGCATGAGCATCCTCCATGCTGATTCGCCAGCCCTGCATGGCTGAGACGCCGTAGATGCAGCAATCATCTTCGCCCTCGGACGAAGTCTAAAGAGTGTCAGACGACATTAGCACTAATGAGAACAATTCAGCGCGCAATGCTGTGCGGGCATGGGTTTGTGGACCATCCGCAGGAAATTTTCTTTCCTCATGTGGAGGACCCCGCAGGTGAGGTGCATCACGATGCGGTGCCTCGAGACCGGATCAACACAAGAGTAATTACAAAAGGAGAACCGCCAGAAAAGTTAATCGGGAATTGAACAGAAAAGAGAAAGATATATATATATATATATAATTGAAGTAGAGAGATCGTCCGTTGGGGAGCTTGTGGCAGGCCGACCGAGCACCCCTGCGGCCTCAGGACGGAAGGGAAGGAATTATTGCGTAAGGACATTGCAGTGTGGGGGGGTTCAGAAAGGAAGACCAGAGCAGCAACACTCGGTTTCACGTACCTTATCGACTACTGGTTCTGACAAAGTCTGACCCATTATTTCAAATGATCACGATTTAGAGGTTCTGGGAAGACTGTAGGCCAGAAATGCACATGCACAACTCAAAAGCAAAGAGGGAAAGGGCAAAAAATTCGGGGGGAGGGGGGAAAGTTGTTCTGTCAGAGAGGGGAAGAAGGAAGAGAGCAAAGAATCAGGTGGGCGAGAAAGGGTAAGGGCAGAATCGATAGGCGGCGGGCGGGAATGGCCCCAGTGGTCAATCCTCTCTATCACTGGAGCGGGCGAAGAAAATTGAGAACAATCGGGGGTGGGGACCCGGTCCGAATCTGCTGATGAAATAATCTTCAATAGCTATGAACCACCAAATTACGAAGAACGAGATCTTTGAATGCTTTGCGCGGATAGGAATCAAAGAGAAGATAATAAATCACTAACAACAGGGCGGGAAGGAAAGGAAAAGGTAGGAATTGGGGGAGGATGAGAATGGAAGGAAGGAAGGGAAAGAAAATCTCTGGAGTGTCACGGGTTTGTACGCATGTATGTATGTGTCTCTGTACGAACAGAGATTTCTTTTCTTTTTTAAATATTGCTTTTCCTCGTTTTGAATTCTAATTTCATTTGCCTTGTGTTTAGATTTCCTCTCAACAGGCAACCCTCGTCATCTAAAACGAAAAAGGACCCCAACACCAGGCAGACAAGCAGGTAGTAAACGTACATACATAAGTACATCCACCCATACATACTGTACATACTGTACATACTGTACTGTCGGCGCAGGTGATTTCCGTACCTGTCAGGGTTGAGTAATGACGTTTATCTTACTCCGTACCACCGCAAGAGATCCCCCTTCTAGAATCGTACTATGAGATCACCCCTGGTGGAATTCAGGAATAAGTTCAATGAACCCTTAAAGAGTAAGACTGACGCATGGAACCCAACCGAATTGAATTGACCCTTGGCGGTTTGAAAAGGGGTGCCTTGCTTTTACTCTCGTATTTAATTTAGTACCTCCTCCGTACATACGCCGAGGCATTTCCTACCTTTTAATACCGTCGCCAGATGCAGCAGGAGGTCAGGTGTTAAGTTCACCCAGCACCCAACTAATTGCGGTGAGGCAAACATCAGGCCTTGCTTCATATGTTTGTTTGTGCTGTACATACGTACTGACAAAGTTCACTGGAGAGGTAAGGCAAGGTGCACGCAGATATTAATTGATCTCAATCTTTACCCTCCTTGCTCGTGCTCCAATTCTCCGACCTTTTCCCCAACCCTATCGGAAATAAGGCCATGTGCACCTCGATGACAGGTCGAGGTAGGCCCACGAACTGGATTGCTGCATGAACTCATGCTATAACTTTACGCCTAAGAAGGGGAACACAAGCAGAGGGATATCTAAAATCTTGGAGAACACGTATACCCATGGATCTCAATATATATATTTCTTAGATGAGAAGTGAACTTAACGAGGCGTCCGTACGCTAGACGCGGCCAGTCCTGCCAGCAAAAACAGTATAGCACCCATCATGTATGGCAAACCCATCCAGGTACCACCCAAAGTCATGCCTTCTCTAAATGCACTGGCAAGCAACGGTCCAGCAATCATGCTCCCAATCCCCTGGACAAGAGCGATTGTGGTGTTGAGCGTCCCGATTTGAGACTCTGCAACCAAAGTTGTGGCCACATTGCGGAGGGTGGAATAGAAGCCCCATCCTAAGGCCAGAATGGATACGCCGAAGGCGAACAGCACTGGGTGGTCGGCCACTGCCATGATGCCGAATCCAACTGCTAGAATGGCCGCGCTTCCCTGTGTTATTCGAAGATCCCTGACAGCTGGCGAAAGGTACCGGTTTAAGTAGTGGGAGATAGTTGGTAGCAATAGAAGCAAGACGACGAGGTCGATCATTCCTTTTAGAGAGATGAGAAAGCTTGCCTAGAGATGATTTGTTAGTGGCTATATTCGGCCCTTTGTCACGCAGCATCGCACCTTTGCCATAGTCCATGAGTAACGCTTGGAAGCATATTGGATGATCAACTGGAGGGCCTGCCCTCCAACACTAGCCGCCAGGAATGCAATTGAGATAGCTACCGTGTTGACATTTCCCCAGATGAATGCAGTTAAGTGCATGATATGGGAACCTGCACTATAGAGGGACCCTTTCCGTTTAGACGATGAGGGTGGCGGGACAAGGCAATCACGCTCCTCCTCTGCCGATTCAGATTCCGACTCGTTTAGCGACTTCGGAAGAGTCTCCGGGATAAGTATGGCTGCCAGTAAGCCACAACCCTCACAGAGCCAGCCGAGTAGGAATGGGAGCCACGGCGACCAGGACATTAGCCAAGCACTCAGAGGAGTTGCGAGGATCTCGGCAAGTAGAACAGCCGCAAAGAGCACGAAGAATATGTTTGCACTGGACAATGCACAGGAATTAGTATATCCATTACAGATAGGTGGGGGAGAGACATTTCCATACCGCTGCTCTGCGGGAAAGATGTCTGTGACAATGGTGAAGGCCACAGAGCTGGCTATTTGAGAACCACCACCACATAATTGAAACAAAGGCGTGAACCAGATAGCTCGAAGAGGAATTGCTTCACTGTACAAGCCTAGGCTAGTTAGCTAGAGGACATTCACGCTATGTTAAAGTGTCGTCGCGACATACAGATGATACGGATCGCAATCTCCTCCATAAGTAGTCCGGTCATACTTAGCATCGCAATTGGTTTGCGGCCAATGCGATCCAACAGGAAGCCCAATGGAAGGGCAAGGATGATTCCCGGGATCTGGTCCAAGGTATCCTTCCATCCACTGATCAATGCCAGCTCCCCCTGTACATCTACAGATTTACAGGGTGTATTATCCGATAAGAACTTTCCATATGGGAGATCGACAAACAGTCCTGGATGAAACTTGCGACAGACGATTGATTCCATAATCTGAGTCTGTGGAGCGATGGAGAGGAAAGTGCCAAAGTCAAGTGTGACAATGACCGTGCATAACAAAAACAGTGTCCATCGCTTGTGCTTGTACTCGACGAGTGCTCCGGATGGATGAGTACCTAACAGTGGCGTTGAGATCTCTGAATCGAGATCCTGGCCGGAGACCATCCTGGCTTCCTTCTTCCTTCTTCCTTTTCCTTTTCCTATTTAGACTTATTCTCGTTCAGGGTAGAGGTTAATGTTACTATTCGAGAGAGAACAAACTCCGGCTTTAGTAGACCCCAAACAACGGGCGTGAAAGAAAGGAAGAGGAGAAGAGGAGAAGAGGAGAAGAGGTAGAAATGGCGGATGCGAAAAGAAGATAAATAAGCACTAAAGCTAGGGTTCAAGAATAAATGACATAAGGAAATCTCTCTTCCCAATTGTCAGCCCCCCAACAGATTGACACGTCAAATCACTGTTGAGTAGTATCCTATTTAGTTGATTTGGCCCTTGGGGCATTTTGGTTACCCTTGAACATGAGGATTTTATAAGTTAGGGAAGTCAAGTGATTTAGGGTTGGTTCTTTGAACGGGGCTTCTCATTGTACACTTTCAAAGGAACAATACTAAGGGCAAATCTCTCACCATATGCAATAATTATTTGGTCCTTTATCGTCCTCGGCTTTCTTCTTGATTGGCGCTAACCCAAGCCAAAGCGCAGTGATCCAGTAAGGGCTTCGCATGGTCGCATCGAAGGCACGCAAAGTGAGATGAATGGAACAGGCTGATTGGATGTGTGAGGTACTAAGCAAGATCTCTGGACTGATGATCTATATAGCACGTAAAGTTACCTTTCTTGATTATCTAATCTCTTCTTTAACGTAACGTAATTGGTAAATAAGCAAGTCATATAAATAAGTGGATTAACGCGCTGCTATATTAAAAATTAAAATAGTTAAAATACTATAAATTTAGACTTCTATATAAAAATAAATAGTTCTATTAATTTAAATAATATATAATTTTATAATTTTATATATTATAATTAAAATATTTAAATAAAATATATTTAGAAACTAATTTAATAAATAGAGATTTATCTATTTATATAGCTTTATCTATTTAATTTTAATATTTAATAAAGATTTAGACTTTAAATATTAATATATTTTTTTAAAAAATAATTTATTTAATAAAATATTTTTATTTTTTAAACTATTTTTTATATATAGTTTAATATTATTTTAATTAATATTTTAATATTATTATATTATTTATAAAATTTATTTAATATTTTTAATTAATTAATTTAAATTAATTTTAATAGATAAATTAAAATTATAAAATTAATTTTTAAATAATTTTTTAAATATAGATTTTAATTTTTTTAATTATTTAATTATATAAAATATTTTAAATATTAAACTATTTTAATTACTAAATCTATTATTTAAAAATATAGAGATTTTAAATTAAATTATTAATTAAAAAAAATATTTTTAAAAAATAGAAAAATTAAATTAATAATTTTAAAAATATTATATATATTATTATTAATAAAGATTTTTATATAAATTTTAAAATAAATCTTTAAAAATTTAATTTTATTAATATAATTTGTCAGAGATATATTTCCTATTTAGGAAATTTTCTTAAATATTCTAGAATTATTCTAGAATATTTCCCTTTTAGGTAATAACCTAGAATCTTTCTAGAATATTACCTATCTAGGAGAAATTAGACGAAAAATCCTAACTAGGTAATATTAAGCGACTACATCCTAATTAGGAAATATTAGGCGAGTACTAAATAAGGAAATATTAGACGAATTCCTAATTTAGTAAGCCTAAGCGAGCCCAATTCAACATAAAAAGCCACTCAATCCCCTGCCAAATTGAATTAATTTTTTCAAGTAGATCATTATCTAACTATCTGATTACCAGATATCGATTTATTCTTTTGATCTCTTCTATTCATACCTGACCTAGGGCTTTGACTGCCTTAGCCCTAGTTGCCTACCTTTATTATCTAATCTAGGGCTTAGATTGCCTAAGCCCTACCTGACTGCCTGACCTAGGGTTACTACTCAGTCAACCCTAGCTTTCTTATGTGATTTAGTTATTCAATTCATTTATTCTATTCAATCTTTCTATTCATCCTAGCTAGCCCTAAGACTATTCCGCTTTAGGATTAGGGCAGCTGACATAATTAAATTTAATTAAATCTTTATATAAAATTTTTAATAGTAAAAAAATAATAATATTAAATAATTAAAATTTATAAAAAATATATATAAATATATAGATTAATATAATATTATTTTTTATATAAATTTAATTAAATTAAAATATTAAATAATTATTATAATTATTTAAAATAAATAAATAATATTTTTTTATAAATTAATTAATAATATAAAATATAAAATAATTCTATAATTAATATAGATTAATTTTATTATTTATTTAATTATTAAAATTAATTTTAATTTTTTAATTAAAAAAATATTTTTATTTTTATATTAAAACTTTATATATATTTTATTTTTAAAAATAATATAAAAAAATAAAATCTATTTATTAAAATTAATATATTTTATAATAATAATCTATTTTTAATTTTTTAATTATAATAAAAATAGTTTTTCTAATATATTAAATCTAGTAATAACTTTAATTATAATTATTAGACTTATTATAAATCCTATTTTATTAAATTTATAAATATTATTTAATACTATACTATATTTTTAAATAGTCTTATTTATCTATTTAAATTAAATATTTAAAATCTTAGAATCTTCTATTTTAATATATTAATAGTTATAGTAATATATAAAATAAAATTTAAATTTAAATATATAATTAATAAAATTATATATCTATTTCTTTTCTATAATAGTAGAAAAAGAAATAATATTATACTTTAAAAATAAAATATTAGCTATTTTTTATATATATATAGACTAGAAAAATATTCTATATTTATCTAATAATAAAATCTACTATTTAAGTAATTTTTTTTTACTAGTAGTTAATTTATAAGTATTAACGTATCTATTATTTAAGAAAAAAATCTTTTTAAGGCGACTATATAGAATAGATTTAGATATATTAAATATCTTAGCTATTTTTTTTAAGTTATTGATTTTATTCTTTTTTAAAGTAGAAATAGTTAATAGGATTTGGCCTTTCTACTTAACACATAATTTTAAGGATTTAGGCATTTTTGGTGGTATAGCTAATGTTTAAATTATCTAAGAAATTGAGGCGCGTTGAAAACGCGGGTGGTGTGCAGGGTGCTTACTGATTACATTAACTAGTCAGTTTTATGTAACTATATGGCCCATATTTATAATAACATACAATCTCGATGTTAGTCCCACGTGGTGTTTGTACTACCAATGGCTATAGGACTAATAGCTGAGTCTATTGTAGAGACACTCATTATCCATCGCACTAGGGTCGCTCAAACTATACCATCTACACCACGTAAGACACAAGACACATGCACCCATCATTGCTACCTACACCAACAAAACACATATGACAATCGTAAAAGCCGCAATTTACTCATCGGCATCAACCCATATCAAGGGCCCCTTCTTGTCCGACCGCATGTCTTCTGTGGGGAGCACCCGAAGGGTTTTGTTGAAGTATGTGTCCACTACAACCAGTTGTGGCTGTATCCATAGCCCCCGTTTAGATGCCAGTAGGTTGTACCGAACCGTGTGTCGGCTCAAAGGCACCAGCTGGACGACCAGCGTTTTCGGACCGCTAAAGGCGAAGTTTTCGCTGGCCTCCATAGTTAAGTTAAAGGTAAGGAAGTGCATCGACGGATTCTCGATGGTGTAGTCTAAGTGAATCAATCCAGAACGTATCTGGGAGGTCATTGCCGAGGCAAGCACACGTGGTTCTCCCCCCGGAACGACAAAGCGAGGAATCGCAAGTGTGGATATAGTCGTACCGTTGCTGCTCATGGCCGATTCACTCTCATCGGTTGCGCTTCGTCGCCATTGAATTTCCAGAGCGAGGTTCAGAGCTGTAGGTCGTCGGTCGCCTAGAACTGTCTTGTGGATATCCACCGCAAAACTGGACTCGCGAAGCTCCTCCAAGTAGATCTCTGGTCCGCCTGGACTAACGATCGCTTCAGGGCCGACATGGCACGTGGCCCCTCCACCAACCCCAACTAGCACCAGTGATATTTTTTCGATAACAAGCGGCGTTAGCGCAAAAGAAACGACCTTTGAGTTAAGGCACCACCGCTGCTGCAAGCCCCCGAGTTTTGGGGTTGAGTCATTTCCAAGCAATGCATCATCGACAGTAAAGAAATCTGGCCATGGTTGAGGATGGAGACGTGGCATGAATTCGTAGTTGGCCTCAAACGGCCGTATTATCGGTATCTTCACTCTCAAGGTTGCGATGATTGGAGTCTGGGTATCAGATACGAGGTTATATACAGATGATATTTCAAGCTCGTAATCAGAGGCATCACGCGTATCCGTGAGGACAATTTCCAGCTGCCGGTGAGAGGATGTCTCCAATGTCCCAAGAGGCCGCTTGATAAAATGAGAAAGGCCTTCCACTGGGGTACTGCTCTCGGAGCCCTGTATCCACGGTGAGCCTTCCTCGTCAAGCCATAAGACCTTAGCTGCCGATTCTGGTCGACCAAAAAGCCTAGCCTCGGCTGTAACTTCCGCAGCTTCATCCTCCTCGTTATGAATTTCAACCTTGAGGACAATACGTTCATCCGTGTAGTAGGTTTCCATCAGATTGGGAGTTGTGATCCGTATATTGGGCGGTTTGGGTTTTATCTTACATCGGCCAGTGTCCCGATTTTTGCCTACCCGCCTTCGAGCCACAGAGTTCTTGGTTTGTTTCCACCAGAAACAATCACGTTGGGTCAAGTCTGTCATGGCACAAGTAAGGTCGAATTTCTCTTCTTCAATCAAAAGTGTGATCGAGGCCACTCGAGACTCTCCGGCTTCTCGAGGGATACAAGCCACATTAAAAACCTTTGTCTGACAAGGGCCAATGGTCAGATCGGCAGTTCCAATAAGTGGTGTTAAGAAATTAGCGGGTGACTGGAGAGATGCCGTATCACTTGATGTACTCGGCTCTCGTAGTGACGGCGACGATATTGTGCACGGAGTCGTTGCGTCTGTTTCAGCTACGTGGTTTGACTGCAACTTTATTGGTCGCAGGCAACCTTCGAAAGCGATTTTGATCTCAGAAAATCTTATAGGGCTTGATGATCGTTGTGCGCATGATGTTATGACGAGCTGACCATGTAATGGCTCGCCAACATTTCCCTCGGGTCTCTCGAAAGTAAAAGACGCCGTGACTGGTGCGAAAGAAAAACCATGCCATCGTAAGTCATTATCGTGAAACATCTACTCCAGGCACACTCACCACTCGATATAATATCCTCCGCTCTGAGAACAACAGAGGGTTTGGGTGTGACTGGTGTAATATCCTCAAGGCTTCTGTGGATGTCGTATCGCCAGTCGGATTTTGGTTGAAACGCTGGCAACAGGCAAGTGTTAGGAAACGAGATCCCGGCTTCTGAAAGGCACAAGAGGAAAAATATTGCAAAGCAAATAAAATTGAAAGAAGTCTTACCCCTGTTGAGTAGCTCCCAATCCACTCGTAAAATCGTTTCACTATCTTGTACCCGTACAGCGCACTCCCTCAAAGCCCATCCGAATTTTTCCATAAGCTGCCACCAGCCCGAATGCCGCCAAGTGATCTTAGACCATAGTGGCTGGAGTATATCATAAGCTTCGGTCCAGGAACCTACGCGCATGTATTCTTCAGCTATCTCTAACCTCAGGCACTCGGTCTTCCGCACCTGATCACGCTTGGAAAATTCATCTAGTGCGGCATTCAATGCAGTGAGTATTAGGGCAGAATGATTAAATCCCGCCACCCCTGATTGGGGTGCTTCAACATGAGTCTCCGGTGCCAGGTATGTGTCATATAGGTAGGACTTGCTTGCTATCTGCGAAGCAGGAGATTGCCCAGGCGGTATCCTGTCTTCGTCCGGAATCTGCTCTGCTAGATGACGTCGGCACATTGTATGCTTTGCTGATCGATACAACCAATAGCCTTCGTGATGCAATTGTTCCCACGGATACGACACATCTCCGGGAGGGACCGTCTTTTCACGGGGGATGAAGATTGAGTACTGTTCGTTAAACTGATCCTGTGTGATGCCGACTGAGGTGAAGTATGGAATCTCGGCTTGACGAATCAGTTGTGCCATTACCATTGACCATCTGGCTTCCCAAGCCTCCCATCCATAATTCCTTGTGCCTTTACCTCTCCGATTGATAATATCTTGTGAGCGACTTCGATGTTCAACCCACGACCGCACGGCTGCAGCGGTTTGTCCCGTCCAGAGCAAACAACGAATAATCCGTATGGCTATAGTATCTGCCAGAAGGCGTGCATCGTTAAACCTTGGGCTCCAGCCAGCAATATTCTCGAAGACTTCCTGCCCAAACAAAGTCTCGTATGCACTTTCATAGTTCCTAAGAGCTGCATCTATCTCCTGCCTAAATTCCGCAAAGATCCCCATCTTAAATTCATACCGGACATTCCAGCCTTGGAGAGACAGCGTTTGAGATGTCCCCGTTGTCGGTGGGGCCGTCGGGGGAGGAATACTACTTCGGTTTCGTTTCCGTCTTGCGTGTTTAGACAAATCCCGGTAGTACTCCATCACCGACGGTTGAAGTAGTGTCAGGAGGGACTTCCCAAACTCTTTTAGTTCGCCAGGTGTTGCATCAGGTGGAAGGAGAAAGATAGACTTTTGGTCGAGATTTGTCGCTCTGCGAATGCCGGTCACCCGGTCATCGACATCCTCAGTGAAAGCACCATTACTCTCTTCCGAAAGGAGAACAACGATAAACCGCGTCTTATATCCTGAGGACGACCAGTCCTTCTTTAGTCCATTGATTTCGATCTTTAATTGATTGTCGCGCAAGGAACTCATATTAGGATCTAGGCAAAAGGGGAAGAAGTTTATCACAGCGGCGGGGACAAGGTTTTGGTGCTTTGTAACCCATAGGGGGGTGAGTAAGCCATCTGAAAATATCGGTGAACTAGGCGTCAGCGGAGATATTGGAGAGTGAAGTACAAAGTATGGCGCATGCGATATATCATTGCCCTGACCGGTGGGGCTCATGGGAGGAGATACAGGTGGGGGATCAGCTTTGCGCGGGGGGAGTCTATAAGACTGCAGACATGTTAGCAAAACACCCCTTTAGCTTCAAGCAAAGCGATAAGCCAGAATCAGAAGAAGGAAAGAGAAAATTGGGATGGCTCTTGGGGCAGGTTCTCCGCTAGGCAACTAGACTCTGGAATAGTCCGATACGTAGAGGGAAGTCGGTTTCCTGGGATAGTGTACATCGACATACCCGTCCAACACTCTTGATTTTATACTCAGTTCCGGCTGATCCCACTATAGTATTTTCCCTAGCTTCCCACGGAGTTCGCGACGCATCTTCCGCCAGAAGTATCTCCCGCAATTCTTCCGCAGTCGAACCGCTCAACGGCGGAAGATCCGAGTATATATGGACGCCCTTCTCGTGGAGGAGGGGATAATCAGTGTAGCATGATTCCAGACCATCTTCGGAGTCTGGTACAAGGCCAGAGAGTAAGACGAAAGGAAGGTTGTGGACGACATAATCCTCAGGGTAGGCGTCCATTGCGGACAGGTAATTTCTTAGTGGGACGTGAGGTCACCGCATATCTAACCAAGTTGGGATGAGACGTTTAAATGGCCACCTGAGGTGATTGGATTGAAACCAGGCGTCAATGCGAATACTCGAAAACCATGTATGCAGAAGGCTTTAAAATAATCTAGAACGAAACTATATTCTCCTGGAAATTGTTGGGCGGTTGTGGTGGTGGTGCATTTTCTTGCCAAGCCACAGTTAGGTAGTTTGAAAGTGGCTTCTTGTCGAGTTAGGCAGTGCGCCATCATCAAAACATGCCAAGCCTACTGTCATCAGTGGATCGGCAAATGTCACCTCACCTGTACCAGCGTATAGAAGTAGTACTAACGCCCTTCTCCTTTCTCTCTCTCTCTCTCTCTCTTTTGTCCCCTCTTTATTTCTCCTTTTCCTTTCCACGTTCTTTCTCTTTTGGATAGATTTTCACATATATGTGTATTGGTTTGGTTGAATATTAGGCCAGAAAGCGAAAGAAAGAAAAAGCTTATCTACAGGCACATTGAGATTATTGCTTACAGTTGGCAAGTATAAACACGAACGGGGGCCTGTATAAGTAAGAAAATCGTTGGTATCAATGTGGTGGGTAATGCAGTGACATAGTAGAGCACGTGCATCTAAGTAGTTAACTTCAGGTTGCGATCAGAGCCCCGGAGGGTTCATCAGCTGGCTATTCAAAGGAAATGATCCTGAGACAGAAGCTTGTTGTGAGCTGACGTATATCAACTTTGATACACCGGGGGAGGAAGGATGAGAAAGACATTTCGCTTACAGTGTGTCTTACTTTGAAGCTACGGCTATTATCCTTACTGCTATCCTTCGGCACTTAGCAGTAGTAGTAGGCTTCAAAGTAAGACACTGTTAAAGGCATATCCAATTAGTTAAACACCGAGCATAGTGGAGAGAAATGGCGTGTCTTTAAGCTCTCTGTCTCCGAGAAACAACGGTAATACTCATGTTGGTATATCTGATGGTGTATAGGTAGTTGATTGAAATAAGAAGAAACGGGCTGTAAAAGTTATATGTCTCTGTGTGTTTCCATGTATAAACTAGGATTTAGGGTGAGTTACTATATAAGGCTGCCGTGCCCCTTGTAATTATTGGAGGAATTGGTCTAATAATACTACTAGACTGGCCATGGGTACTAATCAGAACAGGAAGTATGTTTACTCCGTAAAGGGTGCATCTATAATTCGATCAACTGATCCGAAAGCTCATGGAACTGTATCAAATTATTACTCCGGAGTACTCTGTAATGCGGTTCGGTGGGGACGACTTTTCGAACGGGTCCGGATTCTCCATTAGCATCATGGATCTTTACGATCTCAGGAACCAACCATAGTTTGAAATTCAGAAATGTTCGAATTAATCGTTTCCCGCACCCCCTCCTAAAGCTCCAAAATTGATGGTAATAGGTGAGCCATCCGCTTTGGTGACCGGTCCCTTGGTTCTTTGAAACAAGTGATGCCGCAATAAGATTACTCAATTAATTAAATTCGGATACTAATTATGCAATACCATTTAATCAGAACGGTACCTAGGAAGAATAACAGCCAGACTCTAACGTTGTGTTTGATCTCTTCCATTCCAATCCTAGAAACCGATTAACATTAAATTCGATACTCCATCCACTAACAAAGGATACTGACCATACTCCGTAGATGACATGGTTGGAGGGGTTCCCTGAAATTTGGATCTGCGAACCGTGCGGAGGAGGTTTCAACTGCAAGCGGCATTGCAATGAAGAGAAAATTTGAACTACCGCCAATCGGGGCATCGGGCAATATCACTTCAAGCAAATAAGAATAGGGTGGAGAAGGACGACTATCCCGCTTTCGGATAGTCAAAGGGACGCTAAGAATCTTTTTCAGGAGAGTACTCCGTACGGAGTGCTAGTATACTACTGGTACCTACTAATTTAGTACTGTGTACTTAGTATCGTCGAACGGTATTATTATGCCAGCTAGGAGGTAAAATTAAAAATAAGCAAAACAGAAAAAAATACACGATCATAATAAGATTAATATCTGCTCACGCTAAGCCTATGATAGATTGAATTTAACAAGGGTGATTGTCCCTTTTGCGCTTCGTCTTTCTTCTATCTTGAGCTTGTATTTTTTAACTGGAAGTCGTCATTTTCTTGTCCTTTTTTCTTTCCCTTTCCCTTCTTCTGTTTCCTTTTCCATCTTCTTCTAATAATATTCCCCTGGCACTGGGATATATACATGACTTTCCTTCTTCCCCTGCTGTCATCTCATTGAAAATCCAATTACTATGGTAACCCTTAATAATCCTAATTGATCTTCAGAACACTTAATTACCTTTCAAATCAAACCTTCCCCCCCCCCTTTTTTTTTTTTTTTTGGTCTCTCTTTCGCTCTTTCATTTGAATACTATCTTCGATCAGCATTCCCCCTCGTTTCCAGCCTACTAGATAAACAACAGTCCTGCAAGGGGCGTGCATGTCGCAAGGGCGTTGACGAGATTGGTCTGGATCCTAAACTGGGGTTTTTGATTGAATTTTTGAATATTTTACTTTTTCTGACTGGCAGATGCCCAGTAATCTAGAGTATAGATTGACGCCGTTGGGCTAACTTGCAGACGCCAATCCCTCCTGCACCCACTGGATCATGCAAGTGCGCGTCAAGGCTGCCCGCATATATCGCCTCTGATTGTCCTAGCCCAGTCCCGGGGACAAGGTTCGCGAGGTCTTATATACCCTGTCGATGGTCACCATGGATTGCCCAGAGGACTCTGCGGCGTCCATATTCAATACCCCCTTTCAATCCTCATCGTCGTTTTTAGCCCGCCGAAGCAAATCACGCTCACATTCTATTAATTGCCATCCGATCGATCCGGCATCGCCTGAAGTAATAAGTTCCTTAATATCGTCTCTCTCCACGATTTCGGTACCTCTTCAGACACATTTCGACAGCGTACCGTGCCTTGATTCCGATACCGACCTTTCGCTATCTGTTTTACCATTGGAGCGACACTCCTCCCCCGGCGCAAGTCATGAGCATGGTGTTGGCGTGAGAAAAGGGCCACCTCAAGCCTTCGAAGAGGCTTCGCATAGTCCCTTTCTGCATCCAGATGACGCTGCTGCTGCACCGGTCATTCGCATGGCCCGGGCTCCTCCATCTCCAAAGTCAAAAGCGACGACCACCGACGCCTCTGCTTCTCCAATAAGACCTACTTCTAGGGGCTCATACACGTCCTCAAGGGCAACGTACGAAGACAACACCTTCGGCATGATCACAGCCGAACCTGGCCCACGAGTCTCGACTGCACCTAGTATTGCCTCGACTAGTTCCCGGAAGAGTTTAAAGAGTCAGTTTGGCCTGTTGAAAAAGTCGTCTCGGGATTTCACATGCGACAAGGATAGACACGCAGAACGTTTGCGGAAGACGAGTAGCTACAACGACAGTTTAAGACATAATCTTCCTCGAAGTAGAACCAGTGTACGCTCGATGCATTCTATCGCTGATGTGGCCGAAAATGGCCGGTACAGCCGCTCCGCTAAGGAGGCCTTCAGGGAACACGGGGCTAACTCTCAGAATGAAGAGTATCTTGCGTTGCAAAGCGCGCGCGCGAGCGCACCCAGCACCCCTGGAGGCATCGGAAGTGGCAGGACAATTCCTGTTCGCGAGTCTTCTCTACGTCATAGCTTCTCTTCCAGCTCTAAGCACCGGAGATCTACCCGCCATAGCCGATATTCGTCCACGGCAAGCAAAGATACGAAAGTGGATAGTGACGCTGGAAACGAAGCAGAGCATGTGACCAAGAGGATACGAGAGCTGAAGGATCAGCAACAGAAGATCAAGAACGAATTGGAGATAGACGATAGCCCTGACAAGGCCTCGAGGGAGCCGTCCACAAAACACACTCAACCACCGCAAAAGCCTAGTGCAGTCGACAACGGTGATGAGCAAAGTGACACTGGAAGTAATAGGATCAATGCGTTCGATGAGAGCGCTCCAGCTCCAGCTGTTATGACGGGAAGAAGTAGGTCAACGACCCGTAATAATCCGCAACTCGCATTAAAAGCAATCAATTGCCCGACACAATCGTTGGCGCCGAGACAATCCTTTGACAAGCCTGACCAGGTTGAAAAGTTACGTTATCGACGTTCAGTGGAACAGTCAACTGCGCCGCGGCACCACAAACGGTCCCCATCCGGCCCTGTTTCTCCAGGCCGTGCTTCTGTTGTGGATGAGCGCCCATCCAGTGCCGATTCAATCGACCTTGCCGTTCTAGATTATGTTTCCGCTCCTAGGCTTACCCAGAAAGTAACCCATCCTACCACTGGCCGCAAGATAGCTTTTTCGGAGGTCGGAGACCCTAAAGGGCACGTCGTATTATGCTGTCTTGGGATGGGCTTAACCAGATACCTAATGGCGTTCTATGACGAGCTAGCACGATCGCTTCATCTCCGACTCGTCACGTTGGACCGTCCTGGGGTAGGCGAAAGCGGGCCTTACGTAGATGAGGCGGGGACTCCTCTCAGTTGGCCAGGTAAGGACACCGTCCTCGGCCTATAAGGATACAATTTACTGACCCGCCATAGACGATGTTGCAATTGTATGCAACTATATCAAAGTAACAAAATTCTCAATCCTCGCCCACTCTGCTGGTGCTATTTATGCTCTAGCAACTGCCCTAAGGATCCCCCAGCATATCAGGGGTCGCATACATCTTCTAGCTCCCTGGATCCCACCATCTCAACTGTCTAGCATCGGCTCACAGAGAGCTCCAGTTCCTACGAATGCTGTTCCATACTCTCAACGGATCCTTCGTGCTCTACCGACGTCTATTCTGAAGGTTGCTAACTCGAGTTTCATGAGCGCAACAAGTGCGAGCTTGACCGCTAGCCTCCCCAAATCCTCTCGGCGCACTAGGCGAAAGGCGACAATGAAAGACTCATCTAACTCAGCTTTGATTGAAGCAAGCGGCTCTCCACGTTATCCATCCAACCGAGTATACCAACAAGGAGCTGACCTCCAAGCGTTACAAATCAAGAAACTGCAAATACCTAATGGGACCGGAGTTGAGGGTATAGACACTGCAACAAACCAGGCGGTGGCTGAGTTCGAGAAACGTGAACGCCAGTCTGATTATGACAACCGCTTGACGCACAAGGTCTGGGAACTGGCCACCACGAATGCAAATCCGGCGGTGGACCTCGTAGTTTGCTTGGAACGCCGACAACCGATTGGATTCCGCTATGTCGATATCACCCGCAATGTCGTTATACACCATGGAAGCAGAGATACGCGCGTTCCCGTTGATAATGTGAGGTGGCTTGGCCAAAGTATGCGACGCTGTGAGGTTCGAATCCTCGAGGGAGAAGGCCATGGGCTGATGGCCTCAGCAACAGTTATGGGTAATGTCTTAATGGAAATTGCCAAGGAGTGGGAAGACTGGATGACGGTAGTCCAGGGTAAGCGTCGAGCAACTATAGGAACAAGATCAGGCATCGCTGTTCAAGCCTAATTTGGTTGACAAGATCTGAAATTGCTGCGTCGAAGTCATGGAAGATTCGGAGGAATCCGGAGAACAAGGGATAGGGAAGATCCGAAACTAAAAAGAAGAAGAAGAAATTTTGGCAATCGAAAATGCGTCAGATAGGCATTTCGAGGGCTCTGGCCAGGACCAGGGCCTGCCCTAAGCTTATGCTGTCATCTTATGTGGTACTGCTGCTGGTTTTGCAGTCTTTGGCTTTCACGCGCTCCTTGACAAGATGCACTTCGCCTACTATACGATTGTGAAAACTCGCATTCACATGCCTATAGAATCGCCTTCACTTTGACACGCCCCCGTGTCCGATATGATACCATTGGTGCTTTCAATTGTTGTTTTGTTCCCTTAGCCTAATACCCGATCATGCTGTATATAACTGTCAAGTCTAATCTATAATCGAAGGTCACTTATCATGGCAGAAATATAAGGTGTTATTTATATACTAATATTCTACCTCTAGGGCCTAATTGCTAGTATTAGGTTAGTATCATTCTGTGACGTAAGATCTAGGCGCGCGGCTCCTGATTTCTCAAAATTTAATTACTAAATACTCCGTACAAATGCATCCGCCCCCACGTGCGCGCTTTCTTCGGTGACGCTTAAGCCGCACTGTACAGACTG
The DNA here is from genome assembly GCF_009017415.1 of Aspergillus flavus. Lineage (NCBI taxonomy): Eukaryota > Fungi > Ascomycota > Eurotiomycetes > Eurotiales > Aspergillaceae > Aspergillus > Aspergillus flavus. The sequence continues at coordinate 4,374,869 of NC_092406.1, forward strand.
TCATTGTCATCTTCTAAATCAAATATTCATTTAGAGGAGACATTCAACACCCGAAGGGGCATTGCATTATTATCATCACTAATTTCTCTGTGCATCTTCTAACATCAGGTGTCGTTGCTGACTCCCCAGATGTTTACTTGCCCTTGGTGTCGGAGCTGCGCCTATGAGCTGTCGACGCAGCTAAATTGTTGAAAGAATCCCGACTTCAATGCATTCAGAAGCCGATAGGCCTTGAAAACCTCAAAGCTTAAGTTCTAGAGCATCAGAGAAAGCTATCTCAATCGAACGACCACCGCCGCAATTCCTTCCACACTTCTAATCGGCTCCATTTACTCGAGATGCTACCTCAACGGCGCATCAAGCTTTTGGCTATTGCTGCTCTAGCGCTAGTTATCATGGTCATTTACTATTCGGTAACATAGTGCCCCGATTCCTAGCTCATCATCGTGACTAACGAAGCGCACACCCATTGTTTAGAGCGATGCACGGGGGGTACAGAACCAAAAGTTCTACCGGTCGACTGTCGCCGCGATAGAAGCACACACGCAGACGAAGGAACCTGGGGTAGCTGCAGGCAGCTCTCCGGACGAGCAACGGTTAAGCGAAAACCCTACTTATGGAGACGCAGCAAAGCCCGCAGACGACCAGATGGCGCCAGCGATCCCAAGAAACGGTGATGAAGAGACGGAGGAGATATCGATTGCCGGGCGGACAAAAATGACCGTCCCTAAAGACCGCAACAATCCAGAAAGGCAAGTGCAGGGATCGGGTACCGATGAGCGTGTGGAAGCGAAGACAGAGCTCAATAGTATATTAAAACGATCGCCGAGTAAGTAGTTGCAATTCTTACCATTTCCCGGTATACGTGTCGCTCGGTTGCTGAGATTTGTGCCCGCTGCGCAGTTATTATCTTTTCCAAGTCCTATTGCCCCCATAGCGCCCGGGCCAAGTCTATCCTCTTAGACAAATACTCAATTGTCCCAGCACCTTACGTGGTAGAGCTTGACCAACATTCATTGGGCCAACCGCTGCAAGCTCTCTTGGCAGAGAATACTGGCCGCCGCACCGTGCCTAATATTCTAGTTAGTGGAAGAAGCATTGGTGGTGGGGATGATGTGGTCGCTCTCGATGAGAAGGACGAGTTGGCGTCAACATTTAAGAAGTTGGGAGGACAGTGGGTCCATGAGGTCAGTCGTAATGAGGCAGGACACTAAGACTGACGCTACGTACTCAATAACGGTTTGATAAAACAACTACAATGCTTATGATTATGAATAATATATAATACACATACACATATATGTATGTATATATATACACTTTACATCTAGGGTTTGACGCTCTTTGACCAAGGGAATGTGTTGGGCGAGGCATTGCGTGTTGCGTCCACGAGGGTAGGCGAGAGGTTATTATCACATGGGTAATCATAATCATATAAAGAACTCGGCCAAACCAGGATGAGTATATCTCGCTGTCTGATGATAGGATCACGTATGTTAGTTGTTGATAGTATGGTAGTATACTCCGTAGGTCGTGCTTGGATATACACATGATATGACGTGATATACTTAAGAGAACTATGATTTGATGGGGATAAATTGCGCAGGAGAGAAATGACGGCCCTTCAAACGTAAATATCATAATATATGCTGTTGTCGGTTCATGTATCTGTATATCTATATATACACAATAATCGGTCAATACCATTTTAAATAGGAAATGCCAGGTTCGGGCCTTGGGTAGGTGAATGGAGAGGTCATAGAACTAGTACTGTATATTACCAAAGTCCGGAACAACCCTAGGCAGAATACGCTAAGCCTGAACGAGTCTTAAGCGACGCACAACCCGTGATTTTCACTCCACCAAAGAAAGCGACCGATTGCCTTTGAGGAATTTCGATCCTTTCGAACGACCGACCGCACGACGACATCGACAATTCTCCCTCGGACATTCCACAGCCCACGCAGTCAAGATGCGGTACATTCACTCCGAGGAACGGCTGCCCATCCCCGAGAATGGTGAGCATTGGATCGCCCCTGAATATTGTTTTGTTTCGGTTTTTGGAGAACTATGAGAGGCACACATCGCGCAATGAGAGGCCTGGGCCAGGATACACCAGCGCCGACAGGGTATATACGAGAGGAGGAAATATCTACTCGATCGCTGTCGCGGGAAATTACGACTGGTCTTGTTCATCGCTTTTGAAATGCTTAAGAGACTGACTCGAATTTTGTCGTTTAGTGAAGATTCACATTCGCTCCCGGGTTGTGACCGTTGAGGGCCCTCGAGGTATGCAAAAACCCCATAAGTTGAAGGAGATCTCCTATACCAAGAAGTCGCTCCACAAAGATGGTCGGCGTCATGGAGAACAACCATGAGCGGTCTGATTGGTTTCTCGGCTCGATTCGGTCACTAACGGGACTTCTTCGAATCTTTCAGGCAAGCTTGTTAAGGACCTCTCCCACATCGCTGTCACTTTCGGCCGCCCCGAGAAGGATGTTATCTCTATCGAGCTGCACCACGGTGCCCGCAAGGGTGTCGCTACCCTGCGTACCGTCCGTACCATCATCAACAACCTGATCATTGGTGTCACCAAGGGCTTCAAGTACAAGATGCGCTACGTCTACGCTCACTTTCCCATCAACGTCAACATTGAGAAGAACGCTGAGACTGGCCTCTACGACGTTGAGATCAGGTACGCCAAATCTATCCTCCACATGAACTCAATGCCTGCTTTTTGGGACTGGGAAGGGATTAGAGTTCACTGAGTCACTTGTTCTACGTATCGTGGAAGAATGAATTCTTACTGATGGGTTGTGCTTTTAAACAGAAACTTCTTGGGTGAGAAGTACGTTCGTCGTATCACTGCCCAGCCCGGTGTTGAGATCATCACTTCCCCCAACGTCAAGGATGAGCTTCAGCTCTCTGGCAACTCCCTTGAGAATGTCTCCCAGAGTGCTGCCGACATCCAGCAGATCTGCAGAGTCCGCAACAAGGATATCCGAAAGGTAGGGTTCCATTTGGAGATTGATGATGATGGCGAAACGGTTGCTGACCATTCACCCCTAGTTCCTTGACGGTCTGTACGTGTCTGAGCGGGGTAACATTGTTGAGGAATAGATGATGACGGGGCTTGTCCGCCTTGATGGGTAGTTAAGGATGCCAGGAGAATCTAATTTTCGCCTATTTGCATAGGGAAGCAAAGCGGAATTAAAGCAAAAATTTATGGACCATGGAATTCAAATGCCCCCTTTACGTGTCCACGGGTATGGCTTTTCTCGGCTTGGGGAAGAGGCGTGTAGAAAAACGACAAAAAGATGATGGGCCTCTTAGGAGCAATCCAATTTCCTTTTTTCTCTCTTCAACCGTTCCCATTGTGGCTTGGAAGGAAATGTTCTGAGGATCCCAAGGTAGACCCGGGGCCTTTGGTGTATATGTTGTAGTATCAAAATAGTCATGTGAGTCGGATTCCCCAATGGGGAGAAAACAAAGAAATGCGGAGATGTAATTCCTCTCTCACCCACTACCTACCTACCTACCTACCTACCGACACCTACACCTACTCTTATCTTGACACATATCGCCGCGACACTTTCCCCTTCGCCATTAATCGTCGGTGTTGATTGAGACCTTGTGTCTTCCCGGATGACATACGCCCCCTCCCTCCGGTTAGCGAGCATGTGAAAAAGAAAAGGCCGCCCACTCAAGTACTCCCCTGAACATGTGTCACCCCTTCCCATGAAAACTCCCCCAGGTTGCTCGTGGTAGGAATGGAGTCTTGGGTGGCTATTTGCGGGTTATTCGCCGCAGTTGTGAACATGATATTGGACGTCGCGCAATTTTGGAAAGAAGTGCGTTCGAGCCACATTCTCTAGCTGGGCCTATGCGAGGAGGCTAATGTAGTATATATAACTTGCGACGATTTAGAGGTTATTGTCATGGTGGAGATCGAAATCGCCCCTCAGCAGACTGCGATACCGTCTAGCTAACGCTCAAACGTACGAAGAATGGGAGGAAGCTGCCTTCGAGTTGGATGAGCTTCTGAGTATGGATCTGTGGTGAGCTTATTATCCTCGACCTTCTTATCATTGGATGCAGTGTAGCAGACCCTCACCGAAGACAGGCGCCAAAACCCAACAAGCCGTCATTATGATTATCGACTCATTCTGGGCCGACTGGAGGCCTTGATGAGTGCTCGAGAGGACGAAGATATCCTGACGTTGGTCAACCTCCTTCGGTCCGGACTCGTCCGCAATCTAGGCAACATCACCTCTCCCAGACTGTCGCTCCACGCTTATGCTGGTACAAAGCTCCTCATAGACGATTATATCACCCAGGTTGCACTTTCCATCCAGCATGTGACAGCTCTGCATACGGCCACTGTTTCTGAAGGTAGATTTGACTCCCAAGCTAAATTGGAGCTACTACACGACACCCGGCAGGCCTTTGGCAGAACAACGCTCCTTCTGCAAGGCGGGTCCATCTTTGGGCTATGTCATTTGGGCGTGGTGAAAGCCTTACACTTACAGGGTCTCTTGCCCAGGATCATTACAGGGACCGCCACTGGGGCACTCATCGCAGCCCTCGTTGGTGTTCACACAGAAGATGAATTGCTGACTTTCCTTAATGGTGATGGCATTGATTTAACCGCCTTTGATCGCCAACGGAAAATAAGACTTGATGCCGGAAACAATCCGTGGTTGCCATACACTACGGGTGACAGTTGGTTGTGGACTTTGCTTCGACGAGTTCAACGGTACATTCGGAAAGGCTATTTTCTTGATGCCGAGGTCTTGGAAGAATGTGTGCGAGCAAATCTTGGTGACTTGACATTTGAAGAAGCGTACGCACGGTCGAAACGCATCCTCAATATTACGGTGGCGACGTCGGATAAGGGCAGTACTCCTAATCTGCTCAATTACCTGACCGCGCCGAATGTGGTATGTGCATGATAGCTCATATGTTGCCTTTCAGAGCCGTCAGTGCTGACGAACATTCTAGTTGATCTGGTCAGCAGCAGTAGCCTCAAACGCATCGTCAAACTCGCTCTATCAGCCTGTTACAATCTACTGTAAAGATGAAACCGGCTCTATTGTTCCGTGGGGTCTTTCGCGACATGGTTCCTCCCAGTCGGGGCGCCGCACGGAGTACACAGATGCTGAATCACCGCTAACCCGAATTGCTGAGCTGTTTAATGTGAATCACTTCATTGTGTCGCAAGCCCGACCATACCTCATCCCCTTTCTCCGGTCCGACGTGAATCTTTTGGATCGCCGTCCGACGGGGCAGTGGAGTATCACCCGGTCACTGATGCGCTTGGTCGCTACCGAGATCCGCCACCGACTGAGACAGCTCGATTATGTTGGTCTTCTGCCACAAGCGCTCGCACGACTTCTCATCGAGGAGACGATACCTGGCCCCAATCTCACACTGGTTCCCGATCTCTCCTTGAAGGACTTTACCAAATTATTCCAGAACCCAGACAAGGAGTCTTTGGCTCAATGGATCCTAAGGGGCGAGAGAGGGACGTGGCCTGCGATCAGTGCCTTGAAGGTCCGTTGCGTTATTGAAATCGAGTTAGATAAGGGCTACCAGGTTGTTCGGCGACGACGACCAGCCGAGAACCCCTCTTCCTCTGTTCAACATACTATGGGTCAGCGGCCCATGCCAAATGAAGGGATCCCGAGGAAGTGGAGAGGATATAGCATCGATCATGACAGAGATATGACGGGTTTATTAGGGAATCTCGATCATCAGCAGGACGACCTCAACTCGTGAAAATTCCTGTATTCAGTTTCCTACTTGCTTACGTATGTTATGATGGAGATTGGACTACATAGTTGATTGACCATGTATGCGCTTTTCTAGCTATGGGGTAAAATCGAGAATGATTATCTCATTTCTTCACCCTATGTAGGGGTGGTTAGTTGTGTTAGCTGCAAGTAAAGCTTGTTGAATTTAGAAAGCAGAATTTTCAGAAGTTCATTTCGTCGAAAGAGCTTTTCTACTTGCTGCGCCCTTTTCCATTACTAGCTATTACGTTGACAAACATGCCGTGGAGATATCCCCTTCGATGGGAGCCGCAAAACTCCTTACCCTACCGGGTCTCTATTGCTCAACGGCTCTCAGCTCTGCTATGAAATTATTAATGCCAGGATACACATCCAAGTTGTCAGTGTTATATCAATGCATACCGGTGAGAACATATGACATTTCACCAGCATATACCAGAAACCTATCAGGACACATATATACGATGAATACCCTACGTACAATCTGTTTGAGTAGTCTTGCATATGCAGTTTGACCCCCAATATCTCGGCATGCGGTGATGGTATATATAATTCCTTCCTCCCTCGGCTTCTGTTCAAGTGTGCGACGTACTGACCGAGACGGCGATCCAGGAAGTCAACTAGATCTCTTCATGGGTTTGATGTCCTTATGAGAAGGAAGGCTGGGGGGGTCATAAGGCATGGAGGTAGCACAGCCGTAAACCAAAACAGAGCCATGTAGATACTGAACCTAGCGACAAGGATTGCCAGTGGTATAATGAGAAACACGAATAAAGCTTCAATTCCAACAGTATTCGGTCACAAGATACGTCCGTTTTAAAGTTCAACAACCAAGAATAGCGTCACTTTCCTTGACACAAAAGATATATCACGATATACAAGATTGTCAGATGTATACAAGAAGCAGAAGAAAATCAATCAGCAGGTGAACATTGCGATCACCCTATTAAGGGTCGCTGTATATGAGTAGATAAACTCATTATCATCGCAACAAAAGCGTATCGTCTACGGACGTGTGGATTTTGATTGGCACCGGTGTCTCACGTACCGAAGGACCCTCAAAACCCTCTTAACTAAGAGGCTCATAAAAGCAGGGAACTCCAACTCAGGACCTGGTGATTAATTGACAGCAGTCTGCGGGCGAGCAGATTGGGGACGCGACTCAGCGCGGTGAAATCCTGAGCGTACGGAATGACTTTGAGAAGTTGGGCGCGCATTGTCTTTGGTTGCATCATATACTAATGGAGGAACTAAGGTATATCCCGTCAATAACAGCCATATTGTGGTGCACTGGATTGGAGAAAACACTTACTGCTGAATCCATATCCTTCGGTGATTCCTTCCCGGTTTTGTGGGTCGATTTCTACGCGAATGGCTACATCCAGACCGCCGTACATGCCGCTATTGTTGCTGAAGCCATCCGCCGCAGAGTGGCTTGCACCAGCATTGGTCTCCCCCTTATGGAGGGGAGAGTGGCCGTCTCTAGGCAATGGTGTCACCGTACTATCGTTCTGTTGTGTTGGGTAACCCTCATTGGCGAATGGGGTATCAACTTCTGTGATGCACGCATAGTTGCGTGACGGCATTGTAACCTTGTTCCAGGAAGCGCTCTTCTCCTGACCTCCTGGCTGCTGATCAAACAGGTCCATCAAAGTCTCATCAGTATTTGGGTCGAGATGGTGGAGCTTATTTCTTCGGGCTAAAAGATTCGCAACTGCCTTCGGAGGTGGCTTGTTTGTGATTGCGCTGCTAATGACATTGACCATATATCGAGGGTCGTTGACACTCTGAAGGCCGAGATTAGGGTTCGAATAAAAACGTCCAATAGCCGCCAAGTGCACATCTCCACCTAGGATTGAAACACGAACGGAATGGACCTTGGCAAATTCTTGAAGACGTTGAATAAATAACCTGCGCTCGCGCTTGTGCTGACGAGCTGTGTAGTGGTCATCTAGATCATCAAGCAGGTCTACCTGACCGTCAAATTGGTTGAACAAGCCGCCTGCAAACCCAAACCGCTTGTTGAGCAAGCGAATTGGCGCAATAATTGGGGAGCTGAGAATATTCTCCAGCCATGCAAGGCGTGGATAAGCAATGGGGACACCCAAAAGCACAATCAGATGCTTGATGTCACCATTGGCCGCGGTCAATTCGTTTTCAAGTCGAGAAAAGATGAGATCGTACGTATCAGGGTAATTCACCTGATGACGGGTGCGTTCCGTGCGTGCGTCGATACCGATGAAGGCGACTCGCTTACCGAGACGCATGTACAAGTTCCTACTCTTCTCCTCTACATAGGGGCCTGGTCGCTTTCCAACTATCCAGCTATCGTCCTCGGCCTGATCTTCCAAGACAAAGGTGTTCTCCAACTGTCGAGGATCCGCTCCTGCCGTTCCATTGACTGCATGCATGGTCTGCGGGGCATCCGTCGTGTAGGTCGATCTGGGCGGTGCGACGTGATGCTGAAACAAGCAGTAGTATTTGAAGGCAACGCCTCCAATGCCACGAAAGACAGAACAACGCATGAAGTGATCGGTGTAGGAACCGAAGCCATCGATTATATCGTGATCGTCCCAGATATTGATCTGAGGTATGCGTCCATTTGCCGCCTTGAATGGCTCAGTAGAATACCATCGTACATAATTTTCATAATAGTACTCATCACATCTAGCTCGCAAGTTATTATCAAAATTGTGCGCACGTCTCTTGTGGGGATTTGAGATAGAGGTCCATTCTTTCAATGGGCCGTCGACGCGGATTCCATCATTGTAGAGCTGGTCACCACCACCAATCATCGCATGAAAAGGTTTTTGCTTATGCACGCGCAAGACATCGTTCCACAGGTTTGGACCGATCCAGGCATCCATATCCGTCCCAACAGAGAAGCCATTGCAGGAATGAAACATGAGACGCATGGATTGGTTTATAGACGGGACCACGAAATCCCAAGGCGATCTTACTCCCTGTCCCTCCGCATATTGGAAACCCGGAATGCTGTACTCCCAGCACGCTTCATATGACTCGAGAGGTAGTGAGATTGAAAATCGCCAAAATGCTTTCGATGGATCTTCGAAAAGGCGGAGACCGTCGATCATAATGCTTTGACTATTGGGTAGATTCCCATTGACTGAAGCATTGCTTTCGACAGGTCCAGCCTGGCGCAAAACGAGCTGTGGCTGCTTTTGACCAGGTTTTGTCACAATCAAAACACTTCCACGCCAGATCGAGGAGGACGGGTTGACATCCATATTCTTGAAATTGATTAAGGGCCCGCAGATTACATCTATTTGTGCATTCGAATCGCGTGATTGGCCATTGAAGGCTGCACCTTCCGCAAATCGACCACCGAGCAAAGTCAGCAACATGATCCGCTTTTTGAGCCAACCGGATGTTCATAGAATGCTTACCCAGCTGAGTTTGTTCGGCCATTGCAGTACGATTCCTCAAGGCCGCAAATTGCTCGCGATAGATACGACAATGAACAATGGAAACAAGAAAAGAAGATAAGAAGAAATTACTAGATGCGTTGTCGCGGGTAGAGAGTAACCGGTTGGACTGAAACCGCCAGGGGACGGGTATCAAGACAAAGATGGAGAAACAAGACACAAGGAGAGGAAAAACCAAGAAGGGATCACCACGTCCTTGAATTCCAAGCGATCCAGAAGAGATCACAGTAATCGGCTCACCGTATACAAGCGAGAGGAAAAGAAGGGTGCCTGATTATAGGTCGGTTAAGAACAGGGGAATTGAGTAGTGAGAATGATGGAGAAGGCAGCAATAACTTGGCGCAATTAGCAATTAGAAAAGTAGAAGGTCAAAAAGCGCGCGCGCGCACACAGACAGAGGGAGATAGAGAGAGAGAGAGAGAGAAAAGAAAAAAAAAAAAAAAAGAAAGATCTGAAAAGAAAAATGAAACCAAATGAGGGGGAGACTAGGAAGAGAGAGGCAGCTAAAGGAGCGAGGTGGAATTCAGATGGACCGCAATGTATGTCGCCCAGCGCGATTCCGCGGTAGGGCTGAAGGGCTGAGCGGGAAAAAAGTGAATGGAGGGAAAAGGAAGAGTTGCGAATGATAAAAAAAAGTAGTTTGACGAGTCAGAACACTGCAGTGTACCAAACTCCCAAGATATGAAATAGTTCCTTGGCAGGGAGTCCCCCGCCCCCTGTCATGCTCATTCGTTTGATGGAGGATGGAAATGACGATGAGGAACCAAAATGGGCCAATCGTCACGAGGTGAGCCACAATCCAGCCCAGCCACCAAGATCCACATTGACGGCTGACACCGATTGGCGAGGGAGAATTGTGGCTGTGGATCCCCTGCACTCCACTTCAAATTAACTAGAGGTATTAGTATCAATTGTTACCAGGTACCGTATGGACTAGTATTAGTGCTTGTGTGGCTGTGTGTCAGAGTCTGCTTGATTATCAGATGATCGATACTTAGGTGCATCCTTTCATGTCCTTCCAAAGCCCTTCTCCCTGTTCTCCCCAGCCCCAATCAAACAGCAAGCTTCTGAGAGGCCAATAATCCTGATCGGTATGGAAGAAGAGCGCCAGGGTCTCAAGATGCAGAAGCTACCAAGAGATCAAGCTCCAGTCCAGTTCCTATCCCAACATTATCCATACAATGAATTGCAATCACAAACATGGGATAAAGAAAATGTGCTCATAATATGTGAATAAGATGAAGGCGATTGACACGGCTAATTCTAAACTCTGAAATAATTGCAAGGAGCATGCATAGAATTCTCCCTTTCTTTCTTTCTTTCTTTCTTTCTTTCTTTCTTTCTTTCTTTCTTTCTTTCTTTCTTTCTTTCTTTCCTTCTTTTATCTTTTTCTTCTTTTTATCCTTTTTTTTGTTTTTTTTTTTTTCTTGATTCTTTCGAAGAGATAGCACGCACAAACTAGAGAATCGTCCGACGCCGTTGATCTGCAAGATATGAGACATGGACAAAAGTTTCAATGGGTAAACTTCAAACTACCAAACTCCAGGTTCAGGGAAATAGGTAATGAACAAAAAAGAAACAAAAAAGGAAGGAGAAGGAGAAAAGGGACCGAACAAGGATAGCAAGATCAAAACAACTAACATAGCCCCTCAAAGCTGAAAATCCAGAGACATTGAGATCCAACCAGTAACCTGCTCATGGAATCATTGTGGAGCATGACTTAGTCGAGTACCAAGCTGGAATGGAGACGATAATGGTTCACCAGCGCTTTTGGCTCCAACATTGAGTGTACTTCTACTTTCCAACTGTCATTCTCATGACCCAATTTTGGAGTGACCGAGTCATTTACGGTCTTTTGTTGGACATCCGTTGCGAGTATAGTCCGCAACTCTTCAAAATGAGCACGATTTTCGGGGCAATCCAATTCCGGTCGGGTATCGATTAGGTCAAAAATCTGCTTTAAGAGAAGAGAGAGAGAGGGGTTTTGTGGTACTCTGTCTCTTTGAGGCCGTTGTACGCTTCGTCCTCCACTTTGACAGTTTCGGGAGACATCGAACCCCGGCGGTGTAAAGGAACCGATCCATACTTAGATCGGGGTGGAATTCTGGGAGTTCTATCAGGGCAAAATGCAGCTAGACTCTCTTTTGATCTGGCTATCATCCCCCCCAGAATCTCCCCCGGGGATTCGGGAGGTGTATCGACTTCCGAAATGGTGAAGAGACTTTCTAGTCGTTGCTCCGTCTCTGCCTTTCTCTGAACCCGGTCCTGATGACGGAGCATGTTGCAAGTGTCCAAGCCTGGTGCACGCCAAGACTGAGTTTTCAAGCTGCCATCTTCAACGGACTTGCTAAACGTGAAAAGGTCGCTAGTGAACTTGCCAATAGATGAGTTCCGCTGGGAAGTTGCCTTCGTATAGCCGCCCCGTGAAACAAGCCATGCCCTGTACGAAGCCCGTGCCAGGATAATTCGACTCTCTTCCATGTAGCGAGCGAGCCTCCCTTTGAATCTTTCCATGATATATCCGTTCTGCTCGAAGATAGCCTCCGCGAAGTCCAGCACCCACCGGCAGAAGAGAATGGTAATGACGATTTCCATCCCTGGATCATCACATGACCCCATTGCCATGCAATAAGGGCTTGAGCTGAGGATTCCCATGCCAACATGCACTTCCTCAGAAAGACTAGACTCTAGAAGAATGATGAGATCCGGTATGGTGATACTGTACATGGTGAACCCAAGGTCCCACACACACCAAAGATCATCGGTCTTGTTGGGCATCCACTCAAAATGGCGGGCAAATAAGGCTCTGTTGTTATAGTCAAATCCCAGGACATAGTGTCTGCCATTGAAGCAAGGTCCCAAATCGGCAATGGGAAGGTTCCAAAATAGGAACTGAGGTCCTTCTCCAACATTACAGGGCTCAAAAGCACGTTCTTCCAGTAGCTCTCTGTAATACACAGGGCGACAATCAACACCGTCATACACAAACATCCCATTGCGTCGCGCATGTGTGTCTTTCCCCTTTTCAACGGAGCAGAGGTACAAGTGGTAATCTACTACCTCCCAAGGATGGCTCACGCTGTATGTGGGAGGCTTGTTTCTCGGCTCTCTGACCTCCAAGTTGGCAGAGTCATCGGAGTGTATCGAGTCAATCTCAGATATATCGCTAGAGTATCCCTCTAGAAGCTCTATTCCTTGAGCCGGATGTAGCGTGCCTTCATCGAAGTAGGACTGGCCAACATCCGAGAGCGATTCTGTGTCGCTTTCATTGTCACTATGTGCACACTTGATCGCCCCCCAACTTCTTTTAAGCCTGAAGGCGGGAGAGACGAGCGTCTTGCTGGCTGCAGTGAGGTTAATCTTGTAAGGCATTCTTCTACAGCCCAAACTCGGGTTCGAATGCTGCAAATTTCTCTGGTAAATAGAACAGAGGCTTGGGCACCAAGGGAAGAGAGCTAATTCCTCCACACTTTGTACAATACAGAAATCGAGATCAGTAAATGACTTCAAACAAATAGTCCAAACAGCTAAAAGGTGAAGAGCAAGCAAACAAAAATGGAAGGGCGAAGGGAATATGATATGGAGCTGAAGGGGGCTGTTTACTGAGAGAAATATGTTAAGGATGAGGATTGCTAAGGGGTGGTGAGAAAAAATGAAGGGCAAGAATAGAGGGAGTGAAAGAAATGTACCTGGATGAACACAACTAAACTTTTATAAGTATCTATAGATTACCCTAGTGATCAATGGCCCTTGCACGTTCCTGGACACAAGTAGAGATTGGGCCATTCGATTGATAAACTATGATGTTCCTCTACAACTCAATCCTGTGAACCTCTGTTGGTAGTCAAGTTTCACGCGTTTCATCTACTTACGTATACAGCTATCTATTGCCGAGAGATCAGAGGTGACACCATCGTAAACAAGGAGATGTAAAACGCATGGAGTGAAGTCCGATCATATGTGGAGCCTCAGAGTGGTATTCACTCGCAGGAAGATAACACAAAAGCAAACATCAATAAAGCAGTAGCCCACAAGTCTCCTGTCTGGGAGATCTTCTTTCTTTCATAGTCCAGAACAAGACTCCTTTTTTAGGTTTTAAGCTTCTCATGGATGGATCCCTGCTGCAGTTGCTGAGGGGTGGAGCATTTGGTACTTTCTTTTTGTTCACTCAGTCCTTATAGGAAACCATATATCTGAAACAATGGTCGCAGATATTGAACTAATCAACGTGCAGGTCCTGGACCGTAGAACTATAACCTTTCTTGCCTATTCATAAGTTGGTATTCCTTCCTCCTGTTCCCATGGCTGAGATACACAGGAACAAGATCGTGATGAGGGAGGGAGAAGAGCGGGGAAAAAAATATAATTTATAAAAAGGAAGAACAAGGGAGGAACTCAAGTAATATACAATATGCATGAGCAGAGGATTGATGGGAGTCTGTTGTAGCGAAAGTCACGGCTGAACAGGCACATCGTAGTTATACAGCCCTAATCTTTCTATCAACATCAGTCCCGAAAGGTGCGCTCATACCATGTCTTATTTATTAGTCGTTCGTTTTCCTTGCGCTTCTTGTATGCAGTTGACCATAGTGTTCCCGCTAGAAACCCACCAAGGTGAGCCCAGTAATCAATCAATGCTCGGCGGGTAAACATGTTGACGAATTCCAAGGCGACAAGGCCAGTCAGGACTATCCATCCTTTGGCTGAGGCGACTTCCTGCCATTCAGGTGGAAGAAAGAAAAGAGTAAATTTCTCACTGTCCATATATGATAGTCATCAGCATGGGCTATGCAGACTGTACCACAAGAAGCAATACGTACTCGGCATGAAGCATGCACCAAGCAGCAACCAGAGCCGAGATAGCTCCGCTAGCTCCAAGGGCAGTAAGACCCAAATTCCCTTTCAGGATATTGACGGTCAAAGATGTGAAGGACCCGAAAACGCCAGAAGCCAGATACAAAGCTAAGAAGTTTCCACGACCAATCTCATCATGAACTAAAAGAAGTGAAATCGGTCAATGTCACGGCCACTAGACGGATTATCCAAGCACTCACGCCTTGTCCCAACGAACCATAAGACCACCATGTTGAGTGCGAGATGATTTACCGTTTGATGGCTAAAGACGTTCCCGATTAAACTGAGCGGACGAGGATAGGCAGCGACAGTAATGAAATGACGATTAAGAAGCCTCCAGGCCGGAGGGCAAAGCTTCCATAAAAGGAAAACACCGACATTCGTTCCTATTATAGCCATGACCGTAGCTGCTGCTGGGGGAACATCAGGCCACAACCGATCAGCCTTGGCGGGAGCTTGGTAATTGTTTGAAAAAACGTAGCATAAGCCAAAAGTTACAAGTGTGATGCTAAGGATCCGGAGAATACGACCACCCTATCAGCGCAAAGGTTAGCCCAGACAACTATGTACAGGACGTGCATCGGTAAACATACATTCGTCAATTTAGACACATCCAGGTCCCAGTCAGTGGCTCGTAGATGGTGTTTCTGTATCCATGCTAGGAGTGGACGTTGATTGGGATCCGCACGTTCCCGCACTACACGAGTCGTTAACATCGTTATCCTGAGAATCCTAAATGCGGAAGCCTTACCTTCCAACGCTGCTGTATCTTCGAACCTCTGGAGTGTCGTATTCTTCTGCCTCATATGCTCTAACTTTTCACGCTCCTTCTGTTCACCGTCGAGCCATTCTTGACGTTTCTTTTCTTGTTCGGCCAAGAGCCGTGCTTCATTTCGTTTCCTCGTTTCTTTCAGAACACTTTTGCCATATAGGTCATTCGATTCGCCTAGTTCAGCACCGTAGGAGCCACTCTGAGGTTTGTAGAGGCCCAGCTCTTCTGCGCGTCGGACGTGCTTTTCCTCCTCCTGCAGCTCTTCTCGTTCGATTCGTGCGATAATAGCAGCATCTTCATCGAGTGGATAATTCTTGCGTAACCATTTCATTGCCGCATCGAGACTAGAAGGACGGACGGAGCGAGTTATATCGGAAGGAAGGTCAAGATCAAGGGTGCCATCAAGACGCCTACCCTGGAGAACAGCGAGAATCCGGTTTCCCATCTGAGGGGTTATCTTCGCACGGCTCCCAAAGATTGCATTGATTTCGGCCGTGGTGAAGGGCTGCGGCCGGAGCTGGACACCATTTTCAACTTTAGAGTCCGACTTAGTGCGCAAGCATCTCGAGCTTGTAAACGATCGGATGGAGCTTGGGAGCTGCTCTGACGTCGTACGGGGACAATACTGGTAAGGCGTCGTAGGGTAAAGAAGGTTCAAAGGTCCAAGGTGCCGCGCGGATATGGTACCAAGACACCATGGAGAGGACACACGACAAGTGGAGCGCAGCGACGCTGCAGTAGTTGGAAGCAGGCTCAAGGAACGGGGCCCCGAGCATGGGATCCGCCATGCTATACAGAACACATTGCTCATATCCTGCGACTGGCAGTCAGATCCTGCCTGCAATGAGCTTTGTCAGCCTCTAGGTGGAGTGTTCAGAAGTTATCAGTGAAAGTATAATATCGACAAGGTCTTCGCCAGAGGTTTGATGGTGAAAGCCCACGGATTTCTCCGGAGCGCCCGAGGAATTGTTCCGGTAATCAGGCATACAGTGGACTGAGCCTGGGTAAATAGTACTAACTGCCGTATGTGAAGAACACTAGACGAAGATATAATGCTAACAGCCCGGGTATGTTCCTGATCCTGCTTGGGATATATTGGTTATGTATGCTAGTATAATATATTCTTGCACTGTACTATGGCTATAGGACTCTGATAAGAACGGAATTGGTGATCTATATGTAAATCTTGAATCACTACAACCCTTTAAAATGTGATACATCACCCAACTACCCTAATATTAAAAGCATTAAAGGTCTATAGACTTCTACTCCTGACCAACCCCTACCCCTCTTCCTTAGAAATCAAGATACTAGTCGATCCCTATTATATACATAAGTACTAGTACATACAGCATATACGCAGGTACAGAGTATAGTACAGGTAATGTGTCACGTGGAGATAGAAACAAGCAATGATAAACAGTTGCCATGTTTGTGTTAAACATCACACAGCGCAGGAGAAGGAAAATCCAGTAGAGACAACCGAAATAATGTCTGCAGAATCCCTTCCAATTACTCTCGCTGCATTTGCGGAAGCTATCAAAGAGCTTCCACTTTCCTCTGTGTACGCCAAAGCCTCCGAACTTTCCAACTCTATCGCACATCTGCGGCGCTCAAATCAAGAACTAAGGGCGTTCATGCATGAGTCATGCGACACCGAGGCTGAGCAAAGGGAGCTGGAAATGTATATCACTGAAAATGAAGAAGTGATAAGATCGATGCACGAAAGGAATCTGCTACTAAAGTCGGAAATAGAGGGCCGGGGTCAGCAATGGATCGAGATGTGGGACACCGCGCCAGATGCGAGAGCAGATGAGAATCAACAGCCATCCGCATCTGAACCCGCTACAAATGGGGCAGCTGCAGAACAACCAAATGGTGCGCAGCAGGAACTACGCAGCACGAGGTCGCTTCCTGATACCCAGAATGGCCACGAACAGGATGGTGTCTTTCTTTAAAGCTACCCGCGCAAGCCAAGATAGACTTGCGGCCGTCGCCCAATGAGCAGCAACCTTGTTCACGCAATATGTACGAAACACTCTGCATTGAAACAGAATTGCTTCTATATGTAGATTCAGACAAACCCGGACCCTACCATCCCCCGCAGACCCAACCTCTATGGCCACTACAATGCTCGGTTCTCGCAATCCGCTTTTGTACTAGGTCTAGTGAGCAATTCTGGGTCTTCTGAAATGACTAGTACAGATTGTTTAGATGATGCACTGCTGTCAATTCGAAGCATTTGATGTGCCCATGTTGCTCGAGTCGAATTCTACAGGAATTTATGTAGCGAGTAGATCTTCTATCCTACATTTATCACCGCATGGTTACTTGGCTCTATCAAAGGCAGTCATTTCCACGTCACACTAGTTCTAGGAATAATCAGGATTATCTCGGCTCCACCACAAATACTTGTCATGGAGTTTTATGCACTTATTGTGGAGGCCAAGAACAGCAGCATTGGTGATAATAACCTAGCAGGACGGATTGGTTTGACGGGTAAATGCAAAAGTAACACGAAGGAGATATTCACATCACATGCTTCATGCGCAGACTTTCAACTTAAGCTGTGGCATCCACTATATCACGCTTTTACAGTCTAAAAACAGGAGATGAGAAAACAACCAAAAAAAAAAAAAAATAAAGAATAAAGAATATAGAAAGAAAAGAAAAAGGAAGACTGGAAGGAGATGCAAAGCTTGACCGTAAGACCAACAAATTTCCAACACCAGGTTAGAAGACGATCAATTGCCAGTAAATGCGGAAATACAACGACTTCTAGCTCAGCTAGAATTTGGTTGGCCCCAGTGACCGCCCGAAAGCGCCTCGGGGGGGATTCTCTGCTGTTTAATGAAGAGATCGATCAGTGGCTGCATAGGCTCCATCTCTTTGTCAGAAACAAGCTTGTAATATTTGGCGACTGTAACAAAATGTACGAAACACATGTTAAGGATGTCGTGTTTATTAATGTGCCAGAAAGGGTGCAGCCAATGTGCATGGTACAGATGGGCGTAGCAACGGAACATCTGCTTCATGATTCCTTGACAGTCTTTGTAAAATGTCTGGGGGAAGCCACTGGACTTGCCAATCCACTCCTCACTAGGCGTGATCGCGCTAGGACTGGAGGGGCTGGTGCCCGAGATCTCATGGAGCGCGAAGGTATCCGGCAAGCCGTTGACCTTGTCGGTGGGGAACATAACGGGGTCGTGGATCTTGCTGATAATCCATTTCTCGACACGGTTGATGAACTTGGGGGCAGAGATCTTGGCAGCACGACCATCCACGAGCCAGGTATACGTTAGGCTGGAGATTAGAATTATCAGTCGGGAACCAGTTCACTAGGTGTTCAGTAGTGACCATCTTTCAACTTACCGTCCAGCAGACATAGTTGGGCAGGTGGTCTCGTTACAAATGGGGACACCAGTAACTCCGTTAACCTCCTGGATAACCTGGAGCATACCATGGAGCAAGCGATATTGTTCGACAACTACATATGGAACGCGATCAACATATAGAGTTTCAGGAGGGGTTTATCGGATTGCGCTTACTCTGATGCGCCAACCATTCTCCAAGCTCCACATTCTTAGGGCAGGCACATAATGTCAAGAAATTACCTTTGACATTTAACGGGGCATACTTTTCCTGGAAAAAGTACTTTGGTGCGTCGGGGTCGTATGCTGCGGGGCCGTCCAGGGGCATGTTTGAAGCGATAGAGGGCGAGTTGGGCACTGGACCTGCCTGGGGAACCTGAGGAACTGGCGACTGAGCTGGGCTTCCATTGTTCATCTTAGGGGCGCTATTGTTGTTGTTGTTATTCTTGTTACTACCACCCCGGCCAAACCCCTGACGGCTGGAAAGAAAATCGTGTCACAGGTCAGTATTAACAGTCCGATAGAGGAGATGTGGGTGGGGGGTGGGGGAGAGAGAGGCAGAAAAAGTCCACGGTGATCAGTCCGTGGGGAAGTCAAGGTGAGAAAAAAAAAAAGCAACAAAATACAAGCAAAGCAGTTGGCACAGAGACGAGCTGACGGAGCTGTTTGTTATACTTTCAGGGGCGCATAATGTAGTGGTCATAGGGACTTAAGGGGGAGGCAGACAATGTGAGGGGACAGTACATAAGGGACAAGTGATATGGGTGAATGAAGCCGATGACTTACACACTTTGAAAGAAGGTCGCCATGATTAAGTTATGAGAGGATAGCTAAAGGGAACTTCCACCGAGAAGAAAGATAAACAAGAACAACAACAGGGGAGTACAGAGTAGAGAGTAAAATGAGTCTATTGATTAGTATTATTCTGGGATCTCCTCTATCGGTCTGGCCCCGTGGAGCTACCGCCGATGCTAGACTGTATTGGGAACGGAACGGATTAATGATCCTTCGTTTCACTATCGCGGTTCGAGTATCAATCAAACATTCACAAAAGCTCCGCGGACATCGCGATTGGTGTTCTTGATATCTCACCTTGACCACGAAAGGTTTTTATGAAAAAATCACAAGGCGACCCTTATACTAGACATATAATTGAAATATATTCTGCAAGCTGAACTGCAAAGGCTCGCCCATTAGCTGCAACATCATCATATCTTTTTCTTTCCTCTGTGCCTGACAGTTGTACCCTTCCTATATCTCATATAATTTCCGACGCCCGCAACTTTGAACATGTCGTCGTCCGACGAGGACATCGTCCGTCGTCCTGGTCGTAGCTCAGGTTCTGGTCAACCTGCAAGCCCATCCGGCAGCGAACACAGTAACCCTGCCACCGCACGAATTGGCAGTCCAGTCGGAGCTGACCCTGATATCCTTAACGACGATGACGACGCCGATCTTTTTGGCTCTGACGGATCGGAAGGTGGATCTGGGAACTATAATGAGTACTGCCCACTTTTTTTTCATCTTCTCGTACGTTAGATATATTAACCTGTTGTTAGTCAACCACAACGTAACCTTGACGATGAAGAGCTAGATTCCGGCGATGATGAGGATCGCTATGATCGAGTAGAGGATCGCATGGACTATGAAGATGGTGGAGAGGGACAGTACCAGGAAACGGTCAACATCATGGACCTGAGCTTGGGTCGGGCGCCCGAACCTGTAACCTCCAATGGCGAGGTTCGTTATATACCACAATTTTTAATGGGAAGGACATCCACGTGGCTCACTGAAACTATTCTAGATCTACACCATGCCAATCCCTAACTTCTTGTCGATCGAGACCGAAGAGTTTAACCCGGAGACATATGTTGCACCTCCGTATAGTACTGCGGCGACATCTCTATGTTGGCGCCATGATCCTAACAATGACGCCCTTATTCAGTCTAACGCACGCATCATTCGCTGGGAAGATGGCTCCATGACGCTACAGTTAGCTTCTGCACCTAAGGAGCAATACAGGATAACAACCAAGCCGCTTGCGCCTCTCAACAAATCTGGTGACTATGAGACGAAATTAGATTCGCACGTGTACCTAGGCGCAGCTGCGGAGACATCTTCCGTGTTCAGATTGACCTCTCACTTGACCCATGGGCTTACAGTCCACCCTACGACTGTGGAAACAGATGATGCTGTACAGCGTCTCCAAGAATCGTTGGCCGCAGCTGTTCGCGGCACCAAGAAGACAGTAGATGGGTCCGCACCTGTAATTGAAGTGAAGGAGGATCCTGAACTCGCCAAGCGACAGGCGGAACTTGCAGAGCGCGAGAAGTTGAAGGCCGCCCGCCGGCGCCAGCAGCTTGCAGATCGGGAGCTTGATCGTGGCCGCCGCGTTGGTGTTCCTCACCGCTCTGGAGGTGCTGGTCTCACCATAGGCGGATTGGAAGACGACGACGGATTGCTTACCACACGACCCCGCGCAAAGAAATCTCGTAGGCCTAACCGGCGAGGGGAAATATATACCGATGACGAGGAAGAATACGATCGGCGGGGTCGGACCAGGGAAGATGAATATGACGAAGATGACGGTTTCCTTGTCGGCAGCGATGAAGAACCAGAAGAAGTCGAGGATGATGAAGAGGAGGACATTCTCGAAGATGACAACATGGATGCCGAAGGCGAAGACGAAGACGAACTGCCAGCCGCGAGACCCAGGGAGACAAAAGGTCGTGAAACAGAAGATGGGTCAGGCACTGCAGGAACCCCTCCTACCAGAAAGAAGAATCGTTACATTGTGGACGATGATGATGAAGAGTAGAGGCCATTGACTACAAGTTTCGTTTTATGATCGGTCTTGCCACCTTCTATGAATCAGTCCTTGACGACATCTGTATCTATATGAGAGGTTTTGGAGTAAACCATAGCGAATGAAACATCACTTATAATTAACTCTAATGCTGATAGACTAGGGTGAACCAGAATCGTCCTGTACTTGCCGATTGTATTGATAGCTTGCAAACTACTTGCCTTATATTAATGACCTCAACTATTTACGACTAAAGCAGGGGTGCTTCCATGTACAAGGCGTGGATCTATGCATAGAATGTATCGGGGTTAAAGACAAAAGGATAGATGGAGACACCAGATACGCATAGTACGTGTGAGATCGTACTCTTCCTAAACGCCCGTCAAAACAGCAACTAATCGAGTATTCACGGTCAGCCCAAGTCAAACGCCAAATCAATCGTCACGTGTATCATCGTCAAATGGGGGTTATTGCTCTCGCGACGAATCTTCCAGTACATGTGTTCAAGAAATCACGCCATCTGGGTATTCGTGCGGCTCAAATTCGAATCTGGAAATAACTTCTCTGGCACTCTTAGCCACTCGAAAGCAGAGCCAGCCCTGTTCATCACGCGGATCAGGACCAATTACAGCCGGTCTCTTGGATCCCGCGTCAGAATTATCGGGACGAGCCTCTGGGTGCCGCTCAAGATGCCACTGTCGTTGGCGTGCTTCCATCTCTTGGACTAGGGATAGCAAACTTGGTGAATCCGAGCACGCTACGGAGCCAGCTGGATCGGCAGGTCCACCTATAACACCACTCCGGACTATCTGCCGGAGCCAGTCTTTCCAAGCCGCTGTAGGGTCAGCTGAGTTCTTGTTTAAAGCAGCCACATAGGCCGGTGGTGCCGCTTGTTTCCCAAGTTCTTCGGCATTTGTCTTTGACACTCGCAGCCAGGCATCGGCGACGATATTCAGTAGAGTCCCGGTGAACATAACATTCTGCATAGCTGTCGCAAATTTTGTTGGACATGTTTGACAACGGATCACAGCTCGCGCAGTTTTCGCAGCAATGAAAAGTGAGCATAGGGTATGTTGAGATATCGGAAATGGGGCAAGAGAGGACAGATGGCTAAGGCATAGATACAGATATGATAAGCATGTGCACTGAGTTTCTGAGCATTCCGAATCCGAAGGAGTCGCGGGAGGTGAATGTATCTGCGATAGCCCTGGCGGCATCGCAAACGGATTAGGCGTTGCTGCAGATACACTGGAGAAGTCTGGCCATGGCCCGGTTGTTTCAGGGACTGGTTCTGTGAATTTTTCGTGGTTCGGTTCCCATGAATGGTTGTGGCTATCGTCTGTAGAGAAAAGGCGACGAGAGGCTTGCGGGATGCTAAACGGGGCACTGTAGACAGGAGCGCAGATACGGAATGCGTCAGATACGGCCGCAGCTTCCGAGCAATGACTTGAAGACTCGAATGGGGAATTATTCAGATCAGACCATATTTCGTCGCCTGAACAACCAAAGAGAGGCAGATGGTCGCTATCTTCCCTTGCACGTTTTTTAGGAGGCCGCCCCATTTGTTTCTGCACGGAATAATGACAGATAAGGGACTGCTTCAGACAGCGGTTACAGCCCGTTGCTTCCCCGGAGCATTTCAACTTTCGTTTCCCTGTTTCGTAAAATGGTTGTTAGTATGCTCTAGACCGTGCATACCCCTTATTTTGCAATGGAGACCTACTGCACTCGTCACAAGCTGCATGTCTTTTGAGTGATGGGACCGGACTGCTTGTGAAGTCAGGCTTGCCCGAAGCACTAACCGCAGCAGTATGATACTGGCCCCAGTCACACTGCATCCTAGAGTTGGGATGATGGCCAAATGTTGATAGTAAATAGTAATAGAACAGGCACCCCTCCCCCAGCAAGGCTGGTACTGCTTCTCAGCCTCCCCGCCTGTATCAATCCAAGGACGATAAGAGCGGCCCTAAAGGCGGTATGTCACATGGGCGGTCAGACAAGAAAAAAAAAAGGAAAAAGAAAATAAGAGAGAAATCTCGGGTAGAGAAACAAAGAACAAAAGCTTCCAACCTATTTGTTGGACTAAAGCAGACGCAGGCCTTCACCATGATGGATGCCTCTAAGTCTTCAAAGAAACGCAAGGCGGTTACTCGAGATGTTGAGGAGGAGGCTGGTGTGTTTTCTGGGGATGAATTGCAGGTTGATGTCCTAGACGGCGCACTTTCAGATAATGCAAACGACCTATCCAGCGACGAGGATGTTAGCGATTCGGAAATCGAACTAGTGGATGATTTTAGCGACGAGGAAGACGGCGATGAAGAGGAAGAGCTCGATAGTGATGAAATTCCTTCGGATGGGGGAGAGTCCTTTAAGAAGGCGTCTGGCACAGGAAACGCTCGTGATGAAAGCTCTAGCGATGAAGAACAGTTGAACTACCGCATTGAAAAGGATGCCAATGGAAATGACCGTTACGTCTACGATGAGATAAACCCAGATGATAACTCTGATTATTCTGATGTCGAAGAAAATGCGAACACCATCGGCAACATTCCCTTGTCCTTTTACGATCAATACCCTCATATCGGCTACGATATTAACGGAAAGAAAATCATGCGCCCTGCCACAGGGGAAGCTCTTGATGCGCTGCTCGATAGCATCGAAATTCCCAAGGGCTGGACTGGTCTTACCGATCCCTCGACCGGTAAACCATTGGAATTGAGCCAAGATGAGCTGGAATTATTGCGCAAGGTTCAGATGAACGAAATACCTGAAGAGGGATACAATCCC
Source organism: Aspergillus flavus (assembly GCF_009017415.1). NCBI lineage: Eukaryota > Fungi > Ascomycota > Eurotiomycetes > Eurotiales > Aspergillaceae > Aspergillus > Aspergillus flavus. Next base: position 4,398,697 of record NC_092406.1, read on the forward strand.
TATGAGCCCACAGTGGAATGGTTCAGTAGCAAACAAGAGATTATGCCCTTGAGTGCTGCCCCCGAGCCGAAACGTCGGTTTGTGCCATCGAAACATGAAGCCAAGCGGGTTATGAAGATCGTCAAAGCGATCAGAGAAGGCCGCATTTTACCTTATAAGCCCCCCACGGAGGAGGAGGATAAGGAACAGGATGTAGTCAACTATGACTTGTGGGCCGACGAAACGGAGCGACCAGACCATCCCATGCATATCCCTGCTCCTAAACTTCCACCACCTGGTTACGAGGAAAGTTACCATCCACCCCCTGAATATTTGCCCGATAAAAAGGAACGAAAGGCTTGGGAGGAGGCTGACCCTGAAGACCGTGAGCGGGAGTATCTTCCAAATGACTTTGGCTCACTTCGAAAGGTTCCTGGGTACGAAAGTTTCGTCAAAGAGAAGTTCGAGCGCTGTTTGGACCTTTACTTAGCACCCAGAGTTCGGAGAAGCAAGTTAAATATTGATCCTGAAAGCCTTCTTCCGAAGCTCCCTAGTCCCGAGGAATTGAAGCCATTCCCGACCGCCTGTGCTACGGTGTTTAGAGGACATAAGGGGCGTGTTCGCACCCTGGCCGTTGACCCATCTGGACTCTGGCTTGCTACTGGCGGTGACGATGGAACTGCGCGGGTATGGGAGTTACTTACCGGTCGCCAATTGTGGAGTGTGAAGTTAAGTGAAGAGGACCCAGTGAACGTTGTCCGTTGGAGGCCTGGGAAGGACGCTGTCATTCTTGCGGCTGCGGCAGGCGACGATATCTTCCTTGCAGTGCCCCCTATCGCGGATCCGAAAATTGAGAAGACCAGTCTGGAGATCATTGACGCAGGTTGGGGATACGCAGCGTCGAAGCCTCCCCCGAGTGCCGCAGAGGAAAACAAGAAGAACGTTCCTCCACAGTGGATTCGCCCATCATTATCGCTCGCAGAATCCGGGGTGTGCGCTGTCATTCCCCTCCGATATGTGGTTAAGTCTCTCTCATGGCATCGTCGCGGTGATTACTTTGTTACTGTGTGCCCCGGCTCCTCGACCCCAGCTTCTGTGGCCATATCTATTCACACTCTTTCCAAACATCTAACTCAGTTCCCCTTCCGCCGACGTATCAAAGGTGGTGGGCCACCTCAAACCGCTCATTTCCATCCCTCGAAACCTATCCTTTTCGTTGCGAATCAACGAACAATTCGTGCTTACGATCTATCGCGCCAACTCCTCGTCAAGATCATCCAACCCGGAGCTCGCTGGATCTCTTCTTTCGACATTCACCCAACGTCTTCCACCGCCTCCGGAGGGGACAACCTCATCGTTGGATCGTACGACCGCCGTCTACTGTGGCATGATCTTGAGCTTTCTCAGCGTCCGTACAAGACGTTGCGGTACCATCGCAAGGCTATCCGCTCTGTCCGGTTTCACCCAAGCGGACGCTATCCTCTATTCGCCGACGCAAGTGATGATGGGTCCCTCCAGATTTTCCACGGCAGCGTTACGGGTGATATGCTCAGCAATGCTAGTATTGTACCTCTCAAAGTCCTTAAGGGTCACAAGATTACCGGAGAATTGGGTGTCTTGGATGTTGACTGGCACCCTCGGGAAGCTTGGTGTGTCAGTGCAGGCGCAGACGGAACTTGTCGGTTGTGGATGTGATGACAAACCATCCCCGAAGTATATATTGCCAGTCCGCATGCTATCATTTTGCCCAGTCATATCTACATGAGGCGTTCGTTGTGTATAATATTAGTCCTAGATATCCATCGCAAAAGTTCTATCAACTTGGTATATTCCTTGTATTCTACAATACTCTGGCACTGGTGTTTGGGCATACCTACAACATCAACCTTGTTGCTTGCTTCGTACAATGCCACCCTTCCCTTTGTCTTTTTTTTCTCAGGCAAAAGCAGTATATGACCGACAAGCGGTGAGATTGCAGGATATTATAGCATGTCATCATACGCCTATAGCTTTTCCGACAACCCACAATTGAAAGAGGCTAATCTAGTTAAAAGAAATCCTTTATATAACACCTCCGCTCCAATCCCTCCGCAGCTTCTCATACTTTTTAAGGTCTGTAACACTAGGCCGGATGAATGCTTTCGCAGCTACAAAGTCCTCATGTTTGATCGTGTCCCTCCGCTTGATGGCAGCGTATCCAGCACGGCGGAGCAAGCTTCCCAAATCAGCACCGCTGAACCCTTCACAATCTTCGGCCAACCTTCTGAGGTCGTCGTTGAAGTCGACGGGAATATTGCGCACTAGCGTCCGTAAGATCTCAGCCCGCTCTAAGGGGCTAGGCAGGTTCACGAAGAGAAGTGTCTCCAGTCGACCTGGACGAAGCATAGCGGGATCTATAATATCCGGCCTATTCGTGGCTGCTATTATGTAAATTCCTTGGCGATTACTGCCCAAGCCATCCAGTTCAGTGAGTAGCGTATTGACCACACGTGCAGAGGCTTCAGAAACAGTGTCGTCTCGTCGGGGTACTAGGGCGTCAAGCTCATCAAAGAATATAACACAGGGAACGGACGAGCGAGCGCGAACAAATACTTGCCGCACCGCACGTTCGGATTCACCGACGTATTTATTGAGTAACTCAGGGCCTTTAACGCTGATAAAGTTGGCATGCGACTCGTTGGCCACAGCCTTAGCGAGCAATGTTTTACCGCATCCAGGCGGACCCCAGAGAAGAACGCCAGTGGGGGCAGTAATGCCAACACTCGCGTACAGATTGGGATTTTTGATAGGCTCAACAATTGCAGTAGTAAGTTCTTCACGGATACCCCCGAGAGCGCCGACGTCTTCCCAAGTTGTGTCTGGGATGGTGGCGAATCCCTCTCGTTTAGAGGAGGGTTGAATCTTAGGAAGTGCATTGAGAAAGTCTGCATTTGAAACGAGAACCACTTGCACTTCCTCTCCGATTGGCGTTTCTTTGGCATGGGTGATTAAACGCCGCAGCTCCTTGACCTTGGGGCTGAGATCGCCTGCCTCTTCGATATCCATTTCCTCTCCACTGTTTGCTTTTAGTATCTCCAAGTATCGTTTTATGGCAGCAGAGCCAGCAGTGGAAACTAAATCATTAAGATCGGCTCCCACGAAGCCAGCCGTTCTATTGGCCAAGTATTTGAAATCTATATCGTCTGCCAGGCGCATTTTGCGCGTTAGTGCCCGCAGGATCTGTTCTCTGACAGGTTCAGAGGGTACAGTCATGTTGATTTCCTTGTCGAATCTCCCTCCTCTACGCAAGGCGGCGTCCAGACTGTCCGGTCTATTCGTAGCGGCAAGGACAATCACGGGTTTTCCATCGGTTTTCTCCAGTGCCAAGTCGTCCATGCATGTCAGAAGCTGGGCAACAATCCTCTTTTCCATTTCCCTCTGTGCACTTTCTCTCTTTGGAGTGATGGCGTCTATTTCATCGATGAAAATAAGGCAAGGTGCTATCCTCTTGGCTTCCTCAAAATATTCTCGTAGCGCCTTTTCAGACTCTCCTGACATACCAGAGACAATGGAGGGTGCTGATATTGAAATGAATGGAACACCCAACTCCGCCGCAAACGCATTTGCAATCATAGTTTTTCCGCATCCTGGTGGACCATGTAGCAATACACCTCGGGGAGGCTGTACATTCGATGACATATAAACTTGTGGGCGAGTCATGGGTAGGATGACAAGATCTCCAAGCTCTTGGACCACATCGTCTAATCCACCCAAATCTGTAAGGCTGACATGTGTAGGCGGAGATCGATCGATCGCGCTCTCGGCCTTACGGCGCTTGGAAGAATGGGAGTCGCCTCCATGTTGTCGTCTCTTGCTTGACTTAGGCGCAGGGGTTGCTGCTCCTGCGCCATTGGTCTCAGGCGCCTTAGAGGGTGTTGAAGATGTGTTGTTCCACATGCCTACAATGCTCTTATTCAGGCTATTGGATTCCTACAACAGTTAGTCGCTTTCCGGCGTTGCGTGAGACTGGAAAATGAGAAGTGAGATCCTTACCGTAGCAGGGGGCAGTTGTTGTTCTTCCAAGCCTTCAAAATCTCCGTTTACAGACTCATCATCATCCTCCCCAAGCAAATCTGTTTTTATTACCTCCACAACCCGTTCGATACTGTCTTCTAGGATTCTCTTCGGCTTTCGGTTCAAACTAGAATTTGACTTTTTAATGGAGTCATAAATGGTCGCTACCGAAAGGCGAATCTTATCATTTTCGGCTTGGTCCTCAATTATTTTGTGCACCACCTGATAAACCTATAGACGAAAGGCAATGGGCGATAAGAAACACACATTAGAGACTGGAAGTAGTATGTGGTTCTTACCTCACGATCTAGACCTTGCCTTAAACTCGGTCTACCTCCGCGACGCATGGTTTACAACACCAATCCCAGTGAGCACTTGGCTCTGCAAAAACTATACCGGGGAACGGAGAAGGCTGCGCCAGAACTGATCGATAACAATATACCGAGCGGACATTTTTTTCCCCCGGCAGTCTTGGAGTCCTGGAAAATAGATTTGCCGGCGGATCATGAAATTTACCCTTTTCAGTGCGTAATGTACGGAGTATGTACATTACATATGGCAAGGTCTGTGGCTCGTATTGTATGGTACTTACCATCAGTCGTGTTCTAAACCAACGTCATTTCGATGTGCCGTCCACGACTTATCGCACTAGGCCGACAGGCACGGACTCTATCAGTACAATATGTGTTGACAATGGGCAACACGAATAGCTCCCATAAGATATCCGCTCAAGATAGGTGAGTATAGTTTCCGCCCTCTTTCATTTACGCCCATCTGTTGCTCGGTACTCTAAACATTCATGAAACATGGCCCTCGCGGCCTGACCCTTCCCTTCGAGCTACTAACTAACACCCATGTATGGAGTAATTAGAGCCATTCTTGATTTGAAAATCCAGAGGGACAAGCTCCGCCAATATCGAAAGCGTATAACAGACCTCACCGATCGCGAAACTGAGATAGCAAAGGAATGCCTGGCCCGGGATGATCGCAAACGCGCTCTCCTCGCTTTGCGCCGCAAGAAATATCAGGAGTCGCTCCTGATCAAGTCCGAAAAGGAGCTCGACCAACTAGAACAGCTGATTAACCAAGTTGAATTCTCGCTCGTCCAGAAAGATGTTCTCTTTGGGTTGCAGCAAGGCACGCAGGTACTACAGGCTATCAACAAAGAGATGGGGGGTATCGAAGGAGTTGAAAAGCTGATGGGTGAGACGGAAGAAGCACGAGCGTACCAAGAGGTAAGAGCTTTTGAGCCAGCTAATATGTGGAACTTATGCATGCTGACGAGACGGTGATGGAACAGGAGATCAGTCAAATGCTCTCGGGGAATCTATCCAACCAGGATGAGGATGAAGTTGAGGATGAGTTGGCTGCATTACAGCGGGAAACGCAGAGACTGCAGAACTTACCACATGCGCCAAAATCGAAACTCCCAGAAAGGTCAAACGAGGGAGAAAGCCAGGAAATACAATATCAAGGTGGCAAAGCCAAGGCGCAACCCGCAATTCCGGCTTAAAATATATGCTATTGCCTCCACGCTTCTTTTACAGATTGCAGTCATGTGAAATATCAAAAGCATTTTCTGGCGTGGATGGAACTGCCGGATTTATGCCATTCAGTACATCCCTAGTTATCTGCATTTCCAATTATAGAATCAAAATTGAATTGGGACAGCATTGCCAGCCCGACTCTGATACCGAAAGCTCTATTGCACCGCTCCCTTCACGGCAATTTGCAGTGGAAGCATATCTCTTGGATTAGTCGGTCATCCTGTATGGCACAAATTCCCTGGCTTGTAGCAGTGGTTCTCTAGGAAGTATACAATGTGTATACATGACTCACTGACCGGGCATAATCCTACCTCCTACGCCAGTAACACCTTGAATTGCGACATGGTCACTGGGATTGGCTGCTGCTTCGTAGAGAAAGCTGATGGGCTCCCTGTTCAAGGCCATAAATTGACCTTTGAACCCAACATAACCAACCTTGGTCACATCCTCATTCCCATCGCTCCAGTTGCCCTCAAAGAATAAGGTAATGGAGGTAGTAGCATTCCACTGAGCACGGTTCAATGGCAAATCGTAGACATCGGCTCCTGGAACCGGCTGCGGAATCTCCACCGACTGTGTCGGCTTCAGCTCTGAAGCAGTAGCGAAATCTAGATCGTCACGATTCTTGAACAATTTCAAAGTCTTCGGGGCGGCCGGTGTCGGAGCCGTGTAGATGAGTAAAGAATGAACCTTTACTTGACCAGTAAAGCTGTGTAACTGGTCAGAGCTTTGAATCACGAAAAGAAAAGGAAAGAAAAGAAAAGAAAGGGAAGGAAAAAGGAAGAGGGGGGGGAGGAACATCAATACTAGTAAACTCCGGGTGTTTGATTATTTCAGTTGAAATTATCTTGAGGCCAGTGCTAGAGGGGTCTAACCAGTAATAGGCGGGGTAAAACGGAGGAGCAGAAAAGAAGAAAGAAAGAAAGGAAGGAAGAATTTTAAGCTGAGTGGATAATATCACTTACGGGATATACATCAGCAGTTGTTCGTCCGCATCGCTTTCAAGTTCCGGCTGGTCATTCAGTCTTTCAGCCCATGTTTTTCGGACAATCGCAGCGCCGGCGTTGGGGATTGTTTCTATAACTTCGGGTTAGTACCTAGGTACAGTATTTTAAACAAATATAATACGACATCTGTAACTATGCCACCCTTACCATTTAGCGTAACGATAGAATCAAACTGAATTTGGGAATAGAGGAGGGATTGGAGCGCTGGGGTGATATCATTTGAATGATCATGTCCATCATCTCCATGACAATGACTGCCATGGTCGTGGTGGTGATGACCGGACATACTGGGCTCGAATATGATTTAATTATAAGCTGGGCTTTCCTGCGTAGACCGAAAGACAACTATCGCTTGTACTTGAATTCATGCACTGTGCATCTAAAGGTGGTGGGAAGCCTTACGAAGCTGAGGTGAGAGATTATGTTAATCTTTAGTTTCTGTGCTAATAATAAATATTAAATTATATTGTAAAAATTACTGTAAGGCCTTCTGAAACGTACTCTTGCCGTACTTCTTCCTCTGCTTTCTGCTTTCTGCCTTTTCTTTCCTTTCCTTTTTTTTTAAAAAAAAAAGAAAAGAAAAAAAAAGAAAAGAAAACAAGAAAAATAAAAATAGAGAGATGAAAGAAATACAAGATTCAATTACTAAGATGGTATATCGTCTGATAAATTCACCGGTCTTTCTTCTTGTTCTGACCTTGCTTTCTTAAATGAAGTATAGTTTATCTCATCGATATCCTATCTTTACATACCATCCATTTCATCTCTTCCCAGGAATGTAGGCCAGGTCTATTGCTGTCGTGACTCAGCACAATACATCCACTCTCTTTCCCTACTTCTCTCTTATTTCTTCACATAGACCTTGTTTTCTTCTTAAACGTGGGTTTCAAGCGTAGCTTTAGTGGTCATCTAGAATACAAACATTACCTAAGCCTCTATGTTAACGTAACTGGTAAGCGATCCGTCACTGTAAGCGGCCCGCCATCTTCTGTTTTCCATAGTAAACAGCCCATCTTCAAACAACAATATCTCAACCAATTCAGTTTATCTCTACCTAAAAATTAATGTATAGCTTATTATATAGTAGAATAATTATATATAAGTAGTAGAATTTTTTTTATACTCTTATTATGAAGATAAGATAAAATATAGTATACCTTAGAGTATATAGTAAGAATTTATATATTTTAAGATTTATTTTTAGTTTAAATTTAATTTATATATAAAAAATACTGATATTAGTAAGATATTCTGATTGTAAGCTGATATATCTTATAATAGTTGAGATATTGTTGTTTGAAAATGGGCTGTTTACTATGGAAAACAGAAGATAGCGGGCCGCTTACAGTGGCGGATCGCTTACCAGTTACGTTACCCTCTGATAGTGAATGCTACCTCATCGTTTGAGTACAGTAATTATGGTGTGTTTTTGCCCCAACGAGCCATGCTAGGAGCTATTATCTGACTGTGTAATAATTAGGGGCGTACTCCAGAAGATAGCCCTTTTCAATTTTCGTGATATCCCGAATGAATGTCTTTTCGCCTGTCTGCAATATCTCGTGGAAAATGACCCAGTCCGCTTTCCGATTCTAAACTAGTGTCAGTAGCGAAATTGGACTTTTAAAGAATAGGAACACATACGAACATCAACGAACTGGGATGAGCATGTAAAGTAAGGCCACCAGTAGCAGATTTGAACGTTCCGTTTGATTGCATCTTTGCAGCATGTGCAAAATAACCAGTCGTGAGACACCTCTGGATATTCTCAGGGTATCTCCTGAAATCTGCCTTGTGGTGCAGTGAAGGGGTCTCATCTACCCGGATGCCGAAACGTTCGAGGTATCTCTTAAGCTGAGCCCTGATGCTCATTGCCCGTTGCAAGGATCGGTAATTCAGGAGGTTGTCTCGGCACCACTTGGGATCTTTCTTCCCTATCGTGATAAAAGCCTGATATACATTTAAGTACGTCAAGTGGTCACCCTCTTCAACAGCGAATCTTCTGCGACTGTTCTCTGCCGCTTTTTTATCACCCTCGTGCTGGACCCACACTGATCCCTGTAAGCTGACCATCGCTGCAATTGAAAGTATCTCACTTAGGCAGTTAAGCGATTCTGCAGAAAGCAGGACTTTCGCCATCATAGGGTCTACAGCTAGTTCTGCCATCCGCATACCCAGTGGCTTAGTGAGCTTGGCATAATCATCAACGACCCCAAGCGAGTAAAGGAGTTCGAATGCACGTATAACAAGTTCGGCAGGTGGAGGCGTCAAGAAGTCAAAGCGAACTATGTTATCTATTCCCAATGCTTTGAGCTGCATTATCACAGGGGCAAGATTTGACCGTTGAATTTCGGGGACTGTGGCTTCCAGAAGTTGTTCATAAGCCTGCTGGGTGTAGAGACGGAAGCATTTCCCAGGTCTAGTTCTTCCAGCTCGACCTGCACGCTGAACTGCCGCAGCCTTCGATATTGGTACTGCTGTTAACGTTTCAATGCCAGTACTAGGATCAAAGGCCCTTAACTTTGCGAAGCCGCAGTCGACGACATATGAAATGTTGTCAATAGTGACAGAAGCTTCCGCAATGTTCGTTGAAACAATGACCTTGCGTGTGTTTTCTGGCATTGGTTCGAAAACGTACATCTGTTGATCCGATGGGAGACCAGAATACAGAGGTAGAGGGGCTAGTGCCTGTGCTTTAGGATGAAGCATCGCAGTACGTTCTGATATCAACTGCACTGCCAAATCAATTTCTTCACGGCCCGTTAGGAATACCAGAATATCGCCTTCCGCTTCTTGTAGATGTATGTCAAAAACAGTTTTTACAGCCCGTTCGACGTAGTTCTCTGCGGGTGAATTGAGGAAAAGTATGTCCACAGGGTACATTCGGCCCTCTAGACTGATAATCTTTCCAACATCTCCTCCCTTTTCAACGGAGTCTGTCTCGTTCTGGAATTGATCTCCGGCGAAGAAGTGCAAAATATCCTCTGCCTGCAGAGTTGCACTGCTGATGACAATTCTAAGTTCAGGACGCCGCTTCAGAATTTTTTTAAGGATCCCCAAGAGTATGTCAGTGCTGAGAGACCTCTCATGTGCTTCATCCACCATGATTACTGAATAGCGTGACAACAGCGGGTCTACAAGGGCCTCTCTAAGTAGCATTCCGTCTGTTAGGAACTTTATCCTTGTTGATGCAGAGGTCAAGTCCTCAAAGCGGATAGAATAGCCCACCTCCTCGCCAACGCTGCAATGCATTTCCTCAGCCACGCGAGCTGCGACAGTCGTGGCTGCGACGCGGCGCGGCTGCAACAATTTAGCTTTTATCCCAAATAGACGAGTGTTAATGGGCTGTGACAGATTGGGAGATACCTGAGTTACTGCTATAGACTTTCCATCTGCGCACCATCCTGCCTGGTCTAGATACTGGGGTAGTTGTGTCGTCTTCCCACTTCCGGTTTGCCCAACAACAATCGTAACGGGATATGTGTCAACAAGGTACAGTAAATTTTGCCTGTATCTTGCGATTGGCAGTAGAGCAGGGGGTTTGTACAGTGATGGAATGAATGTAGATGTGAGGTCTAGCTCCGAAGCCATTCTTAATAGGCGAAGTGCTAAAGTTCAGTGATACGGTTGCAGTCCGAAGTGTTATCAACCAAACAATATTTTGGTGTTGCCTGACGCATGTGGCTGAGACATACTGGGTATACACGAAATCTGCCTATGATCCCAAAAAATTAGGATAATAAGGCACTACGTATATCTTTCCAACGTGAAAAACAAACTGCAACGGGATTAGATAAGCGATGGGTGCCCATCACGTGGCGCAACGTCACTGAGCATCGAAGCTAACCAGGAGTGGCTGAGCTTCCAATAGGCCGGGTAGTCCAGGCCGTACTCCAGGCTACTACTACTAGTAGTATCACACGTTGCTTTCTGCATGTCGGGCTCAGCAGCACGCTTCTTCTCGTGCTTGTAGACGATATCTTGACTATCTTCGATTACGTTATAGTCTAATTCTCCAGATTCGGGCATTTCTGCCATGGCTGAAGAAGACAAATCCGTTCGTTCCCGTAACCATCACTCGTCCATACCAACACTTGCTGATTTGATACTAGAATACCAACAAGATTACCTCGGGCCCATATAGTCCTAAGCCGGAGTCTCCTACGACGGCACGCCCTCTAGATTTTGATGATGAACCTCAAGAATCTGGCATTACCTCGGTGTCTGCAGCTGTAGCTCAGCAGCATGCGACAGACGTTGCCCCGCAGAAGCCGCCGCGTCCACTGAGCCCGCAACAACAGTCCGAAACAACCCTCAAAGAAGCGTTTCCAACTATTGAAGTGTCAGTAATCAAGGCAGTCTTGGTAGCGAGCAATTGGGACGTTGAACGCGCTTTCCATGCTCTCCTTGGTTTGTGGACCTTTACAGCTAAAGGCGTCATCGTTGATTATTAATGTGTGTAGGTATGACTGACCCCAGCGCTGCCGAGCAAGATGTTCCTCCTCCAAAGCCACCTCGCCCCTCTGCAACACAGAGACAGTTGGAAGCAGATGAATTGTATGCTCGCCAGCTTGCGGAGCATTACAATCGCCGTGGACCCCAATCCCGCTTGGAGGGTGGTCATCCATATGATCGGCCAAGAAGGGACAGTGAGCTGTTGGAGGACAGAGAGTATAGTTTTTTTGAAGGTATGATTATTCATGTCATGGGATATCTTCATGGTTGCTAATGGTTGTAGATGATCTCCCGGTGATCCGTGAAAATATCCGCAAAGGATTTCTAGAGACTCAAACAAAAGTTAACTCGTGGGTTCAAAATCTCAAAAAAAGACTAGATGGCGAAGACCAGGATTCGGCTCCGTCCAGTCAGAGGTATCGCAATGAGAGTGATGCCCAAACAAGGAGAAGCGGAGAGCTGGGCCGTCGCAGCGGGGATCGCGAACGCTATGACGCAGACCCCCAGGTTTTAAGTGACGATTTTTCAGCCCTTGAAATGAGAGATACAGAAGGTTTGTTTCGTCACCAGCCTCTTTGATTCGCTATGGTGGCTGTACTGACTTCTGAAATAGCTCCTCCACCAAGGCCACCAAGGCCGCTTGCCAATCCTAACCTCTACAAGGCCTCATCGCCTTCACCAGACAGACGTAAAGTGTCTTTCCAAGAGGGCCCGCCCACAGAAATTGGAGGCAGTCTTGACGATGCATCAGAACCGTCCAGACATTCTCCCGCGGGTGGGAAACCAAGCAAATGGCAACCATTGTCTACTGTTGAGCCTTCTCCTGTTGGAGATCACGATCCATTTAGTCTAGGTGATAGCGAGGATGAAAAAGATACCAGACCTAAGGATCAGACTCCCGCTGATGGGGGTGACCGCATCAAGACAGCCACAGCCGAAGCGATTGCTGGAGAGCTGCCTTCTGCATCAAAAGCAAACCAGAAGGCAGATGGCGAAAAGTCTTAACGCGGTGTCAGCGGTATGCTTTTTTTTTTTTTTCATTTCATACGCGGTCATGTGATGCCTTTTCGTAGCTATTCAGAATTGACGCCTAGAGTTGATAATGATACCAGAGACTGCAGCACAATACCAAAAGCTAAGTTATCATAGCAACACGTGTCAGCATAATGAAGCAAAACACCACAACGTAACCAGTTATTTTTATTGTAACTACACTTCCAATGCCTGGACAGAGGGTATCACTGAGCTATAACCGCGGAATGGAATTAAAGAAGAGAAGAAAACGCAAAGTTAGGGCTGCATCTATTCACCAAGGCCATCCTCATTCGTGGTGAGCCTTGGAGCGGCTGTGGCTTCTTTTCTCATGTCCTTTATGATCGTCTAGGCATTTAAAGGGGAACGTTAGCACCCTAGCGACTATTAGAGAGAAGATGCAATTGGAAGCCCGAAACTCACAGCAAGGGCGTCAGGATTGACGCCGTTCTCGATGAGTGAGACACAAAGAGAAAGATCAGTTCTGTCTAAAGCCGTGTTCTACATATCCAGTGGATTAGATCATGAGAAAGGGGAGAAATACTATAGCATTACGAGCGACAACGCCACGGGAAAGAATGAATGGTTCACATACGAGAAGTGTAGAGATCTCGTGAAGAATGTCAATAACTTCGCGTGCCGCCTGACGCTTGTCGTCGGATTGAGACGGCATTTTGTAAATTCGATATGTCCAAAAAGAAGTAGAAGGGGGGACAGAAGAGAAAACTAAGAATTAAAGCTAGAATAGATTACTAGGTTTTGAAGTACTGACAACAATGTTTGATATGCGGTAAGTAAGAGGTGGTATATTCGCAGAGATACTAATAAGTGTTGAGTACGATGTACGGAGTAGATGCAACACTACGGTCAAGAAGGTCAGCTGATTGGTCGTGACCACCACCGGCTAGAGGTGGAACTCCGGGTACTACTACTATGTATGGACGAATCCACACCATACAAACATTCAATTTCGTGATGAACAAAATCGCAGTCTGCCAAAGTACCCATTACTGATTATGTCTTATCGGGCTAGCGAGACGCGCCACATCACAACAGCCTATAACAACCTAGAATGTAGGTCCCGGAGGGATCGTCAGGAATGTGGGATATGAAGTTGAACATATCAGACATCCATTCCTTGTGCGGGAGCCACGCATTCGAGGTTCTTGCTCAGATTGCACGCGTCAAGGAAAAAATGTTACCCACCAATGAGGCTTTTGGACTTAGTGAAAATCTCTGGAGGAAGAAGTCGAATACGAAAGTTTCGCATGTGCGATAGGTGCGGCATTGGATGCACGCTTCCCTTTTGTCCCCTATGCTGTCTCTGTTCGAGAGAAAGGAAAAGCACTGTTACACAACTCTTTGTTATAGAAAGTCATCGTCGAGAGGCGTCGAGATGAAACTAATAGATTATATTTGACTATGTCTGCAACAGGAAGGCTGCCAGCATATCCTGTTATGAGTGGATAAGGCCAGAACCCCAGCCTGATACTTGTATCTCCAACCTGGGTTCAAAGAACGTGAAGAAATCGCCGATTATTACGCGCCAGGGCGCACGGCGATCGGAATGAGACTAGACCTCAGTCGTGGCCCTTGACGTGTACTCCTATCTCCTATCACTCGTCTATACACCTACCTCTATTAGCCCCCTTCTAGAGGAATGGTCCTCTCAAGGGCACTTTTTCCCTTTTCTCCCCTAGTTTTTAACTTCAGGAAGGGACAAGCACGTATGGTCGCTAACATTCTTTGCCTACCAACCCCCCAAGTACTCGAAGGAGTCAAGCCCTACCGGAAGTTTTGTTTAGGGGTCCTCCTTAGCTCCTACAAGCCACTATCCCTTGCATGACCGTGCATTTCGCGAAGCGTGCTTTATCGCGCTGCAGCTACTACTATTATTACCCTTGGCCGACTATTTGCCATAATGCACTGACGTCAAGATATCCAGGTATGGCTCGGATGAAGGGGCCTCACGAATCGCGCTTCTCCTGGGCTTTGACTAGCCCTTAGGCGCGATCACCGGGGGGAATGGTAGTCCCTATTCTAAGGGTAGACAGGCCTATTCTCTCACGTCCATTTCAGCTTCTTCATACGACTTATTCCCTACTCTTCAACTACTTTTCGCGCCACCCAAATGGTCGTCAGGATATCTCCTGGGTAGACAACAGAATACTTGCCTGTTCTTGCATCAAGTATCGTCCAGAACCGTTCTGTCTATCTCGAAGATATGGCGCTCATCTGGCTGATAATCCTTGCTTTTACGTGGATTATTGATGCAAAGTTGGTCTCGAACTACCCTATTAATTCACAGCTGCCACCTGTGGCACGGGTCGCACAACAATATCAATTCGTTTTCTCTCAGGGCACATTCGGTGGTAGTGACTCCTCAACAAAATATTCGCTCTCAAATGCCCCATCATGGCTTCGAGTGGAAAGCAAAAGCCGCACTTTATTTGGCACACCCGGGGGGGAAGATGAGGGGACAGTGAGATTTGATCTTGTGGCATCAGATGAGTTAGAGTCTGCAAGCATGGAAGTCACTCTCATCGTGACAGAAGATGATGGACCAAGACCTGGAAAGCAATTACTTCCTCAGCTCGAAGCGATTGCCGCGACATCCGCTCCATCAACAATCCTGATTCATTCTGGAGACGCCTTTGACATATCTTTCGATCATGATACCTTTACCAACACCCGCCCCTCCACCGTATACTATGGGACATCTCCAGATAATGCCCCACTGCCTTCCTGGGTGGGATTTGACCAGTCAAATCTTCGATTCTCAGGTGTTGCACCTAATAGTGGGCCTCAGACTTTCGCCTTCAGCCTTGTCGCCTCAGATGTGGCTGGCTTCAGCGCAGCCGCCATGAAGTTTGATATGACGGTCAGCCCACATATTCTGTCATTCAACCAGAGTGCGCAGACTTTCTTCGTTAGTAGAGGAGAGCAGTTTACCAGCCCTCGGTTCAAGGAGGCGTTGACATTAGATGGGCGAGAACCGGCAGACGCCGACTTGACTGATATTCAAACTGACTCTCCTTCCTGGTTAGAGTTTGACAACACTACTATCTCATTTACAGGGACTCCACCTATTGATGCGGCGGATGAAAATATCACGATTTCGGTCACGGACAAGTATCAAGATACAGCAAGGCTTATCGTTAGCCTGCAATACTCCCAATTCTTTCACGATATAGCTGAATGCGATGCGGTCATCGGAAGCTACTTCTATTTTGTTTTTGATGATACAGTCCTGATCGATGATTCCGTTCAACTTGAAGTCGACCTGGGAAATCAGCTCCCATGGCTGCAGTACAACTCCGATAACAAGACTCTTCACGGCCTTGTCCCGGCTGATTTCAGCCCGTACAAATATACAGTCAAGCTTACTGCTCATGAGGGGACCGCAGAAGATACCAAGAAGTTTACAATCAACATCTTAGACGAAGGAAAACCTTCTGATCAGGGCACGGACAAGTCCTCAGGCTCCTCCAAGGGGATCCATGGAAAGAAAGTTGGGATAATCGCTATTTCAGTCGTTATTCCTTTTGCCTTTTTAACGAGTCTTTTGCTTCTTTTTTGCTGCTGGCGCCGTAAGCGCAGAGCATCGACACATGAAGAAGAACAGCTGTCAAAGGAGAAAGTACCATACTCAAATGGTTCAGAGCTACCGAACTGTCAGCCTTCTGAAGAGACCACCCAATGTACTCTCCCGAAACTAGCCAGAGACCCCCCTGAACAATACTCAAATCCACCGAAATTGGAATTAGGTCCTTTGTGGGACACGGGTCCCTTGGACGATAGCGAACAGGGACGACCGATCGAAGGCAGGAAAAACACACTTTCTGCTTCGACCATTGATTGGGATATCGCTCCGCTGAAGGTTCCTGAACCGGAAAAGGAGAAACAGATTGACGATATTGCCATTCCACCCAAGCGGCTGTCGTTCCAGAACAGCCCGCCTATACACAGGCGAGCTACTACTAATTCACGAAAGCGAGAACCTCTCAAACCAATCCAACCGAGGAGATCGTTGAAACGAAACTCAGTGCACTCATCCAAATCAAAAAGGTACTCCAAACGTTCTAGTGGAATATCATCTGTTTCATCAGGACTTCCCGTAAGGCTTAGCGGTGCAGGACATGGTGCGGGTGGCTTTGGGCCTCCTGGGCATGGAGTAGTCAGAGTGTCATGGCAAAATACGCATGCATCTTTCCAAAGCGACGAAAGTGGCGTTGGAAATTTAGCACCTTTGTTTCCTCGACCCCCACCTCGAGCAAGAGGCAGTGTAGAGCTTCCAAAGCGGATGAGTTTACGAACAATTGAGCCTGATACACTTACGATCTCGGAGGCTGATTCTTTGGAGGCCTTCGTTCACAGTAGGGCGAAGAACCGAAACTCGTCCAATCCCATGTTCTCCGGCCAGTTTGGCCGCAGAACATCTTCAGGTCTTCGTGCCCTGGAGAGAGCTCGAAGCACAGCTAGCCGCACTGATACTATTAATAGCTCCAGCTACTATGATGACTACAGACGATCCGTACATGAACGCCCGTGGTCTACGGCAATGTCTGCCTCCATCTATACGGATGACAATCGACAGTCTACGTATCTAGAATCGCTGTCTGAAGAATCCTTGAATGTACGGCCACTAGCTTCAATGACAAGAGAGCTCAGTCAATCAAGCCTGGCACAGAACTACTCGGAGGCAATAGCACCGCTTCCTCGGTTGCTCAGCGAACTAAGCCTCGCCAGTGCACGGCACGCTGAACCAGGTGGAGTGAACCACGGCTTAGGGGGGCCGCAACATACCGATGAAAGCCAGATCCATGAACCAGGGTGGTAGGCCCAACTCCACTCCACCTCTGCAAAGCGAAGGTTCTGGCGCTGGTCCGCAGATGCTGCGCTAGGGCCCGTCAACCTCGTCCACCCCGTTTGATGGCAAGGTTTGTCGGACAAGTGTGATTCAGCTAGCGGTTCAGGAAGCAGGAGGGGAACGAGGCTTACAGGGGAAGCTAACTGGAAGTGGGAGAAGTTACAGGTGAAGACTTTTTCATACGAGCAGTACTCTTGTGCTGTATATAGTTGTCGTTTTGCTTGGCGCTGTGTTGCTGGCCCATTGCTTTCTCCACCATGATATCCTTGTTTTTCATGTACAAGTACCTTTTATGTCTCATATATCCCTGATCTCCAAATTCAGGGGGTCAGACAAAAGCAGTTTTAATATCGTAACAGTAACATATAGATAATTTATGCACTTCAATAGTATAATCATTCAAGTACAAATATGTCGTGATCACGTGGCGCGTTCTTATCATTCCTTCAAAGCAGGCTAGCGGCGTCAATCGGGGCCGCCGCAGTTCCCCATTCCGTTCAGTGACGAGGCCGAACTGAGCTGCGCAGAATTGTCCGCGTCGGAGTCTACTATATTCCCTCGTCACTACTTCAGTGCTTTTGCAGAAAGTATTCCTCATGAGTCGTTGAAATCTTCCGATTCGGATTCGCTTGATGGTATACATAACCTGACCTCTTTTACCCTGGCCGGTTCCCGCTTCTTTTCAGTTGCGGCACTGCGATTGTTTCTATATTTCAGCTACTTTCCCTCTGATTCAGCCATAACTATGGCGGCGCAGGCGGCTCTCATCGCCGATACGATCGTTGGTATGAAAAGGGCTTTACGCAAAGAAAATGACTGTAAGTCTTACTGGTTCAATTTCCCTTATGTTCTCCAGTAATACCTCTTTAACTTGGTCTCTTAATTGTAGTCTCAGGCCCCGATGATCCCATCGCTCAGCCAACAAACCGAGGCAACAAACTACGGACAAACGCTAAACATGTGCGGGAGGGCGCATTGGGGTATATCCAGCCAGAGGATCTTTATAAGCAGGTACCGTTCCGCGGTCATTGAAGGCCCTTACAATTTACCCTCGGCTCTTCGTTTTAGGCGACTGATATCCAAGATCTCTGACAGAAAATTGACCATGCTGGGTACACACGCTATATCCTACAACCAAACCCCGTGCGCTACGACTCAGAGGGGGATGAGTTAGACGAGGATGATGAAGACTCTGAGGCAGATGCCGCTGCGGCGGAAGAGAATCCATTTTCTGAGATTGCATTGGAAAGTTAGTCCCTCAATCTCCATTACGGATGACTCATGACTTTTCCGAACGACTAATGCGAATGTGCTTACTAGATTTCCTGTGCCCATTAAAGCACCCATCGGAATTACCTACCCACCCTTCCTTATCCCATGCCTATACGTCAAGTGCTCTCTCGAACATGACCAAGGCTATCGAGTCTAAACTACGCCAAGAACGGGCTCTTTTGTGGCGTGCGCGGAACCTCCACAGACTGTTCCTTGGGGATAGCTCTTGGATGCCTTGTGGAACAGTTGAGACTCCCGAAGACAGATGGATCTTCGAGCCTCGGCTTGTTACCCCAGGCCACAAATCTCCAATCGGTCCAAATGGACAGAACGACGTTCCCAGTCTTTCAACAACCATAGAAATGACAGGTCCAAGCCATGAAGTACATAATTGTGTTCCAGTTGTCAGGACATCGAAAGAAGCCCAGGCAGTGGAAAGTAAAGACATCCAAAGTTCCCATACTGCAGAACAGGACATTGAAATGGCCGGTATTCACAATCATGGGAGGGAAAGTGGGAGCCCTACGAACTACAATGAGCAGACAAGAGAACCCAAGTCCGAAGAGGTTGAGACTCCCGTTGGAAACCTTCCACAGCATCTAGACATTGTTGAAGCCAACGGCAGTGACGCAGTAAATTCACACTTGGAACGCGGTCAGTTATCTGACACGGATGGGCTTCAAGGAGACAGAAAAGGAATTGCTGGAGATCGAACTGACTCGGGTAACGAGAAGGTTGATACGACTCATGAGGGCCCCGGCAATGTCCACGAGGATGAAACTGATAAAGATGAAGAGATGCAGGATGGGTTTTCCCCCGAGCCACCTCGTCGGATGACGACTCGAGCTCAGGCTAATGCAGCAAATCCACAAGAGGATGAATCAGACCACTTTCCACCATCCCCTTCCTCTGACACACTCAGCTCACTTCCTATACCACACCCTCTCTTTCTCGTGCCTGACTCTATCCGCCCAGATCCCAATCTTGGTCTGTCGCCCATGGAAGCCGAAGATACACGACGACTCCTGTGGTCATATGTGCAGAAACAGGAGGAGACTGTCAGGGGATTCGAGCACATGTTGGAATGTCTGCTCCGAGCTTGTCGTATGAAAGATGATGTGCTCGAGTGGTGTAAAGCGGAAGGCCATGTGGGTGAAATGAGTGACGGGGAAGACTGGTATGACCGGGAAAGATGGGGACTGGTGGAGGGTGAAGACCTCAAGAAGGGCGCGGACGAGGATGAGATTGAGATGGTCGAGGAAAGCCGCGCTTCAAATAAAAGAGGCAGGGGCCGGCGGGCATAGATGCGATGGTCATCGATGGTGGTCACATAGATCGATGACCTGGGTGTTTAACATTTTTGGGCCCTGGAAAGAGGTATTATTAGCAGCCGTCAGCAGCTACCTACCACTACAGCTTCTGTATGACTCAAATATCTCTATGAGATACGAAACACTATCTTTATATTTATCGGATACTTATCCTAGGGAGTTTTAGGCGCCGCAAACGATATCCATGATTTATTGTATAAAGAGAGGTGTAAAAGCAAATCGAAATATACCAATTTTTTTTTTTTTTCGTTCCATGACTACTCTCCATATTCGCCCTCGTAACATTCGGATTGTGTCTTTCATGGTTTCGTTGCATCTTCTCCGGCTTCCTCCCATTGTTGAATCCCACTCTAGCATCTTCATCACGTAGTTCCTAGCTAGGGACCTCGGGTTGTGTCTATATATCCCCTCCCGACTGACATGGATTGATGGTTGTTGAAAATCCAAAGACTCAATCCTTTAAGCGTGGGACCCGTCTTTCAGTGGCGGCTTAAACTGGCCGCGGTACCATAGCACTTTTACTGGCTCTTACCGCCTTGCTTGGCCTTTGCACGTTCGCGCTCGCGCTTGGCATAGATCTCAGCAGTGAAAGGGCTACAGAATCGTGGGTCAGTGGGCACGGCATGCATGCTTAGAAGAGATATAGGGGTGTGTTGCGTAAGGGCAAGAATCCAAGGAAAGGCATATCAGACTTACTCCTCCCACTGAAGAGCAAACCAGTACAGAATGAACACCTCGGCGGTCAGGAGGATTCCGGCAACTTTGCCCTTGTAGAGTGCAACACCCAGGAAATTCAGGGTGCTTCCCCAATACATAGGGGAGCCAGTGACATTGAAAGGGAAGCCAGTGACGGGGGCATCCATGAGAATACCGAAATAATCTCCGAGGTAGGTTCCGGTGACGCCTAGGGCATACATGCTGGAAAGAACAAGAACGGATCCCACTGCGAACAAAACGCCGCCCAGAATCGGTTGGTGCACAGGGGCATAATAGGGCTGGCCTTCCAGGGCCAACTGATACACATGGTCACGCACGATTCCCAGGGTAAAGATGGCGATTGCGAGGAAGTAACAACCGTAATATGGATTACCGAATATACGAGTCAGGTAGTGTTTCCGATATTCTACAAGAAATGGCGAGAATTTGGGAACATGAGCTTTCTATACTGATAACATGAATTGGGCCCATAGATTGAGGTTTAGCGGTGCAAAGGGCGGGGGAAAGCCTTGACCAACCGGCACGAGCAACAATGCTAAAAAATGAAAGCTGTGGTCAGTCAACAGTCTCCATAAAGAAGATTGGAGAGAAGAGGAATTTCTCGAGGGAACATGTAGCGAAAACACCTACTTCCAAAAGATTGGGTTGAAAGCGATGGAGAGTGCAGCCCCTATGAGATCAGCCAGGCGAGTTAAGAATCACAGTACAGAAGAGAGTCAAATGCTCAGAGACGTACACTTGAGGGACGATTGAGACAGATCGAGGAAATCCGAAAGAGTAGACATTGTGTAGAAAATTAACCCAGGCTCAGGGTAAAGATGCGATACAGGAGACCGAAAAAAAAGAAGTGGAGAGAGAAGGGAGATTTGAGGTGAGGTGTTGTTGGTGTTGTTGTTGTTGGGAAGTGGAGAGAAAATCATAAATACGTCGACTCAAAAAAAGATAATTTTAAAAATAAAAAAGACGACTAAAGTGGCATGACGTCTTTGCTTTTCTCCGCAAATACGGGAATCGGGATTGATGGATACTAAATGCGGTATTGCGATTGGTAGTACCGGTAGTATTACCTACTTACTAGTACTGGTACTACTAAGTAGTACACAGTATGTAACCTAACCTAGGTACCGTACGGAGTACTACCCTGTAGTACTAGTACTATAGTCTATACGAGTAAGTATGTAGGTATGTACAAACATAAATATGAAGGTACACACTCCGTACCAGAGGTGGTACTGTCATTTGACCCTGGGACCTCGGGATTAACCCAATTGAACCTCCTCACCGCCCGTCAACCACCTTCAGTATGGATTATCGCGGATGATCCAGTATTAGTCCACGTTATCAAGCTCTCCCCTCAAAAAACCTTTCATATGTCTTTGAAAGCTACCTGCCTCTTTGAATCGTCATGAGACAATTCTCATCCATCGTACGAATGCTCCGGGGAAAATGGCCCTGAAGTGTCGTGATATTGTCATACTGGGCACTGGCGTTTTCATTGCTTGGGGGTTGGCTGTACGCTGCCTGCCAGTTTTGCGGTACCTTGGGTATGCCGTCGGATTAGGCATTCTGCTTGCTTCAGTCGCCTTCTTTGGTCTTGTACTCTTCACAACCCGGAGCCCTAACGATGCAGACAACTCCCGATCTCAATGTTTGCCTGTCGCGTTTCTCACTCCCCCCAACTGGCAGGTTGAGACTCAAGGTCTAAAGAAGCGCTCCATCTACAATCCCGTGTCCCTCTACCCGCAATCCTTTATGGTGTCCGAAGGTATCGACGAGCTTCTGGCGCTGGTTACCCGGGATTTCATAGCGTCATGGTACCTTGGTATCAGTCCGAACCCAGCATTCGTGACTGAAGTAGACCGAGTGTTTCGGGCAGCCATTGGAAACCTACGTGATCGGTTACTTGCGGAAGATCTTATATCGCTTATCGTCTCCCGTATATTTCCTATTCTGACCACACATCTTAAAGAGTTCGACGTCGCAGAGCGATCGGTGCGGGGGCGGAATTTGACTCGAAACGTTACCGAATCCGATGAGCTCGACATCGCAATTGCAAGCAAGTATCGCGATGGTCATCTACATCCTGCTGCAGTGCTGTGTCTTTCAGACCAAAAGCTAGTAGAGCAGGAATACCTCAGGAAAGTCACAGTTGGGCTACTGCCTCGATTGTTCCCTGAAACCGTTTTAAGCAGTCGTATCGTTTCAGTTCTAGTGAGAGAACTACTCTCATGCGCTGTGCTCTTCCCTATACTATCCGTTCTATCCGATCCCGACACCTGGAATCAATTGGTGGAGGCCTATGGACGAACAGCTCTTCAGGATCGCAAAACGGTGCGCAAGCTTCGAGCGGCATTGGATGAGCATGCATCGCCGGTGCCTAGGTCAAAACATGGAAATCCATTCCCACGACTCTCGCCAACTGATTCAGAGAGGGCGTTTGAGCGTTTCGTTAGGGCCATCCGGCATTGTAACAATCTTTCCGATGCTAGACGATTCAGAGCTCTTGTTGCAAGCCAGTTGAAGCGGGAAAGTATGGTAGAAGGGCAAGATCCCGTCTATCTTCGGCGATTAGAGACGGGAAAAAGAGTTCTTGACCAGAAGGTAGCGAAGCTTTCAGCTCCAGCTAGTAGTCGTGCATCGCACGCCACCGCGGCTACGACGCACTTTCGCCCCCTGAAATCCTCACCAGCTCAAGAGGCGTCCTTGGTGGATGTAATGCATGATGCATCAGGTCTATCTTACTTTATGGAGTTCATGGACCGTCAACAACTTATGTTTCTCGTGCAATTCTGGATTGTGGTTGATGGCTTACGCAACCCACTCGAAGATGACTTTGGTGACGAGACATCCCCAAGTTCCACGACATGGACGGAAACAGATAAAAACGATATGGCTTTAATCAGTGAAACGTATCTGTCGAAACCCCAACTTAAAGTAACGGCCGAGTCGCGTCGAGCTGTGAAAACTTTCTTGAGCGCCGGGAAGCGAGCTACTCCAGAGCAGTATCGCAAAGCTCGGACAGTGATATTGACTACTCAATCTGCGGTATTAGAAGAACTCCAGAATGTCTATTACCCCAAATTCCGACAATCCGATTTATTCTATAAGTATCTCGCTTCAGATGAAACATCTCATTTTGAACCTCATACGGCAGCTGTACCGCATGGGGATGTCACCCCTGCCGCGGAGGTATTTGAGAGACGGCCACTTCCTCCATTGATGGGCCGTACGCCATCTCAACCGGGGTTTAAATCGAAAGACCTGCGCAGGGCTGCCGTTTCCTCAAGCGATGTACGGACTATGGGGAAACTATTTGACGATGACGACACTCCAAGACGCTCCTTAGACTCCGAGCGGTCTGCCCCGTTATTCGATGATGACTATGACACGGACCCTCTTGCGATGTCAACGCAGAGCCTTGGCCGCGACTCGCAAAACGGTGAGAACGATGCGAATCAGAATCAAGTAATTGAAACTATGGAGGCTGCATTGAACGATATCATTACGAACGAGCCGAAAGGTAATAGATTAGAAGATCTCAGATACAATGATGCCTCGTCATCTAGGCTATCCAGCAATGATCGATATCCACAATCACCTCGTAGCTCTGTGGAATCCACACGAGTAGACGACAAAACCAAGCCCAACATCTCTTCTCTAGGGTTGGTGGATGAATCTTCGCGACTCGGCGTTTTTGCTGATGATCTCTTCCCTGACCACCATAAATTTATTGAGGACGAATATGAGGAACCCGCTGAAATAGAGGACAAAGACCCAGCTGATGAAGTCCATGAAGCCCCCCCAGGGGATCTTGGCTTGACGGAAGCGATCGAAGCACTCACGGCAGAGATTGAGAAACTTGGATCCCAGGAATCGGTAGTGGATGCCTTGACGCGGAAAGCTGAGCTCACAAACAATACTGCAGAACTAAGAATTTTACGAAAGTCAAAAGCTAGCATTCAACGGGAAGTCCGCCGCAAGGACATGCAGCGGCAACAGTACATGATCCAAGAAAGTGATAACAGCTTGTATGGTCGTTCAACTGTTCGAATCACGTCTATTGTTGTAGGAAAAGAAGAGGACGGTCGCGAATTTGCAATGTGTACGTAGCTTTCCCCATATGGTGTTGGTTGACTAACGATTGCTCCAGACGTGGTTGAAGTGCAAAGGAATGCTGGAGAGCAAATGCCAGCGGCGTCCTGGGTTGTTGCTCGCAGATATAGTGAGTTCCACGAACTTCACCATAAACTACGCATGAGGTATCCGTCGGTGCGGCACTTAGAATTCCCACGACGACGTATGGTGATGAAGCTTCAACGGGAGTTTTTGCAAAAGCGGCGCCTGGCGCTGGAGGCGTATTTGCAGAAGTTGCTGCTCCTGCCAGAGGTTTGCCGAAGCCGTGACCTACGGGCCTTCCTCTCCCAGCGAGCCATCATCCCACGCGACGAGGCCCCTCGTGATGGAGAGACCAAGGATTTGGTAACCCGGATCTATAATTCGGTTGCTGATGGTATGGATGATTTCCTGGGCAACTTCGGTGTACTCGATCAGCTCTCGACAGCCGGGCAGAATCTCATCTCTGCAGCGACTAGCCAGCAAGCCAGCACTATAACTGACTCAGGGCTAGCGACCGAGGACGCCGTGACTGCAGCCGAAGCCGAGGCAGAGCTGAATGCATTTGAGGACCGAGAATTGGAGCCATTCATCAAACCGATTTGTGATTTGTTCCTAGAGGCCTTCGAGTTAAACAGAGGCAACAACTGGCTCCGGGGACGTGCAGTTGTTGTCGTTCTTCATCAATTACTTGGAGGAACCATCGAACGGAAGGTCCGCGAAGGTGCCCGATCCCTAGCACAGGACGAGTCATTACTTCGATACATTAGCGTAGTCAAGGAGTCCCTGTGGCCAGGTGGCCTCCTGCGTGAAAATAGAATCCGAACGACATCAGAGCGGCTGAAGAGTCGCACCGAAGCTAGCCTGGTATTAGCCACCTTGATCCCGGATATGGCGGGCAATGTAGTTGGACGGACCAATGCTCAAGGAGCCGCGCGGAGAATCTTTGCGACTTTGAACAACCGGCGCCTCAATACTCACTTGATGTACACTATTTTGGATGAGATCGTATTGGTATTGTTTGGGGGTGGTGAAACAGGACGGATGCGATAACTCATGTTTACCTAATTCATGGACGACTGAGGCTCTAGCTATCGTAGTTTCTTCCTCTTTAACGTTTGGTGCGGACCTTAGCGGGTGTCTAGTGAGGCATCACTCTTATAGTCTCTAAGGATAGAAGTCTTTGGACGGCGGTGTACAGTGATAGTGTACCATAATCATAATCATAATCATAAACATAAGAAGAAGAAGAAGAAGAAGAAGAAGAAGAAGAAGAAAAAGAAAGATAATAATCGTAATTATAAAGACTTGCATAATCGCGTTACTGCTAGACTATAGTGCTCTGGGCAGGGGGTTGCCTTTTAACCTCCATCCCAATAAGTAGACTACTAGTAGTCGGGCTGTCAAACTAGGTGGAGTAATATTGAGGTTGAAAAATTAAATCAAGCTACGTGAGGCATCTACATACCGAACAAGCTCTGTAAGTGCTAAGAGGCAAGATGAGAGAAATGATTAAGTCTGGAAAGTACGTCCGGGAAGGAAACAGGAGAGAAACCGTTGGCACTTAGCACACCAGTAGGCATGCCCGTTCTATGCCTCTTCCTTCTTCTTCTTGGACTTCTTACTGGAGGTCTGTGGGACCGTCGTGTTCTTTGTCTGGTGGACGATTAGGCGTGTCCAGCACTCTTCCTTGTCCCACTCAAAACCAGCAAGGTAGGGGTTATCCAATTCATCATCGGCCTGCGCATGAAGAGACGTTCGTCAGTCTCACTCTTGTGACCTACAGTGAATGATAGGGAGTGTGTCTCATCGCAGCCGCAAGGGGAGAGTTATGGCAAGGATATTCGACATACCTTCTTCTTGAACTGCTTGTGGATAGCGTCAAGCGCGTCCTTGATTGTGACTCCCTTGAGATTACGAGCAGTCACCTCCAACCCCAGCGGGAAATGCAAGTCAATCTTCTTCACCGGGGGGTTTACGAGATGGAGTTTGAGGATATCCTTGTCCTCGATTGAAGACGGTGAAGTGTTGAGCTTCCTAGGGAAGACCGAGTTAGCGCAGGACCTATGGTACGCGGACCTAGTTCTTACCACCCGGTCTTTTGCGTTTCAATGGGGAGAGTCAACTCTATCTTCTTCTCCTCTAGAAGACTTCTAGTTAGCGCAGTCCATGGATAGGTGACAGGTGCGCTGAGTTCCAGAAGGGGGTAATTTACCCAAGTCCTTGATGTTCCAGACGCCCTCCGACTGAGATGAGTGGCGCCTGTGAGTCTTTTTTGCCGTCTTGTCGGCCTCTTTCTCCCCCTTAGGAGTTATTGACAAGCCAGCAATGGCAGAATCGACTTTTGTGAGTTCGGCCGACATAGTTGCGATAGGGACGAGTATGGGGAATGATCAAGAGGGTGATCACTGCTGACCAAAGTAAGCGTTGGACGTCATGATAGTGTCAATGTTTAGGAAAGGGTGTATGAAGCTTTTGCATTGATGGTGTAAAGCCAGACGACTGAACCTGGAGAACTTACCAATCTTTGGTAGGTATTGCAGAGTAGGTATGGTTGAGATCCAGGTAGGATGAGAGAAGGGATTAAGAAGATGAGAGGATGAAGGGGAAGAAGGAGAGGAAAGGAGAAGAGAGAAGAAGAAGAAGAAGAAGAAGAAGAAGAAGAGGGGGAGGAAATGCCAGCAGGAGGGAGGGAGGGAGGGCAGGTGACCTGACTGGCCCATCCAAAGTACATGCTGAACGGGTACTATCCATTCATTGTACGATACTATACCAGACGACTAGGGTTCCTCCCATGATACCTACATTAGTACGTCGTACGAGGCGGGGTCATGGAACCCTAACTCTCCATTGAAGTTCGGGATTGGACCTTAAAAAAGGTCGTACCTACTAGTATCCTAGGTACTATCATGGTTTAAGATGAACTGGCTTAATCTTCTGAAAAGAGTTTTCAAGGAGAAAGTAAAGTAGTACTATGTAGATACATACATACATACCTTATAGTACCTACCTACAAATAGTAATGGGTACCGTAAAGAGTAATGCTGATTACGATAGGTATTGCAATCAAGTTAATATGTTATTATAACCTTGTTGTCGTCCGTAGTCAATTAGAGTCGCATAGGATACTACTAGATTGTGGTGATGAGGAAGAGTATTGAGAATTGGAACATCAAGCATTGTTTACCGTTACAATCTTCACCACGAAAGCCTCTTTCAATTCACTGCAAGCAGATAATTGAATCAAAGGTTCGCGAGCTATACTGAAATTCAGCAATGGAATGTATCCGGGAGAACCGGATCACACGACAAGAGCTGACGTCGAGAGCTCCAGAGGTGGTCCACTAAGGCTGCACCCCGCATTCCCGCGCGCTCCACTTGCCCCATCACCTTATACGGAGGAAGTTGATCTTGATTGTTGGAGTGGTGTTGTTGTTGTTGTTGTTTACCCTCCTAGTAAACTAGATCATGATGATAGTAGTGGCGTATACTGCGCATTCTTTATTTATTCTTCTCGAATAGTCATTGACGACATCCATTCTGGTATGCTTCATGGTAACTGGTCGAGATGAAAGTATACCGGTGGTACCAGAATCTCAGGCAACCTTATTTGGAAAACTAGTCCTCGACCCCGTCCAAATTTGGATTTACCCATTGATGGAATGCGTAACAAGAAAGCTTTGCCAGTGGCTTCAAACAGAATCTCACGTGATACCCCAGGGTGGAGCCATGTCAATTGTCTCTCTCTCAGTGTCTCTCTTCTACTAATCAAAGAAGAGATCATTAAATTATAAGATAGTAAGTAGTACTAGCAATGCATATACATTAGATATTCAAGTAGACATCAATATATCTTTTTCATGAGTTGCACCTGAGATCAAGTTATCAGAACTGGTTTTTAACACAGGATGATCGACCTTCATAATAAGAATAATAACAACAACATCACCATTAAAAAAAATGAGACAGTGTGGCCAGATCGGGGTGGGGTGATATATCTCATAGAAAGTGGTGATGTTACAATGATCATATGGTTAGAGAGCGGGGTCACACTCTTGCTAGGTAGGTTCTTTACTAGACGGATCCATCTGCAAAGACCAGTCTTAGTTAGCACTAGCTCCTTCTTGTAAAAGGCCTGTGCCGCTTCTGTTGATCATGTGTACTAATTATTTGCGTGGCAAACAGACAATCGTTCTAGATTGTTACCTGAAGTTTCGGCAACATTGGAACTTGCTATCAGGGACAACCTTTATTCAAGGACATAATATCTTATCCAATTATGAATCATTCAATATAGGAATCTAACTACTTCTATCGCCCAGTTCACACAAGCGTGCATGTTCTCTCTTTGTCAATTAAATACCACGATACCGAAAACATCTTCGGGGGAGGGCGCAGACCTTACAAAGTACAGATTTATTGGATGTACAGAACAGCAAAGGAGAAAGAGAGAGTGGGGGAAATCAGTAGTAGAGCTACTTATTTCGTAATTGACTGTCTTGAATTGTAAGTTTCGAGACAGTCAAGATGACCGTCTGGCTATAAAGGGCTTTTAATCTGGGGTCCAGTTGGCGTAGGGATATCAAGGAAGGATTACTGCCCCTGGTATCCTTCTATCTAGTATCAAGGCAAGTTTTATTTTATATGGGCAATGATACTAAGGCTTCAAAGAATAGCCGATTGCAAACATTTCGAGCATCTAAAGGCCATAGTATGAGACAAAGACGAAGGCATGCTGATACAGATCTCTCACGTACTGGTGCTAATCACTATTGAGGTAACGGGTCGGTGCCCGTGACCCTGTCCTGTAAGGGGCAAGATGCTCCGGAAGCTGACTAAATGGGGGATCCCGTTTGCCATGTTTGAAGGGCGGTGTACAGGGCCCGTGAAGATACTGCCGTATCCTCATTAAGGCATTAATGTGTCGCGGCTGCAGAACGCGCGCCTTCCCAAATCTACGCTGAGCTCTTTCTCTTCTGCCTTATTTCATTGCCAATTCTCTAGTCAACCTTAGTATCTTTGCAGAAATATCTGCAGCGCGTGGTTTACTGGTTTTTCTACAGCTCGATATAAGCCTAGTAATAATTTTCCGACCCGTTCTCACCAAACCCTGTGAAAAGCAAAAGTTCTCATTCGAATGTCGCTCTTCGGTTCTGTCGGCACTACGTCGACAACAGCGGGCCAAACAAACACCACCGGCGACATATCTAAAGATGTCGCTCTCAATTCGCCTCCTGAAGATAGCATTTCTGATCTTCAGTTTTCCCCCGCCAGTGAACATCTTGCGGTAGCTTCTTGGGACAAGAAAGTCCGCATTTATGAGATCAATGATCAGGGACAGAGTGAAGGAAAAGCTCTCTTTGAGCATGAAGCTCCAGTTTTAAGCTGCTGCTGGGCACCGGTAAGCTTAGAAAACCATCGTGCCGCTTCATTTCTCAAGCTAACTGACCTTTTTCGCTCTCTAGGATGGAACTAAAGTAGTAGGCGCTGGTGCCGATAAGGCTGCACGCATGCTCGATCTCGCTGCAAATGCTACGACCCCCGTCCAGGTCGCAGCTCACGATGCTCCGATCAAATGCTGCCAGATGATTCCGAATCCTGCTGGAGGTACACCCCTCCTAGTGACCGGCTCGTGGGACAAGACAGTCAAATACTGGGATCTACGGCAATCGACCCCGATCGCCACGGTAGAATGTCAGGAGCGTGTCTACACCATGGATGTCAAGAACAAGCTGCTAGTGGTTGGAACTGCAGACCGATACATTAACATCATCAATCTCGACAATCCCACCAAATTCTACAAAACTATGCAATCCCCTCTCAAGTGGCAGACGCGAGTAGTCAGCTGCTTCACAGATGCTACGGGGTTTGCTGTTGGCAGTATCGAGGGCCGCTGTGCTATTCAGTACGTGGAGGACAAGGACTCTAGCTCGAACTTCAGCTTCAAATGTCATCGAGAGACACCCCCAAACCAACGCGACATCAATAACATCTATTCCGTCAATGCTATCTCTTTCCACCCGGTTCATGGCACTTTCAGCACCGCTGGCAGCGATGGAACCTTTCACTTCTGGGACAAAGACGCCAAACATCGCCTAAAGGGATATCCCTCAGTAGGGGGGACCATCTCCAGCACCGCATTCAACCGCAATGGCAATATATTTGCCTACTCTGTGAGCTACGACTGGAGCAAAGGCTACTCGGCCAACACCCAACAGCTTCCTAATAAAGTAATGCTTCATCCAGTTGCTCAAGAAGAGGTGAAGCCCAGGCCTGGTACCAGGAAGAGGTAATATAATCTTATCCGGGGTATGAAGTTGGCGCAGTTGGGGGTTTGGTGTGGTCGGCGTCAGCCTTAGGTTGATATCTAGCGAACTTTCGAGTCCCTTGTCCACGATATGAATGGACAGTGGTCGACAGCTCCCTCCCTGCGTTAATCTCGTGAGGGTTTGGCTGTTTTATCTTTCATGTTATTATCCCCGATTTATGTACCTTTTTACTTTTTCCTTTGGGAATGCATATGAGCGAATTAATCTATGATATCTTTGCATGTTTACAAATGCTCGTGGATGAATGCATTCCAGTTCCATGAGCAGGAAACAGTAGACCAATGTCGTAGTTCTCATCGCTTTGGAAAGCTGAAACGTAGAGGGTGCTGCCTGTAGACCAAAAGAAGAAAAGAAAAGAAAGGAAGGAAAGGGAAAAGGCCCTGGAACTTGTGTAGGTATTTTGGATAGAAGTGGAATAAATTCCCTATTAATTCAGCGTGTCCAGGAAGTTGTCCCTGCGTCTTTTTGCTTGGATGTTTCGTACGCTCCATCAGATCGGATGGTGGTCACCATGAGTGGATGAGAGATGTCAAAAGTGGGGTGGATTACTTCTGATCGGAGAAGGTGGGAAGAAAGTAGGAATTGTGGCAGAAAAAGAAACAACAATTCTATATGCTTCAGGTCACAAAACACTTCCACAATTCAGTATAAGTCCGGAACTCTTTTCTTGACTACTGATCGGTTCCGAAATCCATTCCTTCTCGCTTTTTCCCTTCTTTGCTATCGTTAAACACCCATTCCCCCCCTCACTTCCAGGAGGTTATCCATATGGAAAACAACTTACTCGAAGGTCTCCTCGACCTGGAGGAAGAATTTTACAGGGAAGGCTATGACTTAGGAGCTGCCGATGGCGCGCAGGCTGGCTACACCGAAGGTAGTGTATTCGCTGTCGAGAAGGGCTTTGAGAAATTCCTCGAAATAGGAAGGCTCTACGGTAAAGCTCTGGTTTGGTCACACAGACAAGCCGAGCTAGACTCTTCCAACATGAGGGATCCTCCCCAGATGTCTCAATTACCTAGTGAGAAGGATGAAGATTATTTGGAGCCATCTGTCTGCAGAGAGATGTCGAGCGTTCCGCCCAGCTCCAGGCTAGCGAAGAATGTCGACACGCTTCTTGAATTGGTTGACCCGGCATCTTTACCCATGCAAAACACGGAGGAAGCCGTTATTGACGTGGATGAGCGTCTGAAGGGTGCGCTCATCAAGGCCAAGCTTATCCAGCGCGCGCTGGGCGAGCGAGAAGATGCATGCGATATACACCCTAATGCAAGAGACATTCCCCAACAGAAAAGCTCTGGGGATGGAACTGGCAGCATTGAAGACATCAGCTCCCTGAAACTCCGCCAATGAAGGACGTTGTTTCCAAAACCATCCTCCTCATTATCCCTAACTAGGCCGCTCATACCCAGCCACCGGTACCCTTCGGAGTATCTCCGATAGAGCAGCCAACGATGATGACATCTCTTACTCGTCTCCATTTCTCTTCATCACGGCTCCGGGTAATAAGGGTGAATTGGATTGTCAAGCTTGGAGGTCGATCATTGCTCCACAAATCTTTGGTCCCCCCCCCCCCCCCCCCCCCCCCCCCCGGCGCCCCGATTTCTCAATTGGCCTTTTGGGATGGCAATCCAAGGCCACTTCCCGATCTCGCGTCATGTCTGTCGGAATTACGGTCCTATCGGTGTGACCCCTCGGTTGTTCCTCCCTTTAGTTGCGCTGGTTTCACCGGGAACTGGAGTCTTTAAATGAAAATGTGCGTTTTATCTGCATGTGTATGTGAATTTGTTCATGCTTTCTTTGTAAGAAGAGTGTATATAGAAAATAAGACGTCACGGTCGGCTCGGACTGTCACTTGAGCCAACTCCTCCTTTTGTTCTTTATAATCCACATCTCCTCATATATTTGATCCTTAGTCCTCGTGTATCTCTCCGGCCATGGCGTGGCTGCAGATTCTGGGTCTTGTATTATCTGGGCTCACTCACGCTCAGACTGGAGTGACGTCCCCCATTGCAGAGGCATGCGGCCCTTCAATGGTATGCATCAATCGCTATGCCAATGTGTTGCCGTAAGTCTATTGCAAGGTTTAATCGAGCAGGACCGGTTCTGAAGGTTGACCAGATATCATTTCTTTCGAAACGTCTCTACTATGGATGACATATCTACTTTTGGTGATACCACAGTCGCCAGTGGTACTTTGCTAGAGGGTGTCAACTCGGCCAATTTTCTGGTATATGATAGGGAAAGGGGTCTAGAGATCCTGGGTGCCAACCCAAGTTATAAGTTCATGTTTGCCGTCTCCGAAGCTGTCCACGAGGCTCCTGTGTATATCGCATCGCAGAATAAACTCTACCTATCTCAGTTGGCTCCCCCCCCTGGCTATCTCCCCCAGCTCGTCGTGGATCTGAATGAAGACCCGCCCACACTGTCCGAGTACCTCTCTGACCCTCCTGTCTATGCGCCTAACGGAGGTACCTTTCATGATGGCAAAATCATCTGGGGAGCATCCGGCGGTAACCGATCAATTGGAGGGAGTGAGCAGCGCATCTCTTTGAGGACACTGGACCCGGAGACCAATAAGTCGGTCACCCTGATAAATAATTAC
This sequence comes from Aspergillus flavus, assembly GCF_009017415.1. NCBI lineage: Eukaryota > Fungi > Ascomycota > Eurotiomycetes > Eurotiales > Aspergillaceae > Aspergillus > Aspergillus flavus. The sequence goes on from NC_092406.1 coordinate 4,432,001, forward strand.
TTCGGTTATTATTTCAATACCATCGACGACCTGGCAGTGCATCCCAAGACAGGGGACATTTGGTTCACAGATCCTCGTTAGCTGCCCATTGTGTGTTTACTCGACATTAAACTGTCAGCTGACCCGTTGAACAGAGTACTCGTGGTTCAATGCTCTCACCGACACACCCCCCCAGCTTCCAAGTGCTAGTTACAGGTACAATGCCTCATCGGGCGCGGTTTTCGTGATTGATGACTCTATTGGCCAGCCGAATGGCATTGCGTTTAGCCCGGGAGGCTCAGTCGTCTATATCACCGACACTGCCGCTGTGAGCGCGCCAGTCGATCCCCAATATGGCCATCCTGGCAGTATATTCAATGCCACCCAACGCAGGTAAGGAACATGGTCAGTCATGTCAGAAGGTCAAGACACTGACGGAGACATTCCCGGTCAATGTAGGACCGTTTATGCCTTTGACGTAAGCGAGGATGGTACCAGCGCTTACAACAAGCGACCTATCTATATGGCCTCTGGATTCGTCCCGGACGGCTTGAAGGTAGCAGCCAACGGATACATTGTGGCAGGCGTCGGACGAGGTGTTGATGTACTTGATCCCTCTGGTCAACTTCTTTTGACTATCCAGACAAACTATACCGTTCAGAATTTTGCCTGGACTGGCCCCGAACTCAAGACACTCTGGCTTATGGGTAATGGAGGGATCAGTAAAGTTGAGTGGCAACTTAAAGGACAGGAGCTAAGGTGAATCTGAAGACCGGGAAACGCGAGACGCCAACAGTTAACATTGTATGTTGGTGTTTTGGTTAAGACAACCTAACCATAGATATTGGCTTTTGGTCGGGCAGGAACATGCTGATTGTATTAGAGTTTACGGTCGTTCGCGGTATTCTACAAACACAGACATACAGAGACACACACATGGATATTTTTTGGACTGCCTGGTCGGTATTGCATTATTCCTTAATCCAAGTGATAGAGTTTCAGACATCACCCGTGATAGGGTCTGTCATCCGCATCGTAGTATAGTAATGGATCGAAGCGTGCTAGAAGCCATCACCCATACTACTGTTAGCACTCAGAGGGAGAGAAACAAAAGGGAAACTATTGCTCCAAGCCACGGACCGCCATGGAAAATGCTCCTTCCTTGGTCTTATGGCCACCGATGAAACCGCTGGCATGGACAAAAACTGCACCCTCAGGAATCTTGGGCTTGCCGGTTTTCTCGGCTTCTGCGGCCATAACACCGTCGAGATCTGCATCGCGAACACCACGCCAGGTCTCTGGCAGAGGTTTCCTGGACACAAAGCTAGTTTCATTCACTGACACGCACTGCACGCGCCATTTAGATCCTTCAGTAGCACTCTCAGGGTAGAGAACGTAATAGACCTCTTCTTCGGACTTGGGCTTATCGGATTCCGACGCTTCCTTTTCGAAGTTATACAAGTGCTCTTTCCATGGCACACCGCCCTGAGGGAGAACGATGATACGGCCGGAAGGATGAACATCACGGCGGGAACGGTAGGAGTTTCCCACAGTAGTGCGTGCAGGTAACCAGGAAGTACTGGCGTGGTGCAGTTTGCGAGTGAAAACGTTTCCAATAAAGGTACTTGCTCGACCAAAGAGACTGTCTTCATCCTGAGGCTCCCCGGGCGGGCAGGTCGGATCGGGGTTGTTCATGTCACCCACCACCGATGTGATGGTGATGGCACCATCCTTGAAGCGCTTCTCGAGATTAGCAGCAGATATTTCAGCGGGATCATAGGCTGAAATGCCATTGTCGTTGGCATCGATGGCTTCGATGAAATCTGTGTACAGTTTTTCGTACAGTAAGTTCACGTCGTGGTGATCCACCGGCAATGACGTGTGTTCAGCAATGATCGCTCGACCGAAATGCATGTATACTAAGCCCGCCGAGGACAATTTGGTAGTGTGGTTAGGGAAGGTCGTGGAAAAGCTACGCTGATGGTGATCATAACGGTTGTTCGCGGGGTCATATTCTCCACCAACGTCGACGACAGTGTGGCAGGTTGCTAGCTGCACCGGATCTCTGGTACGGATGAGGGGAGAGGCAGAATAGGTGGGGAGTTGTCGGAGAAGATAGACCGCGAGGGCCTCGTCGGCATGAAAATGGCCGCTGAGAGATGTGTATCAGTAATGAGGGGCCTGTCATTGGAGATGTGAAGTTCAAGTGAGTGAGTACCTATGAGTCCCAATCAAGGGAGAAGAGGTCTTGATTTTCTTTGCGATAGTCTCGTCGGCCATTCTGAATAATTGTCGGAATCGCAGCATCCAACAATGTTTTGTAAGTGCACAGGTTCAAATTGGAAAGAGACGCTGATATGGACCCCAATCTGATTACAGGGACGGTACTATGTATGGTACTGAACCTATTCTAGACTAGACCATATACGGAAGATTCCCTGATACAAATATGGTTAATTAGGGCTCCCATCGGAGGGCTTTCGAAAAGCATGTGAGAGCCAGTGCCAAAGCAACGCTATTCCGAAACTAGTAATGGTATTCAGTCCCCTGCACTGCAGTGGAACCCTGAGACTGGCCTGGGTGGTCCAGACTAGATCTAACTACTAGTACGGAGTAGTACATAGGCTTATGCCCTGACAAGTTTTGCTTGATTAGGTTGGGCGGGATATAGATATATATACTGTATAGAAACGGAAGAAAGAGTTTAAAAGGAGAAGAAATAGAAAGGAAGGAAAAGAAGAATGTTCGCAAGCCCTTCTGACTGTAATATTATTAGCAGAGAGTTCCTTGTTATCGGTGTCTTCACCGCCGTTGGAGAAAGAAGAGGTACGGAGTACAGCGGTAGGTACCTCTATGTATATGTACTCCGTAAAGTTCGTACTATGGTAGGACAGAGTAGGTACCCAACTATTTCTGATTCCTATTCATTCTGTTTTGCTCGCCTCCCTTGCTAATCATACCCCGGTGTGTATGTGCCACTAAACGCTTTACCGGCGATTGAATGTTAATACTACTCTGGAGTATAATCATCCAAAAAGCTGGCTTTAGTCTGGGTCGTACCTTTTTTTTTTTTCCCATTACAACTGCCACGTGAAAATCATCATATTCTGACCCGCCTGGAAAGTAAGAAAGCGAGATAAGATCAGGAACGTCCACCAGAATAAAAGGGGAAACTTATTTCGCGCGGGAATAGGAAGAAGAAGAATAATAATAATTACAGATTTCTAATACAACAACCCCCGAAAAATTGTAGAGAAAAGATAAGAGGAACATCACTCTCATTCTCTTTTAAGATTGATTCATGCGTATCTTTTAAGGGGCTTTATTTTCTTCTCTTCGTTTTCTTTTCTTTATTTTCATTTTTATCTTTATTTTATTTTTATTTCATTTTTATTTTTATTTTATCTTTATTTTTTTATTTTTATTTTTTTTTGTCACCGGGTTGATTCGTTTTTCCAACGTTCGCATCATTACTGGGAGAGTTTCTCCGCTCAAACTTACATCGCGTCAGTTTTGCTCCATTATCATCCAACTCTCAACGGCTCCTTTTGTTACTTCCCCCTCCCCTCCTCCTGTGTATAACTTTACACTCGTGTCTGATCCCCACCGTCCGATGTGGCTCTTCCGGGTTCTCTCGTCCGCCTTTTTCCTGTCCGTGACCGTTTCTTCCATCCCTCTGGCCTTCGATGTAGGTGGAAAGACATGCGGTCTGGCCTTTTCTCTATCTCTAGCCACCTTCTATTTCCTGTTTTCCCTCCTTAAACTCACCACCCCCGAACGCTCATGGCTACGTGCCTCTCTGATCACCATTATTCGATCAACTCAATGGATCATAATTCCGGTCTTGTTGATTTGGTCGCTGAACCGCTTTTCGATCGATGCAGATAACACAACAGGATGGGCGGAACGAACCTTTACCGGCAAGCGAGCGCAGAACACGTCTGTTCAAGCATGGCTCTTTGGGCCAGGTGGGTTGGTGGAGTCGGTAACTATAGGAAACTGGGATAACCTCTTGCGATGGTCGACGCCGGTCTTCCAGCTTGTAGAAGGGTTCTGCAGTTTGTTAGTGATACAAGCTGCAGGGCAGATCACTCGCTGGCTTGTCAACCGAGGTGGTCGCAGTGATAGCTGGATGGTACGTATCCGTCATTACCTCTACTTCTGCGTCTTCGTCGTTCTACCTTGTTTCGTTGTTGCATGAGACTATGACTAAAGATATGGCAGATCGGCCTTCTGGTGTTCTCCGGGTCCGCCATCTCGAGCGCAGTATACTTTCTTTGGCGTGTTTTGCAGTTCCCTGGGATTTCCAATGTAGATGCTGCCTTAATTGGGGTGTCGATCACATGTGCGGTGATCTTGTGCGCGTGGGGGATTGGCAGTGGCCGTGGGAATCCAGTGGAAAGCTCTCTCCTGTTCGCGTATATCGTACTGTGCATCTATCAGATATTCACAGATTACCAACCTTCTTATCCTGTTGAACAGGCTCCCTCGCCCGCGCAAGCTGGGGACTTTCCCCCACTGCCGCCGATCTTCATGGCCTCCTACACCACTTTGCTGCACGCTCTGTCTCTTTTGCCCTCCATTATACATGCAGCCTTCAATGTGATCTCTGCGGTCTTTGGGGCCGTAACCCCCTCTGTCCTGATCTCACTCGCATACCGTATCTGTGTGCTATATGCATCCACTCGGATCATCCCTGCCGTCCGTGAATCAGGTGCACGCGCTCTCTCGCAAGAAGCATCGTTGGATGACTCCGATGCCGCTGGCCAGTTCCTGGGTCTCCTCAGCTACTTTTCTCCATCAATCTTGATTGCGGTTTATACCAGTCTCTTGATGCAACACTTCGCCTCTACTTCTCAGGCGATGGGCGGTAATGGAGAGTGGTGGAGCAGCCAAAGGGGCGGCGGCGGCAATCTTTGGCGATGGGTCAACTTAGCCTGCACTATGGCTTTGTACGCTGTGGAACTATGGCTTGGCGAAAACGATGATTTGGATTCGGGATTAGCTAGCCATTGGAAGACCGACTGAGAACAGCGATGGACCATTTGGTGGCATTATGTCCATTTCACACGCGAGACAGTGCAATATGGCTTCGACGCGTCGGTGCAGGGGACTTATCTCGTCAATGTGAAGTCATGCTAATATTGAGAGTCTCTTTTGGGCACCGACTGTCGGCTGGATGCCTACTGAAGGAAATGGCAGGGTCATGGTGTAGCGTAACTCTTCGGTACTTCAAGACCAAATCAGAGACGGACCAGCACTTTTACGTTCGCGTCCGGACGGCACGCCATTGCCACAGCACGAAACTCTTGCTTCATTAGGGGCACCTGAATGCATGGCTTATCACCAATATTCTCCCGCATTTGAGCCTGTTGGAGTGCCTGACGACAATACCTTTTGAGTCCTGACGGCCGTGGTGCCCTGCAGGTGTCAATAATACCCTTCACAAATCAACCGCAAGACGAGGATGTGTATATACCCGCGGAACCATAGTTTGCAAGCATATATGCTTCGATAAGTCTGGAACTATTTACCCTAGAAGATGCCCGCCACACCGGAGTCGAATCTGCCTCGTTTTGTCCATGCGCGTTGTTTACCTGAAGAACTAGTGACCCTCTCTTTTTTTTTTTCTTGGTAATAGCTATATTTCTACTTGATCTATCTCACGTCCACATGCTTTGCTGTCCTCCCCTTGCCCCTTTCTCTTGTTTGTGCCCATTTTCTGGCATGTTGGTTTTGCTGATATACCCTCTCATCATTCATTGCTTCAGTATCTCCCACCCAAATTTCTCTCTCTCTCTCTCTGTCTCTCTCTTCTTTCTTCTAAAAAAGAAAGAAAATTAAAGAATCAAAAGGCCCTTTTTCTTTCTTTTCTTCTCACTTTCCCTTTCCCCTTCGCTACTAATGTTGGGACCCATGTTCCCAATCTAGGAATTGTATCACTATGCAAATGGTCGTCTATTCATGTACAATGCTGTTTTATATGGATAGTCAGATTTGATTTCTGTCTAAGGTGAAACTAGTGGTTAGCAGTATCATCTGACCTCTACAAACTTATTTCAAACCCAAGGCGTCAGACAACAGGCTGCTTCACGGAAGCCACATTTCGGTCGTTCTCCATGCCGTCTTCATTACAGGCATCTCAATCGCTCTGAACTACGCCGGTGCAAATATGACCTGGCTTCGTTATTTTCCTTTTCATAGAGCCCCACAGACCCTTGTATCAGACATGTCTCCTTCTCAACCTTTGACATGTGGCATGTCATAAATTGATTGGCTACGTGCTGGTTTGCAGAAGTTGCTAAGTCTATATCCATGGGTCCTATACATTATTCATCGATCGTGGACGTACTGCTCGTCTTACTGCTACCACCGGATCAATGAAGAGACAGTTATATCGGGATTATGCCTACATCCACTCGGCTGACCTGTCCAGTTGATACAATGCTATGGGCTTTTCATAGTGGGAGGTATCATATCATTCTTGTTTGAAAAAAGTTTGACCAACGAATAACATATGGCCGAACATGCGCAAAATATCGTGAAAGGAGAGGAGGGAATGCAGGGTACCTAGAGTATAAGCAGTCGTAATAAAAGGAGCATTTTCAGAGGTACTGAGCGTGATGTCGCCAGTGACATATTCAGATATAGACCAACTTAAAAATCGGAAGGGTGAGAACGAGTAGCCTCGAGCACGAAGAACATGCGAAAAATATGTAACCTGAGATATAAACAGAGAATAATAACGGCACATGTCGAAGCCAGGACACAACTCATGCACAGCAGACTGCGCAAGTCTGGCTAGTGGGAACCAGCCCAAGAAGAATGCATTGCTGCAAATCTCAAACAGGACTAGAGACACCAGTGGGGATAACTGTTTCAGTTAGGGAGACTAAGTCACCAGATACACTGGAATTCTCCAGTCGGCTTCCAACCCTCTTTCCTTCTAACTTCCGCAACAGTGAAGCACAAGCTACTTGAAACAGCATCTCGCGCGTACCAACCCTCACCCCGCTCTCAAAGAAAGATAAGAAAAGGTATGAAGAGAAATCAGTAAAAAAGTTTAGTGGGGAGGGCGAGGGTAGGGTAGCTTCGTGACAACATCATAGAACACAAAACCATAGCGCCAGGCTCTTTTATATGTGACCATCACCGGACAGAGCAACAAAAACCAGAAACAAACATGGATGTTGATGATGATGTAACAAACAGGAACAGTTAAATAGGGGAAGAATAAGAAGAGAGGATGAGCCAAAGGCCGATTATCGCCGGATTGGAACGCCGCTGCGAGCAGGGGGCGGACTCACGCTGGGTTCCTTTGCATCTTTAAGTGCAGCGGTGTTACCCTCAGACTCATCTGCGCTAGTTCCGCGTTGTAGATAGCTGCCTTCTTTCACGGGACTGCGGCTTTGAAAACCAATAGAGCCCGGGTGCCCACTGATGCTGCCAGGAATCTGCTGTCCTTGAGAGTTGGTACTGCCACCATTGCTGGCAGCTGCTGGGTTATTCGCCCCAGGAGAGGTAGCCGTCAAATGAGGGATGTTTTCGGGGACGGGGTGCTGAGAACCAATATTGGTGACACCCACATCAGAGGCTTTGCCGGCCTTGCTCAGGGCGTAGTCACCTGAATCGAAGTACTTCCGCTCCTTTGCCATGGAAAATCCGTCAGCCAAAGAGTGAGCAAACTCGAAGGGTCGTCAAACCCACGTACCTTCAGTTTGTTCTGCAACAGATCCTTCTTGGTGGGCATCTTTCCGTAGAGACGCAATAGGCGTTGCTCTTCAGGGGATAAGGACTGAATTCACGGTAACAGTCAGTTTTCGGGCAAATGAGAGAGGGGCGACAGATAGACGGCTCACGGCAGTATCGACTTTGTTCTGTTGGTGTGGATTCATATTGGAAGAAGGGAGATCAAGGGAAAATTCTGCGAAAGTTTTTTAAACTCGAGGCGTAAACTGGTAAGAATGGATACTATCTTCTGGTCTGTGAAGTTGATGTGTAGCAGGTGAAGTAGTAAGTGACTGAGAGCTAACAGGTGGGGGGGAGGTTGGATGAGGGTAAGGTGAACGGGTGTCGTCAGAGAACCCCACCGAACTACGGGAGGGAGTAGCCCGTTTTTATGAGCTCCCGGGAGAAGATAAATGATCAAAATTCAGGGTGTATTGTAGAGACAACCGGGAGGAGTCAGCCTGCACAGCAAACAGTAAAGCGAGGGCCTAAAGAATAGATCGATAAGTAGTCACTAGTAGTAGAATGGGAGGAAGTTGGTCTAGTGGGATGATGTATGGTATGGTATGGTAATGGTAACCCAGTATTGCTCGTTTCCAAATTTGGCTGCGTTCTATTATTTGGGCCATCATTGAGTGGAGACTGTAAAACCGCGGTGGGTTTACTTAGTAGGTACAGAGTACAAGTCCCTTCTGAAAGAAGGTGGCTTGTTTCTAGGATATAATATCTACTTAATTTATGTCCACTGCTATATTCATTTCCTGTAGATCGAGTCTTGAAGCGAGTTTCGCTACAATGGTTGGGGTAGGTGGTGTGTGTGTGTGTGTGTGTGTGTGTGTGTGTGTGTGTGTGTGTGGGTAAAGACAATACAGACAGACTATCATGTCGACCCAACATTGTATGTACATACATACAAACACTCCGTACATATTCTCAGGCCCATGAGGTATTGCAATTTATAACTCATTGCGAGAATATTCAATTTGAATAATTTATTGGCGAACATCCTTCTCTTTTCTCTTCTTTCTCTTCTTTTTCTTCTTCTTCTTCTTCTTTTTCTGTAATCCACTCCGTATCTATTCATTAATTGTCTTTTCATGTTCTTTCCTAGTTTCTCTCGGTTGCTCCAAAAGCGGCCACTTCGTCATTGATCCTGATTCAGATCGGCCCACCGTCTCGGCATCATATTATTCCAAATTGCTCTGTGCTAAACTTCCTCGTTTGGAGATAGCCGCCTCTCGAATTGTATCAAAATGACAGACCAGAACCCGTCCACAAAACAAGTCACCATTGTGGTTGAGCATTTGGACCCTGAATTGGGGGCTTGGTCGGCCTTGGAATATGGCTGCATCGCTCGCGAATCGCATAAGGCTGGCAGCAAATTTCTCCTTAGCTCGGTGCCCACTACCCTGCAGATGCCAGAGGATCTAGCTGCGACAGAAGGACTGAAAGTCGAGCACCGCAGCATTGAAGAGATTTTTGCCGATCGAAAGTCTAAGATCTGTCTGTTAGACCCCGCGGCTCAGGCTGAATTGAGCCCCGCCGATGGAGAAATTTTTGAAGTGTTCCTTTTCGGGGGTATCCTTGGTGCGGATTCCGGTTTTTCGTTGGGAGTTTTGACTCCGGCTAACTTCTAGGTGACTTTCGCGTCTATAGGCGATGACCCTCCGCGAGGCAAGTTTTCATCGGAAATGGCGGAGGAGAGATGTATACTAGGCATGCCACTAACCGAGACTTACAGATCGCACGTCGGAATTGAGAAAGAAGGGTTATGTCGGAAGGCGACTCGGTCCCAAACAGATGACGACGGATACAGCCGTGCGTGTCACTCGCATGGTTGTGCATGAGAAAGGTTCAATCACTGACTCGAGATCCCACCTACCCATGATTATGTGGAAAACTAACGATTCAGCAGTGCCTCTAGAAAAGATCCAATATGTCGATTACCCGGAGATTCTTATCAATGAGCATGAACGAACTGAGATGCCCTTCCGCTACGTGAGAGGGGATGATGGACAACCTATAATGCCTCAGGTGTGTACCTTGTCATTTCTCCCGTTGAACGACCACTTACTGACAGATGCTCAGGGGATGGTTGACCTTATCAAAGAGGGCGCCGACCAGGGCATTGGTGATCTTTTCTGATCTGGGCTAAAGAGTCCACTCCAAGGTGTACAAAGAGGGGGAGAGGGGGACTAGGTGTGTGTGGGGTGGTGCGCAAACATGAATACTGAGATCTGAGCAAGTGCCCCTATTCATCTTGATCGCCTTGCACTGCTACACATCTTTAACCACACTTAAAAAACCACCACAACAACAACAACAACAGAGAAATAAGAAACAGTTAAACAAATTTGCCCTTTAACTAAGTCGGACTAGTATATACAGGCAGTATTTAAGTATATTGAGGGACGAAGACCCATGTCGTACATTCTCAAGAATAAAGACTATTGATAGTTCTTTTTAAAGCGAAAGGGAAATTGAAAGACTCATGGATGTTCATCCTTGCCTTATAGATCCCCTTAACAGGCAATGATAGGGTCCGCAGTTGTTTCCGATTGGTACGGTATTGAAAAATAACAAGGAAAAACGGATACTCGCTCGAGCGGCGGCCCAGTTGAAAGCGGTCTCGAATTATTACAGTAGTACGTACGATAATTGCCGCCGAAACGACCCCATTCAAGGCCACGCCATCATCTCCGTCTATTCTTGACATTCTCATTTGATTCGATAGACGGGCTTGCAGGCAGTGTGGCAGCAAAGAAGCTTCATTTTCTGTTCTCCTATATCCTCTCCGATCCGTTCGTCCTTCGCCAAGTCATCCCGCTGCAACGTCTGCTTGCCACCACATATCTTGATCTTTGGGAGCAGCAGAAGGACAATTACATTGATTAAGTCGACACCATCCATGCGGACCTAAAGGCTTCTCTTGTCCTCGTAGGGCCTTTGACCCTGAGCATTACTTCAACAAATCACCCCTACTTTCGTGGTTCTCCTAACCCCTACATCGACCCTCTTTGTTCCCTGAGGCATGTTTTCTTCAATCTCGCGTGGGTTCGCCAAAAGCGAAACGGGCGATACCTTCTCCTTTTCCTTCAAGTCATCATGGCTTCTGTCATTGCTCGTCTTGTGGGGTCCACCATTGACCACGGCCAAGTCAGCTGCGGATTACTATGTTCGCTCGTTGCCAGGCGCCCCCGATGGACCCTTGCTGAAGATGCATGCTGGGTGAGTTCGCCAATACCACCGGATTTCATTTATATATAGTTTCCCCTCCAGGACTCCATTGCAGAGGTTTTGACCGCGGCTCTCTGAAACAGGCATATCGAGGTGGATCCGCAGAACAACGGTAATCTTTTCTTTTGGCATTACCAGAATCGCCATATCGCCAACCGTCAGCGAACTGTAATCTGGCTAAACGGTGGCCCGGGATGTAGCTCAATGGATGGTGCATTGATGGAGGTTGGCCCGTATCGATTGAAGGACAACCTTACGTTGGAGTATAACGAAGGTTCCTGGGATGAGTTCGCCAACCTACTTTTCGTGGATCAGCCGGTTGGAACCGGCTTCAGCTACGTTAACACTGATAGCTATCTCCATGAATTGGACGAGATGTCCGCGCACTTCATTATATTCTTGGACAAGTTCTTTGAGCTTTTCCCGGAATATGAAGGTGATGACGTATGAAATTCCCCGGTTTGCCCCTCGACATAATAATTTTCTGACTCTGGCAGATCTACCTTGCGGGCGAGTCCTATGCCGGTCAGCATATACCTTATATTGCCAAAGCTATTTTAGATCGAAACAAGAACGCAGTGAGCCCTTGGAACCTTCGCGGTCTTTTAATAGGCAACGGTTGGATCTCCCCTGCGGATCAGTATCCCTCCTACTTGACTTTCGCATACGAAGAAGGCCTTATTAAAGAAGACAGTCGAACCGCGAAGAGTCTGGAAGTGTTACAGTCGGTCTGTCAATCGAAGTTGGAGACAGGTGGAAAGGATCGAATACATATTGGTGACTGTGAAACAGTGTTGCAGGAGCTTCTGTCAAAGACTCTAGACTCCGACAACAAATGCTACAACATGTACGATATCCGTCTTCGCGATACGGTTCCGTCTTGTGGCATGAACTGGCCTCAGGATCTAAAGGATGTGAAGCCGTATTTACGAAGAGCGGACGTTGTCAAAGCTCTGAATATAAATCCTGAAAAGAAGTCAGGGTGGGAAGAATGCTCAGGGGCTGTTAGCAGTTCTTTTCTTCCGCAAAAGTCAGTACCAGCTGTTCAGTTACTTCCCAGTTTACTCGAATCCGGGATTTCAGTTCTTTTATTTAGCGGTGATAAAGACCTCATTTGCAACCATGTCGGAACCGAGCAGCTTATAAATAATATGAAATGGGGCGGTGGAGTTGGCTTCGAGACATCACCGGGCGTCTGGGCTCCTCGGCATGATTGGACTTTTGAAGGCGAACCAGCGGGTATCTATCAACACGCGAGGAATTTGACTTATGTTCTTCTTTACAATTCTAGCCACATGGCGCCTTATGATCTCCCTCGCCAGACTCGAGACATGCTTGATCGCTTCATGAAGGTCGATATAGCAAGTATAGGCGGTAGCCCTGCAGACTCGCGCATCGATGGTGAAAAACTGCCTCAAACATCCGTGGGTGGTCATCCGAACAGCACCGCAGCTGAAGAGCAGGAGAAGGAGAGAATGAAACAGGCTGAATGGAAGGCCTATGCCAAGTCTGGAGAGGCAGTCCTCGTGGTTGTCATAATTGGCGTTTCCGTTTGGGGCTTCTTTATTTGGCGCAGCCGACAACGACATCGCAGGTATCAAGGCCTGTACCACGAGGACGTGAGTGGGGCATCTGTTCTAGAGCGCTTTCATAACAAACGCTCAGGACAGGACGTAGAGGCGGGAGATTTTGATGAGTCCGAGCTCGATGACCTCCATTCACCGGACATGGCGCGAGAACATTACACAGTGGGAGAGGACAGCGATGAAGATGACGTGAACCGACAGCATCAGCGAACAACCATAAATCCAAGCTGAGTATGTCGTGTACGAGATTTTCATTCTTCGTTGACAATCTTCATGTTGTCCTCTTTTTCCTTCTTTATGCTATTGTCCCCAGAGTACGATTTGTTGCCATGTGTGTTGACCATGTTAGCATCACAGCTTCTCCAAATCAGTAAGATACATAGACATGAATGTGATTACATGAAAGCTGCAACGGAATTATAGTGTGCATGGGGTTTCGATCCTGTATTCTACAACGCCGATTTCGCAACCCTTTCTACCCGCTGGTTGTTGTGCGACATATTCAACTGGGACGTGCTCCCTCGCGCTGCAAAAATCATCGCCCGGAATCTCTTTCACACCCCGAAGAACTATCTACGAAGCGTCCAGACCTTGATACTCCCATCGTCAGCAGTTGTGATAAGCACTTCCTCGTTCTCTTTTCGGCATCGGTCCGCGCGCCTCGCCCATGCAACATGATTGACCTCGTAGATGCCATGGGCACCCTCCAATATCGCAATAGCTACCCATTCTGTATGAGTTCGAGGTATAATAGCAGATGTATCTGTAGGAGTATTGGTGTCTGGCGTTCGTGCTGGTGATGTCAAGAACAGCTCCTCATAGACTACGATGCGCCCATCTGCACCGACAGAAGCTAATAACCCAGTGCGCTTGCTCCATGCAACCGCGTAGATGGAGAGCTCATGTATTTGTGGGAGAAGAACGTCTTCCTCCCACGTCTCATCGGTGCCTGTTGGTCGGATGATACTGGGTATGCCCGTACTACCAACCTGTGATTGTGCCCGCTGTTCTTTGGGCCTCCGTTTCCAGATGCGGACTGTTCTGTCATCGGAGCATGAGGCGAGACGAGGGCCAGACATTGCACGCTGGTCCTTCCATTCAGCAGACAGGGACGTGCCCTGCTCACACACCGCAGCAGTAGAAGGCACGTTGCCAATGCCCTCCCAGTCTAAATACCAGACAGTTCCCGTATGACCCTTGATGCACGCCACCTGGCCCCAATCGTCGATATCCTCACGCCACAACCGGATGGTGTTGTCGTAGCTGGCGCTAGCCAAACACTCCTCCACGGGATGCCAGGCGACACATTTTACGTCGCCTTCATGTTCCTGCATGACAGCCACGGTCTCGAAATTGTTGTCGCCATCATCCAGGTCTTCCCAGATCCAGATTGACTTGTCTCGGGAGCATGTCGCCAACAACATCCCAGATGGCGACCATGACACCGACTTGACTTCGCTATCATGTCCATCTAGAAGGACCGCGAATCGCCATTCTTCATCATCTTCATATTCCTGAGTATCACGCCCATTGCCATCGAGTGTCTCTGAGCTTAAGCCCCGGACATCTGTGCCATCCTCTGCCCGACCGTAACTGTCCCACCGTCGCCAGATCCCCACTGTTGCGTCGAAACTCCCCGTCGCCAGAACGCTTTCGCCTTGCACATGTGGTTTCCAGGCACACGTGCGCACGCTGCGTTTGTGGCCGCCCGAGATGGTTGAGAGAAGCCGGAAGTTGGTTAGCGAGTATACACGGACAGTTTTATCGGAGCTACAGGTCGCAACAATGGGGAGAGAGGGATGGGGTGCGGTCAGCCACGTGCGTTCGAGCGACGGAGGAGTCAAATCGGACAGCAGTGTAAGAGAGGCAGTTGGGTTTTCGGTCATTGTGAATATATCTTCCTTTCCATCCAACACTTTTGTATCGTCCTAGTTTAGAAGGCTTGCCGGAATTGCGGTCTGGGGGCGGACAGAATATTTGCTGTAGTGGGGGGAGGGTGGGGTTAGATGGTAGATTAATCCAAAGGTACCGACTGGCCACAGAAGCGACCTCGGAGCGTTGAGTAGCATTTACTTATTGGGAAAAAATAAATAAATAAGCCAATAAAAAGAAGAAAAACTAAAAAGAAAAGAAAAGCAACATCAAGAATTGTAAGATACCAGATCATTGTTATCCTCATATAATGATTCCATGTTATTGTGAAGTGAGGGGAACAAGCCCTAAAAAGCAAGAAGAAGAAAAGAGAAAAACACCACACATCTAACATGCTCAGGGCAGATTCCTCCGGATAACCTCAAGGCCTAGGATCTGTCGAAATGCCCTCTCCTAGTATTCGCTCATAGACCATATCATGGCACAGCCAGTCTACTTCACGCACTTTTTCCAGCTCTTCAGTCAACTTGCCAACCTCGTTAACGAACTCGGGCATTCCTGCACCGGCCAAACACTGGCTGGCCGTCGTAGTAGTTCGAATCCTCTCGGCCGCACTTGAAGCACTAAGGCGAGAGAGAATATGGGCGCGCAAACGCGTAAGAATGAGCCGCGCAACAGGGTCTGCGAAGCTGGCCGTACCAGCCTCACTTCTATCAGAGTTTACCGAATTTTGGGCCACCGCTATCTGTCGTATGGGCGAGTCCGTATAGATCTCAACCGTTGTCCGTGTTGCAACAGATGTAGAAATAGCAGCGCACGCTTTGGCGGCCGGTGCCAGTACCCGCCGGATGGTCGCCGCAAGTTGAGCGCTGGCATTAGAAGGCATTGGGTGCGTTGACTCCAGAATCGACTGTACTCGACTAGGTTCAATATCACCAAAATGCAGAGACATAATACGATCCGCTTCAGCTTTCCACTGTGATCGCACGTCACGCTTGAGTAAATTCTTAGCTGCCAGTAAAATAGACGCAGTGGCCACGATTTTGAATGCTTGCGCGTGCAGTCTCTCCAGGCGTTGGCGGTCTAGCTCTAAGGTTTCAGGAACTAGATCGTCAGACACGGGTGCATTGCTCAAAACAAGATCCACAAGGCCTTGTGCATAAATCTTCGAGGTCGACGGCTGAGGCCCCCCATTGATATTCTCCGGATCACGCTTCCGGATTTCATCTGCGAGTATTTTGTGATGTGTTCGCCAGAAAAGCCTAGCTTTCTTCAAGCTCAAGGATCCGTCACGGAGGCCCTTCTCGAAGGTTCTCTGTTCATACCCAGGCGCCTCTTGGATAAGTTGAGGGGCAGCAAGTTGGATCATAAAGTTCGTATGATCGAGGGACAGCAAGTCGATTATACCCATCAACCTCGCCAAACGATCAATCGCATCTCCTGAAGTGTCTTCCGTAAAAGCCTTCACTATAGGATCCCGGTAAGGAGCACAAAGCTTCGGTAGAATGGTGTTCATGAAGTCGAAAAAGCTAGCGTAAGAGAAAGCACCAACATTACATTGATTTTCAACCAACTTTGGATCGAGCACTTCGCTAATCAGCACATGAAGCGAATTGCCCGGGCGGAGCGAACGTAGCAATCGATCCTGAATTACTGTGGCCATAGCCACAGTCCAGCTCGTGCCTAGCCCAGCATCTACATCTCTGCGCATCATATCGCACATATGATTCATAAGTTGTTTACGCGGCTCCGTATACTGTGTTTCCTCAATCTTGAACTCCTTATTGATGAGAAGTTCGTGCACCAAAGCACGGTTCTCCGGAAGTGCAGTTAGAATCTTTGTGAAGCGTTCATGCGGGGAGATTCGCTGCCTTTCCAACTCCCGCAAAACAGTACTCTCCACATTGTTAAAAGTGTCGCTAATAGGAGACGTAGCACTCTCAGTGTGCGTTTCTGTCGATGAAGGCGCGACCTCCGCCGACCGTGGAATGGCTTGCCTGGAGGCAATACGTTTCGTCTCGCGCTTAGCCTTCTTCAAAGCATCTCGTACCATCTGCATTGCTCTTTCAGAGCCAGCTAGGCGCTTCAGCCGGGCGAGAAGCAGGATCTGGTTTTGCCTGATGCCCTGACGATAATCATCTGCCACACCACCAGCTCGATCATTCTTGACCGTTTGCCAGATAAGCTCCAGCTCAACAAATTGAGCCAGCATGATTTCGATCAGGACGCTAGAGTCATGAGTCTTCCAAGCATGGAAGGCAGAAAAGAAGACATTGTAAGCCTCGCACACTGTCTGAAGCTCTGTAGAATTGGCCGGCGTCGAGCGGTAGCCAGACAAAAGCAGAGGCATGGCTTGTTCAAACGCTTGAATAAGCTCACGAGCTTTTGCAATCAGATCCTGCTCCTGTTCGCCGTTGCTGCTCAGCACTTCAGCGGGATGAGTTACGATTAAGTAACTGCTGAGAAATGTGCGCACGGCACCCCTTCCGCCCATTGTACCGCTTTCCATATCTTGTAGGCCGCAAAGTTGAAGGACACGAGCCGTTAAGGTCAGGACTGTATTTTCCGAAAGCAGGGCTCCAACATCCTCAAAATCCATATGTCGAATGCGGTTGGCTGTCAAATCTAGCGTTCGAAACTCTTGCATAACCCTCCTGGTATGGTAGGTCCTCCATATTCGCTGGATAGTCCTCGCGGCTGCATCCTGCGTGAGTGAGCTGCTGACCACCTTGGCCATCTTTTTCTCTTCGCTAGTAAGTAAGCTGCTTGTGCGGTAGCGTCGATGACTTTGCTGATAGATTACACGCCGCTTTTCGACCTCCGCAAACTTCTCTGCAATTTCTAAGCGAAGTCTGGCATGCTCTGCCGCTTTCCTCTCCCGGTTATCTTCAGCCTTCTTCTTCGCGCGACGAACTTCCTCTTCACACTTGGCGGTTATCTCCGCCAGCAGTCGCTCCCGCGCTTGCTGAGCAGCCAGGGCTCTCTCTTCCCTTTGCAAGTTCCTGGAGGCGGCTTTACTAAGGGCGGCGCGAAGCCTCACCTTCTCCGCATGCAGAGCACGGTCTGCGAGCCTCGCTTTCCGGCTCTCAAGAATGGAAGTCCGCCGGAGATGTTGCGCGATATTATCGGTGGGAGACGCGCCATGAGATGAAGCACTCGAGTGGTGTGAGTGTAGCGATGAGATCGAACTTCGACGAGAGGAGGCAGCAGAGGAGCGTCGAGCCACACTCGGCTTTCGAGAGAAACGAGTGGCGAGGCGGGTGGGTAGGCTCAGCGGTGGTGCTTGCTCCCCTGACAGCATTTCTATGTCTGCCTCGTTTACAGAATCCGCAGTACCTGCAGCACCAGGGAGCTGAACCTCGATATCTGAGTTGCGACGGATCATGATCTTTGAGAACAATGAGGCTATGCAGAGAGATGTGTCCCGTTTCAGGAGGGGGCGTAATGGTCAAAGAGCCGGCCGGAAATGACTGGAACGTACTGCGTTGTAGATGATGGTGAAGGTTCACAAACTATGTAGAAAAAGGCGAGAACAAGAAATGGGTGCATCCATTCATTCATATCGCAGGAACAAAAGTTGTTATCTAATCTCATTCTGGAGAAGGCCATCGAAGAACGCTGCCTGAGTAATGCAGAGCAGGTGGCTGGCTTAGGTAAGCACCAGTAGCTTCGATTGCAGTCAGACAGTTGGAATGCGACTTCAAGTCTCTGCCTCTGCTGGCCGAAAAACAAAAAACCTTAGCTTGCGAATGAGCGACTCAACTATCGTCCAACGTCCATTGTCTGGGACTGCTGTAGCAGCTCCAGAAACGAACCAATGGCAGTTATCTGTAGGAAGTACTACTACTAGTAGTTGCGCAGCTGAGCGAAGCGAAGCTACGGCAGCAATATACTGGACGTGTTTCCACCTTCTGGATTCTGATTGGTTGAGATTTCTGATTCTGCTCCGGGCTCTAATTGGATAAGAATTTAAGAGTTACGTCACTTTCTATTTTGTCTTATCCATCCATATAGATCAGCCCACCCCTATTTAGGTAATCGATCTTCAAGACCCGGTATAAATAATCTATCTAGAAATCTAGATTATATATAGATTTCTAGACCATTTAAATCAATTGCCCTGCCTATTTAGATAAGGTAGGCAATCCATCTAGGTAATCTTAGCAGATCCTCGACCTGCCACTACCTAGTACTAATCAAGTAAGTACCTACCTAGGCACTATTACGTAAGTTCACCTCCTATCATTACGATATCCTCGCAGAGACGGCCTCTCAAGAAAGCTTGCCATACTGTTTTTGCACAGCGATTGCACAAGTCAGGTGCTGTCTTCTGCTAAATACCAGACAAGAGTATACAAACAAGAAGCATTGTTCTCATTGACATATGTATGTACATACAAAGATTTTTAGTGCTGAAGTTGTATGGCTTCACTGAAGCCGCTTCGGTGATAGGCACAGCGACGCCTTTATTCAACCTCAATCGCCTATACGATCATTCAAGTTCATATTTATATATAGTCTCTCGGACACGCTAGCTCCTATCCATGTAGCGTTCTTGTAGATTTCGGGTAAATCTGAGAATGTCCCATGGCAGGCTCATACAAGTCGAACGTTGTGCTCCCGGCCGATAAAGTGAGTTTTGAAACACAAAAATTGATTGTACGGACAAAGTTCCAGGTCACCATCATCGCTTTATGAATATCATAGAACTGCTAGACATGTTCATCGACACTGATTTGAGAAAGGGAGAAAATGGGAAGAAGCAGAGGGTAGAGTGCTACTCTACCCTCATACAATTTGACCCATGACCGAAAGCGAATGTGCTGGGTATCTAGGTACTAAAGACGGCAGTAATGGCGTTTGAGAGAAGACTAGCTATTCTCGTCGTCTTCACCTGTGTCCAAAGATATCTATCTTCTCTTCATCGTCGTCGTCTTCGTCATCATTGTCATCATCTGATCTGCTGCACCATGACCGCTCATCATCATCACTGTTACCCTCGTCTCCATCCTCTTCATCGTTGGCTTCTGAGGTTCCATCGACCGACTCAGTCCCTCGACTAAGAAAACCATACCTGTATTTAAACTTGGCACCCCAGAAGCGAATTTCGCCGCTATTCTCGTCTTCATTCTCCTGAAGCGCTCGACTATTAAAGAATGATGTTGACTTCGGTCTCTCAGAGCCACGATCGGGGGGTATGCCAAAATAGTTACTGATCACTGGGGAAACAGCACGGCCACGACTGATGCTGTACGAGAACCGCCCACTTGACTCAGCTGATACCGGCGCATTGTATCGTGCGTTTGAGTCGATATCATTGCCGGAGTTGGGGTCAAGTATCGACGTTGCCAATACTGGGAGCGCAATATTGCCCGTGCCTTGAGATGATGACCTTGTTCGAGACGCGATGAAGCCTTCTCTCGCATAATCATCCTCGACTGAATCTGGTATATCTCCGTTCATTAATCGAATTTGGGCAGTGTTGTATGATTCGCACCTGGCTCGTTAGTCCACGTCAAACTGGGGGGGCATCCGAATAGGCTTACATATCACATCTCAGTCCCAGCCAGTGGTACCTAACGACAGACTTTGCGCCACAATCGTTACAGTAAATTAAAGCTTTTGTGTCATTGAACTCAGCCGGCATAGGTTGACTTTGGATCGTACGGTCCAGGTTTCGAAAGGTAGATTCCATATTCGTTATGGTCTTGCTGCATATCGGACAGCGATATGAATTTTTTGAATACTCGGAAAGACACTTTTGGTGTATGCTGTGACCACACCGCATAAAGACGACGGTCTCGGGAGAAGTAAACATGTAGTCCCCACAGATAGGACAATCACACTGCGTCGAGCGCTCAATGCATCGATGCGTATTCTCGATCGAAATAGGCAGACAGACGCAGCACGTCTAACATTGTTTATCAGCAATCGCCTATGAGCGTAATTTTCCTTTCGTTTGGTCATTGTACCCTACCTTGCAGTGAAAAAAGTCTTTGCCTAAGCCTTGACCGATTCGACAGATTCCGCAGTCATTGCAATGGTAGATACTTTTGCTAGTGTCGTTGTCCCAGAGCTTGCAGATGTTGCAATAGTACTGCGAAGATTGTTCCCCGCATTGCCTACAAAATTGCGTGGCAGGCTGAGCATGGCCGCATAGCATGCATAGCATGTTTTCTGTTTTTGGGCGATCGAGGTGGTGGTCTTCTACCTCGTCGTGGCAAAATCGACAAGTATACCATTTCTTGCAGGCGTAACATTGTAGTTTGACGTTCCTTTTATAATGTCGACAGCCTAGACAAGCCTCCTCGAATTCTTCAGCATCCGTATCATCAATATCTTCAGGGGGCAGTTGTAATTCATCTCTGGGGTAAAAAGTGGGTTTCAAATCTTCAGCTGTCAAACAATACTGATTTTCTTGATGTGCGATCGAAGCTAGGGAAGATGGGGTTAGGGATTGTTGGTCAAACGATTGACTGCCCCAACAGTTATTTGGAGCGACAGATCGATCCGAGCTCCGGGGCCTGAATAGTGGCGGCGTTCTTGTTATCGTCTGGTTATCCAGATTACTTCGAAAAGCATTATAGTTTTCTGTCATTAATTCGTGGATCATACGTGCTTGCTCCATGCTACTGTGGTTTAGATCCCGGATGGCATGGATCTTTTTCCTCAGGGCACCCATTCCATCGTCTTCTGGAAGCGAAAACTTTCCACCCGTATCAACTAGGTCAAGATGACTGTGCGATAATCGCTGGGTCCGCCGCAAGGTTGAGCTTGTTTGTTGAGAGACATCGTGTGTAGAGATAGCAGCTGAGGTGGCCTGCTGTGGTTCCGTCAAATCGCTCCCATTCATAATAACCGCATGATTGTCTGAGACTTCAGAAACATCATTATCAGTTATCTGCCTAGCACGGTGCGACAGAGAGAATATTTCGGTTTCGTGGTTCTGGTCGTTGAAACCAGTCGACCAAAGCATAACGGACGAGGGGCTATCTTCGGAGGGTACATATTCACCATAAGCCCCTATATTAGGACGTATTTCTTGCTCGGAATATGACATAACACCTCTCGCGATATTATCGCAGTCTTCTTCACCTCCGTCTGAAGAATACCGATCATAGATGCTCGAAGCTTGAGTAACAGGCGGGCTGGATTCTTCAGTCTGCTGTGACAGACGACGGGCTTGCCGAACGACGGGTTCGATCAGCAAAGAAGTGATGAGCCCGCTCATGAAGGGCCGGAGGCAACATTTGATTGACAATAAATCATAGGCTGTACTGGTATTTTGAAACGCGGCGTTGTTGGAGTTATGTTGCAATCTCAAGGAATAAATCCTGCGAAAGTGCCGGAATGAGGAAGGCAAAGCATGTGACAGTCAAGAGGTCGGGATCGACCGCTGATTTGTTGCATGATTGCCAGATCGTTCTGATGGCGGAACCCCGTAAATCTTAGCTTTATTCCCTGGCATTCCAAATGACCCAAAATCACCGTTTCTACTCAGGATGATCGTTATAGTCTTAAGTACTTGTGGCTATCTCATGAATATACAAAAGCTTTTTCTTATGTGCTGCTGTAGGTTTCCTAATTTATAGGTAATGACGTCTTCCAGGTTTACTCCACGGAATTAGTCCACGACAGTACGGAGTACAGTACTACGTACTAGTAGTATTCAGGGGTGCGCAGAGTTGGGACAGCGAGACGAAAAGCCAAGTGATAAAAAAAACAAGGAGAAAAAAAGGGGGAAGAATAAGGATATACCTAAGGAGTTGTACTTCTTAGCTGTACATATACTGTATATTCAACAGGGGTCACCACTAATGTGTTTTAAAATCGAAAGGCGCAGACTGGAGATGCAATACATCTCTGCTGGACCACAATTCCTCCAACTTTCCAGAATCACACAATAAAGTACAACCTTAACCAGTGTCTAGAACGAAGAGCAATATTACCCCTTATTATTTGAGACATGTCCCTAAGCTCTCATTCAGAAGCATTAGTGTCAAATTAAACTGCTCATTGGCATCTCTGCGTAAATTGGACTCTCTTTGGTCAATCCCTAGCCCTTTCAATCTTCACAAGTTAGAGGTAGCACTCTCGCAGTCCTTTCATTCTCTCCACATGTCACCTACAATCGCAAATCCTTTCTCACCTGGGGTTGTTCCCAGTACCTAACCATCATCAGATTCTTCACGATCTTATGTTCCACGCCCGCAGCGTCTGCAGCTCGCTGGAGGAAGCGTAGAGTGTTGGCTATTCTGTGTGGATCGAAATCATGATGAGAAGACGAGCGAAACGAGGATCGCAAAGTTCGGAGAAGGACATGGCGCGATGGCGTAGAATAATTAATCACCCGCAGTCCTTGCCGGTAAAGATGACGGTAGGCCTGAATGACAGCTCGCTGATCCACATGAGCGACACTGCTCATGGTGTCTAAAGATGTAAAGGAAGCTCAATGACCGCGACGTTCATGACTATCAGCGAAACGCTCAAAAGGGAGTCGAATTGGAACAGCGCTCACTTAGGACTAGCCTAGCCGAAACAGGCAGGCGCCTCCCGCGCCCGCGTTAGGCTGCAAATGATCAGCTAGTTGCTACCCTCCGCATTTCTCTTTCTATCTGTATGTTGGTCCGCGGCGCTGCCCTGCAAGCATAGCTTCATCAATTTCTCCACGTTCCTTCCTTCTATTTCTTTTATTTGAACGATTGCAAAGCAGTGGCTTCACCGGACGTTATAATCCTATCTAGCTCCATCTTTTACTCTAGAGCTGCACGTGGTCTTTGTGTAGAGATAACTCACTAATTGGCCCTACCAAGCTATGGCACGCTACTGATTATTCTTTCTTCTCCCGAGCTACATGGTCAGCTCGTCGAGCTCAACTCTTATCCATGCACTGTGTGCTCGAGGAAACACCGCTATAATGAATGCTTGTCTTCTGTAGTGACTTGAAAACCAAACATTCACCGCATGGCCCGTGTATTTCGACGGCCCGCTTCGGCTCTTGCCAGGCGTGCTTCAAGTAGGGCCGCTCAAAGGGCCGCTCGGAAGCATAAGGTGATCATGGAGTCCGTTACACAAGAGAAGAAAAAGCTTCGGAGTGTTGTATGTTATTGTACTGTTGGCTTTCTCAGGACGATCTTGACAGTCGTGGCAGATATCATTCGAAGCGAAGGCCCCTCCGGGTTATACCTTCATTCCCGCAGGCAATCCCCAGCTCACCTCTGCATGCAAGGAAATATGTCGGAAAGATGGTCTCAAGGTTTTTGCTGTCACGGTAGGCCAACAGACATTTCTCTCCCCTCGTCGCCGCCGCTCCGTTTCTACTCAGCCTTTAGCACTTCTCTTCTCTAATTCTTGACCTTGCCTGGCAGACAACTCCACATATGCACACTCACAATCTTTCTCAGCACGTGCATAGGATTGGGTATCATTTTCCGAGTGCTATTGTTGCGACTGTATGTATGGATTTAGGTCTCTATCTCACACCAACAGGCAAGGCAATGCCATTCCAAAGCATTGGCTATACACAAAATCGCAAACGCACTAACTCAGAGTGTTCTCAAACAACCATCAACACTGAGGCTCGGGACGTGTTGAAAGATCTTTTTCCTAATATACCAGACAACGATCTCAACCAAATTATCAAGACTGCGTTTCAAAAAGTATGTGAAGCATTTCTGCACCAGCTAAAAGCAGGCACGAGACAATCGTACTAAATCAACGGAAGGGTCAACGCAAAGTGGGCACGGCAGTTGAGTTACCCCTCGCTCGCCGAGCGCAACTAGCAGTCGTGGCCCATATCCGACATGTGTATACTGATTACGATCGTCTTCTTAAAACCACGTCATTCCACGAGGCTAGAAGTATTGTTGAAGAACCTACCTTAGCCAAATTGGTGGAATGGAGGGGCGATGACGAAAACGGGAAAACAGTCCTGGAGGACGTCTTCCGTGAAGTCATTGTTATTTCTGATGATGAAGATAGTGATACTGAAGGTGACATGCCTCAGACTATGGATCGGGACTACAGTGTGGAGATCTTTTCGAGCCATCCACGTGCAGAAGACCTTCAAATGAAGCCAGTCAACTACGCAAACTCTACCTATCGAGAACATCACCTGGAAACCTCGGATGAGGAAGCCCCGCCGGGTTTTCATTTCATTCGAATAGCTCCTAAAAAGTCCAAAATTGACCGGCGCGGCTTCAGCAGGTACCAGGCCTGGGACCGCGCCATCCATCGGTATAGGAATGCAGCCAACGGGACTGACCAACGCAAGCTTTATGCCAGTTCTCCTAATCAGGGAAGACATGTATATGCTGCACAGCAACCTTGGCAGGATAACTACGGGGTTAATAGGGATCTTGCTCCAGTCCAAGCCGTTCTTCATCGGCAGATTTCCGCCGCACCGTACGGGAACGCGATTACTGGGCCGCACATATCAGCTATCGACCCTGTAGTAGAACGCCGTGTAAGTTCTCAAGGCGCACTAGTCGTTCACCTAACATAACCATTCTTGCCGGTTAAGTTTTAAAACGACGTCTTGCTAATTCCAGAGAAGCCATATGAGGTATATCCTACAACCCGATCACCTCGTCAAAGAGAGGCTATTCCCAAGGTGGTGCAGGTTCCAGAGTCTTTTGGGGCCAAGCCTCTACTCCATAAAGGCGACACACCAAATGTCCCTGTCTTCGTTAGTGGCCCTAAAAAGGTCCTTGGGAACAATGGGAACCAACGTGGATCTCAGAGACCTTCAGCCCCCATTCAAGGCAGACCAAATGTTAACCCACAGGATTGTGTTTTACCTTCTATTGAACCTCCTTTGGTACCGGAAAACAATACCCTGGATAATGGCCCATTAGATCACATTGCCGGAGGGATGCCGGGAGTGAGCTCTATTCACTCATTAACACCACGTCGTCTCCCATACAAGGATATCCAACGCCCATTACTTCAAGATAGGGTGCAAGACCAACTACCTAAAAGAAGGCGTGTGGCTTACTACGAACCTGTCAATGCTAATAGGGGTATTTCTCACATCCCTCGTACCAGCAACCCGGTCGATGCTTTTACGGGAGAACGGTACATTGCCTTGGGATATCCACCGAGACAATCTTCTGCTCAGGATGGTCTCCATATTAGTAAAAGATATCTTGCACCGTTTGATCCTATTCCTCAATCAGAGTCCCAACCAGGGAAGGTCCAAGTGTCCAGTTTATCTGCTACCCCTCTTGATCTTAAGCCAGGGGCTGTGCTCCCGGGAAGTTATGTACGTGAAGGAGGCCAATCGCTACCCTGTAATCAATCACCTGAACCTCGCACGCAGTGGAGGTCTCAAGTACAGCTTCGCCCTTTGCCAGAACTCGGAATCGCGTTTCCGACGGCGCACCACTCTGATAGAGCTGTTCCCCGGCGGTCTTCTAACTTCATTGAACAGACGAATTGCCATCAATACCATTACACCAATGAGAGCACGAGACCATCTAATATATCAGAATCTCATAAGTCTACTCGGGGCAACATTAATGATCACATTCATATGGCGCTTGGAAATACCCCATCGCGGAGGCACTATGCTGATGATTTTGTTCGTACTATCGATTCGCAGGCCCCAATACCAATGGAGTACCCGCCGCAACATCACCTTTATAGGAACCATGCCCGTGATCCCCTTACTCAGCGGGCCTATGTTCAACACCCACATCATCCTTCCTTCAACACTACTGTGCCGGGTAATGTCAGCTCAAGACAGCCTTCTGTTCGAGATCCACGGCATTCGCGGGTGACATCTGCAGCCCAATGCTATGCTACGATGGTTAACTCAGACATGAGATACCATGATGCTGGGTTGGTCGAGTCTGCATCCACAGAGCGGCCATCCCATGATTTGCATAATTTTTCACGGTATGCCCTTGACTACAGTAGTCTGTTTGCATAGTCCTCTCTATACGTGCCCTTATTTCCCTAAATTGTCGACCTTTTTTTGATGCCGCGGGCACGTTGACTAACCTTTCTTCCAGGCGAATCTTGGAACAACAACCACACGCACGGTACACACAAGAATTAGCCCGCCCTACCTACGTGAGGAGAGACCATCGATCTCAGCCACGTCACACAGTACCTGAAGGTAGAGCAGTTGTTATTGTGGATTAGAAGGGTGAGCTGGTCTCTTTATGGCTGGTCTGTCGCATTGAATTTAACAGAGCTAGTTTCTAGTGTAGATTCCTGCATGGATACTGTACATACATGTGATATCATAAGCATAATACCCAGATGTGTGCCAATTGACATCGTGATAATCTACTACGGCCATAATGAAAAACATGTCTGCACTCGAGTATTGAGAATGTTCGGTACCCTTAGCCGAAGATAAACCACTTGCATTCGCCTTCCGGAAAGAAATATGGGGAAAGGTTTGATTGTGAGCAGAGGTTCTAGGCGCAGCTCTGTCATGATTATCTTAAAAGAGGCTAGATTAGAGAATTTCCTGCCTTAGTAGCAATATATGCCTGCTTGCTATCCATCGATTCATTGACCCGAATTCTTTGAAAGTGTGGCCACCTGTCGCAAAGAGTTTCATTCACACAGCCATGGTTTGCCCATCTGCTTCTCCGGCCGTGACCGTCTTCCCAGTTTTCTGAATAGTAACCAACACAGTCTCATACGATACAGATGGTTCCGTCACGACGGTGGCAGTTTGAGAATCCAGACTGACATCGTAAGATTTGACACCTAACAATAAAGAGTTAGTGAGCTGCGAGTTGTCTATATTTCCATAGATTGCTAGATTATCGTGCGCAATTGTTTACGTGTCACCATTATCATGATACCAGGGAGTATTTTTCTTTTTTTTTCTTTTTTATCCCTCTTTATCTTTGCCTCCTCTTAGTCCATTTATGCATGTGTTTGGGGGACCTGGTCGAGGTTCAGGGGATGTGGAGGGAAAAGGGGGGGGGGAGAGAGAAACAACTCCTACCTGGCAACTTCTTCAGTACTCGTTCTACGGCCCCAGAGCAACCGCCACAGCTCATGGTGACAGTAAATATGTACTTGTGTTCAGACATGGTCGAATTATCGATCCGTTTTGTTTTAAAAAGGAAGATGGATGGGAAATGTCTGTTCTGAGGTAGCGTTAGGCGAGAGGGTGATTTGGTGGGGTACAAAACAGTTGGTCAGAGCGGAAGAGGGCAAGCCAATATTATTTTTGGGTGTTGTTGGTAAGATGCAGATGATGTGATTCTCTCTGCCCAAGCCAAGGCATATAAAGACAATATATGTCTTCAAAGAAATAACTGAAAGGGGGGGGGGGAATGTAGTAATTACACCCTTTACTTGAAACAATGAAGTTAATCTGATTTGGGTTAAAATGTCATTTCTCTTATATTTTTCTCATTTCACTATCGATTTTCAAAGGAGGCAAATGTCTACAACTTCTCCCTTTCACCTCCTTTGCCTTCTCTCTCTCTCTTCCTCCCCCTCCTCTCTTTTAGCCTTTCTTGAGCAGAAAGAGACCAAACCTAGGCGACTAAAAGCCAGCCGGTCGCTTCTTCTTCTTTGCCTTCGCCGTACTTTTCCTCCCAGCTTCTCGACCACCAAACGCACCTCGCTCGACTTGGGTCATGGGAAGGTCATCCTCCATGACCTGACTGTTCTGAAGTCGCACCATGGGCTGTTCATTGATCTCGGGCTGGCTGCCCCATTCTCGGACAGTAGGTGCTACTGAAGTCGCTGGACGAGGAGTGAAAGAGTCTACTTTCTTTTTCTTCAGCTTGCGCTTTGGAGTTGTATCGTTAGTGCCCCATTGCGATTCCTCCAGTTCCAGCGCTTGTATAGTTCTTTGCCAGTCATATGTTGCTGGGTCTGTCTCCGGTAGCCAGTGTTGTAATATATTTGCCACGTCTGGTGATACAAACCGCTTTCGCTCACTATCGAAATCGGTAAAAGAAGCTAGTGTGGAGTCAAGGAATTTCGGTTTTACATCAGATGTTCCATGACCTTCGGTTGCGAAGCTACTCCAGTCACTCTCTCCTGGGATTTCAGACGGGACGAGTGTCTGTTTCCCGCTCCTGAATTTAAAGGTAAATTCTGACTTGGATGATGGCGCGCTCTTTTGATTTGTTGTTTGGGGGTTGGTTCCATTCGATTCATAATTTATCCTACGCGCTGCGACCCGTGCCAGGGCAAAATCGGCTGCAACATCTCGGATAATTTTCTCCTTCGTGATCCGTGCGCGAACGGGTATATTATGCGACAGAGTAAGCCAATCATTGACTGATTGGTCGTATATCTCTATCAGGCCAGACCTAGAAGGCTCTGTCGATTGAACAGGCTTGGTAGATCGCCAACTTAGATGGCCAGGCAATTGCACGATAAGCTGCTGATGATGTTTGTGGGTGCATGCGTTGTCTGTTAGGAGCGCAGATAGCAAGTCCTCAACATCCTGTGCATTCTGGTCAACATCATCCAATGGCGAGTAGCGACCAAGAATTTCAAGCCTATGGTTAGTTAGTATCATGGTGTTTAAACGATATATTTTTCATGAACCATACAGAGTCTGACTCGTCGCTTGGCTCTCTGGACATGCAGGAATCTTTCTTTTCAACTCTTCGAGAGACTCCTGAAAGCCCTTATTATGCCTTTGACTGGGGTCGCCTCCTGGTGAAACCACGAGTCTCCCAATAGCAACCTCATAAACCTGCGAGAAGTCGATACTCCATTGGGAAATTGCAAGTGGTGTAATATTAGAAATCCCAGTATCTGGGAAAGTAGGCGTTCCAGGGCCCGCTACAGACTCGTCATAATCATCAACTATGAAATCCCCGTAAGACCGTGATGACTGCAAATTCCCTTGGCGTGTCGTTTGGTAGCGTCTTTTTAACCGGATGATATCCTTTTCTAGGTCTTGCCTATCTGAAGCACCGGTATCGGAAGGCCCAGCATATATTGATTCATGGATAGATAGGCGTGAGTCTAGCACAAAGAGCTTTATAAGCTTTAGGCCCGGATCATAATCATCTCTCCCAGTCGTCGATGGTAGATGCATGATATTTTTGAAAACGAGTGATGAAAATTGTGCCATACTCGGTTGAGACTCGACGTCATATTCAGACTCCAACGGGATATCCAAAACAAACGGGTCGGGCATAGGTTCTATGTCATCGTGACCGGTGGATACTGCGGGACAATGGAAAACCAGTACAACGTGACTCAGCCTTGAGTACAGCGCAAGATAGAGGTCCTCATATATGGACAGATGTGCCACTCGCAAAGTCGTGTCTTCCGGATCTCGAAAGTGGCGCCAGGACAAGCGAGGAAAGAGGGAAGGCCTTGTCCCATCTTTAGCGGCTACAGCCAAGTCAGTGTTGACATCAAACCAGAAGACCCGTGATGTTGTTAGAATGAAGATATTAGATACGTTGCAGGAGCTCCGCTTAACATCCAAGATCCACTCCGACTTTTTCTTCAGACCAAGCTCTATGGAATAAGGGCATGCCTGACCGTCTTCCATTCGATAGAGCATGGGACAACGCCTGTCAGAGACAATGAAGCTATTGACATCTCCAACCCACTCTATGGCCGCCCATCCATCATGTCGAGGATAACCGTCTATATCGTGGCTGTCACCAAGGTCCAGCCATGGTAGTGCGCCATATTTGACACGTGCAGCAGTCCAATTACCTTTATTCTGTCTGTGGCGACCAGATATTTCCCAAATGCTCCAATTTCCCCTCTCGTCAACAATACCAATTTGCTTCTGGTACCACGGATTGAAAGTCACAGCTGCATGTGCAGAGCCGCCAGTTTGAGAATTGGATATTTCCACCAATGGGTTTGCATCGAGATGGGAATTACGGGATCTACCTAGCAACATATGATCACTATCGAGGCATATGTGAGCAGGAACAGGCCTCCTATGATGAAGTGGCCGGAACACCCAGGTAGAATGAGGAAATCGGGCCGCCATCCACGTTGGCTTCTCTTCCACGGTGCGCGCAAAACATATCTGGCGAACAGGGGCACCTCGTGCAGACCACTCGGCACTTCCAGTTTCCTCGATGGAGGGGACACGCATACGGACTGTTGTACCCAGCCTCAAATCCACGCAATCTTCGTCCAGTTTGTATAAAGAAATAGCATTGCCACACTCCCCGGACGCAACTACTGCGATCGGGACAGTACGGCTCCCTGACTCATCGTTCTCGAGGTCCACTGCATACCCCAGGTCTAAGAGTGACGAAACTAAAGGGTCGCATATCTCGCTTGTCGTTGTGATAGTATGGGAGAGAGTCTCATTGTTAACGAGTGGCCAGCAAGCTGCAAGCTCGGGGTAAACCTTTGGGACGAGACTTTTGTTCTCGATCTGTGATGATTGCGGGGCTGTAAGGGGCGATGTGATAGTGGTCTTCGTTGCCCCAGCAAAGGTTATACGAGGTGCTTATAGCAGTGTCAGTATGAGAGAAATCAGCAAACGATTCGTATTGTCCAGAGAAACTTACGCGAAGCCAATGTCCGGGAAAATTCCCAATTCTGCGTCTCCTGATGATATGTCGCTTTACCCAAGTGCCCATACTGTAGAGCACTAGCAGAATGTTCATCCATCGGGGTTCTCTTGGCTCCTGACGATATGTACAAGCCCTAGCCTTGCAAGCATATCGAGAACCGACTAGTAACGCGTTAAGAGACGCAGTTCACGTTCGCTTAGAAGACACGAGCAACTCCTTTGCAAGTGTGGTCAAATATATGCACCACTACCGGTTATTGAGAAGTGAACATATGGAAGGGTCGTTAAGCATATATATATATGCATACATTGCGAGGTAAGTTATTTTTTATCCACACATCTGCCACCTCTTACCGCCATAAGCACATACCAAGTACTACTACGTAATAAATATGGTCTTGTTTGCCTAACCTTGAGTCCACGAGGAATTATAAGCTCGAACTGCTCGAGTTCTTGAAGAGCCTCAAACTCTGCTCTTAATACGACTTACCATCCCTCTTCCTTCCAATTAAGGGGTTGTCATAGTCATAATCACGTGATACATATATACCAAAGTCATTGCCAAGCCTCAGTTCGACCGTTGCACCGCAACAAACAGTTCAGACGAGCATTACCGCACCGTTGAACTATACCCTTGTTTATAACTAAAACGTGAACGACATCAGAACTAGACGTGGCACTCACTCGTCATGGCCTCTTCTTTCGAACCTTCATTATCGACTAGTGGCATGCGCCCACCTCTCACATCAGCGGATGCACCTTCTATGGCGGATTCACTGCCTAGTATAAACTTCGGTTTCGAGGATCTACGCAATCGCATGGCCCAATTCACTGCTCGGTTC
Source organism: Aspergillus flavus (assembly GCF_009017415.1). Taxonomy (NCBI): domain Eukaryota; kingdom Fungi; phylum Ascomycota; class Eurotiomycetes; order Eurotiales; family Aspergillaceae; genus Aspergillus; species Aspergillus flavus. Next base: position 4,463,740 of record NC_092406.1, read on the forward strand.
GATGCTTTCATTGAGAAAGGCAGAAAGCAGATATTGGAGGAGAGGAATCAGTTCAAAATAGGGTTGGCAGAACTCCAAGGTGCGTGTATGGGGACATTCAAAGGTATTGTGACTAATTTAAGCTTAGAGGACCAACGGATGAAACAGAGAGATATCGAAATCTTGAATCTCAAGTCGCAAACTCACGACCAAACTATCCAGAAGGAAGCCGCTGAAGCCGCCGAGATGCATGGCACAATTGCATCTGTAACGATGGAGCGCGATTCTCGTCTCGCCAAAAGAGATCGTCTGAAGCAACAAATCAACGAGACACAGAAGGCTATAAACCAGAAATTGGAAGCTCAGAAGGCTCATGCCCGGCATCTCGATGCACAAGCACGCCTAAACATACCAGAGCTAGAATTTTGGCAGGATTACCTTTGTCTTCGGATTGAGGGGGCCGGGCGGGAAGATCGCCTAAAGTTCATCTTTAGCCACCTACTTGAGAAGGATTGGGAAGCTGAAGCCTGGTTTGAACTCGGCACGTCTAGTCGCGATTACGACGTGTTTCATACACGCCCCAAAGTGGACAGGGATGCTCTTAATGGGGAGCTAGACATTTTAAACGAGGATCGCGACTTTGGTGCTTTTCTAAAAAGGATGCGCCGTCTGCTCGTCGAAAAAATGCAACAGAAAAGGCCCACTATTTGATGCTGTGGCGGGATTTGGCCAAGACAGCATAGCTTCTGATGTTGATGGTCATGAATTATGGCCTGGTGTAGCCGAGAGGAATGAATTGTTAAGAAAGGTAAAGCATAGAGTTTTCTACGCAGTCAACGGTCCACAGGAAATTTATTCGATCTGTCATTGAGAAATCTGCAGAAGGATGTCTAAATCTCATTGATTGCACGTGTCAACAACTCAACCACCTGTAGCTTCCCTGTAGAATGATATGCTACGGCTTGCCCCGGCCGTGGCAAACCCCTCTGACTTCCCAATCTTTGGCAGCCATTTGACGTTCCAAACGGCTCGCTCTGTTTCGGAATGCGTTGCGACACATGTTCTGGTATCAATCGACCAGACTTTCACTTTTCCATCAAATGATCTTCTGTGTCATTAGTGCAAGTTTGTTGAGCAGCTCAAGTGTTAAGGAAGTGCTTACCCGCTTAAAAGATATTCTCCCGTGTGGCTCCAAGAAAGCGACAAGACCCATGCTGAATGCCCGGGGAGGTTAGCCACCTGCTCGCCAGATGAAGTGTCATATAACACGATCACATTGGAGTCTCCAGCAGCAGCGAGAAACTTTCCCCCGGGAGAGAATGCAACAGCTCGCACGGGCTTCACTAGGCCTAGAAGATATCAGATAAGCCTACCAATAATATGTGCGGGATTATATGGATGCACGTGAGGCATATACCTGATAAGCTAAACGGCATACGACCTGTTTCCGTGCTAAAGATATAGACGCTGCCATTCTCATGCCCGCTAGCTATGAAGCGGCCATCTGCTGACTATATGAGACTGTCAGTGCGACTGAAAGAGACGAAAAACTGAGTAGACAGGTTACCAAGTCTATGCAGGTACCAAAGCTACCCTTGGTCTCATAGTAACGTATTTGTTCGCCATTGGCATCCAAATCCCACACTCGAATGTGCCCATCTTGGCTTACACCGGCAAGATACTGGCCATCGCCTGACAAGGCAATTGCCCAAACACCAGTAGATCCTGCGTTGCCAGCTGTTCAGGTGTTAGTGTTAGGAGTCACTAGAGGATCAAAGCATATTCAATACCTGAGACTGTCTTATTTTCGGACCAGTTTCCATCATGACAGGACCAAACCCTGATCTCACCACCAAAACCAACACTCACTGATCTCGATCCGTTGCCATCGGTTACAACATGATGGCACCCAAGTTTATGGGCCTCATCGATCGATTGTACTAATGGGAAATCAGGGTCAGCAGTAGAGTGAACCTTGAGAGCAGAGACACCAGAAGCCGATAAAATCTGCTTATTGGTTACAGCCAATGAGAAGATATCAGTTGGGTGTGCTGTACACTATTAGCACAGTAATGATCAAATAGGGAATAGGAGAAAAGGGGGATGGTATAAGAGTTAGGAGGGAGACAAGCTGGGGTTTAGGGAAGCGTAAGAATATGGAGGAACTCCCGCTACATACCATTATCTGCGGAACCGCAGGATAGATACTGTTTCGACTATTATTGAGTAGCATGTCAGAATATGAAATAGGTATTATAATTTATTTTCAAGGCTTACCATCGTAAAATGTCTTAACTATGTATGAGGACAATCTATTTCGCAGGCACCGACGCTCCGCGGGGATGAACAGAGTCGATGTACTTTGTGACAATAAATAGTGGGACATTCACCGTCGGGTGAGATCATTAAGGCCCGCCTTCGTATGGGCCAACATTGGCATTTTTAGAAACCTACATACTACGCGATTTGCAGGCATTGGCAATAATTCAATAGAGTACGAGATGGTGCCATTCGATTGAAGATATTTTTTTGGCAAATAATATTGTAAACCAACACGTAAATTTCCCTGCCAGAACCAGACGCCGAATGCCATGCAGCATATATATCCAACACTTCATGTATAGTAAAAGTACAAGCCTCAAAAGCACACCTAAGCCATCGCTTTCCTCGCCTTCACTGATACTGTCCAGTCCTCATTCTTAAGCGGTTTGGGTTTGCTTCCATTGCTTTTTGATGTCTGTTAAGTCATGAGTTGTTAAATTCGGGCCTCATCAACATGGTGGTACAAAGTCACATACTCTCAACACAGTGTGGGCACAAAACATGCGCACGCTTTATTTGACCGCATCCAGGGCAGGTGTTGAGGCTTTTGACATCCTTCAAAGCCTTGCCAGCCATCTGTCTATGACGTTTCTTCATGTGGGATGTTTTCTTTTTCGGTACGGCTCGAAGTACAGAGTCCCAGACATCGGACAGGAGTTCCGGTATATTCAACGACAATGCGGCAGGTTTCAAAAGGGTGCGAGAAAAACCGAGGGAAGTCTGCCCGGAAGTCTGCCAGATTCGAGACCATCGTCCTCCGACGAAAGATATAGCTTCGGAGGCCATGAAAATACGGGGCAGAATCTGCGAGGTGGGGGTAAATGAAAGCGACCGCAGTGCCATATTGCCCAAGTATGGGGGTAGATCTGCTGTAATGACGGCAATTGAAGGGAGTTGGGCGTATCTAATATCAAAAAATTATGCCGCTGGAAAGTAAAGCTACCCGCCGACATTGCGGGTTTGCTGACTTGAGTCCGGAGATTGACCTAATCCCGAAGCAGACTAGTGGCCCCCTGAGAGCGCAACAACAGTTAAAGGGGCCCATACCAGTGATGGTCTGCATCTCTCCATCTCTAGCAACTTGGGGATAGCAAACTTATCTTTCAAGCACTAGACCTTCTTGATGGTCTAACTTGTGTTTGATCTTTCAGTCGTCACATTCACTCCCATTGATCCGGTCGGCTGCTCGCTGAAGATAACCCGCGATCAACCTCCTCGTTCTCTCTCCACCATGGCTACCACTGCTACCTCGACCTCGACCACCCCGGCTACCGTTTTCCCTCGCAGCCATGTTGGTTTCGACAGCATCACCTCCCAGATTGAAAGGAAGCTCCTCAAGCGCGGTTTCCAGTTTAACGTGATGTGTGTTGGTAGGGGCTCCTTGATCTACTTGTGTATAGAAAACCATTGACCGTCAAACTGACTGCTGGGAAAGGCCAGACGGGTCTTGGAAAGTCTACCTTGATTAACACTATCTTTGCTTCCCACTTGATTGACTCGAAGGGTCGTCTGACTCCCAACGAACCTGTCCGCTCCACCACGGAAATTCAGACCGTCTCCCATAGTAAGTCAACGTCGCCCATTCATGCAGAAGGTACCCCGTTAATATTCAGCAACTAGTTATTGAGGAAAATGGCGTACGTCTCCGGCTAAACATCGTTGACACCCCTGGATACGGTGATCAAGTTAATAATGATAGATGGTATATGACGCTCCTCTCATATTCGCGTTGGTCAAGCTAATCCCTCACCAGCTGGGACCCCATTGTGAAATACATCAAGGACCAACATTCCGCGTACCTCCGAAAGGAGCTTACCGCTCAGCGTGACCGTTATATCCAAGATACCCGTATTCACTGCTGCTTGTTCTTCATTCAACCATCCGGCCATGCGTAAGATCTAAAGCCTCTGGAGTTGGCGAGATATGACCGAGCTAACTATACTCTAGCCTCAAGCCCATTGACATCGTCGTTTTAAAGAAGCTATCTGATGTTGTCAATGTTGTTCCTGTAATTGCCAAGGCCGATTCACTTACTCTCGAGGAACGTCAGACGTTCAAGGAAAGAATCAAGGAGGAGTTTGCTTTTCACAACTTGAAGATGTACCCGTATGATAACGACGAGCTCGATGACGAGGAGCGCGCGGTCAATGCCCAAATCAAGGTCTGTACCTCTCTGATACGTGTACTCAATCAGCCTCTGATGTATAAGCAGGACATTATTCCATTTGCTGTGGTTGGCAGTGAGAGAACTATAGTTGTCAATGGTCAACAGGTTCGCGGCCGACAGAACCGCTGGGGTGTTATCAATGTGGAGGATGAGAATCACTGTGAATTTGTATACCTGAGAAACTTCCTCACTCGCACCCATCTCCAGGACCTCATTGAGACAACAAGCCAGATCCACTACGAGACCTTCCGTGCTAAGCAGCTTCTTGCTCTGAAGGAGAGCAGTGCAGCGGGAGGTCACAGTGGTGGCAGCCGGCCCATCAGCCCCTCGGCCGACAGGGAGCTCAGCCGCAATTCTCAACGGATGACCATGAATGGCTATTAACGGCGCACGAGAGCGTCAAGGATAGATCTCAATGCTCCATGGAGTAAGCCGTCCATACCAGTTGTTTCCATACATAGGTGCACATGCAGACAACTTAGGGGCAGTGTCGAGCATCCCTTCATCTTTTCTTTTTACTTCATACATAACTCCACTTTTATACCAGCATGTTCTTACAGATATCCTTTTAACTTCTGATTTACTCTTGGCTTACTTCGTTGCCTATTTTGCTATCCCCAGCACGGGAAGCGGGTGCCTCTATTCCGTTTTCTACAATTGAGATTGTCATTGCAGACCAGAAAGCGGCTAGCAATGATAGCGCTGGCATCATTTTTATTGTCTCATGTACTTAAATTCCTTAATTATCATTACTCCATGAGGGAAATACAGTTGATACAACGCAAAGGTGCCGCTGGATAATGCATTATAAACAATAGGGTCAATCACCGTCCATAACGTTGCCAGTTCTGCAATATCTCGTCAATCATGACAATCCTTGGACAAGACCCGATTTTATCCTGTAAACTGGCCGATTATTGCTCAGCGCCGAATCTACCATCGTCGACAATCCAGTCCCTCAACTCAGTATAGGCTTTTTCCAAATCATCATTGACGACTATCTTGTTATGTGCGCCGGGCTCCTTAGCATACTCGAGTTCATTTTTGGCCTGTGCTAAGCGTTTACTGCCAAAGTTGCGGTCAATACCTTCTTGCCTATAACAGGTGAGAGGCGACCCTTCCGATGCAACTCACCTCAAGCTCTCTTCGGACTCAGTGCCTCTACCTCGCAATCTCCGTTCTAGCTCTTCAACCGACGGCGGCGCGAGAAACATAAAGCGAGCGTTCAGGTCAGTACGCTTCACTTGCTTCACGCCCTGTTCAAATAAAGCCATCAATCAGTATGACTTTCTCGACATAGTGTTCATCTTCCGTGAAGCTTATGTGTTTTGATGTCCGTGGCAACATATAGATTCAATTACCTCCATCTCAATGTCGAGGATGCAAATCCTACCCTTCTTGGCAATATCTTTCACGGCCTGGACACTGGTACCATAGTGGTTCCCTCCAAACTGCGCATGTTCAATGAACCCATTTTTGCTCACAAGGTCCAGGAAGTCCGCTTTGGTTGTGAAATAATATTCGCGCCCATGCTGCTCACCCGGTCGTGGAGCTCTGGTGGTGTCTGCACTAGGCAAGCAATGGTTAGCTTATAGAAAGTGAGACATAGAATTGTTTTTTAAAAACCAAAAAGAACGAGGACGGACGCGAAACAGAAAACCCAAAGGTATCGGGATAATCAGCAAACAGTCGTTTGAGTAGAGTTGATTTCCCAGCACCAGAGGGGCCCGATACCACTACTGGGCGAAACTTTTGCACTATATACAGGTCAGTATCTTGGTTAATTCACGCGCGTTAAGTGGTATGCGCTAACGGGATCCAGCAGTGGTTGACATTGTCAATACTGAGCGGCGAGTGAACAACTGGAAACGTCCACTGTAAATATGCAAGGTTATACGAGACTTTGAAAAGCCTTGCATAAACAGGAAGCCACAGGGAAAAGCTGGAAACGAAGGCTAGAAGACCCTAAAGAATTGCCGCGTTTTGAGTCAGAAGATAAATTATGTAAAGGCGGTGACCACAGAACTACGGCAAACACCACAAACAGGAAACAACTGCTATTAATCCGGTCATAAACAAATAATTAGAAGTACAAGATCCGATAAGGTCCTGCTTATCATATAGCTCACGGAGGACTATACTAACAAGTCCTTGACATAGTATATGTGAGCAGCAACGTATGTAGATAAGACACGGCTTTCAAGGCTTTGGTTGTGTATATTCCTGCGTAGCCTGAGACTCCTGCTCGAGAAAGTTGGACCAAAGCTCCGCCAGCGACTCCTTGTTTGAGTTCCCATTATCTAAGAATTCAGTAGCCAGAGTTGGGGTGCTAGGGGTACGATGGATAGGTGTACTTGGGACTCTAAGCTTGTTGGAGGTACTTGAGGTTCCTGGGCGTGCTAGACCGGCCTGTTCACGCTGTTCTGATGCAGATTGTCAGCTCTCGTCTCCGAGTAAGGGGAATCAAAAATAACATCACATACCATCTGTCCAACCTAAAAGAGCTGCAATAAGTTGCAATATCTGAAATTTCTTTGGGTCTGACCGATCAAGAGCAAGAAAATGCAGAAAGTGGTTCGTCACAATATGCCTAACAGGAATCGTCAGCAGGTGTCAAAAAAGCTACTGAGGAGCTTCTCTGGTATGGTAAGTCTTGCCTGTCAACGTTGTCCTCAGGCTTCCCTTTTTTGAGAAATCTCAAGGCCTTAGTCAAGTGATCGTTCAGCGTCACAGCCTCATGTCTAAGTTTACCAATGAGGAGGTTCTTTTCCTTTACTTCTTTTTCAAACGGCCTCACTCGCTCCAGTTCTTTCTGGGCACTTCCGAGAGCTTTATCAGCGTCCAACGCCTTTTTCTCTGCACAATGAAGGGCTTGTTTTAGCTCTTCGAGTTGAGAGTCAGAGCTCTCTACGAGCTCACGAAGTTCTTTTCGGCGAGCTAGAATATGTTAAAACTTACATCTACAACAATATATATGTAAGAATTTACTTACCTGTCTGGATTTCCTGCAGGGCTCGCTGTAACCCGTCCACAGCGGATAATTGAGAATCGCGCTCATCGGATGTTCTTTCATAGGCATCTCTGAGGCTAGCAAGCTGCTCCTCAAGGTCTACGACTTTCTCACCTAGGGTTTCCCTGATGGACCGCTCTTCCATAGCAAGAACTTCCCAGTTGTGCATAGCCTCCTTAGCTTGCTCGAATTCAGATTGAAGATATGATTGTTGTTCGAATAGTTCTTCCTTCTCCTTCAGCCAGTTCTGCTGTGACAAGTTCGTCCGGTCTCGTAATGTTAAGATCTCCTTCGACTTGTGTTCATTCGCTTCCGAGAGCTCTGCCAGCTCAGAGCACTTCCCCTGAAAATTATCTTTCAACGCCGCGTTCTGTTCTTCCAGCTCCCCGATTTTTAATCTAGCTTGAGCAAGTTCCTCCTATCAAAATGTTAGCTACAGAGCAACGGTTCGGGTTTAATGTGAAGGGACGCACAGCGTCTTCCTTGAGTCGTTCACCTAGCTGCGACTTGATCGTATTGACACGTTCTAATAGTTTCTGGAATTGTGATTCTGCGTGTTCCTTTTTACCCTCGGCATCGTTCAGTTTGTGCTGTAGAGCTTCCATGTCCGCTCGATGTTTAGATTGTATTTCTTCTAATGACCTCCGCATGTCCGTCACCTCAGCACGTAGGGAGTCCCGATCCCGAACAAGAGCGTCAAACCGTTCTTTCGATTGGAGTGCATCGGGGGGTGATTTGGCCATACTGCAAATGTCCTCCTTTTCTCCATATCGGGATACTGCTTGTTGCTGGTTACTGGAGTCATTTTTTATACCATCATTGGAAACGCTGCCATCTTCACTCATGCGGGCCTTCTGCTTCTCTGTAACTGTCTCCTCGGTCGAATTGGGCACGACCTGGTCTCTGTTATCAGTAATCGCTGAGCACATTAATTAGGCGTAAGACCACCCACACTTGAAATAAGCAAGTCAGACGATCCCTCCTCCCATAGCTTTGCAGACGTGTCCTGCTTAGCTTCAATATTTTTGTCATTGCCTTCCCCGTTCTTTGCGGAGCCCTTGTTCTTCCTCTTGGTTTTCGGGTTGCCGTCTGGTCAAGAGTGATTTGTAAGAACGGCACTCAGAGGAGTGTATGGGAGCTGCTCGCTAATCAGATGCGTACCTTCGTGCATTTTTCTTTTAGATTTTTCGGGATATGTTACGTCTCTTTAGGTCGATGATGGCGGCCACTCGGGCGTGGTTACGAGATCAAGACCATAGCTGTCAACATCCTTTAGCGCGGCCGCAGTTATTCGCTAACTCCCGAAGTCCGAACCTTTCGCTTAGGTACATGTATGTACATACAACAACATACCCCAATTCATTGAGCTGCGAAAGCACCAGACTTAGCAGAAGCAAGAAAGTGTGTCTTTCAATTTCCGTATGAATTCGAGTTTGTGTCATCGGGTTCACTTCATGTCCAGAGATTTCCCCATTGGCTATTTACATCTAAGCGCCACGTAGTATGTTCCCAATACCGAAGGTTAAAAAAAAAAGAACACAGAAAACTCGCCATGAAGGATATTGTTCAACCAGCTATGACCAACAGGATCGCTAATAAATCAAAAGAATATATACAACTGAAAACGAAACAAAAGAGAAAGGAAAGGAAAAAAGCAGCAGAACCTGCTTTGGTTTCTGATCAGAAACCAGGTAGAGCCGGTGATCAAAATGAGGATTCTCTCGGGCGTCCAGTACTATGCCTAAGCCGATGTAGAAGTGGAAAAGATTAGTTTAATATATCCACAGGATGGTTTCCCACGGAAGCTGGATTTTTGTGATCACATGAAGTCATCAAGGAAGTCAGGATCCCGATCTTGATTGCTGCTTGCCTGGATGTTTTCCTCGCTCATCAGATCATCGTAGGCATGCACTTTCTGCCACTTCAATCGTTCCCTTTCTCTCTTTTCTTGTTTTTCTCTTGCTCGCTGCTCCTCTCTGGTCTTCCTCTCCTCTCTCTGCTTCTTTTTCAGAGACTCGTTTTTCTCTGCCATAAGATCGGGAAATTTTTCCACGCGGGTTTTATTAAGCCGGTTGACTATAACATTCTCCCTTTGTCGTACTAGAACTTTGCGCACCAACTTGGGATTGTGAAATGAGACTTGGCCAGTAGCCATAGACCCATCTTTCATCAAGTTCGACCATGGCGTATAGATGACTGTGATGTTGTCTTTCTTATTCCCTAGCCCGTAAGTTAGCTCACTACGTATTGGTAACAGCACAATGGATGAATTATGAATGGAAAGATGGTTCACCCTCAATAGAATTCGCCTTTGTAAGCTGTGCGCAGTCTTCCAGAAGGGGTTGTGGGATATTGTCCCATGATTCACTATCACGGAGACGAAGATAGACATGTGCACTGGACAAGTTATCAACATGAAACTGATCACATAAGTTAGCGCTCATGAGAACTTTTCTAAGTAAATGGGATAATAACGAACCCTATACAGGTCATCAAGACCAGCGACTGTTAGCACACACTGCCACAAAGAGGGTCAAACAACGATGATGTTACCAAACATCCTTCTCTAAACCATATTTTATAAGATCCTCATCTAGTTTCAATCATTGTCAGACTTGTGCCATGTGCTTGAGCTTGAAATATAGCGGTCATACTCTCAAATTTGTCTTTCCCGACATAGATAAAAGCGGATGGTTCAACCACATTCGATGTAAAGTAGTATACCATATTGCTGCGATTATCTCTCCTGAAAAACCCTTGGTCAGATGAGAATAACCGAAGTATCTAAAGCCAACTGTCAAATTGTGATTATCAGAGTGTGTATTGGGAAGTGGGGTGTGGATTTTCTTCTAGTTGAGTTTTGTGGGGAACTTCTTATGAATATAGTTATACATACTTAGATTAGTCATTTATTCTTGGTGTATTATGACTTTTTCTTGGAAACGCGTATGTATAAGGTTATGCTATGATACAACAACACCCATGTATGTGCATGTGAGAGCTAATGATTCTCTCGACAGCTACAGTGGGGGCTCAAAAGTAATATATTCGTACCTATAGGTACCTGGCAGCTCATAGTACCGGGCATAGGTACTTATAGGTATAGGGGGTCACATACTTCTTTAACCTCCATTGTGGGTGAAGAAAATAGTAATATGTGATAAGCATACAATCTCTTATGTTGCTTGTACTAGTAATACCCACATGCATAGCTTCAAGCAACCAGCATGCTTACCAAGGAATTTCTCAGGACTCCAGGCAGCCCGAAGGATTACCTCTTTTAGCACCTTCGTTTACTGACTAACCCAATATAGTAATAATAGCCCTCACCCGCATAGTACATTAAGTTGAACCTCCTCCTTGAGGGACTGGAGTTCTGGAACACAGATTAGGTATTAGTAGATGATAATCTAAACGTACACACGTACTTAAAGTATCTCTTCAAGATGATGAATTTCTTCCTGGATCCTAGGCAATTAAGTACGCGAAATAGGGTTACTATGGAGAATAGCTCCGTGGTACTATGGTAGACGAAGCTAAGATGACATCATAATCTTATAATCATTCAGTAAGCAAGATGAAGATGTCCTTGTAGGCCGCTGGATCTATTAGCATGCTGCAATTTCTGTACTCCGTAAGGTGGTTTTGTATGTCTGTTGTGTTGTTTAGAGTGGGGGTCGGTAAGACCTTAAGTAGTAAATACTTATATGGATACAGTCATGTGACCCTTGTGTGACAGAGTTAACTTGGAACAAAACAGAGCCTGTTACAGACTGGACACATATATCCCTTAGTATAAAACATCCCCAATCTGTATGTTAAAGGTCTATACACGGCAGTTTCACCATGTCATATACCTAAAAGGGACCTGGGAATTAAGGACACCTCTAAATATCGAGCTATCTCTGTTAGAACATGAGTCCGACTGGCTTCAAGTGGCCGTCCCATTTGCAAGCATTATATCTGTAAGCCTGCAAGACCATATGGTAAAGAAACAATTATTCTAAAAAGCAAACACTCTTTTACTGGTTACACTATGATTGCGGCGATATAAATAGGATGAGACACTGTAGATGTTTTTGTACTCTGCAGCAATCACACAACATAGATATGTCATCAAGTAGCTATTTGTCATATCCTCATTCGACTGAGTCTGAAATTTTGGACCCCAGTAGACTACTTTGGAGCAGATTGCCTGTTACCAAAAATATGCTGCCATCAAACATTCTATCATTGGTGCTACGACGCTGCAAGTCATTTAACAGCTTTCCACAGAACACAAAGGAAAGGCTTCACAGAATACCCACCTAGACCCCACTTTTCTTATGCAACGGGCCATACGGGCAAGTCGTCTGTGACAGAAAGTGGGAAAGAGAAAGGAGGGCCACCCACCTTACCCACACCAACATAAACATGAAAACACACACACACACACACACACACACACACACACACACACACACACACACACACACAAAAGAGAGAGAGGGAGGAAGATTGGCAGGGTTGATGAGAGGAGGCCAAATTCAAGCTCACTGCCATATACCGACCACGCGTTAAACCATTATCTTGGTATGACTGTTTTATTTGAGAAAGAAGCAACTGTAACTGCAAATATAGAGGAAGTTCAATTTCCTACAGCACTTCCTAGTTCCTACTATTCTTTGTCCCATGCAAGCCCGGTTGTACTCAGATTGTTGGTCACAGCTGGAGACCATTAAGGCATAACTAATTAGTTTGTAACCACTAATTGATCGAGAGACCATTGTGCTGTAAATACTAACATCTCGTTAAACCCTACTGTGGAGCCCGAATCAGATCCTTTCCCAACAAGAGGAGAAAACCGTTACGCCAAGAATTAAGTACTAGCACTATATCGGGTGAGCCCGTACGAAACCCCACCTGCCACATGGCTCTTTGGAACAGGTCCCTCTTAGATAAAACCAGGTAAAAGTCAAACAGGAAGGGGGAAAGTTAAAAGCGAGAGAGAAAGAGAGAGAATGTATATATATATATATATATATATATATGTGTGTGTGTGTGTGTGTGTGTGTGTGTGTGTGTGAGAAAAGGAGATGGGGGAATAAAGTAAGACACCTCCACAATAAGTATTTAACCTCGTTCTACTTAGCATCTCCTTTCACAAGAATCTCGACAGAATCTATCATTGAATAGCCTTGGTGTAAATAAATTTGCAAATATCCTACCACAACTTCCCTAATGTGGTCTGTTTCGGCCTGGAATAGATGAGAAAGGAAGATAAAATAAGAACAAATACAGGGTAGATCAATTCACAACTGTTTCTCTGCAATGCCAGCAAAGTAGCTGTGTTCAGTTTTGTCACTCGTAGGAAATGCGATCCACACCCTTGTGCTCCACATGGACTGTGTTAATTTGGAAAGGCTCGGGGCTTGCCAAAAAGCGAAATTTCTACCTTCCTTTTTCCTTTTGCCCTTTCTTTTTTCTGAGGGGAGAGGGGGCCGTTGATGGAATATTATCCCCTTGCCCTCCCCCACGGTAGTTAGGATCTGGGCTGTTTTTATGTCGATTTCTATCTTTATTTATTTATCTTTAAAGAAACTTCTCCTATGAACCTCTTTACGGATTACAACATCAGACAGTCCATCACAAGAACTAAACCCCAAATGGCCAATTCTACCTCTCCTGTAATGCAACCAAATGTCCTACAATCTTTGGAACGAGCCAGGAACTGTGAAGAGAATGATGACGATCGCATCATCCTTGATAATGCTGTCACGGAGCTGTGGCGAAGGGTACAGAGTCAACCGGACACTTACGTGTTTACCCCAGATGAATTCGCTCTCTTCAACTATTTTATCGCCCGATTCCAGGGTTCGCTTGTCACCCGAGGAGCAGTGGCGCGATTTTGGGACAATTATCGAGGAAACGGCTCGAGTTTGGACTGAAGTGACATGTCAATACCTTCGGCACAGCTCCGACTATCAACTACACGTGGAAGCTCAAAACAAGTCAGTTTGCAGAAAGCAGGTTGTTTCGTATATCAAGGTCAAGCAAAGACGCAGCCGTCAGAGTGACATGATAGATTTTCCGTACCTTTTCCTTTCCCTATTCTGGCCGGAGGACCAATGATACCCGCGCATAGAGAAGGCGTGCGGCTATTTTGGGAGTCATAAAAATAGCGAAGATCGACGTATTGTTCCGAGGGAATCGTTGCACCTTGAACCCGCCGGATTAGACAGGTTCTGACGGTACCTGTGGACTGCGCTTAAAGATTGGATACGGATCTAAATCCGGTATGAGACGATTAATAGTACCTGATACCCGAGCGGCTGAAAGATTGACATCTAGCCATTCATTGCCTGGGTACCTTCCTGACGGCCCTCTCGCCGTTTGTTTTCTTCTCTGGCTTTCCCTCTTCATTCTACGCGCTATCCCATTCAATCGACAAGTTCACAACTCTATCCCAATGTCTAACTGGCTGAGCTACATATGACGAAAATCAATTCTTTCATTTATTTGGCTTGAGTGAGATACACGGTGTCTCGGCTCCACCGGTCCCCCCCAACCTTGTTTCATTTTATCACCGGTTTTCAACCAATTCTGAAAACCATCGATATTTTGCAGCCATGCTCCCCATCCTGGCTATCTCTAGTACGGATAGGCATACAAAGTACATATGTATATATTCCTCCAAAGTAGGATAGAAAATATGTGGCACTTTGAACCATATCTTTTTAAAAAAGAAATGCACCCAATTTGATTGTTGAAATAAACTGTAGGGAATGTCCCAGAGTGCAGGGGACCTTCCGGCAGTGATAGACGATCCCTATACACACAAACATCAAAAGTCTACATGTAGCTCGAGAGGTAGGCTTTGTGTGGTTATGGCAATATCAGATGGAGTCGAAATATCAAGGTAGGGTCTGTAAGTATCTGTATATAGTCATGCAGTCATGTATACACAGAGTTCTCAATGATACTGAAATCCACCCCAGTGATCTGTTTCCTAACTGTTCATGAAACTAAGTGTGTAAAGCGTAGACAAAAGAGCAAAGAAGGCTACACGGATCATGTGGGCAGTGATCGTGCTTGGTTCCGGTCAAACCATAAATGACAACTCAATCGTTTCAACCATGAGTTAGGACGGCATAGCCTGGTCCAGATTCCCTTGCTGGGGCTATTTGGATATTCTAGTCACCGAATATATCTCTTATGACCGTATCATAAGGTATCTCCCAACGCGGGCTCCATTCCGTAAATTTTCCATTGACTGGGCTGAGGCTTGGCGGGTACTCAATCTACCTCCCTATTCCTCGATCTTAGGCTGGTACTCAGTATCATAAATAAACGTACATATTACATACAATTACATACATAATGCTACACACTGGTGTCCTATATTGAGGCCTGCCCTTAGGACGTCTAGACATGGTGTTCATGCCAGCCAGTCAGACTTGAAGCGAGCCGATAGAGATGCCTAGAAGTAGAAATACCCGTTCGAGTCAAATCGGGGAGGATGGAATCTCAAAGACCTAGGCCAAAGAGAAAAGAATTGGTGGCTCGGCGTCTAATTCACACACATACGCTGGAGTCGCTTTCACATCGAAATAAACACTATGCCTTATAGCTTCGCTACTTACCTGTTAAGGGGTTAGGTTGGTCAAGTTGTCAATTGACCAGCTGCCCCACTGCAGGAACGGTTCTACCTTATTGTTAATGATCTTCCAAAACGGCATCTACTCGACGTGCCCGGCATATGCAAACCACTCGTTACATAATCGCATCAGAGGCGTGAGGTTGCGGGACAGAGGGTATACGTCTCAGTCTCGTTGTCAATGTGGTATCAGGGTATAGAATACGGAAGAGACGACGACAGAAAACTCGGCTATGTATGTCTAATGTCCCACGAGGACTTTCGCCATATTAGTCATCAGCATATGGCTACCGAGCAAAGAGCTATAGATAGAGCATACGAAAACTTGGCCACTGCTTCGTAATGCATATATCTCGGTGGAATGTTGTGCACGGTCAACCCATACTAAGCACCCATGGCGCGACGACGCGAAACACGCATAGACAGATCTAACACGCACATTAATGATGATTGTACATATTCTTCCGTTATGACAACTTTATTATACACTTATACACATCCGCTCTATATATCATGATATTCTATTTGTTTGCAGCAGATTCTGAACTTATCAAGCGACTTGATGCTTCAGAAGCCACGGAAGTCTCGGGGTGGAGGTCGCTATTGAGCACATCTGCGGGGGGGTCTGAGAAATGATTAGTACTTTGAAGCTCATTCCCTCAAGCATCTTATTTGCTTACCAGTTCTGGAGGAC
This sequence comes from Aspergillus flavus, assembly GCF_009017415.1. Taxonomy (NCBI): domain Eukaryota; kingdom Fungi; phylum Ascomycota; class Eurotiomycetes; order Eurotiales; family Aspergillaceae; genus Aspergillus; species Aspergillus flavus. The sequence goes on from NC_092406.1 coordinate 4,479,548, forward strand.
GCTTGGTGTTCCGCAGAATCCACTTGCTTCACTTTGCCCGCCTCGACCTGCGCCCTGGACAATCCAAGGAAATTCTTGGGAAGCCCCATGGACGAAAGGAAGCTAACACTCTCTTTCCACTCGAGGTCTTTTCTTTTGTTATCCCAATTGAGTTCCTCGCTCATCAAGTCGATGATATTGGGAAGGGCTTCAAGTGCTGCCTCAGCGTTGAGGAATGCCAATCGAGTTCTGCGAGCAATGACATCAACGGCAGTTTGAGCATATTCATGGCGAACAGCATAGCGAACCTCGCCATCGATAAACGGGTATAACGCAGAAATACGTTGACCGCGAACAGGGAAGCGGGCGTTTGTCGGTGAAGACAAAGCTGCCACCTGCCAAGCGCGATCACCATATGATTGCGTTAGATGCTGGGCCACATCGGTCTCAAGACCAAAATGTTGAATGAGGTTGATAAATAGTGTTTTGGAGTAACCGTGGGCCCCAATCAAGCGGACCTGGTGTGTCTGACAAGACCCGTCAAGAACAGCACCATCAGCCACCAAGCCGCTGCCTCCGACACCACTAATATCTGGAACCTGGGAGACATGCCGGGGCTTCAGGTTGAAAACATTAATCGCCTCATCTACAGCTTCTTCTGCCATTTGGCGGTAAGTCGTCCATTTTCCTCCCGCACATGTTAACAGCCCGGACGGAGAAACAGTAATCAGATGGTTGCGAACCAATGCTTCGGAGCTCTTCACTTTAGGATCACGAACCAAAGGCCGAATTCCAGACCATGCTGCCAGCACATCGCTCCGCTCAACGTTGATATCAGGGGCTAAGTAGCCACGGACTTCTGACAGAATCCAGTTGATGTCCTTTTCAGACGGCTCGGGTTGAGTCGTGATTTCGGTAGGTTGATCAGTGGTCCCAGCAATTGTGTTTCCCTGCCATGGAAGGAAGAAGATAACACGGCCATCGGACGTTGAAGGGTCAATGAGACCCATGTCCGAAGGACTATAATATCCAGGTAAAATAACATGGACACCAGAGCTAGGTGCGACAATTTCTTTCACGTCAGGCTCGTCCATCTTTCTGATGGAATCGGTGAAGGGGCCGGTCGCATTGATGATGCCCTTGGCCCGTATAGTAAATTCTCCTTCCTCTTGGCCATTCTTTCCTGGTATGATATCTTTCACTCGCGCCCCATTCAAGTTACCCGAGGCATCTTTGGTGAGGCCAGTGACCTGCATGTGATTGACAACAGTGCTTCCATACAATGCAGCTGTCATCGCAAGAGACACGTTCATCCGAGAGTCGTTGTGGGCGCCATCTGTATATGCTATTAGTAACGCGAAAGTGTTGATAAACTCAATAGGCAGCGTTTTAAATAAAGTCCATACCGTAGTAAACCATGGCACCAATCATATTATCTTTTCTCAGCATAGGAAAAGCATCAATTGCCTTGCTTTTAGGCAGGAAGTAGGAGCTCTCAATTCCCTCCGACCCAGCCAAGTAGTCATAAAACTTGGTACCAACCCAGAAATAGGGAGCTTGCCACCACTTCTGAACGGGAACCATGATAGGAAGCCAGCTGGAGAGGTGAGGAGCAGTGTTCAAAAAGTATTTGCGCTCCCTCAAGGCTTCCTTGACAAGTTTGTACCTATGTGGGAAGTCAGTTTCCATCCTAGAGCATGTCTCACTTTTTCAGATTAATCATTAAATAACTGACTGGTTGTAATCTAGCTCCCACACGGCCTTTTCCAAGTAGCGGACGCCACCGTGTACCAGTTTCGTGCTCTTACTGCTTGTCCCAGAGCTGAAGTCGTCTCTTTCGACAACCGCTACCTTTAAACCTCGTGTCGCTGCGTCTAAAGCGATTCCTGACCCAGTGGCGCCTGCACCGATAATAAGGAGGTCATACACGTCTGAATCATCACCACTGGAACTGCGTTTCAAGTCCTGAATCTGTTCCAGACGCGACTTGATTGAGGGAAAGCTCGGAGGCACAAGTTTCCCCTCATGATAACCAGGGGGTGGTACAGCCGGAGCTTCCGAGCCAGGGATGTTGCGGGGACGGTAGGAGATATACAGAACACCAGCTCCTGCAGCCGCTGCGGCCGAAGTATAAAGCAGAGGCCGCAAAAGTCTGCGGGAATGACGAGCGGCCATTATATCAAGGGATAAGCTATGTCACAAGAGGTCCGGCGAAATGATTGAGGCGAGCGCTAGCAGTAACTATATATAGAGTACGTATTTGCGCAACCCTTTTTCTGTTTTAACGTGAGCCGATTAATGGTTTGACAAGGTTCGAAATTCCGGGTGTGAACAGAAGGTTTTCATGACAATGACTCGGAAACGGCATTTACGTACCTATACTGCTCGGAGGGGACCACAGCTCTCGAGAAGAGACAAGTGGTCGTGAAACGGAGTGGGCAGGTGACGAAAGAATTGAAGTAGAGGAGGGGGGAGGTTGAAGTTCGAAGGAAAGGAGATAGGATGGATCGCTTGGAATGGGAGGAGGATGGAGAGAGCACAAATAAACCTAGAGACGGGGTCGGAGACAGTGTGTAATTGGGGAATGCGAGTTGGCGGACCGGGTAACCTTCCAGTCTTTCTCGTCTTCGTCATGCGTCATGGGCATTTCCTTACAAGAAAATCCGGGAATGGTTGGAGGCAGGACGGGGGCGGGTCCAGATGACGGTAACACGGCGCAAATCAGATTCTCCCACCAATGAAAGGCTCGGCAGCACCGGGGCCTGGGTGGGACTCACTAAATGATATTAGGCGTCGTTCCCGAGCTCCGTGCCTCCATGTGACCAGCAAAGTTTTGTTGCCATTACCATTCCTGTACTTAGTACACAACAGCTTCAGGCGGTCCAGACCCTCGGGCCCAGGATGATCACCAGCACATGACCCTTTGTTGCATAGACGCAGGATAATAGAGATCGACTAGCGGCAGTCTAAATATCACGCGATTACTGTCAGGGACAGTAAATGACTATATTTTCGTGGTTGCCCCTACGGGAGTGACAAACCCATTATCATGCCTATTTACGGAGAACGTATGTCGACGATTGGCGAGAAGCTTGATCCCCAGTACAAAACTAGTAGCGCGTGTTCTATATATAGAGAAAGGTGTGCTCACATATGTTTGTTAGGTATATGTAGAGCCCATGTCATATCAAAAGGAAAAGAGATGAAAGAAGAAAAGAGGTAAATTTTCTTAATCCCCTAGACAAGGCTAGGGCTTCATAGTTGGGCACAGCATTACGTGGTAGTCAGTTTAAGTAGTATGTTGATGAGGAATTTTGATTTTGTTTGGTTTTTATCGATTTCCAAGGCCTTGGCCCTTGGCTAGGGAGATCCACTTATCCAGCCAGACCCTGGCAGTGGAGTATCTCCCAACTATGTATCATTGTATACTCAATACTACCCATATGCACCAGTCACCGATAGTGTCCGCCGGAATGATAGTATTATCGTCAATTATCTGTAAAGTACAGATGCATCTACAGTACTCCGTAGTATGATTATGAAATTGTCGAGGGTGAACATCGGTAAAACAAGAGAAAAAAAACCATTGTGAGAGATCATCGCGATCAACTCTCCAGTGCATCCACCTAGGGCCCTCTAAAATCTACTAAACTACTCTGTATCAGGCTGATTGTGGCAAAAACATCACCACCCACAACATCTTTGCCATAGTCGGGTCTATGCATACCTGGTAAACCTCATAGAGGAAAGGATGTATGAATACACCCCCTACAAAAATAGACTTAGAACCAACTCCCCTGTCATACCTCAGGTGCCTAGTAGTAGGAAAAATTTCTAGGTGCAGCCGCTAACTAGGGCGTATGGATTAAATATTATCTCGGTTTCTAATGCTCATCATTATAGAACCAGATCGACGCCTATCCACCGATCATATTGTACCTCACTTGTGCTACAACACAATATACATAATTTTAACAGAATATAAGACCAGAATATCGACAATTTGAACACAGATTGAGGAGTATAATCACCGAGTTTATGTACTTACATCTCTTGTGAGGGAATTGGCTGGTGGCGGAAATGTTCCGGGTGCGGAATTCTCTCGGCTGTAATAACAACAGATGTATCAATTCCGCGATGAACATCGCATCGTTCTGTGCTATACCCGAAATACTTTCTCTATGTAGAAAACGTGGGGTAGAGTCGGGCTCATAGACCCTACTTTCCTATGTCTAACAGAACGGAAAGCTTCCTCCTTTGCGGCATGCGAAGACTATTACATTTAAAGCCTCATGGACGTGTGGCATCCTCTGTCCGCGACAAACCACGACAGTAGAAGCAAAACTTCAGATAGTCCAGCATGGCCATAACAGCAACTCTGTTCTCCATACAGAAAAGTCTTATTCATACCCCTCTACAGTCAATAGCTATAGCGGCCCTATTCACCTCCTGTCTCTATTTCATTGTCAATGAATTCATCCGTGCTTTCTCTCGTGTTCCAGGATTCAAGGGGCCTCGTGGTCTACCTTTAATTGGGAACATCGCCCAAATTCGCAAGAACGCCGCTGAACAGTATCGCATATGGTCCAAGACCTACGGACCCGTTTATCAGATTCAATTGGGGAATATTCCGGTTATTGTTGTGAACTCTGCCGTCTCTGCAAAGGCAATCTTTGGGCAGAATGCACAGGCCCTAAGCTCAAGGCCTGAGTTTTACACATTCCATAAAGTAGGGATAGCTCAATATCCCTTCTCACTGAGTGCACTATTGACAGATTCAATACAGATCGTGTCCAACACTGCTGGCACAACCATTGGGACTTCCCCCTACAGCGATTCGCTGAAAAGACGTAGGAAGGGTGCCGCCTCAGCACTTAACCGACCGTCGGTGGAGTCCTATGTCTCGCATCTGGATGCAGAGTCCAAAGCATTCGTGGCGGAACTTCTTAAGTATGGAGAGGGCGGGAACGTACCAGTGGATCCCATGGCGATGATCCAACGCCTCAGTCTGAGTTTGGCTTTGACGCTCAACTGGGGTGTGCGTGTGGTATCACAGGAAGAGGACTTGTTCAACGAGATCACCCACGTGGAGGAGGAGATAAGCAAATTTAGGAGCACCACCGGCAATCTACAAGATTACATACCTCTCTTGCGGCTAAACCCCTTCAATACTAACTCGAAGAAAGCCAAGGAGATGAGAGATCGGCGAGATAAATACCTCAATGGACTCAACCGTGATCTAGACGATCGAATGGAGAAAGGAATCCACAAACCCTGTATCCAAGCCAATGTCATCCTTGATCAGGAAGCGAAGTTGAACTCAGAAGAACTTACCTCTATCAGCTTGACTATGCTCTCAGGAGGGCTTGATACTGTTACTACGCTTGTGGCTTGGAGTATTGGCCTCCTCGCTAAACGCCCAGACATCCAAGACAAAGCTGCAGAAGCGATTCTGAATATGTATGGCCCTAACCAACCAATGTGCGATGCTGCAGATGATCAGAGATGCGCATACGTTGCTGCACTGGTAAGAGAGTGTCTAAGGTTCGTCATCCCTTATAGCCCGAATTGAGTGGGCTATCCAAGTAACACCATATAGGTACTTTACGGTCCTTCGTCTGGCCCTCCCTCGGACATCGATCAGAGATATTACATACGGCGGCAATATAATTCCCAAGGGTACTGTTTTCTTTCTAAATTCGTGGGCTTGTAATATGGGTATGTGATTTTCTTTTCTTTCTTTCTTTTTTTTTTCTTGCCTTGACATTCTGTCGACTATTGAGGTCTCGCCTAAGTAACGCTATACCTTCCATAGATCCCGATACCTGGAGCGACCCGGAGGAGTTTAGGCCAGAAAGATGGCTTGAACAGCCCGATGCACCTTTATTCACCTACGGGCTAGGCTACCGCATGTGTGCAGGCTCACTCCTTGCTAACCGCGAACTGTATTTGATCTTCATGCGCACCATTAATAGCTTCAGGATTGAACCATATGACGAGATCGATTGGCACCCTGTCCATGGCAATGCAGATCCTACAAGCCTAGTCGCAATCCCGAAAAAGTATAAGGTCAGGTTTATTCCTCGAGACAATAAAGTGCTTGAGGATGTTCTTGGTTCAGCGTTTTCCTTGAAGCGTGTTATATGAGGATGGTACCCGCCGAACGGATGTTTTATGCTGGTATTTATCTTTTGTGGATATAGAAAAGAAGTTGTTTCTGTATCCCTTTCCTTCTTTTCATTTCATATTCCGCCTGTTCGTCTATTTTTTAAGCATGTCATGAACCACCATTGACATTTTACTGTGCGTAACAACAGATTCAGTTCTGCGTCTCCCCTTTATTCCACATGATAATCAAAGACATCAGCCCTGTATTGTAATATTGTTGAAGACCTGCAATCAGTCTTATAATCATTATTCAACAGCTATCGGGTAATCATGCTTCAGCCCTACGATATGCCCGGCACCTTAAGATATGACGAGGCAATTTCAAATAGGATAGAGGCTGGTGCAGAGGCTATTCCTGAAGCTAAGGGAGCAAGGTAGCTTTATTCAACACGGAAGGGTTATGTAGCTTCTGTGGAGCATATCCTTTAACCAACCTCGCTCCATAGTTATGTGTTTGCGATGATTAAACAAGAAAGAAAACAAAGTGGCGCCCCAAACACACATAGGTAAAAGGATATATAGGAATATAAGAATTGTATTTTGTCTATTCGCCAGTAAGGTCTCCAAATAAATTCAGATGTACAAATTCACGAGTATCGTAATTATCATCCTTATGAGGCCAATCATCTCTTTAAGTCGCGGACTTGATCAAAACGACTTGCATAGTCCCGCAATTGATCTTGAACTCGGTCTGATATCGTAAGGTCTTGTGATATGTGGCTTTTAAGTGAGGAAAGAGGGGTTTGAGAAGACGAGGGCGAGATCATCCATGATTGTGTAGAGGACCTATTAGATGGTAGAGATAAGTCCCTGATATGGTCTTTAACAGTACTAACTCGAGGGGTTTTGGCTGCAATTTCTGTCGCAGTCCTCTGAGGCCTTTGTGGGTAGACCGACACAGGAGTATCAATCACGATAGCCTCCTCCGTGAGATCTAGCTCGGCGAGTCTACAATATTGAGAACAGTAGGGCCCCCTCAAGGTCTGTCAGTCACAGGCTAAACAGAAGTCGAGAGACCATCCCGTGGCCATTCTGGTCTATATGACCTTGAGGAATCAAGGTGAAGAACGATTATAGAATTATGTGGTAAGGGGGGTGGCGTGAAGTCACGATAGATGGATACATCTACCAATCGAACATCGCTTGGAAGTAGAGGGTAGCAGTAGCCTTCAGGTGCGAAAACAACGGTAGGGGTGAGACTTTGGGGGAAAGGGTGAGTTTCAAGACTATGCAGTCATCTTAAATCACTCAGATGCCAATTTCATCTTGGGGTGTTGTTAGGCGTTGGTTGACCATATGTAGACCACGCACGATGACTATATGTAGTGAACAGAATTTAGTAAAGGGCGGGCCCGGACCAAGGCAGAGAAATGAAAGAGAGGTGGTGCTAGTAGCTGTGACGAGCAGGAGGATGAGCAAGAGGACGGTTAAGCACGGAAGATCTTTATTGATATATATTTAGCACAAGCCGCCGCCAGTGTACTGTATCTGACCGGTTTATCCATGACGCGCCATATAGTCCATTGCTGTACGAGTTATTAAGTGTTTGATATTATTTACCGAGTCATACCTCCCGGGTTCCACGCCTGGTGGAGCAGGAGGGGTGAGCTAAAATCATCATAGTGGCCGTACTGTTATACCTATGCCCAGTACGTGTACAGTAGTACACAAGCGTGCATGCCTAGGTAGCAAGGCAGAACCCAATCACAATAGATTGTAGATGTTTCCCTTTTGTTAGGACTCCAATTTGACGTGCGTTAGGCATTCAAAGATCAAGGGAGGGGTAGTGTACCAGTGATTTGGTTTATACGCAAGGAGACCAGGCCATTCCAGCAGTGGCGTGGCCAAGATCCAGTAGTATCACTGCCTCTTGAAAAGGAACTCCTAAGCAGCTGTTCATCGAAAGAGGTCCAATCTGACTGGATACCCGGCAAGGTTGGATGAGTAGGAATGTATAAGATCAGTGATTGGAGAGACACACCAATTAATTTGAGGGTGGAGAAGCACACCCCGCTCTCCTCTCTAGCTACCCTCCATAATGACAATACTTATAAACACGCGTTCCGGATTGGATGGGATTGGAATGTGTGATGTGGTTGACGGTGATCATAGGTAGATGCGACGACGTAGTAGCATCCCCTAAAATGGGTACTTAATGGCCATGTAAGTGGACGTAGACTAAGGCAGATAAGTGTATCGATCGTCTAAGCCGCTTATCCATACGGTAAGGTAGGTCATTTCGACTCGACTTAGGGTAAGTGAATTTTCAGAAATTCAACATCATACACTGAATGCAAGAGGCGACCCAATGTTCTCTTTGCTATCACCCGGGTCCAGTTCGAAAATATGTAGCGACATGGTGATAAACGTAGCCACGTAAAAGAGGCATATTGGTACATACATACCATTTCCACGTTGTGTTGTGGAGAATTCCATGTCGTGACTTCAATGCCTAATATACTACAATGGCATTAGTTGTCAACATACCCTTTCTATGAAGTTCAGCAGTAAACACCCTGGAAAGTGTGATGTTGTTGAGAAGTTAAGATAAAACTTTGTAGCTGTAGTCCAAGGTATGGAGCAGCCTGCACACTTAAGATACGGTAGGTGTTTCATCACAGTGCCAGCTTGTATCAGAGTTACACGGGCAGGTGTTTATATATTGAGAATTTAAGAGCCGCTACCGGCACACCCCTTTGGCTACCGGCACACTGTCTAGGCTATTTATACACTTTTTTTCTACCATTATCTTTTTAAAATATATAAAAATATCTAAAAATTAGCTTTAATTAAAAATCTATATAATAATTTTCCTGCTACTACTTTTCTAATATAGAAATAAAATTAAAAATTCTAGAATTAAGATCTTAACTATAATTTACTATCTATTATTTAAAAATCTAGATAATCTATAATATTTTAAGATTATATAATCTAATAATTATATCTAAGTAAAAAATAAATAGTAATTTTTTATTTAAATAGATATAGAGTATAGTATTATACTATATATAAAAGTTAATAATTTTATATTTTTATTTTTATTTTAGAAAGATAGTGACAGAAAAATTACTATATAGATTTTTAATTAGAGCTGATTTTTAGATATTTTTATATATTTTAGAAAGGTAGTAGCAGAAAAAAAAGTGTGTAAATAGCCTGGACGGTGTGCCAGTAGCCAAAGGGGTGTGCCGGTAACGGCTCCCTATATATTCCTTGCATTTTTGTTTGTGGTATCCGATTATTGTTTCCAGATTATAGAACTACAAAATCATGCGGCTGCAAATGCTGTAGCGGAGTCTGACCCCTACAGTATACGGCAAGCTATTACGGCCTTCGCCATAGTACGTACCAGATATATACTTAAAAAGGGGGCTGAACTGTAGCCACGATAGCTTGAAGTCAAGAACCTTCTTTTTTTTTTCTTTCCTCCCCGGCTTCAAGGTTCTTATCCGTTTTGACCAGCCTATGGATAGGTGTGGTTTATTATTCAATACGTTGTGCCTTAGATACGAATGAATATACTTACTCCATATATGATACAGGATATGAAAAGGGTCTGCTAGAAGTTACTCTGTACTCTCTTCAAGATATTTAGTTGCTGTCTCAGTGCATCCAAAGATATAGTTTATTCAGCTTAAGATAAAAAGACCGCCAAGGTAAAAGGCCTACTATATGGCTTGAACCAGGACCCCAAGAAAGATCCTTGGGAGAGAAGGGTCGTGAGATACTAGGAATGACTTGGACGGTCACTAGATCGTCGAAAGGACATGCGAGTCTTGTGTATCCGCCCCACTCAGGATAACCCTGGTTGGGGTGTAGATATGATCATTTCTGTTCCTAGTGGACACACATGGATATACCCAGAAAAGAGGAAAAGGGCAAGTAGAAGGAGAGAGACTTGAAACAGAAGAAGCTTCCTTACTGAACGGGGAAGAAACAACTAAAACACGAACAACTTTCACATAGTAAATGGAAGAATCCCTGGGATATACTATATCAAAGAATTGTAACTGAAGGTCAGTACAACCTTTAACAAGTAATAGTTTTAGGCAGTCTTCAATGGTCACCAAAATGAAACTCACAATGATAATTTGCTACTTTGACCAATTGCTCACTTCATTAAGGTCCCAAATGCTCCCTAGTCTCCCTTTTCTATCATAGACAGGTTAAGGGAAATACATATCGAGCTTTCTCATATTAGACATTGACAATGGTGTGCATGCTGGCTGAGTTACCCAAGAATTGCATACTCTTCTCAGTGTATGTGGCCGGGTATGCAAGGAGCAACTCGCTTAACCCGAAGCGGGCTCATTGTATATTTCATTCTGGCTGAAATACACAATGATGTACCGGTCCATGCCCGTATTCCAGAACAATAACAACAATTACAGGGAGTATGTTGCATTCCTATTGGTTGAGTCACACTATAGTGAGTCTGACACTGTATTGAATTCATACAGTGAGCGCTCGCTATCAGTTTCGTTGGCCTTGTGTCATGGCGTTTATCGTTTTGTACGGCGATATCAGAAGAGGCACAACTTGAAATGAACACTGCGGGTTTAACAGAAGCCTTGCATTACTCTCTCGCCGATGCTGCTTGATCTGCTGGTATTCGGACTAGAGTCGCAGGCATGGGAGTATCAACTGATTTATCACCCTCAGACAAGGTGTTTGGATTTTGCACCGTCGGTCTTTGAACATTTACAGCTTCTGCTGTTCAGGGAACCAAGGGGTCAGCAATGGCAACCAATAATACAGATCTCAGCAGTGCTAGCATAGGTAGAGAACAAGGTGGCGGCTTACTGGAGGCCATGCTAATCGACCGTAGAACATTGTCCCAGTTAGCAAGAACGCAGGCAACAGCTGGACTCGACAAGGCAGCAAGCATTAGCATGAAGCGCGCGTAATTGATCAAGTCATTGAATTTTATATTCTTCGAGGAATCACAAGAGCGGCCTTGAGGCTAAACTGGCAGCATGTGTAAACCGATGTCAACGAACCTTCTGTGCCATCCTTAAGCGTCCCTATCTTCTCTTCTAAGACTTGCATTTGCATCGCTAGCGCACCACTCATCTCACGGAGTTGCTTCAGATTATCTAGCTCGGCCTTCTTCGACGCAATCCGGGCAGCCAGGGCCGACAATTGCTGCTGGGGCGCAGCATGATGAGTACTTGGCTGGCGAAAAGATGAGCCTGTAGAAGACACTGACGGAAGCATTGATGTAGGTCGCGACGTGTAGGTCATCTCAACAAGAGAATCCGAGTTAGGAACTAGTCGAACGAAGCACCTGGAGGATGTTTTCCTACCTCTGGATCCAAAATGAATAGTAGTTGTAGATTGTCAGAGATGTGACTATAAAGCGGTAAACTCCGCCTATGCCTTCCTAAGCAGCCAACCCGCTTTACCCGCTAATCCCAGTCGGGGCAAATATCAACAACATAGTAGCACTCTGTTTACATGCTCTTTCAAGCAACCCACCCACAAGGAAACTTTCCACCAACCACCTAACGAGCACGCGGTCTTCTCGTTTCATCATAGCCTAATTTCATTACAAATCTTCATCATATCCCCTACAACTGGCCTGGTCAGCGAAGGGAAGGCACAGACAGTGCAGTCTGCATCGGCTTATGAAGCATGGCTCGCTTAAACGAATCAACAATCTCGACGGAATCCGTCGAAATATGTGCGTTATATACACTACTCTGGGGCCACTAGTGCCTGGTAAATTATCGGATGTTGACCTCTTCAATACCCCAGTGAAACGGCGATTCGTGCGTCAGAATCGCGAAATCGCCCGAGTGAACTCGATACAGTCCCTTCGAATACGCAGCCTCGAATCAGAAGTTTCGCATCTCCTTTCAGAAAATGTTTCCCTCAGAGAGCGAGTCATCAATCTTAGCCAAAGAATAGAGAGATTCGAGGCGGCCGAGTTGTTCCAGAATGGAGTCTACGACATCAAAGCGAGACTTGACAATAAGTTGATGGAGCTTGGAAGCTTAGTAGCTGATTTGGGCGCATTACCACGCAAATTCAACAAGTCGGCCAGCAGGATAACAGAAGTTGCACACCAGGAGCGACCGGGCTTAGATTCTAGACGTAACATAGCTGATCTTGAAGCTTATCCCGCAGAGCAAGACGGTAGGCTTCCGGTTATATTGGAAGACAAATATTATCCACAAAATACATTGGAGTAAGTGGGGCATGTCGTCTGTCATAGAGCATTAAGAGCTTTTACTGAAAGTCAGCAGGCCGCAGGAAATGGAAGAACTGATGAACAACAACATGAACCCCCCGCAATCTTCGGGCCAGGAGGAACCTTCGATATCCCAAATAGACAGCATGGCCGATGATACATACTCGACATTGTCTGAAGCAGTTCTGGATACCCAAGAGTTTGACGGCTCCCCAGGCCCTAACGAGGCTCTTCTTCCCCCAACTCTTGAAACAAGAAAAAAGAGGAAGGCTGGGTCCGGCAAAGTACGCGAAGAAATCTCCGACATGAACTCTGGGGAGTTTCCTACACGAAGAGAGTCAAATTTCTTGCCAAATCCAGGTTCCAAACGTAAATTCCCTGGTAGTGACGATAGCGATTTTGCATCAGCACCCCCAGATGAGGACGACTTCCAATTCACTCGACCTACTCAGATGCCACAGTTACCGCACGATCAATTACTACTGACACGCAGCGATCAGTCGCCAATTAAGAGGCAGATCTCCCAAAGGGGAGGCTCCAAAGGTGATAGCAGACCTAAGCGAAAAGCCCTCGAGTCAAGTATGTTGCGATTAATCGCTCTTCTACGAACAGTGTAGCTAACCTAAATACAGAGAGCACCAACTTGTCTTCAATAGAGCACCAAGCTATTGGAGCCCATGGACAAGATTGTAAGACCCTAGCAAGAATGAACAAGCCGACCGATGAGAATGGACCGATAGACCCAGCTCATTTGAAGGAGGCTATACACGGTCAAAAAATAGCCCTGAACGAGAGGCCTCATTGCAATGGTTCTGATAAGGCTAGACAAGAAGAGGATGGGGATGAGTATTATCGAAATCACTCTCATGTGGCTGAAGACACATCACGCTCATCTTCGCCACCTGTTGATGTATCTCGAGTACAACACGAGCTTGAGGCATCGATCTCCTTACCTAATGCTTCATCTCGACCCACGAGGCGCCAAAGATCTGTGGTAAGCTACGCAGAACCTAATTTAAGGGATAAGATGAGACGTCCTACGGATGAGTTCATAGCAGCAGTCGGAGGCGATCATCACCCAAGGAGGACATCCGGTTCCATTCCTGGACGAACGACTTCAAACGATGAATTTGACGAGCGTAAAGGTGGCAAAATCAATGCAAGAAAAAAGCGAGACTCAGACATGGAAGGCAGGGACCCTAGCGCACCTCCGACGGCTTCTTCCGACAATCTTCCTAGGCAACCAGCGAACTTGATGTCTCGGAAACAAAGGAAGGCCTCACTTGCAAGTAGAGAAGATGCACCGCCTGTCGATGGTCCTATGATGAATGAGATAAACGAAGCCCAAGCTTGTCAAATAGCTGGGGGCCGCGAGTTGGACGGGGTTTCAAGTGACCAACCTATGGCTGAGGTACAAATGGGAAGCACAGGGAAGCACAGATCGCCGACTGCAACGGACCCTAGTGACATGCCGATGGAGTTATCCAAGAGTATACCTAGAGCGGCAGCAGTTCCCAGCCGGCTGTCCCGACGGCACTCCTCAAAACCCAGATCATCTGGGCGGGATCATTATTCTCCAGAACACGGGATGAGTGTTTCAGGTGCCGAGCAAGAAAGTATGACAGGATCTAGAGCCTGCTTAGGAGGGTCTAATGATACGTCCATTGAGAATATCAGTGAACCGAGGGCATTCATGTATGCCCCAGAAGCTCCTCCATCAGCCATGGGGCTAGCAATAGATGCTAGACAGATGAGGCGCGTGCCACGCGCTGCCAGGAGAAAAAGTATGATGTTGTGATCAGTTAATCATAATCATGTTCGGGGACAATCTGCATCTACAGGACCCCTGGATCGAAGTTTGTTAGACTATGAGATAGATACCCCTTTCCGTGTTTGGGCTACTTCTGTATGAATCCACATTCTTTTCAGGAAACCAATGATCACTTGACTCCTACACTATTAGTTGGGACAGAGCGTTGCGCACAACGATACTGTCTTAGCCCCATCGCCTTTTCATAGCCAACCTCCGAGAAGACAGATCTCTTGAGAACGACTACAATGGCTAACTGACTCTACACAACGTATACCGACAAGAGATAAGATGCGAGAGCTGCTCCACCAGTTTAATTCTGCTGAGTATTGTAAATTAGATAGACCAACCCTTTGTCATATCCACGAAAGCCGGATCCTCTAGCGCCCTTTTGTGGTCTTAGGCATCTTCTCGTACGCATTGGGACTTGGTCTCCTCCGCTTAAGCTTTCTGTGACCATGATTTGGGCAACACGTTAGCCGCCCTCTCTCCCTGTCATGTTCAGATTCTTGCTCATGGGAATGATTGTCGGTAATATGATGCACCGACGAACGGCCCAGGGTGTTCCTGGGATTATCTATCTCATTATCGCTATCGGCGTCCGATGATTCAGAATCAGATGATTCAGACTCTGAACTACTTTCACCGACAGGTCGAGCTTTGTGGTAGATGCAGCATACTACGCATCGATACGATTCACCATATCTGTTAGCCTTGGATGGCAAGGAAAGCACGATGCAGAAGGTCACGCCGTTTAGCGTAGCAGTACTCACCTTTAGAGCTCCTTTTCCCCATTCCTTCATTATCTATCACATCCTCACTCCATCGTATATGCCGGTGCAAGCCTCTGCCCTCAGTGTTAGACTCAACAGTTGGTTCGTTTTCTGCTCTTAGTCTGAGTGTGCCTGGAACTCGAACAGTTGATGTATTATTAGGCTGTTGAGGCACCGATTCAACCTGGGATGTCCCACTCGGTGCTATTTGTCGGGATCTAGACATCGTGGGCAAGACTCATATGGTAGAAATAAATATCTATGCGTAGGACAATTGTTTCAAGAAGAACTCCGATCGATAAGAGTCTAAGCCATTGCAGACTGATATGGCTCTGAGGCTAGGGTACTCTGTAACGCTAGGCTAAACTTATTTAAATACCAGCACCGTTAAGACGTCTTTGATTGGCGGCTCACCGCCTACATTTGTTCATTTATTCCAGATTGAAGATTGTCATGAGCAACAAAAATAGAGCCTTAGGGGTTGATACATCGCATATAACCTTGAAGTTTGTGAGGCGCAGCCAAATCTACTTCCATAAAGACTCGCTGAAGGAAAACATGCAGCGAAAGAGTTTACACACAGTTTGAAAGGGCACTTTAGGCGCAATGGCATAGACAATCACTCACCATAAAAGCGGATCGATAAGTGAGCCGCAACTAACCGGCTAGAGATCCAAGATTGATTGCATATAAGAGTCAGACACTAGAACAGGAGTGATGACGGGGCAGGTTATCACCTATGGCCAAGAGATGAAGAAAAAATGGTGAGGGGAGGGAGGGGAAGGAGGGTAAGATGATATAAAACGCATCAGATCTGGCGAAAACGCCGGATCTTGACCTTGTTCAAAGCCCGTAACAAGCCCAGCCGTCCAGCCGGTCTTCTCCTAACATAGCCATCGGCTTTTTCGGATGCTCTGTGGTGCCGCTGGATAGAAACGGGGCAACCTCACAACGCAATTCCCTGTCTAGTCATAGTTCATCCTCTTGGTCCATTTCTGACGGTTTCAGAAGGCCCCCAACTTTCATTGCACGATCCCGTTCTGCAGCTTTGGCATCTCGCAGTGCCTGCTCTCTCTCTTCTGCGTAGAGCTCTGCATTGTCCCCAGCGAATTCCTTCAGCGAGATCAAAAAGTCCCGCAAATGAGTCTTGAACTTATTGAAATCATCATTAAATGCAAACAGCCCGATAACAAATTGCTTGATCTGAATTCTGTTGCAAAGTCAGCACATCTAAGTTTAATTCGTAAAGCTAGTGAGATGGAGCATACTCCTGTAGATTCTTGAAGGCGTTTTGCAATAGGTTTGCAACATATTCCTGAAGAAAGTCCTTGTTCGAAGTCCCTAGTGGTGCTTGTTCCGGGGAGTAAATGGGATCTTGCACCTTTCCAGCTTCAACGAAGTAGAACATACGCGACAAGAGCATCGCCTGAGACTTGAATCCTGTGACGTAGTTAGTAACACCTCACCTCTGGGTTCAGATTGTATATACATACCAGCTTTATGGTCGCTATCGGTGAGCACAAAGAAAACATCTTGCAGGATGGGAATGTAGAATTGGCGAAAGAAGATATTAGAAGTTTGAGTATCTGTTTCGGCCATATTGTTCATGAGCTCAAGGCACATCGTGAGACCCGTGTTCTCGACCTCGCGATTGTCGTGTTTGCTGGCCCACATGCAAGAGTCGATTACGAACTTGAATTGCGTAGCGTCAAGTTTAAGTAGGGCTGGGAAGCAATATAGATTAATTGCTTGGAGCAGCTTGAAAAATTGGACCCGGTGCTCCGGATATTCATGAAAGTCTTTGTTGATCATTTCTAAAGTGCATTCGAACACACTTTCCATTATAAGCGGAACCTTGTCTTCCATCAAATTCTGGAAAGATGTTAGTTTGTTGTTGCACCTAAAAAGTTACCCACAAGGCATAGAAAGCACACCAGAGCCAAACATACATGTAGCTTATGGATGATAGTTGTCATGACATTCAGAACCTCCGCTTCGCGTGCATCGGGAACGTTACGATTATAGTCCACCAACACAGCCTCGAGCAGAGGCGGAACCATATTCGCATTGACCATTTCTAAATCGTCCGCTTTCTGGACGTAAGTGTCAATGAGTTTGAGAATTTCCTTTTTGATCGTTCTAAGGCCTCGGACTTTCGGTGTTTTTGTGGCAATTTCTCCTGCAAGACAAATAATTAGCGATATTTCCGACAATAAATGAGAGTAGTGTCGTGCTTAATACCATCCCGCACAACAGCATCGCTAATAAGCTGGCTAGAAGCTCGAAACATGTTTAGCATGTCATGGTAAATGCGTCCTAGCTGAGAGTAAAAGTAGGTGCCGATTGACGAACAGGCAGCGACGTTCGTTTTCATGATATTGCCAATGATCTTGATCGTCTCTCCATCTTGGAGGATCGAGGGATCTTGGTTTGCCTGGCCTATGATAGCGTCCCAGGCAGAATTGGGCAATGACATCAAATTCTCAATCAACCGGTCTTGGAGGCCCTTTTGACCCTGTGCAGAGATCATATAGCCACATGCTTCGTAGAAAGTATGGACCTGCTGCGGCGAAAGATCACAAGTAATTTTCCTCATGCTTCGAACGATTTCCTCAATGAACGGCTCGTTTTCCCCGGGCTGAAGGGCAACAAAATGACGTCTGCATTTGTTGGCGATCTTTATGAAGGTGTCGCAAGCCATGTCCTGAACACCTATTGGAAGTTAGAATAGAGGCTTCTGGTAAAGTGATTGAATAACCGACCTTCATGTGTCTCATGCATAAACTCGAAAAGTTTGTTGACAACTGTCTTCAAGAATTTCCAGTGAGCCTTCAGAAAGCGTGGGTACTGCCCCACGATGTACATGATGTTACTGGCCACAACAGCTTTATTATCTTTTCCACGCTTCATTTCTGTGAGACCCAAGAGGTCTTTAATAACAGTAACGAGAAAGCGCTTCTCGGTTTCTTCGTTCATGGCTCCGGAGATTGACCCAATAGCCCAGCAAAGGGTATTACAGTTGGCCCATGACCATTCAGATCCATCGACTTGTTTAGCCAATTTCTCGATCATTATATTCTCCGTATCAACGACGTCGAGATGTGTGAGGTAGACTAAGCACTCCCGGATTGTCTTGTAGAGCTGGATCGTATCACTCTCTTTGACAAACTCGCGGACGATTTCACCTTCATCGTTCTCGACGATCAGGACCTCCTCTGGGCGCACCATTTTTTCTATCATGACTGTACGCAGGCTTGATAAAACTTCTTCATATTTGTGTTTGCGGAGTGGGTAATTGGCCAAGGTGCTGGGATGTGGCGCTCCACCGTTTGATAAGCCACTGACGCCCATGCTCACCAAAGGATTGATATCGGTGATTGGGAGCTGCTGCATCTCTTCATAAAGCTCTTGCACGAGTCGCGTCCAGTATTCTAGGCAAATCTTGAAAACTTCTCTGTCGTCAATCTGACTAATGCGAATAAGATAAAAGTGCGCATGAGTGAGATAGTCACGATTTGGTAATTTTTCAATAAGCTGGTTAAGTAGGGGGGAGGACAAATATCAGCGGCTCTATCAGCGTTTGGAGCGGAAAATCTCTGAAACTTACATTGAGATGGGCGCTGAAGAAACTGGAAAGGAAGAGAGCGAGGTTGAGTACAAACTCTTGATCTCGCGAGTTGCTCTTCGCATATGTCTGTTTCAAGTCCATTGACAGTGGGATTATCTTGGACACTACCGTCAAAGTCTCTGTAAACATATGTACCAGCCTCTCATCGTAGTTATACGGGTTGCCGATCTGGAGCCCGCCAATTTCCGTCAGACACTTGAGGGTCACATTGCGAAATTCGGGAACGTCCAAGAATCGTGTCAGAAGTGTACTTATGATAGGTGTTTCAAAGATATATCCCAGTGGAATCCAATTCAAGAAGCGTAGAAGAGTCTCCAGGGTAGCTTTAATCAAGCTTGGTTGGTTTGCGGTATTGAGCACCTCGGAGCACAACTGGAAGATGGACGAGAATTCCTGTGTCATAGAAGTCTTCAAATTCCTTGCCTTTACGGAGGTCATCTGGTCTTGAGAAAAGTCGAAGACTTCCTCCGATAGCAAGCGAAGGATTGCCATGTTGTTCTCACAAATTGAAAGGCTTGTGTGGCAGGACGAGATGATTTCGTTGATAAAAGTCGGCCAATTGTGAGGCCATTCCTGCTTCAAGATGGAAACGAGAACCAAATTTAGTTTGTTCAAGAACGCTCGCTCGCTCCTTAACTTTTCTTCCGAGCTAGAGTTTTCGATGATAAAGTTAACGATAAAATTTCGGATACCTGCAACCGTCAGACAGACTCAGACAGACCCGGATATGAAGCCCTAGCAAGGGATTACCTAGACATTGTTCTCTCGGTAGAACCTTCCATCGAGTCATGATTACATCGTCAAGAACTTGGAGAGCAAGATCTAGAATCATCAGCACAATTCCAATCAACATACTCGAGGGTCGATATCGCACATTTGGTCTGTGGATACGATGACTCCTGGAGAATATTCCCTACAATTAACCAGGCATCCGGATTTTGCTTAAACTGGTAATCCAAGATAGGTCAGATATTCCCTTTTCTGCGGTGTATATCAACGGCTCCTTTTAGACTCACTTCTGTCAATGTTTGCTGGGCTTGCTTTTGCTGTAGTTTGCAATTATAAGATCAGTGCTCTGCATCATTGCACAGGGATCGTAAGGTAGATGAATAAAGGAAAATACAGGAAGCTACTGAAAGGAGGACGCAGGATTTCTTTGGGACAACACACCAGGTCTCCTTTGCCTTCGTAGAAGGCTTGGACAGTGTTGTCCAACTCCTGTATGGATACCGACATTCCGTTCACGAAGCTGGCGATACGGCCCTTTGCACAGCTTGTCGACGCGTCCCAGACACAAGCGCAGGTAAAGAGGATTTTAAGTTAACTCAATATAAAAATTTGCAGGTACTATGACAAGTACAGGGTAAAGCAAATGGATGGAATGCGTGGTGGGGTTAAGGCTCTCTCTTGGAGGGGTTCGCCGGAAGTAAGCTCCTCAAAGCAAATTACTACTGTTTTGACGAGAGGGAAAATGCCAGAGGTGAAGTGGGGCTGTATGGCCCAGCTTGAGATGCAGGCGCGAGTTTGGGATATGGATAACCCAAGAAGGGGTAAACAAAAAAAATCCGTGTAGACTCAACTCACTGGCGGTGTGAACAGCGCGTTGCTCAAGTTATTGGAACTCTATCGGGTACGATGTAATTAAACTCGTTAGTAACTGATTACGTCCAAGTAGGATTAGTCAGCTTCCCTTTTGGAAATAGCTGAAGATAACCCATGAAAATTAAAATTGATTTACAATACGGAGGGAGTTTCACCAAGGGACTCCCAAGTACTCTAAGAGCCCATCCCAGTCTACCTAGGTCGCCGCACTATCTATAACCTATATAGAATCAAGAAACGCTAGGCTACGATTGAGAATAGGTACCTCTTACCATGTGCTCCTGGGAAAGCCGCGCGTTCATATCAGCATCGTACAAGTAGTTTTGCTGTCTATAGCTAAGAGCGTTCAAATGATTACCGTTGGCTTTGGGGATCTTGATATTGTATAGAAAGGTGAATCCAGCCAGGTAGAATGAATGAAAATACGATACAGTTTGTCACCAGATTAATCCTACGTGTAATGACTATACAAGAAAAAGAAGCTGGATCTCAAAAGAGCTTTGGGCTATGAAAAAGGTAAAGAATGCGAAGGCGATAAATATACACGGGAGCACCGATAATATAGGCAACAAAACATGTTGCCATCTCTTGCTATCATGAAATTCACCCCTTATATATACTGTGTACTCCATGTACATGTATATTTTTGTTGGGGGGAAGGGCCAGATATGAACATGACAATGGCTCATCAGGTACTATGTATACTGCCGGTACGTGCTATGAACATAAAAGGTACTACCCAGATCGGGTTGGTGTTGAGGTATGGCAGTCAGGTTTGTAACCGCGCTGTCCGGCGCCAATGGCGAAAATCATGAGGAAGAAGGCCTCTTAAGCGACCAAAATCATGGAAGCGGGAAATACCTCCCCCCACAGAAAGTAATATTCAAACCGCATTGGAAGTCGGCTGGACCCACTAAACTCTACATCCCCTGCGACCGCCGTGCCGCGCTTCCCTCGCGGATAGAGCGGCAGCGAACCATTACAATCCAAGCATGGCCCAGGGGCCAGCCCTCCAGGACATCTGTTGGTGGCGTGTCGCCTGAGCACCATCACTCGCAAGCATGAGACCCATGTTAGACTAACCAAAGGCCGCTATAGCCAATCATTTTCCTTGCGTAGCCATCGGGGGATGGTCGATCGCGCGGTAACTTCAATCCAGCCACTAACTTCCCATCAGCCAGCTGGCAGCCGCATTGCCATGAAGCAAGTAGGAATATGAACCAATACTGTACTATGGAATCCCCTGGTCAGCTTCTTCTTCACCTCAACATCCCCCTACCCGTGCTAGCTTTTGGTTCACATTTGAGGTAATACCTATCTAATTTACTTCTTTTCATTTACTGTGTAAATTCATCCCTCCCTCCTTTTAGTTTGGGGGGGAAGAGAGAGAGAATAGAAAAGAGAATAAAAAAGGGAAAGGGAAAAGATACTACTCTACTCGCTGCATTCAGCCATTGTCAGCTATCGCTTACCCTTTCTTCTAGGTTCCCTCCACTCCCAATACGGGGTCATTAATAACCCCCTCTTCTTTCTTGCTTTTGCCTCTTCCCCTCTCTTAGTAAATCCAAGAGTACTCTGCTACCTACGTCCCGGAATATTTACTTTTCTTCTCTCCTGTTTCACTTTCTTTTTTTATTTATTTATTGTTTTCTTTATTAGTGGAGGAGGTAGATGCATTATTCTATTCAGGCTTGTGTTTTTGCATTCTTACACCAGCAATCAATCACCACAGCCGCCACATTTCCCTCCTCTACCGTCTTCTTGTACTGTCGTTACTACTACCGCCCCTTCCTCTCGTCCTATGGACCGTATATGCTCATCGTTGTAGATTCCTGTATCCCATAAATCTTCGTCACTAAACGCTTCTTTCCCCGTCAACTCAACCTATCCACTACAGAAACAAGCGTTATCATTCGTACCGATATCTCACTTTGCGCTTTTCTTTCCCTTACGCTGAGGTTGATCCCATACCTGGTGCCTTCTAATCCCGTCCCGGTCTGCTATCTCCTACTTCCACGATACCTACGAAGCAGCCCTACTGAACTTATCTTGAACCTCACCTGGTGCATGGCCTCGGGATAGCCGTACAGGCCAATCAATACATTGAGTCTAAAAAAATTCTTGCCGTTAAATTTGGTGCTTTATATCTCTTATCCTCCATTGCTTCCGAAGAGTGAACCTGCGCGCAGGATTGCCTCTCCATCCTCGATTGATGCAACTCCTTCCAGTTCTAGTTCTAGTTGACGGCGCGCAAGGTGGAATAGTACTCCTTTGGCGAAGATTTAATTGGCCGCAGCATCTGTGTGACACCAGCTGAAGATACCGCTGCGCTCACAAGGGACTTGCGAGAGAACAATAGAAATAACCTTCCACTGCGCGTTGGAACTCAGGTGGTGGAACCTGAAGGCTTTATATCGAGGGTCACATCTATCAGTTGTAGCTGGACCACTTCTACCACTATTACCACAGTTGTTTGCAACATGACTGCCGTCACCTCCGCCTCAATGATTAACGACCACGAATCAGAGGGTTCCAGAACAGACCACAGTCCCTCTCGATTTACAGCTGTTAATGGAAAGGATTCCTTGATATCTGCGACACCGACGTCTGTTCCTGCCGTCCCTGGCTCAGCAACGGACGAAGATTCACGAGAACCCTCTGAGCACTGTGGAAGAAACGGTTACGATGATACAACACATCGGCATGAGGAACGAATGCGGGAGAATGGAAACATCAAGAACGACCAAGAAGATCGACGGTCACAACGATCGTCCTCGCAATGTGCTGTGTCTGTTACTGGCAGAAGCAAACGAAAGAGGTCGGGATCTGGTGAACATGAAGACGATGCTCATACCACTCACAGGGCTCCGAAAAGCCCAGCCTCTCACCTAGATGACGCCACAAATCAACATGTGCACCCATGTACATCCAACGGAAGCACGACATCCCAGGCTGACCAGGATTTCAAGAACACGTCCCCCTCGGTGTACGCAAGGCCAGAGGGGAGTGAGGATTCGCGAACCTCAGCAAATACTACCTGGCATGAGTATGACGCCCAATTGGTCAGCCAAGCACAACGTGCGCAACAGATTGATGCATCAGATGCTCAATTGGCAGAGGCACTCCAACGTGAGGCTCAGGGGCATGATGTAACTCAGAAGAATTGGACTACGGTCAGTCGCTCAATAGAAGGTACCACACAGAATGAGCAGTCTTCATCATCGTTGGCTGGGTTTTCCCAGGAGCGGCCGCAAACTGCTGTACAAGTTGCGCCAAAGAGAAAGCGCGTTTTCAGCAACAGGACTAAAACTGGGTGTATGACGTGCCGAAGAAGAAAGAAAAAATGTGACGAGCAACACCCTGCATGTAAGTTCCTTGTTGAATAGCTCTTTTGAGTTGGGCAACAATTCCGTGTAGTCTAACCTCAATGTAGGTAATAATTGCATCAGAGGTGGTTTTCTCTGTGAGGGCTACTCCTCGCGGAGTACGTGGCAGAAGCCGTCAAGTGGGAAAACACCAGTTCCGTTACAATCAAAGGAGGGCTATGCAGACGTCGGCAGTCAATACGTACATGACATCAGCCAACAACATGATCGACAACAAAGTTTGGCTGAACAACTCGAGGGAGGAAAGGTGCGGTCGATTATTGTAGAGGACAACGACCGTACCACTACACACTTAAACAACTCAAGCCCAACAGGCGTTGGTTCGGGCCGTGGATCGTGGTCCAAACGGTCCTGGCCGAATACAGGCCACACTACTTATATCACTGATCATATCGCAAAGTCTGATTACCGAGATGTACCATCCATCCATGAGCTACCACGCGAGAGTCACTCCAAGACAGATTATCAGATTGTGCCACCGATTCGGGAGCTGTCACACGGTACCGCCCATGGGAAACCGGGGGTCTCGCTTTTTCAAGGCGGAATTGACCAGCGGCCAACTCTTGCGACTAATGTGGACACTAGCAGTCCCCAAGCCCAGGCGCGAATGGCCCTGAGCATTGAACATCAGTTGTCTGCGCGCACCATCCCCGGTGAGGAGACAGAAAAAGATAAAATGATACGTGGTGAACTTTACCGGCCCTTCGATGTTCATCTTGTGGAAGAGAGAGAGCGCTGTAAGGCCGCGCTGTGGCGGTTCAACAGTGCCTGCAATCCCGTTTCTGGACTAAGCAATAAAGAACAAAACCGCCTTTTGAAAGAAATTTTAGTACCACCTACTTCAGCAGTGGGTTCACCCTCGGGTGTCACTTCCCCTCGCCCAACGGGTTCCATCGGGCAAGGTGCGGTTGTTGAAGCGCCCTTCCAGTGCCATTACGGATATAACGTTCATATTGGCGAGGACGTGATGATATCTGAGAGTTGTTTATTTGTGGATGATTGTCCTATCACTATTGGTGCCCACACGTGGATTGGCCCCAGGGTGACTATTCTCAGTTCAATGGCCCATGCAAATATGCAGGAGCGTAAAGGGTCTCAAAGCCGTCATCAGGGACGACCCGTGACGATTGAAGAAGATTGCTACGTCGGCGCTGGCTGCACAATTTACCCTGGTGTTCGCCTTCGACGTGGAGCTTATGTGGCACCGGGTGAAGTTGTCAAATCCGATATCGTAGCTTATGGGTTTCAGGGTCTTAAACCTAGCTACATGTGAGAACACATTCATCGCTCCGCACTTATATGGAGTTGCTTGAATTTGTGGTTGATACTATTGTCTGGGGCTGCAATTTCCGCAGCTGCAACTTCTGATCATGCAATTACCACTCTCGTCAGCTTTTTGTAAACTATTCGTTCACTTTCATTTCCTTGGCCCGTTTTCCCATTTGGCAGGCTTTTTATTAGTGCCTATCTTCTTCTCAGACCAGGATTCTGACCGGTTCAGGACATACGGTTCATGCTACGAGGTTTCATGTGACAATTCCGGCCACCTTCTTAGTATATATATAATTGATGATTCATCCTGCTGCTCATTTCGCACCCGCATATCTCGGAGGAATTGGTATACTTGTATTTATTAGAAGTGGTCACTTGGCACCATCAGCTTGGTGTATCTTTTATAAAAGTATCTAGGCAATATATACACATGGCGTGGCATTACGTTAAATAAGCAACCTAGAGAATCCCCAACGAGATACCGAGACTTCTACTCCAATAGGTATGATTCAAACGCGATCGTCACTGCTATTTATCTGGTGGATGCTTTCATCACGCTCCATCTAGCTAAATCATTTCGAAAGCCAATCTAGAAAATCAGGCACGAAATAGCTTACTATAATCCCAGCACCAGCCCTTATAATCCCTTCAGTACTTTCAAAGGCCATGGATTTCAAGTCAAATACGCCCGCCTTGGCACCAGCATGTATCATAGCATACTCACCGCTGACCTGGTAAGCAGCAATGGGAATGTCTTTGGCAATTTCTTTTGCGTCTCTGATAATGTCCAGGTAGCTGCTCGCCGGCTTTACCATTATGATGTCTGCCCCTTCGCCTATATCTCTCTGTATAGCGCGCCGAGCAAGTCCACGGCCTCCGGGTGGTAACTGGTAGCATCTGCGATCCCCGAATGATGGGCAGGACCCCGCTGCATCACGGAAAGGGCCGTACAAACAACCGCTAAATTTGGCGCTGTAGGACATCAATAGGACACGGTGGGCCATCCCGGCTTCAATAAGCTTCAGTTTTATAGCACGCACTCGCCCATCATTCATATCAGACGGAGCGACACAATGGGCTCCGGCGGCAGCATAAGCCAGAGCAACATCCGAAATCCGATCCACAGACTGTGTATTATCAAGAGTCCCATCTTCTCGCAGTATCCCACAGTGGCCATGCGAAGTATACTCGCAAAGGCACACATCTGTCACGATATAAAGTTGAGGAAACCGCGACCTAAGCAAGCGAATAGCTTGAATTACCGGTCCAGATGGATCGTCTGCAGCGGTACCTAGTGCATCCTTCGCAGAGGGGTGTAGTGGGACGCCAAACAGGATGACTGAGCGTAGCCCCTTGTGGGCAAGTGGTTTGATGAAAGGAACTAGACGGTTTAATCCTCGACGATACTGTCCAGGGAGAGACGGGATAGGAGTCTCCTCATCGGGATTATCGGTGATGAAGAGAGGATAAATAAGCATTTCCTATCTCGGGGTTAGAGCAGCTCAGTAAATACAAAAGAAAATGCGGACTTTAGTCAACTGTCTTTCAGCCTGCCATGATCGGCTCAGTGGATGGCTGTAACCGGAATGAAGCTGGCTTGAGATGTCGCCAGATATGCTGACGCTTGTGGCAGCTGTGCTTGTATACGATCGTGCAGTGGCTTGCGATTGTACCTGAGATATCTGAGAACTTCGGTCATCATGAGAATCTCTGAAGGCGAGGTCAGAGACGAGATTAGAAAAGGACATAATGACAGGAGCGGCAAGCAAGTGGGGTGCTATGGAAGATAGAAACGCGGTGGAGGGAAGGAAAGAGAATAGCGCCTGTGCCACTGGCAGAATACGACTTCGCAGGGCAATGATATAGATGGCCAGCGATCCAGGTCAGTACATTTGTTGCAATTTTCAGGTACAAGTAAGGATTTAAGGATCATAGAACAACGCTAGGGGCGTTATATATAGCGAAAAAGTATTGTATTGGGACAGGGTCGGGGGATGTGAGATATGTACGAACGGAGACTGGCTGTAGACTGGTGGCTAAGAAAATGTTCAGGCCTCGATAGCCGAGGATACCATAATCCGCCTGGGCTAGATCTGTAAGGCGATTACGGAGGGTTACCATTGGTCCAGGTTTGGTATCTCTGTGCCGATCCTACTAATTAGTAGTATGTACAGTCAGCTACCGGAAGTCATAAGTTGCCACTAAATCGCTTGGTAACCCGCTTAGTCAAGGTCATCTAAAAAGGCCATAAAATCATTATTTACTAAACTATTCAAAAAATAAATATATCTATAAAATTAATAGAATCCCTAGATTCTATATAATTAGTATTTAATAGGCCCCCCCCCCGGCACACCTCTAGATAGATAGATATTTACCTAGATATAGAATTATAAAGATACTCTATATTATACTGAGTATATCAAGAGTATATATAGAGAAAGTTATTATTTTATTTAATTATTAATCTATTTAAATAACTAATAAATAGCTACTATACTAATATAATCAATAAGTGAGCTATATACATAAGGAAGCTATATTATATTATAATACAATACTAGTAGTTCTATTATCTATAGTATTAGTTCTATATAATAGATTATTATTAATACCTGTAGAGAACTCTATACTTTTAGTCTTAGATAGTAAATTAAAATATTATTTTTATTTAATATAATAATCTAATATCTATTAATTTATAATAATTAATAATATATCTAGAATCTTTAAAGATTATCTAAAAACTAAAAATACTATTAAATTTAAAATATTATTATTATTATTATTATTATTATTATTATTTATATAATTAATATTAGATAATTAAATAATAGTAGATTAATATACTTAATAAATATAATAATAAAATAAAAATAGATTTAAAATATTTAATATATCTAGAGATTGTAATTATAGTATATAAAATAGTTAAGAAAAGTTTATTAATAATTCTAAATTAATTATAAATACTAAAGACTATATTTATTTAATAATAAAAAATATTAATAACTATATTTAATTAATAATAGAGAAAATTAATAATTATATAATTATAAAAAAGTTTACTAATATAATTGGTAAGCAAGCTGCGCATATAAGCGAGCTGTGTATCAACCACTATATAGAAATTTAAAATAATTAAAATACTATAAATTCTGACCTCTATATAAAAATAAATAGTTCTATTAATTTAGATAATATATAATTTTATAACTTTATATACTATAGCTAAAATATTTAGATAGAATATATTTAAAATCTAATTTAATAGATAAAAATCTATTTATTTATATAGTTTTATTTATTTAATTTTAATATTTAATAAGAATTTAGACTTTAGAT
Source organism: Aspergillus flavus (assembly GCF_009017415.1). Classification (NCBI taxonomy): domain Eukaryota; kingdom Fungi; phylum Ascomycota; class Eurotiomycetes; order Eurotiales; family Aspergillaceae; genus Aspergillus; species Aspergillus flavus. Next base: position 4,507,707 of record NC_092406.1, read on the forward strand.
ATTAATATATTTTTTTTAAAAATAATTTATTTAATAAAATACTTTTATTTTTTAAGCTATTTTTTATATATAGTCTAATATTATTTTAATTAATATTTTAATATTATTATATTATTTATAGTTTATTTAATATTTTTAATTAATTAATTTAAATTAATTTTAATAAATAAATTAGAATTATAAAATTAATTTTTAAATAGCTTTTTAAATATAGATTCTAATTTTTTTAACTATTTAATTATATAAAATATTTTAATTACTAAATTATTTTAGCTACTAGATCTATTATTTAAAGATATAAAAATTTTAAATTAAATTATTAATTAAGAAAAAATATACTTAAAATTTAAAAAAATTAAATTAATAGTTTTAAAAATATTATAAATATTATTATTAATAAAAATTACTATATAAATTTAAGAATATATTTTTAAAAAATTAAATTTATTAATATAATTAAATTTATAGTATATTTTAGATTTAATTAAATCTTTATATAAATTTTTTAATAGTAAAAAAATAGTAATATTAAATAATTAAAATTTATAAAAAATATATATAAATATATAGATTAATATAATATTATTCTCTATATAGATTTAATTAAATTAAGATATTAGATAACTATTATAACTATTTAAAATAAATAAATAATATTTTTTTATAAATTAGCTAATAATATAAGATATAAAATAATTTTATAATTAATATAGATTAATTTTATTATTTATTTAGCTATTAGAACTAATCTCTATTTTTTAATTAAAAAAAATTTTATTATTTTTATATTAAATCTCTATATATATTTTATTTTTAAAAATAATATAGAAAAATAAAATTTATCTATTAAAATTAATATATTCTATAATAATAATCTATTTTTAATTTTTTAATTATAATAAAAATAGTTTTTTTAATATATTAGATCTAATAATAATTTTAACTATAGCTATTAGATCTATTATAAATCTTATTTTATTAAAATTATAAATATTATTTAAAACTATATTATATTTTTAAATAATTTTATTTATCTACTTAAATTAAGTATTTAAATCTTAGAATTCTTTATTTTAATATATTAATAGTTATAGCGATATATAAAATAGATTTTAAATTTAGATATATATCTAATAAAATTATATATCTATTTCTTTTCTATAGTAGTAGAGAGAGAGATAGTATTATATTTTAAAAATAAAATATTAGCCATTTCTTATATATATATAGATTAAGAAGATACTCTATACTTATTTAATAAAAAAATCTATTTTTTAAATAATTTCTTTTTACTAATAGTTATTTTATAACTATTAGCGCGTTGCTTACTTTTAAAAGAGATTCTTTTTAAATAACTATATAGAGTAGATTTAAAAAGATTAAATATATCGGTGGTCTTTTTAAAACTACTAAATTTATTTTTTTTTAAAGCTAATATAGCTAATAGAATCTGGCCTTTCTATTCAACGTATGATTTTAATGATTTAGATATTTTTAGTAATATAGCTAATGTTTTAATTCTCTAAGAAATTGAGGCGCGTAGAAAATACGTTGGGTATATAGCTTGCTTGTGTGTGCAGCTCGCTTACCGATTACGTTATATTAATTAATTATCTAATAATAATAAAAATTAATAAAACTATTATAAAAAAATAAATATCTACTAAAATTATTGAAATAATATAGTAAATAAATATTAATCTATTTTTAAAATTTTACTATTATATACTAGATATTTTTATTATTTAAAAAGATTAAATTATATATTAGTAGCTAATAATAAAAAATACAATAATATTATTATAATAATATTTCTACTAAATAATAAACTTTTAATTTCTAAATTAAAAATATTTAGTATTAATATATCTCTAGTATTTATATTTATTGGATATAAATAGATTATAATTAAATATTTTTTAAAAATATATAGTATTTATAATAGACTAGTAATTAATAGTATTTATTTACTATTATAATAATTAGATTACTTTATAATAATTTCTTTAATTAAATATTATTATTACTATTAAAATTATATAAATAATACTTAGATTCTATTTTTATAAATAAGCTAATTATAGTTATTATATACTAGTTATTATTAAATTTTATATTAAATAATAGCTATCTATTAGATTATATTAGATTTTATGTTCTATTAATAATCTGCTAGAATTTATTAAATAAAATAGATATATCTAGATTATATATATCTAGTATTTAGTTAATGAAAAATAATATATATATTTATATTTATTTAAAAATAGTATTATATATTATATATTTATTAGCTATTTTACTTATTTATTTTAATTATGTTAAACTTAGTATAGTATTATATATATTAGTTAAAATGTAATTATTAAGTAATTTATATTAAATAATAAAGAGTAATGATTAATAATTATAAAAATTATAGATATATAATAAAATAAAAAATATTTACAAAAAAATAAATATAGTTAAATTAAAATAAGAGATAAAATAAAATCAAATAAATAAAAAAATTAATAAAATAATATATAATAAACTATAATATTAATTAACTATTTTTCTAAACTTACTTATTAGATTTTATATGTTAATATTTTTTATCTAGATCTATTAATTATTTTATATACTATAATCTTTCCATTTAAATAAATATTTAGTAATTAATATTTTTAACTATTTAAAATATTAAAAATAATTATTTATAATTCTTTCAATCTTTTAATAATTATTTTGATTAAAAGAGTTTATATTAATTATTTATAAAAATTAAATAAATTATTAATTATATAGATCTATAGCAGCTAATTTTAATTATATAATAAAAATTATTAAATAGATTTTTTAAATTAAAAAAAATCTATTTTATACATTAGTTATTTTATTTATTTAAAACTAATAAAAAACTAGTATATTATTATATAAAATTTAAATCTTTTTTAATTAAAAGATAATAGTTTTTATATAAATATAATTATATTTAATTATTAATATTAAATTTAATTATTTTATAAAATTAATTATAAATTATTTTTATTTAGATTTCTATATATATAAATATCTTTTCTGTGTTAATTTTTATTAAAAATTATTAAATTCAAAAAGATTTTTATCAAGCTCTATAGCTATTAAAATTCTATCTTAATTAGTAATTTAAATAGTATATTTTTTATTAATATATTAGATAAATTATTAATTATTATAGTAATTAATAATAATAAATATATTTAGTTAATATTTTAATAATTAGATTATTTATTCAAAGTATTTATTTATTTAAAAATAGTATATAATATTATATAGCTATTTAGTCTGTAATTTAATAAATAATTTTTTTTAAAATTTTTATTTATCATAAATTATATAGAGATTATCTAGTTATAATATTAAAAAAATATAATAACTATTTTATTACTATTATATAATCTATATTATATTTTGTAATTCTAATCTATTTTATTTTATAAATTTATTATATATAATAAATAGTTAATTAAACAATTATTAACTAATAAATAGATTTATTATAAAATCTATTATTATAATATAGAATAGAATTAGTAATATTAATATTGATTTAAAAAAATTATAGAGTATATAATAATATATTTTATTAAATAAATAAATTAAATACTTTACTCTATATATATATATATAGTAACTTTTTTTATAATATATTATTAATCTATCTATAGCTACTCAATATTTATTTTAATCTTAATTATTATTATTATTATTATATAATAGTTTAAAAATAGATTTAACTAATAGTTAAGAGATGTATAACTAAAGATCTTTTTAATAATTAATTTTTTTAATTATATATAGTATACTATTACTTCTAATATAAAATAAATAATTAAAATTAATTATCCTTTTTAAATTAAATTATATCTAATATTAAAAAAAATATAAGATTTATTTTTATATATTTTACAAATAAACTTTCCAAAATCTAATAATAATTCGATTAATAGATATATAAATAAAGCGTTAAAATTAATTATTCTATTATTCAAAATTAAAATATGTATTTTATCTAGTCTATAAAATACTTTCAAATAAAACTATTATATATATATATATAAATACGCGAACTAAATATTAATTTAAATATTTAATAATAATAGTATTTAAAACTATCAATTTATCTATATTAATTATTACTATATAATCTATATAAATAATAGTTAATTAATATAAGATTTTTATTAGATGTCTAATTTTATATATTATTTAAATTAAATAAAAGACTTTTAACTTAATTAATTAATAATATTATTTAATAATAAATAAGTATCTATTTAAAAATAATATTTGCTTTATACTAATTTTAATAGGTAATATTATAAGATTTTAATATTTAAGAAATTATATAATAGACTATTATTTTATAATTCTTTTTAAAATATCTAAATTGATATATAAGTATAGAACTAGATTAAAATATATTAAAAATTATATTTTACAAATTTAGCTTATAATTTTTTAAATAATTTTTTTAATTAATATAAGATTAAATGAAAGCGTAAATTATAATTATTTAATATAAAATTTACTAGAAACCAGTATATCTTTAAAAAAATAAAGTTTTATAGTTTTATAAAAGACCGGCTTTAATTATATACTATTTATTAAAATAATTTAAATAGTCTATTATATTTAGATATTATATTAACTGCAGGATCCTAATTAGACCTAGCGCCGAAGCGTCTTTTTATGTAATAGCTAGATAGTTAAAATCTCCTTTTTAAAATAATTAATAATTTCTATTCTATAAGAATCTAATAGATTATAAGTTTAACTAGCTTGAAAAAAGTCTAAGAAATTATTTAATCTATTTAAAGAAAATTTTGGAACTTAATAATTAATATTAATATTAATTTAAACTTTTTATTTATAAAAAAAAGTTTTTAAAAAAATCTATAATATATATTAAAATAGCTAATAGTGATTAAAGCTTTTAAAAAAATCTCTTAAAAAAAGAAAATAAAACTTAAGACTTAAACTAAGAAATACTATAAAAAAAATAAAAATATGAGATTATTTTTTATTTAAAAATCTGTTAGATAAAATAAATAAAATTATAGAATATTTAATAAACTAATCTAATTATAAAATATAAAATTTTTATATTTAAAATATGTTATAATTATATAAAATTAATATATTAATTAATATTTTAATTCTAAAATTTTTAATAATATTATTAATTTATATAAAATAAAAATAAATATTTTAAATATTAAAATTATAGCTAATTCTATAGATTTTAAAAAAAATAATTAAATAATTATTAATTATTATTAATCTTACTATATATATTAATAAAATTTATAAATAATATATATTATATAATTATACTTTATTATATTATTTTAATTTTTTATAAAAATTTAAAATAGAACTTTTTATTTAAATAATATATATTAAAAACAAATTTAAATTTAAAATTATATAAAATAATATAAAGTATAATTTTTTAAAAATATATATATTTATTATTAGAAAAAAAATCTATTTTAATATAATTTATTAATAGTTATAATAGATAATATCAATTTAAATAATAAATTTAAATATAATATTATAATATATTAATAGTTTTATTTTATTTTATAACTAAATAATTAGATTTTATATAATAAAACTTTATAAATATATTAAATCTTTAAATTTATAATTAAAATAAAAAAATAGATATAAATTATATAATATTTATATAATATTTTTTAATAAAATAATAATTAAAAATTTTAATATATTAAAAATATTATACTAATTATTTAATATTAATTTTTTAAAATTAAATATTTTAAATTAAAAGAATTTGATAATATATTTAAATTTTTTTTAATAAAATCTTTAAATATAATATATCTATAGAAAATATTATAAAAATTAAAAAAGTAGACTATATTAAAATAAATCTAGATATAGAAAATAATTAAACTATAATATTATATATTAAAATATACTATTAATTTAAAATATATTTTCAATTTTTTTTAATTTAAAAAAAATTAAATTAAAATAGAAAGTTTTTTAGAATAATTTAAATTATATATTTAAATTAATTAATAATATTATAAAAGATTTTATTTAAAATATTTATAATATTTTTTTTTATATTTATATATATAGAATTTTTTTTATAAAAAATTTTTTAAATATATAAAAAAAATATTATAATTATATATTATTATTTTAATTATATAAAAATACTAAAAATTATAATTATAATAAAAATATAAAATATTAAATTAATATTCAATACTAATATATACTATAAAATATATTATAAAATTGAAATAAAATATTATATATTTTAAATATTATAAATTTATTTTATTAATTTTTTAAATCTCTATTATATAGATATATAGAAAATTAATTTAATTAATTATAATAAATATAACTATTTTTTAATTATAAATAATAATATAATAGAATTAATATATACTATAATACTTTTATAATAAAAAAAAGTTTTAAATATTTTAAGAAAAATAAATTAAAAATATTATAATATAATAAAAAGATATATTATTTATTAATATTTAAATAAAATAAAATTTAATAATTTTAATAAATAAATAAAAAAGTCTAATAAAAATATATAAATTAAATTAATATTTTTTTTATATATTCAAAATAAATAATAAAATTAAAAAAATTAATAATATTTTTAATTAAATAGCTAGATTAACAATAATTAATTTTAATTTATTAAATTATTTTTAGCTTTATATAATTAATATAGTAACTAAAATATTTAATTAATTTATTTTATTAAAAAAACTAGATTAAATATAACTATATATAAATATTAATTTCATTATAATTTATTAAATAAAAAAATATTTTTAAATTTTATAAAGATTTATAATATATAAATATATATTTATATATTATAAAAAATTATATAATATTAAAAAAAATAAAATTGTATATATAAATTAAATATTTTATTAATTTTAAAAAAGATAATAGTTATATATAAAAAATATAAATATTAAAAAAATTAAATTAAAAAATTTTATAAATTTGATTTTATTTAGCATATAATAGATTATAAGTCTAGAAAGACTATCTAGATTAAGAGAAATATAAAACTTATTAATTATAATAAAATTTCTAGCGTTTAGTAATAATAGATAGTAATAGTAAAAGTATTGGTACTAGATACTACTACTATTTTTATTAAATCTATTAAATATAACTAGAAATATTAAGCATTCTCTATTACTAGAAAACTGTTTATCTAATCTAGACTACAATATTAAAAAGAATTCGAAATAAACTTAAAAATTAAATTAAATAGTCTACTTAAGTTTTATAGATTAATAAAGGCTCTTTATCTATAATTATGTAATTTATATTAATATAAAAAATCTTTCTTTATCTATAAAATTATTAAGAGTTTAAAGATTTTATTTTTTATTTATTTATAGATTATAAGTCTAGAGATTTAGTCTCTAGATTTTTAATTATTTATTTTAGCTTTTTTTAAAGCTATTTAAAATTTTAATAGTAGTTTTTTTATAATATAATTTTAATATACTATTCTTTAGAATTTAAAGCTATTAGCTATTTTTAAAGGATTTTATTTAGATTTTTAGAATAATTATTAAAAAATTATATTATTTAATATATTATATCTAAACTATCTCTATAAATAAATACTAATATTTATTAAATTTAATTAAAAAATGTTATTATTTATCTTAAATCTTAAAATATATAAAGAAGAATTATTTTAAAAAAAATATTTATATTTTAAAATTTCTAGTAATATTAAATTTATTAAAATAGGATCTAATAAATTTATAATATATATAATTTAATTATCTATTATAGCTATAGAAAAAGAAGTATCTTTATTTTTTTTTAAAAAAAGTATTAAAAAAAATTAATAAAATTAAAAACAATAGAATAAAAAATTTAATAAAATAATATAAATATTATTTATTGATTAATATTATATTTAATCTAATATAAAATTATTAAAATAAAAATTTTAAATAAGTTATAAAATTATTTTCTAAAGAAATTTAATATCTCTATTAATATTTAATTATTTAAAGATTTTTAAATTATTATTTATATTTAATTTATAAATTATAAAAATATTTAAAATTATATATTTAAATTAACTATATTATTTAATAAATTAATTATAAATTTATAAATAAATAAAAATTTATTTAAAGTCTTAAAAATATAGTTTATTTTATATAATTTAAAAGAAATTTAGAATTTATTTTATATTTTATATTAAATAATTATTTTAATAAAAAGAATTATTTTTAATAAAATTATATAAGTTTTTATTTAGAAAAAAATAAAAATAAAATTTAATATTTTATAAAGTAGTATAATTAAAGTTAAAATAAATAAATAAGTTATAGAAAGAATAATAAAAAGTCTTTATTTAAGAAATCTCGTTTTCTATATAGATATTATAAAAAAATAATTATTTAGAAAATAATATTAGTAAATTTGTTCAAAAGAAATATAAAAAATATAAAATAAAGTACAAGCTAAAAAAATAAAAAAAATAAAATTAATACTATTATTTTTATATTAAAAAATAATAATTTTATTTATATAGTTAAATTTATAAAGAATTATTATTTCACTATTAAGAATATTAAAATTTTTTTTTAATTTAATTTAAATATTTAGAATATTAACTTTAATAGTTTATTTTATTATAAATTTTAATAATTTTATTAATAATATTATAAAATTTTATTAATATGATATATAGATTACTATAGATTATATTATATATTTAATTTTTAAAAAAATATTAAATTATTTTTTAAACTATTCATTAATAGATATTATTTAGTACTCATAGATATATTATATATATTTAAAATTAAAATTAAGTTATTTAATATTATAAAAATAATATAGAAAGATTTAGATATTAATTTTTTATTTAAAGAAAGTATTTTTATTTATATTAAAAAAAAGTATTATAATTAAATATATAAATAAATAGTTTTTATTATTAATTACTAAATATAAATAGTAAATCTTTATTAATATAAAAAAAATTAGAATAATATTAAATCTAGATTTAAATATATAAAAGTCTATTAGCTTTTTTTTATTAATTAATATAATTCCTTTATAAATATATATTTTCTAAAATATAAATAAAAAATAATTAAAATAATTAAAAAATTTAAAATAATAAATATAACATAGATTATAATATTAAATTATTTATTCTAATAATATTTAAAAATTTATAAATAATAATTTTAAAATATAATCTAAAAAAAATATTATTTAAAAAATAATTATACTATATATATATATATAAATAGAAAAGTATAATTCAATATTTTAATTGTATAATTAAAATTAAAATATATATAACTTTTATAAATAAACTATAAATATAAAAAAATCTATAGATAGAAATTATAAAATTAATTATTTTTATTAAAAATATTTTATTAATTAAAAATATAATTATTACTTTATTTAAAATATATTATAATAAATAATTTAATTTAAAATTATTTAAAATTATTAAATTACTTTATTAGATTATTATTTTAATTAAATTATAATTATTTAAAAATATTATAAATAAAGCTTAATCTATAAATTATATAAATTATATTTTTAATTATATAAATTTTAATAAATAATATATTGTTTATATTTTTAAAATATATTATATAAAATAAATATAGAATATAATAATTAAAAAAAGATTTTAAATTTTTTAATAGTTTAAATAATAACTATAATAAATAAATAAAAAAATCTCTATTTATTATATTTTTGATATAAAATTTTAATAAAATACAAAATAAATTTAAATCTAATATATTTAATAATAAATTAATTAATTTAATTATATAATTAAAGCTATAATATATTATTATAAAAAAATATTAGAATTTATAAAAAATTTTATAGTTTAATTAAAAAATTATTAAATTAGATTTTGATATATATATAAATTATAATAACTTTTTCTAAATTTATAAAAAATTAATAATTTTTTATTATTTATAATATATTAATATTTAAAGTTTTGTTTAATAATATATTTTAAAATTAAAAATAAAAATTTAATTTTATTTAATATAATTTTACAAATATTTATTTAAATTTTAAAAGTATAATAAAAGATAATAAATTTTAATTAAAAATTAAATAATATTATTAATTTACTTATTTATAAAAAATAGTATATACTAGAAAAAAAGTTTTATTAAAAATAATTTAATATTAAAACTATTATAAAGTTATTATTATCTAAAATATTATTAAATTAAAAAAATAATAATCTTTTTAAAATTAATAATAATTATTTAAATAATTTTAAACTTTTTTATAATAATAGTAAGAATAATAATAATTAAAATAAAAAAATTTAAAATATATTTAAAATATTAATTATATTAATAAAAGAATTAAATATAAATAGTAAAGCAATATATTTAAAGAATAAAAATTATGATACAATAAATAATATAATTTATTATTAAATAAATTATAAAAAAACTAATTTAATATTTAATTAATAAAGTTATATAATAAATAATTAAATAAATTATTTTATTTATTATTCTATTAAATTTTATATTAATAAATATATTTAATAATAATATTTTAAATATTAAAATAATAAAAATTAAAATTTTTAAGAAAGGTTTCTTATAAATTAATTATTTTTATTAAAAAATCTCTAATTTAAATAAAGTTTTTTAAATATAATAATTATTTTAAATATAAAATAATCAATAAATAGTTATAATAAATAGATTTTTATAAAAAAAATCTTTAAAATTAAAAAAGTAATAATTACTAAATAAAGATTTATTAAAATTATTAAGAAATACTAGAAAATAAAAAAAATAATACATTTATAATAAAAAATAATAATTCTATTATTATTTTTAAATAATTAAAAAAATAGATTTATAATAATTTTAATATCTTAAAAAATTAAAATTAATATAAATATATATTAATATTTATTTTAATATCATAATTTATATATTATTTTATAATATAAATAAAAAGAATTTAAAATTAAATAAATTAAAAAAAGTTATTAAAATTTTTTAAATAGTATTTATAAAATTTATTTAATATAAATAAAATAAAATTATTTTAATTATTTTTAATTATTTTTACTATTTTAATAAAGATAATAATAAATTATAAAATATTAATAATTAATAATTAAATTTAATAAATTTTTTTATAAAAGAAAATTAAAATTAAAATTTAATAAAATATTAAAAAAAATAAAAATATTATAATTTTAATAAAATAGAATATTTTATAAAAAATTAATTAAAATTATTAAATAAAAAAATGTTAATTAATTAAATAAAAAAGTTTTTTTATTAATATAAAATAATTTAAAATTTTAAATCTATTAAATAATAAAAATATTAAAAAATTAATTATTTAAAAAATATTATTTAAATAATATTACAAAATAAGAAAAATAGATATTATTAACATTAATTTATAGATTTAGAATATTATATATAAATTTATAAAATATTTTTAAATTTTGTTTTTATATAAATAATTATTAGAACTATTTAAAAATAAAAAAATAAAATATAATATTTTTTATTAAAATTATAAATAAAATTAATATAAAAATAAAAATTAAATTAATAATTTTTAAATAAATAATAGTTTTAAAAAAAATTATTTATAAAATTTTTATTAAAAAAATAAATTTATAATCAGTATAAATAATATATTCTTAATATTTATTAATATTTATTTTTAATTATTAAATAAATTTATAAAATTTAAAATATAAATTTAATTAATAATTAAAATTAATTGAATATAATTATTTATTTTTTTAAATTTTTTTATAAAAAGTAAAAAAAATTATATAAAAATAAATAATTATATTTAAAATCATTTAAATAATTTATTATATTTTTTAAATTATATAATATATTTATTATGTTTTAAATTATAATCAATTAAATTTAAATATTATATATAAAACTATTTTATATTATATACTTTATATTATATATTTTTTAAAAATTATAAAAAAACATAAAAAATGTGTTTTCTATTAATAAAATTAAATATTATTATAAAATAATTATAATTATAAAGTATATATAAAATATATTAATTTTTAAAATTTATAGTATATTATTAATATTTTATATAATTATTTATAAATATAGTAGTATTATTATATAAACTTTTTAAAAAAATATATAATATTATATAGAAATAAATATAAATTAATTATTTAATTAATATTTTATAAATTTATTTTTAAAAAATTTAAAAAAATATTAATATTTATATTAATTTTAATTATAATTAATATATAAAAAATTTTAATAAAAATAAATAATAATAAAGAATAATTTAATATTTAAAAAATAGTTTTTTATTAAATAAATAATAACTAATAAAACTAATTTAAGAATATACCAATAAATTAATATAAAATTTAAATTATTTAAAATTATTTAAAATTATTAAATATAAATATTAACAATTTTTAATAATAAAAAATATATAAAATATAATATATAATTATTTAAATTATTTTAAAAATAAAATATTAATTTTAGTAATCAATTATTAATAGTTTTTAATAGTAAATATTATTATAAATTATTATAATAAAAAATTATACTATAGATTAAATAATAATAAAAATAATATTAAAAATTATTAATAAAAATTATATATTTTTTATAGAAAAAAAATCTTTATTAATTATAAAATAATAAAAAGATTAATATTTTATAAATAATAAAGATTTTTTTTCTATTATTTTTTATTAAATATATTATTATATAAAATTAATTAAAATATAATATTATATAATAATATTATACTATTTTATATAAATAAAAAAAATAAAATATTTAAATAAAATATTTATAAAGATATTAATAAATCTATAAAATTATAAAATAAATATTTATTATAAATTATATTTATAATATTAAAAATAACCCTATTTTATCTATTATAAATAATTTGTTTAAAATTATTAGAAAATAAAAAAAATAATAATTAAATAACTAGATTTTAATCTATAATATATATTAAAATATAATAAATAAATATCTATTAATATATATAATTAAATTATAAAAAATATAAAGAAATAGAATTTTACTATATAATTTGTAAAAAAACAATTAAATATTAATTTATAATAAAACTTTTTAAAAATTATAGAATAAATAATTTAGATTTTATAAAATAATTAATATATATATATATATTAACTATCTATATATTAAAAAATTAAAAGATTATATTTTATATAATTTTATTAATAAAAGATAATTAATAGCTATTTAAATAAATAATTTATAAGAATTATAAATATTAATACTATTAAATTAATATTTAAAAAAAATAAAATCAATTATTAAAAAATTAATAAAATATATTAAATTATCAATTATATAGAATCTATTTTACTATTTTATATTGATTTTTTAATAATAATTTATAAAAAATAAAAAAAATAAAAACAATTATAAGATTACTTAGTATATAAATAAAATAAAGATATAAAAAAAAAATAATAATATATCATAATAAAATAAATTATAAATCTATATATTAAATATATATAAAAAAAGATCTAATAAAAATAGATTATTTTAAAAAATCTAGAAAAAAATCTATTATATTAATATTAGAATAATAATAATAATAACATATTAATTATAAAAAATCTAAAAAATAATTAAAAAAAGAAATTATATTATAATAAAATATTAATATAATAAATTTTAAAAAAATCTATTATAATAACTGTATTATAATAATAGATAATTATATATAAATATAGTATATAAAACTATAAAATATTAAAATAATTATAAAATAATATTATTATTTAAAATCTTAGCTAACTATAAAAAACTTTTAATTTAATTTAAATTATTATACTATTTTAATCTATTAATAATAAAAAAATTATATTTAAAAGTTTATTAAAATTATTTAAAATTAATAATTATATTATTAAGATTAAGATTAATTATATTTTTAAAGTTTTTTAAATAATTATATAAACTAGTTTCTAAAAAAATATTTTAAAAATAATATAATTTATAATAAATATAAATAGATATAAAGTTAAAATTATTTTTATTAATCAATATATAAATATATAAATATAAAAATATTTAATAATAAATTTAATATATTTTTTTATAAAGTAAAATTATAAATAATTATAAAGAAAATTTTTAAAAGAATAATAGAAAACATAAATACAATTTATAATTATAAAATATTTATTTATAAAATATTAAAAAATAATAATAATATTAGCTAAAAAAATAAATTAATTATAATAATTTATATTTAATAAAATATAGATTTAGATATAATAATAAATAATCTTTTTTAAAATATTTAATAATTTTATTTAAAATAATAAGTTTAATAAATTAATTTTCGAGTTTTTTATGAAATTAATAAAAATATTTATTACTAATTAAAATAAAATATTAATAAAATTAAAAAAAATAATTATAATAATAGAGTTTTAATAAATATTAATATTAGCTATAAAAGATTTTTAAAATAAAATAATATTAATTCCTATTAAAAAATTAAATATAAAAAGTAAATTCTAAAGAGTTCTAATAAATATTATATAATAAATCTTATTAATAATGAAACTTTAGTTTATATTATTATTAATTTTAAATAAAATATTTTTAAAAAAATACATAATATTTTTGAATAGTTTTTTTTTAATTTAATATTTTTAAATAGTTTAGCTAATAATAATATTATTATATTTTTTAAAAAATTGATATTTCTTTATAAAATACTTTTTAATTATAAATATTAAATTAATAAAAAGTAATATAAAAAAGATTTTAATAAATTTAATAATATAAAAAAATAGTAAAATAATAATAGATATAAATAATTTATTTAAAATTAAAATTTTAATACTAATAGTATAGTATAAAAAAATACTTAAAAATAATAATAGATTTTGTTTATAATCTATTTTTATTATTTAGTCTATACTATAATTCTATAATAATAGTAGCCATATAATATCTATATATAGATATTAATTAATATTAGAAATATAAAACTATTTTATAATAATAAAAATATATTATATAATTTTAATTATATACTATAATTCTATATCTATATTATTAAATCTAGATATATTTAATTATTAAGTAAAAAGAAATATAATTATAGCTATAATATACTACTACAACAAATACTATAATTTATAAAAAATCTTATAGCTCTATTAAAAACCTACTAGACTAAATCTTGATATATCTATAAATTATAATAATTTTCTTTAGATCTATAGAAGATCGGTAATTCTCTATCTCTTATAGTATATTACTACTTATAATCTTAATTAGCCCAGTATTTTTAAATATTTGATTAATTAATTATTAAATACTTTTTAATTTTATTAATTTATGTTAATTATAATATTAAAATAATATATTAATTAAAAAATTATATATTTAATTTTATTAATAAAATAACCAAAAAGTAATAGTAAACTATAATTAAACTAATATAATCTATTTTTATTATATTATTAATAAAAAAAATAATTATATTATTAAAAGTATTTAAATACTGGTAAATTATATAAAAATATTAAATATTTAAAATAAAAATTAATATTAATAATAAGATCTATTATTATAAAATATAATAGATAATGGAATTTTTTTTTTTGGTTTTTAAAGTTAATTTTTTATAATTTGTTTGTTTATAGTAAAGACTACTATTATATATATATATTTTATTTATATTATATAATTTAATTATAAGTATATATAAATAAATATAAAATTTATTTTTGTATAAAAAAATTTTTAAATAAAGAAATAATATATATTCAATAATTTATAAATTTTAATAATAAATCAAATTAGATTTATAAGTTAAATGTAGTTCTTTATAATTTTAAATAATTTATAAAATTTTAGTATTTTAAGATCTATAATTAATATATAATAATAGATCTTTATTCCATAGAAATAAATAAATAAATATTTATTAATTATTATAGTACTATATTAATTATATATATAAATAATATTATAATAACTAGTTTTAATATCTATATTAAAAAAATAAAATTATAATTTAATAATTTATATAATATAATAAATATTAATATAGCTAATTATTATTTTAAAATAAAGACTATATAAAATAAAAAAAGATTTATATTAAAATTAATATAGAGTATATATATAAAATATATAATGGTTATTTTTAATTTTAATTTATATAAAATTTTATCTATTCTAATAGTAATAAATACTAAAATTATTAAAAATAATATAAAAATTAATATATAGATTAAATGATATTATTAGACTTTATTTAGATTATTAATATATTTAATATCGATCTATAAAGTAGTTTTATAGAATCTCTATATTAATACTTTATATACTAGCCACGTATTTAATATATAATCTAAAGTCTGTAAAATATAGATAGAATTAGGCAATTTATAATCTTTTATAGAATAGTCTACTAAGTCTCTTTAATATTTCTTTTAAATAGAATCTAGTTAATTTCTAATCTTTTACTTAGAAAAAGTATAGAATAGAGCTCTAAAAACTTATATTTCAATAGAGCCTAGATATACTCTATAGAATTTAAATTAGATAAATAAAGCGGCTATTCTAGAATCTAAATCTTATAGAATGTTAACTAATTCTATATTTTATAAAAAATATAGATTTTTATATTATTTTATTAGAATATAATTCTAAACTTATAGATTAGTAGAAGATCCTTTTTTAAATAGATAAAATAAGATATTATTAAATAATTGTTTTATTTTAATAATTTATTCTATTCTATAATTATTAAATCTGATTAACTATTTAATTATATAGAATTCTATACTATCTAGAATATATCTTTTCTAGATCGCGTCCATAGACCTTATTTAAAAATTAAAAAATATATTAAATAGAGAAATTAGACTTTTACTATATTAAATATTTATTAAAAAACTATATATTTTTTAATTAATATAATTTAACTATATGTATATAAGTTTAAATTATTTTTTTTTATTATTTTAGACGTTAAAGTAATCTATTTCTTATTTTTCTACTTTTTTAAATAAAAAGTCTTTAAAATCTATTTAATTATAGAGATAAAGATTTTAGAATTATTATATTTATATAGAGAGCTTTATAGCTTATTCTAAATATCCAGCGCGCTAAAAAATATATATAGTATTTAGTAGAATAAATAAGTTTTATAAATCTTCTTTTTCTAGAAAGCGATTTTAAAATATAGTTAACTATATAGAAAGTATTTTTTAGTTAAATAAATTATATTTAAACTAATATCAAATTATTTAGCTAATTAAGTTGGCGATATCTAATTATTTAGACTAGATAATATAGTTATATAGATTTTAATAGAAAGTTTAAAATTAGATCTTCAATTTCCACTAATTTTGGTTCTAAAAGACCTTATTTTAATAGAATGATACACAGTTAAAGAAGTTACAATTTTTTAATACATCGCGGAAACGCGTTAGTATAATCAGACTTTTGATCCACCTTGTAGATTTTTAATATAGATATAAATAAGTTTATTATTTGAAATTTTAGTATTATTAAAATTATATTTTCTATAATAAAGAAAATATTATATATTTATATAAAATAATAGATTCTATAGTAGTTATAATTTTAAAATATAAATATATAATTCTATTTCTAATATATAATAATAAAATTATAGATTTACAGATTAAAATTTTTATTATAATCTATAGATACTATATAAATTATTTAATATTATAAACATTAAAAATAAATTAACATTTAATTAAAATATTTATATAAAAAATCTCTATTTAAAAAGTAAGATTATTAGTAAAATAAGGATTTAGTAAAATATATTATTAATTAAATTAAATATAATGAAATATATAAATAATATAAAATTTATTAATTATTAAACATTAAAAACTGTATTTTTTATAATATAAAAACTATATTATAAATGTATTATATCTATAATATATAAATATATAGCTATAAAAATTAATAGATTATAAAAATTATATTAATTATTATATTCTAATTAATAATATAATATAGATAATAGATATATATTTATCAAACTATTAAATAAATATAATAAATATTATAATTTAATTTATTAAATATTTTATAGTTTAGTTTATTATTATATTATAAAGTAATAAAATAATAGTAAATAAAAACTCTATAATCTTATAATATAAATAAAAAATTAAAATTAAAACTATATTTTCTAGATTTTTAAAATTTAATAGTTTTATAAAAAGAACTAATATATATTATAATTTTTTATTAAAAATATATTGATTAATATAAATATATTTAATATTATATAGTTATATATAATAGAATAAATATACTATTAAAATCAATAATTATTCTATAATTAAGAATAATAAAATTTTACTTTTCTAAAACTATTTAATATTAAATTTTTAATTAAGTTTTTTGAAATTTTTAAAATATAGAATATATTAATATATTTAAAAGAAAATAAAGTATAAATTTAAAAATTATTACTATAAATTAAAATTAAATATTTTATTAATTTTAAAAATAATACTAATTATATTTTTAAAATATAGTATTAAATATAAGTAAAATTAAATAATTATAAATATTATTCTTAATAAAACTTATTATATTTTTATTTATAAATACTAAAATTTTTTAAAATTAATAATAATAATTATATTATATAATTTAAAATATAATGAATTTTCTATAAACGTAAATAATAATATTTTATTAATTTTAATAAGATATATATACTAATAATCGCGAATATTTTTATTAAAACAATTATTAAATTAGTAGCTTTTTTTAATATAGAATAAAAATAGATTAATTTTTATATAATATATTAAATATAAATATTAATGAAAAGTATATTTATATAATATAGTCTATTAAATCTAAGAGAAATAGAGTAAAAATAATTTACTATTTTAATAAATTATTATATAGTTTTAAAGAGTATATCTATAAAATAAAAATATTAATACTAAACTATAAAGAATAGATTTTATTTTAATAATTAAAAATAATAAAATAATTCTATTATATATTAATAAGATATTTACTATAGTATTAATAAAAACTATTATTATTATAATGTATTAAAAGTTTGTAGAATTATTTAAATTTAAAATTATTAATAAATTAAATAAATTTTTAGACTATAGTATAGTATATAATTATAAAAAAAGAATAATTATACTATATTAAAATAATAAATTGTGTTCTATATTTTATATCTATATTTCTAGTATACTATTGTTAAGGTATTGATGTATTGATTATTGTTTATTGATTCCTATCTAATAGTTGTCGGCTGGCTTTCTATTAATTAACTAGAGTTATCTACTATAATTAACTATATAAGATTTAATAAGTTCTAGATTTTAATAAATATCAGGATTGAGAATAATAATATTTTATTATTAATAATAGATATAAAACGCTGAATAAAATAAGAAATACAATATAATAAGCAGAAATAGATATAATAAAGTAAAAGATATATATTAATATTAATTAATTATTAAAATTTTCTATATTAATCTTTATATTTTTTAAATTTTTTATATAATTTATTAAATTTATACTTCTTATTTCATCTAGCTATATTTTAAAAATTCGTCTTTATATTATATAATAATTTTTTAATAACATTTAATATTGTTAATAAAAAAATAACTAACTATATAATATTAATTTAATTAAATTAAATTAAAAGATATATTAAAACTAAATATATATTTTTATATAGATTAATATTAAAATAATTAAAGTACTTATTAAATTAATAGAGTTTTATAAATTAAAAAGATTAATATATATTATAGTACAATATAAAATAGATTTTTAAAACTATTATTATTTTAATTTTTTTAATTAATATTAGATAAGTAAATAATAATAGACTAATATAATTTATAGATATAATAATAATAATAATAATAATAAATAGTCTATATAAATCTAAAAATAGTTAATATAATTAAAGATAATAATTATAGTATAGAAAATAAATAAAAAAGATTAATTAATGATACTAGAGTAATATTTAGAATAAATATTAAAAACTATATTTAATTAATAATAGAAAATATTAATAATTATATTATTATAAAAAAATCTAAAACTGATATATTTAAAAGCTATATAATAATAGTAAAAATTAATTATAAAATAGAAATTAAAATAATAAATAATAGAGATATAAAGAAATATTATATAAAAAAATTTTTTATAAAAATTATGAATATTATATTATAAATAAATATTAATTTATTTTTATAGCTTTATTATATAGACTAGATATTTCTATTATTAAATAAAGTTAAACTATAAATTAATAATTAATAATAAAAAATAAATAAATACTATTTTAATAATATTTTTATTAAATAATAAATTTTTTATTTTAAAATTAAAAAAATCTTATATTAAAATATCTTTAATATTTATATTTATTAAATATAAATAGAATATAAGTAAATATTTTTTTAAAAAATATATATTATTTATAATATATTATTAATTAATAATATTTATTTTTTATTATAATAATTAAATAATTTTAAAATAGTCTATTTAATTAAATATTACTATTACTATTAAAATTATAAAAATAATAATTTATTTTTATTTTTACTAATAAATCTAGTATTACTATAATATATTAACTATTATTTAATTTAATATTAAAAATAGATTAATTATTAAATAATAATAGATTTTAAATTATATTAATAAATATTTAATATTTATTAAATAAAATAAATATATTTAAATAATAAAGATTTAGTATTTAATTAATAATAGATAATTTATAATCTTATATTTTAAATATATTATTAAATATTATTTATTGATTATTAACTCTATTAATATAATTTTAATTATATTAAAATTAATATAATATTTTATTATAGTATAGTAAATACAAAAAGTAGTTATTAAATAATTATAATATAATAAAAAATACTAAAATAAATAATAATTATAAAAAAAATATAGATTATAAAAAAAAATATAAACATATTATAAATAAGAAATATCTTATAAAAAATAAATATAATTAATTAAAATAAAAATAAAATAATCAATAATAGAAAATATAATTAAAAAAAGATATAATAAAATAAAAAATATAATAAAATAAAATAAATAAATTATACAATAAAATAAATAAAAAATCTTTTATAAAAACAGTTGATAATTATTTATAGTATTAATTATTTATTCTTTTTAAATTTATTTATTAGATTTTATATATTAATATTATTTATTTATATTTATTAATTATTTTTTATATTATAATCTTTTTATTTAAGTAAATATTTAATAATAGATACTTTAGATTTTTTAAAATATTTAATATATTTAGTAATAATTTATTTAATTTTTTAATAATTATCTTTATTGAAAAAATTATTATTAATTTTTTTAATAAAAAAATAGTAATTTTTATATAAATATAAATATCTTTTTTATATTTATTTTTATGAAATATTTAATTTTATATAATATTTAAATTAAATGAAAGATTTTTAATTTACTTAGTTAATTATACTATTTAGCTATAATAAAATATTTATTTAAAAATAATATTAATTTTATATTAATTTTAATAAATGTTATAAAATTTTATTATTTATAGATTATATAGTAGAATATTATTTTATAGTTTTTTTTTAAAATATCTAGATTAATATAAAAATATAAAATGAAATTAAAATTAGAGTGGTATTCTGGTCGGGTTTGGGTTCTAGATCTAGAAACCGCCCTCGATCCGGCTCTGGTTCTGGGTTCTAGATCTAGGATCTGCCCCGACCCTGAACCTGGGCTAATCTAGATTAATCTAACTTGTTAGGGCTTTGCTAAGATATTCTACTAAATCTAATATAGTATAACTTTACTATACTAATCTAACTATAGTTAGATTTGGTTTTTTTAAATCTAATTTAATCTAACCCGCCTATTTTTATTATATAATGTTAGTTAGGAAAATATTTAAATATTAATTTAAGTATTAGTATATAAGATAATCGCTATATAAATTATTTAATATATAGATTTAATTATGTACTTTTTTTTAAATTTATTTTTCATCTAGGGTACTATTAAAGTAGTGAGTTTATTAATAAAATAAGATTTTATATTTTATATAATAGTATTTTAGATAGATTATATATATTTATATTATGTATAATAAAAGACTCTAAATAAGAGATTAATATAGTAATATATTATTTAATAATATACATAATCTATATATATATATAATAGAAGAATATATAATATAGAGAATTAAGAACTAATCTATTAATAGATAGATTAAATATAATTATAATAATTAAGATTTAAATATAATACTTAGTATTAAACTTATAAAATCTTTATTTAATATATATTTTATATTTAGTATAGAATAGCTTTATCTAGAATATTCTATTATTAGTCTTCTATTTTTTATTATTTTTAATTTTTTTAGAATAGTGTATTCTTATTCTTATTTTTTTAAAGAGATTTTTATTAATTTTATAGCTTTTATAAATTATTATAGATCTTTTTAATATTATTGGTTTTAATTTTATTTTTAATATAACTATTAATTATAGAATTAGTTGTAGTAATACTTTTTATTATTATAAATAAGATTCTTTAATTATTTAGTAATATAGCTATTAAAGATATAATTATATAAAGCTATTAATTTAAAAAAAGAAAAAATTCTATAATAATAGTACTTATTTTAGTAGTAACTATAAAAAAATAAGTATTTTATTTATAGATTAGAAAAAAAAATAATCTATTTATTAATAGATTATTAGTATTTAGTATAATAAAGAAAATATTAATAAGTAAAAAATAGATTAATAATATAGATAGTAATTCTATTAATTAATATATTAAGAAAAGTTATAAGTATTTAGTATTTAAGTCTTTATTATTACAAATAAAGAAATAAAATTAAAAATAGAGAATAATAGTAATAGTATTGAGACTATAAATAATAAAAAAAATAAATTTTTATTTTAAAAAAAGTAAAGTCTAGAGTATAAAAAATAATATAAAGTTTATAAAAATTAAGATATTAATTATAATTAAAATTTAAAAAAATAAACTATTTAATTAAAAAGAAAAGTATTTATATTTGTCTTTTTATTAGTTTTTTTTTTATTTATAAAAATATAATAAGAGAATTATATAGTTTTATTAATCTTTATTTATTATTTCTTTATTAATTAAATTAATTTAAAAAATTTAAATTCTATAAAAAACTATAAATCTATAAATATATTAATAGCTGTAGTGTTTATTATAATAATTTTGTTATATTAATTTTTTAGTTATTTAAATATAGAACTAATTATTAATAGAAGAAGATAGATAAATAAAGGGAGTTAGATTGGTATTTATAAATTAATTAGATAGTTTTATAAAAATAGATAAATATAAATCTTTATAATGCTATAGAGAATATTAAGATTAAAAAGATTTTTTAAATAAAAAGAAAATAGAATAATCTAATTATAGATAGATTATTATTAGTAAATTATTGTGTAGTATTAAGTAATAAAGAAAGTTTTAATAGTATAAATAATAGTATAGTTAATTAGATTATTGTACTACTATATTAGTAAAGATATAGATAAGATTTTTTTTTAATATATTTAGTGGTATAGTTAATAAGAATATAATAGTATCTAAATACTTTAGACTTTATTATTAATAGTAAAAAGATAAAATTTAAAATATAAGCGCTATTATAATAATTCTTAGTTAATATTAAGTTATTAACTCTTAAAAATATTAAGATTAAGAAATCTTTTAATAAATAATTTATTTATAGTTAGATTACTTATATAATTAATATTATTTTATATAAAATTTATATTAAATATATAAAATAAAGTAGTAAATAGTAAAATTAGTAGTAAATTAATTATAGAATTTCTCTATAGTTAAATTATAAAGAAAATATATTAATTATAAATTTAGAGTATAATATTATATTTTCTATACTTTTTAATCTGTAGTTAACTATTTTTTTTAAATAATTATTATTTTTAAAAAATCGCGTTTTTTTAAATTGATTAATTTTATTTATTATTAGATAGATTTTTGAGGGCTAAAGTATATTTTTTTATTTTAGTTAGTTATTTTATTATTTAATTAGTTTAATATTATTTAATTAATCTATCTATAGATAGATAAGTATTATTTATTTTATTATAGTAGATATTAATAGAGAATCTAATAGTATAAGACTAAGAAAAAAAAGAAAAGTTGTTAAGATTATTAAAAAATTAGTAAATAATAAATTAAATAGTGAAATTAAAAAGATATATTTTGAGTGTTTTTTAATTAATATTTGTTTATTTTAAAGAGAATAATTTAAAAAAGAAAAGAATTATAATTGATTGATTAATAATTAATTAATTGACTAATTATAGTAATTTTATAAGACTATAATAAGATATTTTTTACTGGAATATATATTAAAAATTATTTATAAGAAAATAAAGCTTGATTAATTATTAAATTATATAATATTTATTTTAAAGTTAAAGTTTATAGTAGTTTTAAGATATATATTAGATCTATTTAAGTAAATCTATTTATAGATAGATCTATTTTAATATACTTTAATTTTTAGATTAAATAGTAATAGACTAAAATAATTTGTATTTTTAATATTAGAAATCTTAATAAAAATTTAATATTTTCTTTTATAATTTAAAATAGATAGTATTATATAGAAATTCTTATTTATTTTATAAATAAATAAAAACTTTAGTTTAATAAAAAAGCAGTTAAGTTTAATAGTAAAAGAATTAAAAAGTTTATTTAAAAGATAAGAAAAAATCTATTTATAAATAGATTTTTATTTATAATATATTAAAATTTTTTATAGTTTTATAAAATCTATAATAAAATTAAATTAAATTAATAAAAAAAAATTGCTTTTATAGTAAACTATAATAAAATAGCTAAAAAGCTTTTTATAGAATATATTATATATTAAATCTTATAGTATTTTATAAGTTTTAATAAGGCTAGATAAAAAATATTATTAAGTTTAGCTAGTTTTAATTACTAGATTATATAAATTCTTAGTATTATTTTAATTTATATTAGCTAAATCTTAATTATTTTATAATTTAAAGAATTTATTATCTTTATAAAAGATTTTTATTCTACTGGATATAGAAAAAAAAATTTCTTATTATATCTAATAGAATATATTATTTTTAGTAAAATTATTAAGATATATTTAAATTCTAGTTATTATTTTTTATTAAACTATATTTAGTTAATTTAATTATAAATAGATTTAGAGAAACTAGTTTTAGCTATTTTATACTTTTTATAATACTATATTTTATAACTATAAGTAGATTATTATTTATAAAAATTAGAAAAAAATTCTATTTATTAAAGTAGAGTAATTAAATAATTTTTTTAGATTACTTTTTTTTTATAAGAAAAGACTATTAGATTAATAATAAGAAAAAAAATAGTATAGTTACTATTTATAAAGTATAAAAATAATATTAAATTTTTTAGATTAAAAATACTTTTTATAGTTAAAAATATTATATTTAGTATTAAATAGTCTAGGTTTTTTAATTATTTATTGGATAATATATATATATATTTATTTAAGACTATAGAAATACTAAGATATAGTATATTTAATATAATATATCTAAAAATCTAACTATAGATAGAGTTTTAATTAATTAGACTTAGAATAGAATAGAGTAATATAGAGAAAAATATTTTATTAATAATAAAATCTATTTTATAATATATAATAATATAAATATATAATAATTAGAAGTATTCTATATAGATTATAATAGAATTAAGAATATTTATTTAGAATAATAAGGTTTTTTTAAAATTATTTAAAAACTTAGAAATTAAACTAGTAGAAAAAGAACTATTTTTTAAATAAAAATATAGATAGTATAGTTTTTATATCTATAGTTTTAAGATTTTTTAGAAAAAAAATATAAGAAAAGAATCTCTAGTAGAATAGTTATTTTTAAAATTAGATAAATTTTTAATTTAATTATAGTTAGATTTTCTATTTATATATTATAGTTGAATCTGCTATTAGAATTTTTAAAGAAGAAATCTTTAAATAATAATATAGTAATAGTATATATAAATAGATTTATAATATTTTATTAAATTAAAATTATTATATTAGTTATTAAATCTATAGAGTTTATATTACTAGATTACTAGAATATTTTATCTATAATAAATTTATTTAATAGAAATTATATAAATTTAAAAAGCTGGTAATTAAATATATTTTAATAAAATCTATTATTTTCCCTAAAAAATAGAAAAAAAAGTTTATTGTAAATAATCTATTTATAAATAAATTTTTTATATTATATTAATTAAGATTTTAAAAGTCTAGAATTTTCTAGATATATTTTTAATATTTAATTAGAATTTAGTCTATATAAGTGAAAAGAAATTATTTAAATTATAGAAGTATAAGATTAAATATATATTTATAAAGCTTTTATAATTAATATTAAATATAATTAGAGTCTATAATTATAAGATTTATAATAGAGTTCTTGATTAAATTAAGAGAATTATATTTAATTATAGCTATAAATTTTAAAATTATGAAGAGAAAAATAAAAAAAGAGATTTTTAAGTAAAAAGTATTAATAAAAAGAATACTAAAGAAGATAATACTAGAGAAAAGAATATTAGAAAAAAAATATTAAAAAGAAAAATATTAAAGAAAAGAATAATTAAAGATAGAATTTATCTATAGATAGATTTTTTTAAATAAAATATTAATCTACTAAATAGAAAGTAATTATCTAGAATATATATAGCTTACTTTTATTAGAAAGCTATTAATAAAAAAGATTTTCTTAAAAATTAATAAAAAAATCTATTTATAGATAATTTTTTATAAAATATATTATAAAAATTTTAGATGTGTGATGTGTTAATAGTCTATAGTAAAATATTAGTTTAAAGATAGCTAATAATAAAGAGAAAGATAAAAATTTTCATTTAAAATTAATTTTAATAAATAGAGTAGTAAAGAAAGTAGTAATAAAAAGTAGACTAAGTTTTAACTAGAGAAAAAGATAGTTCTATATTAATTAAATTTAATTAAAGAAAGTTTATTAGAGTTTATTAAACGTAGAAATCTATCTATAGATAGATTTTTAAATAAAAATACTAGATCTAGTAAATAAATATATATATAGAATACTATATTATTAAGTAGAAAGTAATTATTTAGATAATATATAGCTAAGTTTTAAAGAAAATTATAGATAAAATAGGATTTATTCTATAATTAATAAAAAAATTAATCTATGGTTAAATTGCTTAGTTCTAAAGAATACTATAAATATTTAAAGAGAATAAACTAGATTAAAATGTAGAATATAGATATAAATTTAACTAGATTTATTTATAGATTAATTTTTAAAAATATCTATTTATTAACTACTAGAAATTTTTTATTTAAATAATTAATATATTTTTTTTCTATAATTTAGATATTATAACTAAATTTTTAAATATTATAGTTATTTTTTTAACTATTATTATTTTATTATTTTTTTTGATATATTTATTTTAATAAAATACTTTTTTTTATCTAATACTTTTAAATTCTTTATATTACTATTTTCTTTTAAATTATATATAATTTAAAAGAATTTTATAAAGTTTTTTTTAATTGGTAAGTATAATTTTACTAAAGACTATATTAAGACTATAGTAATATTCTATAATTAATAAATAAATGTTTTATCTAGATCTTAGAGCTTAAAAAATAAAAGAATAATTTAGAATAGAAAAAATTTTTTTTAATTAAATATTTTTATTAAAATTATTAATATTAATACTAGTCTTTTTAAAATTTTTTATTTATATTATTTAATTAATTTAATATATTTATATTAAAATTATTAGAAAACTATATTAATATTTAATTATAATAAAAGTTAGAGGTATAATATATCTATATCTATAATTATTTTCAAATGTAATATTTATAATATAATATTAAAAAGTATAATAAATTATTTTAAATCTATTTATAGATAAATTATTATTAATAATATTTTTATATAGAAAAATAATCTTAATTTTAAATATTTTTTTAAAGTTTTTATTTAATAAATTATATATTTTATTATCTTCTTTTATTTTTTTTAAACTGTAGAAAATATTTATTTTAAATAAATATTAAATATAATTATAAATTTAGTATGTCGTTTTCTATCTTTAGCTTATTATTATATTTAGAAATATTTAAATAAATTAACTATTAATATTTATTCTATAAATTTTAAACTAATATTACTATATAAAAAGATATCTATTATATTTAATTATTAGACTAGTCTAGACTAGAAACTATTTATAAATATTATTAATTATTTTATTTCTATAGACATTTAATATTATAAGATTCTTTAAATTTTTTACTATTAAAAAAAATTTACTTTAGTAAATATTTTATATTTAAAATAGTTAAAGTATTAAAATAGTATAATCTATACTATTAATTATTAAATATTACTACTAATAATATAAGTAAATCGTTCTATAGATAGATTTACTTTAATAAATCTCTAAATAAATAATAATAAAATAATATTTACTAGTTTTATAAAAAGATTATTATTAACTTATAATCTATATTTTAGTAATAATCTTAAAAAAAGTTTAGAAATAATTTTAATCTTTTTTAAAATTTTTTAATTCTAAATTTTAAAAATTTTTAAAATAACTATATTATTTTCTATATTTTAATTATATTATTTAACTATTAGTAAAGGCCTTTTTAGCTTAATTAAAAATTAAAGTTAAAAATAATAATATAGATATATATTAAAATAATAATAATACAATTTTTTAAATATAAAAAAAAGATTTTCTATAAATAATTAAAAAAATAAATAATTAATCTATAGATAGATTATTAATTAATATTTTATATTTAGCTTTATAAACTAGTCCAGTATATTTTTATAAATCTTTAGTAATAATAGTATTTTTAATATATCTAAAGACTTTTTTCTAAAAATAAAAATAGTTCTATTTTAATACTACTACTAGACTATAGAATATACTAAAATTTAATATATTTTATATTATATTATATCTGGGATCTTAAAAATATTTTATTATTATTTATATTAATAAATATTAATAATATATCTTATTTTTCTTAAAATAGTATAAATAGAAATATATTAATTATTTTCTTTTTATTCTTTATAATTTCTATTTATAAATAGAATATATTTTTTATTATTATAGTACTATAATTTAAAAGATATATTAATCTATCTATAGATTAATTATTTATTAATAAATTTAAAGATTTATAAAGTTTATAAATATTTTTTTAATTATTTAAAAGATTTAATAACTTGAATTGATAGTAATGTTACAGACCCTTGTCTAGTATATCTTATCGAAGGCGGATATACAAAACAGAATAATAATAGAATAATAATAGCCAATTTCTAAATAGAAGGCACCTGATAAATTGTTTATTTAGTAATTATTTAGAAAGAGCTATAAGTATTAATACTAATTATTATAATAAAGTTATATATATTATAGTAGTAATATAATTAAATATATTAGTAATATAATAAGCTTATAGTACTAATAAGATATATTATATTATTAATATAAGAAATTATAGTAGTAATATAATAGATAAGAATATATAAAAATATTTATTTATATATTTAATTTAATTTTTTATAATTAATATATATTATTATTATAGAATTATTTTTAGTAATAAAGACTAGTCTTAATTTATTTATACTTTTTAAACTATTAGATATATATATTTAATAGATCTAGCTTTTTAAACTTAAGTCTAGTAGTAATAGTAGTTTTATATTAACTATATTTTTATAATAATAATAGTCTAGTATTAATAAAAGTTCTATAGTATCTTCTATTTTATTAAGATTATAATTTAATAATAATAAAGATTAAAAAATGACTTTAAATTAGTAACTCTTGAAATATGGTTTATTAACTAGTCTTAATAATAAAGCTCTAGGTATAATATATTGATTATTAGTTTATATAAATTAAACTATATTTAAATTTAAAATATTAATAATATATCTTCTTAGTTATTTAGTAGTAAGAAGACTTTAGTTAAGAATACTTTATTAGTAGAAACTAATTCTAAAAATAAAATAATTATAAAAGAATAGCTAAAGTAAATAAAAAATATAATTACTTAGTTTATTAATATTATTAAAGAAAAAAATTAAAAAATTAAAAATCTTAAGATATAGCTTAAAGAAGCTAAATAAATCTAAAGTAAATAATAGAACTATATTATTTAGCTTAATATTTAAATTAAAGTATTAATATCTAAGAATATAATTAAAAAAGTAAAACTATTAAAAGCTAAGCTTTTTAATAGAATTTACTTAAAATTATAAGTATTTCTAATATAGATAAATATATATATTTATATAAATAGAAAAAATCTTATTAATAAAATTAATAAGATTATCTTTATATCTACTCACTTATATAGTAGTATAGAATTAATTTAAATTATATATCTAAGAATATTATAAAATTATACTAAATAATTAATTAAATAATACTATATAAAAATTATTTATTAATTTAGAAAATCTATATAAATATCTTAAATAGATTTTTAAAAATATTAATACTAAAGTAGTAGCTAAATATAAATTAAAATAACTATATTAATAAAGTAGTATATTAACCTATATAATAGAATTTTAATAGATTATATTTAAAATAGACTAGAATAAGAAGATCTATATATTAATCTTTATTAATAATCTTAAAAAATATATAAAAAATAAGTTTATATAAATTAATAGACTAGTAATACTTAATAAGACAATTAATTTTACTATTAAAATAAATAATTACTATTATAAATAATTTATAGAAAAATAGAATAATAAGATCTAGAGAAAGAATAATTATTAGCTAAAAAAATAGTATAAATTAAATAATTAGTAAGAACGTATAGACGCTAAGTATAATAATTCTTATAAATTGAAATCTATAGAGTTAAATACTATTAAAAGATAGAGCTAATTAAGGAATATTTTCTAAAAGAAAAGAGAGTATTAAAAATATAAAAAGTTTTATTATAATTATAAAAAAGTAAAATATATATTAAAAAACTATTAATAGAAAAAAAATAATTATTAATTAAATTAAAAATCTTAATAAGTAAATACTATAGAAAACAATATAGAATTATTAAAAAAAATAAGATTTATATAATTTAATACTAATATAAAAGCTAATAAACTATATAACTAGACTAGAGAGACTTACTATACTACTAAAATTAAGAATCTAAATATAGATAAGATTAGTAGAGAAATTGAAGCTATATAACTTAATATTAATATAGATTTATTAATAAAAGAGATAAAATAATATTAAGAAAATAAACTAAATAATAATAACTAGATTATACTAAATTAATTTATTATTTATATTAATTAAATTATATAGTTATATATTAATTAAAATTAAAATAATTTATAAAATATTATAAAGTAATAGTATAGCTAATTTAATAAAAATAAAATTAATAAATTAGCTAATTATATAAATAATAAAACTAATAGATTTAAATAAATTAATATTAAATTATAGTATAAGACTATTATAGAATTAATTAAAAAATATATAAAATATATAATAATCTATAGAATAGATAGCTCTAATAATATTAATTAATATAATAAATTTATTTTTAAGTATTAATTAATTAAATTAAATTTTAATAAAAATTAATTTTTTAAATAAAAAGTATAATATTTAATAAATTAGCTATAATTCTAATATAGAGAGATTTCTTAAAATATTTAAAATAGTAAAAAATCTTTAAAATAAAGATAAAAATATATACTAATAAATTATAGTATTTATTAATATATTATAAAAAGTAGTATTATTATAATTAAAATAAAAAATATTAGTATTAAGATTATATTAAATATAATAAATTAAAATTAAGCTATTATAAAGATAAAAGATTTTTACTAATTAAATTAATAATATAATTAATAAAATAAAATAGATTTTTAAAAGATTTTTATAATTATTTAAAATATTATTAAAATAATATCTATATTAGAATTATAAATATTAGAATTTAAATATTAAAAATTAAAATAAATATTATTAATAGTATAATAAATATTTAATTATATATAAAATATATAGTATAGATAGATTTAAATACTATAGAGAATTTAAATTTATTAATCTAGATAGAGTAAAAAAAGAATATAAAAAAATATATTATTAATTAAAAAATATAAATATTACTATTATATAATAAAATTAATATATAATTATTATTTTTTTTAAAAAGTATATATTAATAATAGCTATATATATTACTATATTTAAAAATAAATAGTATATTTTTAGCTATAGAATAATATAAATTAAAAAATATTTACTATAATTAAATATAAAAGATATATTATTATAATTATTACTATTAATAAAAGACTAGTATAAATAATAATTAATTTAAATATAATAAATAATTTTATATTATTAAAATATTAAGAAAATATAAAGATTAAAAAATAATAGAAAAGAAATATTAAATTTTTATTTAAATTAAATAGCTAGAAATTAAAAATTAATTAAATTTTAATTAAAATAATATCTATTACTATAGCTATAGAGTAATATATTAAAAATATAGTTTTTAATATTATATTTTTAAAAAATAAATATAATATAGTATTAGAAATCTTATAGCTTAAAAATTATAATTTAATAATAGATTAGAAATAATAAATACTTTATTTAAATAATTATTATTATTTAAAGAGACTATATATAGAATATAGTATTTATATTTTTATTAGTAAATATATTAATAGTAGAAAAATTAAATAGTATAATTAGAATATTATAAAGAAAAATTTTATAAAAAATATAATTATAGTAATAATCTAATATTTAGAAAAAAAATAGTTAACTAAATTAATAAAATAAATATCTATAAATAAATAAAAATAACTAAAAATTATAATATTATAAAGTAAATTAAAAAAAATAGTATTTTTTATTAAAAATAAATTAGATATTATTAAAATTAAATAGTAACTTTTAAATATTTTTAGACTTTTAAAAATTAATAGCTAATTCTATAAAATAGTTAAGTCTATTTAAAAAGTATTAGAAATTTTAAGAATTATTTAAATAGTTATAAATAAATTACTAGAGTATGGACTATATAATTATACTATTTTTATTTAAAAAAAAAGAAAATAATATATAAATAAATCTATCTAATATTAAAAAAAGAATTATAAGTTTTAAAGAAATATATTAAAAATAGATTTAAAAAAAATAAATTTAATTATTAAAAAATTTAGTAGAATATAATATATTATTTATATTTTTAAAAAAAAAAGAATTATAATTATATATTAATTATTAATTATTAAATAAAATTATAATTAAAAATAGATACTTATTACTATTTATTATAGAAATATAAGATAAAATAAAAAAAATAAAATAGTTTATAAAATTTAATATTATAAATATATATTATCGCCTTAGAATTATAAAAAATAAAGAATAGAAAACTATATTTTAAATAAAATATAGATATTATAAATATTTAATTATATTTTTTAAATTTATTAATATACTAGTATTATTTTAAAGATTTATTAATAAAATATTAAAAATAATTTTTAATATATTTATTATTATATATTTAAATAATATTCTAATCTTTTTATATAATTTTAAAAAATATATTTAATATATTTAAGTAGTTTTAGAAAAACTATAGAAAATAGAAATATAATTTAAATTAAAAAAATATAAATTCTATTATCTAAGAAATTAAGTTTTTAGAATACTAGATATTTATTAAAAAAATATAAATAAAAAAAATAAAAACTATTTAAAAATAACTAGAATTAACTAATCTTAAAGAATTATAATAGTTTATTAAATTATTAAACTATTATTAAAAATTTATTAATTAATATATATATAGACTAGTATTATTTTTTAATTTATTTAAAAAATTAAAATAATAGAAATAGATAGATAAATACTAAAGTATATTTAATAAAATAAAAAAAATAATTATTATTATATTAATTTTAATATAGTATAATCTAGCTAAATAAACTATTATTAAAATTAATATATTTAATTATATAATTAATATATAAATAGTATAAGTAGAATTAAATAAAAAATTATAATTAATAATATTTAAATCTAGAAAATTAATTTAAATAGAATTAAATTATAATATTTATAATAAAGAATTATTAGCTATAGTATTAATATTTAAAAAATAAAGAATTTATTTAGAAAAAATATAATATTAGATTATTATAAAATTAGATTATAAAAATTTAATATATTTTATAACTATAAAAAAGTTTATATAAAGATAAATAAAATAGATTAAAATACTATTATAATATAATTTTAAAATTAAATATTATAAAAAATTAGAGAATAGTTAAGCTAATACTTTAAATTAAAGATTTAATTATAAAATTAAAAAAAATAATTAAAACTATAATATTAAAATAGTATAAAAATAGATTAATTAGATATAATAAGTAGATATTTATAGTAGTAACTATAGAAATTAAGAACTTTATTTAATATTTTATTATAAAAATAAATAAAAAAAATAAAATATTTATATAGAAGTTTAAAGTAAATAATAATCTATTTATTAAAAATAAAGATAAAATTATATATTATTAAAATTTTATTTAGATTTTTTAAAAACTATAGAATATAATTATTTAAAAATACTATAATAATTTAATATAAGAATATTTTAAAATTAAAAAAATATTAGAATAAATTATAAAAAGCTATTATTTTTTAAATATAATAAAATAAATTAAGAAATATATTAATAAATATAAAATATATATTAGAGATAAGTTAATAAGATATAAATTATATAGATTTATATAATTACTAGATATATTTTTAAAATTTTAGAAATAAATTATAATTAACTTTATAAAATTACTATTTAAATTAAAAAAATAGAATATAATAATAGTAATAATAGATAGACTTATTAAATATATTTATTTAGTATTAAATAAATTAATACTTAATATAGTATATTTTATATATATATTTATTAATTATATTTTTATTTATTATAGTATACTAGAAAAGATTATATTAAATTAAAATAAATTATTTATATTAAAATTTTAGTAATTATTTATAGATTTAATAAAAATAAATTAAAAGTTAACTATAGTATATTATTAATAAAAAAATAGTTAAATAGAAAAAATAAATTAAATAATTAAATAATACTTATAATACTATATTAATTATTAATAGAATAATTAAATAAATCTATTACTAATAGTATAGTTTATATATAATAATATAGAATATTTAATAATAGAAATAATACTCTTTTACGTGAATTATAGATATTATATTAAAATAATAGAAAAATTAAAAAATAAATACTCTATTATAGAAAAAGCTATTAAAATAATAGAAAAATTAAAGAATTTATATAATTAATTATTTTTAAATATTAAATTTTTTAATTACTGTATAGTAATATACTATAATTAATATTATATAAAAAGATCTATTTTTTTTAAAAAAAAAAGTATTTCTATTTTATAGAAATATTAAAATAAAGTAATTAAGTTTAAAATTTAATTATTAAAAAATTAGACTATTTAAAATTAAAGAATAAATTAATAATATTAATTATTAATTAAAATTACTAAATTTAATAAAAAGAATATATTCTATATTTTATATTTTATTATTAGAATCTATATTAAAAAATACTAAAATTACTAAAAATATTAAATTTAATAAGAAAAAAATAGAATATAAAGTTAAAAAAATATTAAAATATAAATAAATTAATAAAAAACTGTATTATTTAATAAAATAGAAAGATTATAATATTTTAGAAAATTTATAGAAGTTTATTAAAAATTTAATAGATTATTATTAGCTAATTTAATAGTATTACTAGTAAAAAGATTAAAGTTTATTTAAAAAAAAGATTATCTATTAACTAAGTTAAATTAAAATCTAATTTAAAAATTATAGTTAACTAAACATTATTATTTAAAGATATACTAGTTTTAAAATAGAAAACTATAGTTTTTTAATAGCGCAATTCTTTCTATATTTTATATTTTTTTTATTTTTAATATTTAAATTTTTTAAATTTTTTAATTTTTTTAATATTATATATAATAAAATTATCTATATATTTTTATAATAATTATTTTTATTTTTATAAATAAAAAAGCTTTATTAAAATAATCTTTTTTTAATAGTATTCTAGATCTTTATGAGCCGCTTCTATTTAATATTAAAAAAAAAGATTTAAATATTTTATAGAAAATACTATTTATTCTTATATATTTACTATAATAATTAGAGTTTTTAGATTTAATATAAGAATAATAAAAGTAAATATAATATTTATAAAAGAATATTATTTAGAAATCTTTATTTTTAATTTACTAGTAAAACTTAAATTTATAAATAAAACTAAAAGATATAGTTAAAATATAGATATAAAAAAAGATTAAAAATAGATATTTTTTATCTAGATAAGATTGTAACTTTATATTTTTAAGAATAAAAATCTAAAAAAAAAGAATAATATTATATATTCTTGCCTAGTATATTTTATTAAAGATAGATATATAAAATAGAATAATAATAGAATAATAATAGTTAATTTTTAAATAGAAAATATTTAATAAATTATTTATTTAGTAATTATTTAAAAAAAACTATAAGTATTAATATTAATTACTATAATAAAATTATATATATTATAGTAATAATATAACTAAATATATTAATAATATAATAAATTTATAGTATTAATAAAATATATTATATTACTAATATAAAAAGTTATAATAATAATAGAGATTAAAGAATAATTTTAGATTAATAATCCTTAAAATATGGTCTGCTAATTGATCTTAGACTTAATAATAAAGCCCCGGGTATAATAGGTAAAATAAAAAAGTAGAAAAAAATTATCTATAATAGATTTATAGCGGCGAAATTAAAGTTATAATAATATTATTATAAAATTTATTAATTCTATAGATTAATTTATACTATTACGGCTATTTTTAATTTTAGTAAAAAACTAATAATATTTAAATTACTATTTTAAATTAAGAATAATATTTATTAAGACTCTAAGTATAGAAATATTTTTAAAAAAGTCTTTAAATATTATTAAATAAAAAATTCTAATACTTTAACTTGAATAGTTTAAAATAGATTTTTAGATTCTATTAAATAGACTATTAAATATATAAGATATTAATTTTATTTAAATATTTTAATATTATAATTAAATTTAAATTAATATATATAGTATACTAAGCTTTATTATTATTTTAAAAAAATATAAATTCTTTCAAATCTATTCTATATAAAATAAATCTAACTATAGATTAATTTATAGTTTTCTATAATTTTTTATTAATATTCTCTATTTTTTACTAGTAGAAAAAAAAATTTAATTAATTTTTAATTTTATTATATATTACTCGGGATTTTTTAGCTATTTTAATTAATAGAATTAATATTAAAAATTCTTTTAATATTATATAAGATATTTATTATTATTAATATAGTTATTTAGTTTGAAAAACTATTAAATTTTTAATAATTTAAATAATAATTAATATATTTTTTATAAAGAATTTTATTTTTTTTCTAATAATAATAAAATTAATATATTTAAAGATAATTTTTCTAAGTTAGCTATTTTATTATTACTATTAATTTTTTAAAATAAATTAGAATAATTTTAAATATTAATTTTAAACTATTTACACCGTGTAGTTACTATAAATTAAAAACTAAAATTTTTTTATTAACTAAATAATAGTAAGATAATAAAATAGTTTTTTTTTATTTAGTTTATCTATAGTTAGATTTTAATAATAGATAATTTATAATTATATAAAATTTTTT
This sequence comes from Aspergillus flavus, assembly GCF_009017415.1. NCBI lineage: Eukaryota > Fungi > Ascomycota > Eurotiomycetes > Eurotiales > Aspergillaceae > Aspergillus > Aspergillus flavus. The sequence goes on from NC_092406.1 coordinate 4,545,893, forward strand.
TAATATTAATAAAACTAATATAAATTATAAAAAAATATTTAAAAATCTATCTATAGTTAAATTTTTATAATAAATTAAATTAAAAAAATCTATATATAAAGCGATTTTATATATATAACTAATAATTATTTTAACTATATATTAAATATATATAGATAGATAGATTAAATCTAATCTAGAAAACCCGCCCTGTTCTAATCTATTTAGATTTCTAGGTTCGGTGCGGGTTTTGGCTCTAGAACTTGAAACCTAGACTAGGTTCTAGATCTAGGACCCGACTCAAACCAGGAGCCGGGTTGGGGCGGGTTCAGGTCAGGTTTTTCAGGTTACCCGTACAACTCTAATTAAAATATATAAAAAACTTTAATTTTATAAATTTAATATATAATTTTTTAAATAATTTTTTTTATTAATAGAAAAAATTATTTAAAAGTATAGACTATAATTACCTAATATAAAGTTTATTTAAAATTTAGTATATTTTTTAAAAAAAAAGTTTGATAATTTTATAAAGAATTTATTTTTATTATATATTATTTAATAAAATATTTTAAATAGTTTATTATATCTAGATATTATTTAATGTAAAAAAATCTACACTATTTATTATTTATTTAAATAGACATATAATTAAAAAATTAATATATAATTTTTTTAATTTTAATTTAATATTTATTTCTATTAATTTATTAAATATTTAAATTAAATAAATAATATATGAATTAAATATAATAAAAATAATAATTGTATTATTAATATATATTTAATCAATTTTTATAAATGTTATAAAATTAAGATTTATTATTTATTAAATATATAATATTAAATTTGTAATAATAATATAAAATTACTTTTATTTTTTATAAATAATAATTATTAACTATGTTTAATAATTAAAGTATATAGAAAGTTAATAAAAATTTTAAAATGTTAATAATTATAATATAAAAATATTTTTATATTAAATTTAAAATTTTATTTTAAATGAAAATTAAATATAAATCTAGTTCTATTTATTAATTTAATTACTATATATTAATTACTATTTTTGTTGATTATTTCCTTATTAATTATATTATTTTAAATTAATTTATAAATAAGTAATATTAAATAAATAAATCATATATATTAAGTATATATTAATATTTTTTTATAGTTATATAATTTATTAAATATTTTATTTATTATAATATAATTTTTAATTTTATTCTATAAATTTTTAATTTATATAATTTAATTATTTAAGTTTTTTAAATAAAATATTTATATATTAATTTTTTAATATAATAATTATTAAATCTAATTTATTTTATAGATATTTATATAAATTAATAGATTATTTTAATTAATTATAAACTTTTTAATTTTTTATATATACTATTATATTATTATTAAATATTATTTTTTATTTTTTTATAGATTAAATAGTATCTATTAGAATTAATAGTATTTTTTTATATAAGTATTATATTAAATATTTAATATTTTATGTTTTTTATATATCTTTTTATTTATAATTATTTTTATATAAAAAGTTTTAAATTAATTAAATATAAATATATAATTAATTTAATTTCATTAATTAATTTAAAAAATAAATTTTTATTTTTATTTAATTTATATTTAATATATACTAGAATTTCAATTTTTAATTTAAAAATATAACTATATATTTAATAATATATATTAATATATCTTAATAAAACTAAATTATTACTAATATAGTATTAAAATGAAATAAAATTCTTTTATAATTTAATATATCTATATTAACTAGAAATTTAATTCTAAATTTTTTAATTAATTAAATTTTCATTATAAATTTTATATATATATTATTAAATAATAAATTAAAAAAATATAGATTAAATATAATAAATTAAATTAAAATATATTAAATCCAAGATTTAGTATTAATACAAACTATATATTATAGATATTTATAATAAATGATTTAATAAAGATTTTATCTATTATATTTATTGAATAATTAATATTAAAATATATCTTATATTATAAATCTATAAATTTAATATTTATTTGAATAATAATATATTTTTAAAATTATAAATTTTTATTTTATATAATTAATCTTAAATAACTAACTTTAATAATAGTTAAATTTTTTAAAATTAAATTATTTATTTAAAATTTAATATATTAATTTAAATATATATAAATTATTTTTTAAATTAAATTTTTTATTATATTATATACATATATAGATAGCAATATTAATATTATATATTTATATATTTTAAAATTTATAAAAAGATTTTATTAACTTTTTTTAATTATATAATTATTAGAGTTAAAATAATTAATATAAAAATATAATATATTTAAGTAATATAAAAAAATAAAAATATTATTAATTTAAGATTTTAAACTAAAGCGAGCTAGACTTATAACTATTAACTATTCTAATTCTAAAATAAAATAATCTTAGAACTAGCTAAAATAAATAGAAAAGTTAAATAAAATAAATGAATTAAATAACTAAATTATATAAAAAGACTAGAGTTACCTAAATAGTAATTCTAGATTAAAAAAATAAATAAATAACTGGAGCTTAGTTAATCTAAATTCTAAAATCAATAAAGAAAATAGATAACTAGAACTAAAATAATCAAAGTTCTAGATTAGATATAAATAGAAAAGATTTAAAAAAATAAATAAATATCTAGTAGTTAAATAATTAATTAATAATCTACTTAAAAAAATTAATTTAATTTAATTAAAAATTCAGCGGTTTTATATATTAAATTAGAACTTATTTAAAACTATTATATTGAAAAGATATTTAATATTTTCTAGTATAGTAATTATCTAATATTTTTAATTTAAAAAAAATTAGAATTTTCTAATTAATAATTATTAATTTACTTAATCTTATCTATTTAATATTTTAACTTTTAATTAATTATAATAAAAATAAGAGTCTTACCTAGTTCTATATAGATAATCTTTTAAATTAATTATAATTAAAATAAGATTTATTTAATTTTAAATAAATAATGTTCTAAATTTTTTCTAGAAAAAAAAAAGTTTTTTAATAATTATAAACTACTAAAGTAATTATAATTATTTTAATATTTTCTAAAAAAATAAAAATACTAATATAGAAAACTATAAATATCTATATAAACCTTTTATATATATACTCTTTATATATATACTATATTAAATTTAAATTTAATTATTAATTAATTTATATAATCTATAATCTCTATATATAGATTTATTATTAAATTAATTTTATTAAAATTATTAAATTTTTATTTAATACTATTTTTATTATTATCTAAATGTATAATATAATTGTTAAAACCTGGAACTTATTAAATCCTATATAATTAATTATAGTAGATAACTCTAGTTAGCTAATAAAAAGCCAGCTAATAATTATTAAATAGAAATTAATAGATAATAATTATTATATTAATATTTTAATATTATTATATTACTTTATAATTATTTATATTTTATTATTATTATTACTATACTACAACTATAAACTATATATTAATTAATTAATATATTATTAAACTAGTATATAAAATTATTTTATATTATTTTAATTTATTAACTTTATTTTTATTTATTAATTAATTTAATATTAAAATATTATATTTTATTAATTTTATTAAATAAATATACTCTATTTCTTTACTATTTTTTAAATATTAATTTTTATATATTAAATTAAAATATTAATTAGTCTTATTTATATTATATTATTAAAATTTTTTTAAAAAAGCTTTATTATTATTTCAAATATTAAAATATAAAAAATAAATAATAATTTAGTTATTTAAACTGTATACTTTATATATATAAAATCTATTTAAGAATTAAAATTTATTTATATTTTTAATTATAATTTTTAAAATATAGTATATTTATAAATATAAATTAATTTAATATAGATTAATATTTATTTATTAAATTAATACTATTATAAAAAAGTTTACTATAAAAATAATTATTAACTATTCTATTTATAATTTAATAAATTTAAATATAATAATTATTTAGATTAACTTTATTTTTAATTACTATTAAATAATAATATAATATTAAATAATAATATTAAAATAAAATTTTTTATTATAATATTTTTTTATTTTAATTTTATTAATCTTTTCTATTTTATTGATTCTATTTTAAATATAAATTTATAATATAAAATCTATATAAATTAATATATAATTAATATTAAAAATTTAAATATTTAATAAATAATCTATAATACAAAACTAATAATTATTTTAAATAATTTTAAAATATAATAAATAATTTAAACTATTAATTATTAATAAATTATCCATTTTTTAAATTTAAATACTATTAACTATAAATAATTTTAACAATAATAATCAATTAAATCTAGAGAATTATTAATAACTAGTACTATTATTTAATACTTATAATACAATAGTAAATTAATAAGAAATAAAAAAATTAATTAATTTTAATTAAATATTTCAATATAATATTTTTATTAAATAAATTAATAATTAAATCTATTATAAAAATATATATATCTTTATTAATAAATTAAAAAATATTATTAATAATAAAAAATTTTATAATAAAAGTTAACTTATAAATAATATTATATAAAATAATTTTAGATTAATTTATATTTTAATTAATATATTTTAAAAAATAATCTTTATAAACTCTATTTTTTAAATAAAAATAATTTATATTAAAAATATATTCAATTAATTAATATTAATATAAAATATATTAAATCTATATATTAAAAAAATATTTTAAAATTTACTAAAATAATTATTTTAAAATAATTTTTTAAATCAGTAGAATTTAAAATAAAAATTAATATATTATATTTTATTAATAATCTATTTTAATAATTATAAATTAGTAAATAAATTAAAATTATTTTACTTAAATTTATTAATAATTTATTATTAAATATTAATTTTTATATTAATAATAAAAAAATTAAATAATATTCTAATATGGCTAATAAATATAAATATATTAATTTTTATAATAATTATAAAATAAATATAATTTTTATTAATAATAAAAAAATATATTAAATAATAAAAAAACAATTAAATTAAAACTATTAAGTTAAATAATTATTTATAAAAATTAAATTTATATTTAATTAAATTAATTAATTATTATATTATAATTAAAATAAAAGTTTTATAAAATATTTTTCTAAAATTATTTTATTGATTTTTATAATCTTTTTTATCAAAATTAATCTACTCTATCTATTAATTATTAATTTAATCTATATATATATATAGATCTATACATTCTATATATATATTAAACTATATAATTATATTAATTAAATTAAAAGTGTCTATATAGTTTAATTGATTAAATAATTAATTTTAATAAAGCTAATATATTAGATTAATAATTAAGATTAAAAAGATCTAGAATTAACTTTAATTTATTTAAAGAATTAATTTTATTTTATTGTTATATAAGATCTAGTTTTAATAATATTTAATCTACAATTAGAATTTTAATTAATCTAGTACTATTAAATTAAGAGTTTCATAGAGATTTTATTAAAAATTATAAAACTAGATTAAAAATATTAAATAATTTTAATAAAGATTTTAATTCTATTATTAATTATTATTAATTTGATATTCTATAATAATAGATAGATAATGTAATCGGTAAGCAAGCGGGCTATGCAAGCGAGCGGGCCAATGTACGCGTTTTCTACACGTTTATTTTTTTGAGGCTATTCAATCACTAGCTATACTATTAAAAATATCTAAACTATTAAAATATTAGGTGGAGTAGAAAGGTAGGGTCTTATTAGCTATATTAGCTATTAAAAAAAATTAAATTACTAATATTTATATAGTAGCTTGTACTTTTAATATACTCTATATAATATTTTAAAAATATCTATTAGAATATATATTTTAAATAGATACATATATAAATAGTTATAAAATAATTTCTAGTAAAAAGAAATTACTTAAAGAATACATTTTATTATTAAATAAAATAGAGTATTTTTTTAGTTTATATATATATAAAAAATAGCTAATATTCTACTTTTAAAGTATATTATTATCTTTTTTTTTATTATTATAAAAAAGAAATAAATATATAATTTTATTAAATATATATTTAAGCTTAAAGTCTATTTTATATATTACTATAATTATTAAATCTAATATACTAAAAAAACCGTTTTTATTATAGCTAAAGAACTAGAAATAGATTACTACTATAGAAAATATTAATTTTAATAGATAGACTTTATTTTTTTATATTATTTTTAAAAATAAGATATATATAGAGATCTAGTATAAGAATAATAAGATTTTTTTTAATTAAAGAATTAAGATTAGTTCTAATAGCTAAATAAATAATAAGATTAATCTATATTAGTTATAGAATTATTTTATATTTTATATTATTAATTAATCTATAGAAAAATATTATTTATTTATTCTAGATAGTTATAATAGTTATCTAATATTTTAATTTAATTAGATTTATATAGAGAATAATATTATATTAATTAATATATTTATATATATTTTTTATAAATTTTAATTATTTAATATTACTAATTTTTTACTATTAAAAGACTTGTATAGAGATTTAATTAAATCTAAAATATATTATAAATTTAATTATATTAATAAATTTAATTTTTTAGAGATATATTTTTAGATCTATATAAAGATCTTTATTAATAGTAATATTTATAATATTTTTAAAACTACTAGTCTAGTTTCTTTAAGTTTTAAGTATATTTTTTTTAATTAATAGTTTAGTTTAAGATCTCTATATTTTTAAATAGTAGATCTAGTAGTTAAGATAGTTCAGCGTCTAAAATATCTTATATAATTAAATAGTTAAAAAGATTAGAATTTATATTTAAAAAGCTACTTAAAAATTAATTTTATAATCTTAATTTATTTATTAAAATAAATTTAAATTAATTTTTATTAAAATAAATTTAAATTAATTAATTAAAGATAATAAATAAATTATAAATAATATAATAATATTAAAATATTAATTAGAATAATATATATAAAAAATAGCTTAAAAAGTAAAAGCGCTTTATTAAATAGATTATTTTTAATAAAAATATATTAATATCTAAAGCCTAAATTTTTATAGAGCGCTGAAATTAAATAAATAAAGCTATATAGATAGATAGATCTCTATTTACTAAATTAGTTTTTAAATATACTTTATTTAAATATTCTAGCTGTAGTATATAGAATTATAAATTTATATACTATTTAAATTAATAGAATTATTTATTTTTATATAGAAGTCTAAAGTTATAGTATTTTAACTATTTTAATATTTAATATAGCAGGCGCGTGGCCCGCTTACTTATATAGCCCATTTACTTATCGATTATATTAACTCTATTAATTATTATATTTTATTAGATTTTAAAAATTCTATCCACTAAATTAATCTCTATTAATAAATCTAGAAAATAGAATCTAATTAAATAATATACTAGATTTAAAATTTTATTGAATTATTTTATAAAGTTTTATATATTAGTATAAAACGTTCTATATATTAAAGCTCGAGATCTAGAAACTTTTAAGATTTAGAATCTTATATTGTTTTTAATTCTTTAGAATGACGTTCTAGTATTTTATTTTTTTTAGTTCTATAATAAAATAAATTATTTAAAAAATATAAAAATAATAATATTATAATATTTCTTTTATAAAATACTTGAATAATTTAAAGATTATAGTAGATTAAATTAGTGAAATTAATTTAAAAATTCTAGATTTAAAATTACTACTATAACTTTATAGAATTTATTTAATTTTAATGATATTAATTTAATTAATTGAAATAATTAGAATAGTTAAATAAAGTAAAATTCTAGAAATTCTATTTTTAGACAATAACTTTATCTCTATTTATTTAATTTAAATAAAAAAAGTTACTTATTAATTAGATATTTTATTACTAATAATTCTATTAGATCTAATAACTAGTTATCTAATCTAAAGATTATAAATTACTTAAATTAATCTATTTTAATCTTAGATTTAAAATTATTAATAATTTACCTATTAAAAGATTTTAAAAACTTAATTTAAAATAATAAAGATTAATAATTTTAATTATTATTTTAATTAATTAAATTATCTATATCTAGAATCTTTATAGATTCTAATAATTTTAAATCTATTAATATATTTATTATATTTAGAATATATTTTTTTATATTTTATTCTTCTAGAAATAATAATTTATCTAAATTTAATTTATCTAGCAATCTTAATTTACTTAAAGATCTTAAGATCTCTAGAAATCTTAAAAATCTAATTAATTTCTATAGATTTTATAAAAATTTAGAAATTAAAATAATTATTAATTTTGTAAAATAATTAATTTAATAATATATATATTAAATTAATATTTACTAGATTTATTTAATCTAATTATTAAAATAACTAGATTAAATAAATTTAAATCTAGAATTTCAATTAATTATTTAATAAAATATATAATTTTAAATATATAATAAATTTAATTTTTTTAAAAAAAGATTATATTTATAAAAAATATATTTTTAATAAATCTTATATATATAATTAAAATTTGAATAATTATACAGAAAATCTATATAATAAATTAAAATAAAATTTATTTAAATCTTTAAATGAAAAAAAATTAGATTTAATTTTAAATTTAATAAAATAAAATTCTATTTTATATAATTTATTAAATAATAATGTAGATCTAGATTATAAAAATATAAATAATTAAAATAATAAAATTTACAATATATAATTATTTATATTTTTTATTAAAAATTTTTTATATTAATAGTTTTAATTAATAATAAAAATTTTAATAAAATAGATTTTTATAAATTAAAATTTTTAGAACTAGATTTAAAAAAATTTATATTAAAATTATTTAATAATTTAAATTTTAGATTTTAATAGATTTTTAAAAATTTTTTAATAAAAAAGATTAATTTAAAGCTATTTTTATATTTTTTTTATTAAAAATTAAAATAAATCTAAATAAAAGTTTTAATAAAGAATATTTTAAAATTAATTTATTTTAAAATTAATTAATTAATTTAAAATATTTAAATTTAAATTTAAATTTAAATACTTATTAACTATAGGAAAGAAATATAAATAATTTATTTAAATAAATATATAGATCTTGATATTAATTAAAAAATTAATTAAAATTATTTTAAAATTTTACTATTAAAATAAATATTTAAATATAAATATAAATCTAATAATTTTTTACTAAATTTTAAAATAAAATACTATATTAAAAAAAAATTATAATCTTTTAATTAACTAAAAATTAAAGCTTTAATTTTAATTTTAATTACTATTTTTAATTTATAGATTATTTAATTAAATATAATAAATATATTTTTAAATAAATTATATTAATAAAACTATTTATTATTTTTATTATTATAATTAAGAAATATTTAAGACTTCTTTATTAATAAAAAAATTAGGATTATTTAATTAATTTTGTAAAACTTAAATCTATATATTTATAAATATTAATAAAAAAATAAATTAGTTTTATATATATCTATTATATCTAGATCTAATATTATAAAGATCTACTAAATTCTTTTATAAAATCTATTAAATTCTATTTTTAAATATATAATAGCTATAAATTATATAATTTTATATTTATATAAAAAACTAATATCTATTTATAGAATATTTAAATTTTAGTTCTAATTATATAGATTTTAATTAATTAAATCTAGTTAAAATACTGAACTCTAATTTTCATTTTAGTTTTATTTTTTTATAGCTAATAATATTATCTTTATAGCTTATTTAAATAAAAAAGTTTTAAAAAATATATTTATAAATTATATAATAGCTTTATAGATTAGTTAACTAACAAATTAAAATTAGTTATTTTATTAATTATTAAAACTAAATTACTAGCTTTAACTAGTACTAATAGATAATTTCTATAGTAAGAATATTTATTGAAAGTTTTATAATTCTATTCTATTCAAAAGATTTATATAGAATATAATAATAAATAAATTATTTAATTATTTATAAACAATTATTCTGTATATAGATTTAAATTAAAATATATTAATATTTAAAATTATTAGCTTAAATAGAAAATTATAGTTAAAAATGTTAAAATTATATAAAAACTAATCAATTAAATAGCTATAGATAATTTAACTAAAAATTTCTCTAGTTAAAAATACTAGATTTTTTGAATTATTTAAATATAAGTGATATATCTAATTAAATTACTTAGATTAAAGAGCTTTATTTGTAATTTATTTATTCTTTTAATTCCTAAAATTTAAATTAATTTTATTTTATTTTAATCCATTTAATTTATCTACTATATTAATTTCTATATTTAATTAATTTTAAAATAAATTTTCTATTTATTTTAAGCTATTTTTATATTAACTTTTCTATATAATTAATATATTAATATATATATAGATTTAATATCTATTTTACTTTTAATAATAGATATTTAAATCTAGAGAGATATATTAAAAGACTATTTTTTAAAAACAAAAACTAGAGGACTATCTATTTAGAACTAGATAAAAACCTTATTTTAACTATAGTTAATTAAAAATTAAAATACTAAATAAATAAAGACTAAATAAATTAATAACTATTAATTGAAAATCCTAATTTTCTTTCTAATTAGAAAATATTAAATAATTTCTTAATATAGTAGTTTTAAGTAAGCCCTAATTTAATATAAAAACCTGCTAGGATTTCTATTAAATTAAATTAATTTTTTTAAATAGAGTATTAATTAACTATTTGATTACTGGGTATTTATTTATTTTTTTAATCTTTTCTATTTATATCTAATCTAGAGCTTTAACTATTTTAGTTCTAGTTATCTATTTTTTTATTTAATCTAGAGTTTAGATTAACTAAGCTCTAGTTGTCTATCTACTTCCCTAATTTAGAGTTATTATTTAATTAACTCTAGCTTTCTTGTATAATCTAGTTATTTAATTTATTTAATTTATTTAGCTTTTCTATTTATTCTAGCTAGCTCTAAGACTATTCTGCTTTAGAATTAAAGCAGCTAAGAATAATAAATTTTAATTTTAAAAAATTATAAAGTCTATAGACTTATTAATAAAGAAAGCTATTTTTATTTATATAGATAGTAATAAAACTATTATTATACTATTATTTACTAGTTATATATATATATTTAAATAAATTAATATATAGTATTTATGGACTCGTGATTTCTATGAAAAAAATAATTATAATTAATTATATTAATAAAAAGAATAATTTAATAAATAGCTTTACTAAACTACTAGTTAATAATATATTTATATACTTTATGAATCTTCTATATTTTATGGATATTAATTATACAAAACTTTAATTAGATTTTATATTTTAGTTAGAATAGAGAAAGTATTAATAGAGAATTTTATCTAGTAATTTTAAATAGTTTAGAATATAGATTCTTCTACCCGCTAGATGGATTTTATAATATTTAATAAAAAAACTAGTTTAAGCTAAATAATTACTAATTGAAAGGTTTAGTATAAATTTGATTCTATTTAGTATATAATATTAAAATATAAGTATAGATTTTGAATATTATATATTGTTTAATATTATTTGTTTATTTTATTATCTAGTTAAAATTTTAAATTTAATATATATTATGTTAAATTATATATTTTATTTATTATTATAATATCTTTTACTATTGTTTTATAATAATATAAATTGATATTAAAATTTATATATATAGTTATTTATGTATTTTAATAATTATCTATTTATATATAAATTCTATATTTACTAGATTTTTATTTATAATAGTAATTTTAATATATATATATCTATAGATTAGTTATTTTTAGTAATAGTATTTTATAAATATATAGATTATAATCAAATAGTTTAGGTTAGATTAGATCATCTATTATCAAAATAAAATTTAGTTAGATTTATATAGTAAAATTATAAATATTTTAATTTATATAGATAGTAATATTTTTTATAAAAGTAATCTATATTATAAAGTAATTTTATTATTTAATTATATTAATAGTCCGCGGTATATATAATAACTATTCTAGAATATAATAGCTATTTATTAATTTTATAGTTTTTTAATCTTTTTTATTACATTTATAGTAAAGCTTTTATTAAAATAAAATTATCTATAAATTTCTACTAAGGTAAAATTCTATAAATTAATTAATAATTTTATAAAAAATAGATATTTAGTTTATCTATTATTTATTTCTAGAGTATTAAATACTAAAACTATAATATATTTTATATATATTTAGCTTTATTTTTAATAAATTATAGTTATTTTTTATAAATTAATATTATTAATTAGATTATTTTTATAAAGTTTTTAAATTGAAATAAAAAACTAAAGTTTAGTAAAATTATTTAAAGTTATATAGTATATAATTTCTATAGTTTATTATATAATTTAATAGCTCTATATTATAGTTATTATTTTTAAATTAGTTGTATTTATTATTTAAAAAAATCCTTTTAAAATTTTATAGTTAAAACTATATTTTAGAAAAATAACTATTTTTTTTATAAATAGTATTATTAACTATAGAAAAGTTTTTTAGAAAAGAATTATAAAATAGGATTGAAATTAAAATTAATAAATAATATTTAGATTATTTCTATAATTTATATTTTTATTTATAAATATATAATAAAATCAATTAATATTGGAGAAATTATTATATTAAATTTATAAAAGCTATATAGTATTTTCTATTATATTTTATATATTAAGAATTTCTATGTATTTAGCTATTTATAGTTCATATATTTAATTAATAATCTATTAATTTTATATAGAATATCTTTATATAAAAAATTATAAACTATTTAAATAAATATATAGATTTTTATAGTTTATTTTATATATAATAAATATATAATTTATAAATATTTACTATTTTATAAATATATTCATATATTATATTGAGTATAAGACTCTAATTAGATCTAGCGTCGACGTATATTTTTATTAAATAGTTAAATAGTTAAAATCTTTTTTTCAAAGAATTAATAATTTCTAATTTATAAGAATTTAATAGATTATAAGTCTAGCTAATTTAAAAAAAATCTAAAAGATTATTTAATCTAATTAAAAAAAAATTTAGAATTTGATATTAATAGTTTACATTTATTTAAGCTTTTTATTTACAGAAAAGAAAGCTTTTAAAAAAAAAGACTTATAATGTATATTAAGATAGTTAATAGTAGTTAAAGCTTTTAGAGAAATTTTATAAAAAAAAAGATTTAAAAATTTAAACTAACAAATACTATATAAAATCTTTTATTAAATATAGGAAAAAATATAAGAATATAAGACTATTTTTTATTTAAATATTTACTAAATAAAATAGGTAGAGTTGTAGAATATTTAATAAATTAATTTAACTATAAAATATAGAGTTTTTATATTTAGAGTATATTATAATTATATAAATTTAATATATTAATTAATATTATAACTTTAAAATTTTTAATAATATTATTAATCTATATAAAATAGAAATAAATATGTTAAATACTAAAATTATAATTAATGCTATAGATAGTAAAAAATATAGTTAAATAGCTATTAATTACTACTAATTTTATTATATATATAAAGAAAACTTATAAAATAATAAAAGAAATTATTTTAAAATATAGATATACTTGTATATAAATTATATATATAAAGGTTTTTATTATAAAAAAAATGGTTTATATAATTATTCTATAATTTATTTATAATTTCTATAATCTAGTAAAGCTTATAAATAATCTTTATTATATAATTATATTTTATTATACTATTCTAATTCTTTTATAAAAATTTAAAATAGAATTTTTGAATAATATATATTAAAAATAAGTTTAAATTAAAAGTTATATAAAATATTTTAAAATATAACTTTTTTAAAATATATATATTTACTATAAAAAAAACTATTTTAATATAATTCATTAATAGCTATAATAAATAATACTAATTTAAATAATATATCTAAATTTAAAAATAAATTATTATTTAAAGATAAAAAAAATAAAAATAATAAGTAGAAAAAAAGAATATACTTTAAAATAGATTAGTTATAAAAATAAAATATTAATAAATTATAAAATTAAAAAATTAAAATAATATATATATTTTTATTGTATAATTATATAGCTAGACTTTACATAATAAGATATAAATTATATAATATCTATATAATTTCTAGATATTAATTTAAATTTAAATATACTATTTTTTAGTAGAATAATAATTAAAAACTTTAATATATTAATAATATTATAATAATTATTTAATATTAAGAATTTAAAATATATAACTCTAGATTAAAAGAATTTAATAATATATTAAGATTTTTTTTATAAAGTTTACAGATATAATATATCTATAGAAAATATTATAGAAACTAAAAAAATAAACTCTATTAAAATATATTTAAATATAAAAAATAGTTAAATTATAATATTATATATTAAGATATATACTAATCTAAAATATATTTTAATTTTTTTTAGCTTAAAAAATTAAATAAAAATAAAAAATCTTTTAGAATAATCTAGATTATATATTTAAATCAATTGATAATATTATAAAAAGTTTTATTTGAAATATTTATAAAAGTCTTTGCTCTCTCTATATTTATATACCTAAAGTTTTTTTTATAAAAAAAGAAATTTTAAATATAAAAAAAATTATACTTATAATCATTAATATTATAATTTTATATTATTATTATTTAAATTATATAGAAATATCGAGAATTATAGTTATAATAAAAATATAAAATATTAAATTAAAATCTAATAATAATATATAATATAAGATATACTATAAAATTAAAATAAAATATTAAATATTCTAGATATTACAATTTATGCTATTAATTTTTTAAATCTTTTATATATAAATATATAGAAAATTAATTTAACTAGTTATAATAAATATAATTATTTTTTAATTATAATTAATAATATAATAGAATTAATATATACTATAATATTTTATAATAAAAGAAATCTTAGATATTTTAGTTAAAATAAATCAAGAATATTATATAATATAATAGAGAAATGTATTATTTATTAGTATCTTAATAAATAAATAAAAAGGTTTAGTGAAAATATATAAATTAAGTTAATATTTTTTTATATATTAAAATAAATAATAAAATTAAAAAAATTAATAATGTTTTTAATTAAATAGCGAGACTAATAATAATTAATTTTAATTTATTAAATTATTTTTAGTTCTATATAATTAATATAGTAGTGAAAATACTTAATTTATTTTATTAAAAAAAACTATATTAAATATAGCGATATAAATATTAATTTTATTATAATTTATTAAATAAAAAAATATTTTTAAATTTTATAAAAATTTATAATTATTTAATATATATTTATATATTATAAAAAATTATATAGTATTCGAAAATATAAAATTATATATATAGATTATATATTTTATCAGTTATAAAAAAGATAACAATTATATTTAGTAAGAATTATATATTTACTAATAATAAACATTTACAGAAACTAGAAAAATTTATAATTATAATTTTAAAAAACTTTTTAAATAAAAACAGCAGATATATTAAATTATCTAAAGACTTTATAAAACTTGATATATTTAAAAATTATTATAAATTAAATATATATAATTTTAAATTTTTAAAATAAAGAATTTATTAAGTATAATATAATTATCTTATAAATAAATAAAATAATTAAATTAATTAAAAATCTAAAATAATATATTTTGAAAAGTTTTATATAAAAATAAGATTCTAAAAAATTTTAAAATTATTAGTTTATTTAATTACTCTTAATTTAATTTAAAAATTTCATTAAATTATAAAAAAAATATTTATATAGTTAAAAGATAAATTGATTTATAAAATATATTTTAGAAATTAAAAAATTTAAAGTATAAAAAGTTTCTAAGCTATTATATAAAGAAATATTCCTTAAATCTTTTATTTAAAAATCTATACACTTAAAATCTTTAAAAATTATACTAAGATACTAGTATCTTTCTTTATAAAATATTAAAAGAATATAATATATATTTAAATTAAAAAGATTATAAAGCTTAACATATATAATATTATAGAGAAATTAAAAAATACATATATTTTATTAAATAAATAGATATTCAATTAAATAAATAGATATTCAATTAAATAAATAGATATTCAATGAAATAAATAGATATTCAATTAAATAAATAGATATTCAATTAAATAAATAGATATTTAATTTGAAAATACATTAAAAAAACTATATTATTAATTTTAAAATCTATTAAATAATATATAATAATTTCTAACGCTTTAAATTAATTATAGATAGATTTATATTTCAATAGTAAAAAAACTTTTTAAACTATTTTTTACTATAATATCTATAAAAAATTAAAATAAAAATAGTATAATATTATGTTTATTTATTCTTATATATTTATTAATTAATTTTATACAAAAATAATTAATTAAATATATTGGTTTAATTAAATCTTATATAGCTTATAAAAAGTAATAAATCTATAGTATAAAATCTTTAAAAAGAATTAAAGAAAATAGATTTTAAATCTATTTAAAAAATTTTTATATTTTTGCATTAAATAATATAATATTAATAATATAATTATTATAATAAAAATATAAAAAAAGATTAACTAAATGAAAAAAATTCTAGAAAAAAATTTTTACATTAAAGAAAATAGATAAATTAATTTATTTTTTAAAATATAATATGATTAAAAATTATAAAAAAAATTCTATATTATTTTTTAATCTATATATATTTAAAAAGTATTTATTATAATAAAATAATCAATTATTTTCAATACTAGATTTCTATAAATCTAAATTATAAAAAAAAGAATACCAAGTTTTTTAATAATTTTTTAAATTATTAATATTTAGTTAAAAGATTTTATTAATTTATAATTAAATGTTAGTTTAATATTAAGAATATAGTATTTCTATTTGAATATTAAATAAATATCTTTATTAAAATAAATAAAAAAATTATAATAAATATATTTGAATATTTAAAAATAATAAATTATTTAAAAATTAAACTAGATATAGATTATATATATAGATTAAAAATCTATATTAATATAATATACTAAGATTATAAAGATAAAAAATTAATTAAAAATATTATTATAATATATATAAAAATTATTATTTTATAAATTTTATATAAATAAATTTATATAGTGCTATTAAATATAATTATAAAGTTTTTTATATATAATATTATACTCAAAAAGTTTTTTTTATTAAAAAAGTATTTAAGATAGTACATTTACCTATTAAATTAAAAACTATAGATAATAATAAATTAATTATTTTTATAAATAGTTAAACTAGTATAAAAATTATTTAATATAGTAATTATATATTAATTATAAAATTATTTAGTAATTAATATTTTTTAATATATAATTTCTTATATACTAATAAAGTTTATTTAAGATTTATATCATTAAAAAATAATATAATAGATATATTAATTAAATCTTTAAATTATAAAGCCTTTATTACTATAAAAGAAAAAATAATATTATAGATTATTAATATTTTAAAGATTAAAAATAAAGAAATTAATTTATAAAAATTTATTAAAAGTTTTATAATTAAATAAAGTTATTATTATATTTTTAATTATAGCTTTTTTTAATTATAAAAATATATTCTATTTTACTTCTTAATTTATAAATAATTTATAAAATTAAATATTTATTTTTTAAAATTATTGATATTATTATTAAAGCTACTAAAAAATAATTATAAATAGATTATAATTTTTATAAAAATTAAAATCTTTATATTGGAATATTTATAATGATTGATTTTATTAAATTAAATAAATATTTAATTTATTTCATTTTCTAGATTAGTATCATAATTATAATCTATATTTATTTTTATTAATTTCTTTTAAATATAATTTTCTACTATAAAAATTTAATTTACTATTAATTTTAGAATTATAAATTAAAAATTTAATAGATTTTTATAGTTTTTTAGTTAAGATTTTATTTGAAAATTATACTAATATTATTTATAACTCAATTTAAAATTAAATAATAATTATTCTTAGTTTTTTTATAGATCTAATATATTATAAAATATAGTTTTATAGTCTATCTTTTTTAAAAAATTCTAAAAATATAGATATAATATTTCTATATAAAATATTATATTATTATTTTAAAAATCATATTTTTTCTATTTTTATATAGCTATATAATCTATTTGTAGTTCTATATATTATTTTAATTTAATAAACCTTTATTTTACATAGTTATATATAGTTTAAAATTAATTATTTGTTTTAATATATACATTTTCTTATATAAAATAAGATTTTTATATAATATTATTTTATAGTTAAAATAGTTTACTATATATTTTATAATATTTATAAAAATGATTAATTTTTAATAAAATTAATTTTTTATTATATAATAATTTTATATAAATTCTTTTTATTATAATAAAAATATTTATATTATAATAACTATTATCTATTTTTAATAGTTATTTATTTAATTTTAGTTCACTATTTTATATTTAATAGAAAATATATATTTATAATCTAGAGACTTTAATATTAAATATTTTTATTCATTAATCTATATATTATATAACTATTAATATTTAAATTTTATTTAATTATTTAATTATATAATACATTAATATATATAATTAATAAGAAAAGTTTATAAATTTTATTTACTATTTATAAAAACATTTTAATAATAATTTTTTATAGAATATATAACTTTTATAAAATTTAATAATCAAATATTAGATTATTATCTAGTAAATTAATTATGTATTATACTATAAATATTACTATTATAGATTGTATTAAAATTAATTATAAAAAATATTTTTATAAATCTTTTTATATACTAGATCTATTTAATCTACTATTTTCAATTCTATAGTTAAAGAAAGATATATCTATTGTATTATTTTAAAATCTATAGTTATAAAATATATTTTATAATAATATAAAATTTATATTTGTATAAATATTTAATTTAATTAATATTATTTAATTTTATATATACTATTAATCTCTTCAGAAAAAATCTGTTCTTTATTTTAAAATATTACTAGTTTTTAATCTAGTTTTATTTTATTATAATTATTAATAAGTCTTAAAATTAAGTTATATAGTTAATTAATATTAATTTATATAGTTAGTTTTATATAAAGATATTTAAAATTATAGATATATAAAATTTAACTATACTATTATTTTTAATAATTGAAATAAATATTAATATTATATATTTTAGTATTTTATAGAACTTTTCTTAATTGATAATTTTAATTATATTATTAATTTATAGATTTGATTTATTTTATAAATTAAAATTATTTTATTATAATATATAAATATGCTATTTATATAGAGTCTAGTTTTAATGCTATTAACTTTTTATTAAATTATTATTTTTCTAATATTTTATAATCTAATAAATCTATTTTTTTTATTTTTTTAATATTTTTAAATCTAGTCTTTTAAATATATTTTCTTATAATTATAGCTATTATTTATAAAAAAGCTATTAAAATTAAAACTATATAATTAAATTAGATTATTATTATTTAAAAAAATAAATATATATAGATTATATAATACATAATTATAATCTTAATAAATTAAAATTAAAAAAATACTTAAGATTAGTAACTTATATCTTTTTTTATTTTTTTCATTTTTTTTTATTTTTTTTAATTTTTTTTCTTTCTTAGCTTTTTGAACTTTTTTAGTAGAAATAACTATTTATAGCTTTAAATAATTTAACAGTATAATCTATATAATATAATTACTAATCTTTAAATAAATATTTTAATGTAAAAAATTTTTAATAATACTTAATATAATATATTTATAAAAAAGTCTAATAAAATTATATATTTAAAGAATAGATTATTTACTTTTTAATAGTAATTATATATATTTATTAAACTATTGTAGTTTTATAATTTACATTAAAAAGTCTTATAGTTTAAATTATAGTATAGATTTAATTTTAATACTAGATTATTAAACTATAGTATTAGTTTATAAAAAGTAGATACTACTACTATTAGATATAGAATAATTAATAGTTAAAAAATATATTTATAAGATTTTATATAAATATAATTATATTAATTATAGATTTATTTTATATAACTAAAAAAAAGATAGAAAAGAAAATATTGTATCACTAGATCTAAAAAATCTAGTGGACTTAGAAATTATTACTATAACTATAAATTATATTACTATTAATCTATAAATATAGAAAAAAAATAATATTATTATGTATAGTATATAGAAAGAATATTTATTTTTTATTTATTTTTATATACTATTAATTAATACTATATTTTAGAAAAAATTATATTTATAGTTAATATTATAGAAATAATAGTAGAATTATTATGTATTCTATTATTTATTAAAATTATATAATAATAGAAAGGTTTTATTATAGCTATATTATATATTACTAAGTATAAAATATAAAGTATCATATAAATAAAAAATTATTATTATAGTATAATTCTAGATTACTATTCTACTGGTTTTAACTATCTATATAGATGAATGAAGAACACTAGTTTCTTCATTAAAGATAAAAATTCTTGAATTCTTAATGATTCTATAAATAAAGAAAGGCCTTTTATATTAATCTAAATTATATGATTATAGATAAAGAGTCTTTATTTTAATAGAAAATTTCTAGATAATTATATATCTTTTCAATAGTATTAAGATTTTAGAAATTTTTTAAAAAAATAATATCTTTAATTTAGATAAATAGTTTAATTAATAGATTTATAGAATTTACTTTTATAGATATATATTATATATTAATATTACTATTATGAATAGTTTTATAAATCTAATATATTAAGATTTTAATATATTTAAAATAAATATAAAACTATATATTTTAAATAAATTATATAACTAATATAAAATTAATATATAAAATTATTAATTTTATATATTTAAAATCTATCTTTTTTAAAATATTAATAATCTATTTTATTTTTTATTTACTGTAGATATAATAGTATATTTAACTTTATATATAAATAAATTTATTATAGATTAAAATTTAAATAATTATAAAATTAAACTATTAACTAATATTAAAATATATCTAGTAATTAATTTTTATATATTAAAATATTTTATATAATTAATATGAATCTATTCAAAAGCTTTATTATAATATATAAAATAATTATTATTAATATTAATAAATTTAAAAAAATTTTATTATAAAAAATAAAGTATAGAAAATAGATTAATTATAGTATATAATTTAATAAATTATTTATAAAATAATATATATATTTTAGTAATTTTTTAATTATAAGTACTATTTTAAATCTAATTTATAATATTAAATATATTAATAATTTAAATAGGATTTAATAATATTATTTAACTTATAAATTAATTTTTACATTAATTTTAATATAAATTTTTTTTTTATTTTTTATAATCTTTATTTTAAAATAATAATTAGCTCTATTAATATCTATTATATTAAATAAATTATTAAACTATAATTTTATTTTTTAATATAAATATTAAAATTAATTATTATAATATTATTTATATATATAATTGATATAGTATTATAATAATTTGTAAAGAAATATTTATTTATTTTTATAAAATAAAAATTAATCATTATAAATTAATTATAGAAATTAAAATATTATAATTTATAGATTATTTAAAATTATAAAAAATAGATTTAATTTATAGATTTAATTTAATTTAGTATTAAAATCTATAGATTACTAAATATAGATTATTTTTTTAGAATTTTTTTTAAAAAAAGAAATATATAATTATAAAATAGTTATATTAATTAATAAAAAAAATTTATAAATTTCTTTATATTTAAATCTAAATTTAATATGATTTTAATCTTTTTTTATATTAATAAAAATTTATTATTTATATTTTATAGCCAGTAATATAAATTATTTATTAATATATTTAGTTATATTAATCTATTTATATAATATAATATATAAATATATTTTAATAATAATACATTTTTAATATTAATATTTTTAATTATTTTAAATAAATATATAATATTTTTAATTAATAAATGAAAATAATTTTTTTAAATAAAAATTAATATTTAATTTTAACTTTAAATATATTTAATATATCTATTAATATTAGATAATATTTATTAAAAAATAATTTAATATTTTTTTAAAATTAAATATATAATATATAAATATATAATATAATTTATAATAGTTTATATACTATATTAATAATCTTTTATAATTTTATCAATAAAATTATTAAAATTAATAATTTAAATATTTAAATTAAATTTAAAAAATTTTTAATATTTTTTATAGTAAAATTATAGTTCTCTATAGATTTAACTATATAAATAAAATTATTATTTTTTAATTTTTTTTAAATTTTATAGTTTATCTTATACTTTTTATATTTTTTTAATAAATTTATTAATATTAATTTTTTAAATAATTAACTTTATTATAATATTTATAAAAAAAACAAGATTTTTAAAAAGAAGGATTTTTTATTATTTTTTTTTATATAAATTATTTATCTATATTAATTTTAATAATACTAATTCATAAAATATTTAATTTTCTTTTTATTTTTTTTTGTAAATAAATATATATAATTTTATTAAGAGTAATTATTCTTTATTAAAATATCTATTTAAATATAAAATAATAAATAAATTTTAGATTTGTTTTAAATTATATAAAATAAACTATATTTTTAAAAATTTAAATATTTTTTTTTAAAATTATAATTAATTTATTAAATAATATAATTAATTTAAATATATTGTTTAAATATTTTTATAATTGATAAATTAAATATATATAAATAATAATTTAAATATTTTTAAATAATTAAATATTAATAAACATATTAAATCTTTTCTATAAATAATCTTTTAATTTTTTTTAAAATTTCTATTTTAATAATTTTATATTAAATTATATATAATATTAATAAATAAATGATATTCATTATTTCTTATTAACCTTTTTCTATTCTATTTCTTTTAATTTTATTAATTTTTATCTTTAATACTTTTTTTAAAAGAATAAAAATATTTTTTTTATAGCTATAATAACTAGTTTAATTGTATATATTATAGATTAATCAGATTTTATTTTTATAGATTTAATATTACTAAAAACTTTGAAATATAAATAATTTTTTTAAAATTATTCTTTATATATTTTAAGATTTAAAATAAATAATAATATTTTTTAACTAGATTTAATAAATATTAGTATTTATTAATAGAAATAGCTTTAAAATATCTACTATTTAATTTATTATAGATTATAGTATAGATATAATATCTTAAATAATATAATTTTTTAATAATTATTTTAAAAATTTGAATAAAATTATTTAAAAATAATTAATAATTTTAAATTCTAGAAAATAGTATATTAAAATTATATTATAAAAAAATTATTATTAAAATTTTAAATAATTTTAAAAAAATTAAAATAATTAATTAATAGTCTAGAAGCTAAATTTCTGATCTTATAATTTATAAATAAATAAAAAATACTAGATTTTTAATTAAAAATAAAAATTCTTAAATTCTTAATAATTCTATAGCTATAAAAAAAGGTTTTTTATACTGGTCTAAATAACGTGATTATAGATAAAGAGCCTTTCTTCTAACAAAGAACTTTTAGGCAACTACAATCTATTATATAGTTTTCTACTATATATATATCGATTTAATTTTAATTCTATTATAGCTTTTTAAACTATATTTTATTTAAGTTATTTATCTATCTATATAGAATTTAATCTATGGTGTATCTATATATTAGCTCTAATTAATTTATCTAATTAAAGCTATATTTTAATATTATATAGCTCTAGTTATAAAATTAGTATATATATATAAATATATCTACTATTTTCTAATTATTTACTAATCTAGTAATTTTATTAATATATATAAAAAATATTACTAAATAAACTAATAAATTATTTAATATTATAGTAATACTTATAATTTTATAAAAATAGTTTTAAACTATCAAAAAGAAAATAAAAAAAATTAATATAAACTATTATAAATTATTTATTTAAATAAAATAATAACAAGACTACAAGATATATCTAGTAATTAATTAAAATTTTCATTAAAAAACTATTTTAATAGTTATTTCTATAATTAATATATTGATTTAACTTTTTAAAATTACTATTAAAAGATTTATAATTTTTTTAATAAAAATATCTCTATTATATAATTTTTTAATCATTATTTTTATTAATCTATCTAAATATTTACTTAATTTTAATAAATTTAATAATAATTATTAAAATCTCCTCCGCTTTATTTTATAAATAAAAAAAATAATGTTTAATCAAAATTAATTTTCTATGTTATAAATCTATATAATTTATATGATTCATTATTTAAAAAAAGTTTTATATATTTAGATTTTATTCTATTTTTTTACTACAATTTAATAGCTATTCAACTATATTAATATTTTAAAATTATAATTATATATATAATATATAAAATAATCTATATTAATTTTAATAAAAAATAAAGAATTTAATGTGTTTTATTAATTTTCAATATAAAATATTAAAAGTTAAGTATTTCAAACTACTTTTGCTAATATTAAAATCAGAAATTAATTAAATTAAAAATTATATTTTTATACTATAATCTATCTATTAATAATTATATATAATTTTTTTAAAAAAAATTAAAATAACTATTATTTAAAATATAAAGACTATAATATTTAGAGATTAAGAAATTATTTTTAATTATATTTATTGTTGAATAAAATATTTAAAATTCTATTTTATTTATATAAAATGCGATTAAAAAGCTTTTTAAATTCGTTATTAAATTTACTATTAATTTTAATACTATAAATCTATTTTTTTTAATACTAAATTCTTTTTATTTATTATAATTTTTAAAATTATTTCATTTATTACTATACTTAAGTTAATATATATTTATATATAGTATAGAGCATAATATTTAATACTATTTTTAAAATTATTATTTCTAAAATTATTATTTTTTAACTTATTAGTTTACTATAAAAAACATTTTTATAGTTTATTTTCTATTATTTCAAATATATTTACTAGTAAAAAAAATAAATCTAATATAAATTACAATAATTATTTATATATATTATTTATTAATTTATTACTATTATTTAAAAAGGTTTTATTAAAAAAATTAATTATATTAATTTAATAATTCTATTAATTCTATTAATTAAATAAAATTAAAAATATTTTAATTATATATTATTAAATTATACAGCTATTTCAAAAAGAATAATAAATAAAAAATAAATTTTAAAATGAAATTTAAAATTAAAGTCTTTAAAAATATTTATTAAAGTAGAAGATTTTAATAAAAAATAAAAATACTTTAATTATTTATTATATTATTATATTTTTATAAAGTTAAAATTATTTAAAAAAACTCTATTGTTAATTATTTAATTAATTTACTATTCTATTAGTTTGAATTTATTTTAATTTAAATAATATAATCTTTATATAGATTTTACTATTTATAAATTATAATTTATTAGTTAATAATAATTTTTACTATTAAAATTATAATATATTTATTTAACTAAATGAAATCTAAAGTTTAAATACTATTTTTATTTAAATTAATCTTAAAATGTATTTATAACATTTAAAATATTAAGAAATTATAATATTAATTTACTTTTTTTTATAAATCTATTTTATATATAATTAAAAATATTATTATTATATATATTATATTATTATAAAGTAAACTAATAATATTATAAAAACTAAACTAGATTTTAACAATTATATATAATTATAATATTAAATTAATGAAAAAAAATCTATTTATTTAATTTTTTATATACTATATTATACAAAACATGTATAATATTATATAAACATTTTTTAAAAATTATAAAAAAAGATTAATATATTTTCATTTATTATTTAATTGAAAAAATCTTTATTTCTATATTAACTATTAAGCTTTAAATATTATAATAATTAAAAATTACTATCTATTACTATTGATTAAAAAAGTTTTAAGTAATTTAAAAAAATTTAAATATTTTATTAAATTTAATATTATCTCTATTATTAAATATTATTTAAATAAAATGAAAATAAAAATAAATAATTATATTTGAAATCTATCTAAATCTATATAAATTATTTATAATATTTTTTAGATTAATTAAGATTTTAATAATTTTGTAAAAATAGATAAACAATATACTATAAAAATATTTAAATATAATTTATATTATTTATTAAAATAATATTTTAATCTATAGCTAAATTTATTTTGAAAAGATTATAAAAAATTAGATTATTTACTAAAATATTTAAATATAAATTTTTAATTTTGAAATGAAATTTTTAAATATTATTATTAATTAAAATAATATTTATATAGATTTTAAAAAAACTTAAAAGAATTATTAAATAGTTTATTTTAATTTTTATTATTAATCTATTACAAGCTTTTTAACAGTTATTATAGTATTTATTTATTTAATTTATAAACTAGCTATAAATATTTTAAAAAAGTATTTTAAAATTATTTTTATTTTAGAATTATTTAACTAAATTGAAAATATAATTTTAAAAATAAAGATATTTAATTATATTTTTATTAGTATTTTATTCTACTATAATAATAAAAATATACTATATTTAATAGTTTTTATATAAAGTATTTTATTATTAAACATAATTATAAAATTTATAATAAATTATATATTATTATTTATTATCTTAAAAAATAATATTTTAAATTTAAAAATATTTTATATATATTAAAATATTAAATTATTAATAAATTTACTAATACAAATTTTAATTTTGATTTAATTTTAAAATTAGCTATTATTTTAAAAAATTAAAGATTAAATTATATTTATTATTTA
Source organism: Aspergillus flavus (assembly GCF_009017415.1). NCBI lineage: Eukaryota > Fungi > Ascomycota > Eurotiomycetes > Eurotiales > Aspergillaceae > Aspergillus > Aspergillus flavus. The sequence goes on from NC_092406.1 coordinate 4,573,011, forward strand.
AATTATTGATACTTTTCTAAAAAAAATAAATAGAGTCTATACTAAAATTAAATAATTTTAAAAATTAAAAATATATATTTTGTCTATTAAATTATTATAAATTTTATATAATTTATAAATAAATTACTTACAATTATTAAAAATTTTAAAATTAAAATCTTTTTATTTTTATTTTATAAAAAAATATTTATTTTATAAATATTATTAATTTAAAATATATTACTATATCAATTATTAAATCTAAAATTATTATATTTATTATCTGTATTTAAATATACTTAATAAAATATATTTATAGATTTTTATTTATTTAATATTTAATTAAAAATTTAATACTATATTAATTATTACTATTTATTTAATTTTAATAAAATATTTTATAATTGATTAATTTATTATTATTATTAAAAAATTATAAATTTATATTTTTAATATATTTAAAAATTATATAATTTATTTTAAAATATTATATTTTTTAGAAATAATTATTAATTAAATATTGATATTAATTTAATTTAATTATTTAATATATTTTTATAATTTTAAAATTATAAGGATTTAAATAAAATAAATAAATTTAATAATAATTTAATTTAAGCTGATTAACTAGATTTTTAATTAAATATAAAGATAATTAATAGTAGAGTAAAATAATAACTGATTTTTTTTTATATAAACTTACTAAATAATATATTTAATTATTAAGTAGATTTATAAAAATAAATTAAATCTTTTTTACTTTTAATATTTAATAGTCTAGTTTAATAATATAATAATTTAATTTAAATATTAATAAGTTTAGTAATATTATAATTAAAATAATTTAATAATTAAATTAATAAATTATAAATAATCATTAATTATTTTAATAAAAATCTAAATATTTCTAGATATACTATTAAATTAAGAAATTTAAAAATAATAAATAATAAGAATAACTCTTTTAATTATATTTCTTTATAAATAATATATATTATTCTATAATTAATTTTAATAATTAATAATATAATTAAAAAATATATAAAAATATAATACATAATTTAATTAATAATAATTTATAAAATATTTTTAATTTATTATTGAAAACTTTTAATTAAATAAAGATTTATTTTAATTAATTAAAAATTAGATAAACAATTAAATTATAATTAAAGTTCTAAAAACTATTTATTATAAAATTATTTAAATTATTAAAATCTTAAAAAGTAATATAATAATTAAATAACTAAATAATTAAATATATTATAAAAATATGAATATTTTTATAAATTATATATATAATTTTATTTAATAGAAAAATAGAGAATTTATATATATAAATATTTAAATTTCTTTATAAAATATAATATTAAATTAATTAATATTTTAATTTAATAATATAAAAAAGTTTATTATTATATTTATTATGCGTTTTTTAATTATATTATTAATTATTCCAATTAATTAAATAATTGTATAATATTATATATTATATTTATAAATTGATCTAATTAAAAGAATTATTTTTTTATTATTAATTATTTTTTAATTATAATAATTAAATAGTATATCTAAAAATATTAAAATCTTTGTTTAATTACTATTTTTATTATTATTAATCTATTAATTTAATTATTAAATTATATTATTTTTATATTAAATATTATATATTAAATAAAAACTAATTTATAATAAAATTTAAGTTTTTATTATTCTATTTTTAGCTAGTTTTTTAACTAAATACTATAAATAAAGATTTATTTAATAATTGAAAAAATCTATTTTTTAAACTATTTAAAACCATTAAATAAAATTCTCTATTAATATTTTTTTTATTTCAATTAAAATATAAGATCTAAATAAAGTTTTTTATAATTAATATCTATAAGATATTTAAAATTAACAAAAGATTTAAAATTACTAAAATATTTAAATATATTATTAACTAGTAATTTAATAAAATTATCTATTAGATTATTTATTTATTTATATAATTAATTATAAATATTTCCTTTATAATAATTATAGATTTTGTTAGGATGTGGCTTTAGTAGAGAGACTAATCAGAGCTAATATATAGATAGGCTATAGAGATTTTTTTTAATAAATTTAATTTATAATTATATAGATAATATAGTAGTAGTTTCTTAGCTTTTTTAAGAAAAAATATTTATATAAAATTTTTAAAATGTAATTTATTTTTTAAAATAGTATTAATTTATTTTATAATAATAATATATGTATAATAGTATTGTTTTTAGCTATATATAAACTAAATATATAGAAAAATTAGATTAATATTATATTTTTGTAATATTTTAAGTCTTGTAAGTAGATTTTAAAATTAAATACTAATAAGAATATTATTTACAGTATAAATTTTATTAAATTAAATAGATATATTATAATTTTAATAGTAAAAATTAATATTAAATAATAATATATAAATAATAAAGCCTATATAAAATTATATTATTTAAGTTAAAACAAATTTAAAATAATAAAATAGTAAATTAATTAAATGATTAAAAATAAAGCTTTTTTTTTTAAATAATTTTAAATTTATAGAGTTATAATAATATAGTAAATAATTCAACTATTTTTATTTTTTTAGTTATTACAATAAATGATTTTAATAAATATTTTTAAGAATTTAGTTTTAAATTTTATTTTAAAATCTATTTTTTATTTATTATTTTTTTTAATCTATAAAATAAAGTAATAGGGATTTTTATAATTATTTTTAAATTTATTAAAGTTAGATAAATACTCGAAAAAATAAATAAAAATAATAGATAATAAATTAATTAATAAAAATATTTCTATTAAAAAAATCATAAATTTTTTAATAATAAGTCTAAAAGTCTAGATAGATATATTAATTATAAAAATAACTATTAAAATAATTCTTTTATATTTTAAAATAATTTAAAAATTAGTTTTTTTAAATAATTTCTTTTAATATTCTAGAATTTTATTTTAAATAATAAATTTTTAATATAGATAAGACTTTTATTTATAATATTTTATTTTAAAATTACAGCTTCTACTTCTAGTCTTATAATTTAGTAATTTTAAATTTAAATATAATAATATATTTATCTATTTATTTAAAGTAATTAAATTAGTTCATTTTATATTAGAATATATAAATTATAAAATGATTTAAATTACTAAATAAAAATAGTAGTGAACGTATAATAAACATTTCTAGATATACTAGCTCTATAAAAAGAAATTATATAATATTAAAATATAGCTTTAATAGATAGATTAATTAGGATAATATATAGATAGACTATAGATCAGACTATATATAAATAGATAGACAAGACATAGCTTAGAGAACTATAATAGAATTAGAGTTAAATATATAGATATATAGTCGGGGGTTATATGATAAATAATTAGGGCTCGTAGAATAGCAATCCAAGATCGTACTATAACAGAATTATAGATATTATATATTAATTTATTTAAAAAAATATATATAATTAATAAATAATATTATAATAATAACTTTATTATTATTTATATAAATGGTTTTATTTCTTAGTAAATTAATAGATTTTATAATCATTTAAAACTAAAATCTATTATAAACTATTAAAATAATTAAAATTATTTTAATATTTTTTAAAAAATAGAAATACAAGTATAAAAAGCTATAAATATTTATATAAACTTTTTATTTATATAATTTTTCTGTATAGTATTAATATATATTTTAAAATATTTAATTTATAATCTAGAATAATTTATAAATATAAATATATGAATATTATAATAATTTTTTATAATTATATAATTAACTTTATTAAAATAAATAATATAATAGTAAAAATAGAATATATATATATTATACTAAATTTAGTTTTAATTATTAATTAACTTATATAATCTATAATTTTTATATATAGATTTATTATTGAATTATTTTTATTAAAATTATTATTTTCAATTTTTATTTAATAGTATTTTTATTATTATTCAAATATATAATATAGTATATTAAAAATATAGATATAGAATATAAAATATAATCTATTATTTTAGTATAGTATAATATTATATATATATATATTTTAATATAATATAATTATTTTTTTTATAATTATAAATTATATTATAATCTAAAAATTTAATTAATTTATTAATAATATTAAATTTAAATAATTCTATAAATTTTTACTATATAATAATAATATTAATTTTTATTAATATTATTATAAATACATTATTTATATATAAAAATATTATTTTATTACTTTTAATATAAACATACTATTCTTTAATAATTAAAATAAAATCTATTTTTTATAATTGAGTATTAATATTTTTATTTTATAAATATATTATTTATTTAAAACTATATAATAGTTTATTAAAATAGTAAAGTATTTTTATTCTATTTTTTTTTAATTTAATAGATTATATTATATACATATATTTTTTATTAATATTTATATTTAAATATATTATATAAAACTTAATTTATTTCTACTTTATATTTTAAAAAGTTATAAATATAATAACTATTTTATTAAAAATATTTATAATTACTAGTATATATATTTTATTAAATTCTATAAAATATTATTACTTAATACTATAAACTATCTATTATATTTTTAAATTATATAATATATTTATTTTTATTAATTGATAAATAAAAATATAATATTATATAATTAAAGAATATAATAGATTTTTTAATATAATTATGGTATTTATATTTATTATATATAGCATTTCTTTTATTTATAACTAATAAAATTCTGAATTTTAAATTATTTTTATATTTTTTTAATAATATATTTATAATCTAATATTTAATTATTTATATATCATTAATTTAATTATATTTTTAATACTAGTATTTTTAATAAAAAATAAAGATTTATCTAGTAATTTAAATATAGCTAATTATATTAAAGTATTATTCTGATTATTTGAATTTATATAAATTTTATTAAAAATAATATTTTATAATTATTTAATTTTATTAATATCTAGATACTATATTTTAAAGAATATAACTATTATTATTTTTTAAATTAATAAAATATTTAATTTTAGTTTATAGTAATTTTTTTAAATTTATAGTAATATACTTTATATTTAAAGATTTTAAAAAATTTTATTAACCATTTGGTATTTAGTAGATTCATTATTTATAATAATTCTAGAAAAAATTTTGTATTATATAATAATAGAGGATTGTATCTAGTAGCTTTAAATAGTCTAGAAGATAGATTCTTGCAGCTGCTAGATGGATTCTATGATATTTAATAAAAAAATTAGCTTGAGTTAATAAAAAATTAATAAATTTAAAATTTAAAAAGAAATTAGCTTTTCTTCTATATTTGAGAGATTATAAGTCTAGTGAGATTATTTAAATTAATAGAAATAACAAAATCTATTGATTATAATAAAGGTTTCTAGTATTTAGTAATAATAGATAGTAATAGTAAAAATATTAATATTACACTATTAATGTTATCTTTATTTAATTTATTAGATATAATTAGAAATATTAAATATTTACTAATATTAAAAAACTATTTATTTGATTTCAATTAAAATGTTAATAAAAATTAGATTTAATAGTCTATTTAAATATAATTAATTTTTAAAAAACTTATTTTTTATTATATAAATTACTTACAAAGTATAAATTAATATAATTAATTAATAGAATATTTTTAAATACTGTAGATTAAATAAGATTAATAATTATAAAAATATTTTTATTTAATTTTAAATAAACTATTTAATAGATATAGGATTTAATTAAAAATCTTAATTAAATAATTAAAATTAATAAATTTTGAATAAATATATTTAATATATAGTAACTATTTAAACATTATAAAAAGAATATATTAAATATATTTATTAAAAATTTATTAATTATAATTATTTAATTTAGATTTTTAATTAAATTCTATATCTATAAAAAGTTTATTCAAAATTAAATAAAAATATTAAATATGAAAAGATTTATAAACAATAGTTATATTTCAATCAAAACTATAATAATTAAAATGTTTAAAATAAATTAGAAAAAGTTTTTTAGTTAAAACTTTTATTAAAATATTTTATAATAAAAGCTTGATTTATAATAATTTAGATTTTAATATATTATTATATTTTATTTTATAATAATTAATATAAATTAATTTTTATAAAAACTATTATATAAATATTTATTAATAAAAATCTATATAAATTTATTAATATTATTTTTAAAGATTATTAAATAGACATTAATTAATTATTTATATTAAATATAATAATTAAATTAAAATCTTTTTTATAATATTTATATTATAGAATAATAATTAATAATAATTTAAATATAAAAAAATATATATAATTATTTTTAAAAATATTAAATATTAATAGATTTTATAAATATTATAAAAATCTAAAAAAAAATATTATATAATTAAATATTTTTATTTAATATTTAAATAATATGTTATAAAGCTATAGATTTTCTTGAATAATATACTTTAAATTTATTTTTTTAAAATCTAAAGAAAATATTTTAATTTTTAATTAAAATAAAAAAAATAAAATATCTCTATTATAATAATCAATTATAATAATTTTTTAATAGTATTAATAAAAAATAGATTAATAAACTTTTTTTATTGTATTTATAATATGAATATATATATATCTATTACTCTAAATTTTAATATTATTAAAAATTATATTTTCTATAATAAAAGTAATATTATTATATATTTCTATAAAATTATAGATTTTATAATTATTATAATTTGAAATTATAAATATATAATTTTATTATTAATATATAAAAATAAAATTATAGATTTATAAATTAAAATTTATTATAATTTATAAATATTATATAATTTATTTAGTATAATAAAGATTAATAAGAAATTAAATTTTAATTAATATATTTATATAAATAATGTCTATTTAAAAAATAAAAATATTAATAAAATATAGTTTAGTTTTATTTTATTTAATAGATATTATTTATTATAGATTTATTTATATAGATTTGAATTATATTTAAAAAATAGTTAAAATTAATTTAATTAAATATAATAAAATATATAAATAATATAAAATTTATTAATTTTAAAAAATGAAGAAATCTATTTTCTATAATATTAAAAAATAAATTATTAGTTCTTTATATTTTCAAAATATAAATATATAATTATTTAATATTAGTTAATAATATAATATATATAATAATTATATATTTATTAAAATAAAAAATAAATATATCAAATACTATAATTTAACTTATTAAATAATTCTATAATTTTATTACTTAATATATTTTAAAATAATAAATTAATAATATATAAAAACTCCATTTTTCTATAAGATAAATATTTATAAAAAATATTATTATTAAAATTATATTTTTTAAATTTTTAAAATTAAATAATTTAACTAAAAAAATTACTAAATATTTTAATGTTTTATAAAAAATATATTAACAAATGGAGATATATTAAATATAATATAGCTATATATAATAGAATATATTATTAGAATTATTAATTATCTAATAATTAAAAATAATTAAATCTTATTTTTTTAACACTATTAAAAATAATTAAAATTATTCAATATACAAATTTTAATTAAATGTTTTAAAATGTTTAAATATAGAGTATATTAATAAATTTAGAAAGTACTATTTTAAATTAAAATTAATTATTTTATTAATTTTAAAAATAATAGTAATTATATTTTTAAAGTTATATTTAATATAATCTATATAGACTAAAATAATAAGGATAATAGTTTAATATAATTAACCAGCTTTAAAATATCAAATATATTTTTATTATTAACCAGTAATATATCAATTATTATTATTAATACTTTTATAAGAAGATTTATGAAAAAAAAAATTTTAATTTTATTATAACTTAAATTTAAAGAATTATATTTTTATCAATTCAATTATTTTTATAATATATAATCAATACATTAATATTAAAAATATAATTTAATATAATTAAATTAATTATTAATATATAGTTAAAATAATAGATTATATATATTATTAAAAAAATATAAAAATAATTTTTAAATAATAATATTATTTATTATAAATAAAGATTTATCTATATAATAAATTAAAATATTTTAATTATATTTAAAATTATATTTTTACTCTGTATTAATAGATAGTATAAAATAAAGAAAATAAAATTATAAACTATAAAAAAATAAAATTCATAATATTATCTTTTTTTTTACAAATATTAAAATATTCTAGAGTAAATAAATATATAATTTTAAAGTTAATTTAGATAATTATATTATATAATTTAAAATAAAATAAATTTTTTATAAAAATAAATAATAATATTTAATTAATTTTAATAAAGTCTGTATATCTATAATTATAGATATATTAATTAAAATAATCTTTATTTTAATAATTATTTATAATTTAAAATAAAAATAATCTAATTTTTATATTATATATTTAAATATAAATATTAATAAAAAATATGTTTATACCATCTAATCTATTAATTTATATAAAAATAATATTAAAATAACTTATTATTTTAATAAATTACTATATAATTTTAAGTGAATAATATATTTATAGAATCACAATATTATCATTAAGTTATATAAAATAAACTTTACATTAATTAATAAAAATTACTATTATTATTATATATTAAAAATTTACTAGATTTTTTAAAATAAAGATTACAAATAAATTAATTAAATTCCTAGACTATAATATAATTTATAATTATAAAATCTATTAATTTATTAATTAATAAAACTATTTTATTTATATTAATAATAATAAAACTATATTAATAATACTATCTATTAATTTAATATATATATTTAAATAGATTTATATATAATATTTATAAATATAGATTTTCTATAAAAAAGATTGATTATAATTAATTATATTCTCAAAAAAATAATACTATAAATAGATTTATTAAATTACTAACTATTAATATTTTTAAATATTTTATTAATTTTTTAAATATACTGAATATAGATTTTAAAAATCTTTAATTAAGTCTTATATTTTAGTTAAAATAAAAAAGATATTAATAGAGAATTTTATTTAATAGTTTTAAATAGTCTAAAAGATAGAGTTTTTTAATTATTAAATAGTTATAATATTTGATAAAAAAATTAATTTTAACTAGAAAAAGATTAATAAATTTAAAAATTAATAAAAAATTAGTTTTTATTCTATATTTAAGATTATATTTAATTATAAAATAATTAATAATTTTAATAATATATTTAATATATATAATTATATAATATTAAATATATCTATATTAATTAATATATTTTTAATAAAAAATTGAAATATTTATTTATTTTTTTATAAAGCTATTAGATTCTAACAATCTCGAAAATATAATTTTAATATTAATTTTTTTTGTTTATTTATACTATAATATTATAGAAGTTTTATTTAATATTAATTTATTATTTTATAATATAATAATTAATAAGATTATAAAAATATTTAATAAATTAAATTATAATATTTATTATATTTACTTTATATTTTAGTAAATATATAACTATTATCTATATTATATTATTAATTAAAATATACTAATTAATATAATTTCTATAATTTATCAATTTCTATAGTTATATATCTATATATTATAAATATAATAGATTTATAGTATATTTCTTTATATTGTAAAGAATAAATCTTTTAATTTTTGATAATTAATAAATTTTATATTATTTATATATTTAATTATATTTAATTTAATTAATTTTAGCTATTTTTTAAAATTAGTTAAAATTATATAAATAAATTTTTAATATAGAAATATTATATTTATTATAATAAATAATATCTTTTAAATAAAATAAAATATAAGATATATTTTAATAAATTATTATTTTATTAATAATTGTATTTTTTAAATAAAGATTTACTATATAGATATTCTAGTTAAATTTTAGTTTAATTTTAATTTTTATAATATTAAATAATCTATAAAGTATTTATATATTAAAATAAATCTTAATTTATAACTCTATATTTTTATTGTTATATATTAAAAATAGAATTATATATCTATATTTTAAATTATAGTTCTTATAGAATCTATTCTTTTATATAAATATATAATATTTCTTTATTATAAATATAATTTGTAATTCTATTAAAAGTTTTTTAAAGATAGTACTTAAAAGCTATTATTAATTATTACTATAATTAAAGTATTTATATTTTTTTATAGTGTACTAGATTATTCTTTTAAAATTTTAAAAAATAGATTGAAATATTATTTTATAGTATATTTTAATAATATTAAAAATATTGATTTAATATTAAATAGAAATATTTAATTATATAATATTTATTTTTAGAGTTTTTATAATATTTATAAACTGTATTAATATTTAATAATTTTATAAGTAATTATAAATATTTACTAATATTAATTTAAATTTAAATTTATATTTTTTAAAAAGTACTATTAACTATTATTTGAAAATAAATAAAAAATAATTTAGATTAACTATAATATTTAAATAAATAAATAATTTTTTTATTTTATAATATTTTTATAAAGATGAATTTATATATTTTTAATAAATTTAAAAGATTGTTTTTAAAATAGAATATTAATTATTATAAAATAAAGTATAGTAAAATATTTAAATTTAAATTATTATAAATTATAATTTATTATAAAATATTTTAGTATAAATCTTAATTATAGAAAATCTTTTATAGTTTATTATAAAGATTTTAATTATAATAATTTTTATTAATACATAACTTGATTTATAATAAATTTTATTATTATTATAAAAATTATATTTATATATTTTTTTATATTTTAATAATTTTTTTATTAATTTAATAATATCTAGTAATAATTATATTATAAATTATATTTATATTATATAATTAATCTCTATTTAATATATATAATGTAAATTTCTAAAAAAATAGAGAATATTCTTTTTAATTGTACTTATAAAATTAAAAATATATAATATATTTTTTATATAAAATATTTATATTTTATAACTATTATAGTTTTTTAATATTTACTATATATTAGATATATTTTTTAAAAATTTATTAATTTTAGTTATTTAATTTATATCTTTAGTTAAATTCTATATTTATTAAACTATTTATTTAAAACTAAATAATAATATTTTTATAGTTAAGGATTTTCTTTTATCTATAATTTATAAATTAGTATTCTTTAATAATAATATTAATTTATATTTTTTAAATAATTTATATAATAAAATCAAATTTTTTAAAAAATCTTTTAACATAATCTAATATATTAAATAGTTTAATTTTAATTTAATATATTATTTTAAATTGAATAAATATTTCTTATTAACTGTAAATCTTTAATATTTCTAGAGAAATCTAGTAGATTTTATAAAAATAGTAGTAGCTATATAATATTAATATTTTTATTATTACTATTTATTATTATAATATTTTCTAATTTTTATAATAATTATTAGATTTTTTATTTTTAATAATTTAAATAAGTTTTTTAGACTTATAATCTATTATATATTAAATAAAAATTAATTTATAATAAAATTTTAATTTTTAATATTCTATTTTTAATTAGTTTTTTAATAAAATATTATAAATAGAGATTTATTTAGCAGCTGGAAAAATCTATTTTTAATTATTTAAAATTATTAGATAAAATTCTTTGTTAATATTAAATTATTATCTTATTAAACTAAACTCTTAAATATTAAAATTAAAAAAGATTTAATATATTTTTACAAAAGAAATTAGTTATTATTTTATCCTATTATTAATTATATTTATTTAATTTATTAGATATTTAATCCATCCATTTTAAATAAAATTATTATTAAATTTATTTATTTTATTTAACTCTCTAAAATTTTAACATTACAAGGATATATTAAATAATAAAATTAAATAAATATTAATATTTAATTAATAATTATTTTTAGAAAAGCTCTATACTCTATTATTAATAACTTTAATATTTATTAATAATAATTTATTTATAATTAAATAAATTATAAGCTATAAAAAATTAATATACTAATTAAGATAATAATTAAATAAAGTTTATTTAATAATAGTTATTTAATTAGTAATTTTTTTAATATTAATTTATAAAATATTTTCAATTTATTATTTAAAACTATTAAGTAATTAGAAAATTATTTTAATTGATTAAAAATTAATTAAAGAGCTAAATTATAGTTAAAATTATAAGAACGATATATTATAAAATTATTTAGATTATTAAATGTTAAAAATTTTAAAATATATAAAAATTATTGGAATCTTTTAGTACTAGTAATAGAACTAATATTAATTTTAAAATTAAAAGAATTAATTATTATAATTAAATTTACAATATAATATAATAATTATATAATTATATAATTAAATTTATTATAAGAATATTAATCTTTTTATAAATTATATATATAATATTATTTAATATAAAAATAAAAAGATTATATGTATAAATATTTAACATTATAAAGATAATATTAAATTAATTTATATTTTTATTTAATAATATAAAGAAAGGATTTATATATTTAATTTTAAATAGAAAATAATTAATTAAATAAATTTATTAAATATATTAAATCTAATTAAGTATTATTATTAAATAATTCAAATCTAATTTAATATTAATTAATATTAAATAAATTAAATAATATATTCTATAGATTATATATAGTAAATAGTTATTTGTTATTTTAAATAAAAATAATATTTTAATTTTCTATTTAAAACTAATAATACAGAGCTTTTTAAAAGAATCTATAATTATTTATTATATAAAATTATTAATACTATATATAATATTTTTTTCTAGATAAAGAAAATTAGATATTAGAAAAAATAAATTAAATATAATAGAAATAGAGATAGTACTAATAAATTAAAATTATATTTTAACAGATATAGTAATAAGATAGACTATTACTAAATTACCAAGAATAATAAATATAAAATAATAATATTATAAATTAATTTAATAAAAGAATTAAAAAAAATAAATATAGAATAATAATATTATATATTAATTTAGTTAAATAAAGCTATAGAGTATTATATTTCATTTATTAAAATTATTAAATCTTTAATAAATCTCTATTCTATTTATAAAATATACTAGTATTATTAATTAATTAATAGAGATATTCTTTTAATATATTATTTAATAGTTCTATAGCTATTTTCTATACTTTAATATTAATAATTAAAAATACTATATTTTAACTCTACATAAAAAAGTCTTTTTTTATTTATTTATTAATTATTACTATATTCTAGAGTATTTAATTATTATAAATAAAAAGATATAAATTATATAGTTTTAAAAATAGATTATGTTAAAGAAAATTATTAATAAATTTATTTTTTATTTATATTTTTCCATAGTAGTTTTTTATAAAATAGTTTTTTTTAAATTTATTAAAGAGTTTTATAAATTTGAACTTTATTATTTTATTTTATTTTAAAATAATTTATATTAGATTACTAGTATTTATAGTATAATTTAATATTATTTCTAAAACTAGTAATCTAATATATAGATAAAAAGATTTTAATTAATTAATATTAAAATTTTTAATTAAATCTTTTCTATTTTTAATATTTATTAGATACATATTATTTTTTTAATTTAAATCTAAATATATAAATTATTTATTTTTAAATTAAATAAAATATAAAATATTCTTTAATAAATTGCTATAATTTTTAATTATATCTCTATTTTTTAATTAATTCTAGTAATTTTAAAAATTTTAATTATTAAAATCTATATATTTTAATATTCTTTTGATAATATTAATATCTATTTTATTCTATATATTTTAAAATATATATTATAGAAAAGAAAATAAATCTTTTTTATTATTATTATTTTATAATTATAGTTAATTAGTTCTATATACAATACTTTAATTTTAAAATATAGTATAATTAATAAATAGATATTTATTTATTATATATATTTTATTTTAAATTAAGATTATAATTTAAAATATTTTATTAATATTTTTTAATTTTTAATTAAATTTATCGAGAATAGTTAAATATTTCTATTAAATTATAGCCATTATTGATATAAAATATATTAATTTTTAAAAAAAACTAAATTAATAAACATATTTTATTCTTATTTTTCTAAAAGTATTGATTAATTTAAAATTAATTTAATTAAAATTAATATATTTAGCTTACTTAGGATTATATTTAAATTATTTAAAATTATTAAATATTTTTTAATTGATTTATAATATATTATTTATTTAAATATTAGTTTAATTTTTTATTTAATAAAATACTAAATAATATTATATATATTCTTATTTTTCTTATTTTCTTTTATATTTTATACAAATTATTTCAATTTTATAGAATTTATAATTTCTTATCTTTTTTCATTAAAATTAGACCTAGGCTCTATTTTTTCCAAAAAAAAATATTTTTATTTATATAAAATTTAAAATAAATAGTAAAATAAATTAAATAAATCTTTTAATTTTTTAATATATTTAATTTATAAATAAGATTTTTAATTTTTTTTAAAATTTTAAAAAATTTACAAATTAATTTCTAAACTTTTTATTAAGGTAGGGACATATTGATTATTATATTAATTGATTTCTATTTAATAATTAATAACTAGCTTTTTATTAGCTAACTAGAGTTATTTACTAAGACTAACTATACAAGATTCAATAAATTCTAGATTTTAATAAATGCTAGAATTAAAAATAATAATATTCTATTATTAATAATAGATATAAAATATTGAATAAAATAATAAATAAAATATAATAAATAGAAATAGATATGATAAAATAAAAAATATATATTAATATTAAGTAATTACTAAATTATTTATATTAATTTTTATAATTTTTAAATTTTTTATATAGTTTATTAAATTTATATTCTTTGTTTTATTTAACTATATTTTAAAAATTAGTTTTTATATTATATAATAATCTTTTAATAGAATTTAATATTTTTATTGAAAAATAATATATATTATAATATTATATAAAATAGATCTCTAATACTATTATTATTATTTTAATTTTTTTAATTAATATTAAATAAATAAATAATAATAGATTAATATAATTTATAAATATAGTAATAATAATAATAAATAATCTTTATTAATCTAAAAATATTTAGTATAGTTAAAAATATTAATTATAATGTAAAAAATAAATAAAAAAATTAATTAATAATACTAAAATAGTAGCTAAAATAGATATTAAAAACTATATTTAATTTATGATACAAAATATTAATAATTATTTTAAATTAATAATTAAATTATTTTAAAATAGTTTATTTAATTAAATATTACTATTACTATTAAAATTATAGAAATAATAATCTATTTTTATTTTTATTAATAAATCTAATAATATTATAATATATTAACTATTATTTAATTTAATATTAAAAATAAATTAATTATTAAATAATAGTAGATTTTAAATTATATTAATAAATATTTAATATTTATTAAATAAAATAAATACATCTAGATTATATAGATCTAGTATTTAATTAAGAATAAATAATTTATAATTTTATATTATTTAAATACATTATTAAATATTATTTATTTATTATTAATTTTATTAATCTAATTCTAGTTTTATTAAAATTAATATAGTATTTTATTATATTATAATACATATAAAGAATAGCTATTAAATAATTATATTAATATAATAAAAAATAGTAAAATAAATAATAATTATAAAGAAAAAATTATAGATTATAAAAAAAAAATAATAAATAATCTAGAAAATAAAAGATATTTTATAAAATATAGATATAATTATATTAGAGTAAGATTAAATAGTAAAAGATATAATAAAATAAAAAATAAAATAAAATAAAATAAATAAAAGAATCTTTATAGAGATAATCTATAATTATTTAAAATATTAATTAATTATTTTTTTAAATATAGTTATTAAATTTTATATACTGATACTATATATTTATATTTATTAATTATCTTTTATACTATAGTCTTTTTATTTAAATAGATATTAATTAATAAATATTTTAGATTTTTTAAAATATTAAATATATTTATTAATAATCTATTTAATTTTTTAATAATTATTTTTATTAAAAAAGTTATTATTAATTCTTTATAAAAACTAAATAAATTATTAATCATATAAATCAATAGTAATTAATTTTAATTCTATAATAAAAATTATTAAATAGATTTTGTATATTAAAAAAAACCTATTTAATACATTATTTATTTTATTTATTTAAAAATAATAAAAAAAATTAATATATTATTATATAAATTTTATTAATTTTTTTAATTAAAAAATAATAGTTTTATACAAATATAAATATACTTAACTATTAATATTAAATTTAATTATTTTATACAATTAATTATAAATTTTTTTTATATTTATTTTTATTAAAAAAATTTAATTAATAAACTTTTTTATTAAGTTTTAAAATTATTAATATTCTACTTTAAATAATAATTTAAATAAAATATTTTTTATTAATATACTAAATAAATTATTAATTATTATAATAATTAATAGTAAAGCTTTTAAAATTCTAATATTTAAATATTATTTTAATAATTTGAATTATTTATTTAAACTATCTATTTATTTATAAATAATGTATAATATTATATAATTATTTAATCTTTAATTTAATAACTAGTTTTTTTAAAATTTAACAATAATTTAATTAATAAATATATAAATAAAATATTAAGATTAATTAATTTAATATTTAAAATTAAAATATTTATTATAAAAAATATAATAATATATTAATAATAGTACTTATTTTATTTAAGTTATAAAATAATTTTAAATAAAACTATTATATATTCATAGATATATAAATTAAATATTAATTTAAATATTAAACTATAATAATATATAATATTATTTATTTAACTATATTAATTATTACTATATAATTTATATAGATAATAGTTAATTAATAAAAGCCTTTTATTAAATATCTAATTGTATATAATATTTAGATTAAATAAAAATTTTTAATTTAATTAATTAATAGTACTATTTAATTATAATTAAATATTTATTTAAAAATAATATTAATTTTATATTACTTAATAGATAATATTATAAGAATTGAATATTTAAAAATTATATAATAGACTATTATTTTATAGTTTCTTTTTTAAATATCTAGATTAATATATAAATATATAATTAAACTAAAATATATTAAAAATTATAAATTAATAAATTTAGCTTATAATTTTTTAAATAATTTTTGTTTATTAATATAAAATTAAATAAAAGTATAAACTATAATTATTTAATACAAAATTTATTAAAAATTAATATATTTTAAAACAATAAAGTTTTATAATTTTATAAAAAATCTACTTTCATTATATATTATTTAATAAAATATTTTAAATAGCCTATTTTATCTAGATATTATTTAAAATTCTATAAAAGAATTAGAAAAATAATTAATCATATAGTCTAAAATTTATTATTTAAATAAATATATACTTAAAAAATTAATAAATTTTATAATAATAATATAAAATTATTTTTATTTTCTATAAATAATAATTATTAATTATTTTTAATAATTAAATTATATAAAGAATTAAAGTAAAAATTTTAAAATATTAATAATTATAATATAGAAATATTTTTATACTAAATTTAAAAATTTATTTTATAATAGAACTAGATTTAGATTTAATTTTATTTATTTATTTAATTACTATATATTAACTATTACTCTTTTATTTATTATTTATTTCTTAATTTTATTATTTTAATTTAATTTATAAATAATAAATATTAGATAAATAAATAATATATATTTAATATACTAAAATATTTTTTTATAATTATATAATTTATTAAATACTTTATTTATTATAATATAATTTTTTAATTTTTTTTAAATAAAATATTTATATATTAATCCTCTAGTATATTAATTATTAAATTTATTTTATTTTATAAATATTTATATAGATTAATAAATTATTTTAATTAATTATAAGCTTTTTAATTTTTTATATATATTAATATACTATTATTAAGTATTATTTCTTTATTTTTTATAGATTAAATAGTATTTATTAGAATTAATAATATTTTTTTATATAGATATTATATTAAAATATTATTAACATAGTAAACTATAATATAATTAATATCTAATATAATACTAAGATATTAATATCTAATATAGATAATAAAATTATATAAATTATTAAAAAATGTATTAAAAAAATATAAATTAAATATAATAAATTAAATTAAAATATATTTAAATCTAATATCTAGTATTAATACAAACTCTATATTATAAATATTTATAATAAAAAATTTAATAAAAATTTTATTTATTATATTTATTAAATAACTAGTATTAAAATATATTTTTTACTATAAATCTATAAATTTAATATTTATTTTAATAATAATATATTATTAAAATTATAAACTTTTATTTTATATAATAGACTTTAGATAATTAAATTTAATAATAATTAAATTATTTAAAATTAAACTATTTATTTAGAATTCTATATATTAATTTAAATATATATATAAATAGAAATATTAATATTAATAATTTAAATATTTTAAAATTTATAAAACGTTTTTATTAATTTCTTTTTCATTAAATAATTATTAAAATTAAAATAATTTTCTAAAAAATAATCTACTAAATTTTTATTTTAATTATAGTTATAATTATTAAATAGTTATATATTATTATTATAATTATAGTATAATAAATAATTAATTTAATTAAATAAAATTTTAGTTTTTATAAATAATTCTTTAAATTAATAATTATAATTTAATTACTTTTCTACTATTTAATATATTTTTTAATAATAAATAAAAATTATACTTATTCTATAACTATTATAAAAATTAGTATATTTATATTTATTAATTATACTAGAATATTAGTTAATATTATTATTATTAATATAAAAATTAATATCTAATAGATTACTAATAGATTCAATTAAAATAGTTTTAATTTATTTATTAATCTATAATTATTAAATTAGATTATTAAAAATATAGTTTATTAATTTTTTAATCTAATATAGTTAAATTAATTACTTCTATAAATAAAATTAATTTTACATTTAATTTTTAAGATATAGGTATAAAATAAAATTATATTTATTATTAAAATATAAAATATTAATATATAATTTATTTAATAAATTATATTTAAATTTTTTATAATAAATTTATTAGAATTTAAATTTTTTTATAAATATATTTTTAATTATTTTCCTTATTATTATTTTAATTTTGAAATTTAAATTTATAATTAATAATTTTTTATATAAATAGAGATAATATTTTATTAAATTTTTATTTTAGATTTTAATTGTTTAAAAAATTATTTTAGAATAGTAACTTTAATAGATTTTAAAATATTTTTTTTAAAATATAGATATAATATATTTTAAATTAAAATTAATTAATTAAATATATTTTTAATATAGATAGCTTTTATATTATATATTATTTTTTAAATAAATAATTATAGTATATATCTAGCTTATATATTAGAATATCTATATAATAATTTTTATAATCTAGCTAATATTTTTAATATCTATAATTTAAATTATTTAACTATAATATAAACTATTACTATTTAAAAATAAAGTATATAATAATTATTTTTTAATATTAATTAATTTAAATATAAATTAATCTAAAATTATTTTATATAGTGTTATTTATAGATTAGCATTTACTATAGATTTTTTTTATAATTAATAATATTTTTTCATTAATTAATAAATATATATATATATTTATAATAGATCTAATTATTAATCTACTCGATAAAGATATTACATTATATATTTAATTAAAAATAGTTAATCTTTTCTATTTTTTATTAATTTACTATTTTATTATAATTATTAATAGTATTAAATAATAAAATTAATATTTATTAATAATTATCTAGATTTAATTAGCTATTATTTTTTAAATTATCTATAATTAATAAAGTTTAATTTAAAAAAAATAAACAATTTTAAGATTAGTATTTCTAAAATTAAAAATTTTTTAATAATTAATAATTTAAACTATTTATTATATTTTTAAATTAGCTAAAATAATTATAAATTCTATATTATAAATTATTTATTAAATATTTACATTTCTAATATTAATTTTATATTAGTTTATATAAATTTTATATTATAAATTTAAACTTAGAATAGAGTTAATAAAATAAAAAAAATAATAATATATTAAAAAAGTCTATTTTAGTATTATTATTTAATATTATATTATTTATAAATAATAATTAAAATCTAAATAGTTATTTAATAGTAATTAAAAATAAACCTAATTTAAATGATTAATATACTTAATTTTATTAAATTATAAATAAAATAATTAATAATTATTTCTATAGTAGATTTTTTAATTATATTATTAAAAATATTATTAATAGATTTTTATTTAAATTGAGTAATAATATTATTAGTTTAGTAGATAAATATTAATCTATATTCAATTAATCTATATTTATAAACATAGTATATTTTAAGAATTATAATTATAAATATAAATAGAATTTTCTTTTTTTGTAGATTTGATATATGAAAAGTATAGAGTTTAGATAATTAAACTATTATTTATTTTTTCAAATTCTAATATTGTGAATAATAATAGTCCTTTCTTTAAAAAGTCTTTAATAATATAATATAAAATTAATTAATATTCTAATCTAATAAATAAGAATAATATTTAAATAATAATAGAAAAGTAGAATATATTTACTTAATAAAATTAATAAAATATAATATTTTAATATTAAGTTAATTAATAAATAGAGATAAAGCTAATAAATTAAAATAATATAAAATAATCTAATATATTAGCTTAATAATATATTAATTAATTAATATATAAACTATAGTAATAGTATAATAATAATAATAATAATAATAAAATTTAAATAATTATAATGTAATATAGTAATAATAAAATAAATAGAAAAAATAAATAAATAATAATAATCAATTAAATATGGTACTAGATCTAGAGATCTATAGATTAATAATAAATATACTACTATAATATTAAGATATTAATATTTTAATTATTATTATATTTATTAATTTTAATTTAATTTATAAACTAGCTTTCTATTAGCTAATTAAAGCTATTTACTATAACCAGCTACGTAGGATTTAATAAGATTCCAGATTTCAATAAATATATATTATTAAAGTAAAGTAAAATTTAAAAATTTAATTTAATAAATATAATTTAAATTTGAAAAATAAATTAATAAAAAATTATTATAAAATAAAAGTTTATAGAAAATAAAGATTTAATAATTAATTTTAATAAATCTATTAAATATAAAAAATATTTTTATATTTTTATAAAAAGAAATTTTAAATAAAAAATTTTATTTCTATACTATAATAATTTTTTAATAGAATATTTAAAAAAAATAGAATAGAAAATTTATTAAAATATAAATTCTATTAAATAAAATATAAATAAATATACTAAAAAATATTTAATATATTAAAATATTATTATATTAAAATATTAGCTATATAATATTTTTTAATTTTTATTTATTTTTTTATAACCTTTTAAAAAATTATTAATAAATCATATTATAAAACTATTTTCTATTCTATATTAAATTAAAGTTATTAATATAATTTTAATTATTCTTAATTAATTTATAAAATAGTTATTATCTTTTTAAATTTTATTAACAATAAATATAGTAGACTTTATAAATTTTTTTATAATAAAATAGAATTATATTTTAAATAATATAATATTAAATTAAAAATCTATATTTATTTATAAATTTCAATTAAAATTTTATTATTAAAATTATATTAAATTTAAATTATTAATAATTTTTTATTTATAAATTAATAAATAAATAAAATATATTAATTAAATTTTAACAAAGTATTTTTATTAATTATTAACAAATAGTAAATTACTTAATTAAATTTATTATTGAAAGTAAAATCTATATATAATAATATATAAAATATATTTATAAAATTTTACTTAATTAATTATTTAATTTTTATTTATAAATTATATATTAATAAAATTATCTTTTACTATTAACCATCTCCCGGCCATAACAAAGATTTAATTAATATTTATTTATATAATAATTTAAAAACTTTCTATATTTTTTATTTTTTTACTTTTACAATATATTCTATAGATTATTGACTTTTTAACTATATAAATACTTTTTTATTGATTTATTTAAATCTTTATTTAAAATTGCAAATAATTAAATTAGTAAATAATTTGAAAGTCTTTCTTAAATTTTATTTTTATATATAATCTTTTATTATATATTATTTTAAATTTTTAATTAATTATTACGATTGGTAGGTGGTAGGCCTTTGTATTAAATAAAGATAATATTCTTGTTTTCTATCTGAGGCTAAAGATATATATTTCTCTACGTGTGTTAATACTAATCTATTATATAAAATATAGAACTACTAGTATATAATACAATCTTTTTTTTAAAGAGAAACAAATTAAATATAATAGAAATAGTAATAGTAAGTTAAAATTAGACCTTGGAAAAATTGGAAAAAAATAATAAATATAAAATAAAAAATATAATACTATAAATTGGCTTAATTAGATAAAATAATTAAATATTAATAATTTACTTGAATATAAAATAGATTTAACTATAGTTTAAAAAAAAGCTTAAATAAAAGTATATATTGATAGTTATATACATAAAATATTATAATTATATAACTATATTTAATATATTTAAATTTTAATATATAATGATATATTGAAATTTAAAATATATAAAATTTCTAGAATATATAAACTTAAACTATTAATAATATTTAATTTTAAAATGAAACTACTTTTTATAAGTATTATTTTATATTTCTAGAGTATTTCTATTTTTTAAATATATTACTTAATATAATAATAAAAATAGTTAATTAATTTTAAATAAATTTTTAAATTTTTTAAAATAATGGAGTATACAAACTTATAAATTATTTTATTTTTTTTTAAAATGAATATATTTTATATATCTATTTTTTAAGTAAACCATTATATTTATAGAAAGTTTAAAAAAAAACTTTATAAATTTTAATTCTATTTTTAATAATTATAGCTTAAGAAATATATATATTTAAAATATTTAAAATTTTTTAAATATTTTTAAAATAATAATATTATTATTCGTATAAATATAATAAAGTTTTATTATATTTTTAGAATATATATCTATTTACTATTAAATATAGAAAATTAATTAATAAAATGTATAACTATAATATTAAAAATCTTTTAATTTAAATAGCTTATTATAATAAACTAGTTCTAATATTTAGAATTTATTAGCTATGAATACAATAATTTATATCTATATTAATAATTAAAATAAATTAATATTTTCTAATTAAATTTATATTCTTTTTTTATATTAATATAAAACATAGATTTAATATAACTTTTTATTAATTTTTTTTAAATTAATCATAATTTAATATGTATTTTTTAATTAATTTCTATACTATAAATATAAAATATACTAATAGTATATAATCTTTTATTTATTCTATTATTATTATAAATTAAAAACATGGTTAATTTATTAATAATCTTTAAAATTAATATAGTAAAATTTTAGTTGAGATAGTTTTAGTTTTTATATTTTTGATACAATTTTTAATTATTATTTTAATAATATATTAATTATATTAATATAAGTCGTGCTATTTTATATATTAAATTAATTAATAAACTTTTAAAGTTTAATAATTTTTTCTATATCTATTTTATAAATTATAATATTACTAAATAATGTGATTACAGCTATAATATATTGCTATAGAGAGTAGCTGTTTAAAATAAAAGAATCTTATAGATCTACTAGAGATTTACTAGATTCTATTTATATATAAAGACTATGATTATTTTCTAAATCTTTAGAAGATTAGTAATTTTTTATCTTTTATAATATATTATTATTTATAATTTTATTTAATAGTATATTTAAATGTAGAGATAAAGCTTTAACTCTATTTAATATAGCTTTATAATACTTAATTAAATTCTATAACTATAAAAAAATAAATCTTAATAAAAAACTAAATAATATTATGAATTAAATTATCTATAAAAATGATATATAACTAACAAAAAAGGTTTTATTAATTAAATAATTTAATATTAAAATCTATTAAAAAATTACTACTATTTAAAATATTATTAAAATAAAAAAATAATAATCTTTTCCAATTAATAATATTTAATTAAATAGTTTTAAAACTTTTAATACTAGTAGTAATAATATTTAAAATAAAAATTTATTTTTAATTAGCTTATTAATTATAGAAAATTAATACTTAATAATACAAAAATTTAAATTATATTTGTATTATTAATTATATTAATAGAAAGATAAATAAAAATAATAGAATAATATATTTAGATAGTAAAAATTATAGTATAGTAAATAGTAGAGTTTATTATTAATTAAATTATTAAAAAAATATTTTAATATTTAACTAATAAAACTATAGAATAAATAATTAAATAAATTCTTTTATTTATTATTTTATTAAATTTTTTATTAATAAATATATTTAATAGTAATATTTTAAATATTAGAATAAAAAAATTAAAATCTTTAAAAAAGTTCTACTATAGATAAATAATTATTTTTATTAAAAAATCTTTAATTTTAATTAGATTTTAAAATATAATAATTATTTTAAAAATAAAATAGTAAATAAATAGCTATACTAAATTAATTAATATTTTAAAAATAAATAAATTTTTATATAAAAAAGTTTTTAAAATTAAGAAAATAGTTATTATTAAATAAACTTTATTAAAATTATTTAAAAATATTAAAAAATAAAAAATAGTAGTAAATTTTAATAAAAAATAAAAGCTTTATTATTATATATAAAAATTTAAAAAATAAATTTATAAAAATTTTAATAAATATTAAAATAAAAATAAATAATAGAAAATTTATAATATCTTTAAGAAATAAAATTAATATAAATCTATATTAATATTTATATTAATATTATAATTTATTTATTCTTTTTATATATAAAATATATCTATATCTATTATTTTATTATATAAATAAAAAAAAGTTTATAAATTAAATAAATTAAAAAAGTAAGTTTTTTAAAGATTTTTAATATTATAATAAAAATAATTTAAAAAAATATAATAAAAAATATAAAAATAATTAAAAATACTATAATTATAATAAATTAGAATATTTTATTAAAAATTATTATTTAAAATTAAAAAATTTATATATTAAAAAATTTATATATTAAAAAAAATTAAGATTACTAATAAAAAAAATATTAATTAATTAAATAAAAAAATCTTTTTTAATAATATAAATTAATTTAAAATTCTACATAAATTAAAAAAAAAGAAATTATAAATATAAATTTTTTAAAAATACTATATTTCATTATAGAAAAAAATTAAATATAATTTAATATAATATATAATATATATTCTAGTAAATATTAAAATTAATTATATATTTATTATATAAATTTAATAAAAAAAATCTTAATTATAGAAATAGATTAAAATATTTTTATAAATAAATATTTTTAATAAAAAAAATAAAGATTAATAATATTTATATTTTATTTTTAAAGTTTAAAAAATATAATCTTATTTTTAAAAAAGATTAGTTATAAAATATTAATTTATATATTAATAAATAAAAATTTAAAATAATATTATAAAATACTTAAAATAAATTTTATTTTAATATAAATAACTATAAAAATAATATAAAAAAATAAAGTATAATCTTTTTTTATTTAAATTATAAAAAAAATATATTTTAAAATATAAATAAAATCTATAATTTTTAAATATAATAATATTTTTTTTTAAAAAAAACTATTTATAAATTTCTATTAATAAAAAGCTAGTTTATTAAATTAATATAAATAATATATTATTAATAAATATTAATATTTATTTTTTATTATTAAAAAAGTTTATAAAACTTAAAATATAAATTACAATAATAATTAAAATTAATTTAATATAACTATTTACTTTTATATAAAAATCTTTTATAATTTCTATAAAAAATCTAATAAAAAATTTAAAAATTTTATTATATTTTTTAAATTTTATAATATATTAATAATTTTTTAAATTATAGTAAATTAAATTTTAATATTATATATAAAAATATCTTATATTATATATCTTAATAATATTTTAATTTTTTTAAAATTATAGAAAAAATATAAAAAATATTATATATATAAATAAATAAATTTATATTTTTTTTAAAAAAAAAACTAAAATTTAATAATTATATTATAAAAAAATAGAATATATTTTATATTAATAAAACTAAATACTATTAAAAAATAGTTCTAGTTTTAAAATATATATAAAATATATTAATTTTTAAAGTTTATACTATATTATAGATATTTTATATAATTATCTATTAAAAATTATAGTATTATTATATAAATTATTCAAAAAATAATATAATAATATATATTAATAAATATTAATTAATTATTTAATTAATATTTCATAAATTTATTATTAAAAAGTTTAGAAAATATTAATAATTATATTAATTTTAATAATAATAAATATATAAAAACTTTTTTATATTAAAATTAATATTTGAACATTAATTATAAAAATAATTCTATTTTAAATAAAAATAAATAAAGAACCATATTTTATAATATTTAATAGTAAAAATTAAATTTCATAAAATATAATTATTTAATATAAAAAAATTATTTATAATTAAGAAAATAATTTAAATATAGAAATATTATATTAAAAATGATAATATTATTAATCATAATAATATATTATAATAGTTTATAATATTTCAATATAATAAAAATATTTTTAAAATATTTTATCTATTAAATTAAACAATTCTAGAAATATAATTTAAAAATTTAATATTATAAAAAAAAGATTATAAAATTTAATATATTAAATAAAAAATCTAATTTTGTTAAAAAAACTTTTATTAATATTATAAAATATTCTATACTATAATTAAGTATATTAATTAAAATATTTAAAAAAAAAGATTCTAATTTATATTAAAAATTTTAATAAAAAGAAATAGTAATAAATAATAATTTAATTTTTAAAAAATAGTTTATTATTAAATAGATAATAATTAATAAAATTAATTTAATAATATAATAATAGATTTTTATTTATAAATATTAAAAATAAATATAATTTAAAATTATTTTTATATTAAAAAAAATAATAATTTTTTATTTTAAATTAAATATAATAATAAACTATTATAAAATCTTTAAAAAAATTTTAAATATAAATAGCTATAATATTAAATAAAAGAATACTAAATTATTTTAAAAATAAGATATTAATTATATTAATTAATTATTAATAATTTTTAATAATAATTAATAGATTATTATAGTAATAGATTATATTATAAAATAGATAATAATAAAAATAATAATAGAAATTATTAATAAAAAGATTATATATTTTTTATATAAAAAAATCTTTATTGATTATAAAATAATAAAAAAATTAATATTAAATAATAAAATAAATCTACTATTTTTAAGAGTATATTATTATATAAAATTAATTAAAATTTAATATTATATAATAATACTATATTATTTTTATATGAATAAAAAAAACTTTTATAAAATATTTAATAAAATATTTATAAAAATATTAATCAATAAGTTTATAAAATTTTAAAATAGATATTTATTATAAACTATATTTATAATATATATATCTATTATTATATAATATTAAAAATAAATCTATTCTATTTATTATATAAAGTCTATTTAAATCTACTAGAAAATAAAAAAAAATAATTTAAAAAATAGACTTTAACTTATAATATATACTAAAATATTAATAAATAAATATTTATTGATATATAGAATTAAATAATAAAAGATATAAATTAATAAGATTTTATTATATAGTTTTACAAAAAATAATTAAATATTATTATATTAATTTATAATAAAAATTTTTAAAAATTATAAAATAAATAATTTAGATTTTATAAAATAATTAAAATATATATATTAAATATCTATATATTAAAAAAAATTTAATAAAAATAGATTATTTTAAAAGATTTAAAAAGAGATCTATTATATTTATATTAAATAATAATAATAATATTAATATATTAGTTATAAAAAATCTAAAAAATAATGAAAAAAATATATTGTAATAGAATATTATTATAGTAAATTTTAAAAAATCTATTATAATAATTATTTTATAATAATAAATAGCTATATATAGTTATAGTATAAAAAACTATAAAATAAAATAATAAAAATAAAATCTAGTATTACTCTATAAATTAGCTATTAAAAATTAATATTTAAAATTATTAAAAAAATATTATTAATAAATATTATTAATTTCATTTCTATTTATAAAAAATAAGATTAATTTTTATATTTTAATACTTATTTTAATTATTATATTTATTAAAAATAGCTAATAAACTAGATTTAATAATAAAAATAATAATAAACTAATAAAAATAATTTAATTTAATAAAATTAAAAGTATTAAATATTAATTTTTTAAAAAAAATAGATCTATAATAATAAAAAAATTTGAATAACAAAAATAATAATAATAAAAAATTAATATAGTTTTAAAAAAACTTCTATAATACTAAAAATAATACTAGAAACTATAGAGTAAATTATAATATTTTTTATTATTTAAAAATTAAAGTATAGTTATTAATAATTTTTATATAATTATTTAATAGATTTAAAAATATAAATAATTTAATTATATAATTTTAAAATCTATTTAATAAAATCTTTTATTATTATATATAGACTATTAATACTATTATTAATTATTATTAAAAAATTAAATATTAATATTTATTAATATTAAAACTAAAGATTTTTTTTTATTAAAAAAATAAAAAATATAAATAATTATATAAAAATATAAAAATAAAAATAAAATATAAAAATTAAAATCTTATATTTAAATTTAAAAATATTAATTATTTTTCAATTAATATTTTTAATTTATAATATCTAATATTTAATAAATAAAAAAATTAAAAAATTATTTTTAAAAAAATAAATATTACTATTATTAATTAGTAAAATATTATTATAAAAAGCTATAATATATCTATAATTTTGTATAATAAAAAACTTTTTTTTATAAAATGAAAATTAATATAAAAACTATAATAATAAATATATTTATTAAATAATTAATTTATATAAATCTTATTATATAGAGTATTATTATTAATAAAAATTTTTATAATATACTAGTTATAATATTCTTTTAAAAAATTCATATTTTAAATAAACTATTTCTATTATTATACTATATTATTAAAAAAAATTAAATTAGAAAATAATTTTTATTATTAATTATTATCTTAGTATTAATAGTAATTAATTTTATTTAATAATATTATTTATATATAATTTATTAATAATATAAAAATTTAAATACTAGATTTAGTAAATATTAAACTATTCTATTATAATAAAAATAATATTATATAATTATACCTCTATATAGTAATATAATCTATATTATTAAATTCAAAAGTATTTAATTACTAAATAAAAAAGAATATAATTATAGTTATAATATACTACTATAAAAAATAATTATTTAAAATATAAGAATCTTATAAATCTATTAAAAATTTACTAGATTCTATATATATATAAAGATTATAACTATTCTTTAGATCCTTAGAAGATTAGTAACTCTCTATCTTTTATATTATACCACTACTTATAATCTTAATAATATAGTATTAATATTAAATAATTAATTTAATAGATTAGTAGACTCAGTATTTAAAATTAAATTATTATAAATAAAATAATTAAATTTATATTATATTATATACTAGTGGTTTTGTATTCTATATAATAGATTATTATTAATATCCATAGAGAACTATATATCTTTTGCCTTAAATAAAATACAAGAATATTATTTTTATTTAATATAAAGATCTACTATCTACTAATTATAATAATTAATAGTATATCTATATTTAGAATCCCCAGAGATTATATAGAAATTAAGAATACTATTTATACTTAATTTTTTAATTAATATTAGAGTAATATAAAACTATAAACTATCTATTTTATTTAATAAAAACTGTTAAGCTTAGAGTATTATTTTATTATTAACATTAAAATTTAACATAAAAACTATATAATTATACTACTTAATTAATTTTTTAAAATAAATTATAGCTATATAAATAGCTTGAAAGAAACTAAAACTTTCTTTTATTTATTCTTTATTAGAAATTAGTTTTTTAGAAGAAGAATAAAATTATTAATTAATATTACTAGATTTCTAAAAGATTAAATCTATATAAGATATGAATTAACTAAAAAGATTAAGCTTTCTTGTAAATATAGAGAAATGTTTATAAAATAATTAATATATCTAATATAAATAATATTTAAAAATTAATATAAATAAAAATCGAGTAAATTATTAGATGACTTATATTTTTATTTTATATTACCAATTTTAATAATATTAAATAAATTAGTATTAATTATATTATAAAATGGATTAAATATAATTTTAAATCTAAATTTATTAAAGCTTCTAAAATTAAGTTAATAATTAAATTAGATTTAGATATTAAATTTATCTTTAAAGCTACTAGATTTATATATTTTTAAAACATTTTTAAATTAAAGTCTTAGTTAAGCTCTATATATAATAGAAGTTTTTTAAAATAAATCTAGATCTAAGTCTAAATAAAAACATCTAGTTATATTATTATAGTACATTAAATTAATTTTTAAAATTAAATTAATTAATTTTTTAAATGCTTTTCAATAAAGTTTAAAATATATTATTTATTTATTTATTTTTTATTTAAAAAAAGAAATAATTAGTAATAATTAAGAAAAGAATAGATATAGGTATATTTTTTTAATTAATAATAATATATAATTATAAATAATATAATTTAAATATTAATAGCTATTAAAATATAATATAAAATAAAAAAATATACCAAAAAAAATAGAAAAAGAAAAAGTTTTTATATATTTTAGCTTTTAATAGTAAAGATAATTAAGATATTGAAATAAAAATATAATTTATAAAGTAAATCCGCTGTTTCTATTTTTAAGTTTATTTTTAAATAATAATAAATATGGATTTTCATAAAATATATTATTAATTAAATATACTATAATATCAATAGTAATTATTAATAATATAGTATATTATTATTTTATAATATTAAATTTTTATTTTTAATATATCTATTTTTTAAAGAAATGATAATATAGTAGATAAAAAGAATAAAATCTATTATTAGTCAATATATTTATTTACTAATTAATTTTATATAGCTATTTACTATAAAAATATTATTAAAAGAAATTAGAATCTAGATATATATTTTTTAGAAAAAGTTATATATTAATAAAATATTGAATTAGATTTAATAGTAAAACATAGCTTGGTATATTTAAATAATATTAAAAATTAATATATAGTACTAAAAAAATATTTTAGAATTCTATTAAATTAAATAAAAAATAATTAAATAAAACAGTATATTTCTTAAATGATATTAAAAAAATAACTATTATTGAATTTATTAAATAATATAAAGAAAATAGAATATTTATTAATTCTATATATATAGAAAGATCTAGATTTGCTTGTATATAAAACTATTAATAAATTTAATAAAATAATAACTGATTTTTAATTTATTAAAATATTGAATAAATTAATTTAATAAATTTAAATATTGAAAAAGATTACTATAGATTAGTATATATTAATACTAGAAATAGTATTAATTTTAGTCTAATGAATTATAGATTATACTAGTTTTATTATAGCTATTTTTTATTTTTAAGAAGTTTTTATAAAGATTTAGAGAATTTATATATGTATTTAAATAATAAATTTATATTTTATAGAATTTAAATTAAAATCTATATTTTAGTTAATATTTAACTTAAGATTAATCTTTTAAAAGAATATATAAAAAGATTCTAAAATTATAGATTTAGATTTAAATATAAATATAGAAATTTATAATAATTATAATAACTATATTAAGAATTCTTTTAAATTTAATTATTTTAATAATATTAATTATAAAATTATTAATTTTACAGAAAAAATTTATTGTATTAATATACTATTATTCATAAAGATAGATTAATATAAATATTATATTTTTTTAAGTTAATTTTATAAAAAGAATCTATAAATAAAATACTAGGTTTTTAAATATAAAGATAAATATAAAAAAGATCATAAAAATAATCTTTTCTTAAAAAAGAATAAAAAGTTTTTTATATATCAATCAATCAAGATTCTATTAATCTAGTAGAGTCTAACTATTAAATGTCTAGCTATATAGATATATTAAGAAATCTAGAATCTAATTACTAATATCTAAATTAAATTGTCTTGCTTTTAGATTCTAATATATAATATATTCTTCTATATTTAATAATTCTAATATCTCGATAAATATCTTGTATAACTATATACTTGGAATAGTGTCTTCTAGTATTTCTATATATATAAAAGATTTTTATCTATATAGTAGCTATAGAACTACCATTTTATAGATATATTTTTTTCAAAGTTTAGAAGACTATTCTCTCTACCTATCTTTTTAATAGGTTATATTCTACTCTAGTCTATCTCTAGATTCTAGCTAAGTCTATCGAAGTATAGAGCTTTTGTTAATAGATATCTAGTAGTAGAATATTATATCGACTACGGGATTCAAATCCACTGATTCTTAATAGAAACTAGCGTACTATAGAGAGGCCCCTAGTATCTAGAATAGACTAAATTTTTACCAAAGGCCCTGCCAGATAGCGCTCTATCACTACACTATCAGGCCGGCAGTTTTTATATATCTAATATAGTTGAGATTCTAATAAATAAAGATTAATTATTTAATTTTAATATATTTAATATTTTTACTATTTTTATAGTAAGTTTTGATATTAATATTAATATTGCTATTTTTTAAATTAAAATAATATTAAATTAAAAATAAAATCTATATATTAAATAAACCAAGATTTATTTATATAGTATAACTATTATATTATAATATCTTTTTTAATAATATTTTATATGAGTATCTCTGTAATAAGAAATATTTAATTAATATTATTTAAAAATTATTAATATTTTTTATTGATATAACTATTTTATACTTATATTTAATATATAATAAAAATTTACTAGATTTAGTATTTAAAAATTAATATTATATTATAGTTATAGTTTATATTAATAATACTATTATATAAATATTTATTTATTTAAATATCAATTATATAATAATATTAATTAATAGAGATTTTTTATATTATATAAAGTTAAAGACTATTGTATAAATTATATTTATTTCTTTACTAATCTGTAGTACTAATAAAGACTTAATAAATAATTAATAAGCTGTAATCCCTTGCTTTGCTCAGTGGCTTGATTTTGGGCTTAGTAATATAAAAATATAAATATAATTCAAAATATTTCTATTATTAAGTGATCTACTATGTATGTACTTTAGATAATTAAATCTATTTATCTACTAATTTAAGCATCTATATAGATATATTAAATAGATCTAGTATTCTAACCACCTACCTAGGCTAGGTATATTAAGTAGTTCTAGTTGTCAGGGTGTGGCTTTAGCAAATAAGCTAATCAGAGCTAATATATAGATAGGCTATAGATTAAGCTATATATAAATAAATAGATAAGATATAGTTTAAAAGACTATAATAAAATTAAAATTAAATAAATAAATATATAATTAAAAAGTTATATAATAAATAATTAAAGTTAATAAAATAATAATTTAAAATTATATTATAATATTACTTTTTTATAGCTAAGCTTTATTAAAACTAAAATATAATTTATAAAATAATATTAATAAAAATTTATAATAATTTAATAAATATATTCTAGATATTTAATAGATTTTTTAATAAATTAATTATAAGTAATCTATTTAATTATATATTTTAAATATAAGTTTTTATAATTTTTATATTTCTAGTAAAAATTAATAATATTTTTGATTAACTATTTTTTAAATTTATTAATTTTAATAAATAAAAATAAATTTTAATTTTAATTAAATAAAAGATTATTCATTATAAAGTTAAATAAATCAATATAAAAAATAAAATATATTTATATATTAATAAATAAATTTAAATAATAAATATATAAATAAATAATAAGATTTAAAAAACATAAAAATTTTTAATTTATTTTTTTTTAAAGAATATATAATTTTAATATTTTAAATATTAAATTAAATTTTTTAATTATAATATAATAATATATAAAATAATAATAATAATTAATTTATTTTTTATAATAGATTTAAATTAAAATTATTTTAATTAATAAATTTAATAAAATTTTATATTTTTTAAATAAAAATTATAATATCATAAATTATAGATTAATAAATAAATAATAAAAAATTAAAATCTATATAAAAATAAAAATTATAATTAATTAAAAATAAGAATATTTAAATAATATTAAAATAAAAAAACTTAAAATAAATTTATAAATATTATTTTTAAAAAAATTAATAATTTAATTTAATTATTAATTTTAAAATAAAAAATAATAAATAATAAAGTTTTAATTTATAGATAATAAATTAAATATTTTTAAAATTTAATAATAAATTAAAATCTATAATTAAATATAATAATTTAAAATAAATTATATAGTTTTTAAATATATTAAATATATAAATATATATTTTTTTAAATAAATAATAAATTAATAAATTATAAAATAAAAATTCATAAATTATAGATTTTTTAAAATAGTTATTTATAAATCTATTATAATAAAAATAAATTAATTTTATTTTTAATTTATTATAATTAAAAATATAGAAATAATTTTTATAAAATAAATATTTTTTTATTTTTTATATTTAAATAACATTATTAAAAAATATTTATTATAATTTTTAATTAAAATTTTTAAAATAGATTATATAATATTATTTTTTTATAAATTTTATAAATTAAATTCTAGATATTAAATAATAAAAATAGTTATTTTTTATTAGTAAATTAAATATAATAGTTTAATTTTATTTAAGTAAATATTAATAAAATAGATTTTAAAATTTAAAAAATAATTTTTCTATAAAATAAAGATTAAAAATCAAAGTTAAATTTTTAATAATTTTAATATATTAATTATTTATTTTTTTTTAAAAAAAATTTATTAATTTTTTAATTAATAAATTTAATTTAATCTCTAGTTTTTTAAAATAGTAAATAATTTAAAAATTAAAATAAAATAAAAATTTAGATTAATAAATCTAGTAACAATTGAATATTTTAATAAATATAAAATATTTTAAATTATAATAATTAAATATAATTTTAATAAATAATAAAATATTTTTTAATTTAAAATATTATTTTTTAAAATAATAAATAATAATAAATAATTTTTTATTATAAATTCTATAATTATATTTAATAGTAAAATATTTTTTTAAATAAAATAATTAAATATAGTATATTTTTATCATTATACTAGAATAAAATATTAATAAAAATATAATTAAATAATTTTAAAATAAAAATAATTAAAAATATTTTTTTAAAATATTTATATTTAAATATTTTAATATATAATTTAATATTCTATAAACTTTTTAATATATTATATATATATTTTATATATTTAAAATAAATATAATTATAAATTAAAATATTATTTAAATAAATAATATAAAATATATTTAAGTATTTTTATAATATATTATTCATATATTTTTAAAAAAAAATTTTAAAAGTTTTAATTAATTTAAAAAATATTATAAATAATTTATATAGATTTAAAAAGATTTAAAATATAATTATTTAGTTTTATTTTTATTTAATTTTAATATTATTAAAAATAAAAATAATATTAATTTTAATAAAATATTTTATTATTTGTAAACTATTTAGAATTTTCTTCATTAATAATAATAAATCATAATTTTTTATTATTATATTATTTAAAACTTAATAATTAATATAAAAATAAAAAATATAATAAATAATAAATTAAAATATATGGATTTTTTTTAAATTTTTTTTAAATTATTTATATAATATTATTAAATTTTTTATAATATAATATATAAAAAATTAAGTAAAAATCTTTTTAACTAGTTTAATTTTATAATTATATAAATAATATAATAATAATTTTTTAATTACTTTAATAAAAAAAATATTAATAAAATTATAAAATTTTTAAAAAATATTTATATAAAGTTTTTAAAACCTAATTTATTTTTTATAATAATATTAATTTATTTCATAATAATAATATATATATAATAATATTATTTTTAACTATATATAAAATAGATTTACAAAAAATAAAATTAATATTATATTTTTTTAATATTTTAGATTTTATAAATAGATTTTAAGATTAAATTTAAATAAAAATATTATTTAAAATATATATTTTATTAAATTAAATTAATATATTATAATTTTAATAATAGAAATTATTATTTAATAATAGTATATAAATGATTAAATTTATATAAAACTTATATTATTTAATTTAAAATAGATTTAAAATAATAAATTAATAAATTAACTAAATTACTAAAAATAAAAACTTTTTTAAAATGATTTTAAATTTATAATATTATAATAATATAATAAATAATTAAATTATTTTTATTGTTTTATTTATTAAAATCTTTTATTTTAATAAATATTTTTAACAATTTTAATTTTAAATCTTATTTTAAAATTTATTTTTTATTTTTTATTTTTTTTTAAAATAGCTCTATAATTTAATAATATATAATTAATTTCTTTTAATAGAAAATTTATTTAAAGATAAAATAATTGAAAATTATTTATTATCTAGTAAAAAAAAGATTTTTTAATTTTGAAATATTAAATATTAATTTTTAAAAATTTAAAAAAAATAAATTAATTATATATAATTATTAATAAATAGATTATAATATAAAAATATTATTTCTAATTTATAATTAATTTTTTATTCTAATATTATAAAAAAAAATAGTTTTAAATATTTAATTTTTTAATATAAAATGTTAAAAATTAATAAAAAAAATTATATTCTTTATTCTTTTAATAGAATTAATATATATTATTTTAAATATTTTAAATTTAATTAAAATCTTTAAAAATATATTCTAAAATTTTAAGAATATTAATATAATTAAATAGCTAATAAATTTTATTATAAAAATAAAATAAAATTTAAATATATAAAACTTTTTTAAATAATTAATTATATAAACTATATAAATTTATAAAATAAAAAATTAATTTTAATTTATAATTATTTTTTTAATTTATAAAATAAAATAATAGAGATTCTAATAATTTTTTTTAAATTTATTAAAATTAAATAAATATTTAAAAAAATAAATAAAAATAATAAATAATAAATTAATTAATAAAAATATTTTTATTAAAAAAGTTATAAATTTTTTAGTAATAGATCTAAAAATCTAGATAAATATATTAACTATAAAAATAGTTATTAAAATAGTTTTTTTATATTTTAAAATAATTTAAAGATATTTTCTTTTTTTTCAAATAATGTTTTTAATATTTTAAGATTTTATTTTAAATATAATAATATATCTATCTATTTATTTATAATAATTAAATTAATTAATATTATCCTAGAATATATAGATTATAGAATTATTTAAATTAGTAAATAAAAATAGTAACTAAGATATAATAAATATTTTTTTAAATATACTAGCTCTATAAAATAGAGCTATATAATATTAAAATATAACTTTAATAAATAGACTAATTAAAGCTAATATATATATAGACTATAAATTAGACTATATATAGATAGATAGATAAGATATAGCTTAAAGAGCTATAATAGGATTAGGATTAAATAGACAGATATATAGTTAGAGGATTATATAACAGGCAGTCAGGGCTAGCAGAACAGCGATCCGGGATCGCACCGTGACACTAGTGATTCAACCACCGAGGCATATTGGTAGGCAGGTCAGGCAGGTCAGGCAGATTAGTAGATAGATTAGTAGGCAGATCAAGTAATTTAAGCATTTTAAGCATTTCAGACATGTTAGGTAGAATTATATTAAGATTTAAAGCTGTGGCCGCAGTTTTAGAAGTTTTAGAGATTTTAAAGCCTTGGCTATAGACTATAGTATTAAAGGCCTTATTAAAAACCTTAGTATATTTAAATACTAAGAACTTCTAATTTCTAGATCTTCTAGACCTTTTTTGCGTATATATAACTAACAATTTCTAAACTAATTTCTTTAAGCTAAGACCTAAAGATACTATAGATATATACAATTAATTATAAAATTTAGTAATAATTATAGATATATTTCTAGTATAATATATCTAAATTATATAAATATATAGAATCTTTAAAGTATATCTAGTGATCTCTATATATATTTTTATTAGCTGTTTTCTTAGCCCTTCTAATAAATACTAGTATTTCTGAGCTTAGATGTAAATATCTTTAAATTTAGATATAAATATCTCTAAATTTAGATATATGTTACAGACCCTTATCTAGCACATCTTATCAAAGGCGGATATATAAGGCAGAATAATAATAGGATAATAATAGCCAACTCCTAGATAAAAAATATCTAATAAATTATTTATTTAATAATTATTTAAAAAGAACTATAGATATTAATACTAGCTACTATAATAAAAATTATATATATTATAATAGTAATATAATTAAATATATTAATAATATAATAAGCTTATAGTACTAATAAAATATATTATATTATTAATATAAAAAATTATAGTAATAATATAATAAATAAAAATATATAAAAATATTTATTTATATATTTAGTTTAGTTCTTTATAATTAATATATATTATTACTATAGAGTTACTATTAATAATAAAATTAATTTTAATTTATTTATACTCTTCTAACTATTAAATATATATATTTAATAGATCTAGCTTTTTAAACTTAAGTCTAGTAATAATAGTAATTTTATATTAACTATATTTCTATAATAATAGTAGTCTAGTAATAATAATAGTCTTATATTAACTATATTTCTATAATAATAGTAATCTAGTATTAATAGTAGTCTAGTATTAATAAAAATCTTATAATAATCTTTATTTTTTCTAGACTATAATCTAATAATAATAGAGATTAAAGAACGACTTTAGATTAGTAACTCTTAAAATATAGTCTATTAACTAGTCTTAGACTTAATAATAAAGCCTTAAATATAATATATTAATTACTAGTCTATATAAATTAAACTATATTTAGACTTAAAATATTGATAATATATTTTTTTAGTTATCTAGTAGTAAAAAGACTTTAGTTAAGAATACTTTACTAGTAGAAACTAATTCTAAAAATAAAATAATTATAAAGAAATAGCTAAAATAGATAAAGAATATAATTACTTAGCTTATTAATAATACTAAAGAAAAGAATTAGAAAATTAAAAATCTTAAAATATAGCTTAGAAAAGCTAAATAAATCTAAAATAAATAATAGAATTATATTATTTAGCTTAATACTTAAATTAGAATATTAACACTTAAGAATATAATTAAAAAAATAAAATTACTAAAAGCCAAGTCTTTTAACGGAACTTGCTTAAAATTATAAGTATTTTTAATATAGATAAATATATATATTTACACAAATAGAAAAAATCTTATTAATAAAACTAATAAGATTATCTTTATATTTACTTACTTATATAGAATAGTATAGAACTAGTTTAAATTATATATTTAAAAATATTATAAAGTTATGTCAAACAATTAATTAAATACTATAAAAAAATTATTTATTAATTTAAAAAATCTGTGTAAGTATTTTAAATAGATTTTTAAAGATATTAATACTAAAATAATAGTAGAATATAAGCTAAAGTAGCTATATTAATAAAATAGTATATTAATCTATATAGTAGAATTTTAGTAGATTATATCTAGAATAGACTAGAATAAAAAGATCTATATATTAATCTTTATTAGTAATTTTAAAAAATATATAAAAAATAAGTTTATATAAATTAATAGACTAGTAATATTTAATAAAGTAATTAATTTTATTATTAAAGTAAATAATTATTATTATAAATAATTTATAGAAAAATAGAATAACGAAATCTAGAGAAAAGATAGTTATTAATTAAAAAAATAATATAAATTAAATAATTAGTAGAAATACATAGGCGCTAAGTATAATAATTTTTATAAATTAAAATCTATAGAATTAGACACTACTAAAAAATAGAACTAATTAAAAGATATTTTTTAAAAGAAACAAAAGTATTAAAAACGCAAAAAGCTTTATTATAATTATAGAAAAGTAGAATATATATTAAAAAACTATTAATAGAAAAGAAATAGTTATTAATTAAATTAAAAGTCTTAATAAATAAATACTATAGAGAATAAAATAAAATTATTAAAAAAAATAAAATTTATATAATTTAATACCAC
This sequence comes from Aspergillus flavus, assembly GCF_009017415.1. Lineage (NCBI taxonomy): Eukaryota > Fungi > Ascomycota > Eurotiomycetes > Eurotiales > Aspergillaceae > Aspergillus > Aspergillus flavus. The sequence continues at coordinate 4,613,744 of NC_092406.1, forward strand.
CGCAAAAAATAGTAAATTATATAATAAAGCTAGAGAAGCTTACTATACTACTAGAATTAAAAATTTAAATATAAATAAAATTAGTAAAGAAATCGAAGCTATATAGCTTAATACTAATATAGATTTATTAATAGAAAAAATAAAATAATATAAAAAAAATAAGCTAAATAATAATAATTAGATTATATTAGATTAATTTATTATTTATATTAATTAAATTATATAGTTATATATTAATTAGAATTAAAATAATCTATAGAATACTATTAAATAATAGTATAATTAATTTAATAAATATAAAATTAATAAATTAGTTAACTATATAAATAATAAAATTAATAGATTTAGATAAGTTAATAGTAAATTATAGTATAAGACTATTATAAAATTAATTAGAAAATATATAAGATACGCGTTAATCTATAGAATAGATAATTTTAATAATATTAATTAATATAATAAATCTATTTTAAGTATTAATTAATTAAATTAAGTTTTAATTAAAATTAATTCTTTAAATAAAAAATATAATACTTAATAGATTAGCTATAATTTTAATATAGAGAGATTTCTTAAAATATCTAAAATATTAAAAAATCTTTAAAATAAAGATAAAAATATATATTAATAAATTATAGTATTTATTAATATACTATAGAAAATAGTATTATTAAGATAAAAAATATTAATATTAAGACTATATTAAATATAATAAATTAAGATTAAATTATTATAAAGATAAAAGATTTTTATTAATTAGACTAATAATATAATTAATAAAATAATATAGAATTTTATAAGATTTTTATAACTATTTAAAATATTAATAGAATAATATCTATATTAGAATTATAAATACTAGAATTTAAATATTAAAAATTAAAATAAATATTATTAGTAGTATAATAAATATTTAATTATATATAAAATATATAGTATAGATAGATTTAAATACTATAGAGAATTTAAATTTATTAATTTAAATAGAGTAAAAAGAGAATATAAAAAAATATATTATTAATTAAAAAAATATAAATATTATTATTATATAATAGAATTAATATATAATTATTATTTTTAGATAGTATATTTTAATAATAGTTATATTTATTATTATATCTAGAAATAGATAGTATATTTTTGGCTATAAAATAATATAAATTAAAAAATATTTATTATAACTAGATAAAAAAGATATATTATTATAATTATTACTATTAATAGAAAATCAGTATAAATAATAATAGATTTAGATATAATAAATAATTTTATATTACTAAAATATTAAAAAAATATAAAGATTAAAAAATAATAAAAAAAGAATATTAAATCCTTATTTAGACTAGATAGCTAGAAATTAGAAATTAATTAAATTTTAATTAAAATAATATCTATTATTATAGCTATAGAGTAGTATATTAAAAATATAGTCTTTAATATTATATCTTTAGAAAATAAATATAATATAATATTAAAGATTTTATAGCTTAAAGATTATAATTTAATAATAGATTAAAAATAATAGACGTTTTATTTAAATAATTACTATTACTTAAAAAGATTATATATAGAATATAGTATCTATACTTTTATTAATAAAAATACTAGTAATAGAAAAATTAAATAGTATAATTAGAATACCGCGAAAAGAAATTCTATAAAAAATATAATTATAATAATAATTTAATATTTAGAAAAAAAATAATTAACTAAATTAATAAAATAGATATTTATTAATAAATAAAAATAACTAGAAATTATAATACTAGAGAGTAAATTAGAAAAGAAATAGTACTCTTTACTAGAAATAAATTAGATATTATTAGAGTTAAATAATAACTTTTAAATACTTTTAAACTTTTAAAAATTAATAGCTAATTTTATAAAATAGCTAAGTCTATTTAAAGAGTATTAAAGATTTTAAAAATTATTTAAATAATTATAAATAAATAAATTACTAAAGTATAGACTATATAATTATACTATTTCTATTTAGAATAAAAAAAAAATAGTATATAAATAAATTTATTTAATATTAAAAAAAGAATTATAAGCTCTAAAGAAATATATTAAAGATAAATTTAAAAAAAAATAAATTTAACTATTAAAAAATCTAGTAAAATATAATATATTATTTATATTTAAAAAAAGAGAAGAATTATAATTATATATTAACTACTAACTACTAAATAATATTATAATTAAAAATAGATATCTATTACTACTTATTATAGAAATATAAGATAAAATAAAAAAAATAAAATAGTTTATAAAACTTAATATTATAGATATATACTATTATTTTAGAATTGTAAAAGATAAAAAATAAAAAATTATATTTTAAATAAAATATAGATATTTTAAATATTTAGTTATATTTTTTAAACTTATTAATATACTAGTATTATTTTAAAGATTTATTAATAAAATATTAAAAAAAATTCTTGATATATTTATTATTATATATCTAGATAATATTTTAATCTTTTTATATAATCTTAAAAAATATATTTAATATATTTAAATAGTTTTAAAAAAGCTATAGAGAGTAGAAGTATAACTTAAATTAAAAAAATATAAATTCTATATTTAAGAAACTAAGTTTTTAGAATACTAGATATTTATTAAAAAAATATAAATAGAGAAAAAAAAAATAAAAACTATTTAAAAATAGTTAAAATTAATTAATTTTAAAAAACTATAATAGTTTATTAAATTGCTAAATTATTATTAAAAATTTATTAATTAATATATATATAAACTAGTACTATTTTTTAATTTATTTAAAAAATTAAAATAATAGAAATAAATAAATAAGTACTAAAATATATTTAATAAAATAAAAGAAATAATTATTACTATACTAATTTTAATATAATATAATCTAACTAAATAAACTATTATTAAAATTAATATATTTAACTATATAATTAGCGTATAAATAGTATAAATAGAACTAGATAAAAAGCTATAATTAATAGTATTTAAATCTAAAAAACTAGTTTAAACAAAATTAAATTATAATATTTATAATAAAAAATTATTAGCTATAGTATTAGTATTTAAAAAATAAAAAGTTTATTTAAAAAGAGTATAATATTAGATTATTATAAAATTAGATTATAAAAACTTAATATATTTTATAATTATAAAAAAGCTTATATAAAAATAAGTGAAATAGACTAAAATACTATTATAATATAATTTTAAAATTAAATATTATAAAAAATTAGAAAATAGTTAAGCTAATATCTTAAATTAAAGATTTAATTATAAGATTAAAAAAAAAATAATTAAAACTATAATATTAAAATAGTATAAAAATAGATTAATTAGATATAATAAATAGATATTTATAGCAGTAACTATAGAAATTAAGAACTCTACTTAGTATTTTATTATAAAAATAAATAAAAAAGATAAAATATTTATATAAAAGTTTAGAGTAAATAATAATCTATTTATTAAAAATAAAAATAAAATTATATACTATTAAAATTTTATTTAAATTTTTTAGAAATTATAGAATATAATTATTTAGAAATACTATAATAACTTAATATAAGAATATTTTAAAATTAAAAAAATATTAAAATAGATTATAAAAAACTATTATTTTCTAAATATAGTAAAATAAATTAAAAAATATATTAATAAATATAAAATATATATTAAAGATAAGCTAGTAAAATATAAATTATATAGATTTATATAATTATTAAATATATTTTTAAGATTCTAGAAATAGATTATAATTAATTTTATAAAACTACTATCTAAATTAAAAAAATAGAATATAATAATAGTAATAATAGATTAATTTACTAAATATATTTATTTAATATTAAGTAAATTAATATTTAATATAGTATATTTTATATATTTACTTATTAATTATATTTTTATTTATTATAGAATATTAGAAAAGATTATATTAAATTAAAATAAATTATTTATATTAAAATTTTAGTAATTATTTATAGATCTAATAGAAATAGATTAGAAATTAACTATAGTATATTATTTATAAAAAAATAATTAAATAGAAAGAATAAACTAGATAATTAAATAATATTTATAATACTATATTAATTATTAATAGAATAATTAAATAAATCTATTACTAATAGTATAATTTATATATAATAATATAGAATACTTAATAATAAAAATAATACTTTTTTATATAAATTATAAATATTATATTAAAATAATAGAAAAACTAAAAAATAAATAATCTATTATAGAAAAAGTAATTAAAATAGTTAAAGAATTAAAAAGCTTATATAATTAATTATCTTTAAATATTAAATTTTTTAATTATTGCGCGGTAATATATTATAATTAATATTATAAAAAAAAATCTATTTTTAAAAAAAGAAAAAAAGTATTTCTATTTTATAAAAATATTAAAATAAAACGACTAAATTTAAAACTTAATTATTAAAAAATTAAACTATTTAAAATTAAAAAATAAATTAATAATATTAATTATTAATTAAAACTACTAGACTTAATAAAAAAAATATACTCTATATTTTATATTTTATTATTAGAATTTATACTAAAAAATATTAAAATTACTAAAAATATTAAATTTAATAAAAAAAAAATAGAATATAAAGTTAAAAAAATATTAAAATATAAATAAATTAATAAAAAATTATATTATTTAGTAAAATAGAAAAATTATAATATTTTAGAAAATTTATAGAAATTTATTAAGAATTTAATAGATTACTACTAGCTAATTTAACAGTATTACTAGTAAAAAAATTAAAATTTATTTAAAAAAAAAAGTTATCTATTAACTAAGTTAAGCTAAAATCTAATCTAAAAATTATAGCTAATTAAATATTACTATTTAATATACTAGCTCTAGAATAGAAAACTATAGTTTTTTAATAGTATAATTTTTTTTATATCTTATACTCTTTTTACTTTTAATATTTAAATTCTTTAAATTTCTTAATTTCTTTAATATTATATATAATAAAATTATTTATATATTTTTATAATAATTATTTTTATTTTTACAAATAAAGAAGCTTTATTAAAATAATCTTTTTTTTTTTTTAATAATATTCTAGGCTTTTATAAGCTATTTCTACTTAGTATTAAAAAAAAAAGATTTAAATATTTTATAAAAAATACTATTTACTTTTATATACTTACTATAATAACTAGAATTTTTAGATTTAATATAAGAATAGTAAAGATAGATATAATATTTATAAAAAAATATTATTTAAAACCCCTCGTCTTTAATTCGCTAATAAAGCTTAGATTTATAGATAGAATTAAAAAATATAGTCAAAATATAGATAAAAAAAAAGTTAAGAATAGATATCTTTTATCTAGATAAGACTATAACTTTATACTTTCAAGAACAAAAGTCTAAAAAAAAAAAAATAATATTATAAATTCTTATCTAATATATCTTATTAAAAATAAATATATAAGATAAAATAATAATAGAATAATAATAGCCAACTTCTAGATAAAAAATATCCAATAAATTATTTATTTAATAATTATTTAGAAAGAACTATAGATACTAATATTAACTACTATAATAAAAGTTATATATATTATAATAATAATATAATTAAATATATTAATAATATAATAAGCTTATAGTATTAATAAGATATATTATATTATTAATATAAAAAATTATAGTAATAATATAATAAATAAAAATATATAAAAATATTTATTTATATACTTAGTTTAATTTTTTATAATTAATATATATTATTACTATAGAATTACTATTAATAGTAAAATTAGTTTTAATTTATTTATATTTTTTTAACTATTAAATATATATATTTAATAGACTTAACTCTTTAAACTTAAGTCTAGTAATAATAATAGTTTTATATTAATTATATTTTTATAATAATAGTAATCTAGTAATAATAGTAGTTTTATATTAACTATATTTTTATAATAATAGTAGTCTAGTATTAATAGTAGTCTAATATTAATAAAAATTTTATAATAATCTCTATCTTCTCTAAACTATAATCTAATAATAATAGAGATTAAAGAATAACTTTAGATTAGTAACTCTTAAAATATAGTCTATTAACTAGTCTTAGACTTAATAATAAAACCCTGGGCGTAATAATATATTATACCAGTATTCTATAGAAATTTTAGTATCTTTTAACTAATCTAAATATTTATAAAATTAATTAAATTATTTATTTTTAATTTAGATTAAGTAAGTAACTTAATTACCTTTCTATTAAATATCCTATTAAAAAATATACTTTTTAAAACTCAGATATTACTATATTCTAAGATTAGATTCTGCCAGTGAAATGAATCGATTATATAAGCCCTAAACCTAATTAGATTAGGTGCCCTGTCTACCTAGGCACTGCCCTGTGGAAGGATAAAGCCCCTATATATATATTTAAAATAATCTTAATATTTAAAAATTAATAATTAATAATTATATGATATTTGAATATTATAATATAATTAATTTTATCAATTTTAATTTTAAAAATCTATTTTATTATAATAAAAACTAAAGCTTTAATTAATATTAATTTAAAAATTGTCTAAGAAATTAAGGCATGGAAAACATGTTGGGTGTGCAGCCTGCTTACATGTGCAGCTCGCTTACTGGTTATGTTCCAGTGGCCACTCACTTACCAATTATGTTATAACCCTGGAACCAGTGTAGGGTGCGGTTAGATCCTCTTACAATGATATAGTTATGGACTCTTTTTAATATTGAATATCAAGTCCTTTAGCTGGGTCATTTAAGCCTCACCCTCCCAAGACAGAATTTCACCATACCCACATGTTCATCAATGACAGTTTAGTAATATATAGGTCCTGCAACTATTCGAATCGTTTTCAACCTCAGTGGCATCCTTATATCCGTCTCTTAGTTTACTACAAGCTTCCCAAGTTGTTCTAAGCTCACCAGCCTAAGTATATAGCTGAACTTTAATAGGTACTAGAAGTGGAATTTATTTAAGGTGTCTATGTTGCAAGTAACCACCTAAAAACATAAAGCTCGATGAGCAAGTCATAGATACTGGCAGTGACTAGGTGAACATGCCCCGACAAAGACGATGTTGAATGACAGTCCTGTTGGAGTGAGACAACTTTCCTGTAAGGGGTACACATAGATAAAGTAGCGCCCACACTATCGAACTACAGCATTTGACACCTAGATCAGGTGAAAGATGCAACAACTGAGCCAGTTCTATTTTGTTTGCATTCACGTAACGAAATCAATTCATAGTCTTTTTGCATTACCGACACCGCCTACCTTATACATGAACGACCTTCGTTGTCGTTGATCGGAGACAAAAGTTGGAATATTCCCCCTCCTCCTTTTATCTTCGATCGAGAGGCAGCGACAGTTTTGATTCTAGAGAGGATTCTGCATTTACTTCCACAGTGAGCAACGGAAGGTCTAGACGCTCTCAAGAACCTGCTCCTTGAATTCCCTCTCAACCTTGTGACCCTTGTCATCGGTGGTAGATTCGCCATGTAGGTTCAGCAAAGCGCCCAAATCAAACTTAGGGGCCTTAAGAAGCTTGACCTTGCGGATATGGACCTAGGAGCATCTTAGTTTCCGATTCAAACCGGAGGATAGGAGACACAACTAACATTCTGAAGAGGATAGATTCCTTGCGTCGCCTTCTCAATCTCGCGGCCGATAACCTCAGGGATAAGCTTCGTGGTGAGTTGGGAGAGGGTGCAACTGGCGGCCTCCCGTTGCATGATCTCGGTCATCTTCTTCCGAATGGCACGGATTTGAGAGGAGCGGGCGTATGTGGTCTTCTTGATCTGGTTGGGACGCCTCTTGGTGAAAGCGATGGCAAACAGACGAAGGAGGTAGTCGTCGGTCGTCTTCACGGTGACGTTGGCTTCGATGAGCGACTGCCACTTGCGGACCAGGGATCGCAGTTTATCAGTAGTGAAGTCGAGGCCGTGGAAGTTGGTCAAACAGTTCTTTCCTTGGATCTCGTCCACACGAAGCTTGACCTTACGGAAAGCGTGGTCTTCGTCGTTCTGCAAGTCGGCAAGGGAAACCTCGAAAATCCGGCCCTTGAGCGAGTCATTCGCATTCTTGAGACCACTGGTGCGGTTCACCAAAGTCTTTCCCACACTTTTGTGCTTCTTGTCAGCCGTTCGCCCATACACATGTTTCGGTTCTTCTCTCAAAGAAGGGCTTGCAATTTATATAGAAGAAACCTACTCTCTGATCTGGAAAGTGGACGGTGCCTGAACACTGTTAGCAACATTCGCGCAACTAGATTAATTGTGAATACCTTCACAGAGTACTCATCCTTCCTAGAGAAAGGATCAACGGTCCTCTTCTTGATACCCTTCTTGCCCTTCGACAAGCGCTTGTTCCTGGAAGACATTAGCAACCAAGATCGCTGTCCCGCATTGTGATGTCAGCATGAGATTTGGCATACTTTCCAACAGCCATAGCTGCGACTCAGGTCTATCTTGCAGTGGTCGAAGACAGACAAATATATCACACCACGCGGTCTGGTGGAGGGAGTCGATGGGATTGACGCTGCTGGGTCGGCGGAATGAGAGTTGAAATCGAAAACCCACAGAAAAGTCGGCTAAGCGAGAGCGTCGGCCCTATCCCAGATTATATAATATTACCCCCCCACAAATTCACCATCCAGACACTATGATTGGACATTTTGTTACACGAGTCACGTGAACATACGTCTATGTATCTTAAATCCTGATCATAATAAGTATGCAAGGTTATAATATCCTCTATACATGGTTTTCGCGTTTTCCTATCTTCTAGGGGGTAAAGGTATTGTAATACTAGATCCTCCCATTCGCGTGAATCTCTAATTAAGCATATGACAATGAAGATCTTTATTCGAGTACGGCGATTGTAGGCTGATATGAGTGAGGTACGGAGTGATGGTGTGTGCTGAAGTATCTAGTCGTATTCCTACACATGCCTTTCTATACCAGCATGTATGATAAGTATAGGTATGTTTTGTATGGAAGAAGTTCTTGGCTTAGATAATACTCAAGAGCAACGTGGGAACTTAGGTGTAGATGTTGTTTACCTATTAGTACACCGTTATAGCCGTCCAATTGTTCTAATGTCAGTGTGGACGCGAGTGATGTAATCGGCATTACAGGGCCGGAGTGCTGGAAAGTGTCCCCATAACATACATAGTCTTCATTTCCTTATCTGTGCTATAACTCCGTACAGAATATCACCCCAGGTCTCTAAGCCACAGTATTCATTCCACTGTACCCTGTTTTTGTGGGGATACGCATTGATATCAACCAGGAAAATAGTAAGTATATAACTGAACTTATACACGCTGCAGCTAACTAGATCAGGGATATCTTAGTTGTCCTACACTGAAAACTAGCTTTAAGCACCCGCGAACGTCGAAAGAAGCATGGTAGGCTGCCCTCTGATGCGCATCCGGGACATGTAGGAAAGGAAAGGAAACAGAAAAAGAAATATCATGGTCCAATGATTGATTCTTGGTTCGGTGACAGGGCAAGCGCAAGAAGTCAAGCAGACAACCACAAGGGCCAAAGAAGGTGAGTAGTCCTGGAACGGGCGATGATTATTGAGGCTAAGAATGGAGTCAGAGAGAACCATTGCCTACAACTTTCGCATGTCTTTTCTGTAACCACGAAAATTCTATTGTGGTGAAACTAGACAAGAAGCTGGGGCTAGGAAATTTGTCCTGTAAGGTGTGTGGACAGAGGTTTCAAACCGGTATTAATTGTGAGTTCATAAACGTACTACTCTTAGGACGAGTTCTGACAAATTCATCCCCTAGATCTTTCTGCTGCTGTCGATGTATATTCGGATTGGGTAGATGCTTGTGATGCAGTGGCCAAGGATACTGCCAACAGATACGAAGATACTAATGCCGGCGGTCTGCGATCAAATGAGTATACTGTGTCTTCTAGTGGACAAGATGCTGAGTACGATGATGCAGACCGTGCGGGTGCATATGTGGATGACGATTGATACAAGTAATTCTCAGATATTGGTTGTTGGCGTACAATATAAAGGTCCAGTAGCTTTCCTGTGGTCACTGTTTCTAAGTTATGACCGCTGTTTTGCTTTTTCGGACTCGCTGTTACTCGATAATCTTGGCGATTAGCTGGCTTCGATCCTAGGGATATTGGATACTTGCAATGGTATCATTGTGGTATGAATATCGTGGTCACCTATGCCTCATAAACTAGTAACTCCAGTTAAAATCTTCGTGTAATATGTGCGATACGACTACGTTGTATTGTTTTTATGCATATATGCGGCAAGCCAATTTCAAGGAAAACTCCGTAATACTTCATAAGCAATACTAAACTAGGACCTCACTTCGGTGATTGGGTGTCACAGCGTATAGTATCGATCACCAAAATCACCAAGCCCAGGGATAATGTACCTGTGTGATAGCAACCAGTTAGCGGGCTAATCAAGAAGAGGGAGAAATAGAAGTAGATCAACTTTTTCTCATCCAAGCCTTGGTCAATAAAAGCAGTTACGACCCTGAGCTTAGGGAAGCGTTCCGCAAAGTCTGCAACTCCTGAAGGGCTTGCGATAAGGTTGAGGAATAGAATACGGTCCTCTGGTACACCCTTCGCCTTCAGAATTTCGACAGCGAGCGTCGCCGAACCCCCTGGATCGATAGCAATCAATATCACTCTATAGTGTAAGAAGGTTATATAACCCACCAGTTGCGAACATTGGATCAAGGAGTAAAACCCATCGACTGGAGATATCAGCAGGGAGCTTCTCGTAGAAAAGCTTCGGCTTGCATGTTTCCTCATCTCTCTGTATAAGTATTTTCCCAATGCGAACTGATCGACAGCAATCTCTCAAGCCCTGCTCCATCGCCTCGCCTGCTCTCATGATGGATACGCCGCATATTTTACCTTCGAACTTGACACCGAGATAGGTACGGCCTACAGGAGTTGTCACCGCTTGCTCAACCACTGGAAGGTGGTTTAAACCCTCTTCCACCAATAAACGGATGATTCTGTTGGAATAGAATATGAAATCGGCACGTCCAGTTCTCTTATCTCTGATCATACTATGGAGTTGTCAGTAGGGGCACCCGATGTTGACTTGAAAATTCTTTAGAGACGTATGACTTGCGTTAGAAGAGCGATCAACTGGGGTGTTTGAGGCAAGACATGGACATTTTCATAAGGTATGTCTTTCGACACTGTCGCTGTTGGCTTCTCGCCATCGGGTCTGTAAATTGGGCCAACTCCTTGGGCAGGAGAAGGGATCGCTTCCAATCGTTCATCAGCCATGGTCATTGAAAACTTTGGTATAATTCTTAATAAATGGATGGGGGTGTGAAGGACGGAAAAAAAAGGCTAGTGGTCCCACTGAGGGTCTACTAATCTCGCGTGGAAGCACTATGTAATGAAGTTGTAGCAAGGAAAAGAGAGAGATCAAGCAGGTACAGACTGTGCATGAATATGTACGATAAGTAGCCTGGACTAATCATGGCTGGCGGGCGGGGTGGTTTTCTAATTGGACTACGAAGTACAACATAAAACCAGCAAAGGAAACAAGTTATGGCGGCCTAGATGGGTGGTGTTTCTAATGTAACAACAAGATTAGTTCATAGAACATAACCTAGCATAAGACTTAGTCCAGTTGAATTTAAACCCAATATTGTGTAGTGTAGTCCGCGACTCCGCACTGCCCGCTCTTAAAGGAAGAGAATAAGTCTAGAGAACTTCGGCAAACTTGATTTACGCCAATGTTGCCTTAAAGCCAGCTATAATGCACGAGATGAGGATATATAGTTGATATTGCTTCACCAGCCATACTTACACCCAGAGAGTTCAACTAAGTATCAAGTCAGGCCGTGGAGTTCTTTTACAACAGTTTCGTTGGTTGCAACCTTGGTCACTGGTTCACAACCCTACCAATTTATTACTACCTACACCTCCATGAAGCACTCACATCCACGAATGTGTAGTAGTTTCTTTGAAGAGCTCATCCCAATATCTATCTTTACATATTGTAATTGAAGGCTTCTAACAACTCGGCACCGGCATTCTTACCTCTCATATACTGTGTTCTCGCAATCCGCCCGAACCCTTTTCATCAATTCACACAAGAGCTCATACATACCGGCCTTGACTATAAAAGTGGCGTTTGAAACATGCGCGAGAAAGTTAAGAGACTTGTGACTTACGGTAAACCAAGCTCTAGGAAGTCTCACAATCTCAAGAACAGGGTAAAAGAGGCTTCAACGGCCCCTATTATCTCTAGTGAGGCTGAAGGCTCAAACACTTGTCCCTGTTCAAGTACCTTGACTCGATCACCAAGCAGTGATTCTAAGCAACTCTGTGGCGTTGACTCGCTTGATCATATTCCTGATACGCACATATCAAGTTCCCAGAATAGACATGGGAAAGCCTATGATGGCACCGGAACAAAGCGCAGAAAGCTCCATCAGGAAAAGGCGCAGCAAACTCAGGAGCCTAGCGCTAGTGCTGGTAGTCATGTTGGGTCTATATTTGCGCATGAAAGTTCCACGATGTTTGGTGAAACTGGAAGTTCCAATTGTGTCAGGGCCAATGAAGCTCTCCATATGGCCAAAGCTCGAGGCCAAAGTGATGCTTGTAGCCTTCTAACGGAAGCCCAGGCTGATTCCGACAAACATGAACAAACTCCTACAGAAATGACCTATATGCTTCAATCGTCACGGGATAAAATGTTTTCTCTCGAGACCGACAGGCTTTCTACATCATATCCCAGCGGCATGAATGCAACCAGACACCAAACCGATCAACCAATCCCCCGAAAGAGATTAGTTGATTCATTAAACACAACAGAAGAGGTGTCAGTAGATCGTCTGTCAGATCGTGAATGTCAGCCCGACTGCCAAACCTCCTCTAGCCATATCCGGAAAGGAACCGATGGACAGCGTACTGCGTATATGCATCGGTCTAAGGGTTCTGGTACAGACAATATCCAACAGTCGACTGATTCCAGACCATTAACATCTGGACGACCTAGGGTTACTTATGCACACCAGCGTTCCTTCCTAAATGATGCTTATGTCGTGGGCCACACTGGAGAACCTGGACTATTAGTTTCGCCGACATGTCGTAACCTTAGGCAGCCACAGCCAAGTTTAGGACTCCTATCTCAAACCTATTTGCATGTTGAAGACGAGGAAAACCTCGACAACAGGCCAGTTCGAAGCATTCACGAGCTCAGACAGGCTGGAGACAATGCACGCTTTTGGGAAACAGTGGATTCGATCTTCGAGGATATCGAGGACCCTCACAATTCCGCTTCGGACGTGTGCAATGGTTTTGTTCAACTGTGTACTAAACTTATGGAGCCTCGATTCTTAGACCGTTTTTCCGAAGCCGGGTTTGACGAACGACTCGTAAAGTGCATGACAGGCGGTGGCTTTGATATAGTTTCAATTACCCTTGCTCTATGCGCTTATAGATTGATATGTCTCAGCAGCTCTTTCTCGTCTATACTCCCAACACCCATGTGGTCCAAACTTTTGGATAAAGCCCCCACTCTACTTGACGTCCAAGACGATATATTAGTTACCGCGAAACAGCGATCTATCGGCCTATCAAAAGCTGTCCAAGCATCATTAAAGAGTCTTCTACCACGTTTATCCCTTGCGATATACGGAGAGCAGCCAATATCAACTATTTCACCGCGTTTGCAGATTCTTGTGAATCTTCAATCTTCTCTAACTGTATATCAAGAGAAGGGCACCAGTGTCAATATCCCTGCATCGCTTTTAACCCTCATTATTGAGTTATTATCACCCGCAGCTTGTGAGAATGCAAAATTCCCTCTGCCTTTTGAACGTTATCAGACGCTCGTCCTGGCTTTGTCGATTCTGGAAAATTACACAATCCTAACGGGCCCATTGGATCCCGACTGCTGCAATTCCTTACGCTCGCTTACTCAGTGTCATAAATTTCTCTATCCGAACCAGTCCGATCAAAGCCGGCGGATTCTGATTCTATACATTCGGGTACTATTGAACCTTACCAACAAGGACTCATCTCTTTGTGAGGAGTGTTCCAGAACTGAAATTGTTGGCGGACTTGTCAAGGTCATCATTTCGGAATTCTGCGCTGTGCCTGAAGAAAATACTGGTAAAGAATATAGCTCACTGGATGCGGTAATATTAGCTTTGGGTGCTCTTATTAATCTTGCAGAGAAAAGTGAATCGTCGAGAGCTATTTTTCTGGAGTCAACAAATAATTCCGAATCTTTCTTGGATTTGCTCCTACAACAATTTTCTACCAGCATAAGTTCTGCGCCCCAGGTAAGGCAGTACTGTGTACATTCACTTTTAGTGCCTAATGCAGGATTTAGGCACACTCCGTCCCCGAAGTGCAGCATAATGTTGCTATCGGGTACTTGTCAATTCTTCTAGTCACACTTTGTTTGAATCACATGGCATTGGCCCAGGTCAAAGTTTCCCTAGACGGCAAGGGACTTGCAGCTGCGCTATCAACGGCTCAGGAGTTCATACGATATTATCAAAAGGTTGAGAAAGATTCGCGATTGTTCGAGACACGACACGGAGATGGAGCCGAACTTACACCAAGATTAGAGCGAATTATTTGCCAGATACGAGAGGAGGAACGACAATAATCTGGGCAACGTCTGCAGAATGTCACGCTGTTAGAGTACAACTACATTTTTTATTACCATTTCATACTTTCGCCCCCGTCTTGGGCTATGTCTTCCGCCTTGCAATGGAAAATCTCTTTACCTATACTTGACAACAGCAGGTCATGTAAGGAAAAAATTGATGTAAAACTAGTTTGGGGACGGATTCTCAAGTTAACGACCAATTTGGACACGGTAATTGGTACTTAAGGTGTTCGATTACCACTTACCTGGTTTAAAAAAAGGACTGAGTAGCCATACTTTGTAGATATGATGTATGACATAATAAGTAAAATCTTAACCGTTTGACTTGTTTGCGTTTTCAATGGCTGGAACTACTACTACCTCAGGTATCCAGTCAGTTCTGAGACTCATACTTCAACTGATTTGCCACTCGCACGACAACTCGATCGCTCACCATCAAACACCGCCTCTAAGTCGAAGTTCGTTGGTTTTGCTTCCCACTCAAATCCTATCTCGGAGAGCTCCCTGCTATCGGTGCTTTCGTGTTACGGAGTACTGGTTGAGACCTTATTCTGACGCCCCTTTCTCCGTGGCTATCAGGACACGCAATCTTTGGTAGCGGGATACATATTTCTTCCATTAGCGAATTACATTATCCTAGCGAATTATCGTTCCGCAGATCATTTATAGCTGTGGAAATGCCTACTGCACCAAAGCAGCGAAAGATAGCTATCGTTGGTAGTCGGTCTGTGGGTATGTATACGATGAGGACCTCCGCTTTCGTGCTGAACTAGCTGTTATCTGTGCAGAGTCTTGGTCACTGACAGAACGTATAGGTAAATCTTCTCTTACAGTTCGATTTGTTGAGCATCATTTTGTAGAAAGTTATTACCCGACTATCGAGAACACGTTTAGTCGAATCATCAAGTACAACGGCCAAGATTTTGCAACGGAGATTGTTGACACAGCTGGTCAAGTAAGGATAATGGTAGCGAAGTGTCCTTCTAGAAGCTAATGCTGAGTCAGGATGAATACAGTATCTTGAACTCTAAGCATTTTATTGGGATTCATGGGTATATCATTGTCTATTCGGTGGCGTCCCGCCAGTCTTTCGATATGGTGAGGGTCATTCGAGACAAGATACTAAATCACCTTGTGAGTGCTGGGCACCCGACGCCGTTCCTTTGTCTACTTTAGAAACTGAGATCAGACGATAGGGAGCGGATTATGTGCCCCTTGTGCTCGTCGGAAACAAAAGTGATTTGAAATCCGAACAACGTCAAGTATCATTGGACGAAGGCCGGGGCTTAGGAGAAGACTTCCATTGTGCTTTTACCGAGGCTAGCGCTCGTCTTGGTTACAATGTTGAGAAAGCTTTTGATTTAATGATAGGGGAGATCGAGAAGTCCCAGAATCCGTCGCAGCCCACAGGAGGAAACAAGTGTGTTGTAATGTGATACGGAAACAGAAGCAACGTGAATAAGCACAGAACCCAAAATGCTTCCGCTGACTGTTAGTTGCTGCTAGACAACGAAGGAAAGTCGCATGCGTTCACTATATGCTCGCGGGCGGAGTATTTTTGCAATGGTGTGATGAAGAAAGTTGTTTTCTAAAGCCCCATGCGGAGTACACCTGCCATTGAACAGATTGAAGTTTGTTCTGTTTTCAATCATTGCCCTTCTTTCTACCCCGACGCTCCCCCCATCCGTCTCCTTCTCCTTCTACAATCACTCTCTCCATTTCATCTTCTATTACTTTTGCGGCGTTCCTCAGTCTCATCGTCTTTCTTAATAGCTATGGCTTTGGAGATAATGGATGTTTCAAGCTAAGTATATGGCGACTAATAGAATAGAGAAGTACGGGCTCGAGATTGTTATGGATGAAGTCGGCATGTACTTACTATATGTTTTCTTATAAAAATTTATCGAAAGATTCACCCGCTTTCTCCCACCCTGGGTGAAGGAACTTTGCGGCTTGCCGTATTAGCAACAGAAGCTGCTCGCTGGCATAGCTAAGAATAGGGATGGTAGAGCTGACCCACCACAGAAACTAACTGGTTCCATATCATGGCAAGCAAGATATCTAAACCTTAGAGTCTTAGACCAATTTCTCATTCATATTTGCACTGGCGTTGGCATTCCCCTGCGACCGATAATGGGTACCAAAGACACTAAACATAAGTACTTTCATAAACCATTATGGAAAGATACTGTGTAGGCCTGGGGATCTTTGCTTTTCGTATGCAACCGCCACTGAGGACTTCGCAAACCTTTATATACACTAGTAATAACTTGTGATGAGGGTTGCAAGAACACAGTGAGGTATCAAAAGTGAAAATTTACTCCATACTATGTAGGTGTTTAATGGCGGACTATACCAGACCAGGCTTAGGTGTCCTACTAGTAGTTTAGTCAATTCTGCTGATTAATCATTAAGCCACTGCCCCTCATGTGAGTTAAACTACTTTCATGCATAGTTTATGCCCTAATGTCTCGAGGCACCCAAGTTTTTACCCCTCACATTGACCGTGAAGAACCTCTGGGGCTCCTGTTCAACTTCACTCCACATTGTTAGAATCTGAGAGCCTAGTCTGCTAGGGCTGCTTTACATTTCCACCTTCGGTTCCTACAAGATGCTTGATATCGCTGATTTCGTCAGTGACCGTGGTGGAAACCCAAACAAGGTCAAGGAGAGTCAGCGGAAACGATTCGCTCCAGAGAGTGTCGTCGATGAAATTCTTACACTATATGAGGAAGCCCGCCGAGGTACGTTTTTCAAAGATTTCATTACCTCGCCGAAGAAGGTTAACAGACTGAAACACGCTGCAGCACGGTACGAGGTCATGCAGATAGGCTCTCAGCTCAACGGACTTCAAAAAGAAATTGGAAAGAAAAAAAAGGTCTGTCTTACCCATGGCTATAAGTATTTTTGTTCTTTCTTCCAACCTTCTGCTATCGAATCCACACTAATTGTTATGCCCCAAACAGAACAAGGAAGATGCAAGTTCCCTTCTTGAAGAGAAAGCTGCGCTTGAACAACGCAAGAAAGATGCCGAAGACCTAGCTCTTCAAAAGGAAAAGCAAAGAGACAGCAAACTTCGAACAATTGGTAATTATGTGCATGACTCGGTCCCTGTGAGCAATAACGAAGTAGGTGTCTATCGCTCACCAAAATATTCGTTTGGGAAAGGAGCTGACATGCACCATAAGGACGATAATGTAGTGGTTAAGACATGGGTACCCGAGAATGTCACTGTCGAGAAGCGCGATTGCCTTTCTCATCATGAAGTTCTCACTCGCCTTGACGGCTACGACCCCGAACGTGGTGTTAAGATTGTCGGCCACCGTGGATACTGCTTGACTGGTTATGGGCTTTTCTTGAATCTTGCGCTAATCAACTACGGCCTGGAATTCCTTTGGGGAAAGGGTTACAAGCCGAACCAGCCGCCTCAATTCATGTTGAAGGACATGATGGCAAAAACAGCCCAGCTTGAGCAATTTGACGAGGAATTGTATAAGGTAACAGAAAGTGAGGACAAGTCTACAGACAAATACCTCATCGCCACTTCAGAACAACCGTTGTCGGCTTTGCATGATGGTGAATGGCTCCAGGACAAGGATCTCCCAATCAAGTGAGTGGGGTGAATATATTTTAATAATTAAGCTAACTAAGAGACAGGTATGCTGGATATAGCACGTGCTACCGCAAAGAAGCAGGAGCTCATGGTAAAGACGCTTGGGGCATTTTCCGCGTCCATCAATTTGAGAAAGTAAGAAATATCACATTACGAGCCGATGTTCTTTTTCTCATTGGGGCATAGATCGAGCAATTCGTCCTTACCAAACCTGAACAATCATGGGAAGCTTTTGAGGAGATGATGGCTACTTCGGAAGAGTTCTACAAATCTCTTGGACTTCCCTATCAAATAGTTACCATCGTGTCTGGAGCCTTAAACAATGCGGCGTCTAAGAAATACGACCTTGAAGCTTGGTTCCCATTTCAAGGAGAGTACAAGGAGCTGGTTTCTTGCTCTAACTGCACAGATTATCAAGCCCGGGCTTTGGAAATTCGGTATGGTACTAAGAAAGCAACAGATGTCAAGAAGTCGTATGTTCATGCTTTGAATGCCACCCTGTGTGCTACTGAGCGGACGCTTTGCTGTATTCTTGAGAATTATCAAAAGGAGGATGTACGTGCTTTTTTGAAATTGACTCATTCTTGAAAAACATAGCTGACATAGGACAGGGATTTATTGTGCCAGAGCCCCTTCGGAAATACATCCCAGGTGCCCCAGAGTTTCTCCCTTATACTAAGGAACTCCCGAAGGATAGCACTTCTCAGAAAGCCAAGGGCAAGCAGAGCTCCAAGGCAGCAAGTGGTGCGGAAGAAGCCACAAGGAAGATCCAGGATTTACGGGTGTGAGTGCCAAAGGCGCTGAGAAATTACTGCTTTATGTGGAATGATATCTGCAGCAACGGCGGCAATTGCGAATCTCATTACACGGTGTTGTGAGACGAGAACATGCTAGCATGTAGAGTATTTATAGAGTGCAGGCAGTCTCTATGAGTTTCTTTCGCCTCAAATGGTAATAGAATTAACTATATAAGATTTCAATCTATAACAGAAATTATTAGGTGTAATACCTCTTAATAGTTGTATGTATCAAGTAGATGAGAATAGGATTATACCCTATGGTGGTGCATGAAAAGGCTGAGAAGGAGTGGAAGAGAAATAAATTTACATCAATCACTTCATAGTGGGGTTTGGGTCAGTCCCGCCATTACCCCTCCATGTTGGCGGTCCACTACACCCATGAGTCAAAAAGAGAAAAAAAAAGAAAAAAAAAAAAAAAAAAAAAAAAGAAGAAGAAGAGAGAGAGAGAGAGAGAGAGAAGAAGCCAATTTTTTTTTTTTTTTTTTTTTTGAAAGACGTAAGAGCTAAAGAGAAGTGTGTGTCAGAGGGATTCCATAGTGGGCCTCCGGTCCCGGAGTCTCCCAAATTACATTTGAAATACAACGACTTCTACCATTCCATATCCAATACTCTCAACTACCCAACTACCCTTCTTTGCTACATTCCCTTCCTTCACCACTTGGTACATTCTGCCTTGTTCATTTCAAGTCTCGACTATTTTGGCACAATGTCAGCCATTCCCCAAGAAATCAACAGTCATCAAGCCTCAGGCCTTTCTCCAAACGCATCGTTTCAGTCCGCCCCATCCAGTCATGGAAACTCGGTTTTCACAAACCGCACGATCCCTCTGCCCAATGCCAAGCATTTGAAACCATTCGCTACTGAAGATATCAAGGTTCTTCTTTTGGAAAATGTAAACCAAACGGGGCGAGATATCCTTACAAAGCAAGGCTATCAAGTAGAGTTTTTAAAGTCATCACTCCCTGAGGATCAGCTCATAGAAAAGATTCGGTGAGTCGAAGCCAGCATTGACATTCCTTACTTTGGTATAGTGTACTAAGCGTTCTACAAGAGATGTACACGTCATCGGTATACGTTCGAAGACAAAGCTCTCAGCTCGTATTTTGAAAGAGGCTCGGAATCTTATAGTCGTCGGCTGTTTTTGTATTGGAACAAACCAAGTAGACCTCCAATATGCTGCAGAACACGGCATTGCTGTATTTAACTCTCCATTCAGCAACTCTCGAAGCGTTGCAGAGTTGGTTATTGCTGAGATTATTGCACTAGCTCGGCAACTCGGTGACCGGTCTAACGAGATGCACAATGGCACTTGGAACAAAGTAAGCAACAAGTGCTGGGAAATACGTGGGAAGACATTGGGTATGTATTATATACCCCCTCGGTAGGGAAACTCGGCTGACCTTTGAGAATAGGTATAATTGGCTACGGCCATATTGGTTCCCAACTATCGGTTCTAGCGGAGGCCATGGGCATGTCAGTTCTTTACTACGATGTAGTGAATCTAATGGCATTAGGCACTGCCCGTCAGGTCCCTACTTTAGAGAGTCTGCTTTCCCAGTCAGACTTCGTCACATGCCATGTGCCGGAACTCCCGGAAACGAAAAACATGATAGGACAACGCCAGTTTGAACAAATGCGGGACGGCAGTTATTTGATTAATGCTAGTCGAGGAAGTGTCGTTGACATCCCGGCATTGATCCACGCGATGCGGTCTGGCAAGGTGGCCGGGGCCGCGCTTGATGTCTACCCGAACGAACCTGCTGGAAATGGGGACTACTTCAATAGCGACCTTAACAACTGGACAGCAGATCTTCGCAGCCTTAAGAACGTAATCCTTACTCCTCACATCGGAGGTAGCACCGAAGAAGCACAGCGTGCAATTGGTGTGGAGGTGGGAGATGCTTTAGTGAGATATGTCAACGAAGGTACAACTTTGGGTGCCGTCAACCTTCCTGAAGTTGCCCTTCGTTCCTTGACCATGGATGAACCGGAACATGCTCGAGTACGTCTATCATTATATTACCAGCATCATGCCGTGGAATTCGTCGTTAATCCTTTAACTACAGGTGATCTACATCCATCAAAACATCCCCGGTGTCTTACGGAAAGGTGTGTTTTATAAGTGATGTGTTTGTGTGTGTATATGGAGCCGGGACTGATGATATTAGTGAACGAGATCCTCGGAGACCACAACGTCGACAAGCAAATGACCGATAGCAGAGGTGACGTGCGTTACCAGCTACCCACATTCGGATAATATCTCAACACTGACTACGAATAGGTGGCCTACCTGATGGCTGATATCAGCAACGTTGATAATACCACTATCAAAGATCTATACGAGAGGCTCGAAAGCCTTTCATGTATGACCCCCTTATCTTCTTATTCAGCCACAATGCTAACAACTAGTTGCTGTAGCCCGGATTATGACACGGATATTATACTAAGGATATCTCGGTGTATGGAAGCCTCACACTAAGATCATCTATTGGTAGATTTGATTTCGGTAGAACCCACCCCTCAACGGCTCAAGTCTACCGTCTGCTAAACAAGAAAGTTATTGATTCTTATGCTACTGCCGCGCTGGTTTCTGATTAAATGACTGAAAGCTTTAGGTTATTGATTTTGTCAAGTGGCGCCCGGATAATGGAAACATCAGCTATGCTGTTCACATTCGACGCATCATACTGATGTCTACGGAGAAATGTTTGTTCAACACTTCGGCCTTGTTGCTTTTTTTTATTCTCTTAGTACTTTAAGAGTCCTGCTGAATTGAAAACAGGCAAACTTGCCTTCAAATTTCCCATCCTCTAAGTGCTAAACTTATAGAGTAGTAATAGAGCCCTTGAAGCTGCAATAAACCTAAGCAGTAGTCGTTGAAATTCCTAGACACAACAGCACTTGCGAGACCTGCCACCCTAAAAAGAGGGTTGATAGGTGCATATCGAAGCACAACCATATTCATTGCATAAGGCTCTTTGTGCCTTAGATAATAAATCGGCTATCAATCTACCTTCGATATAAATCCCTGTCTGCAGGCCGAGATCCTTCCCTAAAGCTTGGGCTTCGACTGCGCCTCCTTGAAGGATTCTCCCTTGAATAATCGCGCCTGTTGTTTACATATGCATCTCGAGGCTGTTCCCCTACGCCATTATAAGTCGGAACATAAGAATCCACATTGCTGTCTGGCCGTCCACCAAACCGACCTAAATGGGTCCTGTCGCGTCCTACACGACCGGTGTAGCTTGGCACCCATCCCTGATGAGAGGGCAGAGGAGGCTTAGGCGGCAGACCTCCTTCCTTCTGCCATGATGAAAGAGCCCGATGTGAATCATCTTGCTTTGCCCGACTCTGATGTGGTTCATTACCTCGATTATCAAAAGACCGTCGGGGGGCATTCCCTTGACTACCGTGAGAGTTTGATTTCCCAAAACGCGCAGCACCTGGTATGCGGTTATTTCTAGAATCTGCACCGGTTCGGGTTCCGGAATTCGAGCTCCAGCCGCCATTAGGGCCCATGCCCACGGAGCCTCCAGCAGGGGCTGGGGGCATAACTGCTCGCTGCCCTCGGAACCTTCTTCTATCAAATTCATGAGAGTCCTCGAAACAGGGAAGCTCACCGGGGTGTGCAGGCAGGGGATGATTAGAGAAATAAGGATGTTTCAACGCGTCGATAGCATTTATTCTTTTCCGCCAATCAAGTTTCAAGAGCTCACCTAATAAAGATATGGCGGCTGGATTTTGCCTATCAGTAAGTCAGTATTGTATGAAGGCGCCGTTAAACTTGATTCTGAAGATGTGGGATGCCTGTACTCTTTGAAGACCTCAGATAGATTTCCTGGCTTGCTGCCAAAGCTTTTCACACCTTCGCAGCCAGGGAGCGAGCTCCAGCCAGGCATATTCTCTTCGGAAGGTGTGCCCACAAGGTTAAATATAAGCTGGGCTTGGTTAAGATCACTAGTGCCGGCAAGGATTGGCTTGCCCTTGAACATTTCGCCGAAAACGCACCTGTCACCATCAGAATGCAAATCACGAAGTTTAAACTGAGAGAATTACCCAACGCCCCACATATCGATTGCAGTTGTATAGCGTCGTAGTTGAAGGAGGAGTTCTGGAGGGCGGTACCATCGTGTCACAACCAACGTGGTATAGTCTCTTTTAGCCTCCCCTCCACCTTTTCCAGGCTGAGGAGGAGGTTCATCGTACGGTCGAGCTAGCCCGAAATCGGCAATCTGAAGAATACCTCTGTTACTGATAAGTAGGTTGGCCGCTGTGTGAGAGTTAGTTACAAGGTCCATTCCCTCATTGCGTTGTGTGGGAACTGACCTTTCATATCACGGTGTAATATTCGATTCTGCGTCAAGTTAGAAACAGATCCTGGAACAGTTTTAGGAAATGGTATTACCCCGTGCAGATACTTGAGTCCCTCAAGGAGCTGCAGCATGTAGCATTTAATTTGAGGCTCACTAAATTGCACGGCTGGGTTTTCTAAGAGCCCCGACAGGTCATGTTCCATATAGGGAGTGACCATGTACATGCTCGGTTTCTTTCGGCCTTCCCCTGGCCCAGGGTCAGCTCCTCTCTCAAGGAGAAAGTGGAGTCCTTCCTACCTTTGCTTCGTTCCACAGCCATTTCTCTTAGCTGGAGGATATTACTGTGGGATAGCATTTTCAAGAGTTTGATTTCACGAAGTGCAGTAATAGGGAACTTTATCGGGATGAATTAGCCCCCTAGCCTTGCTGCTCAGCAGGTAGCTATCTTACCCCATCCTTCTCATTATGCATGAGGATCTTCTTTAGAGCGACGGTTGAGCCATCTCTTTTCGATCGCGCCTTGTAGACTTCACTGGCCAAGAATTTTAATATATTGACTTGCCTACAGGACGCGGGCACCTACCCAAACGTGCCTTCACCAAGTTTACCAAGGAACTCATACTCCCGGATGCTAGTGCATCCGCGAAATCGAGAGCTTCCATTGTTATCCCGTTCGAGAGAAGCTACCACCATTTTCTCCTAGTAACGGCAAGCAATACTTATTTCTTCTAGTGTATGGCGAATGGCCCGCCCCAACGAATGGCTATTGTTCTGTATCAAGAGGCTTGCGCAAGATCAATTGCTGATGGCGGAACTCAGTGAACCGAGGATATACTCGGAGTAAGTTTGGCTTACCAGGATTATCAGGGTGATGCGCAATGCACAGGGAGCTGGGGGCGATGGAATGTAGGATAGAGGGTCTATGAGCGAGGCAGAGGTATGGGATATCGCAAACCGCACAGCGGAAGAAACTATAGCTAGATAGCACTTATCATAACAGTCCTTACACTCTAGTGTTTGACAGGTGATAAGGGATTGCATCCAGTCATGGTTATTGCTGTATTTGTAGAGGCGTGAAATGCCTTCGAAGTACTCCCGTATGTCCTTGAGACCTGAAAAGGCTTGAGGTTCACGTGACTATACATCCGGCGTCGAATGCAACCTGGTGCTGATGGACCTTGCTCTTATATCTCCATATTCATTCCCATCGTCCCAATTCAAGTTATATTGTTGAGAAGAAAAGAAATCTTCAAAGGTACCTCTAGATGACTCTCTTTCACTAATGAAACCTGAACTGACTATATTATATACAGACATGGCTGCGAATCACCCCATTCATATTCACCCTGCACGTCCTCTTTATCGCTTTACAGCCACGGCGTTGGGCGCTAGCATGTGGTTTTTTGTACGGGCCTAATCATAGATTTCCTTCAATGAATGATGCTAACTATAGTTGCTCACAACTAGCTAATGTACCGAGCCAAGAAGGATGGCCCTGCTTTATTGGGATGGAAGCATCCGTGGGAACACTAAGTACTTAAAATCAAATACATCACAGAACAAGCTCGCGGGATTTACATTAGCCATCGTGAATCAATTAGCCGTTCTCATTTCGCGATATTCTCCAGTTAGATGGGAACGGCGCGTACAGACATTACTTCGCTATCTTTCCTTAGTGTTGTAGGATTCCCGAAGTGGCAGTAGCCTAATTACGGCAGAGTAATCGACTTATGAAGATGTTGGGTTATGAGACGTAACGGATGCGGTGCATGCTTTTGAGAAGTAGAATTCCATCGCTCTACCACAATGGTGATGACTTGATTTTTTGGGTTATTTACTCTTGCATTTCCTCCAGAAGCACCTTGTATTGACGGCGCTTTTTGTGATGGCCTGGCCGTAAGAGTACGTAGGCTCGCCCTAGGGCCCGAGCAAGACCCGGGAAAAGTGCACGCTCCGCGATGCAAGAGAAAATGAAGCTGCTCACAGCAAGTGCAAGGAGCGAACCAGCGAAATTCCCTGATAGAAATGTCAACTGCATAATCTGCACTACCCATCTAGAGGGCCTGAAGAGCATATAACATGAGATGATTAAGTCTATTATAACCACAGAGATGAAGGCTCCTACTAACTGTTAGCGACAGCTTAAAATGGCAAGAAACGGTTACTAACTATTTGATCTCATAGGCTCCCGGAATGGAGGTCCCACGCTGAGAACAACACTTGCTAGCGTGTACTGAAAGCACGAGACCAGGAACAGGGTGGTGTTCTCAGAGTTCTCAATATTACTATTATCCAAATCGATCTCTGGGGGTTCGAACCTGTAGTTAGGGTTAGGATGTATTTCTCAACTTATACCGTTCGAAGTAACTGCAAATGCTAACATACCATGGCTGTGACTGGACGGCTTTGTAGGCCACAAGTTGAACCAGTATACAAATCACGATTTGGCCGAGTAATGGCGTCAGCACCTTTCGCGAGACAAGATCGGCAGTTGGGCGTTTCCGAGAGAGTACGGGGTAGGGACCTGTCCATCCCACTTTGAAAGATAGGTCAGCATGAAGATTATTGTAATCACCATATATCGTTCTTCTAGTGTCCGAGTCGAGCTGTATCACTTACTAAAAATTGCGATTGGCAATATGAGGACCAAATCAATGAATAAAAACTAGAATAAGTCAGTAATTGTTATACCAATATGCATTCTTCTGATGCGTACTTGAAAATCACCTAAGTTCGACGCTGACGTGTACAAAAAACTGACAGTGGAAAATTGAATAGCAGAGTAGAGACTCATATATTTGAAGCAACAAAAGCTTGTAACTAAAGCGGCTCTCCCTTCCCTATGAACTGGTTAACAGAAACGGCTGCTTCATTCGAGAGGGGCGAATATACCTAATCAAAGTTGGCACGCAGGATACATCAAATTGGCGACTTGTGAACGGAGCAGCCACAGATGCCTCGGCATCAGAAAGCGATATTCCAACGTCTGCAGCTTTCAACGCGCCACAATCATTGGCACCATCACCGCAAAAGCCACAGCAATAATCAAGTGACTGAAGTTTCTCCACAAGTTCGTGTTTTTCATCAGGTGACATTCTTGCGAACACTTTGGTACGCACGAGCATCTGGATTCAAGTAAGCTGATGTTCATGTAAAGGAACCCAACCGAGAGGGTTATGTTTGACAAACGAAAGATGTACATACTCGTTGAAGTATAGTCTCATCGCCAAAGTCCAAAACCCATCTAAATACTTCTCCGCTGACCGCAAGCGAGAAATTATGTATATTGAAGACATTTACAGGTATAGATAAGTCCAAATCCGATGAGGCTACGGAAGGCTATAACTTGTCAGTTCCATTTCGTATAGAATAGAGGGAATATCGCACCATCAGTGTGTTTGGATCAAGCTTCAATGCTGGATTATCTACATTCTCCCAGCAAAGTGAAGCTACCAAATCATGAGGACGACCTGCGAGGTGTTAGCCTAGGTGGGCAGAGCAAGCAGTACTAACTAACCTTCTACAATGTGCGGTATAAAGCATTGCTCACTTTTGCTGACCATGCCACACTCACGGGCGACACTAATTGCAGTAAGGATATTGTCTCCTGTGCACATGACGGTCCGTATTCCTGCTTGGTTCAGTTCAGCAATAGTCTCGGTACTTGTCGGTTTCAGCTTGTTTTCAAATATAATGAAGCCTATGAATTCCAGATCACTTTCTGCATCTCCACGAGTCATTTTTTGCACTTTCATCCAGCTCAACTTCTGTTCGTATCTAGCGGCGCAAGCAATGACACGATAGCCTTTGTGGGTGTACTGGTTCAGTAGATCTTCAAAGTCTTGAGGCACTATTGTAGTTGGGATAAATGTTAGCGTCATTCCTTGTGCTCGTATCCCATTGGATGTACTGACGACTATCTGGAAGACATATGGCTCTGACGCTTTCTGGTGCACCCTTGACGAAAATGCTAGCACCATTGTCACCAAATTGTCTTACAATAACGCTCGCGCGTCGAAGTTCAGAGACAAATTCAAAATTTCGTAAAATACCAAGTTCAAGTGGTGCCTTCATCGTTCTGGTATCAGTATTCACGGTTATATGCATTTCAAGTCGAAGTGTATGATCTGGTACAGAAAAAGTATACTTACAGTGAAATTGCCCCGGCGAAGATTCTCTGAAATGGCAGGTGGCTTTGCAATGGAAGGCATTATTGTTTCAAATTTGGAACCTGGCTGTTCAGGACCATGGCTGCCGCCTTCCTGGTAAGACCAGCCAGTAAATTGGAACATTTTCACGTCGAGAGGGTCACCTAGAAGCTCGCCGTCCACGACTCTCAACGAGTGGCACGTGGCCATGATGTAGGTCAAAACATCACGCTTCTTGCGGTCGTAAGAAGTGTCACATGTTGAAGCTGCGGGAGACCCTAGAGTCACGTCCGAGTATAAATCTGATAGCCTTATATGAGTTAGCTACAGCCGAAATACAATTGACCGAGTATGACAAACCCCATTTCTCGATTTACAGTCCGCACCCCAAGAACATCCAATCCATCTTCCGTTAAGGTCCCTGTTTTGTCAAAACAAATCACGTCTAATTTACCCCCCACGTTTACCCTACAGACCAGCTTAGCGCAGCTAGGGGCGTTCAGAAACATGATACTCACCTTTGCGGACTAATGCAAAAAATCTTCTGGTTTTTCAACCGCGAAATCGCAAAGTTCGTACCAATTGTCAGCGTAGCAGGCAAAGCAGGTGGAACAATGATTGTTATCAAATCGAGGGCTCTGACAATGATCAAATGCCATGAGAGCTAGGTAAAGTTAGCTTGTTCCGGAATGGTTTCTGGATGCTTACACCTAGTCGGACAAAGTTGAAAAAGGAGGCCACAAATCCTAAAATAGCGACCATTGCCATAACCGATATATAACGGAATGAATCTCGATAGAACTTGAAGCCAGAAGGCTTTGGGAAAAGCATGGAGCGAACCAACGCGCCTTTTGTTGTCAGAAACCCCGTTCGGACGACAATTGCTAAAGCAATGGCATCGTCATCATCAACATTATGAGGGCGCCGTGCTCGAATGACCTTTGTACCACCGAAAAGAAAATGTTTTGCTATGTTTGGATGAACAGAGGGGGTGTTGAGATTGAGATACTTGAGTGCATCGTCCGTTAATGGGGTTTTGGACACAGGAACGGATTCACCTGGTCCTGTCAGCGCTTCCAATTCAAACGTGCAGATAATATACGGACAGACCTGTGAGCATGCTCTCATTTACGATGCAGTCACCTGACAATAAGATGCAGTCGCAAGGGACTTGGCTAAGTGATGGATCGGAGAATTCGAATACATCTCCCGGCACAAGTTCTCGAGAGGGAACAGACCTCCCTGTCGCGTAAGAAGTCAGTAACTGACCGACAAAATGTGAAGGCACCAACTCACAAAATCCATTCCTAAGCACACGTATGTCACACTCAAACAAGGAGATCTCCCTCAGGCGACTCATAGTCTGAATGGTGTTAAGAAATTACATATTGTCAAGGCAAGGGTAGTGACTTACAGACTTGGTCTCAATTATTGTTGCACCAATGCTGAAAACGGAGATAATGAATATACAAATAGCATAGTAGTAATATTCATCCAAAGACCACAGAATGAGGCTCGCAAGTTGAAAGATATAAAATGGGTGAAAGGCCTTTACTGGTAAGAACTCCTCTTCGATATAGTGCGATGAGGGCTTCATCACTTACTTCATCTATGAGAAGCTGAAACAATGGTTTCTGCTGAATGTCAACAAGATTCTTGCCGAAAATCTGCTCTCGACTATCACGATCATCGGCATCTAGTCCGCTTCGCATCACTTTCGCATTTGTCCACAAAGGATCTTTCCAACCACTTATTAGGCAGAACTTATCTTCCAGAGGATGATAAAAGAACCGAAGGTATCTACAGTTAATATATCGTAAGAACGAAATGGTGGGGTCATTTTCTTCGTCAAAGGAATGACTGTCTGGGTCTGCAAATACGCTAGAAAGTGGACGCCCATAAGCTTGACTGCGAACCTGACATACGCTAAATTGATTCCATTGGTCCTGTAAAGTTTTAGGTATAGCGAGAACCGTCTGGAATGTTTAATTACTCACCTCAATGGCAACCCATTGACAAATGCGAAGTGGCGTGGGTTTCCCTGTCAATCGTACTCGCCATCTTGGAAACCATCGAAAAATAAGATAAGCGAAGCCAAGGGAGAGGACACATAACAGAGAGTATAGAACTAAGCCAGAGAATTTGGTTGAAAACCCGGCTATCACAAGCGTTAAATCCTCCGATTCAATATATACTTTCTGGTTGAGCCTGCTATCAAATCGTCGGTCCTGTGCATACGAACTAACAGAAAGGTGCCGGCCGCGGAGGAGGGGGTCTTCAGCGGAACCTCTAGACCATGATGGTCGTTTTGACCTGAATGACGATCTGAGAGATCCATTTGGCGGGCTAACATCACCTACGACCAAATTATCGGCTTCGCTTTCAGCGTCCACAGCATCTTCATCTGGCCACTCCACAAAGTCCTCTTCATCACGAAAGTACGTAAAACTGACCACCGAGTCCTTCCGGTTGCGACGATGAGAGAAAGAAACGACACTTGATGGAATACTCTCGGAGATGGGTCCATCAAAAACCTACTCAACATTAGTTATGCGTGGCACATAAAAAGTATTTTCTGGAAAACAAACGCACCTCGTGGCGAGCCATCTCTACGTCTGAGACAACGCTATAACTACGAAGGTATCAGCAATGCCCAAACACCGTTCTTCAGCTTGGTTTTTGAGACCTGCTTCGCATAGAGTCACGCCGGTGGCTAATCATAGACCGCGAGATCTCAGGCACCTGAGTCTCTGTCGGCGATAGCTTCGAGTCCGTCACTGTATCATACATCTTCACAGTCGGTTCCTTTAACGTCCTTCCAAGTAATGGGGGAAAGGAAGAAGAGAGAAAAGGAAACAAATGCAGGGCTTATGGTAACATGGATTAGTGAACGACAGATACAAGTGTAGCCCATGTGGTTCGAGGTCTAGTTCCATGAACTGTGTGGAACCGGTCCATAGAAGCCTTATGACTACACCAAGGGCGATCTAGTCAACTTATGGCGTTGTATTTCTATCAGCACGTGACTCAGTACAGCGTACTTATGGTTTTCCTTATCAGTTCCGATTTGATGGCTATGACACAGGATTGAAGAATCGATCTTCATAAAATGGAAATACTCTGGGTCCTTATGGAGGCATGGTAACAATTTGAGCCGCATTAATCATTTATATCGGAGCGATTCAATACTAGAATGTCAATATGACTGAAATTGGGGGGCAATGACGAAGGTATCATGCGGAGCGACAGTGGTATCGATGGGTAGGTAATTGTTTCTGTAAGTAATGCTCAGTATCAATCTAGATTAGGGATACTAAAGTAAATCCAGCCAGCCTGCTTAATCTAGGTATCTTAAACATCGTGATACATTAATGCCGTATTCAATATCTGAGGGGACTTCCTACCTGGTATTGGTACATAGGTGACGAGTCACGAGCCAATCTAACATAGTATCATTGTTTACAGCTGTTATTACAGTAAGGTATTGTTGGGAGGGTTTCAAAGGTTCTCAACCAGCAGAGGTCTCAGTCCCGCCAAGCCCCTCGGTCCAAGGGCGCTAAAGATCCCACCAAGCCAGTATTCCAGACTCCCAAAACTTAGGCGTATCAAATTCTTCCTCATCTCTTGACCTTCATCAGCGACAACCCCTCAACCAACCTCCACTATCTCCCTCGACCCATCTATAAGCCTATTGAACAACATTATCACAATGTCTGAGCCTATTAGGAATAAGAAAGCAGATTTTCCGGTCGCCCCGTAAGTCTCTTTGCGTTGCTTAACCCCGTATATGCAAAGACGCATTTTCCTTGTTAGGCACGTCTTGCCTTCTAACGATATTTCACGAGAATAGGACGCCTCAAAACACCCCAGCTAATAATGCCCCTATTTCCTCCCATGCCCAGCAGCCTGGAGTCTCCAGCATCAAAGAAGGTATCACTCGAGCAATCTCCTTGCCAGCCACTTATCTCTAACATCGTCACCCTAGAATCCCTTGATCATGCCACAGCTGCTTCTTTATTCGCGAGAAACCCTGGGCTCGTCTCCATGATTCAAGGAAAATTGGGATCACTTGTCGGTCGCTCTTCCGGATATATTGAGTCTCTGCCCGCACCTGTCCGCCGACGTGTCGCTGGACTGAAAGGTATCCAGAAGGAACACGCTAAGCTGGAAGCTCAATTTCAAGAAGAAGTGTTGGAGCTCGAAAAGAAGTACTTTGCAAAGTTTACTCCTCTGTATCAAAGGCGTGCCACGATTGTCAATGGGGCTGCGGAACCGACCGACGGTGAAGTTGATGCGGGCAAGGGTGAGGAAGAAGATGTGGATGTTAAGAGCGAAGATGAGTCTAAAAAGTCCGAGGACAAGGTGTCATCAACAGCCGGAATACCCGAGTTCTGGCTTTCTGCTATGAAAAATCAAATTTCTCTGGCAGAGATGGTGACTGAACGAGATGAAGAGGCTCTCAGACATCTCACCGATATCCGAATGGAGTACCTTGATCGTCCGGGATTTCGCCTGATTTTTGAATTCTCTGAGAATTCATTCTTCACAAACAAGACTATCTCGAAAACGTACTATTACAAGGAAGAGAACGGCTACGGTGGTGATTTCATCTATGATCATGCCGAGGGCACTAAGATTGATTGGAAAGACGACAAGGACCTCACTGTTCGTGTCGAAAGTAAAAAGCAAAGAAACAAGAGTGAGTTCAAGTTCAAGCAAAGTGAAGGTCATGAAGCTAATTTCTCGATTCTAAAGACACAAAGCAAACTCGCGTTGTCAAGATAACCGTACCCACGGAGTCTTTCTTTAATTTCTTTTCTCCCCCACAGCCCCCAACGGACGACGATGATACTGTCGCTACCGACATTGAAGAGCGGCTTGAGCTTGACTACCAGCTTGGAGAGGATATCAAGGAGAAGCTCATTCCTCGCGCAATCGATTGGTTTACTGGGGAGGCTCTTCAGTTTGAAGAACTGGGCGATGATATGGATCCTGATGAGTTTGACGACGAGGACGAGGACGAGGAAGAGGATGAAGATGATGACGACGACGACAGGAAGTCTGATGGGGACGTTGATGACGACTCTGATGAAGAGGTACCCATCCCCATCTCACCCAGAACTACCACGTATAGTGTATGAAAACTAACATTAAGCAGGACGGTACTTCGAAGCCCAAAAAGGAGGCCGCAGAATGCAAACAAAGCTGAACAGTCAGCTAATCGTTGAAAGTGCAAATTCGAATGGTGCTATAATCCATATCTCCACCTGACTTCTGATGCCTGGTTTTTATTCTTTGTTTCTCTCAGATTGTTTCTTCTAATCATGCGTGGCTCCTGTTCCATTCAATAGCGGTCCGCTGTATGTATGGTCAAAGTATTATGTGTAACCATGCATACTTCACCATCAGATTGGTGGGCATGTAGTGGATGGTAAAGCTCGTTGGATGGAACCGTCAAGGCAGTGTCGGTCCCTAATCATTTTTTCTTCCTCATCGCCCTCCAAACTCCTTCACCGACGACCTTTTTCTCCCTCTCCTACTTTTCTTTAATACTGTTTTCCGCCTTACCATATAAAATGCTGGCGGCGTGACGAGTTCGCTTCCGTTCAATTACTTACAATTGTCCTAAAACGATCTGCCCTATGCTTCTGAAAATATAAATGATGGCAGCACATGGTAAAGAATATCAAATATAAGCATGTATCGTAAGTTTACTTAGTAGTTGCTTCCTATAACACGTCGGAGCTTCTTTTAAACCGATGGGTCTGATCTCACCGCTTATTCAGAATTCTGGTTTTTTCTATCTAGCTAAACTCCACTCATGGGGGCCCTAGGTCAGCTAGCACCTAAGCGGCAGTCGACTTCACCTCTCGAGGTCATACTGTTGAGGCTAAGCGAATGATGAGTAGAAAACGAGTCTGAAATTCGAAGGGCGCAGTATGTCGTAAATTCTTCGTCTATAGGCCTCCAAACCTACATAGATATCTGAATGACCACAGAGCTATGGGCGTCATGATTAGTGATACATACTACTAACTAGTACCTGTTCAATGTACCCATACCTGATTCTTGGCGTTGACAGGTGTGGAGATTGTTTTCGACGAGTGGCGCGGCTCTCCAGCCTCAGGGGTCGCGGCTCGCTAACGGCCAGCTGTTAGCCAGTTCAATAACTCCCCTCTTCTCTTAAAACGATAGTCTCCATTTTCTTTCCATGATTTGAAGTTCAGGCCTGTCGGTGTTGTCATAAGGCGATT
Organism: Aspergillus flavus; assembly: GCF_009017415.1. Classification (NCBI taxonomy): domain Eukaryota; kingdom Fungi; phylum Ascomycota; class Eurotiomycetes; order Eurotiales; family Aspergillaceae; genus Aspergillus; species Aspergillus flavus. Next base: position 4,647,537 of record NC_092406.1, read on the forward strand.
ATATCCCGGCTTTCTGTTTCCCTTGATCCGTTTCCCCGTCCAAATATCAACCGAGTATCCAATTAATGATTCGCTGCTAGATGCCTACAGCAGTGCTCGCTCGGTGTCATATACATTCCGCATAGGTTCTGGTTCGGTCTCGTTTCAACTTAGGCTACAGATTCCCTGGCCAACTCAGTCTTGATGGCGCACAATTATGAGGTCGGAACGAGGGCCTGGCAGCCCGATCCGACTGAAGGATGGGTAGCATCCGAGGTCAAAGAGAAGCTTGTTGATGGTGACAAAGTGCAACTTGTGTTTATATTGGAAAATGGGGAGGTTCGTCTCATCTTTATAATCCATTTGATGTCCCTTGGGCCGCTCGACTGACTAGGTTCAATAATTATAAAAGACAAAATCTTTGGAAACCACGCAAGCAGAGTTACAGGTGGATAACAATCCTAAGCTACCTCCGTTAATGAATCCAGCCATGCTGGAGGCCAGCGAAGACCTGACGAATCTATCTCACTTGAATGAGCCAGCTGGTTTGTTTCATACTCCCAGTACTCCCCCAGGAGTGAGGGGCTAACTACCCTGAAGTCTTGCAGGCTATCAAATTACGGTATGCGCAAAAGGAAATATATACTTATAGTGGCATTGTTTTAATCGCCACTAACCCTTTCGCTCGAGTGGATTCACTCTATGTTCCTCAGATGGTGCAAGTGTACGCCGGCAAACACCGTGCATCACAGGCGCCTCATCTATTCGCCATCGCTGAAGAGGCATTTGCGTAAGATACGACTCACCTCTCTTGTTATATGCTGTTACTCACAAGCAAGCGTTGCAGTGACATGTTGCGAGATGCGAAAAACCAGACAATTGTGGTTTCTGGAGAGTCTGGTGCTGGAAAGACAGTTAGCGCCAAGTACATTATGCGATATTTCGCAACTCGCGAATCCTCAGATCAACCTGGGAAATACACCACGAGTAGGGCAGATGCTATCAGTGAGACTGAGGAGCAAATCCTGGCTACAAATCCTGTTATGGAAGCCTTCGGAAACGCCAAAACAACGCGCAATGACAACTCTTCACGGTTCGGAAAGTACATTGAGATAATGTTCGATGATAGGACCAATATCATCGGCGCAAAGATCAGGACGTACCTGTTAGAGAGATCCCGTTTAGTATTTCAACCTCTCAAAGAACGCAATTATCATATCTTTTATCAGCTTGTAGCTGGTGCAACAGACGCAGAAAAGCAGGAACTCGGTCTTGCGTCGGTTGAGGACTTCGACTATCTCAACCAAGGCGGCACGCCGACTATTGATGGCGTGGATGACAAGGCAGAATTCAATGCTACAAGGAAATCCCTGAGTACTATCGGTGTGTCAGAAGATACACAGGCGGAAATTTTTCGCATCCTTGCAGCTCTCCTGCATCTAGGCAATGTTAGAATTACCGCCACTCGAACCGATTCTTCCTTACCTCCCTCTGAGCCCTCCCTTGTCAGGGCCTGCAGCATGCTGGGCATTGACGTCAACGAATTCGCGAAATGGATAGTCAAGAAGCAACTTATAACAAGAGGTGAGAAGATCACATCTAATTTGACACAACAACAGGCGACAGTTGTCCGTGATTCGGTAGCAAAGTTTATATATTCAAGTCTCTTTGATTGGCTCGTCGAAAAAATCAATCGCGGCCTAGCGTCCGGTGAAGTTCTTAACAAATTTAAATCTTTCATCGGTGTTCTGGATATATATGGGTTCGAGCACTTTGCCAAAAACTCGTTCGAGCAGTTTTGCATCAACTACGCTAATGAGAAGTTGCAGCAAGAGTTCAATCAGCACGTATTCAAACTGGAACAAGAAGAATATGTTCGAGAGCAAATTGACTGGACGTTCATTGATTTCTCAGACAACCAACCATGCATTGACCTTATTGAGGCAAAATTGGGTATCTTATCCCTTTTGGATGAGGAGTCTCGGCTGCCGATGGGTTCTGATGAACAATTTGTGACAAAACTGCATCATAACTTTGCAGCCGATAAGCAAAAATTCTACAAAAAGCCCCGGTTCGGAAAGTCGGCGTTCACCATATGTCATTATGCTGTGGACGTAACTTATGAATCCGATGGTTTTATAGAGAAGAACAGGGATACTGTCCCGGATGAGCACATGGAGGTTCTCCGCAACTCCTCGAATCAATTCGTGAAAGATATATTAGATACCGCCGCCGCCGTCCGCGAAAAAGACTCTGCATCCATCTCATCTAAGCCAGTCGCTGCGCCTGGTCGTAAAATTGGCGTGGCCGTCAACCGCAAGCCTACACTTGGAGGTATCTTCAAATCATCGCTGATTGAGCTTATGAACACCATAAATTCTACGGATGTGCACTATATACGCTGTATCAAGCCCAACGAAGCGAAAGAAGCTTGGAAGTTTGAAGGTCCCATGGTCCTTAGCCAATTGAGAGCTTGTGGTGTACTCGAAACGGTCCGTATCAGCACTGCTGGATATCCTACTCGCTGGACTTATGAAGAGTTTGCGATACGCTACTATATGCTTTGCCATTCATCGCAGTGGACGTCTGAAATCCGAGAAATGTGCCATGCAATCCTGCAAAAAGCTCTGGTAGATGGCAGCAGCCAAAAGCAAGATAAATATCAACTAGGTTTGACGAAGATATTTTTCAGGGCAGGCATGCTCGCTTTCCTGGAAAACCTTCGTACGTCTAGGTTGAACGAATGTGCAATCATGATACAAAAGAATCTGCGGTGCAAGTACTATCGACGTCGTTATCTCGAGGCGCGTGCTTCCATTCTTACAACTCAAGCTTTAATCAGAGGGTTCTTAGCAAGGCAGCATGCGGCCGAGGTGCGCAAGGTCAAAGCTGCAACTTCCATCCAACGGGTGTGGCGGGGACACAAGGAAAGGAAAAAGTATAACATCATCCGTGCAAACTTCATCTTGTTTCAATCGGTTGCGAAGGGCTTCCTCTGCCGGCAAAATATAATGGATACGATACATGGAAACGCTGCGAAAGTTATACAACGTGCCTTCCGCTCCTGGCGACAATTACGAGCTTGGCGGCAGTATCGCCGAAAAGTTGTCATTGTGCAGAACCTTTGGAGAGGTAAGCAAGCGAGGATACAATACAAAAAGCTCCGCGAAGATGCAAGGGACCTAAAGCAGATCTCTTACAAGCTGGAGAATAAGGTGGTAGAGTTGACACAGTATCTCGAGTCTCTAAAACGTGAAAACAAGTCGTTGAATCTGCAGTTAGAAAACTATGAAACTCAGTTGAAGTCATGGAGGAGTCGTCACAACGCCCTGGAGAATCGTTCTAGGGAGCTTCAGGCCGAGGCAAACCAGGCGGGAATTAATGCTGCTCGGTTATCTGCCATGGAAGAAGAAATGAGTCGATTGCAGCAAAATCATAGCGAAGCGCAAGCGACAATTAAGCGGCTGCAAGAGGAAGAAAAAGCGTCACGGGAATCCATCCGTTCTGCAAATGAGGAGTTGCAACGGCTTAAACAAATGAACACCGAGTCGGATGATGAGAAAGCTTCCCTCCGTCAACAGATCGCTGACCTCGAAGAGCAGCTAGAGCTTGCGAAGAGGACCTTACCTAGTGGCGGCTTGAACGGTGATCAATCAAACGGCAGCGCCATCCCACCACCTGCCAGTGGGTTGATTAATTTAGTGTCCTCAAAAAAGACAAAGCCAAAAAGACGCAGCGCCGGTGCGGAGAGGATAGACACAGATCGTTTTAGCGGTGCTTACAACCCACGTCCCGTCTCCATGGCTGTTCCTAGCTCCCTATTGCGCCAAAACCTATCAGGGAGCACTTTTTCACCTGGATTGGACTCTGTCGAGGTGGAGCTCGAAAATTTACTTTCTGAAGAGGATGAACTCAACGAAGAGGTCACGATGGGCTTGATACGCAATCTAAAGATTCCACTCCCTAGTTCTACTCCGCCACCAACCGAAAAAGAAGTTCTATTCCCTGCTTATTTGATAAACCTTGTGACATCTGAAATGTGGAATAACGGCTTCGTGAAAGAATCCGAACGGTTTTTGGCGAATGTGATGCAGTCGATTCAACAAGAGGTCATGCAACATGATGGAGATGATGCTATAAACCCCGGGGCCTTTTGGCTGTCTAATGTGCATGAAATGCTTTCTTTCGTGTTCCTGGCTGAGGATTGGTATGAAGCACAAAAGACTGACAATTACGAGTACGATCGGCTACTGGAGATTGTAAAGCACGATTTGGAAAGCCTCGAGTTCAACATCTATCATACCTGGATGAAAGTGTTGAAAAAGAAGCTTTTTAAGATGATCGTTCCTGCGATCATTGAATCCCAATCACTTCCAGGATTTGTCACAAGTGAATCGAATCGTTTTCTTGGAAAGCTTCTTCCTTCCAACAACAACCCAGCTTACAGTATGGACAACCTTCTTAGCCTTCTGAACAATGTCTACAAGGCAATGAAGGCTTTTTACCTTGAGGATTCGATTGTCACTCAGACTGTTACCGAGCTTCTTCGTCTGGTTGGTGTCACCGCTTTCAACGACCTTCTCATGAGGAGGAATTTCTTGTCCTGGAAGCGTGGCCTTCAAATAAATTACAATATAACACGTATTGAAGAATGGTGCAAAAGCCATGATATGCCGGAAGGGACGTTGCAGCTTGAGCACTTGATGGTAAGACAATATTCAGACATATGATTGGCCCCCTATACTAACCTCCTCTCAGCAAGCGACCAAACTTCTTCAGTTAAAAAAGGCTACACTAAATGACATTGAGATTATTCAGGACATCTGTTGGATGTAAGGCCCCATGTTTGATTTTGCCACATCATCGAGCCATATGCACAACTAATACATTCATATACAGGCTCTCCCCGAATCAGATTCAGAAGCTCCTGAATCAATACTTGGTGGCGGATTATGAGCAACCTATTAATGGGGAGATCATGAAAGCTGTGGCCTCTCGTGTCACGGAGAAGAGCGACGTATTGCTTCTGACGCCTGTTGATATGGAGGATAGTGGTCCGTACGAGATTGCCGAACCTCGTGTTATCACAGCCCTGGAGACATACACACCGTCATGTAAGTTTCGTATGTGACAGCGCTGTCCGATAATCACTGACCTGCTTGAAGGGCTGCAAACACCACGACTAAAACGTCTTGCTGAAATTGTCTCGGCTCAGGCAATGGCTCAGCAAGAGAGGCTTGAAATGGCGGAGATGGCATGATATCTTTCGTACTTCTCTGTAGTACAAGGCTATGGTCGAGTAAAAACATGCTACTCTACTGAGTATACCGTTTAGAAGGAGTCATCTTGTCGTCATTTCCTAGAGTTACGGATCATGATGAGATTATGCATTTCTGTTACCTTGGAACAGCACGCATCCTTATTCTGTTTTTAGCGGTGTGGGACATATGCCACACCTTTCTCTGTTTAGATTTTTCATTTTATTCGAGTCTCACTTGTAAATAGCAATTTGAGTTGAGGTCCATCTACCTTACTGAAAACATATACTCTCTATCCGTAGTACATATGGCACCACGCTAGTGGAGTAGTGGGGAAGCAAAGCTTCCGATACGAATAGAAACAATCCCGGCCATGTCAGACTTCTTTCTGTCTTACGATCTTCACTCTACTTGTAAATGTTAATTAGCAAGGAGAGTATAACATCCTGTCTCAGCCTCTTTTCCTACCTTGTTCCCCTGAACTCCCTAAACAGCAATTCAAAATTGGCGGCACAGACACCATGACTACATTAAAGAAATTGAACTTCATCACCAGCAACAGAAACAAACTGGCCGAAGTCAGAGCGATTCTGGGCAATGCAATCGAGGTCGATAACCAGGGGCTTGATATTCCGGAGATACAAGGGACTATTGAAGAAATTGCCAGAGAAAAGTGCAGGCGTGCAGCGGAAGTGGTAAACATTGTGATATTCTTTCCATCTCGCCTACAGTGCTAATATTGCCTGAACAGATCAAAGGCCCGGTTCTCACGGAGGACACGGCACTGGAGTTTTATGCACTGAAAGGGCTTCCTGGCCCATACATGTAGGCTTTACCAGGACAAATTTTTGCTTTTTGTACTGACATCTCCTAAGCAAGCCATTTCTTGATGTTTTGGGCCATGAGGGGTTGAATAAAATTCTCGATTCGTTCGAGGATAAATCGGCAGATGCGATATGTACATTCGCTTTCAGTCACGGCCCTGGCTCAGAGCCAATTTTATTCCAGGGAAGAACGAAGGTAATTGACAATGATGCAAAGTTTTTGGACTTTCGAAATCTGACCTCAACGTTTAGGGTGTAATTGTCAGACCGAGAGGTCCATCAAACTTTGGTACACATAATCTCTCTCTGCTACGTCCGGAATTTCCAGCTTATATATGGTCTTTAGGTTGGGATCCGATTTTTGAATATGAAGGGAAAACGTATGCTGAGATGGACAAGGAGGAGAAGGTAATTCCCGAGCTTGCCTTCCAACCACTACCTTTCTAGTCTTTTCTCCATTTCCCTGATTGTTCCCCAACGTGGCCCCTCCGTCCTCGACTTCCTCGCTAACAAACTGCTAGAACCAAATATCGCACAGGTATAAAGCTTTGGAGAAATTACAGCGTTGGCTGGTCCAGGAAAAATCCTAATTTCTCAGCTCCGCGGCGGACGACGTTGATAGGTGGTGCATCTCTAAAATATTTCAATTCGCGTTGAGGTTTTGGTTGATTTTCCAAGAGGATACCCAACTTGAGATTCTTTCGCAGTTTCCCTCTACATCGTCGTCCTTTTCACTCATAAGCTCGACCACAACTTCTTCGTCGAAGGCTTCACAGGCTTCTTCCAATAGGACACCGAAAATCTCTGCGTCTAAATTTTCTTGTAGCTTCGCGTCCTTATATCCCCTGCAACAGGTGAAATCCTATTAGGCTTGCTGAAAATGAAGGAAGATGGGGGATAGATGGTGGTTGGCGGGATCCGCCTGTAGATACCTTGATGAAAGACGGTCATATAGAAGAGATGTAGACGGGCATCGCAAAACCACAACGAGGTCAATCCAAGATTTGGGGAATAGATCACATGCATGCCAGTCAATCAAGAGTCCCCCCTGAAGCATCTCATCTTCAACAGCGTCCAGCAGCTATATTGACCAGACCAGGTAAGTAGAGGGAAAATTAACCTGCAATCTGAGAGAAATCCTATTCAATTGAGACTTCCAGGGAGGAGAGAGCGTATATACTCAGCGTACCTTATCCTCATCCACAATCCAAGTTTTCAACTCCTCGTCATAGGTCTCGAAGCAATCACGATCTTTTGCGACCTGATTGATTGACAGATGTCGCAGACCGGTATCTTGCGCTAGTTGTTCGCAGTGGACAGTTTTCCCAACGCCAGGGGTTCCTGTGATAATCACATTCGGGGCTGTTCGCATGATGACACTAGGCAGAGTGCTGGGTGACTGAAACGTCCAGTTGCTTTCCTGTGAAACGAAAGTATAATCATGTAAAACATGATGGCAATGGGTAAATTTTACGTGGGGTATAAACGAACACCTCAGGCACCTATTTCAGCGGGAAAAGTGGGTCCGATCCGACGGATATAGCACATTAAATACTAGTACGGAGTACGGTGCAAAGTTCACTACTACTAGTTAGGTACTTACTCGGAGGTCAACCATTGGACCTTGCAAGCGTCAATTTCATTTACTTTAGTTCTCTCTCTTAATGGTCCTTCCACACTGCTAGTTGAAGTAATGATCCTGATGTCATGGTCCCAGAAAAAGATCTATGGCTTTGTACAAGTCAAGTCTTGGACAAGGTCTTGGGAGGTAGACAGCCTAAAAGGGTCAGTCGCTGCTCAGTAAAGTAAATAGTTGTGACTTACTTGAGTATTTCGAACACTTTATATTTCTTTAGATAAGCTGCCCCTCGTCGGTAGCCCTTTAGGATCCGAGCGGGATCGGCAGATACTGCGCGCGTACCTCTGAGCCGCTTCACAGCAGACGATGGCTTGAACATTGGGTCTAAGACCAAGAGGTTCGCACTGCCATTGTCACGTATCTCGAATCCAATAATGGTCAATGAGTGCCCTATTTGTGATGGTATAGCGGTAAGCCCCAGACACAAGGTCAACAGATAGAGGTTAATGACAGAGAGGAACGCTTCAGACCTTGATGTTGGAAGTAAATTGGGGGTAAGTTTGTCAGGAAAACTTTGTCATTTGTATCCAAGGAGCACGCCTGTCTGAAATAGTTTGCAATGTACATGAACAAAACGTCATGAGCTTGCATATCTTTGGTTACTCCGATACGACTGGCTTCGCATCTTATACATATCAGTACTATTCCCATTGTGTTCCTCGGTGTAAACTCACTGTATTCCTAAGCTCAAAAATAGCGCCTGTGCCTAAAAAAAGAACGTTAGTAAGGAATATCTACCCTCAAGTATTCCTGCCTTACTTCGGGTGTGCCAATGTATTTTCTAGTGCCGCGGATTCCGCCTGTCTCAATCCGTCCGATGCTGTTGAAACCCATATCCCACGCACTCTCGATCATCTCTTGTATCTGCAGGATCGTTGGTGATGTCTCCGAAAAACATTCATGTCCCGGAATGCGGCATTCTTTGATGTAGGAAATTAGCATTTGGATATTTCTGTAGCCACAAAACCCCCCCTCTTTTGGCATCTTAGAGATTTGATGAACTTTAGGGCTACAGAAGAAAGCACGCTGTACTGATTTGTCCTGTTCACAAAGCCTAACAAGCACCGGAACAACATCTGTCGTCTCATTCTCCGTTGAACGATGTCTCCGCAGCGTTCCATCTGGAGCGATTATATTGGACTCTGTTATCTTGACTCTTTTTTCTAATAATTTTCGAAGCCACGAAGGCATTTGCTTCTCATGAGCATATGGTCCCAATTCGGTGCGCTATTTCATTTATCAGCAGGCTCACGACCTAGAAACTGTGCAAGATACAGGGAAAAGAACGCAGAGAAGGGGTCGGATACTCCAAGCTTTTTCACGGCAAGCGTTATATTCGAAGGACTACGGGGTCTTGTTTCTCTCACTGCTTCCTGAGTGGGTTTCTCTTTCTTTAGTTGGCTCTTCACAAACAGTCCATGTGAGTACTGGGCATTGTCCAGGTCTTCGCAATCGCCAGGTCTGCTTTGCTTCTGAGCAGTAAACGAGCCGGAGAACTCTGGCGGAGAAGATGTTGTACTCTCGTGGGTAATTTCTTCTGCTTGGTGTAATTCAAGATGGGTGGGAAGCTCAGCGTCCATTACTATCTCCCCACAACCACGTGGGCAATGGGTGTACTTTCCTAAATGCTCGTTCTCCTCGCTGGCGGATAGATGTTGCCTGCAGTCAGAAGATATCTTCAGGTTGTTCAAGTGTATAGCCTTTTTACCACTGCTGACACCAAGCCGTCTGTCGATCTCAGGATGATATACCTCAAAATGGTCCATATTAGAATTACCATCAGGTTCAGGAAAGGTGCAGAACGGACATGTTGGAACTTCTGCTCTTGCAGGATCCATAGTAATCGATCTAAGGGCCCCTCTTTCACTTAGAGATTGTTGAGTTAGCAAATGAAAGTGGGAACGGAGATAAGGGCAAGTGACAATGACACTAATACGAAGTACTAGTTGTAGGTTGGACTAAGGCCATATATCTACCCGACTACCGGAGAAGACTCGGGACCTAGCAAGGCGTGTCTTTTTTAGGTGGGTTGGCCATTTAGGTCCGGTACTCATCGGTGCTACAAAAAAGTGGAACTATACTCTAGGTTCCAATTGGTCGGTATGTATGTACCACAGAGGACTCCGCAAGCCAATCGTGTTAGGTATTGACGAATATTCGATACCTACTCCGGAGTAGTTTTCGTAAATCCATGATCAGAGAGATGACTCACACAAAAGCGTATGGCGCTCGACACCCGAATGCTACAAAAGTAGGATAGCTATATATATCCCACGAGAGCGAAGATCATTTTTACATATACACCTATACATGTGCTGTATACTTATTCTATACATATTGCTCATCACTTGTACAAATTAGAATGGCTCCAAGCCTTGAGAGAAGCGAGTTACACATGGAGGTACTGGAGTACCTATAGTAATTACATACAAAGTACCTGATACTAGCTCTATCTATGGAGTATGTACCGTGTAGTAAGAACCAACTCCGATATCGTATTCCACAAGCGGAAGGCGGAGAAGAGGAAAAATTATGTGATACCCCGTATCATTAGAGGGGCTCCGCTTTCGCAACCCCGCCAGTGCACATAAAAAGGCTATCCCGCTACCGAAGTCAAGTAATGTGAGGATCGCCATCGCCTTTTGAGAACAAAGTCTGAGTTGACAGTTACTCTCCAGCATGGAATCTCGGTTGCCATCCAAATTGGAACCGTTGTCGACATCCAATAGCGACCTAGTAGGCCCTTCAAACGGCAACTGGGTTGTACAAAAGTTTGGAGGTACCAGTGTGGGCAAGTTCGCCCTTAATATCATTGATCAAGTTGTTCTGTAAGCAACAAGATGAAATATAGAGATAGCTGCTACTGACATCCTTCAATCAAGACCTAGCCTTTTAGATCACAGTGTGGCAATAGTCTGCTCTGCAAGAAGTAGCTCTACAAAAGCTGAAGGTACTACCAATCGGTGAGTCACCTCTCCACCCCGGTTAGGCGTTGCCCTGCCTCGCAGGTTCTATTGTTCTCATCCAAAATCAACATTGATATTGATACAATTGATAGGCTGTTACGCGCAGCGCGGGATGCAGAGAATGCGGAATCTAAAAACTACGTCTCTCTCGTCGAGGCGGTCCGATTGGAACATATCGAAGTAGTCGAGAGTCAAATTAATTCCAAGGGACTAAGGCTTCAGTTAGTTACCGAGATTAACGATGAATGTGAAAAGGTTCTGAAGGTCTTGGAGGCTGCTCAGACGCTCGGGGAGATCAGTGTCCGCTGTGTGGATAAAGTTATGAGTACAGGAGAGAAGCTTAGTTGTCGACTTATGGCAGCTTTCCTCCAGGACCGAGGAGTAGATTCGGAATATGTGGATTTGGCTGAGATTGTCGACTTTACTATCTCAAGCCAGGGTCTCGACCAGGAATTCTACAACAACCTCGCCAGCACTCTCGGTAAAAAAATCCGAGCTTGTGAGGGCAGAGTTCCAGTTGTAACTGGGTTCTTTGGGACCATACCAGGCGGTCTTCTTGATCAAATAGGGCGGGGCTATACAGATCTTTGCGCCGCCCTAGTCGCCGTTGGGATACGTGCCAAAGAACTACAGGTATGGAAGGAAGTCGACGGAATATTCACAGCAGATCCCCGGAAAGTGCCAACTGCGCGTATTCTTCCGGCAATCACACCTGCAGAAGCCGCTGAACTGACATTTTATGGCTCAGAGGTCATCCATCCATTCACCATGGAACAAGTCATCCGCGCGAGAATTCCCATTCGTATCAAGAATGTCATGAACCCGAAAGGCAATGGCACTATCATTTTCCCTGATTCCTCTTATAAATTGGAGAAGGCGGCCATAGGGCATGACCCCAGATTGTTCCGTACACGCAGTCCAAGTCTTGTGCAGACGCCGAAGCGTCCTACCGCTGTAACTATCAAGCACAAGATTCTCGTGATCAATGTCCACTCCAACAAACGCTCCCTGTCGCATGGGTTCTTTGCTGGCATCTTCTCTGTCCTTGACCGATGGAGGCTCTCAATCGATCTGATATCCACCAGTGAAGTGCATGTGTCCATGGCTCTTCATTCTGAGTCGCCTCTTCTCAATGGAGTCGGCAGGGATGAATATCAAATTATTGACGAGGACTTGAAGGGCGCGTTACGTGACCTACAGAAATATGGGACAGTCGATATAATCCCAGAGATGGCCATCCTGAGCCTTGTTGGCAAACAAATGAAGAACATGATTGGTGTTGCCGGGCGGATGTTTACAACCCTTGGAGAGAATAATGTGAACATTGAGATGATCTCCCAAGGTAAGTGCAACGGGGTCGAACTCTTACTGGATTTGGTTGACCAAAAGCTAATTGCTTCTCTTCCTCCAAGGTGCGAGCGAAATCAATATATCATGCGTCATCGAAGAGAGAGACGCAGACCGTGCCCTGAACATTATTCATACGAGCATGTTCACATTTCTAGACTAGACGCCCTCCTTTCCTCCTTCGCCTCCTCCTTTCTATTCCCCCCTTTCCCTTCTCGTAGGGGTTTCTGCACAATGCCAGCGAGGGTCTCTGATGATTTAGGATACCCATGGCATATCTATACGATACGACGAGAAGTTCCGTGTCTTACATGACTATGTGAAAAGTTGAAACTCTGGAGTTGTCTGAATGGATCTTATTAGAGCCTATGTTCCTCTCTTTTTATCTGAATCTATGTGTGATATTTTCTGCCATGCACCACGCTTTGTTCCTCTATACTGACATAATTATCTTTTGTGTTTCCGGGATAGATCGCATTTGTTTCAGCTCTCCTTTCCAGGCGTTGGTTGTCCTTTATCTAGATTTAGAACAAATTCGTTATCGGCCAAGGACATAGAGGGTTTACATGGAGTTTTTGAAGCAATGACAAGCACTTCATAAAGAGGCTTTTTCGGGATGGAGGGATGCACTGTACAATTTACTGGAGCTCATGTGAACAAAACTTTCGCTCTCCACTGGTTTACTCCTCTGTCAGGGGTGTCGTCAACTTAGATTTTTAATTAGACGACGCCTTGCTGGCATAGTAGGTCACCTTTTCGGGAATTCCAAACCCCCTCTATCAAGGAGTTATAACAGAGTTCTATCGAAAGGCAAAGGTGCCCATCGGAGGTCTAGCCTACCCACGATTATGATCAAGAAGTTAACTAAAAGTAACTATTAGTAATTCAAATACTATCTATGCTGGGAGCACGAAGTAATGCTGCTACATGTGGAACACACACAAGTACTACTGCAGGCCAGCACGGGTACCTGGGAATCTTCCATACCCTTGCCTCGGCCAATCTCATGACAATATATGTAGACAATTAGCGCAGGTAGTGTTCGATTGTGTTATGAGCCATCCCAATTGAAGGGTTAATTAACTTCATGGATAGTGGTGAGCAAGGGTCCCTTACTCATTTGAATTAGGATTCGCTCTCTGTACAACTGCTGGAGGGACAGGATGTACGGTCGATACTTTCGTCGACTTGTTGAGGTATCGCTATCCAGGCGTAGATTGAAGCTAACGAGCCTTAAATATTTATTGTTCGAATCCAAGCACCTCAAGCTTGTACTTTTTTTTTTCTTTTTTTTCTTTTTTTTTTTTTTGAACGACCCCATCAATTGCTGGATGACGAATGTTGATTCCGCCTTCACAGCTTGTCGGTTGAGATGGCTGATCTTTAGAATCTGGGTGGCAGTATGATCACAAAGCTTTCCTTCGAGACACAAAGCATGGGGTGGGAATCTAGACGTAGCTTAGTATGGATCTAATAAAACCGGGCTTGGCTTAGAAAGGCACACAACCTGACACTAAGTCTGATGGCCGGGGCATGCTTGCCTCGTCAACTGATGGGAGGGCCCAATGATCGACCGAGATCGCCTGGTGATTGGACACGACAATCGTTCCAGGTGGCGGAACTAAGCAAGGAGGTCAGCCAATGGTGAAACAGGAGCTTCTGTATTGTCACCCATGACAATACTAGTACCAAAACCCCACCCTCTTCCAATGTACTCGCCGCCCTCGACGCGTTACGCGACGCGACCTAACCATACCATACATACTTAGCTGCCAAACGAGGCCGCGACAATCACCTAACATCAAGTTCCTTTCTCTCCATTCCTCAGCCCAAGTAATCGTACATAACTCTGCTGTTATTAACGTATCTCGCGCACCCCACCTTACCTCGAGGGAGAAACCTTACTAGGTGAAGGGATTCGATTATAGAGTGAGGCCGTCTTCCCGCTTTATCTCTTCTCTGCCTCTTCTCTAAACATCCCGTTCATCCCGTCCCCCATCATCATCGTTTCTAGATTTACTATTATTTCGCGCGCCGCGTGAGCCCACTCTAACAGCACTGTCAGGCTTGAAGCAGTCCTGCGCCAGTCTTCCATCCAGCCTATTCCAAGTAGAAGAAAGAAAGGGAGGGGGGGATATAATATCAAGAACAGTTCACAATCCAGTTAAACTCGACAGTTATTACCCGCTTTTTCTTCGCACTTGGAGCCACGGCCTCGATGTGCCCTCCTTAGCGCCTTTGTGGCCCAAATACCCACTTCTTTGCGCTACAGCCTAAGACCCTTTGCATTGCCTTTGTCTTTTCTATACCACCGCGAATTGTCCTGAATTCTGCATTTTCGGGTGACTACGATTCACTTGGTCATTGGGCGTTGCTGCCCCTGCCCCTCATCTTTGGCCGACTCGACGCAGCGTTCACCTGGACGGTGCTAGTATACTCTCGCGTTAAGGAATTCGTCGACGCGTCCAGCGTTTTTGGCACCCACTCAACCGGACGACATCATGAGCTCCACCCGTCCTATGACAACTGCGTCAGCAGTTGTCAATTCATCTTCACCCACTGAGCACGGAATTGCCAAGTCTCGTCAATTGGAACCATCGCCTTTACCCCTGCAACCTATGGAGAATGTCACAGACACGGGTTGTATCTTGAACTTGCCACCCGCTCGCACGCACAAACCATCGCCAACGAAGACACGTCGAGGGTCAGGTGTCTCACTGTCTGGAGGAGGAAAGCTGGGCTTCGTCTCTATCACGGCCCCTGTTCCACCATCATTCCCTACTGATTCTCCTACAAAGAAAACTCCTTCCAATCCATATGCGTATCCCGTTACGTCTACAATGTCTATGCCGCAGTCGGCTTTGTTCACGATATTTCCCAGCGTCAATCCCGACAGGCTCTCCTCAAGACAGAGTCAGCCCATAGACGAGCCACCCAGTGATAATTTCGCGGATTTTCCTGAGCCATCATTCCACTCCAGGGCTCAATCGAAAAGGACGCTCATGGATGCGGCGCCATTGAAGGAGCGGCCCGCGAAAAAGCCGAAACGCGAAGACACCAACTCGATGCGTTTACCCGAGCCACACGAAATGCCTCCTATAGAAGACGACGGCGTGAAACCACCGTATAGTTATGCAACACTAATCGGAATGTCTATTCTACGCGCACCAAATAGGCGGCTAACCCTCGCACAGATCTATAGGTGGATCTCAGACACGTTCTCATATTATAAGAACAGTGATCCTGGCTGGCAAAATAGCATCCGTCACAATCTCAGTTTAAACAAGGCATTCATAAAGCAGGAACGGCCTAAGGATGACCCAGGGAAAGGCAACTACTGGGCCATTGAGCCTGGGATGGAAGCGCAATTTTTAAAAGACAAACCCCTTCGCCGTGCCACGATGTCTAGTATCCCCCTTCCGGCTGCTCCCCAAAGGGAGCTTACGCATTCACAGAGCTCTGCCACGGCCACGTGGACAGTTCCACCGTCTACCTATCCTCCTGTAGTGCCAAAGTCTTCGAAGAATGTGGATTTGTCCTCCGACGCGACACTACCTGCTTCGGACCCCGCCCTCCAGGATGACACAGGTGATGAAGGAGTGAACGGGCCTACTACGCAGACCCTCCCACCGCGGTCTTCTCCGCCGCAGACTATACACTCATCACCTCCAATTGTGCCACCTCGGTTCATCCGCCAGGGAACTCCGCCTACGCCATCTCAGGGTGTTACGGCGACAGGGGTCGTTTCTCGCTCTAGAAAACGGAAGTCAACTGGCATGAATGATAGCGGCTATTTTTCTTCTTTGGAGTCTTCGGCAATGCGACCAAACAAAGCTGGCCACATACTAACTTCAGACTTGGATATTGAACCTCCTCGTATCAAGCGTGGCCGTGCAGAAGAAGAGATCGCTCGAATTAGAAGTTCTTCTCACGACATCAGTCCGGGTCATTCTGGTACGCTGAAAGACGCTGGACTTATTGTTGGCTCTTCGCCACTTCGCAGTGAATATGTTAGCATGCTGCCGCCTCCCATTACCCCTGTCATAAAATTCAAGAAGCCCGCAAAGCCCCCACCGTCGGTCTCCCCTAACACCAATCTTCGAAACCACCGCAAGAAGATTCAGCAGATGGTCAATTCCCCCATTAAGCATTTAGGCCTCACAGACGAAGATTTACCATGGAGCCCAGCGTTTAACATTCAGGATGAAACCTTTACGCCGAATGAAAACCTCCACACTACCTTTGACGTATTTGCGGACACTACCACGGATAACATTTCAACACCAGCATATGGTTCACCAGGAAAGCGTTCCGCGAAACGTTCACGGAGTGATGCTAGTGGCTCGAACAGCGGTGTGCTTGCTGATATCACGACTATGAGTGTGAACGGCCGTATCGGCTTGCCTTCGTTTTCATCTTCAAGCAAAACGAAAGGCCTTCTCTTTCCCGATTCACCATCGAAGGTCCCCGATTCCGGGCGCTTTATAGATGCTACTCATGATGATTTTTTCTCTTTCCACCTTTTTGATGAGGGCCCCGGAGAGGTAGATGGTGTTGATCTTTTACAGGGGTTTCAAAAAATCGGCAGCGGAAGCAAAGAAGAACCGTCGAAACCCAGACAGCATGTGCCTAGGCCGCAGCTAAATCATCGGAGCAATATGTCACTATTCTGAGTCCCTAATAGGTTCTACCCTTCTGAGGAATTGGGTGTTCAACATCTTTACACTCCAAGAATATGATCTCCCTCATCGAATCTATGCCGCGGCTTAGCGCATAATAATGCTGGTCTTATTTCTGGGGATTTGGAGTTTGTGTTCAGCAGGATTTGCTCTTTGGGTTGTTTAAATTTTAGGCGGTTGATATTTTTGGAGTTCTAGGCTGGGTTGAGGCTTGGAATTGGTTTTGACTTCAATTGATGACCTTGTTATGACCTTGACGATATTTGCTAAGATGTACATGAAATGCCATGTTTTACGAGTCTGATTCTTGACTATGTCTACTCTCGGAGGCCTTGATATGTGCTTATTCTCTCTTCCTTTTCTTATTGTTGGTTGTAGATATAATTAGTGGTCGTTTGTCAATGAATTTCTTTGTACACTATTAGGTTAAGTATATGTCCGTTTGACTAGATACTAGAGCACAACATAGTGCGCAGTTCTTTGTAGGGGTATTGTTTTGCGATCGGCTGAAACAGTGATATGAGAAGGAATGTCGAGATATGTGGACGCAGAGGAAAAGATTCCAGATAAGCAGGAGTAGAAAAACCAAATACAACCCGGACGCCTTTGTAAGAGCCAACCAACCAACCATGAATCCCGATTTCAACCATATACATGGCAATATTTCCAACTCTTCTTTTTTTTATCATTTCCCCTTTTTTGTGCCCCTAAGCTTGAACCCCCGGGACGGTGTTGGCAGATCAATGCTAATCGCTACTGGCACAACCTCGACATCCACAACTAACGCATTGTATCATTTGATCCTCTTTCAGTTGGGCCTTTGGAACGCGGCAAATACATGTGGCATTAAAATTCGTTTCCTTGGTCTGAATACAACGGAGACAACAAAGCTACGAAAAAGCGCGACGTCAGTGAAATGCTAATTCTAGGGTATTGGAAGACATTCAGAGGCAAAGCGCACCCTAAAGGATGAGAGAAAGCGGGGATAATACCTTTTCGTAACCTTGCTTCTTCCATTTAGCGATTAAGTTAGCATCCGCATAGTTGTTCTTAAGAAGCCAGTCATATAGTTGCTTTGATATAGCTTCCTTTTCGTAATATAAATCGTAGATATATCTTGAGCCTGTGAAAGGATCACGCGAGTTAACTACATTCGACAAAAATTGCAGGAGTAAGGGTATGCTTACGCTGATGGGTTATTTGAAAGATTGGCCACAGCATCTCATGTTTCTTCTTTCCATCATGTGGCGCATTCTCTGCGTCTTTCATCTTGTTACTGAACTCAAGTAGTGTGTCCTCGATGTCATCGAACCCCGCCGGAGGTGGTTTGCGGTTGCGGGAGGTTCGGATCGGAGGCATACTCAGTGTATCAATATTAGCAATGGGATGAATCTAAAGTAAGAGCCAGATGTTGTCCTTATAGACGTTTTTGAGGGTAGAGGGACGCTCCTTCAGGCTTCAGCTACAATAGTTTGGAATCAGCGTCCCTTTTCTGCCCCAGAGCACCGCCTTCTAAATATGTGGAAAGGAACTAAATTTGGTATGCGGTGTTGGGGATCAGTTCAGCTTCTTTAGTGAAACCCCTTCACTCTTCTACTACCCTGTTACTCGACTTACAATCGACGAAGCACCAGAACGACTTCCCTGAAATCAGGATGGATCAACAGCTCGACGTCTCCAAGCTCAGCGATGCTGACAAGAAAGAATTGAACCAGATCCTAACAAATGAAGCTCAGAAGTCGAACATCCAGCAGAGTAAGTGAATAATCCATCTAAACTTAGAGTTTGTTGCATTTAACACAATATACTAATGGACTATTCATTAGCCGTGCATCACCTCGCCGACGTTTGCTGGAAGAAATGTATCACTGGGAAGATTTCGTCCGGTCGCTTGGATCAGTCTGAAGAGACTTGTGCCCAGAACTGTGTGGAGCGGTGGATGGATACCAATCTTGCTGTTTTGAAACATCTGGAAGCTCTCCGCTCACAATAAGCAAGCTATGGTTCTGATAATGGAAGACTTGGTACATATGATGTCTTGTGATAATCAATATCGTGGCGAGGGGTGGTCAAACGTTTGAGATGGGTGCAATCTGTGTCTCTGCTAGCATGACAGCTGATTGAATTTGTACTGTATAACTAGAAATGATCAATGCATTCGCTAAGTATGGATGTGTCATTTCGCGTTCTTTCGTCGGTCAACCAGAGGTCTATCGGATGCACCAGGCTCCAGAAGCTCGCCTGCTTCCAAGGAGCGGTTCGGTAAAAGTACCTCTAGATAAGATTACAAAGAAAACTTCGAGGCCTACAGCACTACCCAAGTGGGTTCAGATTATGCATTGAAATGACACCTTTTATAACGATCATTCAGCCGTCGTTGCAGCACGGGTAGCTAACTGTATGACCAGGACTTATAAGCTACCGCGTTAAACAAAACAAGTTCACCAGACCCATAAAAAATTGATTCATCTAGACAATGGCAAGCTTGGTAGCCGCAATGTCCAGAGCATCCACATCAGGGGTTAGCCGAGCAAAGGCTTTCTTGGATCCATCGGGCCTGTATCCTTGTTAGAGACAGAATTCTCGAATGGAGTGTTTATCACTCTGCGCCATGATGGTCTTCATACCTGACAAGAGTATTGACCTTAACAGTGTCGACATCGTAAAGCTTCTTAAGAGCCAGTTTGATCTGGCGCTTGTTCGCCTTCACATCCACAATGAAAACCAGAGTGTTGTTCTCCTCGATCTTCTTCATCGCACTCTCGGTGTTGAGGGGGTAAAGAATGACCTTGTGAGAATCGAGACGAGGAGCATGAGGAATCGACTTGCGGGGGTACTTGGGCGACCGGGAGAGCTCAAGGGTCTTGGGGCGGTGGAAGGTGGTGGAAGTGCGGACCTTGCGAGCCTTGTGCGCCTGGTTGACGAGATATCTTAGCATGAAAAGGTACGTTTGATGCTCAACGGTGGTAACGTACGCCTACACCCTTCAGGACTGCCTTGGCAGCAGCGCCAGCGCGGTCGCTGGGCTTTGTCTTGCCTATAGAAATAGCCAATCAGCAAAACTGCGAGGATCATCTCTTCCAGGAACCGATATTTGAGATAGCAGAGTAGTTTGAGGTGAGAAGAACAGGGAACAAAATCCACGACGCACTCCCTCTCTTGACTTCAGTTCCCTCGTGCGGAACAATCACATATCAGTGTCTGCCATGCAGAAAAGCACAAGATGCTCTCTGAAACTTGCGCTTTCAAGCTCGACAGTCCTGCAACTCTGGGGGGAACATCAAATCGCTCAAAATCTACCCACCTTGCTTGTTATCCGCCTTAGGTGCCATGGCTGTCGTCCGGCGCTGTCGTGATGATTGTCGCGGTGTCGAATGTCGAAGTATTTCGAATGCACTCGCTTAGCGAAAACCCTACGGCTTTGCTCTGTGGGTCACCTGACCTGATTCTTAGTCCCACTGTTGTATTCTACGCCAAACCTAATATAGATACATGGACTCCACTTTTGAGACACAATAACTCCGTGACCATCGAATGGTAATTCTAGTCGTTGGGAAAGGTTGTTTTATGTCTGGACTCTGCATACTCCTTTTGTAGGTAGCGTGTACTGTACCTACTGCTCCTCTTTCACTTCCGTCCGAAAACCATACTTGTTTACAAGGCACTTCGTGGTAGGCAACTTCCAACCCTATCGCCTACTTGATGAAGGATCTTGAGGATTAGGTCTGCATCTTCTCCAAAGTTCAGCTATAAGACTAACATCGCACACCTTGTTCTTTTTTCACTCCTTTTTATTTTTATTTTTATTTATTTTTATTTTTATTTATTTTTATTTTTTTTTTTTTTTTTAAAAAAAAAAAAGGACAGAAAAGTACATATATAGTAAGCATGGCCTCGAGGAGATCTCGGACGAAAAAGGCCACGCTCCTTTCACATACTCGACCGCCAACAGTCAGAGCCAAACATGCAACCCTCTCATCTAAAGCCACACGCAATCTCATTCGCGGACATCATCGACTTCTCAAAAATCGGGCACAGGCTCTAAAAGCCAACGATGATCTTCTAGTTGAAAGGATCGATGCCCGGATTCGAGAGAATGGCGGTTTAGAAGGATATCAACTTGCTAGCAGACTCGGACAGTCTCTAGAACGCGGTGGAGACTCAAGTAAAGTTTTAGTCGATTGGCTAAGTCCACAATTATCGCGATTACAAGATACGAAGTCTAAGCTGCGGGTGCTCGAAGTTGGTGCTCTCAGCACCAAAAACGCTTGCTCTATGAACAACTTTCTGGATGTCACCAGGATCGATTTGAATTCTCAGGAGCCCGGAATATTAAGACAGGATTTCATGGAAATGTCACTCCCTCGTGGCGCTGCCGATCAGTTTCACATCATTAGCCTTTCCCTGGTTCTCAATTATGTCCCAGATGCCATTGGCAGGGGCGAAATGTTGAAGCGATGCGTTGCCTTCCTGAGAAAGTCACCCCTGTCTGGGTCACCCTTCCATATCTCACCTAGGCTGTTCCTAGTCTTACCTGTGGCCTGTGTCAAAAACTCGCGATACCTTACGGAGTGCAGACTACGGGACATAATGTCTAGCATGGGGTTTGTTCTGGAAAAGAGCAAGGAGACTTCGAGGTTGATATTCCAGCTTTGGGAGCACAGCCATGACTTCCAACCCACGTCGTTCAAGAAAGAGGTTTTGAGGACTGGCAAGATGAAGAACAATTTCGCTATTGTTGTCAAACAATGAAGGAGAGATACGCAATGACCGCAAGGCTGACTGGAAGGCTCTACTATACAGAAATCATATTCTCCGGCAAGAACGCCCACGCCGTTCCAACAATTGCCAATACTGTTGATATGAGTAAAAGAAGCCAGTCCAGGAACCACTCTTTCCGACTGATTTCTTGTCCGAATATTTTCAAATAAAACGCAAGTGGCAGAATGATGCAGATCGTAAAGCACAAGGCAGAGCCCATCAGCGCCATGATTCGGTCAAAGGATGGGCAGAGAATTGCCATTAACACGATAACCGCGACCACAAGAAGTCGTATAATGGCTTGCAATGACTGTCGAATGGTTGCCTGTGTGCTTTTGGGATTTTCTGGTGCTAAGCCAACGTGTGGCCCAAGCCCACAAAGGACTTCAACCGTAGCCACGAGAGGTCGACAGCTGTGTTAATCAAGGAATATGAGCTTGAAAAGGTCTATAGAAAGAGGGGATAGGCTTACTTCAGGGGCACTTTTGTGATCGGGATGATTGCGATAAAGATTATAATGCAAATAGATATTCCGCGTGGGTATTCATTCGTCAGCAGGATGTTGGCGGTGATTTCATCCCGTACTTCTTCACCAAACATCACCCATCCCACAATAGCCATTGCGCAATCCAGGGAATACTGTTGTGCATAATATGTTAGATATATACTGTTGCTTTATTTCTTTTCCCTTTCACCCCGTACCGTAAAGAGATATGTAGCCCACAGGCTCTTTCCATATTTACTTGGATGCCTCATATCTCGATATATATTGGGAAACACGCCATGGCCGCCCCAAGGTGCTTTACGGATTTGATAGAGTCAACTCATCTTCACCTTTGATCACCATTGCAAAGGACTTACACATTATCAACCCGAAGCTAAGAGGCACGGTCCGCCAGTTGTTTGGGAATAAAGAAGTTGTGGCTGGTTCGTGCAGGGAGCCCAGACCGTTTGGTTTGAGGAGCCCATCAAGGCATATTAACATGACAACTTCTAAGTGTTAGTTTGTGACGAAAAATGCTCGGGAGGAAAAGACAAAGGCATACTGGATGTGCAAGAGATTATACCCAAGATACTGGTCACACTAAGAAGTCGTAAAGGCACAAAGTTCAAAGGAATGAGCATAAAACCACAGATAAGTTTCCACTGAAGACTACTCAGTCCTGGAATTAGAGCCTGGAGGCTGTCAGCAAAAAGTACGACTAGGGCGACACAAGCCCCTATGAGTTCCAAACAGAATAGAAGACTTGTCACTAAGCGTGCATGGTTTCCAAAGCTTATGTAGGCCAAGTCAGCGTAGGTAACAAGACTCCGATCAACATCCAAGCACCTAGCAAGGATCCTTGCTGTGTAAGAAGTTACCACGGCAGCGAAGGAAAGAAATGTTAGACCAAGAAGCCAGCCTGCCTGCTTCATTGCCAGCGGGAGGCTCAAGAGTCCAATGCCGATTAGAACATTCACGGAGTTGAAGATCGTTTGCGGCACGGTCGACTGGCCAACAACAATACTCTCACGAGTACCATCTTCATGGTGTACCTGTTTGACGAGTAGAGATTCAGTATCCTCAATCGCAGGTGCATCAAGGCGGGCTTGTTGCTCCCTGTGTAGTTGTACAGCGTGTCTCCGGGTCGCTTCGCTAACGCGAGAGGATATGGTACCGTACGACGTTCCGGTGCTTCTATCCAACGAGGATCCGAAAATGCTAGCGATTCCTTTCGGCGGACTTCGGCCATCGAGGTCACAACCCTCTTCTTCAGTGTCGGCAGCAAGCAATGGCCGAGTAATATCAGTATCTCCGCCGAGCGATCGACGGTCTCGGGACTCAGCGGTGTCATTCACGATACAATCTTCGTCGGGTTCCACTGTCACAAATGAGGGACGGCGAGGGATTATTTCGGGGAACCCTGCAGCTCGTTGCCATGATCGAGCAAAACTATCAATACTGTTGACCCCGCCTGCTTGTCTGAACCGCGCGGAAAATGATGCTGGCCTGAATGATTTAAATATTTGCAGCTGGGACAGCACATAATTTGACAACTCACCTTAGTCTGTTGACAGAATAAGCATCGATCAAATATCCCGTGGGCCCTGCGGAATTCCCACGAGAAAATACATCGAGATCTGGTGGTAGATCTGGCGGATTTGAACTTGGTATCCTGATACCATGTGTGTTACGCTCGAGCGTACTAGAGTCTCCTATATCCTCGTCCTCAATTAGCGCTATTGAAGCCGGCATCTTTAATTTTTACTCGGGAGAGGAAGAGGGAGAAGTAGATGTGAGGGCGCTGGTGGTGTTGTGAAAGAGGAATCCAAAAACAGAAAGTAACAGGAAATGCGGCGTTCCAGAGGTCTCCGGAAACAAAATTGGATGAAAGTACGATAAGACTTAACTGAGCAGACAAATGATAAGATAGATACCCAGTTAGCTAATAGGTATCTTGAGATATATTACAACAAGGCGACTACGAGTGATGATAACGGGAGGCTGAAGAGATACACTAAGAAGCAAACAGAAAAATAACGGATTGGGACGAGTGCCCCTAAGTCTAGTGATAGTGCTTATACACTTGATTGAAAAGTGAACTTGGTACTCACCTGTACGTCTCATCTACTAGTACTTTACCCAAGTAAAAGTATCTTATTAGCAGTACTACAACAGCCATCGATTCAGTTACCACTAAAACTGTAGCAAATGTTCTGTACTCGTGTGACTGTAGTTCAAATTATTCAATGAATACGGGTACTGTAAGCATACCAGTCCTGCATACAATATCTGGTATATACATGGATATCCAGTTATACTCCTGGAGATACCTCATAGCGTGTATAAGTATTTCAAACCATATAAATATATGAAAGTACCTGTGCCTGGTAGTGGGAATCTATGGATTCTTATTTAGTACTTCAAGGGGCTGAGTGTAATATCTAATGTAATAGTTACATATACATAGTTTATTGTCAGCCATTTACCTGTAAAGCTCAGCAGTATCTACTATTACACACCTAGTAAAGGCTGGGTAGGTATATGTATGTATGTATACAGGTATGTACTATACGGAGTATCATATGCAATACTTTATATAACAATATTACAATACAGACATGCATGTATGATTATATCAGCAACTACTACCGACCTAATAGTATTCTTATGGTCACTGCCACCCCACGGTGCCTGATGAAATTTGCTGAAAACACCCCCGCTGCTGCATTTGGACGGCACATTGAACTAGCCTCAAGGTATGCAAATTGTCTCTCTCAAGTCCTGGCTCTATTGATTGTTTGTTCTCCCTCCCTATCTTAAATACGTCGCACCTCATTCCAACCCTTTTTTATTCTTCTACCATTATCTTTAACAGAGTTCACGAGTTGACACTGTCGGTCAAGTACACACGTTAGGCTTTTTACCCCCACCGGTCGTCCAACATCGTCGTGTCGCCCAACATGAGCGCGGCCCAGGCGAATGAAGCGGAGAAGAATATCGAAATATGGAAGGTTAAAAAACTAATCAAGCGTCTGGAGGCCGCCAGAGGAAATGGCACTTCGATGATATCTCTTATCATCCGTGGGTTCTTCCACGACCTCATCATTGTATATTGCAGCTAACACTATGCATTTCAGCTCCCAAGGACCAGGTATCTAGGGCGGCAAAGATGCTGGCTGAAGAATTTGTAAGGTTTTTGGGCGAGTCCATTTTTGGAAGGGAGAGGCTAACCGAGATATGTAGGGCACGGCTTCCAATATCAAATCCCGGGTCAATCGTCTTTCTGTCCTGTCCGCCATCACTTCCACGCAGCAGCGTCTTAAGCTATATAATAAGGTTCCCCCAAATGGCCTGGTCGTCTACTGTGGTGAGATTATCACCTCTGAGGGAAAGGAGCGTAAAATAAACATCGACTTCGAGCCATTCAAGCCTATCAATACGTCACTTTACCTGTGTGATAACAAATTCCACACTGAAGCACTGAGCGAACTTCTTGACTCGGACCAAAAGTTCGGTTTTATCGTTATGGATGGAAACGGTGCACTTTTCGGCACGCTTAGTGGAAACACCAGAGAGGTTCTTCAGAAGTTGAGCGTCGACTTGCCCAAGAAACACGGCCGTGGTGGTCAGTCAGCACTGCGTTTCGCGCGTCTTCGTGAAGAGAAGCGCCATAACTACGTACGCAAAATTGCTGAGCTGGCCGTTCAAAACTACATAACCAATGACAAGATTAACGTTGCGGGTCTGATCTTAGCTGGTTCAGCTGACTTCAAGAACGACCTCAACCAATCAGATATGTTCGATCAACGGTTGCAGTCTAAGGTGATCAAAGTTGTGGATGTATCTTACGGAGGAGAGAACGGTTTCAATCAGGCCATCGAACTTGCCTCGGAAACTTTGAGTAATGTTAAGTTTGTGCAGGAGAAGAAGCTCATTGGCAAGTATTTCGAGGAAATTAGCCAAGACACTGGGAAGGTCTGCTACGGTATTGATGATACTCTCAAGGCGTTGGAACTTGGCGCAGCGGAGACACTTATTGTATACGAGAACTTGGATGTCACTCGATGGGTCTTGAAAAACTCGACCGGTTCCGAAGTTGTCATTCACACAACCAAAGCCCAAGAGGAGAACCGGGACTTGTTCGTCGAGAAGGAAACTGGCACTGAAATGGAAGTTGTAGATCAGTCTTCGTTCCTTGAGTGGCTTGCAGAAAGCTATAAAGACTTCGGTGCAACTTTGGAGTTCGTTTCTGACAAATCTAGTGAGGGTAATCAGTTTGTTAAGGGCTTTGGTGGTATTGGGGCTATTCTCCGGTATAAGGTCAATTTCGAACAGCTTGCCGACTTTGAAGACGAGGACGAATTTTATGATGGTAAGCCTATTGTCCACGCTGAATGACTAGCATATCGACGCTGAAATACTACAGATTGACGGTCCAGCGACCTCGCAGGGAGCGAGGATGAAAGGCCAGAAGTCCCCAAAATGGGTCTTTTGACGGCTCGCCCTTTGTGGCATGAAGGCAGCCTTCATGGTGAACACATCGCTTCATTAGTAGGGACCATCATGCTGCCTGGACCGAACTCCGTCCAGCTGCTCAAAGGTATGCTCGCGCCCATCTGCCAGCAATGTTTTCCGGTAATTCCTAACAGCTATGCTGCCTGATAGGGTCATCCAAGCTCCGTACTATTCAGATTTATGTTACCTATAGGGTCTAGGTGGACACAAGGTGTACTTTGCAAAGGGATGGTGGATGTGATACGATGCAGCTACCCACAAGAAATTGTCAGCCCTGTGGCATTTGAGCCAGCGAGTTAGGATTGATTTATTCCAGAAAATTATGCCTTGTTGGTGTTACTGTCCAATTTCGTTCATTGTTCCTACATGCGCTCTTTATACATCATTGCCCGAGAAAAAAAAATGATAAAGAAAGGAAGAAAAAGCAAAACAGGGAGAGAGAGGAGGGGACTCTCATCTGTCTTTTTAGATTGGTTTGCTGTATTTGCGTATATATTCGGTACTGTACATTCACTTAAATTTATTCTGAACAGTTACTATTCTCTGGCCTTTACCCACGAGTTCGCAAGTTTGCATTTGCTATTATCAACTAAATGCACATCATTCATGATCATTCAGACCATGTTCCCAAATGTCTACAAGTCTCGGTAACACTCTGCAAATGACTTAGAATCTCAATTCCCACGCCTTTGTCCCCCGGATTATCGGCTGTCTGGCACTCAACCAAGAAGACATACTGCCAATTCTTCTTCTGACTTGGCCGGGAGTTGATGCTTGTAAGATTCATGCCATGACGCTTGAATATTAATAGAGCTTCCGCCAATGCCCCAGGGGCATATTGACGAACCATGAATGATATCAATGTCTTCCTTGCGGTTGCCGCAGATGCTCCTTGCACGCGGCGGTTATCCAAGTCTCCGAAAGGGCGCGGCGCTGTGCGGCCCGAGTTTTTGTTCCTCAGCACCAAGAAGCGCGTTGTATTATCGGTTTTGTCTTCGATATTCTCTTCTAAAACATCCAGACCGTGGAGCTCAGCAGCAAAGCGGCTAGCTATTGCAGCGCTTTGTTCTGTTTTTGCTTTTGAAACAATCTCCCCAGCCTTGGAAGTTGATGAGACATCCTGCCTTTCAATGCTTCTAAAGTATTTCCCAAGAAATCTTTCACATTGGCCCCAGGCTTGCGGGTGCGTATAAAGCTTAGCCACAGAACCATAATCCTGTTGACTGGAAAATACACCTCTTCGGGCCAAGAGGCAATGGTGCACTGTCAAATAATGCACGCCGCATACCTCGACGTCCTCGTAAAAACCGTTGGGGTCTGCCAGGAGGTCGAGAGTTTGAACGACTGGGCCGTTAGTTGAGTTTTCGCAAGGAATGATAGCATAATCTGCTTCACCCTGTTGCACTGCGGTGAAAGCGTCCGTAAATGATACACAAGGTAACAATTCAGCAGACTTCCCAAAGAACTCAACAGCAGCCTAGAATTTGGATTAATGATCTGCGATTTTTCTGGGCTTAGTGTCCTGACCTGATGTGAAAAAGATGCAGCAGGGCCCAGGAATGTTACAGTGATATGCTCCATAGCTGTTGAAATGGACTAAAGACAGAGAGGAAATTCCGCTGTACTTGCTTTACTAGACACCTCCGAGTGTATGGTGTATGTGGGGATACTATTTGAAACAAACAAGTCAAACAACATACGCAATCTTGGTTATTGAGGTTTAGTTAGCGAGCTTCTTCAATCACACTGTGACGGTTCCATGCCATCCCTATTTCCATCGCTGCTAAACTCAGAAGAAGCCCCTGCTATACAAGCCTGATAGTTTAAATGAAGAGGAACGTTTTACTCGCATTGGGGGGAAGAAGATCGGCAATCGCGTTGCGGACATACTCGTCACTTTGCGATCGCTTGCATCGCGAATTAACATCACGGATACTCCCTTTGCACTTTGATTATTTGCATACCCAGCCTTCCCATCTTCTGAGCTTGACATTAGCTGATCTTCTTCCGGGGGATCTTATATCGTCACGTATTCATACGGCTCTCCCCTCAGTCACCCATGCATCTCGTATGCCAGCCGGCCATCACCTGGCTTATTTTCCTCCGCAGGTTACGCTATCACAGTTGCTACCAGACGGTACTGATATCTTACATAGCCCCGGTGGACCTTTTGAGAGGCGTCTATGGGCCGGTGGAAGTGTGAGATTTCCTGTCACAGGTGGTCTGATTCTCAACGGCGCTCGAGCTGTCTGTATCGAAACAATTCGTGACGTAATAGTCAAAGGACGTCAAGGGGCAGAGAAAGTAATAGTTAAAATAGAGAGGCGAATGGGCGTGGTACGGGAGGGGGAGGAGGAAGGCAGTATCAGAGAGCGGATATGGAAGGAGACCGAAGACGAAAATGGGCATGCTACGATCATTGAAAATAGGAATCTGGCTTTTATGCGGAAGAAAACACAAGATGAATTGAACTTTGACAGAATGGATTTTGATAACTGTCAGAGAGTTATAAAACGTGCGCAAGTTCATCCAACGCGCTCCAAAAGTACATGCTGACACATTTTTTTTGTTTATTTCAAGCACCTCCTAGCCCCGAATATCGCCTTAAAATCAAGCCGACAAGATCATTACTGTTTCGCTTCTCTGCTCTTACATTCAATGCTCATTCCATTCACCTGGACGAGGCTTATACTCAGAATGTAGAAGGTTTCCGGAACCTCCTTGTGCATGGACCGTTGACTCTGACACTAATGCTCACTGTCCTTGAAGCACATCTCGCCAGGTCTGATCACACCATCAGGGAATTTGACTATCGAAATGTGGCTCCTCTTTATGTCGATGAACCTCTAACCATTTGTGGCAAGCCGAAGTCTGGAAAGGAAAATGTATGGGATGTATGGATTGAAGGAAAGAATGGAGGCCTGGCAGTACGCGGTACTGCTTTTACAAGCCCAGTGTAAGGAATGGGCTTCGCGTCTTTAGATCACCACGAGCACCGTCCCGATATAAAGTTTTTCGGCACATGCTAGTTCACCACTTGGGTAAGGCACTCTATATTCATGTTTCCAGCTGATGTAAAACCGCGAGAATGAGCAAAGCGCTGGTATAGAACTTCGGCCGTCATACTACAACCTTGATCTCTTCCACAACTATGCAGCCTAAACCATTCATTCATCGTCAAACTGTTCATCTAGTCATCTAATCATCATTAATGCGAGATTTCATACAGTAGATTTAGTTCACGGTGAGACAAGGTTCCAAAGACGTCTACTCTGCGATTTGGATTTAAGAACAGAGGTTACTTTATTTAAGTATTATCCCTTTATCTGGTATTGTGATCATGCTACCTTGTACGTAAAGTATGTCCGTCACCCGGCTATATGCGTGCGTACTAGTGGATTAAGCCACCGCATCAATAATACTAGCTACATAGTACTATACATTACTATATTTTATATAGCTCTACGGAGGGCGTGCACGGAAAGTTGCCGCCAGGTGGGGTTTAATACCACGTGACCTCCAACCAATACTAGAGCTTGAAGACTTAAGAGTGCATAATGCTATTGGTCTGTCATCCCTGACCGGACGGTCCACCGCGGACCTGGCGAGGACTTTCCATACACGGCTGGGTATTTTAGTAAAGAAAATGTGTCAATAAATTAGGTATCATATACAAATCTATTGACAACATCTAAATATCTAATAATCTAGTTTTTAACTGCAGAAAAAGAAAATCTTTTATCTAAGGTGAAAAACAATCATGGTAGGAAGGCAGGCGGGTATTAAGGC
Source organism: Aspergillus flavus (assembly GCF_009017415.1). NCBI lineage: Eukaryota > Fungi > Ascomycota > Eurotiomycetes > Eurotiales > Aspergillaceae > Aspergillus > Aspergillus flavus. The sequence goes on from NC_092406.1 coordinate 4,677,778, forward strand.
CAAGTGAAAGCCCGATTCTGGGAGACATGCTAAATACATACAAGCTCGTGTAAAGTACGATAGTATTGTCGTACTCTGTACAGAGTACGGAGTACTCCGTAGAGAAAATTAAAAAGGTCGGGTTTATGCCGGAAAAAAGTACTGCCGCAGGAATTCCACTAGTGGATAGACATCTTTTATATTTCTTCTCCCACAACATATTTCTCCTCCTCCCTTCCTTTACTTTCGAACAACCAAGGTGATCAAAGTCAGGCACTGCATGATGTTTGCAACGTGTCCTGTTTCTAACTTGAATCTCTGATCCATCTTAAACATTCGATTCCCTATACTCACCTAGATTCAATGGATCGTTTTTGGTCTGCGCCCCCTGTGACAAGGTACTCATCCCATATCATTATCAAGCTGCCATTCCCATAATCAAATGATTGACCCTTGTAATACTAGGACTCTAACTGCCCTTACTTTCGTTCAGTCCGCCTTGGTTTATGGTGGCCTACTAAGTGGTAGATATGTTATATTTCGACCGGGACTAGTTTTCAAGCTGCTTCCTGAGGCGTGGAGGTTATTGTCGTCATTCCTTCTGACAGGGCCGCGCCTCGACTTCATACTTGATCTCTACTTCAGTGAGAATCCGCGATAGCCTAGTCTCACCGCGGCACTAACATACAGTAGTGTTCAAGTATGGCAGTGCTTTGGAGACGGCATCACCACGGTTCAGCTTACCAGGTGACTTCTTCACGTACGTGTTCTTTGTAGCTACTGTTATTACGGTAAGTAATGGGACAGCTTTGTTTATCAGTGCCTTGGCAACCCTTCCCCCCTCCCGTTTTTTTGGTACCAACTTCTGCCTTAATAACCTCGCATATCTGCCCGCCCAGCCTTCATCTAGCTGAAGCGGTTCCTGGAAGTGAGGAAGATTGCCCCTGCATCTCATACAGTACCGCATTCGCATTATCATTTAGGGCTGCATGCGATGTAGGTATGGTGGGACGGCCTTTGAGATAGCCTACGTGATTAAATTCTGTTCACGTAGGTGGTTATGGTGCCCTACATATAAGATTCCTATTTTATGTCTTAGCAAAACAAACATGCTTATATCTGTTTGCTTCGCAAGTAGCCTTTCACCTGTGCTGACAAGTTAAAGCTCACCGCAGGTTGCCTGTTAGATGATGTAATTTTCACCCATGGTGAGATCGCTGCAGCATCCAGCATAATTTCACATACTAACCCTCGGTAGCATTAATCATGGCATTTGTCTACACGTTTGCCCAGGACAACAAAGGTAGAAAAACCTCCTTTTTTGTGGTCCAACTGCCTGTTGAATTCCTACCATGGGCGATGCTCACCTGGACACTTGTGCTTGGCGGGTGGCATGCAGCATTCAGTGAGAGTATGGGAATAGTCGCGGCACACATGTATGATTTCTTCTCACGCATATATCCGACGTTCGGAGGCGGTAGGAACTACATTGTCACGCCGACTGTTGTGCGGAGAATCTTTAGCGCCCATACGTCCCCCTCTCAGCACCGGGCCTATGGAACAGCTTATCGTCCGATTACTGAAGAGCAAAATCCATCCCAGGGCCGGGGTTCTTTTCAAAGCCCCTGGAGTAGTAGAGGACCTGGCAGAAGACTGGGCGGCGGCTAAAACAACCGCCTTAGTTGTACTATGATTTGATAATGGTAGTCTAGACACTGAGGTATGAGGTACATAGTTTTGACCTTTGGGGACAATGTAATTGAACAAGTACCTTAATCTGCAGCGAACGTCGATTGCAACAAGGATTTCAGAGTTTTTTCGTAGTTGTGGATCGGTTGCTATTCAAGTCACGGGATGTCTATTCAATTGGTAAGGGATTTTGCGCTAGCCTGTTTTGTTGTTAGACCGGTCGCCGCACTTCAAAATTTCCCATTACTGCTTTCTCGCTAGCGCCCCCAAAACTTTAGCTCGGCAGGTGCAATTTTTCCTGCATTCTTTTCTAACCTGCGCGCTCTCTTCCCTGGCTACTCTGCACACTCGGAGCAAGCCTGTTCAAAATGGCGGTCGCATTGGCTAAGGAAGAGATGGACTACACAATCAAGCCAGAGTCTGGCGCCTCCAACATTTCCACATCTGACTGGCCGCTTTTACTGAAGAATTATGACAAGCGTACGTTCGCATTTTACCTGTATTCTCGCAGAGCTCATTGGTATTCTGGCTTCGATGAGTTCATATATTGCTCTAGTGAGTAGCTTTAACTGATTGCACCTTTTACAGTCCTCGTCAGGACTGGTCATTTCACGCCAATTCCCGCCGGTTGTTCTCCTCTGAAACGTGACTTGAAGTCGTACATCAACTCTGGAGTGATCAACCTCGACAAGCCTTCTAACCCATCCAGTCATGAAGTGGTTGCTTGGATGAAGAGGATTTTGAGGTAATACCACAAAGATCAAGTCAAATAACAGGTTGCTAAATCCCTTGTTTTTATTCTTCATCAGGGCAGAAAAAACTGGACATAGCGGTACTCTGGACCCAAAGGTCACCGGTTGTTTAATTGTTTGTATCGACCGTGCCACTCGTCTGGTTAAATCGCAGCAGGGTGCTGGAAAGGAATACGTCTGCGTGATCCGCCTCCACGACAAGATCCCGGGTGGTGAGGCTCAGTTCAGACGAGCCCTTGAGACGTTGACCGGTGCACTTTTCCAGAGACCGCCATTGATCTCTGCTGTCAAGCGTCAGCTCCGTATCCGGACGATACACGAGAGTAAGCTTTACGAATTCGACAATGATCGACATCTCGGTGTCTTCTGGGTCAGCTGCGAGGCAGGAACATACATCCGAACTCTTTGTGTTCATTTGGGCCTCTTGCTCGGTGTTGGAGCGCATATGCAAGAGCTCAGGCGTGTAAGAAGTGGGGCTATGGATGAGAACAGTGGTCTGGTGACTTTGCACGATGTGCTTGACGCTCAGTGGATGTATGACAACCAGCGGGATGAGTCGTATTTGCGTAAAGTCATCAAACCTCTTGAGACCCTACTCACATCTTACAAGCGTATTGTCGTTAAGGACAGCGCTGTGAATGCCGTTTGTTACGGTGCCAAACTCATGATCCCCGGTCTTCTGAGATTCGGTATGTTTCACCTCTCTTACCATTTTCATATGGTGCCATATGACTTCCCAGGATATAGATGATTAATGTGAAATAGAGGCTGGAATTGATGTCAACGAAGAAGTTGTGCTCATGACTACCAAGGGTGAGGCCATTGCCATTGCCATTGCTCAGATGTCGACAGTGGAGTTATCTACTTGCGACCACGGAGTTGTTGCCAAGGTTAAGCGTTGTATCATGGAACGCGATCTTTATCCGCGGAGATGGGGTCTCGGCCCCGTCGCTCTGGAGAAGAAGAAGCTTAAGTCGGCCGGAAAACTAGATGTACGCTTATTCCTTTCTGTCCCTTCATTTTGCTTTGTGTTTTGAGTTGCCACTGACAGTTTGATGCAGAAGTATGGTCGAGCCAATGAAGCGACGCCTGCCAAGTGGAAGAATGATTATAAGGATTATAGCGCGCCAGAGGAAGCCTCTGAGCAATTGGCAGTTGAGCCAACGCCTAAGAGCGAAGTTGCTGTTCCTACACCTGAGCTGGACGAAGCTCCCTCGTCACCCCAAAATGAGATGGGAGTTGATGAGTCCAAGGAGGATGAAAAAAAGAAACGTAAGCGACATGAGGGAGAGACTCCCGAGGAGCGAGCTGAACGCAAGCGCAAGAAGAAGGAGAAGAAGGAAAAGAAAGAGCGACGAAAGTCCAAGCAAGAGAAGGAGGACAGTGATGACAGCGATTAAGGCTTCTCAGGAAGTCCCTTGGTTGCTTCCGGTGGCGAAGCCTTCCTGTATGGGGGAGTCTAACATCCCTTGTCTCTAAATCGCTATCGGAGCATCATTTGGGCATAATTCCTGTATCATACGTGTTTTTCTTTTTTATTGGAGTCTTGGGTTGAAAAGGGAAATCAATATCAATTGTTTTGTTTTATAGTTATATGCTGTTGAGTAATCGTTTCAGTCAGTGAGGAAAAGCGTTCCAAGGTATACCTTTTTTTTTCTGCTTTCTTCCAAAAAAAAAAAAAAAAAAAAAAAAAAAAAAAAAACCAACAACAACAACAACAACAGGAGAATGGCATCATGAGAGAATGCTACTCTCGTAGGTCTTGTTGGTATGAAGGATGTCTAAACGCTGATTGGCTAAGTTGCTCAGCCTAAAGTATCGTGACTTGGTGCCGGGTCTCCTATGTACGTGCCACTTCCATTCCCCTCTTACCCAGGTCCACGGTACATACCAATCGTACTGCTGATTGATATATGACCTTATACTCCTTTTCTCCCATTCCCCTGTGTCGGTGAGAGACCGTATACTTAAGGAATTTACAATAATCATGGCTGCGGAGCTTACGTCAACAAAGCTAAACGCAGAGAATCATTTGCTGTTGGTAATGCCTACCCAAGATCATCAGGTTCAGGTTCAAATTATATTGATTTCCTTCTCCCTCGTAGGACCAACCCCTCCTACGTCTACCTCATGAACTTGCGCGAAAGAATTTCAAATCAGTTCAGCGGATTGTTGAACGGGAAAGAGAGTATATTCTTCCCTCATTGAAGGCAACTGCCAGTATCTCGCCGTGCAATGGTCAAACACCGGATCAAACTCTCGCTGCTTTAGATGCTATGATATCTAGGATGCAAGGCTTGAAGCGGAAAATGGAGAACTTGCATCAGGAAGAGAGAAAGATCCATGACCAGTCAAGAAAGCGTATAGAGCACCTGGAAAACCTTCACCAGATACATAGTTTGGCAGATGTCAAGTATGATCAGTGGTCGAGGGTCCGATTAGATAGACTTGTGACAGACTATATGCTGCGATCGGGATATACGGAAAGCGCCCGGCAATTGGCCCATGAGAAGGATATCGAGGATCTCGCAGATCTCAATGTTTTCATCCAGTGTCAGCGGGTTGCTGAAAGCTTGCGTCGTGGAGAATCTAAGGATGCTTTGCAATGGTGCAGTGAAAACAAAGCAGCGCTAAAGAAGAGCCAGGTTTGTGTCCAGGTTCGTATGGATTGCAAACCGAATGACTAACATTCAATTGCAGCACAACTTAGAGTTCGAACTACGTTTACAGCAATATATCGAAATGGTGAGGACTGGGGACAAAGGGAAGCTTGTTGAAGCTATGATACACGCAAAAAGATTCCTTAGCCCTTACATCGATTCGCAGTCAACAGAAATTCATCGGGCGGCAGGCCTTTTAGCTTTCCCCCGGGACACGATGGCCGAGCCATATAAGGTACTATTTCATATCTACCTAGATCAGTTTCTTCATTTATTTTAATAACGTATGAGCAGTCGATGTATGCGCCTGACCGGTGGAGTTACCTTTCTGACCTTTTTGTTCGCACTCACCATGAACTCCTGTCATTGCCGTCGCGCCCCTTACTCCACATTGCTTTGTCTGCCGGGCTTTCAGCTCTCAAGACACCATCTTGCCATTCGGCTTATACGTCTTCAAGCTCTAATTCTCTGTCCACTACGACGTCAGTCTGTCCCATATGCTCAACTGAGTTACATGAGCTTGCGCGCAACATGCCCTACGCCCATCATACCAAAAGTTATGTTGAGAGCGATCCGATTGTTCTACCAAATGGTCGAATTTATGGCCAACAGCGCTTGCTAGAAATGAGTAAGAAAGTTGGTTGCGTTGAAGTCGGCAAAGTCAAGGACCCTACAACTGGAGAAGTATTTGAGGAAAATGAACTAAAAAAGGTTTACATCATGTAGCCATGGACCCGATACTCGTCCTTTTCTTTCATTCGCTCTTCAGGATGAACTGCAGACTGCACGGAATAAGAAATTTCAGTTTCTCTGGCCTTTCAGTCACTATCTTCACTAGATGCTCTTGATCTCTTATTCCTCGAAGTTTTATCTCTCTTTGAGGATTGAAAATCCATCGTAGGCAGTATGCGCTCTTCCTTCGGCTCAAATACGTACATTCTAGCCTCCCTATCTTCCCCTCTCCAACCACCCCTTCCTCCGTTTTTCGCTTCAATTTCGCCCAAGGTCCGAGCATGAGAGTATCCTCTATAGGATGCCCACGGAAACCTAAAGCTAGTAACAACCCTTAGACCAGCATGGCGCGCAAGGTCCTTAATGTTCCAGAGGGTGTAGGGCTCTCCTTCGAATAGTGTGACTATGATCTGCCCAGGTTCGTTTCGGTGTCGTCTGCTCTGTTGTGCCATGTCATTTCGCGAGCCCAGCATATCAGCGTTATCCTCCTCATTGAAGTCAAATTCGCTTTCGGTGCTAAAGTCCCACCCATCCTCATTTACATAGTTATTCATTTCGGGACGAGAAGACAGCAGTGGCACGCAAGCTTTGAAAAAGGAAACCAAGAGTTCTTGGTTGGCACGAACTTGCCGATTTACATTGGTAGACAAGCCGCCAACATGGGGGAAATTGAAGCAAATAATGTCCCATGGCCCACCTCTGGTTGAGGGGAGGATTGAAGTGCCGCTACTCTTCTTGGCCTCTTGCCATGCAGGGCGTTTACGTTCCCGGCGAGGGAGTCCGAAGCGTACGTCTTTCCCTCCTCCAGAGGCCTGGCCAAGTTTTCGAGCGTCGACTGAAAAAAGGACGTTGGGCCGGCGACGTTGCCTTGGTTTGTCTTCATATAATCCTTTCTTTTCTCCTTCCCTGTGTCCCTCATGATCATCGCCGCGATAGCATTCCTGATTCTGATTTTGACTTTGGTTTTGGCTCTTTAGTTCGGTAGTGATACTTGAATCCGGACTATGATCTTTCCTCTTGGGGGCGCCATTGAGGATTTCGCAAACGTTAGGTTCGGCCTGGGGATACTTGCTGTATAATACTTCTCTTGAATCGTAGCATGTAGCCAAGACGTTCTTGCAGCAATGTTGGTCAACTAAAGAGCGGGTGAAAGAGAAGTCACCTACGCAAATCATTAATCATGGATGTATAAACACTACTTGTTTGTACGAAATGATGACATATCCCAAGGAAATCCAGGAGGGGAAGCACCATACCTTCTCCAACTAACAGAATTCGGTCATTTCTGCCAAAAGGAATAATCGGCCGCTGATGCAAAGGGTTCTTCTTACCGACATTCTGTTTGGGTGAAGAAGACGCAGAAGAAATAGTACTCGAGAGCTTGGAGAAAGTGTGCATTTTACGAGGTTTTTTTTGGTTGCCACCTCCATGGCCAGTATGCAATCGTGCTCTCTTCGATTTCGGCATGCCGTATAGTGTCCGTAAACTTAACGTGGGCAGGGATAGATAGTAGTCAACTGGTTGTGTTGCATGAATAGAAAGGGGACCAAAGTCCTAGATGGCCTGAGATCTTCGATTTTATGAAGATTCTAAAGAGAAAGCGCGGGCCCGTCCCTTCCGGTCAATACTGATCCAACACTTTTCTGAGGTACTAGGCAGTTGACGACAGGTCAAGAAGAGAGTTTGAAAAAGTTCAGACTGGAAGGAGGAGAAAAAAAAAAAAAGGAAAGGAGACTCTCCCCGACTGGGAGTCGAACCCAGGTCTCCCGCGCTTGTTCTCTTTGAGATGACAAGCGGAAATCATGACCGTTAGACCATCGAGGAATAGAACAGATTTGAGCTTTTATTTATAAAATTATAAGTCTTTTGTCTGGATGTAAATGTATTTTTCTAGTTGGCGGATATTCGTATTCATGATAGTGTACGGAGTAATAGGGCTCATAAAAGCCAAAGATGGTTAGGTATTACAACAAATCATAATCCTTGAGCCAGGATAAAAGGGTTCTGAGTAAAAGGAGATCTACATGCAGTGAAAACAACTCATATGGAACTGCTTCTGCTTCCTTGGGAGATATGTTAAGTAGATAATTTCCAGAAAGTCATCATTCAACTCTGGTGTCCGTTTTAAGCTTGTGATCTAGAGGGTGGATAGGTAGGAGGGCTACAAGAAAGATTTGAAGGAAAAAAGGAAGGGAAATAAATGAAGTTGGGAAGATAAAAATAATTGAACTGATAAACAACCTCGTCTCTTGCCTCTAAGAAAATACTTCACATAACTTCACCTGGCATTTTAAGACACTATGCAAGCATCAAAATTTCCCATGGTACTATCTAGGCTCCTCCTATGGCAATTCGTGGATACATAGCTTTCACAGAGCACCGGGTCAGAGTTGCATGTTCACAATGCCAGGCCATCCATACCTAACACATATTCGACCGGACTACACATCCCGCCCGTTGAGGACATACGAGCCCAGAAAGAGGAACACGGAAAATCATGATATGCTATGATCCTCCCAGATCTTCCGGAAGAGCACCCCATTACCGCGCCACAGTCAGTCAATAGCACGAGCTAGTCGTTGGAAAGAGCTTTCAGCAAAGAATTCTTTCTATAACCTCATTAATAGAAGATAAAGATTCATATATACAAATTTAATCCCCGAAAGGAGGCAAAAAAAAAGTTTTTCCTCTCACACAATGACCAAGCCTCCTAGACATCTTATTGCACCCAATATCGCAATCAATGCCTCCATCCCAGAGATATAGGACAGATCACAGCCCAACATTATGACATGTTACGTGCAACGAAGGGCGTTGCCAGCCCATCAAAAAGAACTGATATATGAGATTATCAGCACGGACATCAAAACTATAAATAGGTGAATAAACAGCAATAAGGTCAGAAGTGTTAGAAACGAGGCATTTTAAGTCGATCGTCGATAAGAATGTAAGCACACCAAGCCAGCAAACAACATGGACGACCGGAATACACGTATCGCTTTTAACATACAAGTAACGTACTGACTCTTTGCCGTCAACGAACCAAGAACATGATCCGATATTATTAACATACGAAGGAGTTAACACTCCTACGCGTAATATAGCAGTTGTCACTTCAAGACCGCAGAGAATCCCTCATACTCTGACTGCTAGCACTGACAAGTGGATTGGAAGTCGGTAAGACGCCGGTCTTTGGTTTGGCGTTTTGCTTAATCTTGGCGATCGCATATACGATTCCACTGACGAAGCCCACAGCAATAGCGGAAACACTGGGAAATGTTACCGGAGCATCAAAGAAGATCAGTCCCGACAGAGCGATGGGCAATTTGTTGAGGGCTCCAACCATGGAATAAGTGGTTGATGATGTCACGCGGACACACCAGGCTGAAGTGTATGAGATAAACACCGAAGACAAACCAGACAGAATCATTGCAAACATGATGCTGCTACGGTCAGCCTGAGGGAAGTTGCGGTCGATATTGGCGGACGACCAGTCTTCCATCAAACCTGTGAGAACAACAAGGACAGGGATCGACAACAAATTATTATAGAACATGGCTAAGGGGAAAGTCAGCAAAGAAAAACTTCCAATGACCACCGCGAATAAACACATACTATCAAAGTCCTTGAAATTGGTCAACTTGATTCTTTTGCGCATTCCTAGGACATAGGACGATGTGCAGAGACAGTTTATCAACATCCATATGTATCCAGCATTGAGCGTTGAGACTTGGGCACTCGTATCTCCACTGCTTTCAACAGCATGCTTAATGTCGGCCCATGCGGCAATGATAGAACTGAGTACCATGAGTCCAAAGGAGAACAAGGTAAGGCCGGTAACGGAACCACCAAACCAGAGGACCTCCCCGTAGGCAATAAGGATGATGGTAAGGTTCTTGAAGATGGTGTATACTGGAATAGAGAGGAACTGAAGCGCTTTAGAGCCCGTGTAGATCATTCCAATAAGAAGCAAACTGATAGGGAACCCTTATTACATACCACAGTTAGTTTGTTCTATAACTGTCACAATGGCATTTGAAGTACTTACACTTCTTTGCTTCATCTGCACTGAAGTCACGGTACGTGATCAGGCCGCAAAATTTGCATGTTTGGATCGCAATAATACAAACAATGGACTGAGTTACGAATAAAGAGGGCGGTCAGTGCAAATCTGTATTTTACAGTCGCAGTGGCTTCGGTTTCTTGGTATCATACCTGAACACAAAGGAGAAAGAAGTTGAGATTAAAGTCCAACCCTGAAAGAACATATTTGTTCATGACAGTCATCAAGATTGATGATCCACAATACGCCAATACAGGCAGGACAGGGTTGCCGGAGAGCGAACTGGATGGGACACTTCTAGGCTGAGGCGGCGCAGCAGCTTCGAAATTCTTGCTCCCCTGATCTATTTTATCCATCTCGATTGCATAATCATCGGTCTTCTTGCTTTCCACCATATTCTCAAATATACTGATCACCCCGAAGCAGGAGTGAATATAATGATAGCAGTGAAACGGAACGACAAGAGCGGTAATCACTTCGAGGTATGGCTGAAACTGCGAAGTAGAGCCGTTGTTGACACGGGGAGTAGTGAGGCAAAGGTAGGCTTCGAGAATTATAGCTAAGATTAAGTGTACCGAGAGACTGATGACAACGAGTGTGGGGACAGTAGAATCAAACCCAAATCATGAAAGAGATAACAGAGAAGCAGGTCGACAGAGGGAAGGGGGAAGAGAGAGCAAGACGAAGTAGAGGAGACAAGTGAAAGAAATAAAGGAAGGAAGGAAGGACTTTTGACTGGGCCGGAAGCGGCAATTTTAGATGTATCGTATGTATCTATACATGATAATACAACGGAAGAAGGAAATATGGAACTAATGCACACATATCTACCAGGCTATGCAGGTAGCACAGACTGATGTGTTTTCTTTTCTAAGATCTCTTATTATTTGAAAGAAGGGAAAGGAGAACAGTTAATTGAACAAAAGTGAAGAAGGGTGCATTAGCCATTCTCTTGAGTTTACTTAAAATACAAGGAAAGCTGATACTGTATCAGTATAACTCAATACCAGTACAAAAGAATTACAACTGAACCTCGCGAGATTTCATCTTTACACTGATTTGTATCCAATTAGCACGTTGCCACTCCTGCAATGCAGTGAATAGTGAAATACTGATTCGCCCTTTTCGAACCTTGAACACCTATGGTCAATACTTTCACCCCGACATTGAGTTTACAACCTTACCCTGGAACCTGAGCAGCCCACGCAACCCCTCCATGAATATTAATTGTTCTCTACAGACTTAACTTACTTTATTGATATCTTTGCTGTTGTCGTGCAGAAAACTTCTTCCTGCAATTCCACGACGAGTTTGGTCATGATCCGAAATATTGAGCCCAAACACTCCCTAAGAGACCAAGATGATGGGACGGACGACGACGATTTGTTGAAGGCCTTGGAGAACGAAGACGACTCTGCATATCGAGCCCAACGTATCGAACAACTCAACGCCGAGCTAGCATCCGCCCAAAACAACCGGTCAGTGGCCCCTGGCCAGACCACAATCACCCAAGATAGCATATATCCAACTCTTGAAAATGACCAAATATTGCTCAGTTTCACAACGGATACCCATCGGTGCGTGATCCATTTTGCACACCCTGATTTCTCACGCTGTGGCACCATGGATGAACATATGCGGGCTTTAGCAACACGGCATTACGATGTGCGCTTTGCCCGTGTCGATGTTAGGGACATTCCGTTCGTGGTGGAAAAGCTGAAGATACGCGTTCTCCCTTGCGTGATCGGGTTTAAAGATGGGATTGCTGCTGAGCGTGTGGTTGGCTTTGAAGGTCTTGCTTTGGGCGGGCGTGATGGGACCGACAGCTTCAGCACGGCAACTCTTGAAAAGAGGCTATTATGGAAAGGAGTTCTAGTGCAGGCAAAGATTAAAGATGGTAATGATGATTCCGATATGTCTGATGCAGATGACGAGGATGAGGACGATGGCAGACGACGAATTCATGGGGGAGGGGCCATCCGCGGCGGGGGAGCACGGTACAACAGGGATGATCACGATGACGATTGGGATTGAAAAAGGGGTCACTACCTTTTTAACCCTTATATTCACGAGTTCTATTGCCACGATCTTCGCGGAGCTTCCAGTCTAGAGCATATTGGCCCGGGATCTGCTTGTTGAAACACATAGCTTCGTTGTGGCTGACTGCTGGACGTACAGTTTACAAATGGCTGTCCTCCTGAAATTGAAATAAGGTGCTGTAGGTTTCAGGTTCTACCAGCCCTTGACCACTTAGACAGCCTTCCACTAAGCATTGGAACCCGCATTCCGAATGGAACGGATATAATACAGTAGTTGCATAGGCATGAGCTTGCGTACTGGCGAGCAGGGGAATGAACGGTTTTCATAGCAATTTCATTTGCTGTGCTGATACCAGATAGAGCTGCACCTGTTGTGAACTAACGCCGTTTTCCCAAGGGTGTTGGAAGACAGGGCCATGGCCCTACTAATAGTGCAAGTACAATTTATCGGATCCCTCGTGTCTATATCATGAAAAGTATGGCGCAAAAAAAGAAAGAAAGAAAGAAAGAAAGAAAGAAAGAAAGAAAGAAAGAAAGAAAAGAAAAGCTAAAATGATACTTAACGAATTTCGAGCTAGAGTTACAGGTAGTACGTGCGAGTGGAACAAATCGCGAGAAACCATCCCAAGCGAGGAAAAGAGTAAGACGCTTCTATAACGTAGAAGAATGTCACAAGAACCACAGGATATTAAAGTTAGGATTTATACAAGGCTGTCAGCACGGTCTCCACAAAGGTTCATCAGTTTGACATCGGTGTTTGGCAGTCAAGACGAAAGAGAATTTATAACTTATCCGAGCGACAAAAACAAGATATTCATGATGGGGACGAAAGGCAGCATGAAAAAGAGGTGAATGGAAGATATCTAATCAGAATTAGATGGCCACGTTTTTCATTTCGCCCAAGGTCTCGGCGTCCAAGGCAGTGCCAGGAGACCCATGGGTCGACTCCTGCATCTTCATCATCTCCGTCTCCAGCGGTCTTTGCTCTGCACCTTTGTCAAGAACACCTTCTTTCTCTTTACCCACATGTGTCGACACTTCCATCAAATCGTTGCTTTGTGTTTCCTTTGTATCGTCACTTTTCACGACGTCCTCTGGCAGGCCGCCATCCGCATTCGTGTGTACAGGACTTGGAGCCTCTTCCGTGACGCGAGCAAGAGGGCTGGATATACCAAACTGCGTCTTGGGACTTTGAGTAGACCCACGATTGGGAAAGCGGTGAGGCGATCTCCCACGCTCTTCACTAGGGGTTGGGCTCCCATAAGGGGACTCCTTTCCAGACTTACTACCGGTATTCAATCCAAGACCGTTAGGACCTTTGCGACGGGGTGGCCTCCGACCATACTTCTGATCTGTACGCCAGCGTAGAATTTCCATGTAAGGAGGTTCAACATTCTGAGCCTTGAATTCCAATAGTTTGAGTTCATTCGTCTCTTCATCCACGGAAACCTTGCCGCTGCAGAGGTCATCGGCCATAACTGCGAGGAATGATGCCCAAGACCGGGCGACGACGTATTTGCAGTCATAATCCCGACCGAATATAATGACTTGGCCCCATTTCCCTGCAGGTCCCGGTGCCAGATCAATTGCGATACAATTTCCACCCCAATCACGAGCCATGGGAATCCAAGCAGGATGGGCATACGCTTTCTGAACTGCGCCGGAGGGCTGAGAGTCTTGTCGCTCGAGAAGATCCTGTCTCCACAACGGATTTGACCCTGTAGTAGGAGCTGGGGGTGCAGCCGAAGAAGAGCCTGCCGCAGCTTTGGGAGAAGTATTGATAATACCGGATGAACTGAGGAATTCTTCATTAACAGTGCGCCAGTTCTTCCATTCCTGGACTATCTCTTCGCAGTCCAGAAGCATACATCCAAAAACCACGCCGGTGGGCAAGCCCGGACGCTCCTGTCCGTCATGAGCCATCAAAGATTCCCGAACCTCCAATGGTAGGCTACAGTCCAAGTCATGCTCCAGCTCATTGATATCGTTCTGAGTACAGCCTTCGCAGAGGTTGTCGTAAAGCTCCTCGTAGTTGTTCTCTAGCCATCGCTCGATCTTTCTCCATGAATGAGTGACTGGGGGGGGTGGGGGTGCGCCATCATGGAAACTTTGCATTTGAATCTCTGCTGCGCCATCTACCCCGGGATCGGTCGAGCGTCGCTTCTGGGAGGAGAGCGATCGCATGCCAGGCGAGTAAGGACGAGTAGGGGAGCCAATACCAGTAGGGGAGCCAGTCCAGCTGTTAGATGCCGTTCCGCCTTTGGGCTGGTCATCCTCGTAAGTCTCCGTCAGGTCAGGTCGCGACTCAATGGCACTTGTTGCAATTGATGTAAGAGGCTCATGGCGACTCTGGCTGAGAGGCACATGTTTACCTGTTCGATAAGGAGAGTCGTGGGATGCATGCCGATCGTAAGAAGTCATTGTATGCCAAAAGGAACGCCATGCCGAAGTAATTCTGTTGCCGAGTTAGAGGCGGGCATTCACTCACGACTCTCCCGGGGGGGGGGGGGGGGGGGGGGGGGGAGGGCTTTCTCTCTGAGGGAGAGTCGGTAGAGATACTCACGGATTCGCCATGATGAAAACTTGAGCAAAATGAGGGCAGACTGATCTCAAACAAGACTCTGCTCCTCTCCGAGAATTTACGAGTACCAGACACTGATCATTGAATAACTGTGGCGTTCGTGGTCGAGAGTGTAAAGGAAGAGACAAGGCACGGGAGCAGGAGGAAAGAGGGAAAATGTTGAATGTTTCCAGTAGAGGGTCGGAAGTAGGAGTAGATAACAAGGCGGAAGGATGGTGAGGGGGTTCGAAATGGCGTATATGTGCTGGTTCAAAGACTGGGAGAAGGGGTTTTTTGGAATTGAAATAGACAGGGGGGGAAAAAAAGGAAGAAACAGAAAGAAAAGGGAAAAAAAAGAGAGGATAAAAGGAAAGAAATCCTATCCAAGGGAGGCTTGGAGGTAAAGGGAGAGAGAGAGATGAGATTGCGATAATGGGGAATGACCGATCTCAACTGTCCTGAAGACAGATAATCAGGGCTATTGACAGCGGTATTCCTCGTTTCACCTGAGTTGTTTCTGCTTCGTCCTCCGATACTTATTCGTCCTTCTTTTGTTCCTCTTTTTTCTTTGGAGAAAATCTTCTTGATTAGCGTTGTTAGTGGGTTGGCGAGACGATGGCATCCACGATTTCCTTGACCCCTGGGCAACCGTCCGGAACCAGGGATGGAGTGTTTCCAGACATAACATACGGTAGTGCGGTAATTTATAATATCGAAACCATTAGTATCCAAAGTATGTACTCTGTACCTGACGGATATAACTTTATGTATGTATGTATGTATAATACGTGCCTATACCTCTGTATGTATACTAAGCTACACCTGTATTGTATAATATGTACACTGTACTGATCTCGGTGCCTACTGTACACAACCTATATCTGTCTGTATGTACGCAGCAGATTCTACCACATATCAACTTTGCTGCTTTTCAGTGGCTTTGGGGGCCTCCTTCATCATTGGTCAGTAAGAGTCTGGGGTCAGCAAATGTGCTAAAAACTATAGTATTCTGTTACGGTAACAAGTTGTTGTCCTGTTCAACATACACTGTACTGTACTATATAACATTCCAGTACATCAATCTCTCAACATTCTTCTCACTAACAGAAACTGTTCCGATTTGCCCAGGTATAACAGGCAGAATAAATCCAATCCATCATTGTCAATATTCAGCTATATATGAGTGAAGTACTCACTTTCAAGGTATGCTGTCGCTGGCTATTGTCAGGGTGACTTAGCAAAATCTGGTATGACTTTCTCATTTTCACTTACTCCCACATGTATGTTCTCTCTCTCTCTCTCTCTCTCTCTCTCTCTCTCTGTGTGTGTGTGTGTGTGTGTGTGTGTGTTGGATTTTTTTTGGATCTTTTGGATTTTCTGGATTTATTTTCTATAATAGTAAAGTGTTTGATTGCTTCTATCAGCAGCGGGTTATACGAAAATATATTATTCACTTACCTCTTGAAGACCTCAGCTGTAGGTTTATAGCTCCATTCGTGATTACTTATGGATACAGGGAATGTTTACTATATTCCCCACCAAGAAACCCACAGTTTAAAACACTACTATATAAAGTAGTCAGATGTACTATCTTAATGCAGACACATTGAGTTGCTAGGTCTGTGCCACCTATTATCATGTATGGTATGTATCTTTAGTATACAACCTACTCCGCAAGGAGTACACACACATTGGTATAATCATACGGTATTTTATGCGTCCTATCGGCGATCCACAGGAACCGCCGCAAGTTACGGCTTGAAAAGCCAACGGTGGATCTACAGTGCAATGGAGATCTAGTACCAGTACGGAGTAGGTGTACCTGAAGTGGTGGCGTTCTAGTTAATACCAATCGACAATTCTTTTACAATGCCGGTTGAGGAAAGGAATACTTACCCCTACGAATTTACTGTGGCAACAGTTTCGCCTACTGTAAGTCATTCAAGGTAGGCAGGGCTCTTTGTTCTCGCAGGTTACCAATCCTCAACTCCAAGAATTAATTGTACTGTGGGATACACGTGGGCGACCCTGTCCAAGCAAGTCTCCACGAAGGTAATGGATTTCTTAGTTTCAAGGTCGTAATTTGCTGTACAGAGCGGGGACGGCCAGTGGTGCCTAGTCTCCGGCGCTACTCTGTACAGTTTGAGGTTGAACCAGTATTCGAAGTCTTCTAGGCTTTCACCTGTTCCTCCCCTGTATCCCGATAATTTCTACCTGGTACATATCTAATACACCCAATTGCTGGTGGGTATCAGCGTGTATGACCATCTCCAAGCCTACATCGTAGGTGGGTTTGCAATGACTACAACACCTTTATGAAGTCTCCACTGAACTTTTAATGTTATAGGGTTAGCACAAAGCGTGACATTTGATGATTTAAATAGCGAGAAGAATCAGGAGTTCGGATAGTGTATGGTAACGAATGCATAGGTGTGCAGAACGAGAGTAAAGACGTTATATAGACATAGAGACTGAGATCTCGAACGCCCGATAGGGGAAACAGAAAACCAAATGATTTAATAGACTAAGAAAGCGTAAGCCATGAGAAAGTCATCCCTTGACTAGACATTGTAAATATGACAAGAGACAAGTGTGGCATCAGAAAAATGAGGACAAGAAAGCTATCAGGGAGAAAGAAAATAAAAATAAAATAAAAAATAAAAGAAAAAGAGAGAGAGAGATAACAGTCGGCACCGACGGCTAAACGAGTGACATCAGGGGTCCCTGATCTGTCATCCAAACAATATTCCAAACCAACACACTCCGAGAAAGACCACCGATAAAGGCAACCGGACTCCGCGTTCGATGCAATGAAGGGTATAAAGATGTCCCGCTGAAGGACCAATGAACCCATCAACCTATCAATTACAGCAATGATCACTACCAGCATGAACCGCCGGAAGAACGCCGAGAATCTTGGTCATAGATGAGAGACTGCCACCGGAAACATTAGACTAGACGAAGGAAACCCAAGATTCAAGACAAGATATCATTCGGCATGGGAATGAAACTTGGAAAATGGAGCATCGATTGTTATGCACAAATGTTATGCAGAATGCCAGAAAGCGTGAACGAAAAAAATCAAAAGAAGGGAAGTGGCATTAAGCAAATGAACTCTGAATACTGTTGGACGGCAGGCCTGGATTCACATCAAGCTTCAGAATCCTCCGCAGATCGTCTTCCATTTTCTTGGTGTCGAGAGCTTTGGTGGACGTGTTTGAAACTCGTGACGTAGGTGATTGATGAACTGGCGGATAATTTGGACCCTGCATGGAATTGATGTCGAATTTAGTCTGATTGTATACTGGAGAAGAGCATTTCTCTCCTGAGACGTTTGCTGTGTTCCCTGGGATTGATGAAAGAGCCCCTTTGTTGGAGGTTGAGGGTTGACCCTGAGAGGGCTGAGGGTTAATAGTATATGAATTGGAAAATGGTGACTGCCAACCGTTCCCAACCGTTGACTGATTCTGCCCCGGCAGCACGTTGTTATAAAGAGTTGCTGACGGGCCAGAGGCTGTCCTGAGTACAGTCGCAAAATGAGGCACATTGCCAATGGGGGTAGGCTGCTCGTTGACACCGTTAGTTTGACTACAGGATTTTGACACATACGAGGGCCTCTGAGGACGCGGATTGAGTAACAAATCCTTCAGGGCCTCAGTTTTGGCTCTTCGTTGGTCCTCATCAAGTTCTACCACGGAGTGGGAGGGAGAACTGGCGGATCGTAATGCGTTCATGCGATCTTTGTAAGGTGTAGCAAATGAGGGCCCTATCTGCGAGTTATGGGGTACCGGATAGACTACCCCCAACGGCAATGACCCTTCTGTAGAGCCATTGGGTTTGCGTTGCGGCAGGGTCTTGGAGTCTGTTTGTGGGGAGCGAATCTTGATGCTTGCCTCGGGACTATACTGTGGCTGAGAATTTCTAGCTTCAACCGCAGCTTTAAAAAGGAAATCCAAAGGTGTTGACTGCGGCTCTTCGGTTTGGAACTGAGCGCGTGGCCTCAGCTTTGAGGGCGTCGCCTCATATCCCGGCCCAACGTCGTATTTATCGCCATCTGCTTCTATTGCCGGGGCAAGATCGGGATCTGGTACCGATTTTGAAAAAAAGCTCGGAATTGGAAGGGAGGAGGGAGCTGGGGAGGCATGGAACGTCGGGCCAGCATAGTGAGGGCTATCTTTTAGCTGAGGCGTGGTGATATTGTTAGAATGTGAATATGTGCGGCGGTGGCCGTTTCTTTGCGTCGGTGAAGCCTTAGATAAATCTCGTGGCTTCTTGTTGGACCGGCCACTTTTCTTCTTGGATAGGTTGGCAGAGGAATCAGTGGCTGTTCCTCCTGGGCTCATGTTCCTCGGAGGCGACGAGGGAGGAGTCGTTAACAGAGTTGCCCTTTGTGTAGTCGGCGTCGCATTTCGTTTTGGGTTGCGCCGGTTGTTACGAGGGCCTTTTGGTGTTGGAGGAGTCGGCGACAGATTCGACATTGCGACTTGGTTGCCTTAAAAATAGGTGGCCTTGGGAAGAGAAGCTTGGAAGAGGGAAAGAAATGATGTATCCTCAAAAAGAGAAAAAGAAAAGACGAAGAAGTTAATGATAATAATTGACAGCACAGAATATATAAATAGGGTCGAATAGGCTGCAGCACTGCCCAGCAGTCTGTTCTGATCACGATAACGCCGGTCGTGGATAAAGACAATAATATCAGGCATGGAGCGCTGATAGCACTGTAAGAAAGAGCCTAATTTGTCTTTGAATGATAACAAATAGGTTCAAGAGGTGCGAATACGTTCTATTACTGAAATCAAAGAACAAACAACGAAAGAAGAAAGCGAGGACTCCTAGGCATGCTTGTTTCTAGACAGGTAAAGAATAGAGAGTGTGTAATAAAGTAGAGGAGCATTGTCCCAGGGCGTTGATGTTGTGATGTGATGAGGTAGGTGAATATGGACATTGGGAGGGCGGCTGGGGCATCGAAGGCGGGGATCGGTTATGACTAACGGCTAGGCGGTGAGGTATTAGTAGTAGTGTACAACGCCTCAGCCTCTGTCCAACTGAGGTGCAAACAAAACAAAAGCCCAACAAGGTGTACTGTGTGGAAAGAAGACTTCAAAGGACCAACTTACTTTCACTCTTCTGTCATTTTCCTGTCTCAAACCTTATACGAGGTGCGTATAAAGGCAAAAGAGAGAGAGAAAAAAATCCATATCACTTAAACTTCAGAATCACTCAGTTTACATACGTCGGCTAGCCGTCTTCACCGCAACATCTGGTTATCGCAAGTTACTTCGCTACTACGTAATCAGCACACCCGTGCCCCTCCTGGCCTTCCTGCCTTGAGTTGTTCGGTATTTCCAGCACTTCTATCGCAACAAACAGGCCCAGGGAGTCAAGACATTAATAGGTATCTAAGATGGCCGATGTGGAGATGAAAGAAGCGTCTGCTGGTGCTTCAGCCAAGGGAAAGGGAGCATCTAAGGCCTCCGAAGGTGCGAGTGATGGCAAAAAGAAGTTCGAAGTCAAGAAATGGAATGCGGTGGCCCTATGGGCGTGGGATATCGTTGTCGACAATTGCGCAATTTGCCGTAATCATATCATGGACCTGTGTATGACTCCTGCTCTTCGCTACTGCAGAAGTATAACTAAACATAAGTGTTTTAGGTATCGAGTGTCAAGCAAACCAAGGTTCATCTACGACCGAAGAGTGTACAGTTGCTTGGGGGATTTGCAATGTGAGTCCAGATATCCCAAGCTTCTTGACAAATTTAATACTGACCCAACTTTTTCTTCTCTAGCACGCGTTCCATTTCCACTGCATATCCCGTTGGCTGAAAACTCGCCAGGTTTGTCCCCTAGATAACCGAGACTGGGAATTTCAGAAGTACGGCCGGTAAAAGCAGTTCTATAGAGGACCTTTGATTGCTGAAGCTTCCACCTACATGATGCCATAAATTTTTATATGCAAGAGGCGGGCAGGAAATGGTCTGAATGGCGTTCGGGTTTGTTTTTCACACCTTTGCGGTAGTTACTATGATGATAAATGCGGCTTCTTGGTTGTGTAGAGATAAATAGTGTCCGACTCGATACCTCCCGAGTCAATCTCCCCTGTATCCAGCTTGTATTTCATGCCACTTTACTTCCATCTACCGTGACCCGTACGCCACCGACACTCCCGGCCAACGGAACAAGCCATTTCTCAGGTTTCTTATTGTACATCGGCCAAGGAGGGATGGCGGCCAGTCCAGTTACCAGCGTACCTGCCAACCCGACCCAGAGTGTGAGATGTATATCCCTGTAGATATATCCGGCGAGGAAAGCAACAACCTTGACACGACCGAGCGTAAGCGAATGATGCCCATCTTATCACTGTTGACCATAATTGGTGAAAGTAAGACCAGGGATAGGCTAGCACTTTACCCCAGATATAATTAAAAGAGCCGTAGACAATATTTCAGCCATGCGCTGGCCGTGAAAGTCCTATCCATGTAAAGTTGCCTGGTTATCATCTTATACGAGCGGACTGGTGGTGATGACAAACATACTATCTGGCCTTCGCAGATATTCTGGACAGATGCAAGAACATCATCCATGGCGAAGAGGCGTCTAGTAAATGTTTTGGTATTCCCCACCCTGGAGAAAAACAAGGATGGATGTAACAATAATAGTAATAATAACAAAGGATAAACAACAAGACAAATAAAAACTATGAATGCTGAAGATGACAGTTGGTATGCCTGGTAATGGGGAAGGCGGAGATTAACCAATTCAACCTTTACCGCCTTGGCCAAGGTGTCAAACTGGCGTAACCAATTTGGGGCACTGCTCTAGTGAGAGGAACCAGAAACCGAAAGAAAGAAACTACCAAAAGTAAAAAGAAGAGGATGTAGTCAGATAAAGTAAAGGGCAAAAGTCTGGCACAGCCTCAACTTTATTTTATATACTTCTCTAAGAACCCTACAAAAAATATTGCTAAAAAAAAGCTGACTTCACCCACCACCCCTTACCAACTCAGCGAGGGAAAGAATCATTCTGAAGATATGCCATTTAGAGCGTAGCCATGGTTAAGATAGACGGAGTTTTCGCTCCCTGCCCCCAATTATCCCTATCTAGAAGCCACATATGATGAAAGGCAGTGATGTTAATAATGCACTGTAGCTCCATCCTGGGCAGGCTCAAGGAGCTTCCATTGGCAGGTTATATTATTGGAAGCAAAGTTAGCAATGATACGTTCTGCGATCTCGGTGAACCTATCAGTGGCCAAAGCTAGGATTGTTGGCCCTGCTCCCGATAGGCATATTCCAAGCAGACCCGGCTGCGTGCTCGGGTTCATGGATTGGAGTATTTCCGTTAGACCTGGGATAAGGGTCTTCCGGTATGGCTGATGAACCTTGTCTTGCATGGCTAGATAGATCATGTCTGGATCGGGAGGAGACGTGCCCAATGCTGCAGGGAGTAAGGCAGCGCGCTGCAAGTTGAAGACCTACAGGGATACGTTAGTTCTTAGGAGCTTGTCTATTGTTCGACCATAAGGAAAATGGGAAGAAAGAGCTTACAACATCGGCTCTTGAATATGCAGTCGGCAGGACACCTCGTGCGTTGGCGGTTGGCACCACAAAATCTGGGATGATTGCAATAGCCTTGATCTCTTTGGCCCACTGAAACTTCCTGTAGTGGCCGATACCAAGTGGAGGCTCTGGAGGCCGTATCCCAGTATCGATACCGCCGGCCGGGGCGGGTAAAACTTCACTCAGTGGAATCTCTATGCGGGCTATATCTTCAGGCTTGAGTTCATTCAAGTAAGTTCCGACAAAGCCCCCAAAGAGAGAAGCAGCGACATTGTCCGGGTGCCGCTCTGTTGAGGAGTAAGTCAATCAGTCGAGAAGCTAATGGCAATAAGAAGATCCATTTTTCATATGGAGGGGCCGGCTTGCAAAACAATTACAAGGGATTAAATAATAATTCAAAGGCCAAACTTACCGATCATCAAGCAATAATCCAGTAGCCGTTCCTTGCTCAATCCGAGGCGGCCTACTTCGTTGCCCAACATCACACCAGCCACCACTGCAGTACCAGACGAACCGAGACCCCGACCCAGAGGAATAGGATTTACAATATGGACATGGGTCTCCGCGGGGAACGCTCTCTGATCATGGCATCGAAGTACATACAGAGCTACACGGGTGATCAAGTTTACCTCTGGATCCAGGCTGATCTCTTCCGCGCTGTTGCTTTGATCATCATATGTGACGACACAATTCAGAGGAGATTGGGAGGCTTTGGTGGAATCAATAGTGACATGGAGTTCGAGGTGGAGCGACAATGCCAGGCCGATCACGTCAAATCCAGGACCAATATTGGCAGATGAACAGGGTGTTTTGATAACGAATGAAGAAGCCATTGTGGGGAAAAGAGAGGTGTGAAGGGAGTCTCTTTCTCTCTCTCTCTCTCTCTCTCTCTCTCTGTGTGTGTGTGTGTGTGTGCGTGTGTGTGTGTGTCTTACTCTCCCTATCACTTGTTTCTGTTCTTTCTTTCTTTCTTTCTATTTTCTTGACTGGACGAACGGTTTGGCAGAGTCAATGCAATCAACCGTAAAAGATTTATCCAACAAAATGAAGAGATGGGTTAACCTGTCATATCAATCCGATTCGAAGCACTGTTCTTTTCTGGGTATTTAGATATGTATGTAATTTGAAAGATATCTGCCACCGGTGAGAAAGTATGACTCTTTCATCAGTTTCTTGGCATGCCCCAAGAAAAAATATTTGTTCGCCGATTTCGGGACAATAGAAGGAGTTAAGGCTGTCGGTTAGTCCGCCCGTTGGGCAAAAAAGCCAAGCTATAAGACTATTCCCTTTCGGACTAGATCTAGATTATTGATGTATCCTAACCAACACACTAGATTCCAATCAGAAGTGACCGATATTCAACACCTTACGATCCATCCTATGAGCTGCACGTCATGCAGGACAACTGTACACTAATCAAATAATATCTACACCTATTCCGAACCCTAACCAAATAATCTTCAATTGACACACGCTGGAAATTCTCATTTCAATACGGGGCGAGACTTCAGCATAGGGTATGAGTGCTGCCTAAAGATGGTTCCGATATTAAAAAAAATCGCTCGTAACATCTATTACAACAATTGAAGATAACGATATCTGAATTTTCTAATTACATTTGATACTACTTAACGGTTCCATCTTCACTAAAGAGTACTAAATGCTACCTTTGATTTATTCGTAACTATACTACGAATGACCTTCACTTCAAAACTTAGTAGATAACCCAGGCGGAGGATGGCCGATGCGGCCCCAGTAAGAGTACGTAGTAACAGATTTCTGGTAGTGCGGTGGCTCTGGACTTTTTTAACCCCAAGCGGAAATTTCTACCCGCGCCCCTCTTTTCCTTTTTTTTTTTTCCCTCCTCTTTACTCCGTACTCCGATACGCTTCAGCTTTCTTTTAAAGACGACAAATTCCCTTTTCGCTGTCGTCTCTGAGAAAACTCATCTCGACTCGCCTCTGTAGGTGACCAACTACCTCCTGCAGGTTTTCATACTCTTTTTCCTTTTTTCCTCTTTTTTCTTGTTTCTTCTCCATTGTCCGCGTGATCTGTCCCTTCGCCTAACACATTGTTGTTGGGCGTATATATCTTTTTTTTGGGAACAACATATTATTTGCGACATCAGAGTTTGGTCTCCAAGTTCGAGTTGGTGACGATTCCCGCCACTCATCTCTGAACACATCAGCCTATCTGCACCAAATACCAGAACATCAGATCTTAAAACTTTCCTAGTGTCCTACATTTGGATCTCTAACCTCTTCTTTGGACTCCTTTTCCCTTTCTTCTTTTTTTTTGTTTTTTTTGTTGTTGGTGTGTAGATAGACCCCCTCTTTCAACGCCCGCAATCACCTCGGAGCCTCTGGGTTTATCAAATTCATTGATAGGAAGTTTTGCGGTGAACTGAAGGACTCTTTCTGAGGAGTTTATCCTGTCACAACTCACCACTTCACTGCAACTCTGGAGCGGCAGCGCTCCTCTTCGTACTACTCAGTCAAGTTGGCGGGCATTCACTACTATCAGTCCTCTTTCCTCCACCCTCTTCTGGGCCCCAAGTTCAGGGTCTTCTGCGGGGGCGACACCAGACCCCCATAACCGGTCTCTTCCAGCAAGTTCGAAGCTGACACACAGACGCGCGTCGGTAATGCCAGGCCCTTGCGAGGGGTCTGGCTGATGGACGGAGGAGCAATTGCCCTTGGGACTTGTACATCCGCCTTCGCCTTATTGGAAGGCATCGATAACAGTTGAGGCAATCAACGCAAATACGCCTTTGTTGTCACCCCAGACTGCCACGTTTTGGGTTGGTAAGCCTGGTGTATATTCTGGTTGACGGTCAGCGTCGCAGAAAATGTCTGAATCACCCAAGTCAGAAAAGTACATGTTTTTAAGCAGGTTCAGCACGCCAGTGCCTGAACTGGATGACCATCGGTTTCAATTGGATCCACCTCGTATCGAAGCTACCCCCGATATGACGCTTAGTCGGCAGAATACCACACCGCAGAATCTGAATATGGAGACGCCACAGCGTTCAGATCTGCTCCAAGTTCAGCAAGTTCAGGATGCTCTTCGAGAAGCGGGGCCATTCTCTCGGGACTTTGAGCAAGCAATAGCAGACGATGATCGATCAGTTAAGGATGTCAATGGTTTAGGACGACGCTTCTCCCTTGATCCAACCGGAAATATTCGTCAGGGTCGTGCCTTTAGCCGTACGCATCAGGATATCGCAAATATGTCGAGGGATTCGTCGGTTTCAGCTAGATCAACATCTCCGCCCAATTCAGTCGAAGCTTTTGCAGACCCACGGCGCCGGGAGCGTGCCAACACTCTGGAGAGTCATGCAGCGCCAGACTTGGAAGCTATCCTACAGCGTACGGTGTCTGGTGGCACACATCCTCGCCGCCCAACCTTCAGTAATGCAAGTGCCATTAGACCTCAACCAGGTGATATCCAATTAGATTCGCCTGAGGATACATGTGCCCCCCCCTTTGAACAATTGGGCAGAATTCCGGTGATTGACTATGAAGAGTTGGAGGAGTTTGTGGCTCTTAATCAGAAGACGAAGCCTATCACAACGCGGCGCAAGCACAGCCTTAGCTCACAGAGCAAGAAGTCTCGTGTTTTCTACGATCTTCGTCCGAACGCCCAGAAGTCCGAAGCCCATGAAGCGAAGCGCTCATCGAGTGTTGAGCGCTCATCAGATGACATTATTGGACTCGACTTGAAAGACAGCGAGAAAGTCTTCGCGGATGCTGTCAACGAAAAACAATTAGTTGAAAATCTCAGAAATGAGAATGAGCCGACTCGGTTCGGCTTCTTCTCGTCCGAGTCACAGAGTACTGTACATGCTGCGGAACTGGGCGACTTAGTTTTCCCTGGGGACACCTTTCGAGACCTCTTCCAACTTGGCCCGGAAGGAGGCGTTTGGTGGCTCGATGTTTTGAATCCCACTGAAGCCGAAGTTGGTGCTCTTTCGAGAGCCTTCTCAATTCACCCACTGACGACAGAAGATATTTTAACCCAGGAAGCTCGAGAGAAAGTTGAGCTATTCAAGCAATACTATTTTGTGTGCTTCCGGACTTTTTACCAGATAGACAAGACAAGCGAGCGCTTCATGGAGCCCGTCAACTTTTACATGATCGTTTTCCGCGATGGTGTGTTATCGTTCTCTTTTACCGAGAATCCCCATGCTTCGAATGTCCGGAGAAGAATCGGAAAGCTCCGTGACTATGTGTCACTTAGTAGTGACTGGATTTGCTATGCCATGATGTAAGCCCCTCTTATTCCGCCTTTCCTCCTTTATAAGCCCATGCATGTTACCTGATCGCCATCTAGCTGTCTGTATGTGAATTCTAATGTCTGGTGTAGTGACGACATTGTGGATAGTTTTGGCCCTGTAATCCGCGAAATTGAGGTCGAGTCCGAGGCGATTGAAGATCTCGTCTTCATCGCACGTATGGATGATTTTGAGTCATTCTTGCCACGAATTGGTGGCTTGCGCAAAAAGGTCATGAGCTTGATGCGCCTCTTGGGCGGTAAGGCGGATGTTATTCGAGGTTTCTCTAAACGTTGCAACGAACAGTACTCAGTAACACCGCGTGGTGACATTGGCCTTTACCTGGGAGATATTCAAGATCATGTAGTGACCATGATGTCTAACCTGGCTCATTTTGAGAAGATGCTCAGCAGATCACACACCAACTATCTTGCGCAGCTGAACGTCACAAACCTAGTTTTGGGCAACCACGTCAACAAGATCCTCAGCAAGGTGACTCTCATTGCCACCATGTTAGTTCCTATGAACCTTATCTGTGGTCTATTCGGTATGAATGTCACAGTCCCTGGTCAGGGCCAGGAAGGCCTTGCGTGGTTTTTTGGCATCGTCGGTGTGATTGCGGCGGTAGTCATTATTAGCGGTATTGCTGCTCGCTGCTACAAGCTTGTATAAGATTTAAATGTGGTCTTGGCTATTTAGAAACTTATGGGCTGTCAAATATAGTATCCATGCGTATATATAGATATCTAGATTCATTACATACATGCATACCCATGACACATTTTTAGTAATAGAAAATGTTCTCCTTAGCTTTCCGGGGCGCCGAAGGGGGCTACTGTGGCTGGCGGGTTGATGTGGCGCAGTCCAATTTATCGGAATCCGCAGGCAGAAAAGACGGCCTCGATACATACTGAAAGCTAGAACGTGCATTGCCAAGCGCAAGTACTTTGTATATAAGATTTAGCTTCCGAATGAGCCTGAATTAGTTCGTGGATGACGTTTCCTCCTGCCACGTTTCCCAACATTCGCTTACGACTCGACAGACCTCGGCTGTGAGAGGAAGTCGTGGCCTTGTCTCCAAGCCTTCCTTGACTCTCCTCTCTTCCTCTTCTTCCTTTTTATATTACCCAACCCAGAGCCAATATCTACTGAATTGTCCATGCGACCTGAGCTCGCACGTTGGTTGTGCTGTTTTGCTCCATGCATCAGCGCAATTGTTTATCACTATATAGTCTGTCTGGCTCTTTCGACCACAGGTTTAGGCCATGCCGCAGATCTCACTTCTCTGGCCCCTGAAATCCATAGTAACTTGACTATTAATGACGGTGACTCACATTTCTCCTTCCCATTGGGGTCTTACAATGGTCTAGTGATTGAAGACGATGTGGATGACGCTGGAGATTTGCGAGGTCTAGATATTGTCCGCAGGGCTCCTACTGGGGTCTCATCCCTAGGCAATAATCAATATCAAAAGGGCGAAGTTAAATTAGGCGAAACCCAGTGGTGGTACTTCTCAAAGAACTCTGTAAAAGACAAGAATACCAATAAGACATCCGAGGGACCAACTAGCGACCAATCGAAGCGTTCGGAAACCGTCTTCATATCTCTGACAGCATGCTCGAAGCCTAGCTCCAATAGAGCCGGTTCTGACAGTGCTCGAGACCTGCCGCATCTAGAGGTCTACGTCTCTACATCTGAATTGCTTCAGAAGCCTGGTCCTGAGCAAGAGAGGTCGAATCAAACTAAATACATGGTCGAAGAGGGCTATATGGGCGCCACCGTCGAGGTAGAGGGAAATGTTTATATCGGTGTTACTGCACATAACAGCACAAAATATTCTGGGTCCTACAGCTATGAGCTTGCGGCTTCAGTTGATGCTTTTTTCCACAGCTTCGCGCACGATCCGGCTTTCCTGTACTTTGTGGATTCGGACACGCACAGTGCGCTCTTCACCACGGGCAACCTAACAGAGGCAGAACTGGGCTCTCAGGGCTACAACAATTGGATGGGCATTGCGCCGCCGTACACAATGTTTGCGAATAACATTAACGATACAGCTATCTCTGGCTTACACCATTCCTCCTGTGCGCTCGATCGACTCGCCCAAATAGGCAAAGGTGATGGTAATATCAACGCAAGCATGACGAGCAGAGGCCCCGGCAATAAACCCAAGGAGCAGTTATATATCACCGGGCTCAACCGAAGTTCGATGTATGAAGGGATTTTAGCGCTGGATGGCAATTCTACTGGTTCTAGAAACGGCGTCATTGGCGGCGGTGGGAAAATATGGAAACCAATCACCTTCTCAACTAAAGCAGGTAATTAAATTCCTTTCAGCGTCACCAGGGGTGTTAAGGTTACTGACAACGAAAGATGGCAATTGTGCGCTCCTCTACAACCTGTCATTTTGTAATGAAGTGGCATATGCGGTGCCTTCGAACCCGACTTTTAACTTAGACGGCCTCCGTTCATTCTACGATGATAATGCCGCTGCACTGTATAAGAACTTTTCTTACTCTTTGGAGCAGATCCAATGTAATGCTACAAACGAGACTCGGTTTTCTTTGGCGGTGGGATGCGATGACTGTGCCAGGGCATACAAACAGTGGTTATGCGCCGTAACAATCCCTCGGTGCGAAGACTTTTCAAGAACTAGCAGATTTCTCCAGGTTAGAAACGCTGGACAGAAGTTCATTAACGGAACCTCGCTCAGTGACAACCACACACTGCAGTTGAATACCTCGACGAATCGGTCCCGGAATTCGCTGATTGACAAAGAGATCCGACCGGGACCCTACAAGGAGATTCTTCCCTGTGAGGACACCTGCTACAACCTCGTCAAGAGCTGTCCCGCTGCTCTGGACTTTAGCTGCCCGCAGGGCAGATGGCTCACTTCCACGTACGGCAAACGCGGCCCCGACGATCTTGTCACCTGCAATTGGGTAGGCGCAGCGTACTTCATGGGTGGCGGAGATAAGATAAATCCTTTGCGGTCGGGTTTATTTGCACTTGTAACTGTTTGGCTTTCGTATTGGGCACTTGGCGGTTCGTGAACTCGTACCATACTACCATGATGTATAGCGTGGGCCATTAACCCTTTTTCGATTGGAACCTCATCATTTTGGTCAACTTTGTTCTGTTACTTGTGAGTGTCGTGTCATATATCCTTGTAACCTGATACCCTTGGCCAATATAAACCTTTCTGGTTACAGCTGTTTCCGTCGGTATAGCCACTGCCTATACTCAACTAGACATGTTATCTTCGGGCCAGGAAAGAGGATGGATAATTCTAATGAGAAGCGATTATCAATAGGGCACGAAGGAGAGACAACTTTTTAGGTTATGGCTACCTAAACATCATTAATTAGAGTATCGCCTCACAACCTATTAAGTGTAAGAGCAGGAAACAACGCCGGTCTACCATGGTATCGATTGAAGCGCCGTTGGTCAAGAGATCATATGCAACTACTTCCCAACAAGCAATTCGTATCTATTTGGCTCTTCGTGGAGTCGGAGTCCATACATTCTTCAGGTTCGATGAAGACGACTCTGTGGGCCGAGGAGTGTTCCCCATACGGTGTAATAGTTTTTGTGCTGCTGGAGTCAACAACTTAGTTGATCCACCTCCTCCCACTGTTGCTCTGCCAGGCGTACGCAATCCAAAGTCTAGCCGGGGGCTACTGGCGAAACGCGGCGTCATGGTGACTGGAGATTTAGTCTCTTGCGCAACTTTCTCGGCTCGTTTCTTTCTCGCAACGCGGTTTACTATGCGATGATGGAGATCTTCGCGCCTTCGGTTCTCCTTGATTTGAAACGGATTTGGGGTTTTATCACCTGTACCCAACAATCGAAGGTCCTCTAAAAAGTCCGTATGACTGTCTTTCGACACGATATTTATTGGGTAATCTGGTTCATCTTCATCCACGAAGGCGTATCCATTCACTCGTGGCGTCTCACTCCCACTATAGCCCGCTTCTGAATTAGTAGGGCAGGGACGTCCGGCAATAGCATCCTTAATAGCAGAAATTGATGGCAAAGGCGGAAGCGCGCCTCCATCTTGTGCAGCTTGAAACCCCTCATCTGGTAGTCGGGTATTCTGACACACCACCCGCTTGGGCCCTGCCCTTGAGGACGCTTCTGCTTTCTGCTGGAGCGTCTCGAGAGTGTCTTCAACAGACGAGGGCATGAACATGAGAGAATTCTCCGATCTGGCCTTCCATGAGTCCGGTTTCGCGGGCCGAGAGTCAAGGTCCTTCTTAGTTGCTAGTTGCTTGTCTTGATAGGGATTAAGACCCTGTTCCTCGATTTGTTTGACTTCCCGTTGATAATGGGCAATCTGTCGCGCGGACGGGATCTTGTTGCCGCTCCAGATCCATGCATATTTTTCTCGACGTTTCGTATTTTGCTTGTCTAGCAGCTTGTTGAAGGACTCGTTATCTTCACTGGTATATTTCGCTTGGAACTCGAGCAGCCCGAGATTGGACAGGCTTGGAGCATTATTGTCTTTCAAATGCTGAGCGGGTGATGAAGAGGCCATGGATACGATTGACATTGGCGTATCCCCACCCCAACCCGAAGGAGTATCCCCTGCATGCCTGTCTTCTGTAGGGTTGGTTGTCATTGTGGGGCCCGATGAACCAGGGCGGTTCCGAGCTCTTTCCGGAGTCAACATCAAGTCGGTAAGTCTTTTCTTGGACGTAGCAATCCATTCTTTGTCCCTGGAGTCGATTGCTTCGAGGTACTCTTGCTTCACTTGCACCTCCAGAAGCCCCGGGAAGTAGTCTCGTGCAATGATGTCAGATAAGGTATTTGTATATACATCTTCGTTAAGGACAGTAGCAGGTCGTTTAATGCGTTTCGGGGGGGGAGGAGGGGGCATTAGACTGGTTTCGGTATGGCGCTTAGCCAAAGCTTGCGATGTGGAAGACATTGCAGCGAAGGGTAACCGTGGGCCTAGAAAGATCAACGCAAATGAATATGACTTCGTTCAGCTAAAAAACCTGTTAAGAACATAATACTACATGGGTGGGATGTATAAGTGAACAACTGAATGTAGAACGGAGAAAGAGTGGCAGAGCTGAGGGTGAGGCGGTGAGCGTTGATAAGCAAGTGACGACATTTCAGGTCTCTCTATGGTTCGCTAGGAAATCCTCACGGTTCAATTATCTGGTCAAGTAACTTTTGCATATGACATAAAGTGTCCTATTGAACCAGGTACACGAAGAAACATACAATGGCTTGGTAGATGATGCTTTCACTTTTCCACTGTCCACCAAAATCCGGACAGAAAACCTCCGGACCAGTAAACCGCCCTCCTCTATATACCAGGGTCAATCCGTATTTGTCAACTGATGAACTTGTTAAGCAACAACGAAACGCATAAAAAGAACGATGCCTGCAAAGACCCAAATACAAAGCAAAGAAATTTCGAGCGAATGCTATGCAACCAAAACCCATTCGCAGCCTTTTCCCAATTCTTTCATACCAGAAAAACACCTAACAGAAATTTTGTGTTCCTGTGGAAAAAGTAGCCGCTCAGAATGCAAAACGAAAGTCTCGAGTAAACGCAGATGAGAAAAGAACGAGCATAGAAAGGCTAGCAATTGCAGGAAGAAATATTGAAAAGAATAACAATAAAGAAGGGAAAGTTGCAGAAAGAATAAATGAAAAGTCATCATGTCGTTGAAGAGATCTATCGGTGATTGATATGAAAGTGTGAAGGAGCAAGATAAAAGAAAAGAACATTATGTCCAAGTTACGCTTCAGGACTAGAAATGGTGCAACTACAGCACGTTAGTGGAAGTTGCGGGAGACGGAAAGAGCGAGTACGATGATCTGCCCTTTCGCCGATGTGTTCCTCTGATAGGGAGTTCAGCCTTGGTCGCCTCTACTTCAGATGAGGATCTTGCCCGATCATGGATAGCAGGACCCGAATTTGGCATGAGCCCAGCAGATTCAAGAATCAAACTGCCATCAGCTCGAAAAGCAACCTGAGTCTCGATATCTCTTGCCAGGCTTTTCGTTTGACGATGATAAGACGGCTCCGGTTGTCCAGGCCCGGAGGGTAGAGAGTGATCGCCTGAGGTGGCTTGGTCTACCGTGGACAACTCTCGGCTATTTGCCAAGCTGTGCACAAGCTCCGGAACACTAGTGGTCGAGACGGAAGAACGGTGCTTGCGGACAATTGATGCCGCACGGGATAAGATTAGGCTCTCTTCAGAGTTGCATTTGCTGATCGGAGAGAAACTACTCCGGGGTGAGACAGGTTGTTCCATGGGTTGGATCACTCCTTGTGAGCAGAAGGAGAAGTGCCGATCTGATTCAGCATCGCCTGCCAGGTACTCCTCATATAGGGTATCATGGGTCAAGTGTTTTCCCAAGGTCGATGGAAACATTGAAGAACTGACTGGTTGGAAATAATCACTGTTCCGCTGAGAGCCGCCTTCCTCAATTTCACAACTTGCGGTGGACGGAGTTAAGGATTCTTGCGCGCTGGGAAACGAAGGGGGCGGACTAGGCTCCAGATCCAATCTAGGAACTGTGGAAGTGCTCAAATGCGCGGCCGGGAGCAGGTGCATTTTGTTGGCTCCATTCACGGGATCGACCTGGGAACTCGTGATGCGGACGTCAATTGCGTCCTGTTGTGGTTCATCAAATGAATTACGAGCCCAGTCGAAGTTACAATTTGACTCTGCTGCATGCTCGTAACAGTAGTCAATGTCGGCATCCCAAGATTCATAGATGGTCTCATATGTTGCTCTTCGACGAACGGACGCTGTTCTCTTCACCGTTCCGCCTAGTCTTTGGCCGTGCTGCGGTGCCTCGGGCTGATGATGTTGAGGGAGCGTAGGAGAGCCGAGAGCCTCGGAAACCTTCTTCGACAATTCTTCAGTCACGTATACGGATAGATCAGACTTAGGCCTGACTACAGAGGTGCTCTGCAGCTCAGTTTCAGGTGAGCTTAGCTGAGACTGGGAACGCGAGTCCGTTTCCTCTATACTAGACGCCAAAGTTTCCCTTAAATGGGTAGCCTCCTCTTCCTCTGGAAGGACATCAAGATCTGAGGACATGTTAGTGAATGACATAGACGAAGTTCTGAGACCAATCGTGTCTTTTTGAGCGTTGGGAATGATGGCCTGTCCAATGGTCGGTGAGAAGATGCTTTCAACGTTCATGTGGAGTAAACGGCGCTCTTGGGCTTCGTCATCGTCGTTTGAGTAGACATGTTCTGGATACGTTGATGGGGACGACAGACCCAGTATCTCGTCAATGGCACGAGGAGCTGGCTCAGATATTTCTGGAGATGCCGCCAACCCGGGCGGCGTAGTTGCACCGACTCTGGGATACGGCCGAGAAAAGTTCTCACAGACTCGTGACTCCCTTCTTAGCTTATCATCTTGCTGCTTGGGGCTCGCTGCTGACGACGATGTTCCTGGCGACCTAGGAGGGCTAATCGGAGCGGGAACAGTGTGGTCTCTTGCAATGCCTGTCCCGCAATTGGCGAGGTTTTCGGACGAGAAGTCACGAAAATGAAGATCTTCCGCGCGGATACCCTTTAGTCCTGTGACAGGTCTTTGAGAGGCACGGATGGCGGAGAATTCAGTGACCAGATCATTTTCCCGGGCCCCGTCAATCTCCTGGAAATGGGATGGACTCGTATGAGTTAGGTGGTGGAAGTCAAAGGGGTCCGAAATAAGATTTTTCAGTTGTTCATCTGCAATAGATTAGTTATGAGTACCAGATTGTGCCATTCGCGTAAAGGTGCGCTTACGAGCATCGCTCTGCCGCGACCTGTGGTGACGGCTGAAGAGGTCTGAGACCTCAAACCGGGATTTCTCGCGCTCCATTTCATCCTCTTCATCCAGCGTGGCAACAATATTAAATTTACTTCCCTGGCGACGGAGGATACGGCTTCCGCGTGAGAAAAGTGATTTAGTCATACTCTCCTGCCGCTCTGAGCGGACGCCGGCCGAATAAGTCCGTTCATCTTGAGATGAGGGCAGCGAGGCAGCATCCATAGATGTCATGGAAGAGGCGGGGGAGCGGCGTGATGATGTGGTGGAAGTAGTTGTATTGCTCCGGGAACGACCGCTGAAGACAGACAAACGTTTGGGGCTTTGGGTGTGGGCAGTTGATCGAGAGCGGATATGAATTGAATGATCAGGAGCGTCATTGTTGGACACTCTGGTGTTGAGTTGCTCTGAATCCGCCATGGTTCGTGGGGCAGAGCTAGAGGCATGCATAGTAGACTGTTACCGCAGTCCAATTGGCGAGGTCGAATGGGGAGGAAATACAAGCTAATAGTCAAGCATGTAATTGCAGTATGCTGGTCCTGGCTAGGACCATGGTAGAAGATAAAAAGAGCGAATTAAACGGTGAAATAGGTAAAGCTGACTAGGGATCAGGAGCAACAGAACATGGCACCTCCAGGTGGAAGAGTTTCTGAAGTGTTTTAGATTTAGATTTAGATTTTAGGGGCAAGGCCACTCGGCGAGGAAAGACTGAATCATAAATTTGGGAGTTGGAAAATATGAAACGAAGCAACAATGGTCACAACAGAAGAAGAATATGCAAGAAATAATGGGGAAGAGGCTCTAGTGAGTAAAAGGATCGTGATCGTGAATACAGAGAGGGATAATGGTATATAGGGGAGAATCTGAGTGAGGGATAGTAAAAGAAAGATGGTGGAGGTATAGAATCAATAGATAAAGAACGAAGCGGATCGATCAATAGTTAGTCAATGGATGGTCTGGGGGAGGAGGAGAATGGCAAGGACAATAATAAAAGGAATTAAGGGAGGGAACTAACAATTATTAGTATAGTTCGACGGTTAGAAAGGATGGAGAAAAAGTATCGAAAACAATTTAAAAAAAAAAAAAGATTTGGGGGACGGATGTTAGTTTTACTCTTTTTTTATAAAATTTTTCGTTATTGATTTTATGTTCGTGCTGCTCATTATTTTGGTGTAATTTTGTATTTACTTTAGCTCCGGAGATTCCACGTTCTGACGGTTCCAAAAGGCACAGATTGTACTCCGTACGGAGTAATTTAATTTATCTCCTCTTTTATTTTTCTTCTTCGAGCTTTTTTTTGGATTTTTTTTTTTTTGCTCCTTACAAAGCCGACAGTCAATTTTGTATGACATATAACTTTATAAATACATGAAACGCAAAGGAGAAAAGGAGGGGAAGAGAAGAGTTGGTAGAAATGAAATTACTATGCGATGACGCACTGAACTCTGGGGTACTAACAAAATGTGTATTTTATATCTGTCTACCTACTTGTTTGGTAATGATCCTAGAAGTGTTCTTTAATTTATTGATATCCCACAATAGAGGACGAGGAAACCTCCAAAAAAGGAGGAGGAGAAGAATCAAAGGGAAAAGGACAAGGTAAAAGGCCGGGTACCGCTCACCGAGCTGCGTGTCGTGGAGACGATCAAATCAGGAGATTCTACGGAGTAGTCTATTGAGACTAGGAATCGTTCGCACAGACGCTCAGGAACCCAGACGCGCAGGACGCAGGTACTCATAACTGTGAACTAAGGCCATAAAATCACAAACCCATGGATCCAATTGTCCCGTGTTGCTGATCGATCGGAATTGGTGCTTACGGGCTAGGGACCTGGAAGTCAATTCCTCCTTTTCTTACCCCCAAGGATTTTGACCGGATTGGAAATTAGTGCTAGCCAGGCAGACTGACAGGGAATGATACTCTAACCTCGGTAGCTATTACGTTGCCTTGTCCAGGGTTACCCTGAAAGGACTGCAGATGGAGGTCCAGTCTAGTATCTTCCATCGGCTCCCAGTAGGCTGATCGTGAGACTGGAAATGGAAAAGAATTATGCCAGTCAGCCACGAGCGATCCCATACGGGGCTTCCCGTTGGGCAAGAATCGACGGTAGATAAATGGGGCTTGTTAGATTAAACATAGGCAACTAGTGAACGATAGATAAAGATGATAGAAATAGTAATGGATCCTACCGACTATTACTTGGAGATCTTAAAAGGATAGGCACAATGGTTTATCTAGTATCTAGATATGAGTCAAGAAAGACATATTTCATAAAGCCATACAGGTATGCCGACTCCCTCTTCCCTTTTCCTCCACAGGTCTTCAACACCATTCAAACTTTCAACTTATCACTGGCTGCGTGTACAGAGTATGGGTTTGTAAGAATAACATTCTAAACACCTGTCATACAGTATATTACAGCATAAGCCACTCGCCAGGCACTCGATTGAGAAGTTCCGAGGGAAAGGAAGAAGTACCCAGCAGAACGACTGCCAGGCACCGGATCATCATTCGCTTAAAGACGTGGACCCATTCCAACGTCTCTCCACTGGGTCAAGTTAGGACGCTAGACAATGACATTAATGGGCCAACTTCCCTGCCTGGTTGAACTTTATGCCTGTCCAGCGGATCCAAGTGCGTTAGCAAATTGTTATTGTTTCTAGTGCAGGAACTGGATCATTCATCTTTTTTTTCCTTTTTTGTTTATTCCCCCGTCCCACCAACAAGGAGAACGAGGGGGGGGGGAAATAAAAAAAAATAAAAAAACAAATACCTCTTCCAAGGTTATCTGCTGATTTGCTTGTTGTGTTCGTAACCTGTCTGCATATATTTAACCTCTCGGCTTGAAGCTCCAATCTGTAGTGCGGAGGAATAGCATGGTCCAAAAACCGTGGTCGGGTCTATTGCGATGGGTAGCGCCAGTGGTGTCATACCCACAAGGGTGGACTGTTGTACGGAATAGTACTAAGGAAATACCTAGCAATACTACTAGCCTGGATAACCGTACAGGATACGTAGAGCCTAAATTAGACGAGGTTGGTTTGCCCTAGCCTGCTCGGGGGTGGCCGGTCAATAATATGTAAATGCGATGAACCAGAATGTTGGTTGGGTCGGGGGAATTGGGCGGAACTGTTTTAGGGCTTGAGCCTCGAGGATTTGATCCCACAGCAATGCATCAATTATG
This sequence comes from Aspergillus flavus, assembly GCF_009017415.1. NCBI lineage: Eukaryota > Fungi > Ascomycota > Eurotiomycetes > Eurotiales > Aspergillaceae > Aspergillus > Aspergillus flavus. Next base: position 4,715,059 of record NC_092406.1, read on the forward strand.
AGTAGGCATGCCTCGGGTCAAAGATGGGCATGTGCTCTCGCAGTTTAATATCGATCCATCCGTCCCTATAGACTATTTCACTTAATCCATAGTAGAGAGTATGGATATCGAATGCCTTCGAATATCCTTCAGGGTTTCTGTGTGGTATGTCTACTACGGTTTCTCTTATTCACGTCTGGTATGGGTTATGTGCTGACCTACGCGGATACCTTGCAGGATTGCCTCCTATCTTGTCTAAATTTACACCATACATACCCACGTCATATCTGCTTGCTGATCACACCGCCAGACGGCGTTCCTGTGCCTGTATACCTGCATGCATTAACCGTGCAGGATGGCACGTTCTTTAGCTTTTCTATCTATAATCAATGATATTTCTTCCTTTTGCTCAATCAATTACTGTCATTATTATTATTATTATTATTATTATTATTATTATTATTATTATTATTATTATTATATTGTTATTATTTACTTGACTTGGGTTCCCTCTCCTTACTTCCTGTATCTCATACATGGATGCTGAGTACCCTTACACAGGTATGTACAGTATATTCAGTAGTGTTAACTACTACTACTCTTTTTTGGTGTGCTCCGTACCTATCTTATATCCGATCTGAATGAAAAAAAAAGGGTAAGTGCCACACTACTGTCTCAGACACGAACCTTACAGGCAACCCGTCTCTTCCACGCCTTAGTTACTATTATTATTATTATTATTATTTTTTTCTCCCACTCTCCCTTCCTCTGTTCTGGCTGGCTCTAGTATGGACCGTCACCTACTTAGCCTGTTTAGCGTGTCTCACATGTTCTCCATCGTTCGGCCTCCTGACGATCGCTGTGTCTAGACTTCGCTCTAGTGGTGCTGACGAGGCAATTTTCTACTCACTAGGCTAGTTACTCTGAAGGACTGGGAGCAAAGGCCCTTTGCTTCTCCAGGAGGTTATATTTGCTTGCTTTTGTTTGAAACAGAACCATACTCCGAACATCAATCTCGAATAACCATTTGCCTCGAGATTAGCCTGTTCGTATTCTCTACATTGCAAATCAATAGAGCTTCACTTTCCTGATATTGTGTAATTAATAGTGAAGGAATTATCAGATGGTTCGTTCCAATACTGCTTATTAACATGCCCCAGGTTTGTCTCCAATTCTCCAAACGCCTGGATCCTCTTGATACAGAATAAAGTAAAAGCGTAGCAGAGATATACACTACAAAATAATGGAGGAAAAGAATGCTGCCTTAGCATATCTTCACTCTTCCTCCATCGCCGCATCATTATCACCACCCGCGTTGTCGTTGAACAAATCATCTGCACCATCATCCCCATTCTCTAATACTGCCATCGTCCCGGGCTGGTTCTCTTCTTCCTCTTCCTCTTCGTCGTCGTCAGCAATCCGACGATTCACCTTCGCTCGGCGCCGTTGAATCATGTTTTCCCCATCTCCATCTGCACCGGTATCAGCCATCTCCTGATCGTGATCGGATTCCGCCACCGGCGTTGTGGCGTTTTCGGTCCCGTCCTCCTCGTCGGAATCCACCACCAGTTCACTGCTCTTATACTTGCTCTGCGTTTTCCCGCCCGACCGACGTTCTAGTCGCCGCCGTTTCTTGGGGGCCGCTTCACCCTCGCTTTCCGGCTCTGAGCTTCCAGCCCTGGTCGGTGATTCGCCGTCACTGATGAAGTCGTCCTCAGCCCGCTTCTTCTTGCGTTTAGTCGAAGATGATTTCTTCTTGCGTTTCACCTTAGCGCCTGTCTCCGATTCCGTCGTTAACTCCGCTTCCTCGCGTGCGCGTTCCTCCTCCGCCCGCTGCTCCGCTAATCGCTGTGCCTCCTCCACCATTCGCTGACGTTCCTCTGCAACTCGCTGTTTGCGCTCGCGCTCTGCCTCTTGCGCCTTGCGAACTTCCTCCTCGCGCCGCCGGATCTCGGCTTCACGAGCCTCGCGAGCCTGCTGAAGTTTAGCCGCATTCTTTTCCTCGTACTCCCTCTGACTCTGGAGGGCTCGTTCGAGTTGTTTGATGATTGTCTTGCCCATGTTGGCTCGCTGTTCCAAGGCTCCCGCTGGGTAAGGAGGGTTCTTGGTTTGGGCAATGCGTCCGAAAGATTCGACCGCCTCACGAAGACCATCAGACGCATCCTGCACATCTTGCACAGTCTTCTGCGTCTCTGGTAGACTGTATACTAGAGAGGCGATCTGATTTTGTACGAAAGCCACATTAAATTCTAGATGCACCTGAGATGGCGCGACAGAATGCGCTCGTCGTGCATAATCCAGAGCGGTCTTCATAGCCGACAAGCTCATCTCTTGTTTTCCTTTCAACAGCCATACTCGGCCTAAGCATGCTAGAATTTGCGCATCACGAGCGCGGTCTTTCGATAGCGCCGCCTCGTAATGTTCGATAGATCGTGTGTACTGCCGTAGTTCCGCGTATACATGCCCAAGGTTTAGGTAGACACTAGAGTCTCTCAAGGTGTCTCGAATCTTCGAAAATATGTGCACTGCAGTGCTGTAGTCTTTCTTGGCATCTACCAGAGCAATGGCGATACCCTGAGCCGCATAAGCATTCTGAGGATCTAGTTGAAGAGCTTTGTCGAAGAATTCTACTGCCCGCTCGTACATCTTACGGCGCTTCTCTTTCTCCTGATCATTCTCACGGCGCATATCACGTGCTGTCATGAGATGAACATTACCCATCCCAGTCAACGAGTAGCGATCGTGTTTGTCGAAGTATTGCAGGGTATGCTTGTAGTGGCGTTGCTCCTGGTCCTCGGCAAGATTTGCAACCCGTTTCTTAGACTTGCTGAGGTACCAGCCGAACAGAGCACGGACCTCAAGATTAGTCGAATCTGCTTCGTACAGCTTGGCCATCCTTTTGGGGCCCTCATCCGTGGGGCTCTGCCGTAGGGCAATATATGTCAATCTAGCGCTTGCTTCCGTATAATCACCGTGACGTTCTAGAAGACCTTCATATACCTTCTTTGCTTCTTCCGGCATGTCGGAGGCCTCGTATGTTCGTCCGAGATTATAACTGATAGTCGTGACCAGGGCGTCCGTGTCATGCTCGCTTTCTTTCTCCTGGGACCGGACGCAGGCATTCAACGCCATTTCGAACATAGTCCGTGCTTGGTCTACCTTCTCAGCCTGGTACAAGAAGCAACCCATATTGCTGAGAAGCTGAGGCGGTAGGTTTACTCGAAGAGCAGCTTTGAGCTGCTCCTCATTTTCAAGACCTTCTCGATGTTCATCCTCAACAATTGCTGCCAGTTGCAATTCCTCGAGCTGGGACAGGCACTGCATGCTCTTCTCCGGCGCTGTACGCTCATACAAGCGAGCCAAATACACCAAAACTGACTCTTCAGGTGAGAGTTTCTTGCCTTCGTCCTTCCAGAGGGCGCGAACCGATTCTAGAAGACTGATCGCCTTTTTGGCTTCGGCTGACTTGTCTTCCTTGCTACCAATTCTCTCGCTGGTAAAGACCTCCTCCGCATAAAGCGCTCCGAGCAGTATCATGCATTCTGGATTCTTAGTTTGCTGTATAATCTTCTCCAGTCGAAATTTGGCACCATCGTAATCTTTATTAGACACTTGCATCTGTACCGTGCCGAACCTGGCAGGCAAATACCCCTTATCACCACCACCTCGAGCTTGGTCAGAGCGGTTATAGAATTCTGCAGCACGAGTAAGGTCGCCTTCGTAATGTGCCTTACGACCGAGCAAGAACCAACCATCGCTGGCTATTTGCATCACGTCCGTGTGCTCGATCGCTCTGCGTGCTAAAGTTTCGACCGTAGAGTATGACTTCCTCAAAAGGAAATACCCCCCAAACAAAGCGCCAGTCATGGGGTATTCTTTATCCAACTTGAAAGCTTTTTGTGTGTACTGGGTCATAGCCACCTTATACAAGGAGCCAAACGCAGGATCCGTCGTGGCGTGTCGGGAACTATCGTAGAGGTAGTAGACGGCGAGTAGAATATTGGCAACTTTGGAGTCAGGGTTCTACAGAGCACATACACGATCAGCAAGTGGTGAAATAGTATTGCAGGATCCACGTACCAATGCCAGAGCTCGCTCCCACGCAGCTTTCGCCTGGTCTTTAAAGCCTAGGTGCCACAGGCAACATCCAATACCAATGCGAGGATCAGGGTCTGTTAAACCAGGCATCTTCATCAAAACTTTCTGATAACCCTCCAGTGCCTCTGCATATCTTCCAAGCATGTACTGTGTCCTTGCGCGACCAAGAATCGCCATCACATTTCGACCCCCGAAGGCCTTTGAAGACTCCTCGAAGCATTTAAGAGCCTGTCTAAGAGACTCCACACGTTCGGAAGTGTCAACTGTGCCAGGACGAACCGGCCTCGGGGGATGCAACGATGCGCGCAGAAGGGACAACACTCCGCGGGCTAAAAACAGGGGTGGGAAAGCTGGGTTCAGGCGAGATGCCTCATTTAATGTTGACGTCGCCAGCTGTAGGTAATGGTCCTTTGTTTTAGCCTCAGCATACAATTCCCCTTCGGGTGCCACTCGGGGCGCTTGTCGGCTCTTCAACATAAGCAACCAGCATACCCAACCCAGCAAGCCGAGCTTCTCTTTCGTCGCTCCATGAGCGACCGATGTCAACCCTTTGTTGAGGATGTCGATAGCATGGTCGATTTGCTTCTGTTTGGCATAAGCGAGCGCGATGATAACCCAGAAATTTTTTGCGGCCTTTTCATTCTCTAGTAGAGTGCAAAGCTCCGTAGGATCGTCTGGAAGACCTTCCAAACTGACCTCGACCTCGCTGTCGAGGGTGGATGCAGGAATATCAATGGCAGAGGGAATGTCCGAAAAACGAAGGTTCGCTAATGATTTAACTGTGGGGTGTGTTTCGCCGTTTACGCCATTGGTGTGCTCACTTCGTAGGGACGCCATGGCGCGTGAGAGGTATTCTTTTGGAAGTCGATGAAACACGGAAGGTGTGGTGGAAGTCTGGAGTAGGGATTGTTGCAAGATTCAGCTCATGATCGTACTATATGAAACAATTGCCAGTGAGAATGAGAAGCACGTCCTCCTGCTGAGACCCTGAGCAGGAAGAGCGTTCTTTAATTACAGCAGCAACTTGAGACGACAAAACCTGTAGTGTTGCTCTCAACTTGGTGCGGTTGTCAGTAGATTGAAAGGGTCGGAACCTGAGGCTGCAGTCCGTGCTGAGGCTGGAGTTTCACCGCCACATGTGGCTTCGATATCTTCTCAGCTCTACCAAACTAGTCACACATTTTCAGTCAAGAAATAATCAATTTCCTGTAATGAAAAAGAAAGAAAGAAAGAAAGAAAGAAAGAAAGAAAACAGGTACACTCGCATTATCAACCTGAATCGTACGTCAAAGACTGGGAGAGGGAAAGTGAAACTCTTTACGAAAACTACCATCCTCTAAATGCATCTCTCATAATCATAGTAAGAAGAGCTAGTGTTCAGACATATAAAAGGCAAGCCCTTGCTTGTCAAAAACCCAAGAGTTTTGGTACTTTGCACAGAAGAGCAGCGCCTATTAATACCATGAATATACGCCCAATTTCACTCCAATGTCCCAGTCTAACAAATACTTCCACATATCCAGCAGCGGCGGCAGCTTTAAGACTTTCGGAAACGTCCACATTGTCAACAAAGCCTGCTAAATCAGATGGAAATCTTCCCGTCTCGAAGTATTCATCAAGCAGCTGATCCTTTTCCGTCCACCGGGCCCTGAGCCAGGCATCGAATTCCTTCTGGTCATTTAAGGGTATGTCTGATACAGCAAACCGACGCCAGTACATATTGACGGATGTTGGGGGCCTTCCCTGAAGATATGTTGATCGGAGCGTGAAGTATTTATCGGGATAGCTTCCTTTTCTGCTGCAGGAGTTAGTGGTGGGCTCTTTTTCTTCTTTTTCTTCTTTCTTTTTCAAAAGACAATTTAACAGTCATAGGGACTTACGGAGGTCCTTCATAGGCTACGGTGCAATCGTACACCCAATCAACAGTGCCCCTCAATTGTTGTAGGCAAAAAAAAAGGCCGGTCGACCGCGGGAGAACCTCGTGCTTTAGAGGTGGAAACCCTTGCTTTTGCCCATACTCATCACTCCGCCTCTTAGTGTTAATTGATAAATTTGTCCCTTCAGGAAAGATTAACAGCCACATGGGGTCGTATTCAGACGATTCTGACTTGGAGCCTGAATGCCGGGTTTTCAACTTCTCCAAGCGATGCTGTAGTCGGGGTTTGTCTGATAGCCATTTACGAGCCATGAAAATAAAACCGTAGAATGTCATACCTTGACCGACAATCGGGATGTACTTGAGAGACTCTTTGAGGATGATGAAAATGCGGCCATGCATAATGTTCGTATACGCAACCCACCACAAGTAAATCCAATCGGTATAAACCTGGTGGTTAGCAATCAAAACCAAGCGCTCCGGAAATTCAGTTTTCAACCGGCCGTCTTCTGTCAGATGAATCTGGCCTTGCACACTCTTATCACCACTAACTCGAACAAATGTAGGACAGCCCCATTGTGTGAGAGCTGTGATGACCAGCCCGAAGGACTGCTTCGTGTATGCCATGTATGCATAATAGTAATCCTTGCTTATTAAATAGAGAGGAGCACCTAGCACCTGAGTCACTAGGATGACAACACAACAGCAGTTGAACCATGTTGCAAGCAAGAGGGATCGAAACACCTGCATCGGGATCCCATGTTTAAGCCGTGGTTCCATGTCATCGTCAGCCCGAGAAGTTTGATCCGTGCTCCCTATGCGTTGCCGGGTTGAGCTCTCTTTTTGCTGGTGAGGCTCAGAGCTAGGGTCACCCGTCATGTTGGATCGCTAGTGGCCAAAAGAGCACCGGATTCTGTTGGGTTGATAGATGAGACGCTCTGTTACGGTGTCAATTTATCCTTAGCCTGACATCAAGCAAGTAGAAATTAGTCGAGTGGTTGCATATAAGGAAAGGCAGTATCGTACTCGCGCGAAAGATTGGTTTAAAGATTCTCACAAGACGTTGGGCGATTAAGGGAGACTTTCCAGTTTGATGTCTACCAGTTCAGGCCATGCCTAGGGCCGCAAGGTAAAATAAGAATACCAGAGGATATCCTATATATAATGCATGTAGGATGAAGTGAGGGACAAATTTCAAAACAGAGAATGAATGGTACGTAGGAGCTGGAAAGAACTAGGTACGGGATAACGCCTGACCGCAACGATTGGGATCTTGTGAACCCGAGAGCCAAGACGTCCACCACTGCTAGATACAACCTGCCGATTTAATGACGTTTGCTCCCTCATACGTCAGGCTCTCAGGGCGGTCAGACTCTTCAGTTAGGAGTAGTAGATCATTCTGTGGACCACCTTATTCTTCACCCCATCAAAGAACCGGAGCGACCTTCGTTCATTCACAGACTCCTTTCCCCCCTTCTTCTTTTACAGAAACGGTAATACAAATTCAAGGGTTCGACAAGGGAACGATTCCATGCTTCAGATCAGTGTTGTCCCACAGAAGTTAAGCTCGGAAGATGAAAGAGCAAAAAATACAAGTGAGTTTATATTAGATCAATGAAAATAGCCGCCGTTTACAGCGCTAATATCTGCATGAAAGGTCTTATTCTGAGCTACTCACTCTTTCCTCAATATGCAAGCGACTATTCTTCGGACGCAATCATTTCGGTCCAGGATTAGCATACACAAGTACACACCATGGAGGCGACCCTTTTCATCTTCTCTTTGCCGCAGGGAAATCAGAAATATAGAGACGTTACCTCAACGTCTACTACCTAAATACGAAGGTGTGCGTCTCTACAAAACTACAGAATTGCTTCTTCCTCTCTAGATAACGAGAAACAATACGACAGTAGACTATGTCTTACTAATTTTTCTTTCCCAGAATCTTGGGAGGGCGATCTCCTCTCTCTTCAATGGCCAGCACCCCCTCGAAATGTCTTTGTTGTGAAAAAGGACTGCGTGCCAACAGTAACGGAATCACTAATTGAATTTGCGAAGTACGGGAGCCGTCTTGACACCTTAGAGAGCACAACTGACGGCTTTTTGTCTAGTCATGTAACATCTACGTATCCATCTATCGCCCTGATCCTAGAGCCGAAGACTGCCGAAGAAGTACATTCAAAATTTTCTTTTCCTATCTACTCAGCTCCATTGAGCAGGCTAGCCTCCGCGCTACATAGTAAGGCGGACCTTACGGTTACTCTTGGCGGGGATGGAACTATTTTGCATGCTTCTTCCTTATTCGCTACATGTTACAATGTACCCCCGGTGCTTTCATTCAGCATGGGTACACTGGGTTTTTTAAGCGAATGGAAGTTCGAGGAGTACAAACGCGCATTTCGTGAGGTATACATGTCCGGTGCGGGAGTAGGGGATCGAGCTCCTATGTTAGAGGCATCGAGGTGTACTGTGACGGATTATCAAGCAGATTCTGAGGCAGGCCCTACAGGATGGTCGTCGGTTCGTGGGAAATCAATGGGCTCGAGCCGTGGAGCTCGTATTTTGATGCGAAACCGCTTAAAGGTGGGGCTTTTCACCACTGACGGGAGACCTGTTCACCAAGACCGAAGTTCAACTTCTATACAGAGTACGCTGAGCAGCCAGGGAGTATATGTATTGAACGAAGTGCTCCTCCATCGTGGCAAGGAGCCGCATCTTGCGGTAGTGGATGTTTATGTCGGAGGACGATTCCTTACTGAGGCAGTGGCGGATGGGATCATCATCTCGACGCCCACGGGCAGTACCGCATACAGCTTGAGTAGTGGTGGCAGTATTGTGCATCCCTTGGTGCCTTCGGTTCTACTAACCCCGATCTGTGCCCGGAGTCTAAGTTTCCGGCCTTTGGTTCTACCATCCAGCACACCGATTACGCTGAAACTGAGTGAAAAGAATCGGGGCCGTGAATTAGAGATGAGTATTGACGGGGTTAACATGGGTCAGGGAATGGCAGTTGGCATGGAGGTCCGAGTATGGAATGAGGAGATGCGACATGGCAAAAATGAATGGCAAGGAGGAGTGCCGTGTGTGATGAGAAGAATTATGGGCGGTGAAGCGCATGACGGATGGGTTGGCGGTTTGAATGGGCTGCTCAAATTTAACTACCCCTTCGGTGAAGAACCATGATGAACCGACAGAGGATCATCTATATTCTATCTATTATATGGGTACTATTCTTAAGCGTTTATTTACCTAACCATCTACTGCCAGGGAACGACTTCTCCGGGCGGTCTCACTTGTGACCAGACCATCTCTATTTTACCTGGACTGTCTATATGACCTACGTACTATTGTCATGCGTATGGTTGAGAAATCTTTACTTGGCGGTTTTCTATTGATTATAGTTTAGAGAGAGAAACAAAAAAGGAGGTTGCTTGTATCAGGCGAGTGGACCACCCAAGCTCTTGGATCTACGGAACGACAATCCGTGGGTCGAAGTTCTATCTTTGAAGATCAGGAATACACAGTACACACAATGGTGTAATTGATTTAAGGGATAGCGACAGGGTACATCCAACGGTGGCGGGATATTCTAACAGACATACTACTTTAGTAGATGCTCTAGTGAGGACCCAGCTTAGGTTATCTTCTGTGTACGATTGTTCATCAAAGTGGTTCAATGCCTACTGGGGGCAAGCCCCGTGAGATTGCTGAGCATGCTCAGAACAGTCACATTTTAGTCTACATGGTAGTCGTCTTTTTTTCATCAGGGCACTGGGTTTCTCGTCCAGGCTCGTTATTTATGTGATCTACGGAGTACACCGTCAGTCCACCTATAGCGTATTTGGGTAGCAATAACGACTACCCTATCTTTTTGTCAAGGAAAAGTACCTTATTTCCCCCGCTGGTACAACCCTCACTTAATCTTAAGGTCAAGGTATTGAACGTGGTCGTTTCACCTTCGATACGCATCCTCTATCCGATGGATATTATCTTCCTTGTGTGTACCTGAAACACCTGAAGGACCTACAGGCCCTTTGGCTGTTTGTTAAGGGCGCTGAACGTGATGTGACTGCGATAGAAATAAAGTACTAGTGTAAGAAATATATTCTTTCAAATATGAGGAATCCCTACTCCGTATATCATGTTCAATATCCAATTAAAGCACGAATGCAAAGGAGAGTACTTGAAATATCGAAGTAGAACCGGTATGATAGCAATAACTTACTAGATCCTGGAGCGCTCTTTGCAACCGTCACCGCTCTCGAAGTCTGAGCGCTTTTCCTGTGACAACTTACAAGTGCCGCGCCCCTTGACTTGCGATGGGTTCCCGCTGTTAGTGAAACCTCATTTACAATTTCCCTTTCCTTTCTCTCCCCCCTCTCCCCGTTCTCCTTGGATTCCCGTCCCTCGCCTGCTACTTCGTTTTCCTCTCTTTTCCACGCTTTTATCTTCCTTCCTATGCATTGTTAATATTGCACGTTCTTATTCTCTTCACTGTTTTCCTGCAGGGCAGTTCATTTTCTCAGTGAACATAAGCCCCTTCTTATTGTCGCTTCTGCATTGTCGAGTCTTCTCACCGCGTTCTGAAGGGTTATAAAGTACCCCGAGACCTTTGCCCTCCGTCATACTCGCTGGTGCGAGGAGACCCTTTCTGTTCTCCATAGCCAAAGGATATTGTCAGGTAAGGCCCCTCTTATTCAAACTATCAATAAAAGAAGAAGAAGAAGAAGAAGAAGAAGAAGAAAAGAAATTATCTGGCAATGTTCCTCCCATCTCGACTGAGGTGTACCCCACTGTTTTGCTGGCGGATCGACCCCTATTGCTGTAGGATTCGCGGATGCTGCACACCAGACCTTTTAGGTTTGGAACTCATGGGACTTGAAGCGCCAGCCTTGTTTTAAGAAGTTGGACTCCATTCATTTCTGACAATATACAGTAATTAACTAAATAACCGAACCATAAACGGATACCCCTGTGCCCGCAAGAAGTTACCTACCTCTGGAGCCCGCGCGCTTCTCATCTCAACTTATGGAAAGTAAGCCGGTGTTGCTTTTCTTTATCACTACTGCCTAGCAGTCATTTGTGTATCTGTTACGGTGTATACTGATGGCTTTGTCCCTATTCTTACATCCAAAGGGGTACTGGGACCTTTGAAAGGTAACTGACGGCAACACAGTATGTACTCTCCCGACCAATTCATGAATCCTGGGCCGGCACCGCGCCCACCAGCCGAGCGTCCGAAGCTTAACCTGCCTGCCAACTCCTCGAATACGGTCGCCTCCTTCAGCCAAATGAGCCTAGACTCCCCTGGTACGCCAGGGTCTGCCAACTTGTCATTATTCCCGAATACTAGCACCCCGTCTCTCACACAAACAAAGACCAACCAGTCGGGACAGGGAGGGGTAGCCGTCATCAAGGAAGGGTATGTTCGTTGCAAGGAAGACAAATTTCTGGCTACCTGGAACCAGCGATATTTGATACTTCGAGAGTTTCGATTAGACTTCTTGAAGAATGAGACGGGTAGGGTAGTCTTGTCGATCCCGCTTCAAACGGTCACCGCTGTCTCCCGTTCGGAAGACACTCGGATGGCCTTCGAAGTTATTCGTCTGGCCAATCCGAAAGATGCCACCTCTAAGGCTGCCCTGATCACACGCGACGTGCCAACCAAGAGCATTACCTGTGAGGTCAAGAGTGATGACGAGATCTATGACTGGATTGACAAGATATACGAGCGCTGCCCGGGAATGGGAGGTGTAAGCAATCCCACCAATTTTAGTCACCGCGTTCACGTCGGTTTCGACCCTCGAACAGGCGCCTTTGTGGGATTACCGCCTGAGTGGGAGAAGCTGCTGACTGCGTCGGCTATTACCAAAGAAGACTATAAGAAGAACCCCCAAGCCGTTATCGAAGTTCTCGAGTTTTACTCCGATATAAAGATGCGCGAACAAAACCCACAGTATTATGCCGGATTAGCTTCTCCCCAGTCAAGCCAGCAACCAAAACCTTACAACAGCAATACGGTTGGCAGTTCTATTGCTCCTCCAAGACCGCCACCACCAGCCCCATCCCAACGCCTAGACAGCGGTCACTCCAATCGCTCCGCTGGTTCATCACCCTCGCCGGTGCACAGCAAATCAGACCCAGATCGTGCTTTGGAACAGCAGCAACAGCTGGAGAGAATGAAGGAGATGGCGGACCAGGAGCGTCGACGCATGGAGGAAGGGGCTCGCCGTACTCGTCAACGCGAAGAAGAGCAGAACAGGCTCGATCAAGAAGCGTACAACGCCTCACTTCCAAAAACTCGCGTCCCTCTGGCTAAACAGGAGCTTGGCGGCTATGGCGCTGATTCGTCAATGAACGAGCGCTACAAACCAAGCCGTCCCGCCCCGCAGGCTCCTAGCTCGGCTCGACAAGACTCTGCACGCCAGCTCACGGCTCAGCGCCCAGCGCCAGCCCCTCCGAGCTCCAATCAGGGCCAACGGCCAGGGGAGTACGGCTCAGCCAATGGCCCCGGAATTGCACGCACTCCAGGGTCAGACCAATCTTCTCCCAACTCGCGTTACCCTGCACATGATCCACGAGCACAGTCCTCTGCGGCGCGCTCTCAGAACAATGGTACCAAACAGCAGGCTCAGGGCCCACCACCCAGCAAACTTCCTGCTCCCGTGCAGCCAGTGAAGCCACTGAATATTGCAAACAAACAAGCAACTAATAAGAACGTTCCCGATGGTGTCCGTCAAGCGGAAGCTGCCCTGACTAAGAAAGCCGAGCCCCGGCAGAGGGAAGTTCGCATGTCAGCAATGTCGGAGAACGAAGTCATGGATCGACTTAGATCCGTCGTCTCTAAAGACAATCCCAACGAATCTTACAGTAAGCAACGCAAGATTGGACAAGGTGCATCTGGATCTGTGTATGTCGCCCGTGTTAAAGAACATGCTGTTTCTCCGGTTGCCCGCGAACTGTACCGCCAATATGGACCTCGAACTCAGGTTGCAATCAAACAAATGGATCTGCGTAGTCAGCCACGAAAGGAGCTTATTGTCAACGAGATCATTGTGATGAAAGACAGCCAGCATGCCAATATTGTTAACTTTCTTGACTCATTCCTTCAAGAGCAAAGCAATGAGCTTTGGGTTGTTATGGAATTCATGGAGGGTGGTGCTCTCACAGATGTCATTGACAACAACCCTGTAATCCAGGAAGATCAGATTGCTACTATTTGCTCAGAGGTACGTCGGTGCTGCTCAGCGCGATGAGATATTAAAATACACATGGATTATACTAATGACCTCCCTAGACTTGCAAAGGACTGGCACACCTACATAGCCAAAATATTATCCACCGTGATATCAAGAGTGATAATGTCCTTCTTGACCGCGCTGGTCATGTAAAGATTAGTAAGTAACCCACATCTATCGAACAACCCAATATCACGCTAACAAAGGATTGTAGCCGACTTTGGATTCTGTGCTAAACTTACTGAGTCAAAGAGCAAGCGTGCAACGATGGTTGGGACACCATACTGGATGGCCCCAGAAGTTGTCAAACAGAAGGAATATGGACCTAAGGTCGACTGCTGGTCACTAGGAATTATGGCTATCGAGATGATTGAGTCAGAGCCCCCCTACCTGAACGAGGAACCGCTTAAAGCTCTCTATCTTATTGCCACCAATGGCACCCCCCGTCTAAAGAAGCCCGAAAAGTTGAGCAAGGAACTCAAATCCTTCCTCAGCCAGTGTCTGTGTGTCGACGTCCGCAGTCGCGCCACTGCGGAAGAACTGCTAGCTCACGAATTCCTCAAGTCTGGCTGTAGTCTCCCTAGTCTTGCGGAGTTGCTCCGTTGGAAGAAGAACAACGGACAGTGATGTGCTGGATATTGCATCCTGTGGTGATAACGCAAAACTGAGACGGGCTTTACTCCCCTTCCATGTTATACCTTTTACGATTTACATTAGATCTTGTCTCACGCACATATGGGTCCCATTTACGTGCCCCCGGATGATATCTGTTCGCTTATGACTTGCATTACAATCATCTTTTTCTTGTGTGATATCCAAATTATAAGGCTATGTCTTTCGGACTTGGCATGGATAATACGGCGTTATGTTTGGTGTTTCAATCTTTGTTTGCCACAGCTTCTACTGCCGTGATTAATCTATTCTACATCTGTTGTGTTGTTCTGACCTAGCTACTTTCGCTTATGCACGCCTTCCGGCGAGATAGAACAAGCAACGTCCGATGATAATCATGGTCCTTCCAGGTTGAGTGCCCGGGGAGGACTACAATTATCTAAACCTCCACTCTGTATGTTCATCAGATGTCAGAATGGTTAAATTTGGTTCATAGAGATAGAGCAATGAGCCCGCTATATCGTTGAGTAATTGGCAATTGGCTGGGTGTCTTGGTCACCATTGAGAGTTTATTATTAATGAATGTATTGGATAGCATACGGGACAACATTTGGCGGACATATGAAAACCTGGCATCCAAAGTATAATTAATATCTACACACAAATATACCCGATAAAGCCCATTCGTTGTCTCCTTTTTTTTTTATCTATCCCTAACTCCGATCAACATAGGATGTAATTGGCATTAAAGCTATCATAGCTGGAACTTTGTCCTCTGCTTCTCCATTCCAGCCTTCCATTCCCATTCCTGGCCACTCGCCCTTTGAATACCCTTGTCGATTCTTCGTAACTTCAGGGTAAACCGAGGACTGTTCGACGATTTATTAGTATCTATCAAGAGGGAAATAATAATAACAGAATCACCCACCCTAATTCCTGAAGGCCTGCCCTTATTCCTTCGGCCCCTTTCATCTCCTTGCCGTCTGCGTCAATTACGCTTTTTTCTGTCTCTCGTTTCTCCCGGAAGATGTACCGATGCCTGCAGCGACAGTCAAATCCCAACATCCTCTAAGCCTAAACCAGAGTAACAAGAGCAACTTACCTGCGGACGAAGATATAGTCACGCTGGTTGTGTAACGTCACAACCTGGCGCCCCTCAATGTCAGGCTGCGGTGGGAATAATGAGCGGAAAATAGCACCCGTTACGATTCCAAGAGGCGTGCGAAAGTTATTCAAAATCAATTCAGGCCAATGCTCAGTGCCCACGCCATGCCCAGGGATCCTTTTGCCATCTACCCAGTTGCTAATAGTAAAATGGAACATGGGACCCTTGGGTAGGTGGATCACATCGAGGCCGGACGGTCGTTTGGAATCTTCCTGAAGGACTAAAACAGCAGTGTAATTGCGATTTGCTGCGAATGTTGCTATTTCTTTCAATGAAAATTTGTGGGAATAACGGTGCGCTGTACGACGGATATACTGGCTATTAGGAAAAAGGTCTGTGAGAGCTTTGGCTTCGTTATGAAGGGTTGAGTTCTGCTAATAAATTAACGTGGATGCTCAATATACACTATTACAACACTCACGCATGCTTAATGGAGAGTGTTGCACCTGGGTTGTAACAGCGAATATATGAACTTACCAGGGAAGTTGTGATGAGAATCTTGGGTGTCGGTGGTGTTTCAGACGGGAACAACGATGGGAACTTGGTTGCCAGGGCCTCCGGAGCCAGGCTAAGGTTTGTGCTCTTGGTCGACTGAGTCGGGCTTGTTGCACGCTCTGTTGCAGACGGGAGAGATGATCTCCTGGACCTCCGAGACCTCTCGGCGTTATTGTTGTCGTTGTCTCCTTCATCATCGTCGTCGTCATCGTCATCGTCGCTACTGGCTAGCATGCTGTCGACCTCATCTTGGTCATCAGAATCATCTTGGTCATCAGGATGCTCTAATGGCTTGTTCCATTCCTCCTGCTCTTCTTGCTTTTGTTTCTTGATGCGCTCAACATCGACACTCAATCCCAGACCGTCTTCGACATCGCTATTGGCATCATCCCAGACCCGCTTGCGATCGATAGTGAGCGGAACATTCCGCTTTAAGCGCTCCTGCTTGAGCTTTGGGTTCTTTGCTTCTTCCTTTTTAATCCTATACCGTTCTGCTCGTCGGGTGGAGTCTTTGAGCCGCTTCCGCTTGATATGGAGGAGTTGACGCCTGAGTTTATTGGCGGGTTTCACATCTAGATTAGCGCTTGGAGGAGGCTTCGCCTGCGACTTTCTGGAAACCATATTGGAACAGGGATAAACCGGGAATCCCAGAGGCGCTCTTTAGAAATGGACATGAGAAGCCATGGATGTAGTTTTGAGATAAAATTTGGCGGAGAAATGTTTCGCCGGCGGTAGAAGATCGACTCGAAGGAGATTAGGGAGATTAATTAAGGCTTTTTTGATGACTGATTTGAAAGGGGAAAGGATATAATCTCAGTCCAATCCTTTAGCTTGTTTATTACTATTGCTTCTCTCGCGACGAAATTCCAGTCGCTTTTGTTGTTTTTCTCCCTTCTTATATCATCTTATACTTTAATTCTGCTTCCATTCAACCGTGTGGTGTTCCACTGCGACCGGTGCGGCTCACGTGGATGACTCAATTGGCTTCTTCGTTCACTCGACTCTTTCCTCTTCCCCGCCGCCAATTCCAATTTCCTCGTTGGAACCCCGCCATAGGCACGCGATTCTTTTCCCTCTCCCCCGTCACCTTTCGAGCCGCCCAGGTTTCTAAAAAAAAGAACACCGCCATGGCGACCGTTAATACCAAGACCGGTCAGGTCGTCGACCGCACGGTCTTGGAGTCGATGCTCCGCCGCCGTCTTTTTTACACCCCCTCCTTCGAGATCTATGGAGGGGTATCTGGTCTATATGACTACGGCCCACCTGGTTGTGCTCTTATAAATAATATTGTCGATTTGTGGCGGAAGCATTTCGTGCTCGAGGAGGACATGCTGGAGGTTGACTGCACTATGCTGACCCCGCACGAGATTCTTAAAACTAGCGGACACGTCGAGAAATTTGCCGACTGGATGTGCAAGGACCCCAAAACCGGCGAGATCTTTCGTGCGGATCACCTAGTAGAAGAAGTTCTTGAGGCTCGCTTGAAAGGCGACAAGGAAGCGCGTGGCCAGAAGGTTGTCGTGGACGAAGAGAAGGAGGCCAAGAAGAAGAAAAAGGCTAAGGAGACCAAGGCTGTCCGATTAGACGATGCTGTTGTCAAGGAGTATGAGGAAACTTTAGCGCAAATTGACAACTACGACGGCCCGGAGCTGGAACAAATCATCACCAAGTACGATATCAGAAATCCGACGACCGATGGCAATCTTCTTCCTCCCGTTGCGTTCAACCTAATGTTCCAGACTTCAATCGGTCCTAGCAGCAATATGCCTGGCTACCTCCGTCCTGAAACCGCTCAGGGACAGTTCCTGAATTTCCAGAAGCTGTTGGACTTCAACCAGCAGTCAATGCCCTTCGCGTCGGCCTCCATTGGCAAGTCGTTCCGGAACGAGATCTCGCCCCGTGCCGGCCTGCTGCGAGTGCGCGAGTTCCTCATGGCCGAGATTGAACACTACGTAGACCCGGAGGGCGGCAAAAAGCATTCTCGCTTTGAAGAAATGAAAGATATAGAACTTTCCTTGCTTAGCCGTGATGTGCAGCTGTCTGGAAGCACACAAACCACGAAGATGACCATCGGCAAAGCTATTGAATCCGGTCTGGTTGACAACGAAACTCTTGGTTACTTCCTTGCCCGCATTCAGCTCTTCCTCCTCAAGTTGGGTGTGGACCCAGCGAAGCTCCGATTCCGTCAACACATGGCTAATGAAATGGCTCACTACGCTGCTGACTGCTGGGATGCTGAGCTGCAGACCAGCTATGGATGGATTGAATGTGTTGGTTGCGCCGACCGCAGTGCTTATGACTTAACTGTGCACAAGAACAAGACCGGAGCTCCTCTTGTTGTCCGTGAGCCTCGCGCCGAACCCCTCAAAATTGAAGAATGGCAGGTCGACTTAGACAAGAAGAAGTTCGGCCCTCGCTTCAAGAAGGACGGCAAGACTGTTGCAGCCGCTGTCGAGGCTCTCTCCCAGGAACTCCGGGAGAAGTTGGCTCTCGATCTGGAGCAGCAAGGCAAGATCGAGGTGGATGTGGAGGGCGTCAGCTCAGGCAAAGTTGAGCTCGATAAGGAATTGATCAAGATCGAGAAGCGGACAAGGGTAGAGAATGTCCGTGAATACACGCCCAACGTCATTGAGCCATCGTTTGGCATTGGCCGCATCCTGTACAGTACCCTCGAACACGTGTACTGGTCCCGAGAGGGAGACGAAGCGCGTGGTGTAAGTACTTGTCCTTCACAGTAGCACGTTAAATTGGCCCCCACTAACATCTGTGTTATAGGTCTTGTCCTTCCCTCCAGCAATTGCTCCTACCAAGGTTCTCATTGTCCCTCTCTCGAACCATGCCTCTTTCCGTCCTCTGTCACATCGTCTGATGATGAAGATGCGGCGCATGGGCATCTCCAACCGGGTTGACGATTCCTCGGCTAGCATTGGAAAGCGGTACGCACGCAATGACGAACTTGGCACGCCGTTTGGTATCACTGTTGATTTCCAGTCGGTGAAGGACAACACTTTCACCCTGCGTGATCGTGACTCAACTAAGCAAGTCCGTGCTAGCGAGGATGAGATTTTGCAGGCTCTCAAGTCCTTGGTGGAAGGCGATGAGACATGGGAAGACATTCGCAAGCGACTGCCTGAGTTCACTGGACAAGAAGTTGATTAGATTACATTACAACCGCATTAGAAAAGAGGTGAAGAGTGTTCGAGACCTTTGCAGATATCCGGCAGAAAGTATGATTATGATTTCTACTTAGGATTTCATCCTTTACTTCTCGATTCCATTCCAGAATAAAAAGTGATTCTTATCTAAATATTGTAAGGTTTAACCTTGGAGGAGTCCTTATCTGCCAAGACGTATGGGTTGAATTTAATTAACTCCGGGGCGGAACGTGAACAAACGCCGATGTCATCGGAAGCTTACTTGGCCTGTAACTTCCGACTCCTTCCCCTGTTACTGAATACACATTCAACTCTTCCCTTGTCTAGGACGAATAGTCCGTCCTGATAATGGCGCCCCTTGTCCCTTCGGCCAAGTTGGCCCTATCCTGTCCTCTCTTCGCTGCCGATTTCGATCCGCGCAATCATGGCTTTCTTATTGTCGCAGGCGGAGGCGGCGAAGGGCGTAGTGGCGTTGGGAACAAAATTGCAAGTGCCACCCTATCCCTTCTGACACAATAATTCGAGATTGCTCTGTCACCATATCTTAAATCCCAGGTCTTTTGATACTTGTCAGTGCTCTAATACTCGAGGCACAATAACAGGCACTCTTGGACACATCCAAACGCAACGAGATCTCCGAGGTAGTCGATATCGAACTCTCACGCGATGAAGACTCGGTCACCTCATTGGCAACAGCGCGTGCAAGCGATGACTATATTATCGCCTTCGCTGGTATTAACAGCTCCGTAGCTGAGCAAAAGCGTGGCAATAACCAACATCTAAGATCTTTCAAGATTGACTACCCCCCACGAAAAAGATCCTTTACCGATAACTCGACCGAAGAAATCGCAACTCGGGAAGCGCATAGAGAAACCAACAACCAAGTTCCCCAGAAGACCACCGCATTATCTCGTACATCCTTATTCCGTACCAAAGGAACAGAGAAGGCCGGCGGTCCGGACACATACCAAAGGGTATTGCGACTCTCGCCGTGGAAGGACGCCGAGTCTCCGCGTATAGCGGCGGTTGCGACTGGGCTGGCTCCTTCAGGAGAGATCGTCCTTTTTCATGTTACTCCTGCACCCAGTACATCGGATATCCTGGGAAGGATTCTATTGGGTAGTGATGAGGAAGCTGAGGATGTAGATATTACAGATTTGGACGATGACAAATTCCAGGTTGCCTATACCAATGGCACTGACGTGTTCACCTGTCAGGTCTCAGCCTCAACGAGGTCTAATGCATCACCTGATGTACATTGCATATATAGCACGCCTTTGTCTGAAGCAGCAACTGGACCCAGACCCAAATTTCGAGCCCTGCGCTTCCTATCCCCCACAATGTTGCTGCTGCTTCGGAATGTACCAGACCGTAAAGGCTGCGAGCTCGTGCTTCTCAATTTACCGCAAAGACTATCACCGGGATCAAAGTCATCTGCAACCATCATCCGGCGTAAGAAGCTCCGCAAAACAATCAAAATTGGACTTGGCCTGGACGTGTGCAATCTGGGTTCAAACCTCGAGAACCAGGAACAAACCATCATTGCCGTTTCGGGGAGTGATCAATCTATCGAGGTCCTGACGCTCGAGTACGATCCTAGAAGAGGAGGTTACGGAAAGCTACGAGCCTACACTACCCTCCACGACGTCCATCCATTCTCCATGACAAAGATATGCTTCTCTTCTTTCATTCCTCCACCGAAGCCCGTTAGGCCTGAGACGCCACCACAATATGTCAAGCTTGCCTCTGTCAGTATGGGCAATACCGTCGTCGTACACACGCTCCCTCTGGCTCCATCGCCGCCCTCCAGTCGCTCACCGCGCTACGTGCTAGTCATGCCGGGAGATTCGGATGCTTGGGCTAACTTCACCAGTGGGCTGACTGCTTTGTTATCTATCTTCATTGTCTGCTTCCTCCTCCAGGCTTTCACTGAGATTAGGGGTGTTATGCCTCCGTATCTGGGGGCTACCGAATGGCTCCCACCCGATATTCGTGCCGCCGTCGCCCGTCCATATCATCAACATGTGCCACATCCATTAGCAGTTCCATCAGTCACTATGTCAATGCACTCAACACTCTCGTCGCCAGTTCCCACCCTACATCACCGCTCCCTACGTGATCTCCTTCATGCCCGTGAAGCAGCAGATGCGATCGAATCAATCCTCGATACCGATCTTGCAGCGGACGACCCATCCACTTCCGCTGCCCCTCTATCACATACCTCCATTGTTGTCCGTCGCAACCGTGATACGGACGAGATCCTCATTGAGTCTACGAACAGGGCATATCATAACGCACCTGACGGGGTCCTCCGCCGCTGGGAGGACCTCACCGAGAGAGATCAGATTATGTGGAAACAACAGTTGACAGATGCAGGCCACTGGCGTCAAGACGAAGGCGAAGCAATTCTTCAGGGTGTTCTTTTCGATGATCATTCAACCTAAAACGTTACTTTTGGCCTTTATTTATTTTTGCTTTTTTTATTCAAGTACACAGCAGGTACTGTCAAGGCTGGGTATGTAGCCTGGAAGCTCTACAGAACCGACAAAAGGAGGGGGAAAGGAGAAGAAAAGAGAAATTGCCATTTGAGTCTCCAGGTAATGATTTTGATGTGACATTTCGTCTACGATTGCACGGTTCATCTGCGGCCAACTAGCCACCTATGTTAACAAATTAGAAAGAAAGGACACAAAAATATGTGCTGCGACTATTCCAATAGACGGGTCCCTTAAATCAGAGACTTCTAATCATCAAGAGCTCCACAGGGTATAATATTCCGGCTTTTCCAAGGCAGCGATCAGGACCATTTCGCCTAACGTCTTTTGACGAGGATCTTTGGGCCAATAGGTCGATTAGTGTTGTGCGTTACAGGATGTGAATATCCACAAACCCTGCCGCACGAAGCACACCGGGTTGCAGGTGGCTCAGATCGTGCAGGTATCCAGCATCTTCGGCGATAGAGTGTAAAACGGACGAGAAAATCCCGACATACGCGTCAGAATTAGGGTATGTCACAGTGCCGCCCTCAGGATCTGTGTCTGTGAATGGACCCCTCAGTGAAAGTTGTTCGAATGCTTGTTCATAGATGAATTCCCAGTTGTCGAATGCCCTGCGAATGCCGACAAGGCCACGTATATGGATGAGGTCAAATGTTTCACCCAGCTGAAAGGGGACGTTCGGGAGATCAAGATTCCCGAGACCATGGTCGAACATCCCAATGTCGGAAGCAATGCGTATGGCATTGGGATGTAGGTATAACTCCGAGTTGAATCGCCCAGTCAACGGTCCGATCTTGAAATGACGAATCTGTGGTGTTTCCTTGGCCAAGATGACGGAGGTTGGATTACCGACAAACGTAAAGAGACACATCTGATGGACGATGTTCAAATGGGTTTGCTCGGCTACGTTATTGCATAGAGTAGGTTTTATTACAGTATTGCCTGTTGTTCTCCGTTACGAATTCCGTGCGTCGAGGGACGTTGTATATCTCCTGCCGTGGTCAGCTCTAATCGAGCTAGGCTTAGAGAGTGCCCATATTGAAATATTTCCGTCAGAGCCCATCAGTCTCCATTTGCTCTTTAGATATATCCCACACCGACGGAGGCACACTTGGCCGTTCATTCTCGCCCTTCTTGACTTGTAGTAACGCTATGCTCGAGCGGGGTAGCTATTCCATTTGATGACATGACAGAGCTCGATTTTGGACACAGGGCGCAGGGAAGTAGATGGTGATGCGTGGGCGTTTGTAGTCGATACAGGATCAGGCAAGCATCACTAGCAGCCAAAAGACATGCCAATGCCCTGGCAGTATCAAGGCACAAGGTTCAAAGTTATGCCCGGTTTAAAGGAGATCAGATTAGAAGCGAATGACCGGTGTTGCGCGTAACAGCTGTGGCAGTTGGGTGTCGATTCTATTGAACAGTTTCACTGACACGTGCGAGATGAACAATACGCTGTCTGGCTCACGAGGCGAAAATCTACCAGGCCCCATAAGATTCGATACGCTATTTGAGCGTAACCTGACTGGAAAATATAGACGGAGGTTTAAACCCTGCAAGACAGGCAGCATATCCTACCACGACAAGGTAAGTGAATAAACGAAAAGGATAGAAGAATCTAGTTACTGACAGGACTAGGTCGGCGGTTGCAACCTCAGACCGGAGATTGGTTCTGACAGGTTGCCAATGCTGATCCGTACTATATTTGTGTGTAGAGGTAGGCAGCAAAGACCTGATCACGTAGAAAGATATGCGTGATATTGTTCGCAGTCCAATCAACGATTGCCTTGTTTCCCTTCATCGAGTTATAGATGGGTTGATAGACGATCTGGCTTTCAAGTACAGATGAGTCATACCCAAATTAATAGATACTATAACATTCAGACGCGCCGCACTAGGCCTACAGTGGTGAGAATGTCTAGACAGATAGATGGTTATAGCAGATATCATTTCAACCAGAAAATGTTGGCTCAGAGTTGGATCTCTTGGAGACCAAATCCAGTTTCCGTATGTGGTACATCAAACCGGGTGTTACAGAAACCAGTGACAATGAATACGTACAATACCTCTAAAACTGTACTGTATCCTCTTTCAATACATGGATTGGTGACGATAGAAACCAACTTTTTGAAAATAAAATTGTAATTAACCACCTAGGGACGATCTCCCGCAACGAGAACAATTTTTTGTGCAATTTTTACCTATCAAACAAAAAAACGACATCCCATGGACACTTTTCCTTTTCAATTGTACACCTACGTTCTCTGATGGTGTACTGATTCCGTCCTCTTAACAGGTTCATTATCCCTTTCATACCTGGTTCTCACATCGGACCCTAGAGAGGCAACACCCAACACATTTTAATGAAGAGAAGCAGGAGCCATATCTATCCATATCTTATTACAGTTCCAACAAGACAAACCATCTTCGATGGCAACCCACATATCTCTAGTAAAAACCCCGCACCGATTTCTCTTCATCGCATCAATCGGAAATCCCCGTCCTTACCGCCAGACTCGTCACAGCGCCGGACATATCCTCCTTGATGCCTTGATACCTCTTTTACCCAACAGGTTTCCCTTGATATCCACCAAGCACCAGCCATCTACCGGGCCGCTGTTCTATCGAACATGGTATAGCCCATCGTATATGAACGAGTCGGGTCCGAAGCTTGTCCGACAACTAAAAAACTGGATATCTACGACACAGACCGAGGTATTGGAAAAGGTGATCATGCAGGGAAATGTGGCGCTCTCTGAGACAACTGAGGTCGCAGATCCTGAGAACCACGAATGGCAGCATCGTGGCACCGACCCTCAGTCGCTGAAAATTTTAGCTCCCACCCTGGTCATCCTCCACGATGAGCTGGAGGCGCCCTTGGGGAAAGTTAGAGTGAAACGGGGCGGACCTGAAACGGCCAGTTTGCGCGGCCATCGGGGGTTGACCAGCATTATGGAGAGTCTACGGGGGAAAGGCTTGCACCCACCGCGTACAAGGCCTGGCGAAACCCGCTCGCATGAAGGTCTTTCTGTATTGCGAATAGGTGTCGGGATTGGTCGTCCATCCACCCGGAATCGGGGCGATGTTGCAGACTATGTTCTCACGGAAATGAATGCCATTGAGTTGGCAGCAGTACGTGCCGCAGCTGGACCTGTGTTGGACATTCTAGCAGATGAAATATATCGTGATGGCAGCGCGCTGTGATATTCGTGAATAACTGTGGCGAGCTATACAGCTATCGCTGAAGCTAAAATATTGTACAGATAAATAGAATCATATAGACAGATACCCAAGACCAGCACGTTAAGACACAAATTGCACCAGCGAAGTCTGAAAATCCAGTGAAGAGGTTTGTTTGCTTGTCTATATGCCACACCATTCCATACTTCGGAGCCATTACCATCAGGACTTGGGCGTACCTGCTTTTAGCTACTATACTCACTCTCCCTCTCTTATCCTACTAGACAAGTAGAGTTTTTATTATATGTAATGACTCCCCGGGCCTAGAGACCCTTGCACAAGCAAGATAGTAGATAAACCTCGACAGCAACAATTCTGCAGAGCAAATAACAAACAGGCCAGCAATGATACAGATAATTCCTAAGATCAAACCGTTCCCGCTATACTCAGATCACGAATCTCCTGCAATACTTCTTCTACCCTGTTATCCAAATCGCCCCGAGCATACTGATCTCTCGTTTCCGCGTCAAGGTATTGTTGCACTTGTGCCATGCGAGAGTATGCCTCTGCGCAGAAACGCAGTTGAATCTTGACCAAAGCCTCAAAGCTAGGATCCAGATATGGTACACGCAGGTCAATGAGTTGCGGGAGTTCGGTGAAAAGTTGTTCATTCAACTGTTCGTATGCTTGCTTAGCAATTTCGGTTTCGCGCTCCGCTCTGGGAAGTTTGGTGGCGTCCTTGTCTGGCTTCTCGACTAACTTCTTCACCTTGGCTCGCATAGAGTCGTAGTCGAGTAACTTGTGATTGCGTTTCTTGATGCACTCATTGATGTCGGGAAAGTAAGCGCAAAAGCGCGAAATCGGTTCGAGAACGGTAGTTCTAATAAGCCAGTTAGCGATAGCCATGGAATCTCCAATTCCAGAATGTCACACACCTGTATGGCCCATCCAAGGCTTTTATCGTCTCGGCATCAAGATCTTCCACTGCTTGTTTATAGCTTCTGCTCACACCATCGCGCGTTCCAGCATCACCGTAGAAAGCATCAATTGTCTCCGCAATACGCATCTGAGAGGCAGTCATTGCTGCCACAACCAAGGGCTTAGCATTTCGCTCCCAGTTGAACGAGTAAAAAAGACCCACCTCGTAATGAATCGAGATAGCCTTTAGCCTCTTTTTGTAGACGGTTGGCAGCGGCCTCCATGGTCCGGTATCGCCTATGGATCCCATCAGTGACTGGCTTAGCTTATGCCAAATCCCTCGATGCCATTACCGTTCTTCGATTTCATAGTCACGATCGTTTGTCCTCTCCACATGACCTGTACAGGTTATAATGTATCAGCGACTGACTACCGCTCACAGCAACAGTCACTTGGTCGTCTCGAGCCGCGGGGCTATATAATGATGTACATACCCGTCTTCATCATGACTTGGGTGGTAGCACGGTTGACATTTTTCTTGAACCCTAAGACTCACAACTGCATATCAGCCCTTAATCTGGCATATGTAGAGATAAGGGGCCAAGGAGCTTTGCGCACCTGCCCAGGACATGATGACGGCTAAGCAGGCAGAACCGACGGAGTACTACTGTAGGCAATGAAACAAGTGATGGCGGTTGAGGATATTTGATAGGATATGTGCAGGTAATGTAGGCGACAAGAGAATGCCTGGATTGTCTGGCAGAATATCAGTTGACGATAGTTGAATGTTCGAAAAGACAATGGGTGACCGTCACAGGGCTGGATCAGGTCCCAATGCGGGACTTTGGGGGAGATTCTCTCGAATGTGGCTATGTGTGGCTGTGTATGTTGTATCTACTACGTATGCACGTACTGTACATTCATACAGGGAGACGTTTTCTCCAGCCCTATGGAAGAACAGTATTGTATAGATAATTACACATGGTAATATACAATACGGTCATGAATCCCTATCCGCTGTCTCGTCTTACGTCATGTATTGAACTTGGCTCCCAATACATAATAATGATGGTGATGTCAATTCGATCTCCTCTTCTAGTCCAAGTCGATGGAGCACTCGCTTTAGGTTCGATATCAGGACTGACATCTGCTTAGTGCTTGATCTAACACAGTACTTCAACCAGTGGCAACTTTGAAGGCAGTGTACTATAAGCCCTCCAAGTTACTACTTAATGATCACGATCTTGCACAACGTCAGAGAAATTTCTCTTTTTCTTAAAATGGACTGTTGCTCAATACGACACTCAGTAGAACGATTTGCGCTTTGGATCTAGGATTTACTTGTGATACATTGAGTATAAGTATAACATTCCCCTTCAACTTTGTGCACTCATGGATAAGAAGATGGATATCGATTAGTTCGATTTTAAGAAAGAGTCCAACATATAGCAACCAGATAGAACCGCAAGGGATGAGGATGACAGAATATAAATCTAGTTGAGAATCCTACACTACGCTCAGCTTATACGACTACCGCGTCCGAAGAGCACTCACTTCCTATGCCACCATGTAACTGTGACTTTGACCAAGCCCTAAATGAGTGGCCAAGCCTTGGTCAGATGGATCTGCAAGCTGAGATGCTCTTCCGAACCAAACAAGTAACATGAGTCTAGCCTCGCATCGCTGACTCCGTGAAATAGTACTACTGGTATTTGGTTCCCACATGCAACCATTCCTGACCACGCCCTTCATATGTGGATCCTGGAATCCCTGAGAATCATGCTGCCTGCTACCACCACACGAGCATAACCCATCTCGATATACATACATGTATTAGGGCATGATGCCAAGGAATTCCAATGCAAGGGAAAAGCAAAAAGGACTAGGCGCCAAGAAAGACCAATTCGAATTTCACACAACTAGAAAATCATGTGTGGTACTTTCTTATTGAGTAACTTGCCGCACTTTTGAGGTCTGCACGAAGCGCCAAGCAACCTTGGCCTAGGACCATCGTCAATTTCAAATGGCTAGACGCTGATAACCTTGCACAAACTAGGTCAGGGTACTAGGCAGAAACTACAACCGCGGTTTGTGAAAGGGAGATGTGAGGGTTTTTGCTCTTAGGAATGTATTCAAGTTGGGTACCCCACATTGAAAATCAGTGACTTCGTGGTGCTGTAATTCTGTAGGGGTATAGGCAGGGGGGTATAACCATAAATGCAAACTGTGCAGCTGGCTATAGAAGTTGTATGTTTAGGACGTTTGAATCTACCGGCTTCTAACTCGACCAAGGAGCGGGGTAATTAAATCAATGTACGGGACAGAATAACATCAAGATATATGGTACATAGCCACTCACCACAGAGAGAGAGAGAGAGAAGAAAATAAAAATAAAATTAAAAATGTACCCAAAGTGATATGTAATTGTCTGACATGCAGATGAAGCTAGCTCAGGGAAGACATTATTTCACTGCCAAGAACATGTACATGTACAGTAGTACATCGTGACTGTCTATCAATGGAAGCGGATTCTCTCCTCACCCAAGAAGAAAAATAAAAGGAAGGAAAGGGGAGGTTGCCGTACGCGAGGAAGAACTACGGGGTAAGTGGTGATTTACTCAAAGAGCATAGCCGAGAGTTAGATCGAAAAATGTTCCAGACTTTTCGATCCTAGCCACGGAAAAGCAACTGAATTTGTGTGGCAAGTACTAGACTAGATGTCGCTATGCCCCTGTCTTTGCAGTCCTAAGGGAAGAAGATACAACATCACACGATGGCAGGGACGGCACAAGAATTAGTTCCACAAGCAAACAAGTCTGCTCCATTGAAAGCTCCTATCACTCCCTTGAACTCTCCTGGTTTCATAACAGTATCCATTATACCATATGTAACCAGAGGGAAGGAGGGGAGGAGGGAAGAGGCGAAAGGGGGAAGGAGAGAAGCTGGCCTTGTTCATGACCAGCAAAGATACATCAGGTTGTAAGATTTCTGATAACAATAGCATTGAAACGAACAGTGTCAAAGGGTATCCAAATAATAAGCGCCCAAACCCCGAGTACATAATGAATGACAGTCCCACGGATATGCAGATCGCTATAACTGACAAGTATGAAATGCGCATTGATAAACAATCTGATGAATGAATCTCAGCATCAGCGTAACCCAGCCGGAAAACCGAACGTGCCCTCCATTGTGACCTAATCGAATGAGCTAGTAGGTCAGTAACATCAATGTATCAGCCAGCCAAGAGCCCAGAAATAAAAAAGAGGAAAGAATGCCGTTAACTCTGCATGCCAGATAGATAGAATGATGGAGATGCAATATATATGACTAGTAAATGCAAAGACAAAGACGAAGAAGAGAATGGAAAAAAAAAAAAGAAAAGAAAAGAAAAGAAAAGAAAAGAAAAGAAAAGAAAAGAAAAGAGAAGGAGCTCAAGGTCATGACTCTTCGTTGCATTAGCGTGAAAACATAAAAACAAACTAAGCCCTTCAGCTAGCAGGCAGGTAAGACAAAGGTAAGACATGCGCCGGTATAGAAAGCAAAAGGACCTCCTTTTTAAGCAACAGGTGAAGAAGGTCTAAACCCCCAATAGAACGGGATAAACAAATGAGCCACCCGGTTTTATCACAAAACTAGGCATACAGAGGCAGGCTACCACGAGAGAGAGACAGAGTCCGGACTAATGATCAAAATCCGCCCAGGCTCTGCCCCCTAGGGATACACTATCTGCGAAAATCAAAGCCTCGAGGGCAAGACACGCCGATTAGATCAGAATCCCTCCTCGCCAGCCTTGCACAATTTGATCTCGCGAACCCATTCGGATTTGAGGACCTGCGAGGCGTTGATACGACGAGAAGGGTTTGGATCAAGGATGGAATAAATCACGTTCCGACAACGAGCCTGCGAACTATCTGTAAGTTTAGACGCACCAAATAGACTGTTATCAGCGCTTACCCGATGCAGAGTCTCAATGGGAGCGTAACCATCTTCATGCTTCCGACCCTCCAAGTATCGCTGATAGAATTCATCCTCGTCTTTGCGGGCTACTCTCCATAAATGACGCCCTGTCCTCATTGCCATATAAATTACACCAGTAGCCCACAGATCGACTGCCCTCGGATCAAATTCCCTTTCGATATATTCTTCGGGAGCTATATAAGGAGCGGAGCCGCAAAGTCCTGCTGTCATGTGTGCTTCCTTTTCCCAGGCCATGCGGAAACACTCCCCGTTCCCGAAATCCGTAATTTTGAGCGCACCATGAGTGGTCAACAACAGATTCTCCGGCTTAAGATCACGATGAGCTACGCCCATTTCGTGCATGTACTCTACACCACGCATGAGCTGCTTGAAGAAGCAATCGGCCTCGGCAACTTCCAGTTTTCCTGCGGCCAGCACAAGGGTGTAGAGATCACCACCAGCACAATATTCCATTACTTCGCAATAATCACCCTTAGCATCCTGCAAGAGGTCAAGGGTATGGATGACATTCGGATGGCGAAGGGACGAGGATATACAGAACTCGGAGGTCAGACGTTTTTGATATTTCTTGGTCGTTTCTTGAGGACGACGGCGAAATTCCTTGACAGCGTATAGTTGTTCAACCCTGGAATCTTTGGGATCGACTTTGTGTGAGATTCGAACGATGCCGAATGCGCCCCGCCCGACGATCTCCTGGCATTTACCATATTTATCGACTAATGAAGCCGTGGCGTTGGGACCACCCTTTTTATCGGCCGCTAATTTATCACGTTCATTCTTGAACTGGTCAATCCATGTTGACATGAGGGATAGTTGCTGATCATCGACATGATCGTCTTTCTTCCTGCCGCCACCAAGCATATCCCGGAGAAGGTCTGTCAATTTCTCCTGTCGCCGTGTACTCTTAAGGTGATGGCAGTGGGCGTGGTCTGGCAATGCTTCGAACCGCTTGTGTGCTGCTGCAGATGAGTCTTTTTGGTCCTTTCCACTGCTAGACTTTGGCTTTCTCTCATTGTCTTCCTTGGTAGAAGTCTGTCGCGATGGAGCTCTAGAAGAGGGTCTAGAAGTGGGCTTAGATTGCCTCCCGCTGCCATTGCTAGATGGCTTCACGCTGTCTGTGCTGCTGTCTGAAAAGTCACGATGGGCATCCGGCTCCTTCGAAGTTGTCTTCCCTGTGTTGGAAAACATACGAGAGATGCGATTCGCCATAGTCGGCCTGGCAGTTTTCGCAGGCGGAGGGGGCGTGGGGAGAATATCCCCGTTCGCTGCGGACAAATTCATGCCCGCAAGAGCGCGTGTTACCGAGGGCTCTCCATCTCGAGGATCGTACGATATCTGTGACGCTGCGGCGGAGGA
Source organism: Aspergillus flavus (assembly GCF_009017415.1). Classification (NCBI taxonomy): domain Eukaryota; kingdom Fungi; phylum Ascomycota; class Eurotiomycetes; order Eurotiales; family Aspergillaceae; genus Aspergillus; species Aspergillus flavus. Next base: position 4,745,610 of record NC_092406.1, read on the forward strand.
GACTGCGGAAGGTACAGGTGAAGCAGATTGTGGAGTCATGTGCGGTAACTAATTGTAATGTACACGGAGGACGAGAGTGACAAAGGTTGCCCCCGTGACAAGGTAGGAGAATAAACGCCTACAGCACGAAGCTGGAGAGGCCCCAGAAGATTGTTATTTAAAAGGTTTAAAGGTTGGAAGGAGATTGAGAGAGGAAGAGGAGGGGAGAGGAAGAGGGCGAGAAAAAAAAAGAGGTGTGGCCCCCGGTGACCGGTGGTGGCCTGAGGCGACGGTCTCCCTGAAAAGTGACGAAAGTGAAAAGTGGAGGGCGAGGAAGAAAAGGAAAAAAAAAAGAAGAAAAGGGAGAAAAAAAAAGAGGAAAAGGAAAAATTAGCGCAGCAAGGCACGGAATGTCCAGATGGGACGGTACCACGCTGTGAACCACAGAATGAGACTAGACTCTTATGTAGCTTGAAAATTCCAGTTGGGGCAGGAGAGGTAGCTCCGAGAGAGAAAGGCAGTATTCCAAGAAAATAAAATACTCTGTAGTAGTAAAGGTATAGTACCCAGCGAGAGTCTCTCGTGAGAATGCAGCTGCCTGCTGGGGGAAGGTCCAGGTTGAAATAGTATTCCGGCTTCTAGATAGTACCAAAGTAATGTAAACTAATATTGAAAGTATGGGTGGGCGTTCCTTGAGCTTCCTGTGGGAGAGCGACCAGTCTTTTTCTTGCCTCGAATTCTATTATTTGATAATATGGTGGGAACCAGTGCCTATGGGTACGCCTTGTGCTGAGGTTACAAAGGGGATTGGAAGAGACTTTCTTGTTGCCGGTTGTGGAAGTAAGAAGCAAATAATGGAGCCGAAGCCCTCTTTTTTTGTCAGAATCGAGTAATCAGATGGATGATTTGGTTGGAAATTTACTTACCCTCCGTTCGCAGGCCTCGCCGATGGTACACATTATCGGTATCGTCCTGTGATGGTATGGTATAATACAGTTGCAGCCACAGCTGTTAACATAAACCAGGGCGCCAGTGTGGAAAATGGCTGTACAGTACGTATGTATCATACAGAGTATCTATGTATATGAGTACCTAGTACGATGATGTGAAGATAGTACACCATTGGAGTCACTGCGTTGGACTTTACAGAATCGTTGTTGCCTTACTCAGGTTTTCGTTTCTTTTTTTATTTCCAGAGATTACTGGGTATCCTCTCAAGTAACAACGTATCCATGAAAGTCAAGCCCCGACTATCGGACAACGGGACAATGGAGGTGAAGAGTGGATAAGACAAATCGCTCAGTGCTGCTACTTACTAGCTATGTATGTATATGTATGTACCTAGTATTGCAGGCTAATTGTACCAGGGACTAGAAGTAGTGCGTTGGACAAGATGTAAGAAAACCAAAGTGGCGGCCTTTCCACATCTTTACCCTGTGTAAAGAAAAAGCTCCACAGGTTAGTTATTGCATGAGGTGAGAAGCCTCATGCATTTTTCTTTCGCTATTGATTTATGTATTTATTTATTTTGTAAATATTTTTTTATTTCTATTTTGTTTTCTGGCGAAGGACCGTTAGAAAGACGCTGGAGCTGCTCACTTCTCTTGAGTAATCAGTAATTACAAGGAAATCTGATTGTTGTTTCATGTTTCGATTCTTCATTTCTTTACAATCTTGCCTCTTGTTCGATGAAGATCAGTCGGATGACGTCCACCCAGTGATAGCTTTACACTCACTTCCGCTTTGTCTGGCTCATCTGAACAGGGTGGTGACACTGGCAATTATCAAACAAACGCGACCCGCATAGGATATTAGTCAATCTCGGGAGTTCAAGTCAGACTGAGGCTGTGCAATCTGCAGTCCTATGGATCATATGGGTATGGCTGTCCCCGCACATCATTCACAACGGGAGCCGATGGCTTGGGTGGCTGGACCAGTTCAGGTAGAACTATCGGGAAAGCGTCACATTATCACTCTGGCCTTCCTTACTTAGTTCCTTTGTGTGGCGGTTTGCCTAAATGGCTTGATCAAAAAGAACCCCTCCTCATGCACGCAGTGAGGGGTAATTAAAGAGAGGACCTAAAGGTGGGCTACTAAGAGAAAGTTGGCTGCCAACGTCACTCGAGGACACAGAATGTCTAATATAGGGTGTGAGGGATCGACCTTTTTTCGGGGTTTCATTGACCAGTTACATTACTACGGCCAATGCCAATGCACGAGTTGATTCTCTGTTCTCTCTTCCTTGAACTACCTTTTTCTCTGGACTGGAATACTTATTTCCTCGGTCAAGTACGGCTTGTAGGATCAATCAACGTATACATTGACGACTTCATCACTTTTGCAGATTTTTGACAATGACGGGGTTGAAGCTTGCATATCAGACTTCTCTGGGCTAAGACACTGATGGATTGGACATGCTATGACAACATCCTTGATAGCTATTACTAGTCAATGATGGGAGAATCGTCAGATTTCCTCGTGGCGATTACCTCACTTGAGGAGGCTAACTAGTATATTTGGAGCTGCTGAGGCTATGTCTTAACTTCAAATTATGGTCTATGATCAGATCATGAGTTCCTCTACCGAATTATAAACTGGAAGCGACTATTTATCATGCACATGGCTCTTTTTGGCTTCTTGCTTGAGGGATCCACGTGGGGTCAGCAGATGTCAAGTTGAATTGACGGCCGAGTGCTAAGGCTATCATCGACATCTCTCATTGATTTATCTACTACGACTACTATTGTTATCATTTCATTTTATTCCGCCGTCCTTTTGTCCTTCTGAGGAGTCATCCACCACCACCAAACATATCTGCCAAAACACCTCTAGCTACGTGATGATCAATACTTCTTTTGTCAATCTTAACGTGGGAAGGTATGCGTAACTGCTTACAATGCGACACCCACCAGGCCTCGTATATCCGTACCAATATGCCAGAGCGGACGACGTGGGCTTATTAAAGCTAGGACTCCGGACCTCGGCTGTGGCTGCCGTGCCCGGAGTGTCTTGGAGCATGATTCAAACCTTACAGATTCACAGATCTCCGTAGAGAACCGACCCGTACCTAGGACCTAGGCAGTTGTACTTTTGGTTGCAAATACCTATCTATGGTTGGCTAACTGAAGCTGGAGCGAGATAGTGTTCCTTGTCTTTTTACCTCTAATCTCCCCTCCACGGCGGTAGTAGATGGTACCCAGTAGCCCTTACCTATACAACTGACGTACTGAGTAAATCAACCAACATTATCAAAAATTGCACGAGGGATTTTTGAGACCAATCACGGGCCAGAAGAAACAGCGGGAGTAAAGAAAACCGTCCCGTCTAAAATTACTTACCACGCTGCATTATAGTGGGTCATTCCCGATAGAATCTGTACGGAGTACTGTACCACACTACTCTGTAGTTGCCCTAGTACTGCAAGTCTGCAACTGACACGAAGTACTACTTTACCTCCCTCTCTCATGTTCAGAGGAGGGTATTTTCTTTCCTCCTCCCCCTCCTCACCAACTTTCCGATATGCCAAATTACCAATGAGATAAACTGATCTCTGATACCGCGGCTATCTTACTGCATATTGATACGTATTAGATCGGGATTGACTGGATGGCTCGGATTGTTTAAGGGTGATCAGAAAACACGCATTAAATCTCGGAAATCCAACCACCCGTTTCCGATGGGTGCGGGTACCCGTTACTATTGTCTTTTAACATCTTCCGATATTACTCGATATAATTTATGATCCACAGCACAATACCTCGTCACCCGATGATTTGAGTTTGACCAGTCGGTCAAACCCCAGCTATTGCCTTGATTCCTGGAGTAGGGACTGAAGTATATATGTAGTGTTCATTCAAGTTGTATGCGACGGGGTCCGGTTCACCGCCAGGTCATACAACTAAGCGACTGGGGATGGGATCGAGGTAGAAGTCAGAAAGTGACCAGCTCAGCCTAAAAGCCGATAGGTCTTTAGAATCCTCTCATCCTTCACCGCATGCTTCCATGACCGCACACAAAATATGCACTCCTGAACACACTGAGTGGCGTACTTGGTTCCTCTGAGGATGGGAGTCAGAAGCGGGGAATACAACTCTGTACTTAGGTATATATCATGATTGGGTCCTACTCGAAAGTCTTAATTTGCCATATTAAACCACTCCACAATTCTTCCCATACGAATGCCACAATTCCAGTCCACCTAGGGTGATAGTAATCTACTATCAACTAGGCGATTGGTTCATGTGGAGGGTCAAGACTAGGAGACTTTCCGTGATCTGGTAAATCCTCAATGTGTCTGTACAAAAAAAAAAAATTTCTTTTCTGATTTATTATTTGATTTAACTTTGTTTTTATTTGCTTTTTTTTTTTTTTTTTTTTTTTCTCCTTTTCCCCATCTTCAAAAAATTTCTAGATGTAACAACTTAACGGAGTACGGTGAACAAAGCGGAGCCTAAGGGCTGGTAGTCTGCTTTACAGTACGAAGTTTATGGGGCTTCCCCCCCCTCCTCAGGCGAATGAATTGCCGCGAGAAAGTTCAAGCTTCGTGCATCCCTTTGGCCTTCCCGAACAAGATCAAGCTGTTTCTGAAACCTAACCCTTTGTATGTGGGACTACACGAGCCATTTCTTTTACTGGTTTATATTGTACACTGCATTAGTAGTACAGTTTATAGAATTTATCAGGTTCCAGGCGACATGGTCATATAAAATAAGTTGTCGATATACTATACTGTTTATGACCGTGAGTTTCAGATTCTATAGACATATTCCGAGTAGGATAGTACTGAATTGGCACGATAATTCCTTTTTGTGGTGTATGCTACAGAGAGTTGTCTTTCCGTCCCGTAATATGGGTGATTAAATCGTCCTTTCTGTCACCTTAAAGCTATAACCACTATCTCTGACTATAGCAAAACCATGTCTATCATGTCTAATTACCTACGAGTGGCGGGTTGTGAATCGTTGTCTAGTGGTGTTGCGAAGAGTGTCGTGGATTTACCCAAATATTACATAATACTGCGGATGAATAACATCAGAACTGGCCCTAGCATTCCCAAGGCTACCTAGGTACTAGACTCTTTTAACCTGTCCTGGACTGAAAGCAATGTTGACTGGCGGGCATCATCGTCTAATGGGTAAAGCCCTGACGTTCCTGCTCAGATATCGATTTGCTTGAATGAGCAATCTCTTCAGCATCTTGGGACCGATGACCTCAGTCTGAATCATTCCTATGTCACATTCGTGGCTAGAGCTACCGGTGACATTGATCAAATTACGCCTCCGTGTCTTTTGGGTAAGATTTGCTTCCTGAAAGCAGGTCTACATTGCGAAAGAAATCATTTGCAATGAGCGGGACCTCCCTTTACCTCAAAACGACCATTTCCCGCTGCTTTGCCTACTGTTATTCATGAGCTACCTCATGATAAGCTCAGGTCAAAGGTATCAAAGGTATCAGTAACTTAAGTCAGATAGTTCTTGGCATACTGCAGAAAGGATCGATTCAGATCTAAGCTATTTGATAGGTTGTATCAAGCTCAGTGGGTTTGTACCGATCATGAACCAAGCAATATGTAGAGACGAACCCTTCGAATTGCATCACCTCAACCGACCTTTACCTAGAACCTTATCGAGAACCCAATTCGCCCCATACATAAGGATGACGGCTATCTGATGTCAGAAGTGCGTTGGGATGGGGGACTGAAACGCTTATATATTCGCTACTATCCCCAACCAAGCGACTACACAAGTTATACATATCATTCCTCATATGTACCCATCACAAGTACATTCTATATCGTCTCTAAAATAGCTATTAGTTTGAAAAATCATGTCGAACCCATACGAAAGAGAAGCCGAGGACCGCTACGAGTCTCAGAACGATCCCTCCCCTGTCTCTGGAATAGTCAGGGACAATTCCTACGCTCATGAAACTCGTTCCGAGCTAAGAAATCAGATCCCTGTTCAAAGGGATGAAGATGATGTTGAAGATCCTATTCAGCCTCCATTTTCCAACAGTGATAAGCAACTAGGTAAGGCTTTAGACTCGTCCGGTGTGTCGCCACGCTCGCTAACCATCTTGCAGCGCAAGACGAACAGGAGGCTATCGATAGAAGTAACATCTTACGTGGTGACCGCCTGCGTCATGCAAAACCCCGTACTCAGGATGGATATAGTGAAGGGCCTGGGGAGGACGATCTACCCGAGGACGTTGTTTACGGACAGTCAGGAAGGTCTGCCACGGGTCGAATTATCTAAAGTTCTAATTTTTAAGAGGACCTGGTGATTTTGTAATTCATCTCAAGTGGAACGGTGGGCAGTATGTTCTTCCATAATGTATTTCACAAACAAAAGACTGCTCTCATTTGCTGTTATGAAGTTGTCAATCGCATAGTGTGAGGTCGGCCGCCATAGAACCTGAGAGGTGACTGGCATCCTATGACCCATAGCTTGCATCTAGTAAGTCAATGCATATTACACAGGTGCATCAGCAACATGGCCATATGGGTTCGTAAAGCAGCTTTCCCCCCCCCCCCCCCAACGCCCAAATTCTTTCCCTCGGCAACTCCCGCGCCTTGAGATTTTCGGAGAGTTCTAGCCGTAGGGCGACCCTTTCGGGTTGACAGCAATTCCCGGGTTAAGCTACGCATGTCTTTGATGCGTCTTTCGTGGCACTGCCTTGGTAGACGCAAGGCACCTTGGTTAATCCCGGAATCTATCGATTTCTTTATCTGTAGATACCCGACAAATCAATCTCATGTCTACTGCACGATTGGCTTCTCCGTCCACTGCGAGGTCAGGCAGAGACAAATCGATGGAGATCCTAGAGTCCACGAGTTCTCAAGATAGGACGCGCGTCTGTTGCTGTGTCAGCCCTTGAGTTGAGCTGAGCAGGGATGGCAGATATACCACAAATTGTTCCAAAGACTCCTCGAAAAGCTCATTATTTACACCTACACCGCCTGGATGCTCAACCGGGGACAACGGATTCTTGACCACTAAGACAATTCCCTCACTTTAGTGGCCGGTGAAGTCAGTTTCAATGCGTGGGCTTGCATACCATATTCAACGTAAAGATTAATATAGATCTGCTGCAATGCAATCCGCATGCTTGGGCTCTTAACATCGGTAAGCATTACGAATTTGATGTTGGTAGGCGTCTCATAATAATGGAGTTTGTATTGACTGGTACGATAGGTCACAAAGCTGAAGGCGAGGGTTCGACCGTCAGTACCAGTCTCTTCTACTCATTTGGCAGAGGTACGGAGGTTTGCTCTCACCTGTCATCCTCGCCTCCCAATTTGCGCACCATATTCCGGAGGGAGAAGACGGTGCCGAAGATCAGCTTAGCATCGTCGTCGGTGGTCCGCGAAGGTTGACCCAGCACAGGCGGCATCGCATTGGGAGTGGCAGACGTTTCTGAGGTCGGACGCGAGGACTTCCCAATAATTGAAGGCGGACGGGGCACCCAACGTCGTTTGTATATGCATTCCGCTAAGAAAATGATAGCTGCCGGTTAGTATACCTTTGTTGAGGGTTGGGTACAAGGTAGGGGCACGTACCATGGCGGTCAAAGATGTAGAAGGAATAAACAACCATTGCGGTTAAGGGATAGCAGACAATTCACTACAGAAGAATACACGGGATCTGACTTGATGAAGAGGGCATTAAGGTGCGGAGATCTAAATGTGAGAAAGGTTGCTATTCAAAGAAGTATCCCCAGAGACCGTTAAATTAGGCTCGTTTAGGTGGACGGATCAGTATGCTCGTGGGCGGTGAGCGATCCAAAATAAGATCCGACGTTTATCGATAAAGATTGACTTGTGCCTGAGGATCCCAAGTTGAGAAAGACCTTTCTTTCCCTATTTTATTTATAGGTATTACTATTATACTGTAGTAGCATTCTTCTTCTTTCCCCTCTGATTCTCGCTTATACTTCTTCTCCTGAGCTTCTTCTTTTTATCCTTCCTTTATTTTTTTTTGATCTGCGTATCTTCTCCGACTTGCATGTTCTACAGTCTACTAATGCTCCTATAGATTTATTAGAACATCCTAGCGTTGTCGCCTCTTGTTCTCTTGTGCAGCCCACTTTCTTCCCCACATCTGCCTAGGCACCCGGGTTTCGCGTCTCTGCTATCTCAACGGAGAATTAGACATCCCCAACTTAGACGTTCTCCCTCTGGTATTTCGGGAATCCCACTTTTGCTCAGCGTATTCAATGGCCAACGAATATGCGTACCCCTCCATGCAGGACGCTAATCAATTTTCCGGTGGTCGCCCGGGTCTTCGTCACCCGCGACCAGTTCGTTATGCGTAAGCTCTACAGCACCTTAATCTTCTTCTCCCACTTCCTTTCTCATGTTTCGTCTCCTCCGGGCTCCCAGCCATTCTTGTATTTGAGTGGGTTGCTAAAAACCGCGGTTCCAGCTCGACACCTTCATATGAGAGTCCACGAAGGCATTATCGCCGAAACCCAATAGCTAGACGCCCGGTCAAGGTGGTTCTTCAGAGAATGTGTTTACTCTCTGTAGGAAGCTAACTGAACTGGCGGTAGGAAACCCTGAATGCTCGATCTGAATATACCACCAGCCAGGATGATGGTACCGCTGAACACAGAATCAACCAATATGTGATCAAGCAAGAGATTGGCAGGGGCTCTTTCGGAGCGGTACATCTTGCTACGGATCAGTTTGGGAATGAATACGTAAGGTCTTCTTTCTGTCTTGGTAGCTCGGTTATGGACTTATACCGTGGCACGAGGCACGAAGGAAAAACAAAACTCCAAGCTAACAACCTGTGCACTGAGTCAGGCCGTCAAGGAATTCTCCAAGGCACGGCTAAGGAAACGCGCCCAATCCCACCTGTTACGGAGACCTCGAGGTCCCAAGCGCCCATCAGATGGCTTCAATTCCCCACTTCACCGTCGTTCTCTGGAAGATCCAGATCAAAAGAGAAATGCTCTTTACCTTATCAAAGAAGAGATAGCAATCATGAAGAAACTCCATCATCACAACCTGGTGTCTCTGATTGAGGTCTTAGACGACCCGACCGAGGATTCTCTATACATGGTTATGGAGATGTGTAAGAAGGGGGTAGTTATGAAAGTTGGGCTTGAAGAAAGAGCCGACCCATATGATGACGAACTCTGTCGCTGTTGGTTCCGCGACCTGGTCCTGGGAATAGAATATCTACACGCTCAGGGCATTGTACATCGCGATATAAAACCAGATAATTGCCTAATAACGAGCGATGACGTTCTCAAGGTAGTGGACTTCGGGGTATCAGAGATGTTCGAGAAAGACTCCGATATGTTCACGGCAAAATCGGCTGGTTCACCTGCTTTCCTCCCTCCAGAGCTATGTGTTGTCAAACACGGGGATGTCTCCGGGAAAGCGGCCGACATATGGTCTATGGGTGTTACGTTGTACTGTTTGCGATACGGCAGATTGCCCTTCGAGAAGCAGAGCATCTTCGAGCTATATGAGGCTATTAAGACCGATCCAGTGGCATGTGAGGGAGAAACTGATGAAAACTTCAAGGACCTGATGTCACGGATTCTAGAGAAAGATCCAACCAGAAGGATCCAAATGAGTGCATTGCGAGTAAGTGAGACGGGTATATTCTACTCCCACAACAAAGCATTGCTTATAGAAAGAAACTCAGGAACACCCCTGGGTTACAAGGAATGGAACAGACCCACTATTGCCGGAGAGCGAAAATACTGCTGAAATAGTTGGACTTCCTACTGAAGAGGAAATGAATTCAGCTATCACAAAGACTATTGGCCATGTCCTAGCTGTGGTAAGCTTTGTACAAACTTTATTGCGTCTTTAAGGCAGGCTAACGAGAAGCTACAGATGAAAGCCGTGAAGAATTTCAAGAGACTAATTGACCCTGCCAAGGCAGACCCACCCATGCAGAGTATCCTTGGACAAGAGTATGAGACGCACTTTGTCCAACCACCCCTTGAAATGGAACCCGAAGAAAGTTTCGCAGCTGGGACTGTTTCAAATTCCAACAAAAGCCAGAGCCTAAACACATATAATAGAAATGCCTGGCAACGTGATGACGTTCTCAAAGGGTATCATCTGCATGCTGAAGAACCACGCTTACAACAGCTCCTAGACAGCACAGACTCCAGTATATCTGGAAAACAAGATCCTGTGTTGTACGATAGCAGTAATCAGAGTGCAAACGTCAGGTCTGAGGGAATTGATTCAAGCCACATACCTAGCAGCAAAATACCAGGAGCATCTTTCGATGACTCGCAAACCATAACCACACCAGGATCCTCATCCCCTCAAGTTCCACTGTCGCGGACAAGTTCGGTCCTCACCAAGCGCAGCATCGAGGGAACACGTGGACATGCACGAGATCCTTTAGAGGAAGAGTTTCCGTTCTTGTTTATTGGACCTTCTACTTATACTGGCTCGCCGCCTACGAATACTGGCGACTCCGGGACGGACTACATCTTCGATGAACCGGATAGTATGCTATCTGCAGAACCTTCTGACATCGACCCGTGCCCTGTTGTGAGCGAATCACCGGGTGCAGCAGAGTTTGATATATATGAGACCGCATATCGGCAGGAGATTGAGCGTATCCGAACCCGCAGCCTTCCTCGTCAGGGTACTACACCGAAGGTGTACCTCACTCGACGCGTGGAAGGAAAAGACGAAGTAATGAAATTAGTAGAAGAAAAAATCCCTGGCACAGTCCCCGAAATTGGCAAAAGGCTCGTGAAACCATCGGGTCCAAGTCTGAGTTCCGCCGCGAGTGCAATAAGGGCTCAGCTAGAGCTGCAAAGGCAACAAGAAAGGCAAGACACGGCGGCTAGAACTCAGCATCAAGAATAGCTTCAGTTCATTCAACTGTCTGCCTCACTAACTGCATCCATAGCGTTTTCGCATATCGATGCGCTCAACAGATTCCGAGGCTTCAATTCCGGAGCACACTACAGGTGTCGTCACATGTCACACTATCCTTGGAAGTATTGTCGAGATTGAAACTATCCTCAAGGCTTCTTTCCTTGGGGGTACGTTAGAATGGGAGGAGAAATCTCCACGCGACCTTTGTTTGTGAAGTATACTTGATTCTGATACTTGCATACTGGCAGCTATGTAATGACAAGTATCTTCAGCTGTCCAAGAACGTGTGGCTATGCCATGCAACATATCTTATAATTATTTACTTTGAAAGGGCAACAGCGCTTGTGCATATCATGACGTTGCTCAACTTAAATACCATCCGCACGATTTTTACCTATATTTCCGTAGATGTGAAGGGATGCTGCGCTGCTTTGTGAAATGGCTTTAATCTCTATCAAAGATTAGATCTGTACATACACTAGGCCTATAACATCTTGAACCATAAATTTACCCAACAGGGCATCAACATTTGAAATTAGTCGCCAGTTAGGAGACTGGGAAGCTGAAGAAAAGGGAAGAAAGAGGACATGAAGACAATATCAAATAGTGCCACCTTGATATTCGGCATCCAGTTGAATCAAACCATTTCATCCCCCCCCCCCCCCCACCCCCCCCCTGCGACAAAGAACAGGTCAAAAAGAAAAATAAAGAGAAAGAGAGAAAAGCCAAGGAGATTACTGTTCTGAAAAGAGAGGACAAAGGCTAAAGAATGAAGTAAAAGAACACAGTTCAATACGTCAAAAGCATGGTATTCATGTCAACTCAGTTCATTGCGGAGCATCAGATTAGCATCGGCACTTGTACTAATCGGAATGAAACTGTATTAAGGTATCCTGAGGCTTCGTTTGTGACTGACAGGATGTTGACTTGTCCTATGCTAGTTCTATGGAGCAGAGACGCATACAGGAAAAAGTCAGTTCACTGGATAGGCCTGTAATGATAAGTCGGGCTTGCCGGCTCAATTATAATGATAAATTGGAGGGAATATCCAAGGAATGTATTGCTGAGTTCATTAACCCACCCACATAATTAGAAGCAAAAGGAATGAAATAAAGAAGAAACCATGTGCTGTGGTGCATGCTGCTCGTAGCCTTCATTTTTCAGTAACTCATCCCAGGTCGTAATATGAGATCTGTGTTCAAATCAATGCTATCTATGTCATAACTGACAGTGTAATTCATTCATCATGTCTCAATAGCTTTTCAGACTAGCGAACTTGTATGAGCGGGTAACCAAGCGGTCGAAGGTCATTCGGCTCGTTTCTCGACCGAAGTGTGCAGAGGCACCTCCAGACCCGAGATAGGTGGCTCGTCTGGGCATCTATGAAGGAGAGACCTCCGGCTGCTATCACCGAAAGATATCCGATCTGGCGGGGGTGCCTCGAGTGATCGCTCCCCAGGCTCCATGCGCGGGACTGTTTCCCTCGGGCCTGAATGTAGTGTTTGTGGGGAAGGTAGTGTCTGTCTCCTTTCCGTTGGTCGTGGCAAGTCTCTCATCGGAGGCCCTATGTCACGACGGGGTGTATCCCTAATGCCCTCATTTTCATTTGGTCCTGAAAGTCTCGGGGGTCTTCCGGGCGGAGGTACATAATGCAGGTCAGATGGTAGTATACTTTGGCGCCGACTGCCACTGGCATGAGAAATGAACGAGGCAGCCAGAGGTTCGATGCTTGAGGGACTGGTTGGTGTAGAAGGGGCTTTCATTTTGTTGGAGCCAGTTCGCCTCGGAGGTGGATATGTTTCTCCGCGAGCTTCAGCAGCTGCTTTTCGTCTCTCTGATTCGGCTTTGCTGGGTCGACCGCGCTTGCGTGGTGGTTCACCTCGGGGTGGCATGCTCTCCGAACCTGGGGATAACAGGGCTGATGCGCCACTCTCACTGCTGAATGACGCTGTACTGGTCGTTGGCCGAGGTTGTATCGCACGCGGAGCTAATATTGGTTTATCCGAGGGGAAAAGAAGGTGCTTTCGGGTTTGGCTGTTGTCAAGCGCAGAAGGTAGAGGAGCCGAGGATTCATGGCGCGGAGGAGGGAAGGGTGCAAAGCTTGGGTTGAGAGGTAATTGAACATGTTGTGGACACATGCTGTAAAATGCCACCTGACATGAGTTGAGAGAACGGCCTAAGAGAACAAGATCAGCAAAGCTGAGTTCGAACTTGGAAGTATCCTTCTGTGCGAGATGGCCCAGAAAACGGCATAGATAGGGCGTGAATCTCATAAAGTAAATCGAGCTTCAGAGTGGCAAAGGGCAAGAGCAAGGTGCCAGCAGTCTGTACCTGGAGGAAGGGGTATATCCGCCCAGCTTGGGGTGATATTGAAATCTCGAATCATCTTAACTAGGTGACTAGAGGGGACCCCGGCCTTCTTCAAGATTTCGGTAAGCAGAGTGTACTAAATCTCAGAATATTCACTATCAGCAAACCGTTTATATAGGTAACAATGCACGGGGCTTTCATCGGTGTGACAAAAACAAATTGTGAAGTTAGGTAAAATTTATGGACCGTCAATCTTGAGATCAAAATAGAAAACAGTACAGAATCAAGAATATAATATCCTTTCTTACCTTCTCCTCCTCGGTCCATGGTCGTTCTGATAGATTCGACATATCCAGGTGACCATGGAAGCGAATATGACCGGCTTCCCTCAACAGATAATCCGACAAACGATCCAGAGGGGAGGGGGAAAGAAAGAAAGAAAAAGAAAGGAGCCCAGAGGAGTCAGGCTATAACGAATGTATAGAGAGGGTCAAACGCGTCACGCGACTACGCTGCAGCACATAGAAAGCAAAACAAACACTAAACTAAGAAAGGATGATAAGTGAATGAGCAAAGAGCCTCCCAAACGGAATGATGCGTCTACTAAACGTATAAACACGTGGTTGCTCAGGAAGCAATCAGAAACCACGTTAGCGACGCAACGAGTGGCAGAAATGGAAGTCAGTACAGGTTCGTATAACAACTAGGGAGGGAGAGGAAGAAACGTTGATGCTCGCGCACATGAAACGGACAGTAGACATTGAATAAAGGTCTGACATTCACAGGAGGAAGGAACTTCATGAGATATCTGGACTTAGGCTTTTGTATTGCAGGGTAAATGAAGGGAAAAGGGTCATAAAGCAGAGAACTAGGACTGTAGAAGCAGTAGGATTATTGATATGTAACTTCTATGCTCTAGTCACCTCTCTGCAGGGGAAGGGCAAGGACAGCCAATGTGAAAGAAGGCAAAAAGGTAAAAAGAAAGAGAAAATGAAAAAAGGTGAAAACCACCATGGAATAGAGGTGGTTAAAGACTCCGGTTGAGATGCGCAAATGTTGCTGTGACCGGAAATAGAGAGGGATTCTCCCCAATCCAAAGGGGGAAGAAGATAAAAAAATAAAAACAAAAAATAAAACCAAGGGAGAATAACCAGAAGGAAGAAAAAGAAGTAAGAGAGAAAAAGAAAGAAAGAAAACGAAAAGAACAGAAAGGAAGAGAGAGAGAGAGAGAGAGAGAGAGAGAGAGAGAGAGAGAGAAGAGCCCGTTTCAACGATGCATACTGCCACCAAGCACGCAGTGAAATGACAAGATTGAGGATCAAGGAGGGAAGAAAAAGATACCAGGAGTCAATCAATGCAGTAGCCAAGTGACACTCTATCTTCTCTCAACAACGTTTCTGAGCCAAACGGACTTTTAATTCGGGATTGTACAGAACAGTATCAATGCCGCAGGTATGCGTCCGCCCAGCCTAAGGGAACTGCAGGGACTCTCCTCCTTCGAGTTCTCTTGGGTTCTTTTTTAGAAATCGAGAGAGAAAGGAACCACAAGGGAATGGATGAACTAGTGGCAGCAAACTCAACCAAACAAACCCGAGGTGGGATAGGCTGAAAAGTACCAAGCAGAGAGCGTGTTTCAAAAATGACGGTTTCAGATAATTCCAAACGTTGGTATCTTCCGCCACGGGGAGGGAAGGAAGACACCCACCTGGTGCTTTCAGAGGAGGGGCACCTTCAAGTCCTGGATTACCCGAGCGAGGATCAATGATGGAGAGAGACTAAGCATGCACAAAGCTGCAAGTTGATGGACACTCAGACGGAGAAGGAATAAACCAATGCAACAACAGTAGTTTGAAGCTACTGTCCTTAACTACGGATTTCACAAAAGTCTAAAAAAGGGCCTCGAGATTAAGGAAAGATTAATAAACGAATACAAAAAGACAGTGGGTTTAGCCATGCTATGAGCATAGATGGCGGCCACCTGCGTTCTTCTGAAGTCCAACATGAAAACCTCAAAAGAATAAGAAAAGAAAAAAAGAAAAAAAAACAAAAGAAAAAGAAAATGGACCCCTTCCGCGCGGGAAGTACAAATACCAAGGCGCATGTCTCGAGCGCTAGCCGGCTAATGATAGGTGGATAATGGCGCCCCAGAACGTTGGGTCAACTGACTAAAGCCGACAGGTTGCTCAGATGTCAGAGCTGAAGCTTTAAAGAGAGGCAGGTTCGGGCTATAGGTCCAGGATACAGATAGTGCGGTCGATCCATCCCGTACAGTGGTCCGTATGTTTACGGATGCACAGGAGGACAAAAAAAAAAAAAAAAAAAAAAAAAAGGAAAAAAAAAGAAAGAAGAAGATTAAGACGTGCATTGGCCTTATCGAAGATAGCTGGAATGCACCTCCCGATGACTGGCAGACAGTTGATAGCAGCGGAGGATAGTTACTAGTACTTCTACTCCGTACATACTACTACATTATAGTAATTGATAACCACAGAGTGGGGTCAAAGATCCCGCTATTAGACGCAGACTGCAATAATCCTGGAGGCTGGGTCAATGAATAAATTCCATTATTTGGCGAGATGGCAATGGAACGAGGACTGCAAGGACGACCCAGTCCGTCCAGTAGGCCATCCATGAATTTGACGCTCTGATCAAATCCTAGTAGGTTCTTGTCAGAATGAGAGAAAATTATGGTAAACAAGGAAGACAAGCCCATCTGATTATGATCTTGGAAAGGCTAACCTGAATCCAAGATTGGTAAATGTAGAATATAGTAGATTATGATTACTACAGCATTACTCGGTGGTTTTCCATCTCTTTTTTTTCTTTTTTTCTTTTTTTTTTCCCCTTAGGGATGACGGGAGGAGGGGCCGACAGCAAGAACCAAGATTACCCCCAGTCGCAGCCAATGTGTGGATGAGACAACCTACTTCATCCACAAAACATGCAAACTAATGCTACCAGCGCGCTTGTGAAGCTCCGCTAGTACCGCATCGTCCTCTTAGTAGAGTGCATCGTTAAATAACAATGGTCCATGCACGAAGAACCATCGGCATGCAGGAGAAGCAGCGCCCCCGCTGACTTGAATCAACCGTCAGATAGTAGCCTTGCATTCGACATCTTGTTCTCCGGTCCAGTCCTTTTAAAGTTTCACCTGTCCCCCCAAACGGATGGTGCAGGTGCGGGTGCAGATGCAGAAGATTGACGTTTGAACGATTGGATAGTCTGATCGTGTTGAAGATGAACCAAAGGAAAAAGAAAGACAAAAAGAAGAAGAAGGAGAAGAGGAAGAAGGAAAAGAAAGAAGGAAAGATCGTCTTGTGACGGAAACAGATTCGCACAAGCTTCACTTAAAAATAATCATCATGCTAATCATAATCGTAATAATACTCCGTAATAATGACAATAGTACTAATAATAATAGACTTTGGCAGACCAGGATAGATGGGTCATATCAAATTCCAGAACCGCCTGTCATGAAGGTGACCTTCATCAACGGACGCGGTAAAGTTTCATACCCCATAATAACTAGGTTTAGTATGGCGGATGTATAATGTTGACTCAGAAGTCTCGGTGACTTTCTGGCAAAGCGGAATGTCCTTTTGGCCCCACATCTCAGGTACCCGGCGCGCTTGTAACTCTGTACCGAGTAACTTGAAATCTGGTACGGTACGGACAGTCCACTGTCATAGGTACATACGTACAGTACCCGCGGATACTAGTAGTTACCTGGCTCTCGGTACTCCCTACCGTCGTTCAATTTCCTTCCTTCTTCCATTTACACTTATTTGCGAGAGTCAAAATTATGCAATCGAGTTCAACCAACTAATTATTATTTTAAGTCGACGCACAGATTGATATCAGTACTGTGTACTCTAGTATAATAATACTAGCACCTACAGAGCAACATCTGCATTAGCCTGTTGATCATCTTCCACTTTCATTGGGGCGACCATGAGATTATCTATGATTATCGTGTTATAATCACGCGGGTTATTACTCTTTCATAATACAACCTCTTTATTGATTTGATCTGATTTTAATTTTCTTTTTCCCTCTCTGTCTTCCTTCCTCTAGCCTGTCTTTCTTTCTCCTTTCCAAATCTTTCTAGCGTCTCTGCTCTAGCATGTTCGAGGCAACACCCGTTCATGCACGGGAACTCGCCCAGATTGGTTTGGCCTCCATCCTGCATGCATTCATCCTTATAACAACCTATCATAAATACTATTGATGGCACAAATAATTTTTACCTGTTCCTCCGTCGCGTACTTGCTCGCTTAATTACATGTCGGCCAATAATGCACCTCTGACTTCAATTTGGGACAACCTCGCCCAATCGCTATGCGCATCAGACTTCGCCCCTGTTCTGAAAGGGTAGGTTCATACCGGAAATCCGAACCCCACCCCTCCTCATGGCGTGTCATGCTAAATATCATTGCGATGTTCTTGCAGATCCCTCCTCCGGTCTCCGGTGCCGTGCGCTCTCACGTACTTCTCGACCGAGCTAGGTCATACCTATATGGACAAGAGGCCTATCCGGTACATTTGGGCCACTCACAGCCTATGAAATATGTATTTGACTCTTGACGGCTCTAGACTTCGCTCGAGAGCAAATCCTTTCTAAGAGTTACTTCTATTGCTTGTACTAGTCCACGGCTTCCCTACTCCATAACCAGCCCATCTGAGAGTGGCAGATGGCCCAATGAATGGATGGAATATCTACATATTACACAAGCATAGCTTGTAGCCACATATTGCGGCTTGATTAGCTTAACGGAACGCATCTCTGCCCTGTCTTTTCGCCCCTTTGTCACCTTCTTTCTATTCTGATTTTTTCAGGTATACACCTTGATTTCGCGAAGTAGCCACCCGGTTTTCACCTTTCCAAGAGTAAAAGGCCGCTTCCGGTTAACTTTTGGAGGCTGACTTATTTAGCTCTCCTTCGGAAAGGCTACAAGGCACATGGTCGTTTGTACTCGCTTGAGTTAGTACTCGTCAATGCTATCTTTCAAGATTATGGCTCCCAGATGAGATGGATCGAGACTGAGGCCAAGGGATCAAGAAAGAACAGGCATGCAATAGAAGGAGAAATTGACAAAGCCTGTACCTGCAGGGTAGAACTGTGACAGAGTACAGGGTGTTTGGCGACATCTGTCATGCTGAGTAGTGGCCGCCTTTACGTATCACTACCACACCACCATGGTGAAATGCGTGCAAAAGGGTCAGAATTACCCCAGCAAATCAATGAAGCTTATTGCAAGAGACCTTGCCCTGTCGCTGTCGCTCTGATAGAAGCTCTTTGGCTCTATCCAGTCCTTCAACGGGATGCCTCTTCAACATGTTGAGAGAGCTGGAAGTGCATGGTGGTGTAAGGAACAATAGTTAGGAAGAGGTTATGAATGATTCAATAGTGAATAAGAAATTGGGAAAAGATCTTGAGAGAACCCCCTCCAGTCAAATTAGAAGCGTATGGAGGCAGTCCGAGAATGGCACTCCCTTGATTCTTTGAATTCTTTTTTTCTTTTTCCTCATGAATATTTTCTTGGCGCCCGCGGGAAAAAAAAACGTGGACGTTGTTTGACGGTGACTTCGACTTGACTTTGGGTTCAACTCGAATTATTCCATTTCTCTCACTCTCTTTCCCCCTCATCGCTTCGCCGTCCTTCGCCCTCATTTTCTCTCTCTTCACCTACACGACCTCCCATCGCCGACTACCTACTACCACGTCACACAAACACCCTCTGCCTTCTCTAGCGCATCCGCCTACTAGCTTCAATAACCGGCGCGCGTCGTCCGTGTCGTCATGTCCCCTCATGACTACGCGGACCGTCGGTCAGAATCCGTAACAGATGCGGTAACCGCGATGAACCTGGAGCCCGACAGAGCCACAGATACTCCCGCTCTTAACGGCGGAAGCACCTCATTGAAGGATGATACCAATGGCGTGTCCCGCTCGCCCTCCGCTCAGAATATGGACGTTGCAGTAAAATCACGCTCCTCTTCCCAAACTCCTGTCAAAAAAGAAGAAGAGACAAGTAATACTGCAGATATGGAGGAGAAAGTCGGGGGCGACATCACTGTCAAACAAGAACCTGGACAGCCGCCTAAACTGACTCGCAGCTCCTCCCAGAAGGTTGTTGCGCGGCCACCACAACTATTCTCGCACCTCCGAGATAGTACGGCGGAGGCTCGGGTGTCCTTTGAGCTGATGGACAGTTGCACTTATGCAAACAAGTACATGGGATATACTGAGCATGCGATGGAATGTGATTGTGCTGAAGAATGGGGTAAGTCACGGCCTTTTTCTTCTACCTTTCTGTACAAATGCGCGTCATCAGTATCGAGCGTCAGCGGCAATATACTAAGCATGCCAATTTCTTTGTACGCCCTTGGTTACTTCCCCTAGGCCTTATCTCGCTATGTCTTGGATTTATATTCTCGTTATGATTTCCTTATTTTCGCAGCATGATTGTTAACTTGATTCTACTTTAACGCGAACCAGAACCTGCCCTCTCAAAAAATCTGGCATGTGGAGAAGATTCCGACTGTATCAACCGGGCGACCAAGATTGAATGTGTGGGCGATTGTGGATGCGGACCGGATTGTCAAAATCAGAGATTCCAACGAAAGGAGTATGCCCAGGTAGCCGTGATCAAAACGGAAAAGAAAGGGTTCGGTCTGCGTGCCGAGGCCGATTTGCGACCGCACCAGTTTATCTACGAGTATGTAGGCGAAGTTATCAACGAAGGCCAGTTCCGGCGCCGCATGAGGCAGTATGACGAGGAGGGGATCAAGCATTTCTATTTTATGTCCCTCAGCAAAGGTGAATTTGTTGATGCGACAAAGAGGGGTAATCTAGGCCGGTTCTGTAACCACTCGTGCAATCCAAACTGCTATGTCGACAAATGGGTAGTTGGGGAGAAGCTCCGCATGGGCATATTTGCTGAACGAGACATTCAGGCCGGGGAGGAATTAGTTTTTAATTACAATGTCGACCGTTACGGAGCTGATCCTCAACCTTGCTATTGCGGCGAACCGAATTGTACAGGCTTCATTGGTGGGAGAACCCAAACAGAACGTGCCACGAAGTTGTCGAATGCCACCATTGAAGCCCTGGGGATCGAGGATGCAGATGGCTGGGATACGGCGGTGGCGAAGCGGCCACGCAAGAAGAAGATGGGCGAGGATGACGAAGAGTATGTGGATAGTGTCCAGCCGAAGTCTTTGGAGGAAAATGGCGTCACCAAGGTTATGGCGGCTTTGATGCAGTGTCAGGAGAAGTGGATCGCGGTGAAGCTTTTGGGGCGAATCCAACGCTGTGATGACGAGCGTGTTCGCAATCGTGTGGTGAAAATGCATGGGTACCAGATCCTCAATTCGCAGCTCACCATGTGGAAGGACGATTTCAATGTTGTGCTGCAGATTTTGGATATCCTGGATAAGTTTCCGCGCCTCACACGAAATAAGATTATTGATTCGAAAATAGAGGTTACTATCCAGCCGCTGACGAGCTGTGGTGACGAGCGTGTCGAGAAGAGGGCGGCTACACTTCTGCAAGTCTGGTCGACCCTGGAGGTAGGTTATCGGATTCCACGCATGAAACGAGACCCGAATGCTACCGCACAAGCTGTCAATCAATTTGAACGCCGGGAGACTATTCGGGATCAACGACGGCGGTCAAAGTCCCGCAGTCGGTCAAGGTCGCGGTCAATTGAGGCCCCCCGGGGGCCTGCAGCTCAAACTCGAGGGGTGTACGGACAAAGAAACCCTCATCATCACGGCCCAAGGTCCTTTCGTCGTCAGTTCAACCCACTTCCAACAGGATGGTTCGCCGCTGAATCGAATGGCCGGACATACTATTACTCGGCGCGTGGGGATACCACATGGACCAGACCAACTAAGCCAGCGCCTCAGCCTCCTCCACCTCCAAAAGAGTCGAGAGACAAAGCACTGCAGGACATTATCGATGGCATCATGAATGCCAAGGAGAACACGCCTAAGGAGAAAAGCGGTACGCCTGGCACGCCGCAAGTATCTAAACCAATTCCCGTTAAGAAGGAGGGACAGGAGAAATGGAGAGGTTACAGTGAAGATAAACAAAAAAAGGTTTATGAGAATACGGTGAGTACCAATTTATATATAACACATGAACGAGAGGGCTAACCTTACATCAGTTGTTCCCGCACATAAAGTATGTAGTGGATAAATTCAAGCATAAGCTTCCAAAGGAGGACTTGAAACGTTACGCCAAGGATGTAAGTCCCATTGTCTAAACTATACGATGCATACATATTAATACAACCTACGCATAGGTGGCGAAAAAACTGGTCAACTCTGACTTCAAGAATAACCGAGTTGAGGACCCTACGAAGATCAGTGAAAAGCAGCAGAAGAAAGTCAAAAAGTACTGCAAGGAATTTTTCGACAAAGCCGTCCTAAAGCATCGAGCTTACGAACAACGGAAATACGAAAAGCAAGCGAAGGGAATGGACTCGAAGGTCGAAACGCCTCAGGCTCCAAGTGACGATGAGGCGCTAGATGTGAAGATGTCCGATGATGAGGAAGACAAAGCTGATGAGAAAGACACTCCCATGACTGCAGAAGAAACCCAGGGAGGTACAAAACGAAAGAGAGAGGGAGGCATTGCAGAGGATTCCAACTTGGGCGAGTACATTTCATCCTCGAAGAGACAAAGATCCTCAACGCCGCCGCCACTGCCTCCAATCAGTCCTGGAGACGACCCGCAAAACATGGATAATGCAAAGAAAATCCTAAGAGATGATATTGATAGTAGGAGTGAAAACAACGAGTTCACTCCACCACCTCCCCCTCCCCCTCCACCAGACGATGAAATGCCTAGTGAATCCCCAGAAACGGACCACGCCATAGATCAATCACCATCTAGAGCTGAGTATATTACGGATATGAACAAGCTCAAATCATCTCAACCTGAGATCGAAGGGAAGGTATGATAACGGGAATATCGAGCTACCCCCTTTAAAAAAGCAACTTAATATTTTTATCAGCATTTTGGGCTGGTGTTCAAGGAGTTTGATCCGGCAGATCATTTATGTTAGGCTCGGGTCTAGCAGGTTCTAATACTTTGTCCGTACTTCTTTAAACATGCTTCGCATTATTTCCCTCCCTGCCTACTCACCCTCTATTTTTCATTTTTGCTTTTTCATTTCTTCTTTCTTTCTATACTCCAAAAGGCTCTTTTTGCCTTTGCCCTTTGACTTATGTACCCTTTCAATACCCCTCATACTCACTACTGCTGTCGCATACTTTTTAACAAGATGCCAGCAAGAAGGAGCGTACTGGAACACAGGAAGCAAATCGAGTATTTAAACCTGTACAATTAGTCGACTTCAGATTCGTTTGTGCGTTCTATTCTGATGGTAGTCGGAATAGTATATGTTGGGTTGGGTTTTGGTAGACGGACATCTCTACCAATCATATAACCAGGCTCCAAACCCCTTATATAAGATACCACTTCCCTGGGTACAGGACACTTTCTATATTGACTATGGCTGAGGTACCGGGTACTATTCTAGGTCATTACCAGGTCGTTATTGACCGTATCCTATTCAATATGTAATCAAGGATTAGAGACAAGGTGAAGGAGCATCTGGCTTTGTAAACATGTATGCGCACAAGGCATACACATTTATACGCGGCAATTCTGAATGAATATATCCTAAATAATAACACCGCCCATGACGACAGCCTAGTAGAAGCTCTCCACAATGCTCTCCTTGTTGGTACTGCCCATGCCGACACCGCGAGGGCCCATCTCTCCTAAGCGGAACACGCTTTCAATGACACTCAACTCTGTTGCCGTCGTATCCAGGCCCGTTACGGCCAACCAGTCGTTGACAACCATACCAGCGCCGACAACAGCACTACCACGATTCACACTACCAGCGACAAGAGGCACCTGGAGGAGAGAGGAGAGCTCGTCCTGATCACGGATGGAGGTCTTGGGGTGCACGATACCACCTTGGTTGGAGAGAGCCATGTATGAGCCCGTCAGGACGTTATCAGCAATAGTTTGTCGGAAGACTTCGACACCGAGGACGTCGGCGATACTGGTAAAAATTGTCAACACTTTCATTCCATGCCATATAGTAATCAAGAAGCAATGGTGGTGGTGGGGGTAGTACATTTCTTCTGTTTCTCGCTCCAGATCCGGATGTATCAAGGCGACATGGTCGTTGCAGCAGATGACGTTTCCCAGAGCTGATAGACGCTCTTCTATCCGTTGAATCTTGACCGAGTCTGGGAGCGTATTCCGGAGATGCTGCAGTTCCTGATCTGTGGTGGTTGTGGGGACCAGAAGGCCCTTACGGTTACTGTTCGATGTGTGAGTTTCATGGTGCTATGGCATGAGGGCCAGAGCAAATATCTAGTGGACTTTAAGACATACCCCGCTGTTAGACGCCCAACAATCCTAGTACCAGCAATAGTAGCGTGACAAATGGGGATGACATCTTGGAGTTCGGCCTCGAATACACTGCGGAAGTCAGTTCACTATTCTACGGGGCCTGCATCCAACCGCACACACCTGTAAAAGTTCTCCGAGGCTCCGATAGCGACAACGGCATATGAATTGGTGAGACGAGCGAAGACGCCAACCCTGCATAGTGAATCTCACAGTTAACGCTTGTTCCTAGTCATTCATGCTTCTTTCTTTTTCTTTCGTTTTCTTTTTCCTTCCCCCACCCCTTTTTTTTCATTCTCTCTGTTCTTCATCCACTTCGCATTCAAAGACTTGGCAACATATTCCACTCACTCGTTGGAGTTCTCAAACTGTGCGCGAACCGCCATAATTCAAAAATTTCGATCGTGTCCAAGCGACAATTTCAATTTAAAAATTCAAGGATTACTCGTAGTAGGAAGAGGCAGGATATATTCTCGAAGAACAAAGCGAGAAGCAAGGTGGGAGAAGCTGTCAGGTGGGGTGGGTGATAAAGAGGCAGAAACTGTCGTTAGATGGTCGTGACAGAGAACAGGGAATGCGCGAAGATGAACAGCACCCGTGACAAAGTTCTGGTAGGGGCAATTGACGGTTAACAGTCAACTAATATAAGAATTAAAGTGTCCGAGAGATTTTGCGAAGCAACGCAAAAAAAGAATCAATGCAAAGGAAAAGCAGCCTCAAATCCCACCACCCCACCCGCGGGACTAGACCCAATCGGGGCGGAGTCACGGCGAAGAGTCATGGAAGGAGTCATCATTATTCATTCTGATGCTGGGTGGGTCTGCTTTTTCCCTCTCGTCAGATTTTCATCCTTCAATCCACCCTCTTCCTTTTTGTTTATTTGTCTTAGTTATTTATTTAGTTTGGCTAAGGATTTTCAATCGATCTAATTAAATTAACGAGTTCTGTCCTTGGGTGTAAAATACATCCGATTCTTTTTGCACTTATATTGATACAAAGATTGCAAACAGGGTATGCATGATACCATCATCCACTATAAATACTATCTTGAACTATTACATCAAGTCCACGCTCCAATCTTCTCAAGAATCAGGGGGATAAAATCAACAAAAGAAGAAGAGGCAACGAGAGAGAACTACCACCCAACCAGCACATAACTCCCGACATGAACCAGCATTACTGTTTTAAGAGTAGACCGTAGCTCCGTATATCAAACCCTAACAGATTCAAAGAATATAGCATGTCCGCGAAATTGGACAAAAGACAACAGAACATTATTAAGAGAAAACGAACAGAAGGTCCTATCGTCCATGTGTGACTCTCTAATATGGAGGGCGAGGACCAGGAGGTGGCGGAGCTGTAGGCGGCGGTGGCGCCGGATAATACAAACTCTGTGGATGATGACCTGCCAAATAATTAGGTAGTGGAGGCCGTTGGAAGTTAGACCCCGGAGGAGGAGGAAGCTGTGGAGGACCACCCCTGCTCGCGAATGGATCTGGGAGACTGAGTTGCTCACTGATGGGCGGAATTTGCTGCCCGGCAGGGAGGAGCCGACGGGGCTGTTGCCGTTGGGGTGTGGGGGGAGGCAGCACAAAAGATCGAGGATCTGTCGGCCCGTGAGCCACCTGTGAAGGCTGCGGGAGGAGAGCTCTGTGCGCCGAAAGTCGCGGTGTGGTTTGGGATATGGTAGGACGAGGGAGCTCAGCGGCTGCCACATCAGCCAATGCGAATAAGGCTGTCGGGCGCGTATCAGGGAATGCAGGCTTGCGCTGTGTCTCCACACTAGCTTTCTGGCGCACCTCAACGATACCAGTCGCCTCTAGTAAGAGGTCTATGATTTCTCGGGCAGAAAAGCCAGCAAACGGTCCGGCTTCCCTCATCTCCTTCATCTGCGGGTCGATATCATCGCCTAACTTAGCACGCTGGACGAAATCATCCCAGCCATACCTAGCACGGTCGTAGGAAGCAGCACCAGCGGGATTCCGTACAAAGGAAGAATTAAACCCCCTCACGACTTCTTTTGCAGGTGGAATAACACGCTCAGGCTCGGTTTCAGAGCCATCAGTCTGGGACCATATTAGCCTATTGCATTTGCATAACGATCCTGAATACAAAAGCTGGCATACTTCAGTGTGCTCATCATCCTCTGCAGCACGTCGGCCCTCCACAAATGCCATATATTCTCCCTGACTTGCAAAGAAATGTTCCTCTTTGATATACCGAGCTGAGGCCTGTAACCGTTTGTCATCAACAGCAGCTCCAAAAAAGCAAAGTATCAAATGAAGTGTCAGACTTACTCGAAATCTTTCTTCGATTGCTTCTCTATTAGCAGCGAAAAGCCTATTTTCTTGCTCAACTCGGAGCTCATATTCATGGCGGAAAACCTCCAACCTCTTGTCGAGCCTCGTCTTTAGGAGTGAGTTAATTTCTTCATACTCAGGTACAATTTTGTGAGCGTTCTTATCGCGGGAAAGCTTTTTCTGAGACTGTGAAGCTAAAACAGCCAAAGCCAATCGTTGGGCAGCTGCAACCTTCCTAAATGCTTTGTCCAGTTCCCGTTGTCGATCCCGGAGCTTTTGGGTGGCTGCACTAGGGGAAGGAGAACGGTCGTGTTCAACATCACTTGATCGATCATATTGGCGCCCAGTGCGCCCACCACGAGCAGCACGAGCAGCGCCACGACCTCGTTTGCTTGAGCCGGAGCGTGCAGCAGCTCTGCTACGCCCACCGCGGCCTCGTCCTCGACTACGCCCGCCACGAACTGCCTTCCCAATTATGGGTTCTGTGGTATGCTCTGGGGTTGATTCTTCAATATCTTCTGTGATTTGACGGGATTCATCGCCAACTTTAGATTCTTCCGCTTCATCGTCGGGGGAGCGCGACACATTTTTGATAACGGCACTGCCCTGTAAAGGCTGTTCTGCCGTATGATCGAGCTCCCCATCCTCGAGTTTCAGTTTTTGGTGAGGAAGATCAAGAATACTAGTAAACTCCGTAGTTCCTTTGTTTTCTGGCTCCGAAGATCTGCGCTTTCGAGAACCAGATGAACAGGAAGTCTTCGCAGGACTAGGCATACCCTCGACCTCCTGGATGTTCATATCATCAGTTTCATGATTGTACTCCTGGTGCGTGGAGTCCGTCGGTAATTCCCCTACAGTTTGGGACGATTCCATGGATACATGCGGATCTTGATCGTCTTCTGTTTGTTTAAATGCTTCGACAGTTTCTGGAATAATGTCTTCCGGGGACGGATGCCTCATATCGGTGGTTACGTTAGAGTTCACACTACTTTGAGTAGTGTCAGGTGCAGCATCCGCAGCTTGTCGGCTTCTATTCCTAGTCCTACTACTAGGAGTAACCCCCTTGGAGGGGCTTGCTTCAAAGTGTTTGGTAATGGCTGCTTCAGCGGAGGCGTTCTCGTTAACAGATATGTTGACGTGGGACCGTAGTCTAGCAGACTGTCTCGTACTTCTTGGAGTTTCCTCGACTACCGGACCTCGTCTGACCCTCTTAGACCGCGGGGTTTCAGGCACATTCAAGGTTGTTCCGTCAAACTGACTTGGTGCGGCCGCGGGTGGCGCAACTGCAGCAGGGGCTGCAGCCCGGGTTCGAGAAGCCCGGGTCTCGCGAGCAGCATTCGATGGGCTATTCGTACCATTGCTTGCTGCATTGTTCAATGCATTTCTTGCAGCGCTGTTGGCTCGAGCAGCACGGGTACTGAGCGTGATTATACGCGACAAAGGACGATTATTACTACTCTTGTTATGCATTGTGTTGTTTGAGCTGTTCTTGTTGTTATCAGTTTGGTTTGCCCGCGCATCTTGACTTGCACGTAGACTCCGTGTCACGCGGATATGAGCAGTATCACCAACCGTAGAGTCTATTTAGCAATTAGTACCTACGAAAGATGATAGCAGTGCTCTGTAATACTTACTGGGCGTCTTTGGGGGGGCTCCTACGCCTGTTGCGCTGCCGGTGGGCCCTGCAGCTGACCCTTTGGTGGAGTCAAGTTTACGTTTGATGCCCGCCATCGCAATTCTGTGTTTTCGGGTGTCAGCAAGGGCGTGCTCACAAGAAGAATTGCTGAGAAGGTCTAAGTGTTAGCTGAGGAGGTGGAGCTTTAACACGAAATAGCTCCTTGGAAGGCTCCAACAAAAAGCTAGTAAAAAAGGAACAGGGAAAAAGAGAAGGGGAGGACGGAGAGAGATCAACATCAATCAGGCCAACATCTTGACAAGAAGGTTCAGTCAGAAACAAGAGGTGTGAAATGTAGCCAGCTGAAAGGTAACGCACGTATACTAGAGGATAAGAACATATGAGGGAGGAGGGGGATCAAGAACAGATAGCAATTCGAGGTCATCACGACAATAAGGGCGTCATCATACAAGGGTAAAGCAGAGCGATAAAAACCGATCAAGAGCGTGAAAGCTTGAGCGGACACGATGAGCAAATGGCCAGAAGCACCGAGTGGGTGAATATGTTACAGGCGACAAGAGCACATTTTAATTGAGGAAGAACCGCAGGTGGGAAGATTGGGTGAGTAACATGAGATGAGCGCAAGAGTAGAAAGGCCAATGAAGAATGCTGGCGAAAGCTAACTTACCCAAAGACTAGATGCAACGGCGCATGCGACAGGACGGAGAGGGTTGTTGCAAGTAGTGAAGTAGTAAGTAGTAAGTGGATGAAGTAAAAAGTGGTTCGGCCAAGTGGATCACCGCGAGAAAAGGTAAAGTAGAATTTAGTCGCCGGAAGTAGTAAGTCAAGCAGCAGAACGGGTTGTACGAGGAACCTGGAGAGCTCCGGCAGTACCAGGAATTGAGGGGGAATAGGGTTTACAAGAAGAAAAGAAGAACCGAAGAATGTAATCAGGGTCGAGGGGAGAAAGGGAGACGAGGATATACTAGAGGGGAAAATCAGATCACGAAGGCTGTTTGTACACCAGGTGTGTTGATCTTCATAGGTGGGAACTCGAAACGGCTCGATCGGTGGGGGATGAACAGGAATGGAGAATAAAGAGATGAAGAAGGAAAAGAGGATTTCAGATTCTAGGGGGAAGAAACACGTAGAGAGCCCTCTTTGTGTTAATAAGGGAGAGGGAAAATGAAGCGAAATCAAACAACTTCGGGGCTGAATAGTACGTATGGAAGGTGAAAAGGAATTCTAGAGAGGTACACATCAGTACCCTGCCAACCTGAGTAAGAGGTTTGGTCTGGTCGCCGTATTACCGGGTTGGCCGAAGGATTTGACTGGGTCTCTCAAGTCCAAAGGGCAGGGTGGCGCAGAGAGCAAGTAGGTTATGTAGGTGAGTAACTGTTAAGAAAACAAGCCTTTCTTCCTATATTCAACCCCTCAATCCACTCGGAAGAGATGAAAAATACGTATGTGAAAATGGAATCCCGACGCAGATAAATGGTTTAGGAGATAGAGGAGACCTCAAACGATCTGGGGTTGTGGTATGCAAGGGTGATAATAAGTTGTAGTTTTTTAGTTCTTTCCCTACTGGAAGTTAGTCCAACCAGAAAAAGCATCCTACTCGGGTTAGTCCATCTGGTAATACTCGTGGTATGGTAATGTTTGCGCACGCTAGTTCCGTTGCCTGCTGATGTAAAAAAGAAAAAAAAAATGGTTTCGCGTGCAATACCGTCTATGCCAAAGGTACAACCTACGTATCCTATCTCATCGATTTTAGATTTTTTGTGAAGGGTAATTATCCTAAAACCATTGGAAGCCCTTGTTGAAAGCAATAACAGACTTTTGAAATCCATTCTATGAAGCTACAACACTATCTATCTTGACTGGTTCAGCGATAGTAACTACTTCGAGAAACGTTTAATCTTGCCTATACCGATATATCTTGTCCCAATTGTAAATAAGAAACATTAGCCAAAGCATTGAGCCAAGAAGTAAAATATGAGCACAGATATATGTATTAGATCGTGAACTGAAACACGTATCAAGGAATCTATTTTTTTTTGGTGATATGAAGTATATATTAGTTTACCTTTATCCCTAAAACACAGTCTAGGATATTCTTCAATGATTTGAAATTCCTTAAGCACTATGGTGCTTGAACCTCCAAATGGTGAAAGGTCTGAACGTCCAAATGAATATGCAAGAGCACCGCGGTGCCCTTCCATAACTGTTTTAGGCGAGGAAAGAGCAGAAAAGAGGTGGGGGCTGTCATTGCTCTCTATCAGCAAACCCGTTGCAGCTGCGCACGAGAGCACCATGTTAAGAAGTCAGAGCAAATTTCTTCGATGCCCTCTCACCGTCTTAAGATATTTCTGATTGTGCTGGTTTTGCGAAATGAGTAAAGTCAATAATATCATGAGAGCCTAACATGCATACAACTATGCAGCTCCACCCTCACCGTCAGTTCCATCACAACGTATTGGTGACTGCGTAGCAGGAGGACCCACATAGATAGCATCGTCATCAGTCATGCATAATCATGTTAGGGATTTCATATCATGGGATTTGCTGGGAATATCTCAAAGAGCACGGCTGGAATATTTAATGGCATCTATGTATGCTGAAACTGGTTTGTTACAGGATGTTGTACAGTGCATCATGATCCTTGCCCTGAGACGGCATTGGGACACAAACCTCTGAGCATTGACTAAATGTTGAATTCTGGAAAGGGCTTGCCATGATACTTACTAGCGGGATTCGAATCAATTACTCTGTATAACCATATCGACCAGAAAGAATATAGCTATGCACGGTACTGATTCATGCCATGGCAGCCATAGCACAACAGGTTCAAGATCGAGCCGTAGCGAATAGGGGGGATTCTTATTATCACTCAGTTGCTTCTAGAGATTCTTCATTGGTATTAGATGCTAATCACAAAAGACGTACTACACCTGGGATATCTAATAACAAAATAAGGATAATTGTGACAAAGGAAAGACATAAGTCAATGACATCTTCAGGTTGAAACCACCGACCCCTAACTTTCATTGGGGGATTCTATCAAATCGTACCTCTTTTCATACTGTGTTATACTCCTTCGCAAATCTGCAGCCATGACAAAATTTGGTATTGTGAATGTCTGGTCGTTGTTGAGCTCACATCGCCCATCACTTAGCCCTGATTTTGAATGTATTTCTTCGCCGGCTTGACCAGTTCGCTCAAACAGGGGTGACCGACTTCGTGGAGTGTAGGACCGGAGTGAATTGGTCGATTTCATCCTATGTAATGTTTTCATAGAGATGATTTGTCCAGCCGCCGGAGATGCAACAACGGTGGTCCCAGGCATAGCTGTAGGAGGGGGGGTTGGACTGTTAGAACGAAAAAGTGGATGGATATTACTCTCATCGGATAGCGTTAGTTTTGGGGGACCACCCTTGCTGGGAACCTCTGGCTGAAGTGATCTTGACGTATCCGATGACCTCCTTAATGAAGTTTGCCGTCGCAGAGTATCCAAAGAGCACCCAAACTCTTGTTTATTCCCCTGCGTTTTGCGTGACCCAGCGTCGCCATCGCCTCCCACAGCGTAACTGTTATGTCCGTAGAGATAGCCATTGAACGTATTGCGCATTACAGCGCATTCAGGATAGGCTATTGGCGGATTGAGATCAACAGAACTGTGTTTTGAATCTTGCTGGTATAGCGTTCGGCCTGAGTAGCGCGTAGCACATGACGTAGATTTCTGGATCGCAATCGAACTATCACAGCTCCGCTTTCGATCTGTGGATTTTTTTGGTGAGTCAACTACAAGCTGCGGCTGCTTTGTTGACTCCAGTCCGTTGTCTTCAGCTAAATGTCCGTGGAGGGCATCAAGATCGTGAGATAGCGAGGTTGACCATCTGCTGCGGCTGCTCTGTTCTGCTAGTGTCATTAGGAGAAGCCCACCGAAAAGGCCCTGGGTAAGAACAGAGATTGCCCATATGACAATACGAGTCACCAGCAATAGTCGTTGTCTTGGACCAAGTGACATTTTCTGTTGCTCTATAATGGCCTGTGTCGTGCCCCATGCTATACCTCCGGCAGTCACTCCTGTAGTCATAGCTGAGTAGACAATCAGGGTGTAATATACGCGCCTTCGGTACGCGCTTAATTGTCTTATATTCTCATTGTTGATATCTGTCAGCCAAAATAAGATTGTAACAATGAGTACAATACAGTTCGCTCCGCTCAGGGCTGTGACGGCAGATTCGATCGAGCGAACATTAAACGAGAAGTTTTTGAAGGATGTCAAGCATAAACCGTCGAGAATGGTGACCACTGTGGTTAGCGCGAAGGATGCTCCCCCTAGTACGCATGGCAGAGAAGGTCGAGCCACATTGAAATTCATAGCGGTGGTTGGAAAATAAGCAGGCGTAGGCGTTCGTCAAGGAATAAACCCGAGGGTATACCAAGGTCCAAGGGATCCAATGAACAGCGGTGTCGGATTCGAGTGTATATAGGGTCGCTGTACTTGAAGAATGAAACAGCTTAAGATGGTGTATGTTGTAGGTGAAGACAGTATATGACAAAGGAGCCCGGGGTATCATCAAGGGTTAAAAAATGCTTTCATGGCAGTTTTATGGATGCCATTCAGAAATGAAGTAGGAGTAACATTAAAGCATAGAATAAGGGCAGGCCGTAGGTGAGTATGAGATCAAACCGTGACTAGAATACTGTGGAAGTAAGAAAGATATATGTCCGAGCGAGAATTTATATCCAAAAGTAGCGGGAGAGCCTGAAGTCTATCTATTTAAAATTAGGTAGAGGGCAGCGGGGGGAAGAAGTTCCCCGTAGGTGATTGCATTGGGACGCATACAACAGTCCGAATGGATATCGCATATGCAAAGACTACGGCTAAAGTGACAGGGGTAGATCTCGGTGCCACCTAGTTGGGACTCTCAGATCGCGCTATCTTTCGTTAGAAGGTCTAGATAGAATTCCAGATAGCTCCTATTTTAAGTGAGAAACCAAAGGGGTATGAAAAATAAAAAAAGAAAGAAAAGAAAAGATAGACGGAGAGGGTAAAAGAGAAGCCCTCCCCTGGAACATGAATTGCTCAGGCCCTATATATTGGAATGACACAAGGCCTCTCAACCACCAGAGTGAAGCTGTCTGGTCCTTGTATGTAGAACTAGTCACTTCCTAGGTTTCGCACAGGATAACAAATCTTGTTCATCTATGATGGGACTGATTGTTGATGCATCCCTTTCAACAGCCAAGTAGTTTGCACGCATGGCAATCATCACTAATATGCCTCTGAGTCAGTAAGAATCATTGGAACCACATTTTTATTGTATGTTTCTCACAGGATGTGCTAGCGCGTGGAACACGTCCAGAAGGGAATTTGTCAAGGGTTGGTGGCTTCATGGGTGAAATACGCGGGACGATCTCCAGGTTGCCGGAACAGTCTTAAAGGTCTGACCGTCCAGTTACATTCCAAGATAATGGATAATATCGATAAACACCCCGATTCATAGATGTGATATATCTATTATCTGAGGGACTGGGTCAAGAGCTGAAGAATCTGGAGACAGGTAATGATATTGTTATTGTTCGATTAACACTATAGATACTACAACAATGGCAATAGGAAGTCTGTTTATAGTTAGTATTTTCAGAGACCAACGTTGCCATAATTAAGTCTTGTGGGAGATGTGTTGCTAGTAGGCTTCGAATTACAAAGTGTACAT
This sequence comes from Aspergillus flavus, assembly GCF_009017415.1. NCBI lineage: Eukaryota > Fungi > Ascomycota > Eurotiomycetes > Eurotiales > Aspergillaceae > Aspergillus > Aspergillus flavus. The sequence goes on from NC_092406.1 coordinate 4,778,842, forward strand.
GGGGGATGTGTGAATGGTCCTCTGGCGAAAATAATTACGCGTGATAGATCCAAGAGATATATCACAGGTGCGCCCCGTTCCGCAAGAAAAGTTAATCAGAAATTTACACATTATTCCTACACACTGTGTGCCTGAATCGTTCTATTCTCTCATCTCCTCCCTCCTCTTTCTTCTCAATAATTTTTTTCTGGTGGTTGTTGATGATGCAAGTGGTTTTAATTTATCGTCTACTCGTTTCCCTTGTGCAAATGGCCTCTCACTCATGTACTCCGTAAATATTACGAAATATTGTAGACTGACTATATGGCGGTCACCTGGCCGCTGGCAGCGTATTCAGACATCCTTATGACGATGAGAGCCAATGACTCTTTGTAGTAAAAATTCGTTCTTGGACTCATAACGACCCTGACCTTAACTTTCATCTTGCTTGTGAATCCTCCGCAATTTAGTGTATGCGCCTTGTATGCACAGTTTAACCCTTATCCGGCGCGCGCCGACCCCAACTTGAGCAGCAGGGAAATTCTTAAATAGTGTATGTACCTTTTGATAGTATTTTAGGCCATGAAAGTGAAAGCCCATTCTCGCCGCTCTTGTTGAAATAGTATGCCACCTAGCTATCTACTATATACCTATGGAACCAAACCACTCTACCCGAACAGGAAATTGTGGCTGGACGTATTTAATGTGGCTGTGAAGGTGCGGCTTGACGGAGATGCCGTGACCGCCTCCAGGCCAACTGCTCCTCTTCCCCCCCCAAAATCGTCATGGATTGTCATCATCATTGTTCTTCCTGGCAATTCCTCAGTTCTCTAATCTAACACCCCCTATTTCCTCTTCCAATATTCAAGGACTGGGCAGCGTACTTACCACCATACTCACATCTTTCTGTGCCTCCAAACATCCAACTTTTTTTCTAGCCATCTTCACTCCTCTGGTGGCGCAAGATGAAGCTTACCTTTAAAGTAGGCATCTCTAACACCCCGCCTGTTCATTAATGACTGAAGCTAACAACCATCTCTTCTCTACTCTAGGACTTGAAACAGCAGAAGTTCGTAATTGATGCAGAGCCCTCAGAGACGGTAATAACCCCAGGTGCCGATATCTTCGCCGTGTCAATGCGGGGCTAATAAAATCTCCGTTAGGTTGGACAAGTGAAAGAAAAGATCTCCAAGGAGAAGGGCTGGGAGGTCCCCCAACTGAAACTGATCTACTCCGGTTCGTCCATGGCGTCTTGCCCGTTATGGTTTCACCACGTCGGCGTCACATATGATGACTTGGCTAAGTTTTGCTACATGATAAGTCGCTAACCATCCTTTCATCCTACAGGTAAGATCTTGCAAGATGACAAGGCGATCGAATCGTACAACATCGAAGAAAAGGGCTTCATAGTATGCATGGTCTCCAAGGTAAATTATACAATGGCGTCCCTTGGTATATATTAAGCTATTTAACCGTGCTGTGTAGCCTAAGGCCTCCTCGTCTACAGCCACGCCTTCGCAAGCTCCCTCGACGCCTTCGAGAGCTGCCACCTCGACCCCAGCTGCGCCTCCTGCCCCGGCTCCATCTACAAACGCCTCCGCAACAGCACCACCGGCGACTCCTTCCCCTGCTGCGGCTACACAGCCATCCGACGCTGCTTTCAATGATCCCTCCGCTTTGCTGAGTGGCTCTCAGGGCGAGGCGGTTATTTCTCACATGGAGAGTATGGGTTTTCCAAGGGATGATATCAACCGCGCTATGAGGGCTGCTTTCTTCAATCCTACTCGTGCTATTGAATATCTTTTGAATGTGAGATTTGCACATTAACGTTGCCTAAGCGCGATACACATCCGCTGATGATACTCATAACAACCACCAGGGAATTCCAGAAAACATACAACAGGAACAGGAACAGCAACAACAACAACAACAAGCTGCCACTGCCACTGCTGCTTCGCCTCAACCCCCTGCAGCTTCCGCTGGGGGAAACGCTCCTGCGACAACTGGTGGTGAAGAACCAGTCAATCTGTTTGAGGCTGCTGCTCAGGCGGGTACCCAGGAAGGTCCCCATGGGGCACGCTCCGGAAGTGCAGCCGGCGAAGGACTTCCGAATCTCGACTTCCTTCGGAATAACCCACATTTCCAGCAACTTCGCCAGCTAGTCCAGCAGCAACCGCAAATGCTCGAACCCATTCTTCAACAAGTGGCGGCCGGTAACCCTCAAATCGCCCAGCTCATCGGCCAGAACGAGGAGCAATTCCTTCAGCTCTTGAGCGAAGAAGGTGATGGTGCCCTCCCTCCTGGTACGCATCAGATCCATGTCACCGAGGAAGAGAGAGATGCTATCGAACGTGTACGTTTGCCTAATGCCTCTTATTTATGCATAATTTCACGCCGGGTCGAAGGCTAATCCAGTACTAGCTATGCCGTCTGGGATTTTCCCGAGATATGGTCATAGAGGCTTACTTTGCATGTGACAAGAACGAAGAGCTCGCTGCCAACTTTCTATTCGAGAACACTGATGACCCTGAAGACCAATGATTCAGCGCCAGAGTATTCCCCGTCGAAGGCTTCCCAACAATACATTTGCTGCGAACCTAGTGCTGCTCTTTCCCCTTAATGAAAACTGCTGCATCTATCTCCTTGCCGAGTTCCTTACCGAAGCCGGGTTTTATCATGACTGGTACAGCTTGCCGTGCCGCTTGCCGTGCACAGCACGCGGAAACACTAGCTGCCACTACTTTCCTCAGTCACATCTTCTCATCCTTACCACTATCTCATGGACAACATCTGTAGCGGTATTCTCACATATGGTAGTAGTCTTCACCTATTTCCCTTCTATTCACCGTCTTACTCAGAAGTGACATTTTGGTCGTGTGCCTAGTTAATGGAACAAAAATGAGATATCTTTGTATCCCTTTCCCCCCCGCGGCACTTGTAAAAATGATCGCGTGAGATGAACGAGGTGTAAAACTAAACCCGGTTTCGTAAAGTTGAAATAAATACTTCCAGGTGGCTAAGACCAGCACCAGTCTCCATTTTGCTCGTTGATTGGTACATTAAACATGGGGATGACCACTTTACCTCCACCTACCTAGTACTAGTACCTATCTACAGCACTATACGTTTAATGTGTCCTGTGACCTCATGCCGCGTTTGAGGAGCCTCTTAAGTATCGCTGACTACGTCACCGGATCAGCAAATGCGCTCAGTAATATCAAAATGACACTTTGCTCTTTTCACAAAGGCCAGAATGTGTGTGCAGTGTTTTGCTATAACGGGTATAAGTCGACCGAAAAATGACACGATACACACGCCCATCACTGCCCATCGCCTGCACCAGCGGGTATATAGGTGAATCAGAGGCAGTTGCATATCTTGTACAGGAGATTAGGAAGAGCTAGAAGCTGACCATCGAGGTCGCTTAACCCAGAATTCTCGAAACAAGGGGTGAGAAGAGGACAAAGGAGTAGTGGTTCGAAATTTGTTAGCTTTACACTATCAGGCATCTCAATACACCATCAGGCATCTGATATAGTAACGCCATCAGATGGTCCAGCTTCAATTGCACCCCGCCCTTTTAGCTCTCCACACGGCCAGTCCGCGCCTACCAATCACTCGCCTCAATGTCGGATAGACACCTTCAGTGCCAAAGTCTAGATCATCCAAGTTGATATGTTTCCTGTAAGACCACAGTTCGTGTAGCTCTAGAGCTGAGCTAACCGACGACGAACTCGGCAAAAAGGTATATCGATCAAGGAAAGCAGCCGACTTGGGCGCAACCACGAATACCGAGCCAGCTTGCTTCGATCCAGCAACGTTGCAGGGAGGGAGTAGTTTTTCCAGCTCTTCAATCAAGTTTGGTCCGGGAACGCCCATTAAGTCTCGAGTCTCGATATTCAGGGATGAATTGTCGTTAGTTCCTAGTAACCATAACGGGGGAGAGTAAGTTTTCCACCAAAAGACTGTGGCAGAGACGACAGGGATTTCTCCTGGCAATGCATCATTTGATTCAACACTGCTGGCTGAGATGATAGAGGGCATTGCAAGCTGAGCAGGTACAACCCCCCCTTGGTGATAAATACCCATTAAAAACCCCAGAGCAGCATTAAATATCATCCAGACGGCCAGGAATAAACGCGATTTGCTCACACGGAAGCAACTGAGGAGAAGAGGTACGCATGGTATTAAGAAGCGCGGTTCTTGGTGGGGGAAGATTGACAATATGACAGTTGCTGATAAAGCGGAGACAGCACGCGCGTTCTTCAGCCAGGTTGGGATTACTGGCAAGCCCCACAATGATATAGCCATCATAGCATATGCAGGCCCAAGGAGCTGCGGCAAGTTAACTAAGAAGTGTTGATAATGAGGGTGGAGACCATGAAGTGCCAAGTTTGAACTATCGGAGTTATAAAGTAAATTGTTGATGGGTGTAATTATCGGTGAGTGAAGGGCATCCCACAGGGTTGCAGAAGGCCTATAAAAGGCGGTATCAACAAGAACAGCGATTCCAAAGAAGAATATACCGAACCCCACGAAGGAAAATAATGAGACCGGCCTGGATGTTCAAGGATGGTTTAGTATAAAAATGAAGCACCATTCTCACGGGGATACTGACTTGCGCCGAAAATGAGGCAATAATTGAAGTCCTGGGATGGCAAGAAAAGCTGGAAATGTGATTCGATTAAAGACGCCAGCGACAGCAATAAAGGCTAGGACAGCACAAGAGAAGACGGATGAGCGGCGCTATAGACGAACATTAGCCTACCGACATTCCCTCTTCCTTGACTTTGGTGTGGCGAACAGACCTTATTCACGACAATGCGGCGAATCAAGACCAGACCCCAAGCAACCAGCAACGTCTCAAGGGAGTTGGAGAAAGTGTGCGTCTGATATGTCCAGGTGACATACGAGGACGCGACCAGCACCACGGTTGCCCGGCGGTGTCGCGCAAAAGGGACTAACTCATATACAGCCCAGTCCTCCAGCACAAAACCCAAGAGAAACATGACCCCTCGCAGTACATAGTAGATAACCTGTGGAGGAGGGGGTGTCGGGGCCCCTGTTTCGGCATAGAACCATTTCAGAAGGCTTATTGGCACGTCGTAGATCGGCCATAGCGGAAAGACGCTGCGGATCGGTTTATCGGCGGTGAATTCCCATGGTAATTTGGATGGGTAGGAGAGGACGCGACCTGGGGAGCTTAGTTGAGTCCTATGAATAATGGTTTATTGTGGAGGTAGGTTTTGGTCGTCGGATGGCCATCCATCAAAATCAATGAGACGCGGGACCTGCCGGCAGAAAGAAGCCGCCGCGATAAAACAATGGTCGCATCGACAGATAGCTCTTGAAAGAAAGAATAGCATGCTTACCTGCAAAAACTTCAGGTCCCTGAAAGTTCTCGTCTGGATGAAGGTAGCTTGGGGAAAGGGCAAAGTAAACACGGATCACCAGTAGAAGCAAATATGTTCGTCTCCACATGGCTCCGATGGTCAAGTGTAACAATAATAATGATGATAAGACACGGAAAATTATAAATAAGGAAACCAAAAATTTCTATAAACAAAGCACATGCTGTTGCTTTTGTCCCACATTTGAATAATTCAAAATTCAAGGAACGACATGGTCTAGCATATAGACAAGGTTATCGGAGAGAATCAAGGAGTGGAAGCTTGTTCAGGACTCTTAGGAGGGTTCGTTCGGTCCGGCTAAGTTGCTGATGTGCAAGACCTATCTCCTCGGACTGGGTGAGAGGGACATGTTGGGGTGACTTCACTGCCCGCCGTTAATAGGAACCATTGCTGAATTACTAGTTAAAATGTAGTAGTGGTGGTTAAATTAGATTAGCTGGCGATGAATCGAATGATAGTGGGTCGAGGTTGCGATACATTGGAAGTTTTTGTACGATGCACCTGATGTCCTAAACCTAGATACAGAAGAGACCGAAGAGAAAAATTTCTTTGAATGAAAGATATCATGATGATGAACAATAAGAAAGAACGTCACTACTCCTTCATTTGGGAATATATGAATGCTGTGTATAGGATTTGGGAAAAGCCCATAACAGATTGATGTTTCCTCCAAATTACCGGCTTTGTATTAAATACTGGTATGTACTCCGTACAGTAAGTATCCTTTATATAGGTTTACTGGGTGGAAATACGCTGAGGCAACAACAAGGCGGCAATCTAGGCGCCACTGCGCAGTGGGGTGAGCCTGAATATTTATTACTTATAGACTCCGTACAACTTGTAAGGAAAAATAAGTACTTATGACCCACGCTTTCATCTCCGTACCGACTAAGCGCTAAATGTTCCCTGTATAACTAAGCCTCACTACTACTCTCTGCCATTGATTGTTATTCCTTCCTACCTTCTATTTCTGCACCGCTACATCTCCCCTTTGAGCTTGCTTTCCTTTTATTCTGTTTCTGCCTCATTGTCCCGAGACACATATATCAAGGTTCGCACCCCAATCTTCTCTCCACAACCCAGTTTCTCTCTCTTCGAAACTCTCTCACAGTCACCAGTGTCGGTAAATCATCCCCCCACCTCTGTACCCCTCATAAAATATTTAACTTGGTCCGAATTCGAGCACTCCATGAAAACAAGCTGACTTATCTCGCGAAGGCGACAATTGTTTCAGGTTTTAACAGTCTGCTTAGGACTTGAATATCTCAACATGGCCACTCCTACTCTAACCTTCACGAGCTCCGACGGCGTTGACATCCCTGTCGGTAGGTGCATTCATCATGATCGATACCTTTTACCAAGAAGAGATCCATGATTTCTCTCTTCATCTCCTGGATAGTAGGTTCGGTGCTGATCTGTTGTCCCGTCATTTAGAACGTGATGTCGCCGAACGCTCGCAGCTCATTAAGAACATGCTCGAAGACTTGGGTGAAACTGGAGAGCCCATTCCTATCCCCAACGTGAGTCATCTTGGATCAGCTATGAGACTCACCTTTCAGTCAACTTTACATGATGGGAACTCACTTACCCGCTGTAGGTCAACGAAGCCGTTCTGAAGAAGGTCATTGAATGGTGCACCCATCATAAGAACGACCCTCCCAGCACCGGCGATGACGATGATTCCCGCCGCAAGACTACGGATATCGACGAGTGGGATCAGAAGTTCATGCAGGTTGATCAGGAAATGCTTTTCGAAATAATTCTGGTACGTACCATCTAAGTTTACGATGTCTTGATAGAAGTTCTGAATCTAGATCCCAATAAAATAGGCCGCCAACTACCTTGACATTAAGGGACTACTTGATGTTGGCTGCAAGACCGTTGCGAATATGATCAAGGGCAAGTCTCCTGAGGAGATTCGTAAGACCTTCAATATCCAGAACGATTTTACACCCGAGGAGGAGGATCAGATTCGTCGCGAGAATGAATGGGCAGAGGAGTAAGTGCCTAAAGTTTCCCTTGTTTAACCGTTGCACAATTTGCCCGCCTCTGGAATACCACCGGAATGCTAACTGCTCTCTGCTATAGCCGCTAAATACGCCTCTGGCCGATGTTAGTCTTGCCTTGCTCTTGAAATCCCGCCCAAGTTTCATGATCTGTTCCGGGAGGCTAGCAGTTCTCCATAATCTTTCAGCTTGAGTTTCATCTGGTCCATTGGTCTTTTCTACTCTATGGCGTTAGGAATTTTATATCACCATCGCTTTCCTTTTCAATTAGCTGGTTGTGCTTTGTTGAAGGCTAGGGTTAGACGTAGGCAGTTCGACAACCGGATTACCCACTGAATCTGAGTTGTTGAGGGAGCTGTTGTAGCAAAAAGAATATCATTATTTGAGGCCTGTGAATATGCGATCAGGACTTTTAATACCTTTGACTACCTACGTAACACCAAGTAATTACCTCGATCTGCATAGACTAGAGACCTACGTAGTAAGAGTACATGACGCAATAGATAGGAGAGCAAAATGACAACGCGCTGTCTTAAGAGGTATGGGCCACTGCAAGAACTATATCAAACATACAACTACGTGAGATTACACTACAACAGGCATAAGTACGATATGTTGCTGCGGCTTCTTGTGTCCCAAAACGTTCGCCCATCCTTGCCGTTCCTCAAACCGACTACACAACCCAGCTCGCAAGTACTAGGACGTACTTCTGTGGGCGTACTATATCATAGAGAGGTAAAATGTAACGTAGTCCGTAGATAACTGCCATTCACCGACATGTTCCCTTGCATTATCTTCAGGTTCAAGGAGTGATATGTGGAGATATTCCTGCAAAAAATCTTCGTTCACTGCTCATTATCCATCATAATTTTTATTTTGTCTCAGCTCGTGTACATAATTTGCAAAGTACGTTCTATCAGAACCCGTCACCGCTTCCGATTCGATCATTGTCCGTAAATCATCCTGAGTTTCTCAAGAGCTATCAGGATGAGATATATTTGCCAAAGATTCCGAGCATAGATCAAAGTTCGGCGAGAGAAAGATGTTGAAGCGGGCCGGATCCAGGATGCAGATTAATCATCGCGAGCAACGTTTTCGGTATCACAGATGAACGAAACAATCGGGGATAAACATCCCGGTTGAAGGAGGAATTCCAAATTTAAATACCGAGACGGGTCTTGCGCCAGTGCCTCCGCTTGGCGTTGTATCTAGGATTTCGGTTGTCAGCACGTTCATGTCCTTCCGACGTGTCCAGCTCAAAATCCAAGTAGATATTTCCTCCGCTCCAAGTAGCAAAGAAAGCGACGGGATTCCGAGTGGGAGCATGTCAACTCCATACACGTTTCAAAGCTCGTTGCCACTGTTCCAGCCGATCGAGGGTCCTGAAAGGAATAGGTGTTAATTACCTGATGGTGTTACCGGTCCTGAGACGAATCCACTGGGGGATAGGACGGTTCTGTCTCTGAGCTTTGGCAAGCTTCTGCTTGGTGCGGAAACTCTTGTGGCTCTAATCGAAGAAATTGAGCGTTAGCAGCGATCACATAAGCCCCCCATCCATTTTGACCAAATGATGTGGAAAAATATCACCCGAGTACAGACTCTAGGTTTGCTTCAGGGGTTGCTAACCGGCATCTTGAAGGCTTGTCGCGACGGCGAGCTGAGTGTATGGACTGGCGAGAATGAGGTTGTCGACCGTCTTCAAGGGCCTCTGGTAGTAGTGGTTTTTTTGTGCGGGCAGGGCTTAGCGCTTCGCTTCGGGAAGGTCATGTGATTTGAGCCTGAGGCATGATTTCCCTCAGGACCGAGACTTACAACCAACTGGTGAAACTCTTGACGGTTGTTCAGCGCTTTGGTCTGGTCTATAATATGGTATATCTCATCAATCACCACATGACGGGTTTATATCTTGCTACTTATCTGGATTATTGCGCAATACACATAATATGCTTGAATAGGATGACATGCCAGTTAATCAACTATACCGAGTCCCTGATGCTCAATCTTCCAAGATCTGCCACTTAGAAGTAATGTTGTAACTGGGAGAGGAAGCACAATTCTCTTAACGTTTTAGGGTGTGAGGGCGATAATATCAGTTACCATTTGCCACTCTTTCTCCCTGCCGATTCCTGACCATTTAAAGAAAGCCTTATTTTGTCTTCTGTTCCCTAGATTGGCGGTGTATGTACAGACGAGGATGAGCGATTGATTAGATACACTTTACCATGCTGGAGCCTTTCCTCTTTTGTTTCTTTCTTTAGTTCGAGGAGCAGTGGCAACAGGCTGTACGACCTATGCATCTATCTCAAGCGCTTTCTTTACATTACTATTCCATTACCCAGAGAAAAGTAAGATAGCACTTGAAGATTGGCTAACCACTATGCAGAACAGCCAGCCGCTACATTTATTGAGTCAAAACATCTCACATTAGCAGGGGTTATTCGAACCCTACACGCGACCGGCTGACATATTTACTCTGATCGACGGAAAAAGTTTGTAGGTACTATGGAGTAGGTACGGAGTACAGCTAGGTACTAGTCAGAGCCCCCATTCAGCATACTAAGTACTGTAGCCGACCTCAAGAGACAAACCAATGATATGGAAGAACTCAGAGTTATTAATTCCTGTTGTCGGGAATTGGAGACCCCGAATGTCCGACAACCATAATTTAACTAAGCTTGGGGGTCCATCTACGCCGCTACGGAGTCGACTAGTAACCTGTCTGTCATTCCCAGGAACAGCAACACCCCGAACCCCGCCATGAGATTGAAAAGAGTTCTGAGGTGATTGGTTCGCTCGTATAGCGTTGCCCAAAATTGCCTAGTAAACCCCTTGGGAGGCTCTAAAAGTAGGTAGTAGAGGCTAGACTCTAGAGGTTTAGGCACTCCGACTCCGTCGGTAAGTACTCCGTATGAATCATCGTTTAGAAAGCGGGACCCCCTTCTGGCATAATTGAAGCTTGGCCATTGGTCCTGATCTTAGGCACCCATCACAACATCATAATCTGGTCCATGGTCAATTACTCATGCGTCGTATTTTTAGCTTTCCGTACTTTTCTAGAGATTTCCGAGGTGGACTTACACCGTAGAGAGTAGTGCTATGGAACTAGTAATCTCGGAGGATGCTGAGTTGAGTCAGATGTCTTTAACAGGTCTCAATGAAACCTTCCAATCCAGAAGTTGATTTGTTCATCGGACCCGTGGGCCCATGGTATCCGGGACGCCGAGGTTTTAACGTATCTGATCTACTTTGAAGCCTTCTCCAAGTAGGTACGTCACGTACCAGAATTCTTGGGAGTTCCAAGCAACAAGGAATAGGCCTTTTTTTTTTTTTTTTCCCGTCAACTATGCTGCCTATGCAAGCCTTGGTGGCTACTACTAGAAAAATAACCTCAGTAAATGCTTTAGCGAGACTTATGATTAGCTGAGTTGCTTCTTATCACTGCAATTGTTAAGGGTCGGTAGAATTCTCTTTTTCTTTTATTACTGTCCCACCCATCTTCATGAAGTGGCTAAATGTGGTTAATTTAAGCCTGCATAAAACGCTTCGGGATGTCGGGACTCCGATAAGAGATCAAGATTAAATAAATAGCACCAAAAAGGTATGTACTAGTCTGACCCTCACGGGCAACTAAATACGTCGAGGTCTCTCAAATATTCCCCTTCCTCCCTTTGACACTCTATTGACACTTCCCTTTCCCCTCCTTTGTTTTGATCCTTATATAGTTTATTCAACGGTAGCCTCTAAAACTCAAAAGATTCTTTTCTCCCTTTCGTACCCTTCTTGGAATAATAATTTATGCCCCCCTTTCCTTCCTCCCTTCCTTGTTCGCGCGCATAAGGCATCGCGCGTCCAACATTCCAGCTGGTCGAAACATTTGCAGCCCTTTCACTGACGATCCGTCCCTTCGGCGGCTCATAACAGGCGAATTAATCCGAGCTTGTCTTCATCCATCTTCCTCATGGAGTAGGGTTATTACTGGGACCATTGCGCGATTATTTACGGACTGCGAACTCAGTCTCGCTTCCTCAAGCAAAATGACCTCAGTGGAGAAAGCTGGTGGCTCTTCTCCAGCTACTGCTATCGAAAATGAGAAGTCTATTAGCAATTCTGCTTCCGGTTCAACGATAGCTCCGCCAGCGGGCAAGGAACAGGGTACCCGTCCTTCATCCTCCCACAAGAGTGATAGAGTCGGCGACAATAATGATGATGACGATGCTCTTTATTCCCACCTACCAGAACATGAGAAGCAGATATTGAAGAAACAGCTCGATGCGGACGAAAGGAAAGTGCCATTCGTTGCGCTTTTCCGCTATGCATCTCGAATGGATATACTCATCATGTTTATAAGCGCGATTTGTGCTATAGCTGCCGGTGCAGCACTACCGCTATTCACAGTGTGTCTTAACTAGGCCCTTACACTAAAACCATATACTGACCACTCGTTAGATCCTTTTCGGTTCCTTGGCCTCAGCCATGTCAAATAGGGTCGCAGATCTTATTTCATATGATGAATTTTATCACCAACTGACAAAGAATGTCTTGTACTTCGTATATCTTGGCATCGCTGAATTTGTCACGGTATATATCAGCACTGTTGGATTCATTTATACTGGGGAGCACATCAGCCAAAAGATCCGCGAACATTACCTCGAGTCCATCCTGCGGCAAAACATGGCCTATTTTGATAAATTGGGTGCTGGTGAAGTAACCACGCGCATCACCGCCGACACAAACCTTATCCAGGACGGTATCTCTGAGAAAGTTGGACTTACACTTACGGCCATCTCCACATTTGTCACCGCTTTTATTGTTGCGTATGTCAAATATTGGAAGTTGGCGCTGATTTGCAGCTCGACGATTGTCGCCCTTGTGTTGGTCATGGGAGGTGGGTCTCGCTTTATTGTGAAGTACAGCAAGAGATCTCTGGATAGTTATGGTGCTGGTGGCACCGTTGCAGAGGAGGTGATCAGCTCCATTCGGAATGCCACTGCATTCGGCACTCAGGATAAGCTTGCCAAGCAATACGAGGTTCACCTGGCAGAAGCAGAAAAGTGGGGAGTCAAGAACCAACTCATACTTGGCTTCATGATTGGCGGAATGTTTGGTATCATGTTCTCCAACTATGGCCTCGGCTTCTGGATGGGCTCCCGGTTCCTTGTTAACGGAGAGGTTAATGTTGGTCAGGTCCTCACTGTGTTGATGGCGATTTTGATAGGCTCCTTCAGTCTGGGAAACGTCAGCCCGAATGCTCAAGCATTTACGAATGCTGTAGCAGCAGCCGCCAAGATCTATACTACCATTGATCGTCCTTCACCATTGGATCCGTACTCGGATGAAGGAGAGACACCCTCTCACGTTGAAGGCAACATTGAGTTCCGCGACGTCAAACACATCTACCCTTCACGACCTGAAGTGACGATTATGGACGGCGTTTCCTTAAAAATACCTGCTGGCAAAACCACAGCTTTAGTAGGTCCTTCAGGCTCTGGAAAGAGTACTGTTGTAGGGTTGGTCGAGCGCTTTTACTTCCCTGTCGGTGGTCAAGTATTCCTAGATGGTTATGACATTCAGAACCTTAACCTTCGTTGGCTGCGTCAGCAAATCTCGTTGGTTAGTCAGGAACCTATCCTTTTCGGCACTACGATCTACAAGAATATCCAGTATGGACTCATTGGCACGAAATTTGAGCACGAATCAGATGAGAAGATCCGTGAACTGATCGAGAACGCGGCGAGAATGGCCAATGCTCATGACTTCGTCAGTGCTTTGCCAGAAGGGTACGAGACCAATGTCGGACAGCGCGGGTTCTTGCTATCTGGTGGTCAAAAGCAGCGAATTGCCATTGCCCGTGCCATTGTCAGCGACCCAAAGATTCTTTTGCTTGATGAAGCTACATCTGCATTGGATACCAAGTCAGAAGGAGTTGTTCAAGCTGCTCTTGATAAAGCTGCAGAAGGTCGAACCACTATTGTTATTGCTCATCGTCTATCGACCATAAAAACCGCTCACAATATTGTTGTCTTGGTCGATGGCAGGATTGTAGAACAGGGTACACATGATGAACTAGTCGATCGCAAGGGTACCTACAATAGCCTCGTAGAGGCCCAGCGCATCAAGGAAGAGAAGGATGCAGAGGCTCTGGATGATGAAGTTGAAGATGAGGACGAGTTCCCCAAAGAACAGATGTCTCGTATTAAGACTGCTGACAGCGGTGCAGCTTCAGTTGTGGACGTTGGAGACGAAAAGGTTTACTCTGGGATCGGACGTTCTGCCACCCACAAATCGGTATCAAGCGCTATTCTCGCCAAGAAGAACCAGGAGAAAACCCACAAATACTCGCTGTGGTCACTGATCAAATTCATTGCTTCTTTCAACCGCCCTGAACTAAGCTATATGTTGATTGGATTGGTTTTTTCGGTCCTTGCAGGGGGTGGTCAACCCACCCAGGCAGTCCTCTACGCTAAAGCGATCAGTTCACTCTCTTTAGGTGCAGCAGGCCCGAGCACATATGGCAAGCTCCGTCATGATGCGAACTTTTGGTCTCTGATGTTTTTTGTCGTTGGAATTGCTCAATTTATCAATCTTTCTATTAACGGTGCCGCATTTGCCGTCAGTTCCGAGAGACTCATTCGTCGCGCACGAAGCAAAGCTTTTAGAACGATTCTTCGTCAAGACATCACCTTCTTTGATAGAGAGGAAAACAGCACTGGCGCCCTAACTTCTTTCTTGTCAACCGAAACAAAACATTTGTCGGGAGTCAGTGGTGTAACGTTGGGCACAATTTTGATGACTAGCACAACCCTTGGGGCAGCAATTGTGATCTCTCTCGCAATCGGGTGGAAATTGGCCTTGGTCTGTATCTCCGTTGTCCCAGTACTTCTGGCATGTGGATTTTACCGTTTCTACATGCTTGCTCAGTTCCAGCACCGTTCCAAGATTGCCTATGAAGGGTCTGCGAGCTACGCTTGTGAAGCAACCTCAGCCATCCGCACCGTGGCTTCTCTCACCCGAGAACGGGATGTGTGGACAGTGTATCACTCTCAGCTGGAATCCCAAGGGAAGAAAAGTCTAATCTCTGTTTTGAAGTCGTCACTACTTTATGCCAGTTCACAGGCTCTGGTTTTCTTTTGTGTTGCGCTCGGCTTTTGGTATGGTGGCACTCTCCTCGGTAAACATGAATACTCGGTTTTCCGCTTCTTCGTCTGCTTCTCTGAGATCCTCTTTGGTGCACAGTCTGCGGGGACTGTATTCTCCTTTTCGCCAGACATGGGCAAGGCGAAGAATGCCGCAGCTGAATTTAAAAGGCTGTTCGACAGGGAACCTACCATTGATACGTGGTCGGAAGATGGCAAGAAACTAGAGTCTGTGGAAGGTTCAATTGAATTCCGCGACGTGCATTTCAGGTACCCGACTCGTCCCGAACAGCCGGTTCTTCGGGGGTTGAATTTGACCGTGAAGCCTGGTCAATATGTTGCTCTCGTTGGACCCAGTGGATGTGGAAAGAGTACTACCATTGCACTGCTTGAGCGTTTCTATGATACACTGTCCGGCTCTGTTCTTGTGGATGGCCAGGACATCACCCAACTCAATGTTAATTCCTACCGGAGCTTTTTGTCGCTGGTCAGTCAGGAGCCGACCTTGTATCAAGGAACTATCAAAGAGAATATCTTGCTAGGTGTTGATCAAGACCACACTCCCGAAGAGGCAGTGATTAAGGCATGCAAGGATGCAAATATCTATGATTTTATTATGTCTCTTCCGTAAGTGCCCATTTACACCTCCCAGCCAGTATTTACCCCTTCCTCGGCGGTTTTCGCGCGGTTTTACTGACGGTATATCTACAGGGAGGGATTCAACACCGTGGTTGGCAACAAAGGAGGCATGTTATCCGGTGGGCAAAAGCAACGAGTTGCTATTGCCCGCGCCCTTCTCCGTGACCCCAAGGTCCTCCTTCTAGATGAAGCTACCTCGGCTCTCGACTCTGAATCCGAGAAAGTTGTACAGGCGGCGCTGGATGCCGCCGCCAAAGGTCGAACTACGATTGCTGTTGCTCACCGACTGAGTACGATCCAGAAAGCCGATGTTATCTACGTATTTGACCAGGGCAAGATTGTCGAAAGCGGAACACACCAAGAACTGGTCCGCAACAAAGGCCGTTATTATGAACTGGTCAACCTACAAAGTTTAGGCAAGGATCACTAATTTTAATATTTTATACATGCTTCCTAAAATACCATTTCATGGTCTCTATTGCTCCTATACACTGGCACCGAACTATCTCGATATGATGTGTTGATGATATCCTGTGCCTAAAGCTCATATACGTTACCCCTTTACGATCTTCTCTCCTCCCACATTTATCACATGTATGATGCATAGACTGTTGGTAAGGGCGTGCTGGCTTCTGATATAGGATAGAAAACAAAGCATAAAAACATAAGGTCCCGCGACATTCATCATTCAAGGCATGATATATTGAAACAAGTAATCGAAGATTAGCGCTAAGGCAGGAGAGTTAGACACATACAACCAGAGAATCATGCCATGGCTCGAGTAATGACAGGTAAGAATCTGTTGAACACTAAGAGTCCTAGGCGGTTTTATTTTTCTTTTCCTTTCCTTTTTTGTATAGTTAGAACTCTGAAATTACAACGTTCAATGAGCGGATGCCATAGAACCTAGATGACACAAAGTTTGTAGAAACCCACAGTTCAGAGTATTCAATCCCGATCACCGACCCCGTATTCTTTCTGCACTTCAATCTGGCGCACTCCGCGCGCATCAGCAATGAGACCCATCAGGCCTTGTCCAATATCTTTAATCTTATTGTATTCATGAAGTAGACGAATATGTCGCTGGACGGTCGCAGAAGGGTCGTTCCTAGAATTTACTCTATTGTTACGCATCATCCTTGTAAAATTTGCGTCAAAGCCATGATATGGTGTCCATACTTTAATCTAACCTTTGTTTCGGCCAGTTGAGCTTCCATTCGTACCACTTCAGCCTCCAAAACTGCGACCGAGGCATGGAGAGAGGTCTATCAATCCGTTAGCTTCTACTGTTGGCTTTTCGACTGATCCTTAGTTACATGAGTAAGGATCAAAGCAAAGTAAAAAGTCACATACTAAACGCTTTTCCCTGCATGTCTGTTGTTCATGGGTAGGATGTGATTCGTTACCGTTTTTAGTTGCGTCTATTTTATCTCCGCACATCATAGTATTAAACTGGCCTGATCCACTGGTAAGCCACCGAAGGTCACTAATCAGGAGAAATCATGGTTGTAGATTGTAGGAGTGTAGTACGATATAGAGACATTCCAGATATACCAGTAACGTAGGTAACTTTATACTAACTAGACTGGGGTTAGTGCAGGCACTAAGCAGTGGAGTTGGGCCCCGCCAATCCGAGACGGCCGATTTGCGTCTTTCCCCGAGTACCCGTGCTAAAGGCTTATCCTCTTATCCTTTGCCCAAATCGACGTCCATCTAAAGTCTTACTTCCCCTACCTCCATCCGTCATTTTAGTTATTTCGCACCATCTTGAAGATGATGCTGAGTAAATCATATGCGCGGGGGTTACTCGCTGTATTACTTCTGGTCTCACCCGCACTGGGCCATGGTGGCCATGAAAATGTTCCCGAGGGTGCCGCTATCTCGGGAGAACCCATTGTACGTGCCTTAATCGATAGACCAATCCCATCGGACAAGACTGACGGAGGCAGGACTCGACTTTGTGGGTGCATATGATTCTGATGGGGCTTGCCTTTGGTATCATATTTCCGCTGGGAATGGTTCTAGGGGTATGTCTTGCTATTCCCTCCGGTCGGGCGCAACCGTCATCTAACCTCACACGTGTATCTTTGCAGGTTGTACGTTCACGATGGCACGTTCCTTTACAAATAGTTGGCACGATTGTGGCAATTGTAGCCTATTTCCTGGGACATGCCCATAAAGGCCGCCAATTCTCAAAGAACATCCATGCTTCCTTCGCAAATATTCTGATGCTCATGATGATAGTACAAGTTGTTATTGGTTTCTACCTTAAGCTGCACCTTTCTAAAGGCATCCATGGACGCATTCGCCGGGTTATTGTTGTAATGCATGGCGTTATCGGCAAGGCGATGCCAGTTGTTAGTTGGGCTCAGATGCTGTTTGGCGGCATAACCGCGATGGGCTTCTGCCACGATGATCATCTGGGACAGTGTTTAGCCCACTTTATCATGGGCAGCGCCTTCATTGCCTACGGGATCATGCTCACCATCCTTCTTCTTGTCGGCCAGTTTTGGCTACGTCGCTCTGGCCGAAGCCAGGAATTTTTCGACTCGTTGATTATTGCCGCCTGGGGATGTGTCAATACTTTCACAGAACATCGGTGGGGAAGTGACTGGAGCCATAATGATCTGCAACATACCACTATGGGAATTGTCTGGTGGTGTGCTGGCCTTTTGGGCATGTGGCTGAGTCGTAACCGCAACGGTCGGCCGAAGCGGAATTTGATCCCAGCTATTGTCATTCTTCTAACTGGCTATGCCATGTCTGCCCATCCGCAGTTCTTGGAAATTAGCACAATGATTCACACTATCTTTGGTTATACACTGATGGCAGCTGGTCTAACCAGAATAATCGAGATTTCCTTTGTCTTGAAGGATCGAAGCACGTTGAGCTTAGATGGCTCGGAACCCAACAGTTTCCAGTATTTGCCACCATTCGTAAGTATTCCGGTTTTATCGGGGTGCAAATTACCCGAAAGTGAATATGTTTTAGCTAACAATATGTAGCTCTTGTATGCTTCGGGCTTCCTTTTCATGGGCGCCACAGAGGAGCAGATGCAACTTTTGCATGACGCAGGAATTACTCATGTATCATACGTTTTGATCCTGTACAGCATTGCTTTCGTTCTATTCCTTTGTATGTTGAGCATCTCTGGGTATTTTTTACCGTTTTACTCTTCCTGACATGATATCTAGTTGTCAACATCCTCCTCCACATCTATGCCGTACACGTATGGCCTGATTCTGGGAAGAAATTGCCTGCTCGCTCCTCGAGCGAAGAAGAGGAAGCTCAGGGCGCCACTCACGCAAACGGCAGCTTCCTCAACGGCCATGTTCGCTCAAACTCCGAAACACAGCACATTCATGACGCAGAGGCCTACGAGCTAGAAGGCCTAATATCTGACGAGGAAGATGACAGCAAAGCAGCTGCAGACAGCCATACCATGGGTTCCCAAAGAGTCACAGATGAGGAGAGTTCTCCTCTAGTCAGAAAAGAGACTACGAGGGGTTGATAGCACGAGCTTCCCCGCAGAGAGATTTTGGTGAATTGAGTCCATCGTCTACATTCTTTCAAATTATTTCAGGGATTCAAGGAGTATAAATAAAAGCAGATCATAATACGCTCATTTGGTCTATCATACAAATCATAATTATGCCCTAAACGGCGAGGGATTTTAAACAGAACAGCAGGTCTCATAGAATACAAAATGGTGATCACCTTTAGCGTCTAATGTTTCTTCTCTACCCCTGCTATTCAGACGCTTGCTCCTGAGGGAGGAATAATTGGTTGTTGCAAAGTAAGATCGCCGTTCAAAGGGATCGAGTTCGCAGCGGGATGAATGACGGGCATGGCATTCTCAACTTCCGGAGGGAAAAATGGGTGTAAGGGGTAGATAGGAGCGATGGACTTTTCGCCGTCAAAGAGCAAGAGGTTCTGTATAGGTTGCTCTCTGACGCTCAATACATTGATCACGTCCTGGGCTAGCTTACCACCGACAACGGCGGCAACGGGGCTTAGTTCACTTCCGAGATTCTGCAAGAAGGTGCGCAAGAATTCCGAGTCGAGGGTACTAATATCCAGTTTCAATTCTTGATGGCCATCACGGGCGAGTTTAGTGAAGAGCTCCAGGTCTTGACGAGAGAAAGTTGGCATACAGCCTCCGGATAGCTTTTGAAACTCCCACAGTGCTCGGAGACAAGTAAGGAGTGGGGTGACCTGTCGCCGTTTCCGTGGCAGACGAGTGAAGTCTTCCGGGAGGGGAGATGTATTTGCCAAAATCAGAGGCGAGTATGTCTCTCGCTTGGTAACCATCTCGATAACTTTCTCGTTTTCCTTCTTCGTCGTGATATTAACTATGCTCCGCGTCGGAGTCTCTTGGGTAGCCGAAGGGACGTTTGACTTGGATCGTTCGATAACAAAATCGTGTGAGATTAGATCTGCGAATACGAACCCGTAGAACCCGTGCAGCCCTGCTGCGTAGAATGGACGATTTGCGATGCGGCATGCCGCATTTATGGTGGTGTACATTGCGAAGTCCAACTCTGTCGCAATGATGACATCGAATTGTGCAAAAAAGTCGGGTTGCTTCGTGTGTATGTCATCTGTATCGATCCGAAGCTGAACTCTTGGGTTCATTGCATGTATTGAGGAGGCTGCCGCTTGCGCGCGCTTGATTCACGATTAGCATGCCCCTTTTCATAGTTCTCCAGCAAGGCGCAGCCTACATTCTGCCCTTTGTGTTCTTCCGTGACGAAAAATTGGGCGCCCAAATCTTCCTCCTTGACGGTCTCATGGTCAACAATTGTCAGTGTGCCGATACCAGCGAGAACGAGGTTCTTAGCAACTTCATTTGCCAATGCCTTAAAGGTAATTAGAAGTATATTCGCCGATCGTAGCCTAAATGAGATGTAAGTATCCTGCTAGGCGCAAAATGCGCGTCATTGAAGGATGCCAGCTTACTTTTCCTGAGCTTTCACACCCCAAAGACGGATCTGGCGATCATACAAGGCGATCTCATCTGTTCAAGTAAGAGCCCTTACATCAGTTTCGATCTATGCTCCGTACACTGATATCTTTGAGAGTGCATAGAGGTATGTTTACCTGCACTGATAGACTGAGCTGTATTGCTTTGTGGCTCCATGGTGTTGGGTGGATAGTGTCCAACCGGATTCCCACGATGCGGTTCACCTTCTGGTTAGCGACGAGTCAGATGGTGTTGCTTTGCACGAAGTCGCAGGTATGGGGCTAGAGCGCTTCGGGATTGATGAGGGCTCAATAGATTTAAGAGTCAACAGAGCGCTCGCGGTCTGCCGGGGATGGCGGGAACTATCAGAGAGTCGAGGCGCAACGAATGGATGGGGGCAAATCAGTAGATGACAGCTGAGGCAACTTGGATTTTGGGTTAAGAAGTGCCAAGGTCTGTCCACTGAAGTTCTGGTCGAGCTGAGAAGAGCAAAGGAAAGAAGTGTAGGAAGCAGTATGGGTAGTAAGTGAATAAATGATAGACGGATATACCCCAGCATCACGTGTGACGCTACGGGCGATAACCCGCACTTATCACTTGGCCATCATTATCATCTTCACCGATCAACTCCAGACCTGGCCTTTCTTTTGTCTATGGTCATTCCAGGTGGTTTGTTTGTACACTCTGTGGGTTACCTATCCTTCCCCTTAATTCCTCCTCTGCTGGTCCATCATAACCCATTTATCTTTCCCCGATATAGTTCTTCTTCCCCTCCTACCTCTGGCCGTTGAACTAACCGCGGATCGTCTTTACATACAGAATGGTACGTCAAGTGTCGGGCTGTTAGTACCTTATCCCGTCGCCAACCCAGACTTCCTTTTGTACAAGGATAATTGTGTACCTCATATTCGGCGTGTATTGACTATCTTGGCTATAATTGTAGTCGGGAAATTACAATTATCCTCCCGCCTCTCTTCGTGTACCTCGTGGAACCCGTGCCGGTGATAGACCACACTATCCTACTGGAAACAGTTTGCAGCATCTACGAGATCTGTTGCATTCGGAACGTAACCACAGCACTGCCCGCGCCTTAGAGACTCTAAACGAAGAGATAGAAGAATATCGCTCCGGCCGTGTGCGGGACCGGCCAAACTTCGAAGAGACTGGAGCAATGGTTGATAGACAGATCCAGCAACACATCCCGCGCCCAGGCATGCAGAGATTGCACGCTCTAAATGTCGCTGCGACGGACACCGACTCTAGCACCAGTACTGCCGATTCTTCTATATCTTCTAGCGGACACTCTACTCGTCCCAGGGGAAGTGGTAGGACAGGTCGACAAAGAAGGAACCAAGGCCCCACTTCCAATCAGCTTAGAGACGAATCCGCACCCCATACCGCAACTGCCATCGGCATTCCTGGGGAAGCGGATGGGGACCGGTGGAGGATCAAACGTAGGAAGCTCGAATCAGATGACAACAGAGAGGGTTTACAGAGCTTCCGGTACGGTCAGTACGGTCAGGTTGTGTCCGGAGCTCTCAAGATGGAATTGGCTAGCTGCGATGGAGGCACTTATGAAACCGATGGTGAAAGCACATGGCCGGAGAACGTCCTTCGCAATGACTCTTCTGTTTACTGTACAAAATCAGACCGGTGTAATCTGATTTTGAAGCATCGTGGAGAGACCCCGTTCTGCTTAAAGAAGATTGTGATTAAGGCTCCCAAGTCTGGCTACGATGCTCCGTATGTTACATCTGAGCAGCTTGGCTAATCACCGTTTGTTAATAACCATTCACCAGGATACAAGAAGGAATGGTTTTCGTATCCATGACTTCCGACGAACTTCTGGCCCGTACAGCCCAGTACCAAATCCAGTATACATCTTCTCGACGAAGCCGGCGAAATCGTCGGACTGAAATGCAGCCTTCCCAGGAATATCTGAATGCGTACCGGCATGCCCTACAGTCTCTGACTGGCCGGGACTCTTATTCAGAGTCGGATACCGATATCAGTGACCCTACAGGACTAAATGCAGGCACCATCCCTGACCCGGTGTCGGGGTTTCGGGTTATAACAGACTATGATGAGCGTTCCGAGAATAGTGATCACGGCGATCGAAGATATGGGAGCGACTTACCATCACTTGCGGATGTTGAGAGACTACAGATGGACCAGATGGAGGATGATTTTCTTTGTTCGGAAAGCGATGACAGCGATAGCGATGAAGATACATCCGAGTTAAGCACGTACAACCGTCGACACCGCGAGCTACTCAGGCGCGTGACATCCATGCGCCGCCGATACGTCATGGAAAGAAACGGGCAGCCAAGACGACGTCCGGTCCCCAGTATCATTCAGCCTATACCACAATCATCCTTCTCTGGTCCGCACACTGGATCCGATGCTCAGAATCCTAATCTGGAATTGCTAAAACCTCACGCTCGTTTCTTCATTGAACGAACCAAGAGCATGGTCAGCATTACATTCGATCCACCTCCGTATGGCCCCTATTCTTTCCAATGCGGTTGAGCCCGTAGGATTAGAGCTAATCAATATCTATAGTTCCGGGCGATACATTCTGATCAAGCTATGGAGCCCCCACGACGGAGGCAACATCGATATACAGAGCATCATAGCACATGGCTATGCTGGGCCAAGATACTTCCCTGCCGGAGGTTTCAGGTAGATAACCCTCACGGGCTCTTGTCTGTGACATAATGCTAGACTACCGAAGTACTATGTCCGCTTATTCGAATATAAATGGTGGAGTCTTATGAAAAAGATGCCCTAACTGTCCAGGTCACAGCCACTTTCACCTTCGATTATATTTCCGGCCAGCCAGCATGATTATATTCACTCCATTCGTACAAGTAGATTTATCACGCAGCGTGTACTATTGGCGTATTTCCTCTCATCAAATCATGTCCTATGGAGCTTATGGCAGCTTAGATATTGTGGATCAACATGTACTCGTGAGTTCCTCCCACGCGCAATTGAAATGCAACATGGTGCTTTGCAATCGAAGGTCATATGATGAAATAGTGAAAGTAAATCCGGCAAACACTGGGGGCGTAGATCATCAACGTTTTACGAAGAGGCTTGAACTTAAGGATTCCAACCCAGTCAATCAGTACCACTATAGAAGACGCCTGGATTTGATACTAACGGAAGGCAAGCCAGCCGTCGAAGACGCCAGCTACCCGAGGAGCCAGCGACAGCAAAGAGGAATGGTGTGAATTGGAACGGTCAACTGTCCTTTAGGTAAAGAGGTAGCAAGGCGCTGGCCAAAATTATGCGAGAATAAAGCGAAACCCCAATTGTAAAGTAAGAAAAAGGTCGGCCTGTCTGCTAACCAACCGTGTCCAAGACTTAAAGTGGCCACAATCCTCTCTGCCCGGATGGTATAGAGCCTGTCAAAGACCCTAAACAAACGAAATGCAATATGCCTAAGAGGAAAAGGGTAATCCAAAGCAATTAAAAGAGCGTATAGGAAAATGAGGCGTCGTGGAATGAACCATGACAATGAGAAGTTCTGTAGATCATCTGCAAACAGGTTGACCGGAATCTATGTACAACAGGTCGGTCACTGACATGGGAAACTAAAAACTCAAAGAAAGCAATAAGCGATTCAGAGCGGGATCAACCACGCTATTAAATGTGTATGATTTTCAACCTGAAAGGACCGCAGTGCGGCAGGTTGATGTATCTCGACCGATGCTCATTTCTCGTCTCTCGTGCGAAGATCGTCGAACGCCGAAACTTCCTTGTACATGAACGTAAATAATCACCAACCAAAAACAAGACTCCTAAAATGAGGATTAAAACTCCACCCATAAACAAACGAAAACTTGGTTGTTTCTTTTTTTTCCAAAACTTTGACGAAATCAAGTGAATATGTATAGTCAGCTTATATGACGACAACATCGCCTTCAGCATCTGCTGGATCAGAGGCCATCATATCGCCGTATTTGCCCACGGTCATTAGCATTGAATCATCGTCAAGGTCAATCGCGCTATCATCATTGTTTGAGGCATGAAAGCTAGCAATATTTTCGGAAATGTCTGCTGGCTTTTCATTAGGAGCGTTGTTAGATTGTGGTTCTGCGTCCACCTGTGAACGTTCCAAAGAGGATCGAGCCGGGTGGATACTCTCTACCGAGGCAGGCGTATCTAATCCAGATCTTGAGTCAACAGTATTTTGTGTGTTAGGAGCCGTGAAGGATCCATTCTTAACAGAGTCTGGATAGCTAGGCTGCCTCATGGGAATGTTACTTGGTCCCTGTTGATCTGCTCTCGCACTCGCGCTTTGCAATGTGCTCGGAGTATAGCGCATAAAACCACCTTTTTCCGCTTGCCAAAGCATCATTTCATGAAAGAATACTTTGGTCATCCACCAAGCGCTAAAGCTCTGAGCTCCCCCTAATGTTAATCGACGAAGGATGCAATCCCACAACGCATCGACCTTCTCTATGATACATTTCGTACGGTGATTTGGAAACGCGAATGGTAAATTGAGAATGAATGATATCCATTTATCCGGGAAGTTATAGTCATCACCCGTTGAGGACTGCACAGGATACTTATGTGACTGAATGCTTCCTTCTGAATCAGGCTTTGTGTAGAACGGATGGGCGGCGGCAGGGTTCAGATCGGTGATAGGAGTGAGAAGGGCTCGAACATCATGCTTGAGAATTTGTTCGGTGGCCTGTTCCGCGCAGCTTGGGATATTCGCTTTAGAAATCATTTCCTTTGGGTCTACCAGCGTTTTGAAGTCGAACCACATTTGGTTTCTGTTATCAGGGTGACACAGCCACGCTGCGGCTGCATTGGCGGATTGATTGACATCGAGCATGTGCCGGAGAAGGTTACAAAATATATGCGCCGGTATTAATCTTGCTAGGGAGACATGCATCGGTTGCGCTTTGAACGTATCTGCGATATGGGTGGTAAGTCTCTGAGAGATCGAGCTAAAGGTGTCTAGGACGAGCTTCGGAACGACTTGAGTTGTAAGCGGTGCCACAAATGCAATCATTTTCTGGTACATGAGCCAATCACATTCCTTTATCCAGGGGGCGAGGTTAGGGTGTGTTAGAAGCTTCTGTACTGGCACGGTTAGCGTCCCGTGGAAGGCAGAGAAGTAATGTCGTAGATTCCGCTCTTTGCAGTATCGAAAGCTGTCTATGACAGAAATGCAATGTGATCGATAAAGGGCGGCTAGGGCAGCAGCAACCTTCGAATCCGTATTAACGGGGACATAGTCATTAATGTCAGGAAGTTGTAGAGTGTCATTATCAATGGATGAGTCTTCGGTGGTTGGTAGTTGAAGCATCTGGTGGATTATCCTTCCAGAATGGCTTGCTACGTTTTCAAGGGTAGCTGTGGAATCGCCACTAGACCGGGACGAAGTATGGCAACTGCAATCTGAGCTCGGGAAACTCCCCGAGGATCTGGCAGTGAATGAAGTGGTAGGCGAAGGGAAAACTGCAGTGTCTGCAGGAGGCTGCGGTGCGATACTAACACTAGTTCTGATCAGTTTCGAATACATTGACGTGCTTCTTCCGTGATGAACTCACCTCTTCTGCATGGCTTCTCCCACTTTGTGCTCTGTGGATGCGGCTGAACCGGTTGTGTTGGCTGGGATCTGGGGGTTCAAGGGGAGAGGCTTCTGCTGTTTCTCCTCGATGACTGTTAAATCGACGTAGTGGTATTTGGACTCTCCCCGGACTCCGAGCCGCCTAGTCTGTACGTTGGGAAATATGATTCGCACGAGCTTCCCAAAAGAAGCAGGATTCAAAACGGAAACACGCTCGGTTCCACACTTCTCTGCATAGCAGCAGTAAACACGATCGCGCCGAACAGAACCGCTGCTTTTTCTGCAATTCTCCTTCAACCTAGAAGCGCGTAAGGAACAAATTGCAACCGATATAATTGGGTCATTCCGTTGCTCACCATATCATAGCAAAGACTTGCTTTACCTTTTCAGCCTTACCCCCAGCTCCTTCATGTTTAAGGACTTCCGCAGCCATTTGCTTCAGGGAATACCCTTCGTATTGCCGTAGCAGTTTTCGCAGTTCATTGTCATTCGCAAGAGAAGAGTTTGAGCCCTTTTTCTTTTTCGCGCCAGCCTCGGAATTCTCGTTCTCCTCTAGAACATGTTCTGGGACATGATTCTCGATCCCGCTGTCATACATCGCTTGATACTGCGGCATTGGCAAGGAAGATAATCCATGGATACCTGGGGGTATTGAATGGTGGGAGAGGTGGTGGCCATGCATCGCATGACTTGGGAAATCCTCAGCCCTTGGCAGGACGGGGTGATGAGCATCAGACATAGTCGGGTCCAGCGAAGAACCGCTCACGGGATGCGAAAGTTGCTGACCAAATCGCATAATGATTTCCTCAGGGTTTCCTCCAAAGACATTATGGCTGGCGTTGGCTTGAGCCGGGAGGAATTGCGGAAATCCATCAGTAATCTGCTGGTCCTGGGTTTGTTGGGTGGTGTTGGAATGGATGCTGGCAGTAGAGCCTCTAGATCTTGGGCGGCGACCATTCCTTGATACTACGGTTTCCGAGCGCGACCTCATGAGATCTGCTGTCGCGGGACGACTATGTGGCGCTACTATCTGCGTTGTTTGAGATGCAGCACTTGAGGCCTGCGAGGCAGCTCGGCCTGTTGATTCGGTTAGTTAGCCAACACCGGCGAATATTTACACACAAGTACGGCAGTGGAGAGACAGATTAAGACCAATGACAGAAAGTCGGAGGCTCTGCAGGAGGTGGATGCAGCTTCTTACCCATCTCAGGAGGCATCTTTTTTTGGATCTGCCCCAGCACACCACGATGTTTGGTTCCCTCGCTGTTGGGTGGGAGACGGTCGGTAACCACGGGCAATAGCGTCTGTTTTGATCCCTTCCAGCCACCGTCAACCACACGTTTTCGTACCGCAGGGGAACCTCGCGAGATTAGAGCCTAATCAAAGTCAAGTCGAAAGTCGGGTCTTTAGGGCATTAATAGGGTCGGTCTAGCAGCAGACTTGCTATGGAAAGCTCATAGCAGCCGCGTTTCAAGGTCGAAGAATCGTGAGCTGGAAGGAGGATAAACAGAGATCGGCGTTCCTCAAGCAACGACTGCTTTTGCTTGTTTGCGGGAGCGGTCACGTGTGGCTGAGATTATATAAGGTGGCATTCCTGTAGTTAGTTCGTTCGTTGGTATTGGCTTTTCTTTTCCGGTAATAAACAAACACAACAAAGGGATGATCGCAGTCAAGAGATATGATACGAGGTACAGTAATAATGATGTACTGTAAAAAGCGCATCCGCTCAGGGAGTGTATGTACGATGTACAGCTTTATGTATGTATTATGTATGCATCTATCTATGTACAGTACATACCAGACTCCCAGAATCGATCTACGCGATTTTTCATGTACAACCTTTATCTTTCAGTCTCATCTCTCGCTCATGCCGCCATGAAGCTCCGAATCGACTTTCCATCCATAATAGAGGAGCCATGATCAACGTGATCCCCGCAAGCAAGAGAAAGACGTAATCGGGAGTCAGCACGTCCAGCATGGGTTGCATTGCTGCCACTCCAGCAGCTCCCACCAAGCATCTTATCAGGTTATTAACTGCCGTTGCACTTGCACTGGCCCCAGGGTAAAGATCGATGACCAATGCGCTATTGATGGTAAATATTCCCGTTGAACATAAGGCAATCAAGTATTGCAGAATGATGGGAACCGCTATGTGTGTTCGAAGTGAGACTCCATAGACGGCAGTTGTCACGATGAATAGCCCAACAATCCACCAAGTGTGACGCATTCGGGCAACTTCGATAGGAAAATCCGAGTGAGATTTCAAATTGACCCGCGTACCAGATGGGTAGCCATATTTGTCACAGTATTCGCGTTCCGTCAATTTGTGGTTATAGTCCATAAGGTAGCCGACCAGGTACGATCCCGATATACATCCAAACCCTAACAGGTGGCAATCAGCAAACTTTTATCTAGCCATAGTGATGTGACAGTGTGCCTTACCATTCCCCAAAAATGTCAAGCCAACCTCTAATGATGTCAAATGATAGACATCCTGAAAAAGATCTGTGGTGCTGGAAGTCACCATACTCCAAACCGCATAAACAATGCTTCCAAAGAGAAGCGTAACAAAAATATCCTTTTCTGCAAGGAATGTGAGAGGAGCAAGTATAGCACGCCATGTCAATTCAGGCTTCTTCTGGCCGGGGTCGGCCCCAGTTATGGCTCCCTTCTGTCCGATAACCACATACAGGAAAGGCTTATGGATACCTCTCAGCCTAACAGTACCGTTACCAGCGATATGCCTCAGCGTCTCAGGTAGAAATATAAGAATAGACAGAAGGCTCACGGCGGCACATATCGTGAGAAACCAGAAGATCGAGCGGAAACCTAAATACTGAGTCAAGATGCCACCCATAACCGGGCCGATCCCTTGCCCAAGCATACGAACTTCGATGTGTCAGCTTATATCCATACGTTCATGGTGTCCGCCAAGTGCCCAATACAAACGAAGAATGGGTCTAACCAGTATCTTACCTCCTCCAAATATACCCACCAGGCTTCCCCTTTCCGCCGAAGTGGTGATATCACCAATGACACCTGCGCCTAAATAGTGATCCTGTAAGCAACTTATACCTGGCCTTTGGCTATTAATGGGGACAAGCTTACCAATGGAAATTGTAGCCGCACTACCAGCAGCCTGTAGGGCACGAAAAGCCATGAGTTCTCCGTACTTGGTGGACACAGCAAGGGCAACGTTGGCAATCATGTACACAATGAACGTCCCAATAAAGACTGGACGCCTCCCTGTAGCATCTGAAATCGAACCCCAAAACGTGGGTGATATCCCTTGCACGATCATGTATACTGTGACTGTCAAGGTGGCGAGAGACATGCTAACATTCAGGCTCTACATAGAGCTTGGTCAATATACCATCCCTCGAAAGGTCGCACAGGCTGTGTTTTGTTTTTGTCGCACTTACCCTTGACACCTCGCCCAGGGCTGGGAAATAAATATTCGACGATAAGGGGGAGAAAATGGCAGCCATTGAAACAATGCATACCATTTGCAACTTTTTACGACGAGAGAAAATATGATGTGATTTGGATTGGGTAACTTGGTCTTCGAGCTGAGAGTCGGATGGCTGCCTCTCATCTTCTTCAACAAAAGAGACTATAGGGGCCTTGTCGGTATCTGACCTTGCTGTAGCCATGATTACAGCGGTGGAGAAAGTATAGTTCTGGAATCAATTCCCCGAAGATACTTATCTCAGCTATAAATACTCTAAACGGAGGATGTCCACGGATAGCATAGATATCAAACTTCCCAGCGCCAAATCAGTTTCTAATTGAGGGTTATATACTTCTAGTACCAAGGCGTACATCGACTACCCAAGGGAGCAGGAGAAAAGTTACTTGATCCACAATACATGGAGCCTTGCTAGCTCCCTTCCCAAATAGAACAGTACATGTGGAGTGCAAGGAAAGATCGTCACTCCGTGGGACCTAAGGCCTGAATTGATAAGACCTTGAGGAGAACTATTCTCCTGTGTATGGGCAGCGGAGAGGTGGCCTTGAGCTGCATAGAGAGGACCTTCTGGCAGCTCATGCAGCAGTCACCAAAGTATGAGGGATGATCTACGGGTCATTATCCCTCGGCCGACAAATCCCAGATAGAAACATGTATACATAATGTTAGCCCCGTGGGTCCACAGATCGTTAGCGAGCGTATACAAACTTGGCCTCCTCCATGTGAGCCTAATGATTCATAACAAATAACCCCGAGAGACGCGTCAGACAGTGAGATGCATACTAGTAGCAGCATCCCGTGCATATGCAAGACTCTAAATGAAAAGCATTCCAAATTGTAATGTGAAACCAAAAGCCCTATGGTAAGCAAAGATGGAAAACACCTATTACCGGGGAGTCATTACTCAAGTCTACCATGAAAGATTATCCCTCAGCCTCAGTGACGCGGAGCTACATTTAACCCAAGCTTGACCTTTAATGCTAGAATGAATCCTGAGTTGAGACTGTCTGATAAGGCCCCATAAGCTCCACCTTCCCGAAAGGCTTGAAGCGTAATTGCCACGTAACGTAGAGTCGCTGTGTCAATTTGCCTCCTGTGCCTGATCATATCTTACCTACATGAAACACAGCCGTTCGAGAATCAACAGCGTAAGAGAACCCCACCCCCTTTAGTTCTGAGGCAATAATGACCGAGGAAGACGTACGATCGCAAGAATCCATCCGTACTCGTGCAGCATGCATTATCTTTGCTATCATTCTTTCAATCTCATCTTGATATGTGCCAGGGGTAGGCCGGTCAAGGGCCTGCCACGACGAAGGTCAAAAATAGGGAGTACCCACAACAGCTCAAATAGACTGATAGGAAAAAGATGCTAATGACGAAAGGATCTGATTGAGTAGGGGATTTATCGGGGTCCGGACGAGCTGGTGGTTCAGGTCAAGCCAGGCTAGCGTAAGATCGTCCCTGAGTGATCGACACACCCATGTTACAGGGTTTTATTGTCTTTTTGATTTGTATGATTGCCGGCTTCCCTGGTAGATTCGGTAGATCTCCGTCTGCTAGCAAGGATACTACATAAATCCCAGTGGTCTTGGCATCAATTGCGTTCGTGACGATCGCCCAAACTTCGGCTTGCGGAAAATCCAGCCACTGTAGCTATTTTGAGGAGAATTACGACAGATAGGGGGTTGAATGTAATCCATTCCTGGCTCTTATAACCTTGGGGCAAACGTATGAGAGCTGTAAACTAAAGAATCACATCTAGGTCCCCTTTCCAGTTACTCCCGATGATCTTCAACGCTAGCATCTTTGCCCAATTGAGGTTGTTCATCTTTTCTATCTTTAAGGGGGCACTCCATGGTACAACCGACTGACATGCACATCTCACAAGAACAGTTCCAAGGGCTTGACATTATTGGTTCCGGCATTGCGTGTTGCAGACAATTGTAGTGAGGAAACATTCTACGGTAGGCAAGTAGTAGACGGAGTAAAGCAAGGGCCAAAACAAAAGAGAAAAATTTACATGAGGAAACTAATTACTCCCTAGCATCTCTAAACAAAGGAGAACATGAAACAGGAAAAGTACAGGAGTGGCCAAGAGAAGATCATCTAGCAGATTTAGAATATAGGTTTCAGCAGTGAGATGCCACATGCTGGTTCAATCACACACCCCACTCACTCACATCCCACGCTCACTTACTTAAACCAGATCCCGCTTCACGAACTCGTTGAGCAGAGCCTTGCCAAGGGAAGCGGGGCTCCTCTCAACAATGACACCGGCAGCTTCAAGAGCAGAGATCTTCGAATCAGCACCGCCTTTGCCGCCGCTAACGATGGCACCAGCGTGACCCATGCGACGGCCTGGGGGAGCGCTGATACCGGCAATGAATCCAACTGCGGGCTTGTTGTGCTTGTTGTTGGCCTTGAGGAACTCGGCAGCATCCTCCTCAGCGCTACCACCGATCTCACCGATCATGATGATACCATCAGTCTCCTCGTCCTCAAGGAAGATCTTCAAGCAGTCAATGAAGTTGGTGCCGGAGAAAGGATCGCCACCGATACCAACGACGAGGGACTGACCGAGTCCAGCCTGAGTGGTCTGGTTGACGGCCTCGTAGGTCAGGGTACCGGAACGGGAAACAATACCGACACGGCCACGCTTGTGGATGAACCCAGGCATGATACCAATCTTGCATTGGCCCTATACCACTGTAAATATCTGTCCAAATATACCCACAAGATGACACGTTAGGCGATTGTAACTTACGGGAGCAATGATACCGGGGCAGTTGGGTCCGACTAGACGAGTCTTGTTCTGCGTCTTCAAGATATCGGTGATACGAACCATATCTAGTAGAATACCAGTCAGACTCTGGAATCACAGATAGTTCGCATGATACAGGCAAACTTACCATGCTGAGGAATTCCTTCAGTGATACTAGAAGATACAGTGTATCAGCGGTTGATGACTTTATACAGGCCACGATCATCTTACCAAACAGCCAAAGGAACTTCGGCTTCAATTGCTTCTTCAATACCCTTAGCAGCGAGGGGAGGGCTGCAGCCAATTAGCAACATGTTTATAGACCTCCACGATCAAGGGTAGAGCCATACGGGACGAAGATAGCAGAAGCAGTAGCTCCGGTCTCCTTCACGGCGTCGCGCACATTTGCGAAAACGGGTCTGTCAAGGTGTGTCGAGCCGGCCTTCTTGGGGTTGGTACCACCAACGACCTTGGTGCCTAAGTACTGTAAGCTACATTGTCCATATTATCGCACATATCGATCACTGAGGTATGTGAAGGGGAAAAAAATACCGTAGGCAATGGCTTGCTCAGCGTGGAAACTGCGGGAGGACAGAAATGCAACGTCAGCATCATGTATGAAACCACACTTGATCGAAAGTATACATACGTTCCCTGCTTGCCAGTGAAGCCCTGGAAAATAACCTTGGTATCCGCATTTATGCGAAGGTTGTTAATGGTCTCAGCGTAGGCCGGGGCATTGGCATATCCCCGTTGCTGCACAGCGGCAGCATTCCTAAGGGCAGAGGCAGTGCTACGGCGGAAGGCCTGCATGACGAAATCCTGTAGTAGAGGATATAAAATGAAAGGGAGGAGGGGAGATTGCACCAGAGGTGTGAAAGTTGACGTGGAGGAGAAGGGAAATTGATCGGTATAGCAGTTAGGAACGCGCCGGGGACGGTTTGGATTTCAACTTTCGGGACAAAGCTTTAAGCGGACCCGAATTGTCGCGGGCGGTCGGCTCAGTCTCCTCGGCCTTTTTTTTTCCTCTTGCATACTGATTTGATATTCGGCCCCTCCAAACCAAACCACCCTAGACCGATCACCATCTGGGGTAACATTAATTGGATTTTCTTTTTTTCTTTCTAAAAAAGAAAATATTCTTATCTGATTTTATTTTATTTTTTTTATCCCTCTAAGACTTCCTTGATTCTATTCCTTGCCATCTCCGTGGTGGTAAATCCTCCAAAATGGCGACGGCCACAATGACTATGCCGCCACCCTCCAAATCTAAGACAAACGCAAAGCTTCCTCCAGAGAATGAACGTTACATGCGAGCTTGCTCTGATATTGCTAACGTCCTTATTCGAGAATATGAAGCTGAAACGGATCCCAAAAAGCCAAAGAAAGATCTTAATCTGAACAGACTGCGCAACCAAATCGCGAAAAAGCACAGTTTGGCCCATCTGCCGCCCTTGACGGCCATTATTGCTGCTGTCCCGGAACATTACAAGAAATACATCCTTCCCAAACTAATCGCTAAGCCGATTAGTATGTCTCTAGTCCCTCGACTACAGCTGGACACTTTCTAATTGTCACCTAGGAACGTCTTCGGGTATCGCCGTTGTAGCCGTGATGAGCAAACCCCACCGTTGTCCTCATATCGCATACACCGGTAATATTTGCGTCTACTGCCCTGGTGGACCCGACTCCGATTTCGAGTACTCAACTCAGTCCTATACCGGGTATGAGCCCACGTCGATGCGTGCTATCAGAGCACGTTATGACCCGTTCGAGCAAGCCAGAGGACGTGTGGATCAAATTAAATCTCTTGGTCACAGTGTCGACAAAGTAGAATATATTATTATGGGTGGAACGTTCATGTCTCTACCCGAGGATTATCGCGAATCGTTCATCGCCCAGCTCCACAATGCGTTGAGTGGATATCAGACCGACAACGTCGACGAAGCCGTCCAGGCCGGTGAGATGAGCAATGTGAAGTGTGTTGGTATTACGATTGAGACTCGGCCTGACTATTGCCTGGATACACATTTGAGCAGCATGCTTAGGTATGGATGTACACGATTGGAGATTGGCGTGCAAAGTTTGTACGAAGATGTTGCCAGAGACACAAATCGAGGCCACACCGTTGCTGCAGTTGCAGAAACCTTCAAGCTTGCAAAGGATGCCGGGTTTAAGGTGGTCAGCCACATGATGCCCGACTTGCCGAACGTTGGGATGGAACGTGACCTATTCCAATTCCAGGAATACTTCGAGAACCCTGCTTTTCGAACCGACGGTCTCAAAATATACCCAACTTTAGTGATCCGAGGCACTGGCCTCTATGAACTATGGAGGACTGGTCGTTATAAGAACTATACTCCCAATGCCTTGGTTGACCTTGTGGCTCGTATTCTTGCCCTAGTCCCTCCTTGGACCCGTATCTACCGTGTCCAACGAGATATTCCGATGCCGCTGGTTACTTCAGGTGTAGAGAATGGCAACCTGCGTGAACTTGCTTTAGCCAGGATGAAGGACTTTGGCACCACATGTCGGGACGTCCGTACCCGTGAAGTCGGCATTAATGAAGTCAAGAACAAGATTCGTCCATCCCAGGTCGAACTTATTCGACGCGACTACACAGCCAATGGAGGTTGGGAGACCTTCCTTGCCTACGAGGATCCCAAGCAAGACATTCTAATCGGCTTGTTGCGGTTGCGAAAGTGCAGCCCTACACACACTTTTCGCCCTGAATTTACTGGCCAACAAACCAGTATCGTCCGTGAGCTCCACGTGTATGGCTCTGCTGTGCCGTTGCATGGGCGTGATCCACGCAAGTTCCAGCACCGTGGTTTTGGTACTTTGTTGATGGAGGAAGCAGAACGCATCGCGCGGGAGGAACACGGAAGCCAGAAAATCAGTGTCATCTCTGGTGTGGGCGTGCGTAGTTATTACGCGCGTCTAGGCTATACCTTGGATGGCCCTTATATGTCCAAGATGTTGGACCCTATCGAGGATGAAGAGCTATAATGTGTGCCCTAGTTAGCATTGGCTGATATGACTATGATGATGGACGAGCAACATTCAATGAAAAGTTTTGCTGATTGGGAGGGGTTATGGCATTGGCGTTCTGAAGGGCGGGTCTTTCTGCATTCTAGGTGTCAA
This sequence comes from Aspergillus flavus, assembly GCF_009017415.1. Classification (NCBI taxonomy): domain Eukaryota; kingdom Fungi; phylum Ascomycota; class Eurotiomycetes; order Eurotiales; family Aspergillaceae; genus Aspergillus; species Aspergillus flavus. Next base: position 4,813,943 of record NC_092406.1, read on the forward strand.
AAATAATCCGTCTGTGTCCGAAGATTGGAAAGGATACGTTCTTGTACATAAACTAAAATAGAAGTGCATGCACGCTTGTGAAGCCAACTGGTTGTCAACCTTGAACACTAGTTCGTACTCAGCTGTCCAGACAGGCGCACAGCCTCATAGTATAGCAGGATACCCGTAAAGGTATGATAAGCCATATGCACAAAAGAATAGTGAGGAAAGCCAATTCTATATCAACCAACACTTTATGTACAACACAAGGAGACACCAGTAATAAAGCACTTAGAACAGCAAATCAAAAGCTAAGCCTAAAACAATAGGAAGCAAGACGGTCAGTGAGCCCATGATACATAATGTACACAGGTACCTAGAAGCAGGGGACATCAGGTCATCATCCGTTCGGCAGATGCTGCAGCATACGCTATACTGCATGTACGGGCTATCACGTCTCACTCCAGACCACTCCGTGGTATCAATCGGGCAACATAGTTATATCTCGGTATGGCCAAAGAATCAAATTTTGCGAATTTCATCATCGAAAAGAAGGGTATAACAATAGTGGCGAATTAGTTAAGCGATATGGCGCCTCCCCTGCGGTTTCGTACGTGAAGATAGGCCTGGAAAGAACAGAAAACGAAAAAGGCCTATAGATTGCCACTGTCAGCGATGTGGTATTCTAATTACTGTGTCAAGGTAGGGCAAATCGTACGGCATATACAAACACGGCTGTGAAGATCGAAGCCGCGACCGCAGCGCCATCCTCAGGCTCACCCTCTGAGCCGGTGAAGCCGTGGTGCTCCTTCTATGAGTATCTCGATTAGCTACCACTCCTAGTATACCACACGCAGGACAGACAACAAAGTTCGCCATCATCAAGCGAGAAGATCTGGTGGCGGATCCGGCAGCAAACGAACCTTGTATAACGATCCGAGGACCGAGAGGATGACAATAGCGAAAAGGGATATGATCGCGCTATGTTGCAAGGATATTCGGTCAGTTCGCAGTAAGTATAGAATTGTTCTGGTAAAAGACATACCAGGACCACGCATTCAACACCGACACGACAGGCTTCATCTCGAAGACAAGTGATGCGATGAACAACCGACTGATACAGTGTTTCAGTGATTCGACTAGGTTCAGCTTTGATGATATTACAAAAGCGATGTGTGAATAAACACAACACAAACAAGAGGAGCAGGCGTGAGAGGCTTTAGTCCAGTCCAACTGACAAGGAGGGCGGCTATCATAGATGATGTTCACCAGGCGGGAGGAGAGCTCCGATTGAGGGCTAGCGCCTAAGCCGCTTTCGGCAACAAGGTCAGGACCCGCGCCAGTATGAAGTTATTAACCCCGTAGCAAGCGTTATTTGACATTACAGGTAATTACGTTCTTTTCTATCTTAGTTTAGAGAGGAAAGAAAAGAAAAAGAGACGCATTAGCTGTTTATCTTCTCTGGCCTTATCCTATGGCTCCATATATTGACTGATGTTTCAAGCGACGCTCGGACCATGGAACAGAGAGAAATATATCTATATAAACCGGACCAGCTACATCTGCACATTTCTAAGTCACCGCTAATTTAGTGAGTCTTATTCCACTGAATACATTCATCGAACGTCACACCGGAACCACCAAAGATATCCAACGCGCTGCCGATAGTTAAGTCCACCTTTCCTCGACTACTTGAATGAACCTTCTCAAGATCTTCTAGGCTCCGCGCACCGCCTGCATACGTAACCGGTATCGAGCACCACTCGGAGAGCTTAGACACCAACTCTCCATCTATACCTTGTTGCAGACCCTCCACATCTGCGGCATGAATAAGAAATTCTGAGCAGTAAGGCTCCAGTAGCGAGATGGATTCTTTATCTTGGTCAGTATAGGGAATGTTTTTCTTTCCTTCGAGCATAGGTCGCCTAGGAACGCCTAATACAACAACGAAAAAAAAAAAAAAAAAAAAAAAAAAAAAAAAAAAAAAAAAAAAAAAAAAAAAAAAAAAAATAAATAAAAAAAATAAATAAAAAAGGCAAAAAGCAAAACTTGCCTTGATTGATTTCCATTTCTGTGATGGTCTGCCAACGGTTCATAGCCACAAACCATGTGTTGTCTTTCTTTCGGCAGCTCAGATCTAGAACCAGTTTCGATCTGTCACCTCCAAGAGCAGAAAGAACCGCTTTCAACCTCTCAAGAGAGAATTTGCCCTCTGGAAAGAGGAATGATGTGATGATAACCTATGCAAGGGCAATCAGTACCTATTGCGGCGGCTTATAGGGACGGAAACAAGAGGGAAGAAAGGAAGGCAAAAGAGAGAACGAGGTGGTTTTGATATACTGCAAGAGCGAGAGAATCACAACCGACTAGACCCAAATATACAACCAAGTAGATACAGACGACATCCAACAAAGCAATAGAACCCACCTTCTCGGCACCCTGGTCTATCCAATACTGAGCATTCTTATCGGTGATTCCGCCGGCGACCTGCAAGCCACTGGGCCAGGAGCTAAGTGCTTCTTTTGCTGCTGCATCGTTGCCTGAACCAAGCATCACGACATGGCCTCCGCGTAAGTCGTGTCTTTGGTACAGTTCTGCGTAATGACTAGCTGGAAGTTTAGAAACATAGTTCGTCTTTAAGTCCGCAGGGATATTGCTCAGTGTCCCTCCAACAATCTGTTTAACTTGACCCGAGTGTAAATCGATACAAGGACGGAACTTGGTCATCTTGTGTGCTCCAATGGATCTTTGAACTTGGTGCTGTGTTGTAGTTCGATATATCATTATTGTGGAAATCCCACGAGGGGTCAGCTTATCTTATCACACGTGACTATGAAAAAGATAGGTTCAAGTTGGCCGCCATGAAATGCTTCGAACTCGGGTCTCTCAGAGCCCAACTACGCTTCGAAAAACTAGGTACTCAATGATGATTGGAAAGCGAAAAAGAGACACACATGTTGTGTCGAGATCTACGACATCCGAGGAAGACGAAGCGACAACCACTACGACGAACGATAGTTCTAGCCATGATATTTTCCGCAAATTTTTCGAAGCTCAATTTCAGCCCTTAGAAGTGCCTGAAACCCATATTACATGTGCCCAGGGATCCGACGATGAGCATGGTACCAACGAATCTGAAGAATCTGAGCCTGAGTCTGAATGGAATGGCGTCTCAGAGGATGGGCACGAAGAAAACAAAGTTGAGGTAGTCGAGCACCACGACTTGTCCGCGGTGGCTAAGGAATCAATGGATAAGAGAGCTCGCAAAGCCTTCATGGTATAGCTGCACGATATGTATGTGTCCTCTAGAACATGGACTAATCCTATGACGATGTCTAGACCGCGAAGCCGCCATCCTTCTCTGTTAAACCGGCAGCTATTAAGAGCTCACCAAGCAAAGACGAGGATGACGGCGATGACGTCGCAAATCTGAAGAATGATCTTGCACTACAACGGCTATTGAAAGAATCTCATCTTCTCGAGTCATCGTCGGATCTTGCGCCGACCGGTAAAAATCGACTAAAAGCTCTTGACTTGCGGATGCAATCGCTTGGTGCCAAGGCATCTCTGTACCATCAAAATATGCCGTCATCGCACCGAAGAGGCATCAAAGCTAAAGCCGAGAAGAAAGATGATAAACGTCGCCGGGAAGCTAAAGAAAACGGAATCATCCTTGAGAAACCTGTACCTAAAGCAAGGCCCAGCAACGGAAGACGGGAGCGTGGCGTCGGGGGACCCTCCATCGGAAAGTTTGCAGGGGGTACTCTGAATTTGAGCAAACGAGATTTATCTGCCATCCAAGGCCCACGACGGTCCGGTAAAAGCAAGACCAGAGGGCGCCGTTGATGGATAGCAAGCAGTGCTGATAGGCAATTCCAATGAGGATTTACCTGCTACACCGGAACATTCTCGGAACTTCTTCGTTGAAATAGCATCATCGCAACAATCCTGGTCAATGACAGATGTCTACGGAGTATCGTTGCCTGGATTAGGGGCTTTGGTATTGTCTCTATCTAGTATCTTCACATGGGCAACGATGGGAGTTCTACTGCCAATCCCCCGCTCGTCCTGTGCTCGCCACCGTGTTCATCCATCCTTCGCGAATCCTTTCCATCCACTATTGGTGATGATGAACTTAACTAAGGATTTAGAATATACCCCGGTCCGTTGTGCTGTGTTAGCTTGAGGAGTACGCTGCAACACTGACAAATGGACGGCACCCGGCAAACTATCCACCTGTAAGGAGTTCGTCCTGAGACTTCCGTCTTGAGCATTAGGACTCGAGAAGTTTGTTCTTTGGCTATTCTAGGGCGCTTTTCCTTCGAAGCACGTTCCAACTCCGCAGTCCTAGATATGGTGAAACCTCCGAGGAAAACTAAGTTTGAGGAATGGGGCCCCTAAAAAATCCGAGACAATCCTCCGTTTTTCTAGACTGATTCTGGACATGGTAGTTCCCCGTGAGTGGGCTTTTATTTCTCATTAAACGAGCACTGAGTACACAGTAAACATAATATGTATATACAGTATATGAACATAGAGGACACCTGTGCCCGCGGTGGACCTGAACTGAGAGACATCACAACCGCGCCTTTCTTTTCTCTTTTTAAAATTCTCCAGTAGGAGGTACCAATGTCGCAATGTTGGGATAATTTTCGTGGTAGAGCGGATCAAAGGCTTATCCCATATCCTCGTCTATTGATCTACTATTCAATCCTTTCCATAGAGTTTTAGCACGGGGCATAGGAATTGTTATAATTGAGTTTATAGTCTCTGCAGTTGCACTAATCTGGGTCATAGGAGTTCCACACCGAACTTGCAGTCCCTTTCCACCGGTTACCTTAGGGCGATAGGGTACCTGCATGGCTCCAGCTGTTTTCTCCAGTCCTATTAATACATTAATCACCATGGATAGAATAGTGCGGTGATAGTGCTCAATTATCAGAGCAAGATATAACTCCATCCAGCCCTTATACTGCTCCATACCTGGACTCGAGCATAGGGTCGTGCCCACTGCCAGGAGAGATAGCAAATCACGAGTTGACCGGGGATTTTCTACCATGCATTAGTCGTTTCAGATTTCTGCACGCAGCCCTTCCAAGCAAAGCAAAGAACCCAGCCAGGCATATGACACACTCATCACGAGTCACGACCTGTTGACCAAAACTCTTTATCTGCACCCTAAAGGTAGACTAGCACGCAGTTGCACGCCGTGCTCTCGTATCACTATCGTATCATGGATGCGAGTCATGGACTTGAAACCGTGGTCAGGGTGATGGCAACACTAAAGCCGATCGTATCTAAAAGTGCCATCTAGAGTGCACCTAGAAAGAAAAACAAAGAATGCGTAATCACCAATTTTAGTGCTTAACCAGCCTCTTGGCAGCCTTTCTCATACGCCAATGCTGCTCTGTCCTGGTTAGTCCACATCTGTACTTTGTTCTCCTAGTCTACACGAAGAAGCTAAGACCAATCCATCTGGTGCCACCAGGGGAGAACTTCGGAAAATGTCTTTGGTCACCCGCAGTCTAGTAGCGCCAAGATGTGCTAAGTCGACTGGAGACTAAATGCTCCAATCGTCCACTTGGACAGTTCCCTGTTTATGAGTTACTCCATATGGCATAAGTTGAAATCCAGGTGCCTCGAATTTTGGTTCAAACTGTGGGGAGGGGGGCGCAAAAGGAAATGGAAAGGATAGGAAGAATGAAAAGACAAAAAGAAAAAGATAAAAAAAAAAGGGGAAAAACAAAAACAAAACCTTCCCCAAGTCTATACAACAACACTCATTTATCGCTCGTTGCACTAAATCTGACCAACATAGTATCCATGTATTGTCAGACTGGCTATGTTTCGGCAAAGTATATGTTAATTAGGACGCAACCATTGAGACGGTGGCATCATGATATCAAAATTCGAACTTGTGATATTAATAGTACCTAAGGCTTACACAATGACCTCGTAAACATGAACAGTTGAACCTTCAGAGAAGTTTTTCTAGATCGTCTACAGTTTCACCATGGCCGATCAAGCAACAACCCATCGTACTGAGCGGGCCAAAGACCAGGTTCCATATTCTCTCAATGATCATCGCAAGTGGGAAAAAAGAAAGAAAAAGAAATTTTCTTTAGACAAAAAGGAAAAAGAAAGCCGAGAAAATTTCTTCTCACGTTTCCCTAACTAGTGACCTTGGGGATGAGACAACCGTAATCCTTTCCGCGCATTGCAGTATGTCCGTCGACGCAAAGGAACCCTAAGCTGATTGTAGCCTAGTCCAGGCACAATTACCTATTTCAGTTGCCAAAGTGGGGGAATCCGAAAGGAGTTAAGGTACTATTGGCACTGCACTAACCCAGTGAGTCCACTTGATGGAGAAAAGGCCCCGACAACGAAGCTGTTCTAGATACCTGTAGCTTCCAGGAGTATTCTTTTCCAATAAATGATATCATCAGATCTGCCTTGTTGATACGCGTTCGGAATCTCGGATATCTCGCTAACCCCAACAACCAACCTCTCCGGCATTTATGTAATCGCATGGTTGCAAGGAAGTAGTTTCCCGCACCTTCGGTTAAAAATTATTTCGAGTGTTTGTTATTTTCCTTATATGCTAGGTACATACATACGCCGAGTTACTCTGTACGAGTATATGCATTCTTACCACAGGGTAGGCTGGGGTGCATTCGGCCGAAATAGTGGAGTATCTCCTCGTAGATCCACTGGGATACATCAATCGGGCCAATTACTTTTGACCGTTCGTGGTGTTTTATAAGCAGCGACAGTATTTATTGAACAACATGTATAGAGGACAGACCATCAGCGGGCCCAAGTTACCCGCTTAGAGACCATCTCAGATATCGTCAATAATTCAGGAGAACCGCATTTATAGAACAATGTAAAATGGAAAACTATGATCCTCGCAGGGCTCATCGATGAGTGATCGTCGCTGGAAGCTTGCTACTCTCTCCCAAGAATTGGGTCGTGCAGATCACCTCTGGTGTCTAACGGTGTTGACCGTTTTGAATGAATATGAACGAACATGTACTAGAGCCTTACAGTTCGCAAAACGCATGGGTCACTTAATATAACGCATTGTATGGAATGTCGGGTTCCCCATTTTAATATAAAAAATTCTCCTAGCGTACTTGTCCACGTCTTTATATCCCGTAGACGTATACCCTATACTAGACAGGGTAATTGACAGCCAAGACTCGACTCTACATGAAGATGACACACTCGGCGTTGGAATGTGATCAATGCCGATCATGTTCCGTGACATGCCGATAATAAGTCACCCGACAAGACCTCTTACAGATGAACAATCTAAAGCGAACGATAGGAAGTACGGATGTGGTAGCCTAATGTTGCCTCAGATACTGTAGTAGTGAAGCCCATGCCCAAGATCCTGGAGTCCGAATGTAATTTAGCTTTGGATTCCATCATTGGCGCTAGTAGTTTAAGGTCAACGGCGAGATAGGAGAATTAATCTATGTATATTAGAAGGATCCAATAGAGTATACCATGGAGTTCAACTAGATAGGGTATCTGAATTGCAGTCTCGACTTCCCTGCCAATTAGGCTCCTTCCTATTGACATGGCCTGATGGCAAAGGTGACAGTAATCGTCATGGTATGAAAGTGACCGGTCAACATGGCTGGTCAGATTTATCACAAGTTACCTAATGCCTGAGTAGAGTTAGCAAGGCTGTAGAGGGCCAAGACTTGGTGTGATGTCTATTGTTCAGTATTGTCTGTATGTAGTAAGCGGCTAGTCAAAACTGATTCAAAAACAGGGGACTGAAACTATCAGCAGATCGTGGCAGCTTAGTTCTGCCCTTGCTATTATTATCAAGAAAGGTATTGCTGCCCCATACACTCTATAGTCGCTAACCTATGGTCTAAGCAGAACTGAAGAGGGGGGGAGGGAGGTAGGAAGAAGAAAAAGGGAAAAAAAAGGAAGACAAAAAGGGAAAGAGAGCTACGATGCCCTAACATGTTTTGATCATATAACGTCTATTTTTGGTACGAATCGAACCAGATGCAAGTCAGAGATTCTCTGCAACCTGTTCCCACAGAATATCCCAACATTACCTTCGGGATTCCCCTGTGCAGTCCCCATGCAAAAATATCATGCCTATAGCTGAAAGCCGCTTCACCTCGGCTGTGAGATCATCTTGGAAGCGCTAACCGTCTGGTCAGCGAGACAAGCAATATCAATCCCAGCCGGATTTGAAGGAACTGCCGGCTTCTTCACGGAAAACTCTTGCCTGTAAATTAATACCTACGGAGTATGCTTGGAAAGTACATCCATACTCCGTACGTACTTACACCACTACCACACCGGGAAGTGGGCTACAGCCATAGGAGCCACTGGAGGGGGGTGAGCCTCCAGATCACTGGTGCCCATTGGCTCGCGGTAGGCGCTCACATGGAATCTGAAACAAGGGGTAAATGCTTCACAATTCCTCTCCCGCGCCAGTTTTATCTATTTGTGCAGGCTTGGCATTGTTTTGGGGTTCCACCACCAGTGGCATCCATGGTTGGAGTCTTATCGCTTCCACTGCGTGACAAAACTCCTTTCGGCTGGTTAGCCCAGGAAATTTGGATGGTTGGGAATACATACTAATAGGAGGAGAGGTACTGTGCGTCCTGTGCAACCAAACATGACTTGTCCATTTTAAGCGCTGTGATGATCATCTCTTTGACGTGCAGGATTCCGGATAATATTTAGCTTCAAGTAACATAAAATACACCAATAAGATCTAAAAAGTGAGTATCCTTGGTTTTTGTGATGATAATACACGGTAGATACAAAAATTTTCTGTAGAGGTTGAGTGGTGCCTCCCTTGGATACTAATTACTAACTCATGAATATACTTTTAGTTGAGTGGTGGAAAGGGCAACGAGCTATTCTTTTTCCTTCCTCTAGTTTTTTTTATTCTCGTTTTATTTTTGTTTTTATTTTTTTATTTATCATTATATATATTTTTTTGCGGTTTATTTTATTCATTATCCCCCCCATCGGGCGCCTAAAATGATCGTATTAACAATGTAGTGCACGCTTTACTTACTCTTTTCAACCATGGATGAAAATCATAAGGATCAGAGGAATATCGGAACTACCGGCCAGGTACCCTCCCGATATCATTGTCTTCTTAGTCCTACTCCGGGCTGCTGTGTCGATTTTGTCATCTTAGCCACATGTTCGGCATACGTACAAAGGGGCGTCCTAGAAGAAGACTAATACAATCTGGCTACGGAATCCTTCCCTCTCCTTTGTAAGTATGTACTGTACATATGTACATTAAGGGTCGATTAATAGATGACGACGATGGCCAGGGCGCCTACAATAGTGAAATTTCCATTGTTAATAGACTGGACCCGGCGTAGAACATTAACTCCCCTTCCTAACCTTTGAGAGGAAGAGGGACGGATCCGGCAAGAAAAAAACGGGTTGATGACCCAGTTGAGTGGCCCCTCCCCAGAGGGCAGGGCGACAAGAATTGGAATCTTTGGAACTCGACGGAAGCCCCACTCGTCATACACGGCCAGATACCGTAGTCGTACGGGACGGTTCAAATGTTTTGATATTTTACCTTGCCTTCGGTCATTGTATGTCTGCCGCCGGATTGCGCTTCGTTTGGATTGGCTCGATGAGCCGTGGGTACGGTAACGAATGTGTACCGTATCATGTACGGATGGCGCTCAGCCTACCTCGAGTTTACTTACCCTAGGGGACGGTCCCTGGCGCCAGTCTCCGCTTCGCCAACAGAAGCCCTACTTTTTCGTCGTGCATCCTTCCCGCAGCCCAACCACAGGCCAAGGGCTAGAGAAGAAAGAGACTCGGTTTAGCCGTCGTACTAAGTACCTTAATTAAGTTGATGTAGTGAGAGGAGAACGACGGAGCCAGAAAAAGGGCCCTCCTCCAACTGGGAAACCTCATCCGGTCTCGGTCGGCGCTCCCTGAATTCCTCTTCCAAGTTCTTAACTTAACCCCTCAACACTAGCTGATTTTTTTACTATTATTATTTTGATTGATTGACATAGTTACCTACCTTTACTATTTTATTACCCTAGTGTTATTATTACCCTCTAACCGCTGTAAAAGAGCAACACCTCCGGCACTCATCCTCCTCCGCCTTCTCTTATCCTTCCCCCCCCTCCCCTTCTCATCGCGACTGACCTCTTTCTTTATTTTATCCCCCCCTTCTCTTTCTCTTCATCACCCTTCGTTTCGTTCCACTTTCGCCGTGCGAGTTATTCAAAGAGACTTGGATCCGGGCTGGCCCACTTCAACTCTCCCTTGCCCTCTTTTTCGCCTTCTCTCTTCCTTCGTTGAGTTGACGAGCCTTGCAACGTCAGCGCCCACCCACCTTTTCTAAGAGGCTGGCTCCTCTTGTGTTTGGATAGCTTCAGCGTTTCCATGATCGGTCGTTGATTCCATATCCTAAATTACTTTTTTTTTGTCTTGTTCCTTGTTTTCTCTTCTCATCCTGATCACTTTCTTTTCCCACACCATATCCGCTCTTTAGTTTAGAGCTTGTGGTTTCGCCACTTTCTGAGACAGTCGTGCCTGTGCGTAGGTTTCCGTCCCATTTTCTGATTGCTGCTTCAAAGGCTAGCCACAGAGTTGTTTCATCCAGCTTGTCAATGCCGCTTATCTTTGATTCAAACATTCCTCTAGCACCTGATTAATACGATATACAGGCATTCTCTGAGCAAAATGTTTCCGCAACATGGTGCTCCCATGGCACCTCCTCAGAAACCGGAAACATTCATGCTTTCGAACGAGGCGCAGCAAAGCCTTCCTCATGACGCGCAAGTCGCGCTACAGCAAGTTGACAATTGTAAGTCGGGTATCCTTCCATAGAGGCCGGCCGACTAGACCATTCTCGTCATTTAATGTCAATCAACCTTTAAATCTAGGCTAATATGATTGTCGATATAGTGAAGTACTTCCTTCTTTCTGCGCCAGTAGACTGGCAACCAGATCAACTCATTAGACGGTTCCTACTTCCTACTGGCGACTACATATCTTGTGTTCTATGGTTCGTTTGATCAAATATAAACTCTAGCTCAGGAGGAAGGATCGTTGAGCTGATTTGGTGATAGGAACAATCTTTTCCACATCTCGGGTACCGATATTGTTCGGTGCCTGGCCTTTAGATTTCAAGCGTTCGGGCGTCCCGTGAAGAATTCGAAGAAGTTCGAAGAGGGTATCTTTTCCGATCTCCGAAATCTCAAGGCTGGAACAGATGCGACACTAGAAGAACCGAAGAGTCCATTCCTTGATTTTCTCTATAAGAACAATTGCATTCGAACACAGAAAAAGCAAAAAGTTTTTTACTGGTATAGTGTTCCACACGATCGGCTGTTTCTCGATGCTTTGGAACGTGATTTGAAGCGGGAGAAAATGGGACAAGAGGCGACTACAGTCGCGGTCAGCGAGCCTGCTTTGTCTTTCGAGTTTGATTCATCTCAATCGTTATATGAACAGCTCACAAAGGCGCAACAAGCAAACTCATCATCGTTTACTGCACACGCAAGTACGACATATGGCCAATCCGCTTCCCCAGTGGTTCGGACCGTTGACGCTATGCCTCCTCCCCAGATGGCTCCCCAGATGGCCCCCCCAACGATATCACTCCTCCCGGACGAATCTGGCAGTCCAGCGATTTACAACCCGATCCCTATGCCCAATACCCTGGCGCAGAGCGTTGTTAAGCGCGAGCTAGATTATGGGTCGATCCAGTATGATCGCAATGGAATGCCCATTGCTCGCGTGCATCAGCGCCATGCTTCCATGCCAACTTTCGTCGAGTATTCACCGGCACCATCGTTCGTTTCGTCCCAATACGAAGACTACAGCAACAGGGGATTGTCCTTTGAACCCGTTACGCCCCCACAGCACAGTGTTCCGCTTGGCACTGAACCAGCATATATTGCTAATGAAGATACCGGTCTCTATACTGCTATCCCTGAGATCTCTGCTGCTGCATTCAACCCGATGTTGCAGCTTCCGCCATCAAATCTCGCAAGCGCTCATTTCCCCGCCCCTGCAAGGACATTTCATTCGAATGTGTACTCTGTTTTGGAGGGTTCTCCAACGTACAAGCAGCGGCGGCGTCGATCCTCGATACCGCCGGGCGTTAATAACCCGATTGCTACTCCCACTCATACTCAAGCGCCGGGGCCCTCTCAACCAATTGCATACGCTGCCCACAGGCCAAGTGATCTACGGCGCTCCGTTTCTAGTTCGGTGGCTCCCGTCGCTGAGACGGAAGAGCCACGTCATGAATCGTCCCGCCGTATCATGAATGGTTATCCGACGGGCGCCCTTCCGCAAAAGAACTTATTACACGAGATGTCTCGCAATGGGACGCCGCTCTCAAGCCTCGAGGAAAACCCTGAGCAGGCTGCCATGCCACTTGCGAATCCCCCTGATGAGTTGACAGCCCTTCCTAATGGTGATGTTCTGGAGACAGGCGCGCAGCACAGCGCGATGAACAAAGCAGAGCGGTTTGTTCCCGGCCCAGTTCGCCGCGCTCGAAGCGCTACAATGATGGAGCTTGGCCCTTATCCTCAGAAGTCACATTCATGCCCTATCCCGTCATGTGGGCGACTCTTCAAGAGATTAGAACATTTGAAGCGGTATGTTATAACTATCCAGTGACACCACTAACTTTTACCTATCCACTTGGCCGCTTCTTGACTGTACCTGCAATCGCTCACTGACACTTGACTTGTAGGCATGTGAGAACCCACACCCAGGAAAGACCCTACCCTTGTCCTTATTGCAATAAAGCATTCTCGCGCTCTGACAACCTTGCACAGTGAGTTAACTAACAATGCATTGTAACTGACTATTATACTGACTATACGTATAGACACCGTCGGATCCATGAGGCTCAACAGGACGGCCAACAACCACTCCATGTGCAAGATGAAGACCTCGAAAATGAGGACAACGAACTCGGTTCGCAGGATGAGGGATCGTCTCCTTCTGAGTCTATTCCAAGTACTGTGGTGAATGTTTCCACTGTCACGTCGATGCCTTCTACTATGACCCTGCCTTCCGCCATGCCTACCATGATGGCACCTCACATGGTTGCTCCGCAACTTCTACAACAGCAGATGTAGAAGGCATGAGGGAAAGTATGACTCCAGTGGTCCTTTTCCCGATTCTCGTGAACATTAATAATGAGTCCGATTTTGCCGACCATGATACCCCACGGTGGATTTTGATGGTCCGGGTTCGGATATCTTACATGCTTTAGAATATCTGTTTATACCATTTGTTGAATCATTTAATCCAGCCATTAAAGTCTTCAACTGTGACTTGGCTGCTGGACTACTACATCAAATTATTGAGACATATTGAGGGTGTCTCCTAATCTCTGCTCTCCAGCCTGCCGCCAGGGTCTGAGGATTTCAGTGCAGGTTTGCCGATTTTCTTCTGGTCTACTGTCCGGAATGCGTTGGATTTTGGTGTGTGTACATGTGCTACTGGTCGCACCTACGCTGCGGTTCTATCATAATCACTCGAATTCTTTTTGCCTGATTGTTTCTGTTTGGTTGTCATGCGCTATGTTGGTATTGGATGGACTTTCTGTATCATTTTTCTTTCCTCTATATGGGGATTCTGGATTGCAGGAATCACGAGGGAAGCACGACGCGGGATGGAATAAAAGCGGCGTATAGCTTTTGAGGAGCAAATAAATGCGGAATATTATGGGATTTTCATTATGCCCTTTCTAGGATGGAATGTTGAAATTTCAGAAGTCTAAAAGAACACTCTAGATCATAATCCGTAAATGACCCTTCACGAAATACGGTAAATTTAATACAGTGGTTGAGTGTCCTTCTGACATGCGCCGTAACCCATGGTTCGTCATTTGGATCTCGATTCCAGGCGTTCCAATGTGTTGTGCCACGTCATGTGACGGTCCTGCTGACGTCGATAGATCTAGCCTCTCCAAGAAGACATCCTGCATTGACATCGTCTTGGAAGCGTGTTTCCACCAGGTTCGTGTATCTGTTCTTTTTCTCCTTCTTTTCTTTCTTGCCTCGAAGCTAGTCCTAGTCAGCCACTATCAGGTAATCTACTTTCTCTGTCAGCAAGTGATTATCCCTGATGATACCATCTGTGTCCATTTCTATTGATTGGTCCACATAAGAGTCCGGGGTACCTCTACCCTAGCTATTAATTGGCATTTAAACGCACCAAACGCTTCTTAAGCTACACTCCGACCTGCATATATTCTTCTCATAGCGACATTGGAAATAAGAAGAAAAGAAGAACAAGATATTTGCTGCACCAACCGTTGTCTTCTATCATCCATTTAATCTCTACATTCCTCCCTCTCTATCACATCCCCTCCGCTTCAGGCTAGAAATTTGCAGGTTACACGTTCTCCGTGAAAGCCGAGGTTGACTTCTAAACCAGCAAGAGTTTCAGTCTTAACCACCCCAATGACGGGTGCAGATGAACGAGTAGCCGACGAGATGTCCCCCTTAGTGGGACCAGACAACGATAATGACGTTGACTTAATAACAGCCCAAGAAATGCAGAATGACTTTGGAGCCGAAGATCCTGGACATTCGTCAGAGACAAAGAGTACCTGGTACCTCTTCTTATTAACGTTGAGTATTGGTGGGTAGGTTATCTGCCCTATTGATGACAATGAAACCTCAGGTATCTTTAGACGGTAAAATTGACCAAGGAATGCATAGACTCCAGATTGTCTGGTCAGTTGAACTATCGAATGGATCGGTAAGCAAATCTAATCCAACCCCTATGTGGGAATACGCATTAACCTCGGCTTTGGTGTACGTGCCCATGTAGCCTTTCCTTTTGTCTTTGGGAATGAGCAAAGCGCTGCTCGCTTTCGTCTGGATTGCTGGGCCCCTGACAGGAACGCTTGTGCAACCATATATCGGTATCTGCAGCGACAACTGTCGTTCGTCATGGGGCAAAAGGAAGCCCTTTATGGTAGTTGGTGGCTTGGCGACTGTTGTGGCTCTGCTTGCTCTTGCATGGGTGAGAGAACTCGTAGGAGGTTTCCTCGGTATATTTGGCGCAGACCAGGCGTCTACGGGGACAAAGACGGCGATCATAGTCTTTGCAACTATTCTGATGTACTGTCTAGATTTCGCTATAAATACTGGTAGGCCTGTTTTTATCGTCACTTTGGCTTAACCATACTAAACGGCTACAGTTCAAGCAGGAATTCGGTGCTTTATTGTTGATAACGCGCCAGCCCACCAACAGGAATCAGCGAACGCGTGGGCCAGCCGGCTCACTGGTGTGGGCAATATTCTAGGATACATTTTTGGATATATTGATTTGCCTCGCTATCTCCCATTCTTGGGAAACACGCAGTTCAAAGTGTTGTGTGCGCTAGCATCGCTATCACTTGTTATCACGTTATTGATCAGCTGTCTATATATCCAGGAAAGAGATCCGCGGCTCGAACCCTCAGCTTCTACCGGAAATCCTGGCATTGTGGCCTTCTTCAGACAAGTTTTTAAGTCAATTCGGTATTTACCACCCCAAATTGCCAAAGTCTGTGAAGTCCAACTAGCTGCATGGGTTGGGTGGTTTCCTTTCCTTTTCTACGCTACAACATACATTGGGCAGCTTTATGTTAACCCGATCTTTGATGAACACCCGAACCTTCCTGACAATGAATTAGACAAGGCCTGGGAGGAAGCTACTAGGATCGGAACGTTTGCCCTTCTTGTATATGCGATCATTTCATTTGTCACTAACATAACATTACCCATTTTTGTTGTCCCTACTTATAGGTCTGTTGTCTCACCCGAGGAAACTGACACCCCTTCAGATGAGAGAAGGCCATTTCTAGGAGCAAGGAGAATGTCATGCTCAAGCCTACCAGTTGGTACTGCATCGGAGCCGCCTCCGGCTCTTCCAGATAAGCAGAATGTCGAAGCTACAGTCGGATCGACGTGGCTGTCAAAACTGCAGATCCCAGGGTTTACACTCCGCCGAGCTTGGCTCTTGTCTCATGTACTCTTTGCTCTCTGCATGTTTAGCACCTTTTTCATCTACACTTATCAAGCGGCGACAGTGGTGATTGGAATAGTCGGTATCTCCTGGGCTTTGACGCTGTGGGCACCTTTCGCGCTCATCTCCGCAGAGGTCGCGCGGATTGATGCCGAACGTCGGGTTCGACGACATCGGTCAGGGATGGCAGAACATCATTCCGCTGACAACTCTACTCAGCCCAATTTAGCCACGAACGTTGGTGATCTAGAGGATGGGCCTAGGAAGCCAACGGATGAGGAAGAAAATCTAGCCCAGGCAGGGATCATTCTCGGGCTTCACAATGTCGCGGTCTCCTCGCCGCAGATCCTGTCTAGCTTGATATGCAGTGCTATTTTCAAAGTGTTCCAGAAACCTAGAGGTGAACCTTGGGATGATAGTGTTGGGTGGGTGTTGAGGTTCGGAGGTTGCGCTGCAGTGCTTGCAGCATGGCTGACTAGCCGGCTTGCCGAGGGACGTCGGTTAAAGTGAAAGTCTATGTACTTCGAATCGAAGCTGTGGTGATAGTCATAGTCTTAAGATAAGCCAGAAGCTGTGAATATTACTCGGGAAATGAAAAGAAAAAGAAAAAAAGAAAACGAAGAAGAAACCAACCCGCCTGGGGCGGCATATGGTGTATGTTCTTAATTTGGTTAGTCCGTAGGTATAGCATGCAACGTGCCGAATGATCAGCAGGCGGACAACCGGCGGGACTGCTATTCTTGGCAGGTCATCGGGCAAAATGCGGGCGACCACTGACCCGTCGATTACTTGTCCCGATCTATCTGCGTATCTCATCGCTCTGCTTCTCTTTTATCTCACGTTCGTTCTCGTCACTCTATCTTTGCCAGTGGATTATGTGCGCCTTGGTCTGGCGCCAGAGACTCGCAGCTGGAGCTAACCGCTTGGTGTCATCCGCTGTCGTGGTTGCGTGGCCTTCGTAAGCATGGCTAGCCAATTGATGGGTGATGCCCTTCATCAACTTATCCGTATGTCTCCTCCCAACCATTCTTCCAACGTTTTGCTGCCAAGGGCACTCTCACTTGTTACTGTCACTGCGTCAGCGAACCTAGTCTCTGTGCCACATTATGTGACATATGCCCGAGGAATTGAACGCGCCATGGCTGACTGTTTCATGCTTTGCTTTGCTAGGGAGAGCTGCGGACTCCGAATCCGATCCTGACGAAGGTGCGCACTGAACTGCCTAATATCCGGTCATAACACTACTTTCTAACTATGATGGGCTTGCACAGATGCTCCGGAAGCTGGCACCAAGGAGTTCTTCAGCTCTTGGGCGCTCTTTATTCTGATTATGCTCTTGATGTTTGCGCTATTCACCAGTTACATTCTCCAGCAGAAGAAGATCCAAGCTGTCCATGAAACTGTCCTTTCTATTTTTGCTGGTGTGTTTATTCTTCCGCAATCAACACAAGTATTTGTGTAATTGGCGTCTCACGGGTGCTATAGGTATGTTTGTCGGATTGATCATTCGGTTGAGTCCCGAATCGCCCATTCAGGACAGCGTCACATTCGACTACCAGTTCTTCTTCAACCTCCTTCTTCCTCCAATCATTCTGGCCTCGGGGTACGAGCTACACCAGGCAAACTTTTTTCGAAATATTGGCACTATTCTTACCTTTGCGTTCGCGGGGACCTTCATCTCGGCTATCGTGCTGGGACTTGTTTTGTTTGTCTGGACGCGGATTCCGCTGGACGGCTTGAACATTTCTTTTGTTGAAGCTATCTCTGTAGGTGCTACACTCTCTGCGACGGATCCGGTTACTATCCTCGCCATCTTCAACCTGTATAAAGTCGAGCCAAAGCTTTACACCGTTATCTTCGGCGAGTCGATTTTGAATGATGCAATCGCGATTGTCTTGTTTGAGACCGCACAGAAGTATGCCGACAGCGATGCAGGCTCTCTGACTGTTCTCAATCTGTTTGAGGCCATCGGTCTTTTCTTGCTTGTTTTCTTTGGCAGCATGCTGGTAGGCATGATTGTGGGTATCATGACCGCACTGGGTCTCAAGCATACACACGTCCGCCGCGTGCCCAAGATTGAGAGTTGCCTGATTGTTCTTATCGCATATGCCAGTTACTTCTTCTCCAACGGCGTTCGTCTTTCTGGTGAGTAACCGAATTCTTTCTCCGAATGTTCTAAAACTCACAGTTAATAGGCATTGTCTCCCTTCTATTTTGTGGCATTACATTAAAACATTATGCGTACTATAACATGTCGCGCAGGACTCAATTAACGACGAAATATCTGTTCCAGGTGATGGCACAATTGTCAGAGAACTTTATCTTTATCTATTTGGGTCTTGATTTGCTTGTTCAAAGGAATCTGCAGTTCAAGCCTCTTTTCATCATGGTAGCTGTCTTTGGCATCTGCCTTGCCCGATACCTCGCCGTGTTCCCGCTATCCAAGGCGATCAATTGGTTCATTCGCTACAGGGCCCGTCGACGCGGGATGGAAGTGGCAGATGAGTTGCCCTTCGCTTATCAAGCAATGCTCTTTTGGGCCGGGCTTCGTGGGGCTGTTGGTGTGGCGTTGGCAGCGGGCTTAACTGGTGTCAATGCGCCCGCACTGCGAGCTACGGTACTTGTCGTCGTCGTTCTGACTGTCATTATTTTTGGCGGCACCACAGCCCGGATGCTAGAAATCCTTGGTATTAGGACTGGGGTGGTTGAGGAACTCGAATCTGACGATGAATTTGACATCGAAGTTACCAATGGGGGGACGTATTATAAACGATCTGATACCGCACTGGGATATACCCCCCGCCGCATGGACTCAACCATCCCCTTGGACGGAGTGCAGCGGAGGGGCCTTGACCGAAACGATAGCTATTCAAGCGGCAATAACCGTCGCCCCAGCCCGCCGCCATCTAGTTCGGGCAAAGGTCGGAGACATTCGCGTCTCTATTCCAATGCGTACAGCCAGAGGGACACGCAAACAACCCGCGACCGTTCATCCACAGCCACGCTACTTGGCGGTGGCCCTGGAAGTCACAGTGATAGTGCGGGTAGCGAAGATGAGTTCGGTCTGCGGAGCCACGGTAAGGGCCGAGCGGCGGATGTTGATCAAGTTGATGCCTTTGATATAGACGTGGATGAAGCGCCCTCGGATGATGATCTTCCTCCTTCAGCTCCCACGGCTTCGCGACTGCGGCGGTCACCATCCCAACCGCCCCAATATTCGGGCTCTTCACAAGCATCTCCTTCTGCGAATGAGTCCCCGTCGAGGCGAGAGACAGCGCGGAGCGCCAGCCAAGCTATTCGAGATCTCTTTTCGGGAGGGTCATCTGGAGATCATGGCGCGTGGTTCCGGCAACTGGATGAGGACTACATCAAACCCCGGCTTTTGTTGGATCAATCGAATCATAAGGGGCCGGGTGCTGTGTAGACTTTCTTTCATATACCTATAGTTTGCTTTCGATCGTTTGGTTTCATCACAAGCTTGTAGCTCTTATACTCTTGATATACCAGCCGGCTTTAGGCATGCTGTGTACTTATTTTTGTTTTGCAATTTGGTTGGCTTCGCAGAGTCTGGAAACTCTGTGAGAGGGTCATGTATACTGAGAAGAATTCATGCAATTGTTTCCTTTATCGCTGAGACATGATTGGGGTCAATCTCTTCAGACGAACCTTATTGAAAGAGGGGTTGTTGTTGTTGTTTTTTTTTTTTTTTTTTTTTTTTTTTTTTTTTTTTTTTAACTCCAATGAAAGGAGTATTGATCTCGTACAATAATACAGGGTATGTTTAAGATGTCATTAGAATTTGTCCCGATCATCTCATTTCCCCTCATTTCCTCTCGATACTCAGTCTTATCAACCCAGGCGTATTGGTCGCATGACCCGAAGGCCGGGGAAGTAAGGGAAGGGGATAAACACTGCTTATCTACGAAGAGCTTATTTCAGGACAAGCCAGAAGAAGTCCCTGAACAACTCTTTTCCCTCCTTCTCCTACTCCTTCCCTCCGGCACCCTATCGAAGCCCTACTACCAGCGTTTTCCTTTTGGTCGGGCATCGTATCTCGTTTTCGCTTTGTGTTTTTCCTAGGAATCCCAAGCTATGGATACCAAGGCTAAGGCTGCTTCGGCAGCAGAAAAAAATGACATCCCAGTGATGTCTGGGGATATGCAACTTCTGGGTAAGCTCTTTAGGATAATAAGGCTCTAGCCTTATGAAACACCCATGCACACAAACCCCCAAATTGACATTGATCTCGCCAGCCACTCTCGGTTACAAACAAGAACTGCGAAGGCATTACTCAACGACTCAGGTATTTGCAGTAGCATTCAGTATCATGGGTCTATTGCCTTCTATTGCTTCGACACTGTCCTTCTCGATACCCGCAGGCCCTGTAGGGATGGTTTGGGTGAATCGATGAATCTCTCCATTTGGAAGACTTTGGCTGACTCATTGAGTAGGGTAAGGCTCTCTTGGCTCACTCGTGCAACTTTACAAGGGGCTGACAGAGTTGCAGGATGGCTGGCGGCCAGTGTGTTCATCTTTATCGTCGGTCTCGCCATGGTATGTCGAGTACATCGTCTCTCGCGCCCCGTGCATCAGTCTGACAATCGTTGATCAAGGCCGACCTGGCTTCTGCAATGCCTACGGCGGGAGGCCTTTATTTTTGGACACATTATTTCAGTGGAGACAGATGGAAGAACCCTCTGAGCTTTATTGTCGGATACAGTAATACTATCGGTCTCCTCGGCGGAGTCTGCTCTGTGGATTGTATGTAACCTGTACTATCTGTGCAACAACCGATCGCAATCCTTGTGCCACTGACATCTGCAAATAAGATGGGTTTGCTACTATGCTACTTTCGGTTGTCTCACTGGCCCATGATGGTAACTGGACTGCCTCTCGTCCAGTCGTGTACGGAACGTACGTGGCCTGCGTCGTCGTCCATGGTGTCATAGCTACCTTCTTTGGACGTATCATGCCCAAGATTCAGTCGGCCTGTATTGTGAGCAATGTCGGTCTCGTGCTAGCCACTGTCCTTGCATTACCAATCGGGAAGGCAATCAGGGGCGGACATATTAACTCGGGTGCCTATATTTTCGGTCATCTTGAAAATCTCACAACCTGGCCCCAAGGTTGGGCGTTCATGCTGGCCTGGCTCTCCCCGATCTGGACAATTGGGGCATTCGACTCGTGTGTCCACATGAGCGAGGAGGCTACTCATGCGGCGCGTGCTGTACCTCTAGGTATCATCTGGTCTGCAGGCCTCTGTGGGGCTCTAGGGTTCATCTCCCTTGCAGTAATTGCATCTGTGATTGATGTCAACTTGGACGGTGTATTGAGTACAAACCTTGGCCAACCAATGGCGCAGGTATGCATGTACAAATACCATAACTCCTCATGCTAGCCCTAATGATACTATAGATCTATTACGACTGCCTCGGAAAAAGCGGTGCCCTTGGCTTTATGATAGTAGTGGCAATTGTCCAATTTTGCATGGGACTGAGTCTGGTCCGTCTTCTCTCCACAACATGCATCTATGCCTATCACACCCATAACCCTAACATTGGAAAACAATACTAAACAGGTGATCGCCGCCTCTCGCCAAAGTTGGGCTTTCTCCCGAGATGGCGCCCTCCCCTTCTCATCATTCTTTCGCAAAGTTAGTAAAAAGATCCGCTACCAACCCGTACGCATGATTTGGGGCGTCGTAGTGTCCGCTGTCATCGTCGGTCTTCTCTCCATAATCAACAGCGCTGCCTCTAACGCCCTCTTTTCTCTTGCCGTAGCCGGCAATGATCTCGCTTGGATGATGCCCATCCTCTGCCGGCTGGTCTGGGGACAGGATCGGTTCCACCCTGGCGAATTCTATACGGGTCGATTTAGTAAACCGATAGCGGTCACCGCTATCGTGTACTTGGTGTTTGCGATCATCTTATGTATGTTTCCGACTACGGGGCCGGGTCCAACTCGTAAGTTTTTCCTTTATTTTCTTTCATGGTGTTAATTCGTTCCATTCGAGAAGTTGACTCTTGGTTTAGCGCAGGATATGAACTATACAGTTGTCATCAATGGTGCGCTTTGGGGCGGTGCCCTTCTGTATTATGGTCTGTACGCAAGAAAGATATATAAGGGACCTCAGGCGACGGTTGGCTCGTCGTCCAGTCCTTCCGAGGCAAATCTTGGAGGGTTATGATGTGCAGGACACAAGTAGTCGTTGTGGCGTTTTCGAGACGAAACAGACTTTTTCATCGCTAAAAGCGCTACGGAGCATATGTACGGAGCAAGGAAAGATGAATGCTAAGCACGAGGTAAACGAAACGCTATTAAATTAATATCATGAATTATTACCTATCTACTAGAAGATGCTACCCGCCGCCCCGAACCTCACGCATAGGTGCTCTTATCGTATCTTCTGTATCGGCGTTCTTATCTCCTTAATAGTCTGTAGCCGGAGACCCTGAGGAAGAGACGATGGAATCTCATAATACTCGTAGCTGTTTTCATTCTATGCGTTATGAACATGTTCCCTTCATTCGGGAATCTCGAGCACATAACGGCCGGCGATCTTGCCTTGCTCTATTTCACATGTTAGCATAGTTCCAAAAAGAGATGAGGGATCTCTCTTTAGGAGTTCAAGGGAAACTAACCCATGAGCTCGAAGATCTTCGGGAGATCCTGCAATGGTGCAGTCTTGAATGGAGCCTTGATGAGGCCGCGGGCGAAGAAGTCCACAGCCTCCACGCCGTCTTGACGGTTACCGACGTAGCTTCCCTTGATGTTGATCATACGGACAACGGTATTGAAAACAGGGGCCCTGAGGAAGGCACCGGCGGGCAAACCAATAGCAACGACGGTACCGCGCGAGCGGACGTATTCGGCAGCCTGCTGGAAGGGCTTTTCGGCGACGGCAAGAAGTATAACGGCATGTGCACCTAGGCCTTCGGGGGTAGCGGCTTTGACATCTGCAACGAGATCTTGGGTCTTAGTGAAGTCGACGTATGCCTATGGGATTGTGTTAGAGAGTGTCTTTATAGTATCAATGAGACGAGGTGGAGGGAGAGGAGTATTGCATCGACCTACCTCGGCGCCTAGTTGCTCGCACATGGCTTGCTTCTCTTCTCCGCCATCAATGGCCACTACACGGATGCCCATTGCCTTTGCGTACTGCAACGCCAAAGAACCAAGACCACCACCAGCACCGACGATGGCAACGGTTTGGCCCGGGCGAACACCAGATTCTTTCAGTCCCTTGTAGACCGTGATACCCGCACAGAGGACGGGGGCGACAGCGTCCAGAGGAACGTTCTTTGGAAGCTTGGAGGCGTGAGTGGCCTTACCAATGGCGTACTGCTGGAAAGTGCCGTCGACCGTGTAGCCGGACAAAGAAGCATTCGGACAGAGAGGCTCGTCGGCTTGCTTACAGAATTCACAGGCGAGACAGGATCCATTGAGCCATTTGAGACCAGCGTGGTCGCCAATCTCGAATTCAGTTACCAGGTCACCCCTGGCGACGACCACACCAGCTCCCTCGTGTCCACCTACGAGGGGCATCTTCACTGGGAGGGGCCAGTCACCCTTCAAGGCGTGAAGGTCGGTGTGGCAGACGCCCGAGTAGCGAACCTTGACAAGAATCTCATCTGGTCCTGGTTTAGGAACGGGAATCTGCTTGTAGATGAGCGGACCGCCCTTCTGCTCGGCCACTTGAGCCCACTGCATCTCGGGGATCGACATTTTGACTTTGGGATCTTGTGTTGAAAGAAAGGGAAGAAAGGAGGTTGCGGTGGAGTTAGGGTTGATTTACACGATGAGAGAAGTGATGAGAAAGTGAAGTAAGCTGATGGTGAGACGCTGGACAGTTCTTATAGAAGTCTAGAATCCAAGCAATGGGTGGGGTGACGGTCATCCAACCCGGGAATCTCATAGGCATGACGTCGTATTATAGGGTGGGAATAATAGTGGTGAATGAAGGTGAATGGTGTTGTAGTGATACACACGCACATCTAGACGGACATATGGAAAACGAGTCACCGGAGAGAGGGAAAGGAAAGGTCAAAAAACCATGAAAGAGAATCTGTGAGACACACCGAAGCTATTCCAAGACGATCAAACGATTTTTGGATCATTGGAAGATTATCAGCCCACCGAATGAACGGCAACAACAGGAGATCCATGGGCCGACGTCATCGGGGTTAGGCTCATTGCCCGATCGGTACGATGGCGCATAAGCACTTCCTTCGATTTTAAACTAACAAGTCAGTAGTAAGTAGTAAGTGGTAAGTACGAAGTAGTACTCCCGTACAGAGTCACAGACTTTCCCTTCCCCCGAAAAGGCTTCCCTGTCAAGTGAGTCCAGATCCTGGGCCAAGCCTTTCCAAATATAGCAAAATTGGCCGTATCTCATGCGGGGAAAGAAGAAAGGATCTTCTTTTCTTTTTTTTTAAAGGTTCCCTGTCAAACGTCAAGCTTTTAATTTCGGGATAGACCACCGAATAAGATAGACTCGACCTCAAGCTGGGAGACTCCAGAAGCAAATCCCGTTCGATACTGTAGTGTCGTTTCAACCGAGACCCTTCAAATCAGATGATTTCGATCGACTGATGGCCAATGGAAGTGGCAACCCTAGTCAGTTTTAAGGATGGCATGGATGCCTCAGGCGGAATTGTGAGCCGCTAGTTCCGTTTCTGTGTTGGTGGATGTTCGTACTTCTCGCTATGTACTCCGTAATAGTTCAGCATGGCAGCCACTTCGCCCCATCTACTCCGTTAAACCCCCTCCCTTCCTTCTTGCTTGCTTTTTCTCGGGATTTGCTGAGATGCGGGATGGCTGCGCTTTCATCTAATTCTTCCCATGCTGACCCCGGACGTACGGAGCTCAACATATGGAAGGCACCGCAAATTAATGTATAATCCTGATACCTAACAGCGGCAGCTTCCCCATATCCGGACGACTAACCAGCGAGCCGTATGGAACATGAGGTCGGTGATTCGGTTCAGTTCCTGCTATAAAAGAAAGACTTGAACTTCTCCCTGAAAGTCAGCGACAATTTTACGACCCAGAGCAGATGGTGTCTTCAGTAACATCTGTAGGATCACCTTGTTTGTGATTCTGTTCTCGTCGTCATCATTACTGTCTTCTCTCATCGCACTCATGGATACGGAGACAATAACATCCTCCGCGCAGACCCTCCTGTCAATTGAGAAAGACAAAAGAGTTTTTGAGGGCAGATAGCGGGGTTTTTAAAACTTTCAAAGCCTAGCAGGAGTACCTTACGGGCGAAGGACCTTTCGGAAGCCACCTGACCTCCACCCTCTGTAGAAGTACATATAATTCTGTCCGTTTCTTCATTGATAGCATTCGGGTGTGTAGTCTGCTAGTGAAGGGGATTGTCTGAAATGTTTGACATGTCTATGATCTAGACAATATAAGGATTCCTGTTCCACGTGTTTGCTAC
The DNA here is from genome assembly GCF_009017415.1 of Aspergillus flavus. NCBI lineage: Eukaryota > Fungi > Ascomycota > Eurotiomycetes > Eurotiales > Aspergillaceae > Aspergillus > Aspergillus flavus. The sequence continues at coordinate 4,839,384 of NC_092406.1, forward strand.
CGCTGTAACACCACGATAGCTTATGCTGTCAAACGAAAGCAAGCCCCTTTCCAACACTCCGATCTGTATCGCCCCCAAAGTCTTAGCCATCTATAGCCTTTAAATTGATATCAATCATCGGATCAAACAATTCCTTATTACAATTACATATCAACCACACATACGTCCAAAATAACCAAAGTCTTGGGGATATCAAGCAGATCGAAAGATCAAAGTTGATGCCTCCTCGATTGCCCACACAAGGCGAGAAGTGCTCTTCTCCCTTGCCGCTAGACACGAACGAGCAGCTGGGTAATGATGATCATCTTCTCTCGGTGAGATTTTCAAGCGAGGCTAAACTGCTCTCAAACAGAGATGTCATCTTACAGGTGTAAAAGCTTCCCACTCTCGGCCTCAGCTAACTTGCTCAGCACGCGTCTTAGAGGTGTGTACTGGATTGTATTCAATGGTGCGTGTTTATAAACGCTTACTAGTCATTGTTGGTGGCGGGTTGCACAGAATGGTAGTGAGTATTCCCACAGTCTTAATGCCACGGAATTTATCTTTATCCCCTATTTAGTTTAGACATAGTCAAATACAAAACGGCAGGAAAGGGAAATTCGGTTAAAAAAATGCTTATCCAGGGTTCAACTGGCTTTGCTGTCGGGACTCTCTGAAGTGGTTTGCGCAAACAGCATAACCGGCGTAAGGAATGAAAGGACTAGATTGAACATGACTAGAAACCTCTTATCTCATAAAGTCAGTGCAAAAGTATAGAATACTTTGTCTTGGGTTGTGGCCATGCAGAAAGCGGTTGCCGACATATGTAGCAACATTCTAGCATCCCCTGGGTATTCAATGACAGAAGGAAACTTGTAGGAAAATAACTGTCTGACCATATCAATCGAAGATGGAACATTCAATCTACCTGAGATCATCCGGGGTGGTAATTACCAGTATTGAACTAGACGGGCTTTGATCATGACGGAGGTCCGTTGAAATTTTTACTTACCTACTAAATACTATGGCTGAGCTGCTTAGAGGGTTAAATGGGGAAACCAAAATGAACGAACCGTCGTGCAAGTTGAATTGCCTCCAATGGCTTACAGACATAGTTATAGGATATACTACCTATGTACATGTATAGTATGTCCATTCCCCGTAGGCCGCAAAAGAAGATAAGCTCGACCTAGGCTGTCTCACTCATGCCCAAATCGGCCTAGTCTACTTTACCGTAAGTAATGAAAATACACATACCGCGACGAGCGTGTTTCGGATGGGCGCTTTAAGCAGTACAGCAGACGAACGACACGACGAACAAGACCAGACAGGAAAGAAGAGTTGGGCAAAGGGGGAAAACGGATAGAAAGTGACCAGAGAGGGAAAAATACTGGATCGGCCAACAACCATCCATCACCATAATCACCACCACCATCTCATCCGCCATCGTCACTCTTTCTTCCTTCCTCTCCTCCGCCTCCTCCTCCTCATCCTCTTTCCTAACCTTTCCATCTCCATCACCATCTCTCCGATCCGTAACCAATCCCAGAACTTCCATCTTCTTTTCTCCCAGCTCCATCCGCCGGCCCAGGCAAATTGATTACACCCACCACTCCTTGGCTGGGCCTGGCTTTTGGCGCATCCTCGCCTCATCGGTCGACTGTTGTTCTCTTTCGGAAACCGCTGACCCGCCGCGAGGATTTGTCGGTTCATCACCAACTTGAAGCACAAAGAGCCTTCCTCTTAAGATTCCTGTGCACCCAGTAAGGCAATCTCCCCTTCCACTCCATCGTCGTCCCTTTCCCTCATTCACCTTCACACCTATAACACATCGGCGATCACCTACCTTCCTTTCCAACTCACCTCCCGATACTTGAGCAGCTTAAATTAATTCTCAAAGCAGGTAGCGCTAAAGCGACAACCGGACGGACGCGTGATAGCTTCGCTTGTACAATTCGCAACACTAACCTGGCCTCCCGCGCATGGCCGGCGGTCACGTATCGTGACAGTTCATGTTCATCTGACACGATCCTCCCTGCCTTCGTCTCTTTCACTCTTACTGTTGGCATCGTGAAGCATTCGCCGCCGCGTTTTCGGCACACGCGGCCACCATGACGGGAGCTCCGCCATATAATCCCCAGTCCCCTACCCAGCAGCACCGTTATCCTGGTTACTCCCCTCCAAACAAGAGCCGCCCCTTTTATCCCAACAATGATCAGTATCAGCAGCATCCTCCCCAGACGCCTCCTGCGTTCCCTCCGCAGACCACCATGTCCCGGAGCCCTCACTATTCACATGCGTCTCCATTACCGGCGACCCTCCCACCATTGAACGGGAGTGCACCTCCGCCACATCCTCCGGATCCTTCATCGCAGTTCCAGGCCCACTCGGCGGCTGGAACTCCCCAGTTTCCTCTTCCTCGGCCCTACTCTGGGCCCGTCTTACCAGGCAACGGCGCATCTCCTTACGGTCCCTCCACTCCGTCCCATCCCCATCCGACTGGTAGGCCTGAGGGCCATCCGCAACTATCCCCGAAGAAAGACACCGAGTCATCTTATCTAGGCGGCCCTGGTGTTGCTGGGTATCCGTCGTCTATCATGAGAGAACCAAAGCCGGCCTCCCCTCCAAAGGAAGCAGTACGTTCTTCATTTCATATCAATTACACTCTCTACGCTGGATTAGAGAACTCCTTTACTGATGTATGACTTTGTTGCTGCATGTAGAAGCCCGCCAGGGCTGCAGACCCCATGTCCTTCGCTAGTATATTATCTGGGCCGGCCGAAGAGCGCTCTCCTCCTAAACGACAATCCCCCCCACCAGAGACGACGCCGGCACCGGTAACATCAACACCACGAGAAGCAACGCAGCTTAGCCCGCCTCCCCCACCTCATGTTCCGCCGTCGCATCAGAAAGTGAAAGAGCAGGAACAGGTATTACCCAGACTGGAGAAAAAGCCGAGCTCGGAGAAACGCCGTCGCAACGCGGAGCAGGACAACAAAGCGGGTGAACCCTCGAACGGTATATTAAGCAACGGTATTCCTGAGCCAACCAAGACGACTACTCAGTCATGGTCTTTCCTCAGCCCCCGCAAGGTTTTGTCCGAACGGGAGTCGGAAACTATCAACAAACTTATGGTGGAGATTGACAATGCTGAAAAAAGTGATGTGGAAGCCCCTGGGTTCGAAGAAGAGTATGAACAGTACAAATTGCAATGTAAGAGACGGGCCTTACATACCTTGAAAGAGGAGGGCATAAAGCGCAAGGTAAGCCGCTGTATTTAAGTTTACACGTAATACCCTACTTACACGAGATGCAGCGTCGCCGAAATACGTTCCTGGTCAACCTTGGCAAGTCTCTCGAGAAGCAGGCCTCTGCGGGAATGGACCGGTTTCGGATTGCCAACGAGGCCTCCGTCATCTCAGAAGTCCAAGCCAAAGAAATTCAGGATGAGAAAGAACGCAAGAAGGACATGCAGAGGAAGCGTCGTAGGGAGAACACGGTACGGTTGGAGATGCAGAAGAAACTTGAGGCCGAGCGCAAAGCGAATAAGGCTCAAGACTCTGCTGAGAAAGCTAAGTTTTTGCGTGAAGCAGAACGGGCACAAAGGAAAATCAAGACTACCAAGCGAGCCCTGGAAGGTGTCACAGCGCCTGAAGAGATCGGCGAGGTCACCCCGCTGGCACCAAACCTCGAAGGTGGCACTACCAGCTCTTTCCACATTGGCCGAAGCTCCCCATCGAGGCGGAAATCGGGACGTGGAGGTCCTGTTACACGGCCCAAGAAGTCAAAGGAGCAAAAGCAAGCCGAGAAAGATGCGGCAGAGGCCGCTTATGCTGCTATGGAAAATGATGAGCCACTTCCTCTTGCGCCCAAAGAAGATCCACGTAAGGAATCTCTCAAGAAGGAAGCCAAAGGCAGCCGCTCCAAGGAGAGTAGCCCCGCGCCCCTGTCCGCCTTCGAAACAAAAGGCTACAATCAGATTTATGAACAAATCTGGCGAGATATTGCCCGTAAAGATATTCCCAAGGTCTACCGCATTAAGGCCCTCTCGCTCAGCACTCGCCAGGAGAATCTGCGCAAGACTGCTCAGCTAGCCAGTAAGCAGTCTCGAAAGTGGCAGGAACGTACGAATAAGAGTATGAAGGATACCCAAGCCCGGGCCAAGCGGACTATGCGTGAAATGATGTCTTTTTGGAAGCGCAACGAGCGTGAAGAGCGTGATCTACGCCGCCTTGCTGAAAGGCAGGAAATTGAGTCGGCCAAGAAAGCAGAAGCAGAACGTGAAGCCAACCGCCAGAGACGCAAACTCAATTTCCTTATATCCCAAACCGAACTATACTCTCACTTCATTGGCCGCAAAATCAAGGGTGCCGAGGGAGACTCTGGTGATACTGCCGTTGAGGGATCGGATGAAACAGTTCAACCTGGTAAAGACGAAGAACATGCTATGGAGGATGCTGGCGCTAAGGTGACCAACTTTGAGGATCTCGATTTCGACGCAGAAGATGAAACGGCCCTACGACAGGCAGCAATGGCCAACGCGCAGAATGCCGTTAAGGAGGCCCAAGACCGAGCGCGAGCCTTCAATGACGGGCAGGATCATATGGCTGCTTTGGACGAGGGTGAATTGAACTTCCAAAACCCCACGAGTCTGGGTGACATTGAGATATCGCAACCCACCATGCTCACGGCAAAATTGAAGGAATATCAGCTGAAAGGCCTCAATTGGCTTGTCAACTTATACGAACAAGGTATCAACGGTATCTTGGCCGACGAAATGGGTCTGGGAAAGACCATTCAGTCTATCTCGGTTATGGCCTACCTCGCCGAAGTTCACAATATTTGGGGGCCATTTTTAGTCATTGCACCCGCCTCGACCCTACACAATTGGCAACAGGAAATTACCAAATTTGTTCCAGACATAAAAGTTCTTCCTTACTGGGGCTCAGCAAAAGACCGCAAGATTCTTCGCAAGTTCTGGGACCGCAAGCACATCACCTACACCAAGGAGTCCGAATTCCACGTCCTAGTGACATCCTACCAGCTAGTGGTCCTCGATGCGCAGTACTTCCAAAAGGTGAAGTGGCAATATATGATTTTGGATGAAGCCCAGGCAATCAAATCCTCGCAAAGCTCCCGTTGGAAAAACCTCCTGGGGTTCTCCTGTCGTAACCGCCTCCTCCTCACTGGTACGCCTATTCAAAATAACATGCAGGAGCTGTGGGCTTTGCTCCACTTTATCATGCCCACCTTGTTTGACTCTCACGACGAGTTCAGCGAGTGGTTCTCCAAAGATATCGAGTCTCACGCTCAAAGTAACACCAAATTGAATGAGGACCAGCTGAAGCGTCTCCACATGATTTTGAAGCCCTTCATGCTTCGTCGTGTTAAGAAGCACGTCCAGCAGGAGCTTGGGGACAAGGTTGAGAAAGATGTCTTCTGTGATCTGACATACCGTCAGCGGGCCTACTACACTAACTTGCGAAACCGCGTCAGCATCATGGACCTTATCGAGAAGGCTGCTGTTGGCGATGAGGCCGACAGCACGACGTTGATGAACTTGGTCATGCAGTTTCGGAAGGTTTGTAACCATCCAGACCTGTTCGAACGCGCGGAAACGAAATCACCCTTCTCTGTCGCACATTTTGCGGAAACGGCCTCCTTCGTCCGAGAAGGTCAAAACGTCGATGTCGGTTACTCGACACGTAACCTGATCGAATATCCTTTGCCACGCCTTCTATGCGGGTCTGACGGCCGTGTCGATGTAGCAGGACCCGGCAATCTACACGCCGGCTTCCGTGGCAAGTACCTGGCTCACTTGATGAACATCTTCGCCCCGGAGAATATCAAACATAGTGCCGAACACGACGGTACATTCTCTTTCCTGCGGTTTGTGGACACTTCGATAAACGAAGCGTACGAGCAGTCCCACCAGGGTATCTTTGAGCGAGCGGTTCGCCGGCGCGGCAAACCCAACAGATTGTCTCGGCTCAACGTAGTCTATGATGACGATAAAGCAACAATGGCATCCGCCCTTCCCCATACCATGTTCAACATCGTCCAACGCAACGACCAACATGCTATCAATGATGTCACGACAGAGGGGTACATGCGAGAGTTAACGACCGTGGCACAGTCCGCCTTCGAGCGTAAAGGTCTCGGCATCATCGAGCCTTGTGTCAGTCCCGCAGCGTCTGCGCCTCCGATTACCGTCTCCTCTTCCAGTCGAGCACCTCTGAGCGAAATGAATGATAGCCTCTTCAATGTTTCGGTTCGACATGCCTTGTTCAGCACGCCTTCTAAGCAACTTGAGCAACAGATCCTTGAGAAGAAGCTGGACCCTATTCCTTACTCCCTTCCGCCGATGTTACCGCAGCCAATATCCATCAAGGGACGCTACACGCACATTGAAGTGCCATCTATGCGTCGATTCGTCACAGATTCGGGTAAATTGGCTAAGCTAGACGAGCTCTTGCGAGAGCTCAAGGCAGGTGGTCACCGTGTGCTACTCTACTTCCAAATGACACGCATGATTGATCTAATGGAAGAGTACTTGACCTACCGCAATTATAAGTATTGTCGCCTAGATGGAAGTACGAAATTGGAGGACCGTCGCGACACGGTGGCAGACTTCCAGCAGCGTCCAGAGATCTTCGTCTTCCTTTTGTCTACTCGTGCTGGTGGTCTTGGTATCAACTTGACTGCAGCAGACACGGTTATCTTTTATGATTCGGACTGGAACCCTACCATTGACTCTCAAGCTATGGATCGTGCTCACCGTCTCGGCCAGACAAGACAGGTCACGGTGTATCGCCTGATTACTCGCGGCACCATTGAGGAGCGTATTCGCAAGCGAGCTTTGCAGAAGGAGGAAGTGCAGCGTGTCGTCATCTCAGGTGGCGCAGCTGGTGGGGTTGACTTCAATACTCGCAACCGCGAGAGCCGAACCAAGGACATCGCCATGTGGCTGGCAGATGATGAACAGGCGGAGCTTATTGAGCAAAAGGAGAAGGAAGCGCTGGACCGAGGCGAAGTGTTTGGCGCTAGTAAAGGCGGGAAGAAGGCTGCTCAGAAGAGAAAGAGAGATATCACGCTGGATGATATGTATCATGAAGGTATGTGAATCTGATCAAAGCTCTTCGTTCCGGGGAGGCTTCTGGAAATAGTACTAACCGCGTCAATCTATAGGCGAAGGGAACTTTGACGATGCCAGTGCAAAGCCATCAGGAGCGGCCACTCCTGTGTCGACTGCAGAGAATTTAGGCACCCCATCCTCCACGCCAGTTCCTAAACGAGGACTTGGAAGGGGGACAGGAAAGGGCACGTCTAAAAGAGCCAAAACTACCAAGGAGAGATTACGTCTCATTGATGGCGACGGAGGCTTAGGGCCTAGTTGATTTAATCGATCTGTGCCTCAATAATGGACACGGCTGGTTATGGTCATGGCGTTCAGAGATTGCATTTCTTTCCCACCCTTTATCTTTCTTTCTTTCTTTCCTCTTAAACCCCTCTTTTTTGTTTTTCTTTTTATCGGACTTTACTTGTGGGCAGCTTACGTTCTGCCTTGTATTAACAGCATATATTCCTGATTCCTGATGTACGAAGCGATTTAAGAGTCATTGAAGACGAAGGATGAAACCCGTGGTAATCAGCCGATAATGGCAAAGAGAAGGAGAAGAAAAAAATCAAGTGCGAGTTTTGAAATTGATGGCAAGATAGACATTGTATCCTGTACCTGTTCTTGGGCTGTGACGGGGGGGTGAAATTGACGGTCATCACCCGGCTATTATTACTATTGTTGTACTGTACATCCGGATCCTGCTGGTCTGTATCTAGTTAGGGCAATATTCCCCGTCGCCAGGCCTCTTGGGTTATGAATGATTTCATAGGTGAAGTTTCGTATCCGTACGCACCGAGAGATTTCTTAGTATTACTTGTATTATGAAAATGCACTTGCCGAGTTAAGTCCGCCGGCCAATCACGGCGGAGGATATGGTAAGCCGAAAAGTCTCGCCGAAGTCCCCGACTTACTCTTACTGGAAGTGGCTTAGTGCCCTCAGCGCCCCCTCGCCCTCAATCCATCAGCCAGATTGACTCTTATTTCTCTCTCCTCTTCGCCGCGGGTGACATATCCCTCTCCTTCTCCCTCTCCCTCTTGACAACATTTCATCTTCGCTTCCTTTTGTGATATAGTCAGTTTCGCTATCCATTGAAGCATCACTCATGGAGTCTCTTCTCCAGCAGTCCCGGGCGATGTGCCCGTTCCTTAAGCGCACATCTCCATCTTCTCTGCGTACGCTGGCAACCGCGACTCGACCTAGCACTAGTTCCGGTGGAGGCACTATGTCTAATCTCCAGGTCATTGCCCGTCGCTGCCCTGTCATGAGCAAGGCTCTGGCCGTGCAGAGCGCTCGCATGGCCGGTACCAAAAGATTCACCTCATGTGCTGCCGGCATCACCGGTCTCGGCAACAAGCATTGCCGTGCTCCTACTGGGAAGAGAACCCTGCACTCCACCTCCGGTAACGGCGCCAATGTGAGCGCAGAGATCTACAAGAACACCCAGCGAGATCCCGCCGGTTTCTCGAAGATCAAGACCCCTGCCAATGCTACCGCCGCTGCCGCTACGTCTGGCCCTCGTCCAGAGGCTCCCGTGGCGAAGCCTTTCAACTACAATTCTTTCTACAACACCGAATTGGAAAAGAAACACAAGGACAAGTCGTATCGCTATTTCAACAACATCAATCGTCTCGCTCAGGAGTTTCCCCGGGCTCACACCACATCTGCCGAGGAACGTGTGACGGTCTGGTGCTCGAACGATTATCTCGGCATGGGCCGCAACCCCGAGGTTCTGGCCACCATGCATAAGACATTGGACACCTACGGAGCCGGTGCGGGAGGTACTCGCAACATTTCAGGTCACAATCAACATGCCGTGAGCCTGGAGAACACCCTGGCCAAATTGCACGGCAAGGAGGCGGCATTAGTCTTCAGCTCATGCTTCGTGGCTAACGATGCCACCCTCGCAACCCTGGGTAGCAAGTTGCCCGACTGTGTTATTCTGTCCGATAGCCTGAATCATGCATCGATGATTCAGGGTATTCGCCATTCAGGCGCCAAGAAAATGGTTTTCAAGCATAATGATCTGGTCGACCTTGAGGCCAAGTTGGCAGCTCTACCTCTTCATGTCCCCAAGATTATTGCATTCGAATCAGTTTATAGCATGTGCGGATCTATTGCCCCAATTGAGAAGATCTGTGATCTTGCAGACAAGTACGGTGCCATTACTTTCCTGGATGAAGTCCACGCTGTGGGAATGTACGGACCTCACGGAGCAGGTGTGGCAGAGCACCTTGACTATGACATCTATGCTTCCCAAGATACGGTCAACCCGCGCAGTACTAAGGGAACCGTGATGGACCGAATCGATATTATCACCGGTACTCTGGGCAAGGCCTACGGATGTGTCGGGGGCTACATTGCTGGATCCGCTGCGATGGTTGACACCATCCGCTCCCTCGCCCCTGGCTTCATCTTCACCACGTCCTTGCCGCCCGCCACCATGGCTGGTGCAGACACTGCTATCCAGTACCAGGCTCGTCACCAGGGCGACCGCGTCCTGCAGCAGTTGCACACCCGCGCGGTCAAAGCAGCTTTCAAGGAGTTGGATATTCCTGTAATTCCCAACCCCTCCCATATCATTCCGCTCCTGGTTGGGGATGCCGAGGTTGCTAAGAAGGCCTCGGACAAGCTTCTGGAGGAGCATGGAATTTATGTACAAGCCATCAACTACCCAACCGTGCCTCGGGGTGAAGAGCGGCTTCGTATCACGCCCACCCCGGGACATATCAAGGAGCACCGCGACCACCTGGTGCAAGCCGTCCAAACAGTCTGGAACGAACTGGGCATCAAACGCACCAGCGATTGGGAAGCGCAAGGCGGCTTCGTCGGCGTGGGTGTCGATGGCGCCGAGGCTGAGAACCAGCCGATTTGGAATGATGTGCAGCTGGGGCTGAAGGAAAACGAAGCCATTGAGGCTGCTGTGGAACGCGAGTTTGCCGAGGCCCCCATGCGGACCGCCACCCGTCCTGCCGCGGCTGCTGCTTCGTCAATCCCGGTGGGTGTGGCTGCCTGAAGTGGCTGCCCGCATGTGAGCTGAAATCGACGTGGAATTCTATACACACACACACACACACACACACTAACACACACTATGTTATAAATTCCACATCCACTCCTTTGTCCCTTGTTGGACGTAATTGGTATTTGGACTATTAGTTAGAACCAGTCAGTCGTTACCATGTGTTTCGGTTCGACTCGAAATCTGACATGTTGTCTGCCCCCATGCCACTTCATCTCCTCCGTAACCGCAGGGCTTCAAATACACTGCCCAGTAATTGTAGTCAATATAGCAGTTAACTAACCTTCACCAATTTCCTAATAACAATAGAAGGGGCCATACGCAGTACCAAAGATCACCTACCTCCGATCAATATCCGAACCTCAGGCTACATACATCAAGTCGCATTAATCGATTCCGACCTCTGTTTATCCCTGAAAATAACTAAGATCATGATCTACGTTTGGTAAGTGGGACACCTACCTACACTGGGAGGTATTGAATAAAGGCATCATTCATATAGTCACAAGATGCCAGGGCCAATTCATGATATGGATAGCTACTTCCAAACATAATTCAGAGGTATCATTCTGCTCTTCAGACAGTTCTTCTCGAAGATCAGTAGGAGCCAGTTTTGACCATTAACTTGTAATGTAATTGCGATTGTAGTAGATCCGAGATCCATTCACTTTCTAAGGGTTAATTGATTCATTTTACTGATACCTCACCCACCATATTCTTGGTACCTGCTCCATGTTACTCTAGCCCTTGTTGTCGCTATTAATACTATGCCTTGATGATCAGTTTGTTTATGTATTCAATTATTTTGCATGATACAGTATAGATATTTCATACGTCATTCGATTGATATTCAAAAAGCATATATATATCGTTAGCACAAAGACAAGACACACCAATCAAGTAGGTCCGTCGAACGGGTACGGCCCTCACCATTGAAAAAGGAAGCATGGGGTTACTATTAGATTAGGTTAATTATAATGCTAGTATCATATGGTATACCGGTAGTATATAGGGTAGAATCATGGTAAGGCAGTTAGCATATGTGGAAGCCTCTGTCTATATAGAGTTTAGATCGTCCAACGTTGGATAGGACGGTGTGAAAATAACAAGATATATTTTTTTTTTAAAAAAAAAAACAAAGGAAGACGAACATCTGTGTCTTCCAACTAATTGTTTACTGTTTGGGCTTTGATCACACATTGCTTAGACTAGGGTGGGGCAGTTGTTTATATATTTACTTCTAGAGGGCGTTATTGATATAGATCCCTTCATTCTATTGTTTCATTTCTCTTCTGCCTTTTTCATCTTACTTTTTTGACCTAAGGGACTTTGGGTTATGTTAAGGTGTGCATGGCTTTCTACAAAAAATCGTCTACGGTACCCGTATGCAAACATTAATCCACTGAAAGAGCAGGTAGAAGAGGTACCTTGGATAGTTCGTAATTTTATATTTATCCACAAAATAGTATGTACATATAGTACAACCTGAAACCGAACGCCAATCGCATCATGGGCAAGTTCAACGCAAATAGATTCTTTTGTTTTGTTCAATAGGAAAGAAAGAGGCAATGGCCATTAAATTACCTCTTTCCACCACGGCTAACCTTGGGGAACTCGACGGGGACCCTCAATCTAGCCACACGTCTAGCATTGGCTTCGGCCTTACCACCCTTAATACCCCATTTGGCGAATTCCGTTTCGCGTGGCTTGTCAACGCGACAACCCAACTCGCGGAAATATTGCGTGATGACCGTGTTATCCAAACGCAGATCGTCGCGCAGATCCGACGGGTCAGTTGCTAGTTCGTTGGGGGCGTTTCCACCTAGAGAGCTGGAGCCGCCGTCTTTGGCTGGCTGAGGGGGAATGTGCAGCGATAGGGCGCATATGGTGGTGTGCAGGAAGGTGATATCGTTCTTGGTGATATGGGTGCCCTGCGGGGCAAATTTGCGGCGGATGGCGTCGATGACGGGATCTGGGAGGGTTTCGGCTGAGTCGGTTTTGGCGCCAGTGGGGGAGGAGAGGATGCGGCGAAGTTCATCGCGAGGTGGAAGACGTTTGCTACCTGGCCCGGACGATTTGGAGTCCTTGCCCGAGCGGAGGGCGCGGGCAAGCTCGAGGAGGAGGAAGATAAAACGCAGAACTTGAAGCTGGGTGGCATTAGTTGAGTTGACGACTGCTTCCACCCGGCGAGACACATATCGTGAGGTGGTGGCGACGGCTTCTCCGGAGTTCACGGTCTCCTGCCACTCGTTCGTGCCCGGGAGCTGCTGGAGGGTGGACAGACCTCCCGGAACAAGCACATCAATCGGATACACATCGGAAGGATGAGACGCTGCCAGATTGGCTTGAGGCAGTGGTTTGTTAGCTTGAACTTGAGCCTGCACCGCAGCGGTCTTCGTAGCAATGTCGGTGGCGGAGTCGAGGGGCATGGACGAAAGAATAGCAGATTCTGCGGCGGAGGCAGCACCAGCGGGGGCATTGGAGAGTTGGGCATTTTCGGCCATGGACTGCGCTGCTTTGCGGGACTGCTTAGTACCGAATGTATTGGTGAGTTCTGTGCGTTGAGCGCGCATCGTTTTCTGTTACGAGCTGTCAGTAACCTATGCCCCACCGGTCAAAGAAACAAGAGCCTACCATCTCCTCATCTTCACTCTCAACCTCCTCCTCTTCATCTGCAGCAGCCTTTGTTCTCCTCACTGCTCCACGAAGAGTCACCTTCCGCACCTCAACAAACTGCCAGCTTTTCTTTTCGGGATCCACAACGGCGATGTAATGCTTTAACTGCGAATCGGCGTCGTCTTCGGCCTCGCGACCCACGAAATCCATCTTTGGATGCTCCGAAGTCTGCAGGAGTAGTTCGGACGAGACAATGCCCTTGTTCCGTGTGGAGCGACCTGATAAAGAGCCATCTGCTCGGTCCTTGAGGTATGGTTTTAAATGAAGGTTTTGGGGCACGTTCACACCGGGGGTGGTTACTAGAGGGGCGATCAATTTTCTGTACACGCTGATTGCGAGTATAGTCCAGCAGTTAAAGAGTACATACTGATCACTGGAGCCAATTCACTATCATCGTTGACCACGCTGGCCGCGAGAGGAGGTAGATCTTGAAATTCGAGGGCGGGCTTTTTACTCGGCCGTTCGTGGCCGTTCGAAGCGCGCTTGCGCTTCTTTTCCACCTTGTCAGAAGGCATGGCGTTGTACTCAAAATTGAGCCTGAATGGGAGCGAATGAAGTCGACTTTTGCGTGGAGTAAGCTTCAGTCAATTATAGATCAAGAAGCTCAAGTAAAAAAAAAATTGCTGGGCGGGAAATAGGGGCAGAATTAGTCTCCGCACTCAAGGCGGAGAAGAAAGCATTGGATCATATCAAACGCACAAATCCACTGATAAGTACAATTTGCATATCAATTTACAATGCGAGTACTCGCAAAGGTGCTCTACGTGAATACTTTCATCTTATACATCCAGGCGGTTTTCAGTCATTGCTTTCATTGCAAACTTTTTAATTTGTGATAAATCCTCGATGACCTCTCCATGGCTCAGAACTTGCACAGGAACTGTAAGCTACAGCACAAGCCCTAAGAAGAGTGATTGACCAGATCCCATACGGAACCCAAAGGGCCTGTGGAATGAAAACAAATAGTACATAAGAAACGTGACCATCAACTTCTTCCACGACCCCTCCAAACTCCACCAAACACATTCGCCCTCCGAGACGAAGAATACGTAGTGCGCATTCCTGCCTGGTCAAAATCCGAAACCGTTGAAAGAGCCCGCGAGATTGGATGTATGTTTTCGTTGAATGATAGACTCCGGATTCGATAGGATATAGAGAATAGCAGACCAGCCAAGTCCCGTTGGAGTGGCTAAACCACGAAACGATCATAATAGGGAATCATCATCGTGACGTCGTCGACTTTTGTCATGTTCAGCATTCAACGTGAGCACCGCATGGGGAACTGAGATGGATTGGGCGAGTCATTTATTTGCTGCGCTTGTTGTTAGTCCAATTGTCCAGCAGGGCTGAGCTCTCAGATAACTCACCTGCGAGCACGCATCTTTCTGCGCTTACGCTTCAAACGACGAACGCGCTTCTTTCTCCACTTAGCTCTCATCTTCGTAGAGGGTTCGAGACTGTGAAGCGTTAGTTGATATTCAATGAAAGAGGCAACCAGATGCCAGCCCGGTCTGTATACTCACACTTCTGCGAGGATGAGGAGATGGTTGAAAGAAAGACGGAGAGCAGCGGCCGGCCGAGCTTCTTGTGTGCGTCGTGGCTGACTCAGCGTCCCATGACGCTAAGGGTTCGCTAGTGCTGTCCTACCGTTGATTGGCTGGACATCGGCTTACCGAGAGGGCATTATGTCATCTACTATCTATGGAGTTCATTTTCTCTCTACTGCATATCCACTTTTAAATGTGATCTGTGATTGTAAAATTATGAAGAAAAAATTTCATTGCTCTTTAGGGAGAATAGACGAAGATCACATATTCATCATTGACCCATTTGTCTCTGCTGTATATGTGCCTGACGTAGCCTTGCATCGATCCTGTCACTCGCTAAGAGACATCTCAACATCTCTTTCAGATTCAACGATCAAAGAACAAGGCTAATAGCTATAGCGATAGTTTAACGCCATATCACCGCGTAGCTCTTGTTCTTCGTCACTGGGTATGGCCATGCCATCTGCGATTGCCTGATCACGGCGCCGGTTGTCATACCAGACGGCCGCGAAGTAGCCTATGCAACAGGCCGCCGAAAAGCTAAGGAAGGACACGCTGATGATATATCCTGGTCGGTATTCCGGTGCATCTTTTTTTAAGAAGGCGTACGTCGAGATGATACCACCAACTGCCGCTATATTAGCTACGATAAATAGGATTAAATCACCAAAATCCACTCACTATTTCCAAATCCAACTTGCCAGGCCGTTCCCACACTTCGCCTACGATGGCCTGCTAGGTTCATTGCAAACCAGCAAACAATGACCGGCATTGCACTGTAACAACCACATGTAACCATGAATAAAGCGCCGTACTGAATATTTCGACGAGCCTGCCCGTGTACATTCAACAAGATTCCAAAGCCAGCCATGGCAATTAGCATAGGCCCTATAGTAAAAGCAAACCGATGCCTGGTTCTATCAGAGAGAATGGCCACCAGCATGGAAAATCCCCAAGCGGCTGCCCATGGTGGAATCGAATACAGCTGAGTCTTGATTGCTAGAAATCAGGCTTAGTAGAGTGCAAGGTGCACAAGAAATAGCAGACAGACGTACCATCGTAGCCATAACTCTTGATAATGGTCGGCGCGAAGTAGGCATATCCTACGCGTTGTTAGCCACCGTGCTCCTCATCAGTTGAGATACACGTTAGAAGCATGTGCATCCGTCCTACCATATGCTGTGACAACCTGACCGAAGTACATCAAACCACCGATGAATATTTTGTCTGGAATACACAGTGAGCACCGCAACGATTTTGGCATGCTCACCATGTCACTCACAGTCTTTGAAGACCTCCAATACGTCGCGCCAGCCTATCTTAGCATCATGACCCGCGCTCCCCGAGTCTCTGGCTAGTTTTGCCCGGATGAATTGGCGCTCTTCATCGGTGAGCCATTTGACGTCTTCGGGGAAATCAGGAATAATAAAGAACCAGGCAAGCGAGACGACACAAGTGATCAGGCCTTCGATGATAAAGACCCAGCGCCAGCCTCGGTAGCCACGAGTACCATCCATCTTTCCAAGCCCGCTAGCCAGCAAGCCACCGAAGGCGCCCGCAAGTGTGGTTGAACTAAAGAAGAAACTGAACCTCTTCTGTGCCTCGCTCCGTTTATACCACATTCCCAAGAGATAGAAACCTGCATACGACTGTTGGTCATCGTTATATCGAGCGGGGATAAGGGAAATAACAGAACGTACAACCAGGGAACATGCCTGTCTCAAACATTCCTGGATAGGATTTGTCAGTTGATAAATGTTACACTGGCTAGAGGGTTGTCGACTTACCCAGAAACCACCGAGTTGTCATCAGCCCGCCCCAATTGGAGACTAGGCCTTGACAGATTGTAACCAGACCGAATAGAAACATACATCCCGTCACTAGAGTAGCCACCGGCCTTTCAGTTCATACCTCCTATACACGGTATATCGGGAATACCTACACCATACGTGGGGTCTCAACTTCTTAAGCAGGATATTGGATGGAATTTCGAAAATGATATATGGAACGAAGAATATAGTCAGTGCAGTATTGTAGTTCGTCCCGTCGACTATATTCAAGTCTTCTTGTAGGCCAAGGACTGCTGCGTTACTGATATTCACGCTGTTCACAAAGGGTAATGTAAGATAACTATTCAGTAGTTGCTCATAGAGAAAGCCAGTCAGACTCATACCGATCCAAGAATGCGAGAAGATACATAACACAGAGACAGGGCATAATGTGCCAATCGATTTTAGCCATAAGCTTGCGTTCTGTGGTATTCCTCAGCTGGGGAAGGTCGGTCGATTGCGAATCGACATGGCCCTCAATCTTGTCATCCTGCGGAGTGAGTTGCTCTGGTCGCGCGATTTGTAAGTCTCAGCATCATGCTCATGGTAAGGTGTTTTGCTCGCCATACCGTCGAACCCCATGATGTATGTATTTCTAGTACTCTTGAGTAACCGTTTATTGCGAATTCTCTCTCCGAGTTGTTTGCTCTAGGAAAGAACAGATAGGATGGTTGTTTTCGCTTACCTTCGGGGGATAGAGCGGGCTGACACAAAGTGAACGAAGGGATGACTTTGTATTCACCACTCGCAGTACACTGGGACTAATTGAACTGTAAGAGAAAGAATCGAGAACATAAACCACAAAGAAGAGAAAGACAGAAATACGGTAGAAGATCTAGGAAGTTTATTGCCAAATCATTCGGTCCGCATAATACAGCTCTTGTGCTCGGAAGGATCATGGGTACGAGTCACTCGGTGGTCATGAGTACCTAACTACTACTACCCTGCGAACCCGACTAAGTATGGTCAATTGAGATTGGCTGGATAAGATTTTTGCAGCCTGGGGAGCTTAACTCCATCCATGACATGCCACTTTAACTCCGGGGGTCCATTATAGCCTGGCCATTTTGCGAACCCCGGTCTCCGCGCTGAATTGAATATGCATGTCAACCACATGGTACGAAGTAATTTAAGGTTGTTCTTCTTTTTTTCCTTAATCACCCATTATATCACTGGAGATCGAGGTGACCAAGCCCCAATGTTATTCGTGACCCCATACGTATTGCCTTGCTGAAGACACTAGACTAAGCTACCTTCCCCGCAACTGAACTAGTAAACTAAGTAAAGGTCTGCTGGAGTCTGGAGACGATTACATAAACGACCTCCCCCACACTAGCATCAGTAATCAAAGGGACTAGAACATCAGTGGAGTGGGTGAGTGTTCGGCATTTATTGGCATCATATAAATAAACACAGGCATACTCCGGAGCAACCCGTTTGTTACCGATGGAAAGTCTAAACTTGTTACCCTTCGTTTACAATAGTTTAAACTCTCGCGGCTGTAAGTCCGCCATAGAGCGAAAATTGTCTTCCTTTAAGGATGATATCGTCTGCTGCAGCTCGCTCTTAAGTCCGTACTAGTTTGAGGGTGTTTTCTTTCTAACAATAGAATCCATAAGTCATTTGTATATGTGACATGCCCGTTCTACCATAATGTGGGTGCCACTGAAGTCGATAGAAGCATCTCTAAAACTATAACCGTGGTGAACACCGCCGTCATAGAAAGCTATGCTTTCATGGAAATGCACGGAAAATATCATACAAGAACTACATCTCCCAGAATTATCCAAGTCCGAGAAGAAGCACTGCGGATTGATAATGTCCGCCGCTGCCGGAAAGAAAATGCCTGCCTGGTTACGTAGCAGTCGATGGCTGCTCTTCCATTGCTTTCCCCCACGCCTTCTCAAATGCCGAATCCGCACCAGGCCCTGCCGTCGACGGCTGTTGAGCCTGATTGCGGTCATATCCATCATAGTCTTCCTTCTCGACCAACACCGTGTCCGAGCCAGGCGTCTCCTCTCCCGGAGACTCCATCTTCGTTCCAGACCCAATCAGCTCGAAATCAAAGTTAGAGCTATACACCACAGCTGCGAAGGCTTCCAACTCTCGCACACCTTGGTCCATCGCAGTTAGATAAAGATTTGGCGGGTTTGTACCATTGCCAATCACATGTGCTTGGCGGGCTAAAACCGCCAGAATGTTGGCTAACTTTGCCTTTGGCTCAGAGCTATCAGCTCCCGGGACAACCGTGGCAACTGAAGTAAATGACTGGGGAACGCTCCGTGGAGTTTGTGACGTCGACTTGAAGGCATCGGCGGTGCATTGATGGATTAATGTCTGGAAGCATTCGTTGTTCAGAAGCATCAAGACGCGCGTAAAGGTTGGTGATTCGATCAGGTCAGCCGTCTCATCCAATAGATGTCGCAACGTAGCTGCAGTTTGGGAGTTGGCAAGCTCCGTCACTCCAAGGACACCAGACTCCTCTAGTACTTTGTCCTCCTCTTCGCGAGGAGGGAGCAGATAAGACAGCCACTTCCTGTGTCTGCAGGAACGGTTAGTAAAAAGTTCGGTTGGCTATGGGGGTAAGAAGAAACATACTTTCTTTCCTCTTCAGTATACCCTTCCACTCTCTTTCGGACCTCCAGGAATAGCTCGGACAACCTGGCCAACGAGATATCCTCTCGAGGGTTAAGGGGGCCAAAGACCTCTGTAACGGCAGTCTGTACCTCGTTCATTAACTGCTTCCAGCCTCGGTGGAGCAACCACCAACTAAAGGCAAGATAGCGACGATTGGTCTCAAAATCATTTCCCAAAGTCTGTGTGAGGTCATCATCGTCATGGTCTTCCAGCCTGATCGTCGATTCGTTGGCAGGGGGGGTCGCCATAGAGATTACGCTGGAAAGATAGTTCCGACGGCCGAGAAGGTTGAGTTGGATTCGTGTAAAGATTGTCAACAGAGAAAGGGTATAGACTAGAGTGAAGGACCTGGTGATAGCTGTGACAAGCCTATGAGTTTCGGTTTCCGGGAGATAATATGTTTGGGATAGATGTCTTACAAGTGATTTTGACTTCATTCCAAAGCTGTGTCTTATTGCGTTTCGGTCGCGCCTCGCCATCGCCCTCAACGAAAGGTTCTCCCGGTTGGCTTGTGCGGACGAATCCATCGCTCTGAAAACTAGATAGACTCCGACGGTCATCCTCCGGTAAGCTGGGCGATACAGAGCTTAGATCTGATCCGGTCCCTTCCCCGGCGTTGAGCCGAGCTAACCTCTCTGCTCGCTTTCGTTGTAGCTCTTTCGTCAATTCCTCGACAGGAAGAGCGTCCAGAATATCTTCTGCAGCAGTCGGTAAGAGAGCGAGAACGGTATAGGTGCAATCGGTTTGGTTTTGTTCGAAACGTCGCCGTAAACTGAAGATTGCAACATTGGAGAATGATAGGTCAATTACCGTCTCCGAGCACACGAATACACCCGACAAGCAAAGGGAGGTTACTCACTTCTCCCGAGCGATTCGGTCACTGCTCATACGTTCCCGTGCTTCTGAAATTTTGGAGAGCACATATTGTCCTGCGAGGTAACCGGCTCCGATCATGCCAGCCCCGATCGCGAGACCCTTGCGATTGCGCCGGAACCAGCGCCTAGTAGCACCGATCATGGTGGAGCGGTCGGAGGTAAGCGGATAATCTCTCTCAAGGATATGAATCAATTCAGCTCATCATAAAGTATAAAGAAGAGGAATGGCAAAGCAGAGGCAAGCTAATGCCAGGGAATATAAAAGGGGAGAGGAGGTGAAGAAGGACCGATCATCAATGACAACAGCCGAGCGAGACGGTCGGGGAATGATAAAATCATGGCCAACCGTCTGGCGCGGCCTCGGCTAAAGTTCGATAGCAACGTGAAATCATGGGGTGGTGCTCTGATTGTCGGGGACGTATTAAATTGGAGAAGAGTCTTGGTTTCTTGTTAAAATAGAGCGTCAATACAATTTAATATACATAAATAAATAAGTCCATGTACATAATCCATAGTCCTTGAGCTGCTTCATCTACGATTATTGTATAATTCTATTTTCCATTTTTAAACAAGTTCATTGTACTCCGTAGGTAGGGTCAAATTGAGTAACGCTCAGGTACTCCAAAAGAGTTAAGGCACCGTTATCTTTCCGTCACTATCGGCGAGGGGCAACTCCTCCGCCGGAATGGTCACCGTCTCACTCCTGATCCACTGGTTCATTCTCTCCCAACTCTTCGGTGGTCTACATATTCATATCCTACTCCTCTGCTGGTTGACATACCTGAAATATTCCTAGAGAATCATGCATCCTCCGTGAATATCGCAGTCAAGTATCTCATACAACAATCTAGTCCGCATCCCTTACGTCGTTACGCCCTCAGCATCCGACATCGTCATCTTTCCGCCACTCCTCGACTGCTCGAATCCCCGTGAGAAAACGGTGACATCGCTCCGTTTTCACGGCCCAGCTCGCTGTGGTAGCTGGGTCGTCGTCAGAAACTCGCTATCACAAAATCATAGAGCAGCAAAAGGAGAACGGGATCCCCACCGTTCGTTTCAGATCCATCTCTTGCATCCCCAACACGAACGCGTTACGTTATGGAGCCCCGCAAAACCCCTCCAGAGTACTTCCTGGAGATCTTTGCAGACACCACTACCGTCCGGGACGTCTTGAAAGGTATATTATTCTATTAGAACATTTATTCGATCTGGCATGTTGTTCGTTAATAGTTCTCCTGGTATCTGTGACTGACACATCTTCTCCTTTAGGTGTTCTCAACCTAATCTTCTTTCACCGTTATTTCCCCTCTATCCGACCGACTACCTTTGATGTCCTAGACTTTACTCTCCCCGCTATTAACGATGAAGACCTCGAAACTCTGATTGAGTCACGTATCAGCGCCCTAGTCCGACAGCACTCCTCATCAGCTGCTAGCGCCCATGAAGGGGGCGGCGGTGTGCGCGGTCGGATCGCAGTAGAGTTCTACGAGAAGAAGCGCAGACGCTCCGGAATCTGGTTCGGTGGACTTGCTGGAAAAGGCGAGGAAGAAGTATGTTGGGAGGTGTGGAATCTGGATGTGACGATTGCCACTCCGCGGACAGAATCAGGTATGCATTTGGCACCTTAATATCGGCCCATACATGCACTCTGCAGCTTGTACAAATACATGTCAGTGCTGACTGCTCATGCAGAGCGCGCCAAAGTGCGCAAGGCGATGGAGAATATGCTTCAAAAAGCAGCCTTAAAGATTCTCGCCGTAGTCAACCGAGAAAAGGATCATATTCCGCCCATCACGACAAGTGATTCCAACCCATTCCCTTATAGGATTGTCCTAAACCCCCGGTCAGATGGCTGGCAGAATCGGTTTGGACTATACTGATATATAAGAAACCATTACATCTGTAAGGTTTCGCTGGGTCACATTACCTGTTTCCACCCCTCTTTTCTCTTTTTCTCACGCTCCAAAGATACATGCAGCTTGCATCCATATCTGTACATCTGGAGTTGTGGAGTAACGGTTCGATGTTACTCCGATACTGGGACTTTTCTGCAGCCTATCTTCCCGTGTATTATTACGTTCCACTGGCTCATATCACTTTACTGTTCGAGGTTCAACAAGCACGGATGCTAACCAATCCTGCGGAAAAGGACCCGGAATTGAAACAAATCAAATGGTGCTTCAGATTAACAAAGTGGCATCATCGCATCAAATACAACTATACCCGCGTTCGTGGAAAGAGGGCGTGGTTCCCCGCGTCTCACCCACCGCGCAAAACAAAGCAATTCTACTAATCATGACAAAATACCAAGACAGCTAGAATGACCCAAAACCGTCTGACTCAGGTCGAAGTGTCTTCTCACCTGACACTTTTTTCCTCGCCAGCGAATCTTCACTGGTTTCTTTATTTTCAAGTACCAAAACACTGAGACCGACCTGGCTCATGGCAACGCAGGACACACCGCGAATGCCATCTCACCTTGTACGGTCTATTTACTGGGCCTTGGTAGCAGCATCAGCCTGGGCGCGGAGGTTGGCCGAGGTGTTTCCGCCAGCGAAGAAGCGGCCAAAGACGGGCTGAATGAAAGAGTGGAAGACGACTTGGGCACCGCTGGAAAATTGGGTCAGCACATGTTCATGATCGTGTTCCTAGAAAAACAGAAAAAGAAAGCTTACTTGGTCTGGGGAAGAGCCATCCAGAGAACGAGGCCGAACTTGAAGATATAGTAGAAGGCTAGTTAAATTGGAGATCAGCACATTGTTTCCAGCAATTGCAAAAGCCACTGTAACCGAAGAACAAAAAGGGACTACTCACGGAACCAGTAAGGAGCATAGACAGCACTCTCAACGACGGCGAAGAAGGCGTAAACAACCCAGTACTATCCGATTCACATGTCAATCAGTCATGCCGATTCATACAAGGAAACCTATCACGTGCTCGGAGCACGGCCTACGGAAAAAGCGGTATAGATCAGAGGGAAAACAAGATCACAAGAACATACCGTCAACCACTACAGGAAGAGTCAGCATATTCGATCAGCGTCCAAGGTCAGATGAGAAGTAAGACGTACCTGTGTGTCATCGGCCTTGCCAGCGGTGAACAATGCGTTGAGAGAGTAGTAGCCAGGGATGATGAAGCCGGCCAGGTTAACAAGGAATTCACCGGCAATGTTGAAGAAAACCAGGAAGGTGTAAACACCGACCAGACCAAGGATCACGTAGACCTTGGGGACGGAGGTTTGACGCTCAAGGTTGTTGAGGACAGGGTACTTGGAAAGCTGTGGGACGAAACACACAAGAAATGTTTTGATTAGCCTTCCTCGATCCGAATACAAAGGGAAAATAAAACAGGAAAACAAAAAGACAAGCAACGGTCAATTGCCGCCAGTTCCACCAAATAAATGTGTTTGAAGAAGTCCGAAGTCAAAAAAGCAA
Source organism: Aspergillus flavus (assembly GCF_009017415.1). Classification (NCBI taxonomy): domain Eukaryota; kingdom Fungi; phylum Ascomycota; class Eurotiomycetes; order Eurotiales; family Aspergillaceae; genus Aspergillus; species Aspergillus flavus. Next base: position 4,862,501 of record NC_092406.1, read on the forward strand.
CAGAGAATCATCGTTATCGCCCCCGACACAAGCAATCAATGCCAACGCATTTCTTTCATACGAATATCAACACGCACAAACAAGGACTCACCTCCTTGTCAAGCTGAGCAATAGCGTGCTGAGCACGATCCTGGAAAGTAGCCATTATTGCTTTTTTTGAAAGAGCTGGACTTATTTATCGATTGAGGCTAACTGTCGGGGCTGGATGGAGGCTGACGAAAATGTTGAAGAAGAGAAAAGACGGGTCGTTATCAAGCTGAGGAAGTGAGACTTCGGAAGGACGATCTGGCGGTTACGGAGCGCAATGACCGCCATGACGACGGTGCGATGTGTCACGTGATTGGTCATGACGTCGAGCACACTAGAGGCGTTCTTCCGATACACGGATGACGTGACCTGGCTAAGCCACTAGGGTTTCATCTTTGCTCGTCGATCTTAGCAGTTGCGCACATGTAAGGCTATGCTAATGCCGAAGACTGCACATTTGCACCTGCGTCTAAAGGGGTTTCTCAGAAACATTAGTACGCAATTTGCCATGGTGATGGTGTTACACCCTCGGTACTGTACCTGTATTGTCTTGTCACACTGTGCATTCGCGATGACTAATCCCGACAGCCTCAGGCTGTTGCCTTCAGCCGCGAGATAAGGGATATTACGGAAAGCCCTAACGGGTCATAAACATATAGAATGTTCCAGTTACTACTCCTTATAACTTTGAACTACTGCAGTGCCTTGCTGGTGCCATCCTTCATCTGCACTGATTTATGGATGGAACGTATACACGATCCACTCTGGATGGAAGCGTACACTGTACACGCATGACTGAGCATATCCCAAGGAAACTCAAATCTCCTACATTCATCGAGCGCAAACTCAAAATCTGGGAGGAGACACCCGCCCTCGGAAACATGGGCAGCCACTGTATCTGTATCATCAACTTCAAAGACAAAAGTCCACACTAACGTTCCTGTAAACGATGCCATCTGCGGCCATCCAAGTCACACACGACTGACTAAAGGGTCCATTCCCTTGCGATGATATCTGTGTGAGAACTGGGAATTGACGGTACGGAAAAGAATTCCGCTTCGAAGTTTACAGCCCTACAATTCGGTGATGCTTAGTTAGTGCTTGGTATAATGAGCATGCGGTACTCGGTATATATCGCTAAGCGCCTTGTGCTGCGTCTAGTTTAATCGCCTGTTGTCAAGTAGGATTCACTCCTTTCTATGAGGTCCAATTAATGTATGCTGTCCGTGTGTGCCAACCCCCGTCCACCCCATCGGGTCTCGACAACAGTATAACCTGACACGGACTCGCCACAATTTCCTCAGGTAATATTGGGTCATATATGCGTTGCCGGTCTTCGGGTATTCTTTTCTCAATGGGCAGAGAGGATAGCTCGGCCTCTTCAGATTCCAGGACCAATTCTGCTACTTTGAAGAAGAGCCCCATGTCCCACATTCCCTCCCTTCTACGATAATCTGACAAAATCCGTATAGCTTTTCGTCGAATGATGGGATCACGACACTTTACCGCTGTGAACCACAATGGGGCAGTAATTCCAGATTCGAGGGAGAATCCATTCGCGGGAGACGGCTTTTCTTGATCAGGGCCCAGGCGAATTACTTCCTCCGCAAGACGAACGATTGTCTCAAAATCTGAACGGAAGTTGTCGAAGACCATCTGATCCGTTGCGAAACAAGCTCGCAGCCATATCAGCGAGACTTGATGATGGAGTCGGAGTGTAAGGGGTCCACGCTTGTCCAACGTTTTGGAGTTCCCCCTCCGCGCCATCATCTTGTTTAGTGCCATTGTCCAAGCATCGAACTCCTCCTTTATATCTTGTTGTTTCTGTCTCTGTTGTAGTCTTGTAGCATGACCTGGTGTCGAGACCTGAAGACTTAGACGCACGAATCTCAGGGCTTTATTCATTAGCCCGTCCAGGCAGTGTCTGGCTTCTTCAATGGTGCTGAACGAGATCTTTCCCTCTGTAGGAGGCAGTGCGCCTTTATGTCCAATAGTGAGGGGGGCTAGTGGGCGTCCAAAGAGAGATAGTTGCATATTTAACCGAAAGAATAAGTGGGATAGCTCCCTGTCAATATCCATGGACTGAGAAGTTGTATTTGCAAGATGACCCCGTTTGTGGAGAATGGTCGCCCCTGCTGCCAGGTGGTTCAACGCCTGTTTATTGTTCCCTCGCACAATTTCTAGGCACACAAATAAACCACATGTGATCAGCAACAAGTCAACCGACTGGGACTTTGGCACGGCGAGATGCCCCATTAGATACTGAATGGATTTGTTATACTGCTGGAGTACGAATTGCTCCCTAACACCCGCGTTTTCTGCTGATGGATTCAAGATGGCCCGTTCATGGGCAGCGCTGAGTGCAGCGATAGCATGTCTAATAGTCGGTTCCGACTGGCTGAGCTGCGGTAATTGGAAATTCCATAGCTGAGGGCTGAAGAAGCCAGAAAGAGCCCGTGACGTCTGCGAGCAGAACAAATCTACATACTGTCGCTCTTCCCTCGTTCCCGGACGGAGGATTAGGCGATGGTCAGGGCTCACCATTGACCAGGCGGGTCGCGAGTGACGATGTACTACTTTCGTGGGTAGTTGGTACTGAGAGGAAGTTTTGTAACCATCACATTTCCGGCCAGAGTTCTTACACTGGAAGCACTCCGGTTTCTCCTCGCCGCACTTGACATGCCGTATCCTGGGGTACGGTCAGTGGCGTATGAACGTTGATGTAACGAACAAAGACCCTCTTTGGTTGGGGGGAGGGGAAACCAACTTGCAAGTCTGGCACCCTGTTCTTGACCTGGATGCTTTTGTTTTTCTATCATGCATTGTTATAGTGTTCGAGAGGGCAGCAATTTAGACGAGGGCTCGGGAACCGAAGTCATTGTTGGAAGGGGGGCGGATGCCAATGTAACTGTTTATAGACGGGGCTAATGCATGGCTGTGCCACTCTAAGATTTAGGGTTGGCCACTCCCGATGTCGGTCGGGGCTGGTATATACTACATAGTATTAACCAAGTAAAGAATCACTTGCTAAGATCCATTTTACATTTTGCGCGCTCTTTTCATCTCAGTAAGGTACATTCAATTGCCCATTAGTACAACTATATGTAGATGTACGACTACCATGGTCTCAGGTAGGATAAAACACAAACATGAAAAGTGAAAGAAAAAAAGAATCCAATTACAGCCGATCTCATCATCATCTGAGACAAAAATTGAAAGGGTAAGTCAAGTCTCTCTAGTGATGGGAAGGCGATAGCATCCCGGCACGACAGGCAAAGGTAATAAATAGACAACAAAAAGTGAGAAGACAAAATCTGTATCTGATCAGTTTATCGACCACTGAATACACTGGAGAAGGCGGGGTTAAATGTGAAAGAATAAACGAAAAGAAAACCATAAATGAAATCAATCGCTCGTCTTCAGTAGAGCAGAGCATGCGCCATCAACCATCATCCATCACCAAGTCACATAACGCCGTCCAAAGCCGGATGGGTACATGTCAAGAAAAGATCAAAATAGCAAAATGCGTTGTGAGGGGGAAATGTCTCTCCCCTGTACTTAATGAACAGAGTCAAGCAAGCCAGGACGAAGGTTTATGCAAAGATTACTCCTCAGTTATTCCAGTCTGTGGGGTTCCGTTGGCGGCTCCTGTACTGTCCCGATTACCACTGTTGAATGTAAGCTTTAGTTTCGGTTGGCCGGGGGTGGTGACAGTGCTAGGAGTCTCGACGCTGGGGGTTGCCGCGAGAGACTGATCTTGACCAACAGGCGCTCCCTGGTCGTCATAGTTGGCAAATTGCGGGTAGCCCTCGGTCTCTCTCTTCAGTTCACTCAGGCATTTTGCCTACTCAGTGTCAGTACTAGTCCACGCACATGACTCATCAACGCGGCGACCTACCTCAATATCATTCGCATCTTGGAACAGGATGCTGCCATCTTCATTATAGGTTCGAGCATTTTGACAGAGGAGATGGATATCATTCCTGAAGTCCTTCAAGTTTTGGTATTCGTCACGGTTAATCTTCTTTCGGATCATTTCCATAGCAATCGGACTCTGGATGATCATGTAGTAGTCTGGGTATTGCGACTTCGGAGGGGGCTTCATGAATGGCTCGATTATAGACCGCGTAACTGGTCCATCTTCACTATCCGAGGAATCGGCGGGTAACTCCTGCTCCATGTCCATCAACGCTTGATATGTACTATTGAGTATGCGTTGGAGTATAGCGCGATCCTCTGGGCTCAAGGTCTCCACAGGCTTAGCCTGCCTACCCCTCTTACGTTTCGGCTGAGGCGTCTCTTCCACAAGCTCTTCTGCCTTGCGTTTCGGCGCAGGGCCTCTGCGACCCCGCTTCTTAGGCTGTGGTGTTTCAGAGCTTTCACGAGACGGCTCAGGTGAAGAGTCACCAACCACCTTCCGTTGACGTCGCTCCTTGTTGACCCGGCGACGCTCAACTCTAGCCTCCTTTCTAGCGATAGCATCTTCGATTGTGTCATCGTCGGCATCCACGGCCATAAGCCATTGCTCTTCAGTGAGACCATCGTCGTACCGAGTAACCTTGCGCTCACGTGCACCACGACCAGCCATCTCAACCTCAACTTCTTCCGTAACAGGGTTCTCCTCAGAGACATAAATGTCAGGAAGTTCTTCCTCGCACATCAAACGTGGCAGCGGGTGGCCGGGTCCGTAAGGGTCTCTTGTTGGTCTTTCCTTGTCGAGGCGCTGGAATACAAGCAGCTCTTCATCAGACCTTGCCATGATATCATTCAAGTCATCATCATCCATTTCCTCCTGTTCATTGATCTGATCAGCGGCCTCGGCGGTTTCGAGGAGTGTCCGTAGCAAGGCTTCTCGTTCTTCATTAGTAGACTTGTTGTCGAACTTTCCTGCCTGAATGACCTTGCCATCCATGTCGAGCTTGAACTGCGCACGTTCAAGAATCTTCTCTTCAACGGAATTGGAGCTTATCAAACGAAGGATACGAACTTCATTCTTTTGACCAATACGATGCGCACGGTCTTGAGCTTGCAGATCTTGGTGGGGGTTCCAATCGGAATCGAAGATAATGACAGTGTCTGCAGACTGAAGGTTAAGACCGAGACCACCCGCACGTGTGGAGAGCAAGAAGCAGAAGTACTCCGAATTCTCAGCGTTGAAAAGTTTCAGGAGATCGGAGCGATCGTCAGACTTAGTGGAACCGTCAAGACGGAGATACTTCATTCCACGAAGGCGCAAGAAATCCTCCATGATGTTCATGATCTGAGTCATCTGGAAGAACATCAAGACGCGGTGACCAGTGGCCCGGAACTTGGGCAGGATTCTGTCCAGTAGTTCGAATTTACCTGACGTACGCCAAAGTAGATCGTTGGTTCCTCGCCCAGGGTTCATTTGATCCTCTACAGGCTCAAAGACGAAAGGATGGTTGCAAAGTTTTCTCAGCTGCATCAACATGTTGCTCAGACCGCGCATGCCAGTCTTTCCTCCCTTTCCATCGCTAACAGCCATTTTGTTATGCGTCACAAGCTGCTTGTACAGCTTGGCCTGCAAGGCAGAGAATCGGCACTTGATAACCCTTTCTTGCTTATCTGGTAGATCTTTCTCGACATCCTTCTTGAGACGCCGGAGCAAGAAGGGACGAAGAACCTTGTGCAGGCGGCGGATGACCAGCAACTGTTCTTCTTCGGACAGCTCCATTCGATCCTGGCCTCCAGTGTTGGCGAATGGAGTATTGAACCACTCATCGAACGATTTCACAGATTTGAAGATGTTCGGCAAAACGAAATTCAGAAGTGCCCACAATTCTGGTAAATTGTTTTGCAAGGGGGTACCGGTCAGAATCAAACGATAGCGGCTGGTGTAGTATTGTGATAGAGTACTGCTCAGCTTCGACTGCGTGTTTTTCATGCGGTGGCCCTCATCAACGATCATGTGGTTCCACTTGACCTTGCTCAAAATCGGTCGATCTTTGATAATGTATTCGTAGGTAGTCAATAAAACCTGGAAATTTCCCCAGCGAATCTGCTGCTGCTGTTGCTTACGCGCGTTCGGGGGACCCTTGTAAACAACTCTCGCAACAGACGGGGCCCATTTCTCAAACTCCAAGTTCCAATTGGTGAGGGTACTGAGAGGTACAATGACAAGGAACGGGCCATTGTTCTTCTTCTTCTCAATGATGTAGGTGATCAAACTAATGGTCTGAATGGTCTTTCCTAGACCCATCTCGTCTGCCAAAATACCATTGAGGTTGTTGTTATAAAGTGAAATCATCCATTGCAGACCCTTCATCTGGTACTCCTTGAGCGTGCCGCCAACGAGGATAGTAGGCTGCTCAAGGACAGCTTCTTTTATTCTATGGGCGACAGCATAGTAATCAATCTTGCGTCTTCCGCCAGTTTCGTCGTCAGTTCCGGATCCAACATCTTCTTCCTCTTCTTCTTCTTCGTCGTAGAACTGATCATCCTCGCCATATCGTTCGGCCAGGCTACGTTGTTGTTCTCTAACCGAAGCGGCAAGCTGTTTAAGGAAGTTGTCGGTCTGTTTGAGCAGATGAGAGATACGTGAATCTTTAGCTTGTCCCAAGAGTTTCAAGTAGGTCTCCTCATCGTTAGCCTTAAGAGCCTGGAGACGCTGCTTGGCAGTGCGCTCGACACGCTTCTGCTCTTCACGCTCCATGTGCTGGTGGTGTTGAAGCATCATACGACCCAATTTCTGCATACGAGTGCGCTGTTGGTTTGCAGCATTCTGAAGCTCGGCGCCATGGTTAAGGATGGCTTGGAGTTGATCGTATTGCTTCCTCTTCTCCCTGGTCTCACGAGCATCACGCTGTTGTTTCTCCAACTTCTCGGTAATTCTAGCCTCACGCAATGACTGCTTCTTCATACGGCGATGGTTAGAACGGTTCGCAGTCATTCCTAGATTATCGAAGTGAAACATCTCGTTCTGTATTTGCTTTCGGAACATCCGTTGCTTAGGAAGGAGATTGAGCATTTTGTATTCAATGAGGGCCTTCAACTTCAACGAGTCATCGCCTGTTGCGGTATCGCTCCGGCTTGTATCCCATACGCCTATATTAGCAGGCAGCTCAGCCAATTCCGCTTTCCTGGCGTTAATCTTATTATACAGAACCAACTCTCTTTCCTCGCGCACCTGTTCCAGATCAATACCGGGTGGCATTAAGGCAGGGATGCGCGTACGATATGCGCGGGAAGCGTGGTCGGAAAAGCTGATGGTTTTGGGAACTGAATCATAGGGCGATTGAAATGTTTCATAGAAATCTTTAGATTGAGGTGAAGTCTCTGTCGTAATAGCAGGCTGTTCAGTCTTGTTTTGGGATACACTTTCCAGGATGTTCTCTGCTGCCGTCACACTGTCTGAGGGCGCCGGTGTTTGCTGTTTCTTAGATGCGAACAGTTGTTCCTGAACACGAGGTGGGATTGAGAGATTCTTTGACAGCCACTTGAAAGCGACAATCTGATTTCTAAGCGTGGCCAGCTGCTCAGCCGAAAAACTACCACTAGCAACAGGCGCTCCCTTCTGAGAGGCAGACTGCCCTAGGGCTTGCTGCTGACTACCTGCTTGGGTGGAAGTGCCATCCTGAATGGCACCGGTACCAGAAGACACTGAGTTCGTTCGACCTGGATTGCCAATGACTAGGTTAGATAAGGATTCTAGCCGGTGCACGGAGAAAGGTTTAGAGCGGTAGGCTTACGATTGAGACCATTGGTGGCAGCAGAGTCTGGGCCGGCACCGTTCATTTGTTGACGCTGTTGCGCCTGGAGCTGCTGCTGTGCAACTTGTCTTTGCTTCTGGAAAAACTGCTGTCGCTGAACGGCCGAAAGAAGGTGCTGGGCTTTCAGGAACTCGGGGTCATCATGGCGGACACCTTGCTCTTGCATCTGCTTGTACTTCTATGCGACTGTCAGAGAAATCAATTGAAGTAGACATTGCCAAAGATAATTGGTAAGGGTGAGGAAAGAAAAGAACAAAACAATGAGTAGGGGGTAGGCGCCCAGTGCGAAAAAATTGACAAGGCGACGTACCTGGAAAACCTCTTGAATATGCTGCTGCGTCAAATTTGGCGGCAAGCTCATGTTCCCAGTCGCCATGTTTGGTGCTGACTGGAGGGAAGCCATGATTTAGCGCGTAGTTTTACTGTTCATAGACGGAGTAAACAAGTTGGGTTGACCTAGATGCGACAAGATCCGCGACCAAGCAGCTAAGGTAACACGTGGAAAACGAAGGTGGTAAGAGTGAACGATAATTCGTAGCTATAGGGCGAGAAAGCGCGCCAATTTGCAGACGTGGAGGAGCGGCGGGCGCCTTGTATCGATGGATGCGACTGATAGCGGCCTGTATCTAGACCTTGGCGACAAGTTTCGTGATGTTTTGGGGTGGGAAGATACAGGGCGGTAGGCGACCGATCGGAAAGAACCAGTAATAAGGGAAGGGGGGTGGCCCAACGCGATGCTAAATGGGTGATGGAGACCCCAAATGGAGGGGTCGCGCTGAAAAGGGCGCGTGGAAGGCCTGTATGGATGAAATGGAGATGGAGGGGACGGGGCTTTCGCGACTTTCCGTGCTGGTCGGGGAAACTGGCTGTGCTCAGCCTTTGGCTGTAACGAGGAGAGGTAGGCGGCGAGACGTTGGAAGAAGATTTCGTGCCGCCTGCACGTGATGTAGTGCTGACTCATCCGTCCCGACGGTCGTGTTCGGGCTTTGAATGAGGCAAATAGGAAGGCGCCGGTTAGTTACTGGTTTGAGCTTCAGCTATCCTTGGTTTGGACTAGTCCATCACAGGTACTAACACGGGCATCGTATCGTAGTATCAGAGATGGCTTAGGTATCAGTACAACAAGATATCAAGCATTTCTAGGCGAGAATATGGCGAGTTATTCATGCAATACGTTCGTCTATTGGAGTATCAGCTTAATGGGTTTCTTGCTCACTTTCAGTGTACTCAAGCTGCGGGCGTAACGCGTATTATATATAAAATGAGACTTCCATTCAATTTCTCTCTATACCAAACCAAACGTGAGATCTACTACAGTCCATTACCAAGTGAACCGAATGGCTATAATCGATAATGGCAGTTGATCGAATCATCTACACTGTCACCTAACTCAACGATGCATGCAAAGCATAGTTCCTAGCTTGAAGTTCATTCAGTCTGTCGAGGCCCAGATTGTCACAGAACCTCGAACGACTGGCCACCAAGCGGGTTTGTTGGTGAGCACCAGACTTGTAGACAACCCGGTTATCCAGAGGAATTCAGTGCAAGCTGGGTTGTGTGGTCCTTGGGGTGAACGGATAATGAGATCGACTGAGATATATATATCACTCCTCAAGCAAATCCCACGAGTTCCCAGATTTTACATTATATCTTCACCTTCTTAAATCTACATACCAAAGCCTCGACACAGTTGGCGCCGACAATACAAATTGTACGTTTAAACTATTCATAAAATAATAGACGATATAGTTTATCTAGAGCTTAAACAAAGGTTTATTGAGAGCATCTTTGCACAACTATAAATACAAATGCTGCCGCATACTACTACATGCCAATGATTATCATCAGTAGCAAACTGATCATCTACTGCCACTCACCGCTGGAAAGTGGATAATAGCCATGATCTCAAAAGCATCGCAAGATGAAAATGCCATGACAACCTATTGCAATCTATCCACCGTAACCCCCCAGAAAACCCTGTGATGATTACTGTGAGGGGACCCTATGCCTCACCAGCATTGAGTATAGGTTTTTTCATAGGCGGTGGTGGTGGCGGCGGCTTCTTCGCGCGCGAAGGTGGAGGGGGTGGAGGTGCTTTCTTCTGTATCGCAGCCCCGTTCAATGTCGTCGAACTACTTCTTCTCGTGACACCTCCGAAAGGCGACACCGGGGAATCAGACCGCCCCTGGTACAATCTATCGGGGCTAGTGCCAGATCGCGGGCTGGCATCCTCCGAAGGATCGGCGGCCATCCGAGCCAGGACGCTGTTCCTGCCCGTAATAAAATTCTCGCTAGGCGCTCGAGATGGTCGAGGACTTGAGCTATACGTTTGTTCCTGTCGTAATTGTGCTGGGCTTTCGAACGTGGAAGTCCTACCGAGGAATGGTCTCTGCGGTACAGGCTCCGGGACATAGACTTCTCTCGAGTCCCCCACATCGGACGGAGACCTGCTTGTCCGAATGATAGGGCGCAGTTCTGCCGAGTTGCTAAGTTCCTCGTGCAAGGGTTCGTAGCGCTCCTGGTACGAATGGGCTGTGCTAGCACGGGCACGACCAGGGCGCCGACCACTTGAACTTTGTGTCTGAGATTGCCTGTCACGGAATAATTAATATACTTGTGAAAGGCGTTTCCTTGCGTCAACAGTTACTCACCGGCTAGGCCAATCATTCTTGAGTTGGAGAAGCACTTCTCTGCACTTCTCGTGGTAGTTCAATTGCGCTTCCAAAAACGCTTCCAAATCCGCAATACTCTCTACTTCACCTTCTTTGATGTCCTGCATCCGGCGGTATACATCATCGTTGGCCTCCTCATATTTAGCCTTCTGGGTCCGAAGTTCTTCCTCTGCGCGAAAATCCTCCTTCTTTGCTTTCTGCATTTTGGACAACGAAGTGTCAAAAGCTAACCGCCGGCTGTCGAGTTTCCTACGGGCATTCTATATATTCCATTAGGCATGTTGCAGCGATATCTGGTTAATGTGATGAATTTACCTGGTACTGCTTCATTTGTGCCAAGGACCGATCCAGGGACTCAAGCCAGCTTGAGTTCGCCTCTGCGATATACGACTCCTGAAGGCGAGCAATGCGCTCCTCTGTCCGTCCGAATTCTGTGCAATAGAGAATGGAATTGTCAGACACGTGGATTCCTGGGAGATCGAGGAGGGTCACGAGCGATAACGTACTTGTCAGGCAACGACCGTAGTCAGAATGGGCGTCATAGTCCTCGCCATGGCTGACCATGCTAGTGCCCAAATGACCAATTGGTAATGTCTTCTCTTTGTCATCACCTTCGCTGCGCTTCGAGACGGCTTTGACGTAGGCAACCATGGACTTGTGAAGGCGATCGAGACCTTGACGAAAAGTCAGTCATTGAACGAATCTTTTCAGTTTTGGTATATATCGACGGACTCACCTTCGTTCCGCACGGACATTTCTGTCTCCATGGCTTTGAAATCATCCGAGAGATTAGTTTTGATCTCACCGCCCATTCTTTCCCCCGCCCATTGCTTGAAGCGATCGAACTTCCTGTTGACGTTCATTGTGACTGAGTATAGTAGTAAGTGATAGGATCAGATGAACGGAAGAGAGGTATAAACGAATTGGAGATAAAAGTTAGATGATCTGGCCAGCAGATTGGCGAAAATAGAAAAGAAAAATAAAGAGACAAAAAAGAAAAAAACTGGCCGAGCGCAGATGGGCACGAGACGTTAAAAACGATCTTCCCCGCGGTGATCTATGGATAGAGAAGTGAAGAGAACAGAACAATGTGAATTGTCGCTGGTGGAAGCAGGTCAATGACCAGCGAATCTCAATCGGCGTACAAAGATCTATCCTGTAGCTAAAGAAAGGGGAAGGGAGACAGAGGGGAGGGAAGGGGGGAAAGTGGAAGGTGGAAAGAAAGGATGCGACACCAAGTGGGTGGGAGAGGATGCTCAGGGATTAAGAGGTATCCGATGGAATGTTACTACTATTATTTTACCTATTATACCTAAGTTTCGTGATTCAATGGTGGTAATTTATTTTTAATTTTGATCGAATTTTCATTCCTTTATTTGTTTCAGTTTACCAGCGACAAATTACAAAAATAATCATTTTTTACCCTTGAGAGAAAACAGCAATGCTATTCATGGACATTGTAAAACCATGAATCCGCCACATGGACCACATTGAATTGACTTTGTCTTGACCATACTGTACAATACCTTTCATCCTCCACCGGGTATCGTTCCTCGTACTCGTATGTCCAGACTCTTGAAGGTAAAATATAACTTGGTAAATGACACCCGTTTAATAATAAATTACATAGTTACTTACTGGTTATTAAAGGTGTGGGGGGCACTGTCTGTATGATTGGCACCAATTGTTTAGCTTCCATGTTCATGTATCTGGCGAGGAAAGTTAGGTGTACCTGAAACCTTAGCCTGTTGGATGGGATGGTTTGAAGTCTATTATTATCTGTGACTAGAGTGTATCACAAGATGAAGCCTCATAGGCCAGTTTCTATTCAACTGCAACAAGTGACACGCGTTTTTGTGGGGCTTCGAGTGGGGATGCGATGCCACAAATCTGCTCGAATTGTCAGTCTTCAAACGTTGCCACTGCACTATTTTCGGAACAGTGCATATTCTCTAGACCTCTAGTGTTTCTGCAAACTGTATCTTGAGTGGTATCATTGAAACAGTTGATTTAGTATTACACAGCCAAATCGAGTAGTTGCTATCATATGTTGTATTAGCGTGATAATTCTAATGATCTGTAGTTGAAGTCATGTGAACTGGAGGGGCGTTCGTCTACTCCGTATAACACTAAAGACTATCCTCTCCATACATGAAACTCCACTTGATGTTCTTCTGCGAAGAAGTCTAGAAGCCCCGGTGGGTTGCACCTGCAGATTGTGGTGCGAAAGAGATAACTAAGGCCAACTACTCCGTATTTAAGTGGTAGATTCCATCTCAATACATAAACTTCATACCTTTCAATACAAACTGGAATTCACCTGTAATGTACATGTCGGGGTTGACGATCGGGAAAGCATGTCAATCCTGTACTCCAGAAGCTCTGACTCCATGGTGGCCCAGCTCTACCCATCTACTTCAGGTTGACCATCTGACTCCTGAGGACCCCTGCGGGAGTGGGTAGAGCGATTGGCCCCTACTAAATTCAGATTATTTAGTACACATGTTCTCCTCCTATTTCACTCCTTCTCCTTTTTCATGGATCAATGGATAAGTGTTCGGTAAAATGAACACGGACTAACCACCGTCTTTGTTATGTCCAGCGGGCCCCCTATTAAATATCCCATGATAAACCCTAGCTATCAAGAAGCAAGCCGCTAGTTCAGCATGGCATGACAGTCTCCACGCCTGCAGGGTGAATGGCCCCGTCCAGGCGACTTGTTTGTTTGTGTTGCACCAGGACATCCCCTATATCTTTGCCATGGTGCTCAGCGACACCAGCGGCATCTTCCATGGGTAACAAGATGAAGTCCTCCATAAACTGGGCATCGAACTCAGACTCAATCTCAGCCTCCGCGGCTATCAAAGTGTCAAAATCATTCCAGTGCATAGTATCTCCAGAATTGAATCTATGAGCACCCTCCAAGCCGCTAGACAGGAAGGGCTCATGGTTATTGGAGCCCGTACCCCATGGTTTCAATTCCGTAATGTTCAAATTTCGGCTGCAGTCATCCAGGGGACCCCTAGGGTCACCCTTGAGAATGGTAACCGCGTATTGCCCGGGCGTGACGCCTACGAGCTTTTTGAACACCCGATGGAAGTGACTTGGCGTGAGGCATGCCTGATTGGCAAGTTCCCGCAATGTTGGTTTGGACCCAGTTGCTATCTCTGCCTGGATGGTTTTACATGCCCTCTGAATCATTTGGGCCTGGGGATTAACCGCTAACAGGGTTTGGGGTTTGCAGCGCTTACAGGGTCTGAAACCTGCTTTTTCGGCCTGCGAGGGCGTGTCGTAAAATTGGACATTTGCTCTCCGGGCGAGACGAGCTGGACATGATGGTCGGCAATATATTTTGGTCGTTAATACAGCGTACACAAATGATACGGCTGTTGCATCTCGGTGGACCACTGCCTGCCAGCGGGCAGTAGCGGACAGGGTCGGCGAGGCACAACGAGGTAGGCGAGGTAGTTTCAGGGGCAGATTCTCCTGATCCATCACGTATAATATGTTATAGGCCCTTGTCTAGCTTTATGGGAGGATGAAATAATCCACAGAGAACAATGTTCGAAGAAAGTCTGTCTCTGGGGTATACGCTTAGCTTATGGACGTTTTCCTCAGTGGTGTCTGGCACCGCTGATTGGTCAGTTCAAGATCAGTCTTTTTACCCCTACAGAGCTCCGGGCGTACATGACATCCGCCATACTGTGTATACTTGACGCCTCGGGGCGCTTTGTCGACTAACTTCCGGTTATACGAGGACTTGCTATATTAGTTTTCTTCGGGGTGTGGAGGAGAGGGGTAGCACTAATTTTGATGTCGGCTTTTATGTCAAGGGGAATATTTGGCAACGAGATAACAAGGATTGGTCAAGCCATATATACCCATAGATATAGATATATATACATGTGTTAAGGAATCGGTTATACTATCGAAGAACTCGTTTGTTACGCAAGTGCTAAAAGCCAATATAAATTTCAATACCACTACGAATGCAATGGCCTCACGACTTCCAAGCTTTATCATTGCCCCATACAAGTACTGGACCGTAATAGCAGTGCCAAGACCACACTATGAATGCACCTAATTGTATTTTGAACACACTGTTCACGGAACAACATAGACAACCATAGACGACGGGCTACAAGTGGATCATAGTGCTCTCTGATAAACGGATGACGAATTCTTACAACGTGGAGCACCAGGTTGGGGGTACATGAAACGTACAAGGGGACAAGGTATAAAGAAATCATTCTGCCATGAACAAACAAGGAAATATTCTTCATTTTTTCGGTATTAACGAGTATTCATAATCCGTTTTTTGGCAAATGCTATGAGATGCACACAGAGACTCGATGTCTGGCCCCCTCTTTTTTGGTTTAATCATCAATGAAATTGTTGGCCACAACCTTATTCCGCTAAGGACGCGTGGTAGGTTATCCGCAGTCGCCTAAGTACATGTGCCTCATAGCAAAAGAGCATTTTGAACCCGTCACAAACAAAAAAACTCCACACCATAATACCCTTAGTCCTTGGTCTTCTGGGTACCACGGAGCAGACCGGTTCTCCGGGCAGCGATAAGACCGGCTTTTTGACCCTGGGCGGCGTAGCGGGAGATGGTAGAAGCCTTACCAATGTGCTGGTGGTTACCACCACCGTGAGGCTATAACAAGTAGGTCAGAGATTAATTCCTTCAAAATGAGAAGACAAGGATTCCTTACGTGATCAACGGGGTTCATGGCAACACCACGAGTCTTGGGCCAAGAGTTGCGCTTAACAGCGAACTTGTGCTTGGCACGAGAAGCCTCTGTAAGATTATGTTAGCATTCAATTCCCATTTACCCCCTGTACTTCAAAGACTAAGCCAATCGACGGGATCAAAGACATACTGAGCAAAGGCTTGTCGGTACGACCACCACCAGCAACGATACCGACCATACCACGGGAGGTGCTCTTCACAACCTTCTTGGCACCGCTAGGAAGCTTGATTCTGGTCTTGCCATCCTCGGGGTTGTGGCCAATGACGGTAACGTAGTTACCAGAGGTACGACCAAGAGCACCACGGTCACCAGCCTTCTCCTCGACGTTGGTGACGACGGTACCCTCAGGAACGGAGGAAAGAGGGAGGACGTTGCCGACGGTCAGGGCGGCGTTCTTTCCGGCGTAGATGAACTGGCCAGTGTACATTCCCTCGTTGGCGATGAAGGTCTCGGTAACGTGCTTGAACTTGTAAGGGTGACGGAACTGGACCTTAGCGAGAGGAGCACCACGGCCGGGGTCGTGGATGATCTCCTTCACAACACCCCGGGTGTATCCATGGCGCTCAGCGTAGTCAAGGGTACGGAACTGAGCAGGGGCCTTGTTGAGACGGGTGTTGGCCGCTGGAGGCGAAGTTGTTATCAGCAATTTTGATCTTGGGGAATTCGCTCAGAACTCTGCGGTCGCACTCACTGAAAATGGATCCACGACCCTTCCTCTGGTTGCGGATCACGCGACCCATGGCGACTTTCTAGATAGAGACCTGGAGGTTAGTATACAAGAAGAAAGACCCCTGCGACCCGGTGGTGGGAGTTTATCAAGTGCTCGTACCTCAAATCGAAGATGGGCTTGTCGGGTTGGTGGTGAGAATTCGTCGGCGGAAGGGCTGTGTGGGCTTTAGGGCGCGGTCGCTAATCTAGCCGAGCTGGGACTAGCGTCGCCGTGCGCCTCTCTCGCGCGGCTGTGAGTTTGGCGGCGCGGCTAACCGTCACATCAACCATGGACTTCGAGAACAACCGAGTACCCTGACGGAGTAACAGTTCATGCGACCACCTAGGTGGTTGACTTGTTTGATAAGCGCAGCTGGTACACAGTCTTTTATCCAGTCAAAGGCTAGATCGCCAATTTCTTCATCCGATCTTGTTTGACTACTCTGTCAGCTGCACTCGATGACTACTAGGCGTGTTGCAACCCACGACCTCCGCCAATCACATACCTCTACGAGTATCTCGCAGTGAAACAGTCTTCTGATGAATGGTTTTATCCATGATGGTTCAGGATCCCTGTCATCGATCGACGTTGTTGGGTAGTATTGCTGTTGGATGCATTGATGGCCTTCGACCTTCATTGTTCCATGCCTGACTGAATGATGACCAAATCGAGATGGTTTTGACAAAAGCAACATGCCCTCAACGGCCTTTAAGAAGTTCGGAAAAGAATACCACTGTATTCCCGAATGTGAAACACCACGCAGTCTGGGGTCACAGCTACTACGACGTGGAAACTTGCCTGATGATGCCTGAAACACTGCAACAGTGGTTAGTTGGATTAATCCTCCACTAGCATCCGCTGCAGAGGAAGAAAAGCCCTTGAACGAGTGGATCGATGCATCTGATGTGTCACTCATGGTGATCGCTTTGATTCTTCCTCGGCATATCCCGGCCACAGTAAGGAACTGGCGTCGTGTTCATTGTTCAGTCTTCTGTAAACTAACGTTAGATAACAAGTTCTGAATGAGATCGCTCCTTTTTAGCGGTCTTTCAGAAACTGATTTGTCATTTGGTCCTCCATAGTTTTTTTTTTTGCGAAATGACCCTACGCTGGCTCATACGGCGTCTCAGGTTCGCATTATGAGGTCATCAATGCTCAATCCCCTGTTCAGTACTCTAGATGTAGGCCAGAATAAAATTGAATGTTAGAGAATACATTGATGTGTTCGGGTTGCGAGCATAGCGGCCATCGATGACGCCAGAACAGGCCAGGCGCGTAAAAGCCGCGCTCCATTAATCGGCAGCAGTAGTGCAGTAGAACTTCTTGCGGCGCGCACTCGCCCACCTCCGTTCCATTTCAACACAACCACTTCCATCTTCAGCAAAGATGTCTAACATGTCACTTTCTGACTCAGATCTCTCGTCGCTATCATCAGCGCCACCATCGGATGATGAGTCTGTTCCCATGGCAGTTGATGAGCCCGTGGGCATCACCAAGTACTTCAAGAAGGAATCAGAGACTCCGCCGCCGAAACGGGCACCTTCACCACCACATGAATATGTTTTAGCAGATAATCCGGACATTGCAGTGAGTTATCCATCAATTGATGATTTTATAAGACTCTACACGTTTATTTGACGCGTCTATGAACTGGTGAACATACTTGCTGACTCGTCGCAACCAAAAGTTCGTTGTAATGTTCCGCGCGCGTTTCCACGATGTCTTCCCCCGATCAGCACCTCATTACGGACCACAAGACATTGAGAAAGGTGTTGCAGAATCGCCCCCCGGGGAGCATATTGAGAGGTTGCTGTGTGCATTGCTTGGTCTCGTGTTAAACAGGAAGAAGGACGTGGAGTATGGATACCACCTATGACGCAGTTCCCACTACACTACGAAGGGCGCATGCGAGCTCCTATTTATCTACAACTAGGATGTTCAAGAATTATGGTAAAAGGCTGACTAGCTATCATAAATGTGCAGTCGACTTCATTACACACGCCCTCTGGAAGAAGCGATCCAAACCCATGCATCCCAGTGGCCTAAGGCTTGGCAGGGAAAGAACCCTCTTCATGGGGGTCGCACTTTCACAGGAATGGCCCCAGAAGAACGAGTACGTTCTGTAACTACAAATTACATGAAATACAGTGGATAGCTAACACGCTTTAGTTACAATTGCTGAAATCGCTAATCCTCTGGTCCCTTTCCTCCTCCGAAGCGGTTCAAGCAAAGATCAAAGAGTCGTACAAGCAAGCACGGCATGAGGACGACCTGAACCAACCACTTTCCGTTCAACCATGGGGTCGCGACGGCTTGAAGCGTCGATATTGGCTTATCGAAGGCTTAGATGACACACACTTTAGGTTGTACCGTGAGAGCAACCCAGCGCTCAAGAATGTCACTTGGTGGAGTGTGGCAGGAACAATCCCCGAGTTGAAGGCCGTTGCAGATAAACTCGACGAGGAGAAGAGCATGCATTCGAAGAAGCTCAGTGAGAAGATCAAGAATTCAGTTCCTCGCTTCGAGGGCTCCGAAGAGGTAAGTTATGATCCTCCGCTGTCGTCTTACCCTTGCTAATTAGTTGTAAGAAACGTAAACGCAGAGACTACCGCATTGCGCGCAAAGCACAATTTTCTAGGCCTGAGCCTGGATTTTCCCTTTATGAAGGCCGTACGCGTGGGAAAAAATTGAAGTACACATACTCCGACGATGAGGATATCTTCTCCGATGGTTTGCCTTCCACCCGACGATCCACACGCAACAACTCAGGCATTTCTTCACCCGCAGAACCCGTGGGTCCCAGGTTTACCGCTAGTGGAAGACAGATACGTTCGCGCGCAGGAGGAATGTATGGGGAAAGCTTGCTCAGTGGTCAGCGTGATGAGCTAGCTGGCGCAGAAGAATCTGGGCGGCCTCAGAGGACACGGTCTACACGAGCAAATGGATATACTGGCAACAACGTGGATGATGAAATGGATGAATATGATGAGGGACACTCTAGCGGAAAGGAGTGGCAGGGTGGAGAGGAGGAAGAAGATAACGATTTCGAAGGCGACGACGAAGAAGAGTTGAGTGGTGACGAATCGATAGTGAACGGAGAAAACCCAAGCCTGGTAGTGCAGCTCAGATACGGTAAGGGGAAGGTACCGAGTAGCCCTAATGGTCCTAGTGACATGTTATCAGAGGGGAACGTGGGGAGCAAACCGGAAATAGCGACTGAACCTGCGCCTCCGGAATTTATACCATCCTCAGACGCAGCGAAGCCAACCGTTTCTACGGCTGGAGAGGATGGACCTCTGGGGCAAAAGATTGAGCTCCAAAATGAGACAAACAGCCAGTCTGAGGGAGGTGCTGAAGCCGTCCGTGTCGCTATGAGCACCGGGTCGCATTCCTATCACCCGGCGCCTGCTCTTGGTTCAAACGAGGGTGTTCAAAGCATTTAAGTCACGTACCCCCGGTCATTGAATGAGTGGCTATATCGATAGATTTCATGCTGGAGCGTGTCTTTTCATCCGGGTTCTGCTGTACACGCGGGAAAGACAATGGGGTCTCCTGAGGCGTTTATGTGGTGATAATTTGTCTGGTTAGTATCAGAGGAAAGGTTCGTGTTAGCCTGCAAGTATGTCGTGGTTATATGTTTTCACGACTCTTGGATAGCAGGCTGGCCTTTATATGAAAGTCCTACGATAACATCTTTTTTAAGAGAAGAGCTCCATTGAAATGTCTACAAGAGTTTAACCAACTGCGCATAAATGTGCACCCGTGGCCTCAAGAAACATGAGGTACAGAAAGACCATCGAAGTGGTCTAAATTCGTAACGCCGTAACCGGAACTCCCAAAATGCAACCAAAATACGGGGGAAATCGCAGTTTATTCAAATCAACTAATCGGCACCGGCATTTGAGAACTGAGTCTTATAGAACTGTAAAAACTCCGAGATTGTCAGCCTCAATCATAATAGCTACGTTACTCGAGCTGAACAGTTACACTATCAGATAACATGAACAGGGTAGGGAGTCACTCACGTCTTCCGCCTGTGCAGCAAGTTTACGGTCCTTCGTTGAGGGGAGGGGAGGGAGCTTCCAATTATTTACTTCGTACCACCATCGTCGAATTCTGCTGCCCAATGTTTGGCCGCTGAGAGACGCGTTGCGGTTCCAGAATCGCCAACCGGAGAGAGCAAGGGTCCAGAGGGTACCTTGGACTAGAGGGAGAAGAACCTAAAAAAAGAACATAGGTGCGTGAGCCTTGAGTGTTCCTTGAGACCCTCTTTTCTTTTCTTCTTTTTCCCGATAGTAGGTCTAGCGGGAGCCACATCACATACCTGATCTCGAACGGTGATCCATGCAACACGACCCCAAGTCTCAGCACCCCGTATGCTGGCCAGATAACTTTGTTCGAAGCGCAAATCAGGCATTGGAGGAAGATGATGCCGTCTTGGAGCGGGTCTGATCATTCGATGGGGGTCCACGATGTCGGATGAGATGCTGCCAGCCTCGGATGGCGCATCTTCAGCGACAGGCTGCTTCTCCGAAGATGCGGTCGGAGGATTGATGTCATGACTTGGGGATGGTTCCGGATTGATGGAGGCCGTCTGAATGGTCTCGGCAATTCCTAAGGCTGGATCAGTCATTGTGGAAGGCGAATACTGTAAGTTATGCGATAGCAGAAAAAGAGGTGGTTGTAGTATGGAGAGTTGTAGACGGCGACTCCCCTGATGCGATGCAATACGCTCCGTACAGTACGGTACGGCATATGATCCGGATCTTCTTTCTGTTGCTGCCCCTCCGGACCATCATCCCTCCCCCACCTTTTCTTGCATTCTCACCCTCACCTTCTCCTCTTCTTCCTCCTCTCAGAGATTTTCTTTTCTTGACAATTTCCCTTCCTCTCCACACGTCCCTTCTCGCTCGTCCTTTCTTTACAGGCACTTTCTCTAGTTGAAATAAACGACAATGGCTGCCACTCAAGGATACCCTTTTCTTTGCTTGGAGAACCCTCTCCTCGGTACGTGAGGACTATTATCCTGCCTGGCTTGATAGAGACCGTAAAGTTTGTGATTTGGGGGCAATGCTAATGCAAGTCCTTTTCCGGTTGTAATATACAGACATCCAAGTTGTTGGGTATGTTGCAGACCTTGGCCAGTGAAAATACTTTTGAATATAGTACATGTACTGACACAGTACTATAGTGATGCTGCTCTTCTTCAGAAGTATGGTCTGAAGGACAACGATGCTATCCTCGCTGAGGACAAGCATATGGGGCTCTACGAGGAGCTTCTGCAGAACGATGATGCTAAGTTGATTGCCGGTGGTGCCGCCCAGAACACTGCCCGTGGCGCTCAGGTATGGCCTGAATTATGCTTGAATTCTTTTTTTCTTTTTTTCTTCTCGATAACCCGTATGTTAACTATAATGCCGCCCCTTAGTACATTCTCCCGGACAACTCCGTTCTCTACATTGGATGTGTCGGCCGTGACAAGTACGCCGATATCCTGAAGGACACCTGCACCAAGGCTGGTGTGCACACCGAGTACCGTGTGGACGATGCCCAGCCTACCGGCAAGTGCGGCGTGATCATCACTGGCCACAACCGTAGCATGTGCACCCACCTTGCTGCGGCTAACGAGTACAAGTTGGAGCACCTTAAGCAGCCTCAGATCTGGTCTCTTGTTGAGAAGGCTCAGGTGTACTATGTCGGTGGCTACCACCTTACCGTGTGTGTGCCCGCTATCCAGGCTCTTGGTGAAGAGGCTGCTGCAAAGAACAAGGTATGTATATGTGACGACTTACTGAATGCAACCTATTCAAATGCTCCTTTTCAATGGATTAGTACTAAATGTGCACTCTTGCAGATCTTCATGCTCTCTCTTTCGGCCCCTTTCATCCCTGAGTTCTTCAAGGACCAGTTGGACAGTGTGCTGCCCTACACTGACTACACCTTCTGTAATGAGACTGAGGCTCGTGCTTACTCCAAGAGCCACCAATGGGATACGGATGATGTCGTTGAGATCGCCAAGAAATTGGCTCAGCTGCCCAAGAAGAACAACAGCCGCCCAAGAGTTGCCATTGTGACTCAGGGTACTCTCCCTACTGTAGCTGCTACCGTTAAGCCCAACGGCGAAGTTGAGGTTAAGGAGTTCAGCGTTGTTGAGATCCCTAAGGACAGCATCAACGACACCAACGGTGCCGGGTAAGTGAATCGTTTCCCAGTCAAAATATAAATATGACTGACGTGCCTTACAGTGATGCCTTCGCTGGTGGTTTCTGTGCTGGTGTTGTGCAAGGCAAGTCTCTTGAAGAGAGCATGGACATGGGCCAGTGGCTCGCCAGCCTTAGCATCCAAGAGTTGGGGCCTTCGTAAGTAGCTCCCTTTTTCGTCCTTTGCGAGCCGGCGCTTTTCACCAAAATTAGCCGTGGTTATTTACTGGCTAGTACAAATGGCGGATTGCACGTCTTCTCTGTCAGAGAATGGTTGGCTGACATAATGATTTAGTTTCCCCTTCCCTAAGAAGGCTTACACTCCCACCAACCGGTCGTAAACTTTCCACTTTTCTATCTATATCACCTAAACAGCGCTGCAAGGATAGCATGCGGTGACAAGGAAAGAACTGTTTTTTTCTTCTTCTTTAGGATTCAACCTTCTAATACCCACCTGTCTTTGACTTAACGTCTTAGACTTCTTTCCATCAACATCTTTCTGAGAGTTGCGCTCCCATTGCCTGATGATTTACGTGATAGACAGGAGTTGCAGAGATGACGTTCTCAACAACGAATTAATGATCCGCATATCCGGTTCGATATACATATAAATAAATCTATTACCATCTTCAACGATCTATGCTCCTATTCAGCTTGCGAGCTTGGACACCCAGCTCTCGGAATTTAGTTTCTAAATGAGTAGTCTCATTGATACAGCTCTCCGATAGTTAAAAAGAAAGAGATAATCCAAGTAAATCTGGGAAACTGATAATTTGGCTCGTAATCCTTATCCCGACCCTTCGCCCCTATGACCTGAAGACGAGTCCACGAACGCATGAACTTGTAATACATGGTCTCCTTTTTGATTTCATCAATATGTTGTAGAACGCTTATTTAATACAGAATTTCACCAATACCTCTCCAGTGAACATGACTGTATCTTTGGTACCAGCGGCCTAACGACAGCACGGCCAATGAGCCCACGCGGGGAATGTGACAGTGCATAAGCCTGCTTACGAAAAGCAGGCTATTAATGCTAAGAACTGGACCAACGGATGGGAGCGAAGGGAGATGCTGCATAATCTCGCCGCTGGGCTTCCGACGCTCACAAATCGGAGCCAAGTAACCAAAGCTTACACCCGCGTTTCCTGCGTGTGTGCTTTTGTCTCAAAAGACTCTCGGAGACTTGTTCCCCAAACTCAGATCATCAAGAGATCGGTGTCACCCTCCATGTCCGCAGGGAGGTGTTTGACCAATGGCACCGTACTGGGTAGCGGACTTGCGACTGCCACCGGACCCAGAGCTGGGGTAACCTGCGCCTGAGGAGAGCGTGTTAGCGAGGAACGCATCATTTGCCCACGAGGCATTGGCCAAGCCACTTGGAATGGTCTGGCTGGGTGCACTCAGGGGTGGTGGAGAGCTTGCAGCATCCAGTGGTCCTCTGCTGTCCCACCCCAAGCCAGAAAGACGGTGGTGCGATGTGGGGTTTGACGAGGGTATCCACGAGGATATAGAGCTGGATCCATTCAGGGGGTTTTGCAGCTGGGATTGGTGCATTAGACTCTGACGAAGCATTAGATCGTTCACAGCCGAGTCCTGAGGTAGGTGATGGCTTGGGCTACTGATGCTTCCTGGCATAAAATGACCGGAATGTTGAATCGGGTGTTGCCCAAGACCTGGTGGGGTCCTGGGAGAAGTTGCATCGCCAACCTCTGGTGAGAGGCCCACATTCCATATACTAGGGATACCAGGGAGGGAGGGTCGCGGCGCGTATGACTGTGACGACGGGACTCTGGCTAGAGCAGCAGCGTTTGCCATGGAGTGGCCAAGCCCAGGTGGAGCGATGGGGGTCTGTCGAGCAGGAATGCTCTCTTCCCGAAATATTGAGTCCGTACTAGGGTTGAAGATATGGCTGGGGTTGGGTTGCTGGTTGTTTTGCGGGAAGACGAGATGCTCCGGCAACGCTGGGGTGTTTTCATAGCAGTCTGATTCAACCAAGCGCTCCACACCCTCAACAATGCGGTGCATACTGGCTGACATTGACGCTGACTGAGAGCCTCCAAAAACACTTTTAGAATCGGCAGCGTAACTTGGATCTTGTGTTGTTTGTTGGATGTCTTCCCGTTCAATACTCGCCGAGGAAATGGTATGGTGATGTCCCGAGGGGCTGGCAAAGAACTGAGATGGAAGCCCTTCCTCCTTGTAAATGAATGTTTTTTTGTCACCATCATCGACTAGAGCTATGGGGATTTTCTGAAGGTAGAGCACGTATTAGTAGCTGAATTTAATAGACAGAGGGAGAAGATTGCTGCATACATTGCTCACAACCAAATCCAACCCATCAATCACGAATTCGCGAATTCGGTAAAGCATCTCCATGTTTGGGTGATTTCTTTCCACTCCTAGATCGTTCATCCGAGGCTTCTGGCGGCCACTTGTATCCAAATATCTACGTGAAGTAGCCTCTTTATTTAGCGGCACAAAACACAGAGTCTCTTCATCTTCTTCCAAAAGGTAGTCTATCTCCGGAAGGAGGACTACATCGAATGTGGATGCGAGAAGAGTCAGTGTGTTGGCGTAGATTTTCCAGAACTCAATTATTTGGACAGAAAGTGGGGTGTCTTTCTCCTCTTTATGAGCCACTAGAAGATGGCTGACTGTAAGTAGCCAAGAGCTGTAGTTTCGGAGAGCAGGCAAAACACGTCGTGCAACAGCGGTGATCTTATCAGGACCATTCTTTCCTTCCCTATTATTTGATTCTTCGACCGCGAACCGTTCCACTTCAGCCAAAAGGATCTGAAGTAATGTAAAAAACGTTTTCACATTAATACGCCGGAAAAAGAGACCTGCATTTGACACGGACTCTTCTGAAGTATATGTCAAAAATGGCTCTTGCAATCATCATACTTGGGGACTTACCATTGGCGCGTGTCCTAGAAAAATCTTCTGCAGAGATATTGACTAGACAGAACTTTTGTAGGGTGCCCTCTAGGGAACGCTCCTTCAAATCAACAGCAAGTTGATTCAATACCTCATTTTCAAGCTCATCATGCTCGGGGAAATCCGTGCCTCTGTAACACTGAGCATGCAGATATACAAACCAGGGAGCCAACGCTCTACCAGGAATACCGGCATCCTCGGGGCGAATCAGTTCTCTTTTAGCCCACAGATTCCTAACTTTCCTGAACTCAATTTCTAAATTGCCCTTAGCAGATGGGTGAGGTTCCTGGGCGGCTAGTGCCCTATAGAGGTGATAAGTGGCCCGCAAGTGGTTTCCATCGGCGAGGGCAATGACAGCCAATTGATTGTGCGAGGCACCAGAGGCTGGATATATTACTGTGGCAAGGTCATAATAACCTATGGCCGGACCCCAATTTCGGTCCTTGCCAACCAGTTCAGTTTCGCGGTAGCGTGAGAGATCGCCGAGACGGATAAGGGTAGCATGACATGACTGCAGAATTCGTTTTCGAAGGTCCCCGACCGGTTGCACCATGGAATCCTCCACAGATAAATCTAACACAAGGGTTTGACTGAGTAAGGGGGTTTACGAAGGGTAGGACGGCATTGCTCACTGTCAAAGTTGAATTTCCGCGCAACGTTTTCAAGCTCCGGAATTCCCCCGAAATGCGACGACAATTGCTGGATGTATCCTCTGTAGAACCGCTGACTTGTTTTGATGAATTCGAGATAATGTTTCTCAAGCTTTCGTCGCTCTACTGGTTTCTTCTTCTTGTCGTTTTGCTCGCGGAACTAAGTTGCGTGTGCGGTAGGTTAGACGAGTCTCATCGATAGAGATTCCCAAAGCCCGAGTTACTCACGCGAGAGAGCAGTTTACGAAACCGATTATTAATTTTGAGATGTGCATCCCAAAGGCGAGTTTCCACGTCGATGGAGCGAGCGGCATCAAAGTCCTGGAGGATGGCATTCTGGCAAGCTGCGCGGAGTCTGCGATAACGGAGAGAGTGTCAGGACAATGCACACGAGAGATAAATCACCTAGTAACTAGATGGAGATAAACTGACTCAGAGAGGTAATGCGAGATTTCAGCAAATGTCGGCTCTTTCTCGGCAAGGCTCTTCAGAAGCTCTCCTTCGATGTCGAGCGCAATCCTGTACATTGCGGTTCAGAAAGTCGGGTTCATTTCTTTTCTGAAGAATATATGAGAATACTGACTGCCACGTATTCTGAAACGCGGACGCCATGCTCGGGATGGGTGAAACGAAGCCCGTTGTCACTCCACCGTCGACTTCGCCCGTCAGATGGCTATGGCTGGCTGGAAGTCTGCGGGCGACGAGAGCAGTGAACGATCCATCAGTAGTATATACAGAACGGGTGGAATGGCGCTGGTCGGAAGCAAGGCCGAGAGTGACTGCACCGAGATGGGGTCGTCAAATGGGAATAGAACGAAGATAGGCTCCCACGCGCAGGAACGAAGAACGAGGGGTTCAAGCCGCTCGTTGTAAAGAAAATCCCAATATCACGGGAACTTCTGGACGGCGACCGAAAAAGACGGGCGTTGAATCGGATGAGATGTGGCTTTGTGGAGCGGTGATTGGCTTGCCCGGCTGTGGCTGGTGCGTCCAGGAACCGATTACAGTACAATACAGGACAGGACAGGACGTAATGGTTCATTCATTACACACTGTTTCGATGAGAGATTTCAATGATAGTATCAAGATCCTCTTCCTTCTTAAATAGAGGTTCAAGAAATCACCCGAGCTTTGATTGAAATAAACCAGAATAAAAACACATAATAGCTCCAATACCAACTTTGGCGGGGATCCTTCGCAGAGTCATCGAGAACACATCATACATAGGTACCCAATGAGCCTTGCAGGAGACGCTTGCATAACATCCACCCAACCCGACGAGTGAACTATAAGAGCAATAGACAGCCAGGATGTCCAAGCGCTCCCGGAGCATCTCTAGATCACCCTCTGTTGGCGAACCTCTAGAGACCAGTTCAAGGCCCTCGTCACCGGCATTTTCCATCACTTCTGTTGAACGACCCAAAAAACATCTATCCGATACCGCCAATTCTGGCACAGAAGTAATGCATTGTTCGCTGCCACCACATCGGGAGACGCTCTCGTTCCCCTCATATGATGACTATGAAGTTCATTATAAACAAACGCATGTTAATAGATGCACAGCGTGTGGAAAGAACTTCCCCACGGACCGGTTCTTGAATCTACATATCGAAGAGAACCATGATCCTCTGATTGCCGCGAAAAAAGATCGGGGAGAAAAGACTGTATGTTCCCATGATATTGAGCAATTTGTTTTACAGCCCAAAGCTGTGGCTCACAATGCTCGATCGAATATAGTACGGGTGTTTTATTGAAGATTGTGAGCGGAAATGCTCGACGCCGCAGAAACGCAGGATGCACTTGATTGATAAACATATGTTTCCCAAGGTAAATTACCCAGGGGAGACCAGGTCGGTGCACAGTATCTGACATAACCGAGCCACAGACCTACAACTTCTACATAGTGAACGATGGTATAGATAAGCAGACATCTATGCTACGGCCAATGAACTCGCATAGACGTCGAATCTCGGCAACTCCAACTTCCCCGCAGGAAGGTCGGCTTAGACACCGACAAAGCTCTCTATCTCATGCTAATCCGGTTTCTGGACAGGACGTAGCCCCTCAGCTACAAATGGGTGAATCGGAAATAGCCCAACTCGAGAGGTCTATGTCTGCTTTGCGGTTTGTCCCAGCGAGCGTTACAAGGGGCCATGCTAGACGATCCAACTGATCAGAGTGGTTCAATAACAAAGTAACAAATTACTGATGGTCACAATATACGTGCTGATGAGTATATATAACAAGGCTATTGAATTTCAAATCGAAAGACCTTCCGCAGGCGATATATCATTATTGATAGAGACAAGCCTCTAAGGGCGGGCAAAAACAAACAAGGGACAACATAAAGCGTGCAATCATCACTTTCGCAAGGGCGACGGGGGGCAAAAGTAGGAGAAAGGGAAGCGAAAGGAAACATAGGTGTCAAAGCGTAATAATCATATCGCAACACTTTCAGCCTCCTTAACGAGAGAGCTTACATTTATATACATGATTAGGAGGTGAAGAGTAAGTGATGAGGGGTATATAATAACATCACATATCATCCAGAGTATCACAAGAGTCAAGCTGCCATATCCCACTACCGACTCGGGCAGCACCAACTACTCTATTGCTGACCAGGCTAGCAACAAGAGAGAAGGTATGACTGGCGAAGACCAGCTGCATTGCGCTGGCCGTATTCATTCAGAGACATCATCAGCCAATGGGCAGATAGAGCATGGAAATATGCATTTTGCAGCTGCCATGGTATGTGCTGTCGCGGATAAGCTACCACTGCCCTGCTAAGTGCTTTATTCCAACACAAACTTCCCACGAGGCTAGCGCATGTATAAAACCAGGGAGATCATCAGAGCTGTGTTTCCAGAAGATCTGCATAAGCTTCCAAGCTCGACCCGACCAAGTCCACTATCGCCCAGCTTGTATTCCCTTTGAATGTCCTCGCCCATACTCGAACAATAGCAATGCTGAGTTGCTTTGCCTTATAGGGATTAGCAAGAAAGTCCACATCAGGTGCGCCTGGCGGATCAACGGCCATGTCAGTCTCATCCATCATACTCTTAATCCATAAGAGCAACTTCCGCTCATGCTCTGACAATCTTTGTTCTGCCTGCGTCACCGGTATGGATAGTAACCACCGACTTAGAAGAAATGCACATTCCAGGCTACAAAGGGAGTGCTGAATACTCCAAAAAAATGAATGGGTCCGCGCTACGAAGTCTATTCCGAGGCGAACCGGGATGGAAAGTGCGTGCGCAGAATGCAGTAAAGCCATGATGAGGCGCGGGCTCCGTGCTACAGGTGGAGATTCACCTAGAGCCCTGGCGATCCGAACCGGGTCCTGGGTAATGAGGCGGCGGCAGGGACCTAAATCAACGTGTAACCTAATATAGGCGAGCCCAAGAAGGGCAGTCGACGTGAATGCTATTGGGCCTGCTGGGTTTTGAGGGTCAATGCTAGATTCTGGCGTGCGCTTCCACAATGCTTTCCAAGCACTTAAAGAATTGTCCAAAGTGGACAAATCTTCCTGCCTTAGGCTGGTGCCTTGCATCATTGGTGCAGACAAACAAAGCTGGCGGGCAAAAAATATTTGTTGAATAAGGGCATGTATGAGAATGTAATTCCCAAGCGGTGATATGGGTGTCGATGAATTTGATAAATTGGGCTTGACGAATAGCTTAGCGAAAGCTTCTTGAAATGAAACTTCCGGCCCATGTCGTGAACGCATGACCCGCCGCCACTGGGTTGCGTTGTTGGCTTTCCAAACGTCGTGTGAGCATGGCATGTTCAGTTTCAGCTCTGCGTTCAGAATCAACGGTGGAATGTTGTACATGATAGAATGTAAATTGAAGAAGCAGTATACAATGAACTTTGTGCGCCTGTTACCTTCTCTTCGTACCCACTCTTCCCAGTTGTTGGGATCGGCACTAGGGGTTGGCTCAGTAAGTCCATGTTCTCTGACAAGTCGAGCCAATGTGCTCTGAAGAGAAAGAATTTCCCGCAATAGTTCAGGATGTCTTTCCCAAGAAGCAAACACTGTGAGCAGTAGGAAGGTCCTGATTACTTCCATGTGAGCGTCCGAATCTTGGGGGGCGTAGCCCGAGGGTGACTCCACTGGATGCGGGATATGATGTTGCTGAAACGGGCTATTGGCGTTGTTGGAAGGAGTAGTGGAGCCCCTTGAATCGTGAAAACCGGATGGCGGGGAGACAAAATTCCATGAAGGACATTGCACTTGCTTGCTATCCCTTCTCTGGAGGCGCTGCAGAAGAATGGCTTTCGAGGCATGGAAAAGCTCGATTCCTCGATTGTTTTCAAACCGGTAATGAGATCCTGCAGCTGCTAAAGCGAGGGTGAGCTCAGGGGAGCATTTTGCGACCGACAGTGTCGGTACATGGAGGAATGGGAGGTGTTCGTTTAGTCCGTTTATGTAGCCAGCAAAGAAGCGCGACAGAGCATGTCTCGATGGTGGGATAAAGCCCTTGGGGAGAATATAAGCAAATTCCTCGAGTTTAGAAAGAAAGATTTGACGATCTGTATTCGAAATATCCCAAGCTGGACGCGGGCCTTCGTCACCAAACACAAGACGATCATCAACGTCTTGCGGCTCTGGCTGTAGAGACGGTAGCCGGGATCCAAAATTAGAAAAAGACGGTGGCTCGTCAGCTGGGCCACGCGGATCACTCATCATATCTGCCCCAAGTCTCGCACTTTCGCGAATAGGTGGCTTTGAGTCAATTGGAATATTTGCCGTCAACATAGGCTCTTCCACCGACGAGAATACGCCAGAGTCCCAATCAGAAGAAAGGCCAACGCTTTCCAAGAAGACGGTAAAGTCTTGGACGGGGTCGCCTAAGTCTGTGAGATCCAGGAAAGAAGGTTCGACGCCATAATTGTCTGTGATCGCTCTCTCCGGAACCTGAGACAACGGCTGGGGGGGACCTACGTTCTGCGAGGGCTTACGCATCGACTCGAGGCTTTCCTGCTGGCCCTCAAGAGCCACATGACTAGCAGCATGGGAGAGCAGGTTTAGGTCGTACCCCCAGGATGGGTTGAAATGAGTTGTTTCGACTATTGGAGGAGCTTGGACCTGCACCTCTGGTGGGGGCTGCGGAACTGGTTGTGTTTGAACTGGAATGGCATCTGCAAGCTCTAGCATGCGCGACTCTTGGTGGGTCGGTTGTATTATGGATGACGGGGTCTGAGGGACATCGTGATTGCTATTGTTTCGATGTTCGCGATTGGCTGCTGCCTCCGCTGGATGAACTAGTCGCTCATGTCGTACGAGCAGATCGCTACAGACAGGTAAAGCCCCGGATTAGCGTGGATTAGTCGTGTTCGAAGAGCAAAATGTGTTCACCTTCTTGCAAAAGATTTGGAGCATATGTCACATGAAAAAGGCTTTTCTTTCGTGTCTGTAGGTAAACGATTAATACAGTGCACATCGCAGAGGCAGATTCCAATTTGGGACGTCTTTCAGGGTTACTCAACGTGTGCGGAGATGGCGTTGGAGATGCTCCAGACGCGCAAAAGACCTGCTGCAATATTCGCAAGACAGGGACTTCCGGTTGGCGGGAGTGGACTTCTTTCTCACTTTCCCAGGGGAAGTTCTCTCGTCCTCCATAGCGAATTGCCTTGGAATTGGAGCATTTGTCCTTTGATGGATAACCTGCGAGCGGGGAAGAAAAACTGTGGGGTTGCCATGAGGGGGTTTTGCGAGGGGGGTCACGTGGCTGCCGCGGACGTTGGACTCGTGTTGTCTGATCATCAAAGCCCTAAAGTCACCATTACCTTTTTAAATTGTCTTGACAGTCACTAGGTCAGGAGTCAGTGAAGTTTCCAGTGGGGACTGGGATACATCTTCAAATTGAGCTATAGATTCCGTGTGGTGGCTTACAGAAGAATGAAGCCTTTGAACTATTTCGAGGACTGATTGAGGAGAGAGGAATAATACAATCGTGGTTGTCGGTAGGTCTCTTGGGTAAGGATCGGAATACTAATGGACACAGATACACTCCGCCCTCCCCACTGGTGCGGAGATATTTGCTTTCGATACAACCTTAGCATCATACACCCTACGTCTCCTCACCAGTGACTAGAGTTACTCCTGCCTATCTAAAAGAAAGAGGGGGCTTGCTGGTTTTAGTCATTGGAACTTGCTCGAATTATACATTGACCGTGTTAGCGATATTAAAATAGTGTAACATCATGCCCTCCAACAACGGCTAGATATTGATCATTCTTAGTTATAGTAACGCAAAGGAGAAAAAAAGATTTTTTCCCCAAGAAGTAAATCTACGATGTACTCATTATCTCATTTGAACTACAACAGTTATCTTTCAAGAGAAGTAAAAAGAAAAGAGAGAAGGTAGGGGGCATAAGTACTAGCAAGAAGTAAAAAGAGGTTTCTAGTAAATTATAGGGAATTCGCATCCATGATGATTCAAAGCCTGAATGAATATCAGACTACATACTAGGTACTCATTTTCTTATCATATAACATAAATATCTCTTGGTGTGCATAAGTTCGTCAAGCCATCCTATTGAATAAATACCTGGATCCTTCCCCGATTTCCTAGCGTGGCCTTATTGCTCGCCACCTCATTGCCAACTGCCTTGCATGCACGCCTGACTCCCTGCAAATCTTCTACCTCTACAAGCACTTAGAGTATTGCGCAATTCTTGTAGATATTATCCCAATGTCTTAAAGGTTCAGTGATTGAAGTTTTCTGGACCGGCGCATCCTTCCTGCTCGCCAACACGGCATCCTAGCTTACATTTGGGTCTTTGATCGCTAACGTTTGGTCGCAAGTATGTTGCCACATTATCGCTGTTGTATGCGGGAGCTTTGCTATAGTATTTGTAGGACGAGGTACTCAGGGCTCTGTCGGCGGAGGTATCATTAGCCCAATCGAGATCGTCGTTACCGATCTTGTACATATGCGAGCGAGGGACATAGATTGATCACGCATTATTGACTACTGAATCAGTTACAGGGCCAGTAATAGGTGGTTCTTTTGCGGAGGCTGCTTCCTGGACTTGGATTCTCTGGATTGGTTTTTTGATTTGTG
The DNA here is from genome assembly GCF_009017415.1 of Aspergillus flavus. NCBI lineage: Eukaryota > Fungi > Ascomycota > Eurotiomycetes > Eurotiales > Aspergillaceae > Aspergillus > Aspergillus flavus. The sequence continues at coordinate 4,895,256 of NC_092406.1, forward strand.
GCATTGGATTGGCTACAGTCATCGCACTTCTTAAACCAACGAAGGTGTCTGGATATCATAGGTTCTATCTCGAAACTTCCCGGATTTGATTAGTTGGGTACCCTTCTTCTGACTGCTTCCAGTATGAGCTTTCTGTTGACAATTTATGGGACAACGGGATGATCCCATCGTCCTCGTGACAACTAATTGTACCTCTGGTGCTAGGCATCTTTAGTCTTACACAAGAAGCAAGCGTGCTTAGTCAGATTGTTAAATATATAGACCGGCATTGAAAGACGGTATGTTGCTATGATCAAGGCGTACGCACGCAGTCTTAATAATGCTTGGGCGGTTGTGAAAAGATTGGCCTTTATGGGCTCATGACGAGCCTTTGACAAAAGAACTGGGTGTCAATAAGCCAGAAGAATCAGAACAGTAGCTTCTTGAGAAATGTGATTGTTCCTGTATTCTCTAGTGGTTTGAAATGCGTTTGGATGAACATAGTATTACTGTTGCTTAATAGCTAGCAGGGAATATCCACACGTCTCAACCTCATGCAACTCTAGGGCTAACTCGGTTTGATTCTTTTGGTATATATTGCATTGTAGTAATTTTAAAGTTGGCTTACATGGAAGCAGCGGGCATCTGATGCTATTACTTTGCTAAAATGTACGGAGTATATAATACCCTATGTAGTCCCTGACATCGATAAGGTTTCTAATAAAACGATAGGGTAAATCCAGATAATTATTACTATAACACGAAGGTCCTTGAATGGACGTTACCCCTTACATACCTTTCAACAAATCGCTCAATTGGAATCCAGAAATTATAAGATACCTACCAGTGTTGTATGGAATAAATGGCATCTTCTGTTGGTTTTGTCACAGGACCCCATCAAGAAGAACGCCAGACCAGTTGTACAACATCCATCAGGACTAGAATATATCCTCTAACTTTCAATCGATGTTAAAATTACTATAAGGACGCACCTCATTATGGAGCTAGCAGTTGTCAGCTGGTTTCACACTGGTTACTTTTATATCAGTCGGTTTAAATGAATTCCACTAAATTATAGTCTGCACTTGAGATAGAAGTGACCCACATGAATAAGTGATAGCATTGTTCTTCGTAGGTAAATATACTACTAGCTACGGTTTTTATTTTGTTTCTTTCAGTCTGATATTGCAGTGCCGCTTTTACAAATCAGGAGTACGTACTATAAGAAATTGTCGGTAAACATACTAACTAACTAAGCAGATACTGGTGCGTGTGCGGAGCAGTTGATAATCAAACCTATCAATGAACCCCAGGTTTTTATCTATTTACTGCTGTATAGAATTTTGTTAGTATTGTACAGAGTAGTAATTTATGAATACCTTGCCTGCCTATATAGTTATTGAAGAATATTTCAAGAAGCAGCCAAACCTGTAACACATTCAGTTTCAACCAAATGGGGTACACAAAAAAAATAACAATGAAAGAAAAACAATTAAGCAATTGCTCGGCTATTCACTGATTGAAGTTCATAGAAACCATGGAACCAGGGTAGAAGCGACGGCGCAAACCGCCTAAGAATAGTGCAAAAGTTCGATGCCGCCGCTAAACCGGGAAAGGGCAAGGAGCCTAAGGCTCGGAAAGGGAGCAGCTGATGGGCCATTGTTTCAGATCCGGCCCCCTGACAGCCTATCATCCGGCGCGGCGTGTTTGAGAAGATCCCACTCAGTACGCATGTCGGAGGCCCATCGTTTCCCCCCCCTCCGATCGGGCCCAGACAGATACCAAGTCTGTAACGAGACTAGACGGTTTTAGATACCAGCAAAAACCTTAAGGTGAGAAGAGCACAGCAACGGTGTTGATTTCCTCCCTCTCCACCACGTTCCCCTCGCCATCTGGTTCCCAAAGGGATCACCGGTTACTGTCCATCGCCCTTCTCCGAACCTCGAGCGCTATCCCACCTCGTCTCGCCTTTTCTTCCCCTCTTATCCTCCCTCCGCTAGTGGGAACGTTATCGCTGATAACCCCCGATCGTGAACCTTCCACAGAGTGCACTCGAGCGTAAGCCTGGATGAGAGAGTTGAACCGGTGGGTTCGGTTGCGATTCACTGTGCAGTCGCTGTTGTGTTGACCTTCAGCATTGGCCTTGATCGGTACGAACCCATTTCCCGTGTTTTGGACCCTCATCTCGTTTACTTCTATATTTGGAAATCTGTGCTCGCTTGATCCTTGTCTTCGTCTGTCAAACCCCTTTTAGGAAATTGATGGAGCTAATATGTACCTGGAATCCTGCAGGCTACTCTGTATCATGCATTAGACGATTTCGGACGTCTGCTTGGACTTGACGTTTCCACAACGCCGCACGAGCCAATTTTTCGCCAGTTACACAGGGGGAAAGGATAAGGGGGTGACAGTTTGCTTGCAGACGTGATCTATAGTTATTGCCGGACAATTGGGACGAGACTCTAAGGTTGCTTCCCCTTTCAACCATGCTGGCAAAAGCTACGTATTCTTCTCCATTGGGGATGTCCACATCCCAGACACCAACGACGTCCTACCACTCTGGACCATCCCAAAAAGCAATCTTTACAACGCATCAAGATGGAATGTCATTCACGAGCCCCACGGAGTCGGAGTTCTCGGAGGCACAGGATGGACTTGAGGCAGTCAGGTACGTTATCCATGTACTATGGAGAGAAGGATATTGCGGGCAACTGACACCTCGATAGATCCTGGGATGAGAAACAGGTCATAACATGGTTACATAGCATCAAGTGTGGGCAATATGAATCCTTGTTCAAAGGTAGCTTCTGAATCTCACTGATGTTACAGCTGCGCGCTATGAACAGACGCTGACAGCATATAGCGAACAACTTCAATGGCAACAATCTTATCGAGTGTGATCAGAAGATTCTGCAAGAGATGGGCATTAAAAAAGTCGGTGATCGGGTGCGCATTTTCGTCGCCATTAAGCAGCTCAGGAACAAATCGGTTGCCAACCGAAAACAAAAGAACATAGTAGGTTACTGCGGATCAAGGTATTGTGTGTTAGGAGCTTCTACTGACCCGATGCAGGATCAATTGGCCGCGCTTGAGTCAGCATATACACCTGCCTCATCTCAATCTAGTCGCCCCTCAATGGGCCGCCAACCAACTTTAAATAATCGCCGCTTCTCTCATACCGCTGATAATGCCCATGGCTACAAACCACCGTCACGGCCAGGATCGCCCCTGCGGGCCCAACGTTATGTTGCTAGCCCGATGGAGAGCGCTCGCAAGGAACAAGGGCAAGGCTACTTCAGTCACAACTCCTCTGGTGGTTCCGGTGCCACTCGGAACCCATCCACCCCCAACGAGGGGCAGAGGAGCCATTTAAGACAAAACTCTAGCATTGATGGCCTGACAATGGGGTCTCTTCCCCCTAACTCGCCTGTTATTAGAATAATCTATACTGGCGGACAAACAAAAGTCTTAAATATCAAGCATTGCAAGACGGCTGATGAAATTATACTGTGCGTGCTCAAGAAGCTGCAACTCCCTGAGCATCAATATCGGAACTACTGCTTCTATGTGTTAGATGGCCTGGAACCAGACCCGTCGAACTGCAGGAGGCTGGCGGATCATGAGCTTATGGAGATTTGTGAAAGTAACCACAAATCTGAGCGTGGTCGTCTCATACTACGGAAGATTCATGCTGGAGAGCCAGACACGGACGAGCTTCGGCGTGCCTCTCAACTCGCCATTGATGAAAGCCAAGCGACGCATATCAATGCCCTGAATAGCTCAAATCCACGCACACAGTTTAAGATCCAACAACTCACCGGCGAACCTTGGCATAATATAAAACAACCGATTTCACCCATGTCTGCTCGGCATCAAAATTCGAGTGAGCACGATTTGCAAGTGCTGAATACGGAGCGACACGCCGTGTCCAAGTTACGATCGTTCTTTGGGGCTCGACCGCCTAGCGAGATGATTATCCACGAGATCACATCTTACTTCCCTAGTCACCACCGGGAAGATATTGAGAAGACCATGCGCATGTCAATTCGGAGGTCGCAGCGCCTAAGCCGCGCAGCAAGTCGATTGAGTGTCGTGAGCAATACAAGTTACGCATCCAGCTTAAGAGATGCACCTCCTATCCCCAGTATTGCTGATACCTGGCTTAATACTGGTGCTCAACCCACTCGCGCTTCGAGGCCTCTTTCAGTTTCCAAGTTTAGCCTTCCTCAAGCAACATATAGAGATTCTATCGCGTCAAGCTCCCTTCAACCGCTTCAGGAAGAGTCCCCCATTGAACCAAATCGCAAATCATATGTTTCTTTCGATAGTGGTTCGGACGATCCCAGCACATCTCGTCAGAGCCTTGTGGATGAGAATGCAAGTGTTGCTGCAACTGACGGAGGCTCACTCAATGAACGACTGAGCGTTCTAGTTGCTGAAGATGGAGAAGAGGAAGATGACGGTCTTAATGACTTCCTCGCTGGAAACAACTTTGCTCCTAAAAATTGGATGAAAGGCTCTTTGATTGGTGAAGGATCTTTTGGAAGTGTGTTTTTGGCATTGCATGCGATCACTGGTGAGCTTATGGCGGTCAAACAAGTTGAGATACCATCGGCAACAAAAGGCACAGAATTCGACAAACGTAAGAACAGCATGGTTACGGCACTGAAACATGAAATTGAACTCCTGCAAGGACTTCACCACAAAAATATTGTCCAGTATCTGGGTACCGCTGCTGATGACCAGTATTTGAATATTTTCCTGGAATACGTTCCCGGTGGATCTATTGCTACAATGCTCAAGCAATACAACACTTTCCAAGAGCCTTTAATCAAGAATTTTGTACGACAGATTTTGGCAGGCCTCTCATACCTGCACAGCCGCGATATTATACATCGTGACATCAAGGGTGCGAACATTCTTGTGGACAACAAAGGTGGTATCAAAATCTCGGATTTCGGTATCTCCAAACGGGTGGAAGCTTCTACAGTCCTTGGCTCTCGGGCCAGCGGCACAGGAGGTGGTCATCTACACCGACCGTCGCTGCAGGGTAGCGTATATTGGATGGCACCGGAAGTTGTTCGACAGACCGCCCACACTAAGAAGGCAGACATTTGGAGCTTGGGATGCCTAGTCGTGGAGATGTTTATAGGCGCTCACCCTTTCCCTGACTGCAGTCAGCTGCAGGCTATTTTCGCCATTGGTAGCAACAAAGCCAGACCACCTGCGCCAGAGCATGCGAGCAAGGATGCTGTTGCATTCCTGGACATGACATTCCAGGTTGATTATGAGCAACGGCCGAGTGCTGACGAGCTTTCGAAGTGTCAATTCCTCGCCACGCCAATTGCATGAAACCAGCCTGGTTGGATGTGAAAACCAAAAAGAGAAAAAAATTTTTTTTTGCAGTGTCTGATCGAGATTGATGAATACCCCAGGCGTAAATGCCGCTAAGCACTTTGAGATTTTTAAGATCTATGAATTTTTGAATGCTTGTGCTTTAATTATCACCCTTTGGTTACTTCACCATTAACCTGGCCCAGGATCAAATTCTCTGGGTTACGCCAAACCTAATTTCATTGGCGGACATATAATGAAATGATGTTGTATAGAACTGAACATAAAGTGTTCTCAATCCACGAAGTTAAACTATTCCATTCTTGTATAATAATAAGCGGGGTTCTGGAAGCTTAATGATACGCATATGTTCACAAATTGAGACTTGCAGCTTTGGGTGGGGCGTTGTGTGTTTGTATCAAGGACACTCAGTCCAGTCCACAAGCGAGGATGTAGGTGTCTAGTACTATGGACTCTTGAACGATCAAACGCCTAAGCACAGCGGATGGGATAATGTGCAATAAAAAGTTCTAATAGAATAGAGCATATTTTACATGAATTTAACGAGTCAACAAAACTTCAATGTTACATATTCAATGCCAAGAAAACAAAGATGAGAGTACAAACATTCGCTTGGGTGTACAGGTCTGGCCTTCGTCAAGCGTTCCTTGATTAAATCTTGCAGATTTTCCCCAAGAAGGGTATCGTTGAGGCTCCTTTAGTCAACCATCTTTCCGTAGAAAGGGATACCCATGGCACTGAGGAGAAGCCGAGCATCCTTGTCCGTCTTGGCTGAGGTGTGGATGGTAATATGGCAACCGGGAATCATCTTCGGAGGATACCTAGAGAACGAACGGACGTTAGCTAATGTGTTACGGGGTCCTGGTTCGGTACTGGCGTCATAGCTAGACTCACATATCATAGTTCACCTCGATTTCAGGGAATAGAGCCACGTTCTCAGGTTCAAGACCAAAGGTGATGTTCCCACTGCTGTCACCACTGCTACCCTTGACACCCTCCCAGTCCTTGATCCTGGGCATAACAACATCAACTAGCTTTCCAAAGAAGTGCAACATATCTTCACCACGAAGCTCCGCCTTGACAGCAACAGTATCTCTGCCTGGTGCAATACTCCAGGTGGCCACGCTGGTCTTGGATTTGAAGGTTTCTACTCTAGCGTTGGATATAGCCTGGACAGCCATTCCTGCAACATGCAACCATGAAGAATTCTCCTGGGCTGCCTGCTTAACGTAGCTGTGAATGGTGATCCGTTCTAGCTGGGGGACATTATTGAAATTGATCGGCTTCCGGAGAAGACGGAGGACGTCACCTCCTCGGGGTCCACGGAGCGGCCTGTTCTTGTGGTATGGGGAGCTATCATCCCATGAGCGAAGACGGGGGGCCTTTGGTGGTGGCTTGAAACCCGGGGGGTTGTGAACATAGCAGAGGGTGAGGATGTCGGACGCGACGGTGGACTGATACGTTTGCTCTACTCGGGGAAGAGAGAAGGGGCCCGGAACATAGAGTCGGGAAGAGGGATCAGATGGCGGAGGGGGTTGGTGAGGGTGTAGAGGACCACGATCATATTTGGGAGAACGGAATTGATAACTAGAAGTTAACGGTTAGAAACCAGCGTTGACGGGGTGCTTGATCTGGATAGCAATGTGGTCGAGGTAAACTCACCGACTTCGTGGCAATTGCTTCTTCCGCGCCTTGGTCCTTGCAATTGGATCGAATGACTTTGCAGTAGCCTCAGAAAGCGTTGTCGAAGTCAGAGAACTCGCCGATTCAAGCTCATTGAGGTCGGCCGGCGCGGCCTTCGACGAGGCTTGGTCGGAGACATTGCGCCGCAAGCAGAAGCCCTGTGGGCGAGCGGTGGGCACAAATGCCCGTGGCAATGACCTTGCCAGATATCTTGATGACTCACTGGCAGCCATTGTGGTCTACAGGGGACGTTGTCGCTGTAGACTAGTTCAAGATTGGGCATCCCAAAAATTGTTTTCCGGATCGGAGACATCGAGTTCGGGACATGATCACGTGGTTAACACAAAGCTGCCTGAAGGGTCTGGCGGCAATCTCAGGCAACGAACAAAAGCTCCGCAGAGAGAAAAGGCAGCGGGAGGATCCACATGTGATCAGCTTCAATCATCCCCGCACCACATCCAGCAAGCTAGGCATCCATAACTTTAGATCGCTGCCGATCCGGTGCCAGAGTCATGGGTTATTGACTTTAGGGCTTCGCAGCACTTTTTGCTTCCCTAGACTGACCTCTGTCGCGCGCTGGATCTGGCGCTCCACTCGAATCGCTCTTGTGTCACCACATGTGATGTCACTGGACGATTTCAGCTGAAGCCTAGTATACGCAACTTCCTCGACTCACATCAGATTTCAGTCATCAGAAGAACTGGACACATGATATGTCTGGTAACATTACCAAGAATTGCTCTCGCGCGCTTCATGGAAATTTTGGAGCCTGAACTAATATCTTCCCCATGTCGACATATATCTAACCCTCATTCCGTGACACCTGTCTCCTGCTCTGAACCCTAATCAGCAAAAACCACATTACATCATACAAAATGAGCGGCATTCACAGGTTTCTTACTAGGCGCGAGCGAAATAGCAGAGATGGAAAGAAGGACGAGGTACAGTGCAGCCCAAGATCGCTTAGGGTTTCCATAAGTTTAGTTTCGCTAATATTGCTCTCTCTCAGTCTTCAAACATTCTTTCTCGTCCCCTTTTCCGTGGCTTCTTTTCGTCGACCCAAGCGCCAGTAGATGCAGACGAGCAACAGAAGAAGGTGAGAAAGGTAGCCTCTAAGTGCATAACTTGTGCAGGGGAGCTTATGAAAGCAGATCAAGCTCCTTGAGCGTCGCATTGCGCAGCTCGGTATCACCAATCTTAAAGAGGAACACTTCGGCTATGCCCTACAATCATCACATGCCCAAGGAGATGTAGACAGAGCGTTTGACTTGCTGCTACTTCTTGAGGACTCTATAGAAGGAATCATAAGGGGATATACGCCAAGTACGAAGCTCCTGGGAGCAGAGAACCGTCAAGGCGTCACCTGTTATTTAGACGCACTTCTTTTTGCGATGTTTGCTCGTTTAGATTGCTTCGAGGCTATTCTATACAAATCCTTCAATGACGAGCCTCGTCGAAAACTTGTCATACTGTTAAGGCTCTGGGTCAACATGCTGCGGTCAGGAAAACTTATAACAACGGATATTGTACGTGCCCTATTCCTTGTTACACTGCGATGGGAAGAGACGCTGACGGAATGTTTGAAGACCAAACACCTGCAGGATGCACTAGCTGAATGTGGCTGGGAAGATGCTGCCAGGTTACGCCAGCAGGATACGTCGGAAGCATTCACGTTTATTACAGGAACGCTGGAGTTGCCCCTCCTTACATTAAAAATGGACATCTATCATACAGGAAAAGAAGATGCGAGCGATGACCACAAGTTTGTTAATGAAAGGTTATTAGAGGTTGCGATACCGGAGCCTCATGATGGAAGCACTGTCACACTCGAAGATTGTTTGGAGTCGTACTTCAACAATCGAATAGAAGTGAAACGACACCTTGAACGGCGTAACACTGTGGGATCCACTAAATCAGTAGACTCACTATCGAAGGGCTCCACGACGCACGTCGAGACAGTGGAAATTAGCCCATCCCCTTCGACATCCCCAACAGCCCTATCACCTCCTCGACTGGATGAAGTGACCCCAATTACATCAGTCACAGAATCAAGTGGCTCAAACACACCTAAGCCCAGACGAAACAGCATCGTCCAAGAACGCTTTATTCCTGGCCCAGAAGGCGATGGAAACGTGACATCTCAACGGAGAGGTTCATATCGGAAAGAAGTCATGATGCCCGCATGGCAGTTCTTTAGTTTGATACGTAAGACCTACTGTTACATTTCTTATACTCGTGGGTGCTAACGTCGATTTAGCTTGGTATACGGATAATACACCGACCAATGATGCACAGGTCGCAGCACATTTTTCGTCAAAACGACCATTACTCGGCATGTGCCTAAAGCGTTATTTTATGTCACCAAACGGTAAAGCCACCCGACTTAATACCTTCATTGATATACCAACAGAGATTGGACTACCCCATTTTATCCAAGATGATAATTTGGATGAAGAGGGTCCGATATACGGGAATTTCAAGCTGTCCTTACAGGCAATGATTTGCCATAGAGGCAACTCTGTTGACTCAGGACATTACATTGCTATTGTCAGGGGCACCAGTGCTGGTGCTCCCCCGACTAGCTCTCATAGCTCGGAGACAGCTTTTTCGGACACTCCCCAATATTGGATGCGATTCGATGACCTGGCCGCGGAGCGTGTGACTTTAGTTGATATCGAACGAGCTCTGAAGCACGAGTCGCCGTATCTTCTATTTTACCAAATCCTGCCGGTCAATGAAGATGCCGCGGCAGTCAACCTCCCAGACACGGCGCCTTCATCTGAAATGTCGGATGATGTTCAGGAATTAGATACTTCAGCAATAGCCCAGAAGTTAAGCACCTCGGGCAGTGATCTTCCTGAGAGTTGCCGTGCTGAGGGACTCCGCTCGAACAGGCCGAGCTTTGAGATCACCGCTCCGGATGATACAGAATTCCTAACACTGGAACCAAATCACAGAAAACATAGTGTGGCCTTCTCCGACGCAGTTGAGTCAAATGCCTCTGGAGGGCTTCAGGTACGAACTGTTCCACCGACGTCACCGAGGCTTGCCCCGAAAGACGATGATAGAGGGAGGAACTCCTTTTCGTTCTCTCGGCATACCTCAAGAAACCGGAGAAGCACGCCGGGCAGCCGTGCAGGAAGCCAAACGAGCGAAAGCAGAATTAGTGCTACATTTTCACGTTTTACTGGTAGACGCAGCAGGGATAAAGTCAATAGCGATGGCTTCTCGACTGAGGACGATGAGTTTGCCGTTGAGAATATGCCACCAGGCGAGGGGGCTATGTCAACAAGCAGTGAAAGCAACGAGAAAAGCCCTACACGCGGAAAGGAAAGCACCAAGAATAAAGGGAAGTCCAAGGAGAAGTCTAGGGAGAAGATTGGGCGAAAGCTGGAGCGGGAGTGCTCAATAATGTGAACGATGACTCTTTGACAGTTTCATGATTAATGCTTTCTCATGACCTCACGTTTCTAGAGGAAGGCACTTGATACCCAGCACTTGTCTTATTTTTTCCTTATCTCAGTCATGCAAGTTTGGGACGGTGTTACTATGTATAGACTACGAGCGAATACAATAGAAATAGATGGTAGGGGTGGGACTCTGTATGACAAGGAGTCTGTATGTGCATCGAACTTATCCGTGGCAAACTGGTCTACAGTAGGTAACTGGTTGTGCTATAATAATTGCTTCTCTGATGTAATAGAACAAGAATAGTGTATGCCTCAGGCAAGAAGAATCATGCCAAGGCATCAACAGCTGTCTAGCTTCCCCATCCCGCCCTATCGGTATCAATCGGTCAGTCGACAGCTTGACACAAGCTCCTCTAGCAACTCCTCAACCCTCGGGGAACCCGCTATGATATAGTGCCTTTTGTCACTACTAGCGCATCATGGCGCTGGATGCATCAAACGGTTATGTTGCTCCCAGCAACTTAACTGAAACCCCCGACTCCGCACTCTTCGATGTCCGACGTGTTCAGCTTCAGTTCCCTCTCGCTGCGGATTTCGTCGCTGCGCAAGTTGCGAACAATGTACTCATCCTGGCTCTTGCAACCAATCGTATTCTTAGAATAGACTTGGAAGCTCCCGAAGACATAGACGGTATGTGGTGCCTTGTGGCTTGCTGAATCTCGGAGTCCCCGCCTCGTTGCGATGTTAATTCGACCGTTTTAGACATCGACCTTCCAAAGAAGTCCTCGGAAATAGGAGTTATTCGTCGCATGTTCCTGGACCCTTCCGCATCCCACTTAATCATTACCACCACCCTTGGCGAGAACTACTATCTCCACACTCAGTCGAGGCAACCCAAGCCACTGTCGCGGTTGAAGGGAGTTTCAATTGAGAGCATCGCCTGGAACCCATCGCTTCCGACCGCTTCTACGAGGGACATACTTTTAGGCGCTACAGATGGCTATATATATGAGGCTTATATCGAACCCTCCACCGAGTTCTATCGCCGCGAGGAGAGATACGTCACCGCTGTGTATAAAGTGCCGGAGGCGTCGCCGGTGACAGGACTTTGGGCGGAGTTGGTTCAAACTCAGTCGGAGCAGAGGCGCGTGTTGATAGCGACACATGGCAAGTTAACGTATTTCCTAGGGCGGACAGGAAGACATGGAAGAGAAGGTGGAGGCTCCATATACACTGATCTCTTCCAACGAGAAACGCCCTTAGTGCATGAGGCCCAAAAGGCTTCAAACGCTGCGCCTTCAACCCTGGCCATATCACCAAGCGTTGCGGATGGTAATCCTGCAAAGGAGTTTGCGTGGCTTAGCTCCCAAGGTGTATATCATGGCCAGCTTCCATACTCTTCCGACAAAGTGAACCAACCGTTTGAGAGTGCGAATATGCTTCCGCGGTCATTTTTCCCAGCTACTGAATCTGCACGAGGAGGCAAAAGACTTATTCAGAATCCTATTACTGCTATGACGCTTTCGCAGTGGCATATTCTAACCCTCGTTGAGGGTAGGGTTATTGCCGTGAACCGCATGAACGAAGAGATTGTTTATGATCAAGCTGTATTGGAGCCGGGACAGAGTACGCTGGGCCTCTTGGCAGACTCTACACAAAATACCTACTGGTTGTTCACCAATCAAGAAATCTTCGAAATCGCAGTCGAGGACGAGGACAGAGATATCTGGAAGGTGTTTCTGCAGAAACAAATGTTTGATGAAGCCCTCCATTACGCACGCTCCAGCGCACAAAAGGATGCCGTTTCCACTGCTTCAGGTGACTTTCTTGCCAGCAAAGGCCGTTTTCAGGAGGCAGCCAAAGTCTGGGGTAAGAGTAGCAAGGGATTCGAGGAGGTCTGTTTGACTCTGATCAATGGTGGGGAGCACGACGCTTTGCGGAAATACCTTCTTGGCCAATTATCAACCTACAAAAAGTCATCGTCAATGCAGCGGATAATGGTTGCAAGCTGGTTGGTAGAGGTTTTCATGACCAAATTGAACTCCCTGGACGACAACATAGCCACCAGCGCTGAAGTGGCGGAGGGAACAAGTACCGAAGATATCAAAGGCCAACTCAGTACTGTCCGCTCTGAGTTCCAGGAGTTCGTCACTAAGTATAAATCGGACCTCGATAAGAAGACGGTGTACGGCATAATCAGTAGCCACGGTCGGGAAGAGGAGCTGCTATATTTCGCCACAGCCGTCAGCGATCACAACTATGTGCTTTCTTACTGGATCCAACGCGAGAAGTGGCCAGAGGCTCTGAATGTTCTCCAGAGACAAAGTCACCCTGACGTGTTCTACAAATACAGCAGTGTACTTATGACCCACGCAGCTACTGGTTTGGTCGATATCTTGATGCGCCAGACGAACCTTGACCCTGAGAAACTTATACCTGCTCTCTTGAACTACAATAAAATGACAAATGTTCCGCTTAGCCAGAACCAAGCGGTCCGGTACCTCAATTTTATCATTGTCAACCACCCAAAACCATCACCTGCAGTGCATAACACACTCATCTCAATACATGCTTCGAGTCTCTCCTCCTCAGAAGCAGGGCTCTTAACCTATCTTCAGTCACAAGCTTCAACTCCACCCCCGTATGATGCCGATTTTGCCCTTCGTCTTTGTATTCAACACCAGCGCTTTCAGTCATGCATCCATATCTACAGCGCCATGGGACAGTATCTCCAAGCAGTAGAGCTGGCTCTGCAGCATGAAGATATTGAACTAGCAGCTATCATTGCTGATAGACCGGAAGGGAACGACAAGCTTCGGAAGAAATTATGGCTTCTCGTGGCCGAGAAGAAGATTCAACAACCTGGAACCGGCATCAAAGACGCTATTGAGTTCCTTCGGCGATGCGAACTCCTCCGCATCGAAGACTTGATCCCGTTCTTTCCAGACTTCGTTGTCATCGATGATTTCAAGGACGAGATATGCAGTGCTCTGGAAGATTACTCTCGTCATATTGACGCCCTGCGCCAGGAAATGGATAACTCAGCACATACGGCACGACAAATCCGATCTGAAATCGCGGCTCTGGATATGCGCTACGCCATCGTCGAACCCGGAGAAAAGTGTTGGCTTTGTTCATTGCCTGTGCTGAGTCGCCAATTCTTCGTTTTCCCATGTCAACACGCCTTCCATAGCGACTGTTTGGGAAAGGAAGTACTTGAGGGAGCCGGTGGCAAAAAGAAGTATATACGGGATTTACAAGCGCAGCTAAACAAGAGCGACATAAGCTCATCTCGACGGGAGGAGATTGTCAAAGAACTAGATGGGTTGATAGCAGAGGCTTGGTAAATATCTCCCCCCTCCTACCAAACAAGAAAAACACTGTGCAGCTAACTCATGGATAGTATCCTCTGCGGAGACCATGCGCTCAAACATATTGATAAGCCATTCATAACGGCCTCTGACGCGGTAGACGACTGGGCATTGTGAGGGCAATGTTTACATGCAATGCTCACTTCGCTTGTACCGTTATCGTTCTATTAATGAGTTATATCCTGGAGCGTTTCTCTTTCCGATTTGACGGGAGTCATTCCAGCGACTTCCGTATGAAAGAATACGATATGTTTATACCATTTGCCTTACAAGTTGTTAGATTATATCCCATCCCAATCCAGAAGTTCTCATATACATACGTAACCTGACATTGAACATTACCCAATATTCTATACAAGTAAAAGAAAAACAGAACGATAGTTTACATGAAAAACAATATACCACCCAAACTTAATACAACCAAGACAGTAAACCATCAGAAGAATCGAATTTTCAAAGTAGTAATCATAAAAGCCTCAAAAGTTCCAAATCCTTCGCAACAGCAGGACTAAAAGGCGCACAATCTTCCAAGAACTGCAGCATTTCTTGGCTCCAGCGCTCCCAGTCGGGGGGCAGTGTACTCCGGAGCCGGGCATCGGGGGAATGAGAAATACAATAGAAGAGGAGGATCTGACCGAAGAATCTACATCGAATCAGTTTTGATAGTCCACTTTAACGAAACATGATGTTGTTCGAGAGGAGCCAGGGGAAGAAGGAAAAGGAGACATACTGAGAACAAAAGGCGAATTTGATCGGAATGCAACTTTTCATGTTTTGGAAGATGCCGCCGACGACGGGCCAGTCCATGGCGTTTTGGAGGCCGCTACGGACTTGTCCGAGGTCGTCTTCTGAGAGGGAGGCAGGGATGCGGAGGGCCTTGTAGAGGTATGGACGGCCGATGTGGAATTTGGCGATCTTGAAACGGCCGCGGAGCATTGCTTCTGAGACGGCGGTTGCGGGGGACAGGGGACGGTTGGGGTCTAGAGGGAGGGGGGAGATGGGGGTTGACGGGGATGTGATGGGGGTTGTGGTAGTTGGGTTGTTGGGGTTTGCCGGGGTGGTTGCGTGGGTATCTTGGAATTGGATGGCGGGTGGGAGGTTGAGACGCCATTGCTCCAGCTGATGGTGGAGCTCTGAGTTGATAGCTGGGAGTGGGAATGTCCCTGAGTCGGCTGTGTGTGTTTTTTGCACTGTTAGTTTTTATGACTGATTGTTATATTGAATCCGGTGAAGGGGAAGGTTGAAGTGGTATGTGGCTTACAGTAGAAGTACAATGAGTGGCGGATGCGAGTGAGGATGATGCGGTGGGCGACCTGCGCGAGGAAATGATATTGGAAGAAGGAGTCGTCTACCTCTTGTGAGGAGGATCGAGGGGGCACCAAGCCAACAGTTTCGAAAGTGATGAATTTTGGAATGGGCACGAACTCCTCGAGTCGGGCTAGACCACTGGGAGGGAGATGCAGCTCTTGCACTAGGATAGTCTCGTTCATTAAGCAGTTCCAGTATACGCGGGATTTCATATCACCCTCCCATTCATCGAAATTGACGTCGTGGCTAGAGGTGTTGATCAGTAAACCGCAGAGTGAAGGTAAACCAAATGGACTCACTTGGTCAGCATTTGGAGACAGCACGTCGCAGCGCGATGAATCATAGCCCACGCATCCATTGGGCGAAGGATTTGGCTATAATATACCCTATGTATCTAATTAGCCAATGACCCAAGATAGTAAAGAAATGGGTCGCGTACGATGACAACATATAAAATTGACAACTCTGGAGGTCGTTATCGCACATCAAGAAACCAATGCGTCGACGTGCCTCATTGAAGAAACGTAGACCCAGCGGCTCCTCATGGATCACCGCCATCCAATCTGGCGGTTCAAAACGATTGCTCCGAGTACCAGGTAGCGGGTAATTCCCTTCTTGATGGGCTTGAACAGCATGACAGCCCAATGCTAAAATATTTAGAACTAGACAGCTTTCCATTGTGTAGCCGAATCCGCTCTCAATTGCTGCCCAGATTGTGAAGGAAAAATAGAAGTTCTTATCTATAATTGGTGTGAAAGGATTAAAGGTAGCGAAAAATGCGTCGGAAAGACCTTTGATCATTGCCAGCGGGAGTGCCTCTAGCCAGTCATCACCAGCCTGTGGAGGATATGGACAAATGTACATTGGGAGCTGAGGTCTTTTGGCTTCTATGTCGATAACGTAGTTCTTCCCTAGTCTTTCATGGGCTTCGAGTAGTCTCTTGGGAAGAATATCCCGGGCCCCTGGCCAGAGAATCACCCCATGCTGACTGAATGAGATTGAGACTAGTCCGTTCGAGTTTGTGACTTTTTGATTCTCATCAAACTCAAAGTCGTCGTGTTCTATAGCGTCAGGAGTAAGGCCCTGTGCCAGGGGATTCGTAACAGACGTTCGGATGTTGATACCCTGACTGCTGCGGCCCGGGGTGCTCGTATCTGACGGGCTATCAACCGTTCGAGGAATAGGCCTCTGACGGGACTGTAAATCATTACAGATAGATGCCGGAAGATTTTCTAGTTTGGTCTCCATTCGATGGAGAGTGCTCATGATCAAACTGAGCGAATGGTCTCGCCTGCGGCACGTTAGTAAAAAGCAATTGGTAACTAATACGCTATAGAAGTTACGTACTTGGACGATTTGCGTTCGTTGTAAACGCACTCTAGACCGAGGGACTTGCACAGACCACATTTTGGTCGGGATTCGTCGCATCGGGTCTTTTTGAGCCTGCATGTTTCGCATGCCTATTATACGGGTTAGAGCGGGGAGCGTAAATTCACAGCTGGAGACATCAACAAAGACCTACTACTGTGGCAATGAAATTCCGAGGCTTTTTGCTCGAGCCTGCCGACTGTGGCTGATCTTGCGTGGGCGAGAGGAGGTCATTGATAGGTAATAAACCATTATGACTGTTATCGATATGCTCCGGCGGCTGCGAGCCACCGGGAGAGAATGACTCTTGGTATGAGCGCTTGCTCATTGTGCATGATTGGGCAGGAGGAATAGCCTCGGCCGAGATTACCGCAGGAAACCTGGATGCCAGTTCATAATTGCGACGCCAGAGATGAATCTGATATCGCGATCTTTTCCCATGATTGACTGATTCATTGGATTTCTGCCGGAGTGGAGGCGCCGGACTCCGACGGGCCAATCACCGCCGGGTCATGTGATGATATCGATGCTTATCGTTATTTTGACCCGAATCTTATAAAAAGAGATTCATCTTCAGTAAGCTTATAGCAGGAAACTGGACTTGTTTGCTGCTTTGACCATTCAAGCTCAAGCTATCTCTTAGTTTAGAGTTATTCAAGCATTTACCCCAATTTAAAAATAACTCTCGGACCTTCAATATATAGATATTTATGTGTATATCTATATGCACCATCCGTTTCAGGCTTGAATACAGTGTGGGCTTAAGTTCTTCCTGTCTTGCATCCACTATTCCACCTAGAGGTTTGCCCAATCGACATCCTTCAGGGTCATTGAAGGGGCGATGGGGAAGTAAATCCCAATCATCAAATACTACGTCCATTGGACCAATATCGATAAGTGTATCGGTAAATTCATCGCCTCCTATATCCGTGAATATGTCCATATGATCCATTGGCAGGTTGGAGGAGATCGATGCTCCCGGTCGTGTCTTCAGAGGCGGTCTCTCAAGCCGAGCATTTAGCGCGTGATCAAGCTGCTTGGAAAATGAATGTCTTCGTTCATTATACAAGGAATAGTTGCTATCAGTAGGATCTGAACTCGTTTCCAGGTCAGCAGCTAAAACGTTGAGCTGACGATACAAGTCGGCCCATGATAATGGAGTGGACATGTCCTTGCCGAGCTCAGCACACTTCCGAAGTGCATTGGCCAGCACAATTGCGCTTGGCAGACTGTAATTCCATAGCTGTCTTGAAGTCAATACTTTGCTGAATAAAACTCCAGGAAGGCTCTAGCTTCTTACAATCGTGGCAGTGTCTTTGGAAGCCCCGAACTTTCTGGAAAAGCGGCGCATGGAGTTGGCCGTTGTGGCCATCAACATCATTGCAGCCTTCAGGAGTTCTGTGTCATCCTCCTTTCCCAGGATATCAAAAAGCACCTGTTGCGTGCATAAATTTAGATCGAGATATTCAAGGTAGAGCAGAAGCCGAGCGAGGTAATGGTAAGGCATCGAGAAGTTGGTACAGTTGGGATCATAACATAGGCGAGAGGGGAGTCCTTCCCAGGCTTTTTGGATCCGCGTGGATATTCGTCTAGACAAGTATCAAAACACGCCAACTTCCAACAAAATCACAGTGCTGCCTAATTTTTCTCACCTGATCAATGCTTCATTGCATGCATTCATAGGCCCTAGTCGGATGCTGAGAATTTCCTCCCTCAGTGTGGCAAATATGTAGCGAGCGCGAAACCAGTCGGATGGAGAAGATTCCTGGCGGCTATAACCTTCCGGTGTGAGTCCGGGAGTTAACAGGCTCTCGTCACTTATATCCAGAGGCAGCTTGCGATTGCAATAGTGTCTGGGTACACGAGGTAGTTTGCCAAGGATATTAGAAATGACTTTGTCATCCTGGTACATACAGGCAAACAATCGTGTCTGTATCCCCCTGAGGAACCAGGGCGTATCTGAGGGTTCTTTGAAATCGCGATGAGCGTCTATGGCGAATATGTCACTGAAAAGTTGCCCAGATCGGGTCCAGGTACGATGGCCTGCAGTGCGACCTAGCTATTAGCCCAAGTGGCATTCTCATCGCCCTCCTCGTTACTGTACTTACTTGCATATCCACAGCAATTCAACGTAAGAAGAAAATTTTCGTATCTTAGCCACAACATAACGTCATGAAGACCACAGTACTTATCAGCAATGGTAATGGCTGCGTCGCTGGCTAAACAACATATCCTTGGCAAATGCCTTGCGATCTAACACATGCATGTCTGAGACAGAAAATACTATATCCAATTCAAGCAGGCAGATTGCTGCATTGCCAGCCATGCTCAGCACGAGACCAATGGCTTCGGCTCTCAGGGACGGCCGAGTGAGGATCTTCGAGAATTCCTCGGGTCGCGTGTCAAGGGGAACCACCAATTGTTGCGACGTTGCAGTCTTAACGTCTTCAGCCAGCCTGTTAGTCTCCCCGTGGCCCTGACTTATTCGATTGGCAGCGGATTCAACAGAGACCAGCACCTCTTTGAGCATGAATCTGGGCACTGGGCAGCTAGGACTAACTTGCTGATAGCGTTAATGCGCGGCAAACGTATGGGGATATCGTGGAGCCAGATATCGACAATATTGGGAAACTCGGGAATCATCGTGGTCTCTACGGCGGTGTCGCTTAGAAGTACCGTTTGTGATGTTGAGGGGATTCCATGAACACTAGCCTCGGTGCCGTGATCTTGATTCGGCGGATGCGTGAGGTTGTTGATACTGCCATCCCGTTAGCATCACTGTTTACCGGGGCGTCGTTAAGCAATGAGAGGATGGACCACTGACTATAATGTAATAACATCAGCGCCGCTCACCTTGGACTGAGTCAACGGCGCTGGATGGTAGGAACACTTGTGAGCAATGCATCTCGATCGGCATCTTCCACAGACAGGGATCTTGTGGTCACATCTCGCCTTCAGTTTGCGACAGGGCTCACAGGATCGGGGCTTGCCGTTGCGGCTTAAGGTGTTTCTATACCCCGACGCCGGGGTCAACATGATGATCGAGTTCTGTACTCTGACGAGGTGGTATAGTATGTAGAGGAATGACTTACGTGGTGTTCGAACTTGGCTACATATACGGTGACAAGATAAAGGGATCCGAGAACACATTCATCTCAATTTCTCAAGCACACTCTGATTGGTAATTCATCTTCCGGGGACCCTGGCCAGCATTGGTTTTCCTCGCGAGGCAGTGCTGTGAAATTAAAGCTCGAACAGATAGTGGCAAGGATATGCTGCATGGCTGTTGAATTCAGCGTTGTTAATCAATCTGGTTATACAAATAGGAAAAGGCAAGGCATAGGGTCATTGCTTCAATATACGTACCGTAGTAGGTCCAGTTGTTACCCAGACACATCCTCAGCCCGCTTGCAAAGGCCCATAGCACATCCTCTCTCTCGTTTTTATTATCGGTGTTTCCACGTGTCAGCCAACGGTCCGGATTCCAATCATGGGCATTATCCCATTTCTGAGGGTCACGGTGTACAAACCATTGGAAGGTATTGATGCGCGTCCCTGGTGGGATGCCGTCAATGCCCGCCACTGATACCTTCCTGTTCGGTGGTGTGATCCGGGGCAAAGGTGTACTGGTGGGGCGCATTCGCAAGCATTCATCGATAACAGCACGCAGATATGGCAGAGAATCCAACTCTACAGCCCTTGGCCTTTTGCTCGAGTTAGTCACAGTTTCACGGCTCCTCATGTCAATTCCCTGGCTATTAAGCTCTGTCTGAATACGTTGCTGTGCGTCTGGATGCTGTGCAAGGTACCAGAAAGCGTAGCCAAGAACCAGACCTATCTCATTCAGTGATTGTCAGCAAGCGAGGTTCTGCAGTGTTATGGCATATAGAAAGCCGTACCCAAAACTTTCCCGCGCTGCAGCTTTGGTACCATTAGCATAATCCGGGCTGAAACCAAGGCTAGTCATTCGTAATTAGGGTAAATTTACAGATATGATCAAACATCTCACTTGCTACTTGCTTCCGCTGGTCTCCCTCGCTGAGGTGAGGTGAGTCCTTTCTCACTGCCTCTTTGGCCATATCATAGACAACCGGCTCATCTTCTAAAGCCAAGGGCAGACCTGTGCTTCGTTTTCGGTCAGTTGCCCTATCTGCCTTTGAAGCCATGTCCGACATCCACCGCCCAAGAAAATCTGCTGACTCTGTATATTTCCTAGGCAGCAAGTCAATCGAAATATATCTCAGGAGCTTGTACAAGCTAGGCGTCTCTTGAACGAAGAAGGATTCCTGGCACGTCAAGTTTTCATAGTGAAACCGCCAGACGTCTATTGCCGATTTCGGTTGGGAGAGGTAGTTCGTTCCGTTGGAATAGCCGAATATAAAGGAGCTGAGATAATCCACACATATACAGTAGCTAAGATCCAACCCATCGATCCTACCATTTCCCTGGGCCACTGAATTTAGTTTTGGCAGGAGTCGATCGTAAGTAATACTTCTAGTGATATCTCGAAGGTGCTGCGACTGCATGAGTGCGGACTTGGAGTAGAGGGCAGCAGTCCTTCTGCGTCGGAGGCCGTGCTCGCTTCTATCTAGGCTCGTGAATGCGTTTTGTTGCCTTCAGCCCAGACCTGAGCGTTAGCGATAGAGTGTGAAGAAAGATTGGGAATTAATGGCCTGTGCGTAGTACCTGTAGTAGTTGAACATGGAATAAAAAGGGGCTGGTTTTGGATAGCCTGAGTCGTAAACCCTACGAATACCATCCTGGTAGCAGCTCACACTCAGATCCTGGGGACCAACTAGCACTATAGACCCGTGTTTTTGGTGTGCGTCAACCAATGTGTGGAGCTCTTTTCCCGTGTATCTTTTCCAGAGAATCCATATGGGGCTGAATCGAGCCGACCAATGCGCCGCTGGTATTTTGGACAATGATGACGAACGTAGGCGTAGAGCTAAGTACCCGCAAATAGCGACCAGGAGAAGGGCAATCCACTGGGTCATGATTCTAGGAATCGATAGACAAGGACGGGCGAGGAGGATGAGTTGGAGCTGTGGACTTCTCTATCTTAGTATAGCAACTGAGACGCTGTTTCTCTTTATACGTCCTTCAAGCCCCTTCCCTAGCTATTTTGTATACCATAGTACTCGGCATGATCCAATGGCTGTGATACATCCGAAACCAGAGGAGTAGACCTGCAGGCGGACCCCGCGTTATGAGACTTAAGCCGCAACGGAATGTCAATAGCAGGGCATTGCCGGTAAGGGTATTCTACGGCTGTCCGAACGGTGATTATGAACATGCAGACAGGCTCCTAATTCCGTGACCCGCAGCTTCAATCCCGTCTTGGTCGGCTATTCTCCTGATGCCGCCGTAGCTGCCTTCCTACTCAGCCTTATTGAAAATTGTATTCTACCGGCTATGGCTCAACCGATGTCCACGGGGCCAGTCCGAAATACGATCAGCAATACGATGCCGCTACTACTCCCTAGGATCCTGGATGAAGGCATGGCGGAGATGTTAAAGTCGACTGTCTTCCGCTAGGAAAGATTCTTGACGAAATTAGGGAGTAAACCCCTAGCACCCAATCAAGAAAGCCTGTAGTTTGCCAGGCCGAAAATGGATTCTTCTGCACCGCCTACATCGCATTCTATTCCTCCCACGTTAACTAATCTAGTGGTAAAGCGTAAAAATATCTTAGTTACTCCTCCACAGTGCGTTCCTTTTTAGCCCCTTTCACAGAATTCCACTTCATGCATAGTGCAGCCACCAACCCCACACATGCCGCAGCGACACCGGCCCAGAAAGTCCTTGTGACAGCAGAGTTGTAGATATCAATTACCCGTTCCTTCTCTGATGCAGGTACATTATTCAGAAACCCCGTCGCTCCCTGCTCTATGACGTTGCCAACATCTAGACCGGGAACACTGGACAAACCCTCTCGAAGGAGGTTGGTGAAAATATTTTGCGACACGGAAATGGATATTGCGGCGCCAATGCTAATGGAGAAGCCAACCGCCGCCATACCAACGGGAATATCCTTCGCGTCAAGCGCGGTCTGAGTCGCCGACCAGGGTTGGGGGAACGCCAGTCCGATGCCGATACTAAACATGACCTGCCACCCGATCCAGGCAGAATCTGTGGTTCTTGGGGTGAAGCTTGTTAGGAACCCGAACCCAGTAGCCATCATTGTGGACCCAAGCAACATGAGAGGTGTGTAATATCCTATGGCAGAGACGATGAAACCTGAGCTGATTGCGGCAACGGAAAGGCCAATAATGGAAGGAAGAAGCATTTGCCCGGACTTGGCTGCTGTAGCACCCTTGATCGCTTGAAACCAGATGGGCAGCTTGAAGGCATGTGTTAGCCATGGTTCGCTCAACATTGTGAATGGCATAAAGCCAAGCGACTTACAAAGTAATCGATCACGTTAAAGGCCGCTGATGAACAGAAGGCGTATACTAAGCATAGTCCGGCGGTTCTGTTGAGTATCACAGATCTAGGAATTGTAGCGGCATCTTTCTGCAGCACCTCGAAAGCAATGAAGCCTGCAAACGACACTGCGGCCACTACCAGGGGAGCAATGACTCTACCGCTGCTCCAACTGTACGTAGTGCCACCCCATTGGAGTGCCAGCAGGAGACAAACAACGCTTCCAGTAAATATAAGAAGACTCATAATGTTGAGCTGCTTGATCTTGGTGAAGAATGGCTCATCGGTAACTTTCTGACTCTCTGGGTTCTTGAAGAGAAAGATAATCATAATCATCGTGAATCCACCCACAGGGAGATTGAGCCAGAAACTATCACATTGTAAGAGGTGTCAGAAGCTGATCATCCCGGACGAGATTTGCATTACTCACCACCATCTCCATGTGACGTAGGTTGTAAGCGCACCCCCGATCACTGGCGCGACGATCATTGCAATACACTCGAGGCCTCCGACAGTGCTATTACAGATTGGCCTCCAGCGAAGCGGGACTGTATGGGAAATTGCGCTGGCACACAAGTAATCAGTATCCAAGTCATGGTTAGCTAGATCAAGGGGGTAGAACTGACATTAGAACCCCATTAAGAATCCCAGAGGAGCCACAGCCAGCGATGGCCCTTCCGACAATGAATGCAGCTGAACTCGACGCTGAGGCAGACACAATGGACCCGATTTCAAGGATAGCCACCGCCATAACAAGAACCCATTTCACGCGAAATTGCTCGTATAGCTTCCCAAAAAGAAACTGCGTTGAACATGTTGTAAGTCTGTCTATAGTTCTCGTCAGCTGATGATCAGGAGCCGACGGTATAGAATACCAAATTAGTCTATATAACCTACATGCTGAGCCATACCATCCAATATCGGTCAATGAATGGAATTCATTGGTCAAGGTGGGAGTTGCTGTACCCACGATGGTATTGTCCTGTAGCCCTGCGGGTCAGCTGATATGCTGCAGACGGCGACGCTAATACTTGCAAGCCCTAAGATAAAGATCCCAAGTCCCATCGCAAAAAACACAGGCAGCTGCTGCCACGGCCGGAAATTCATTGGTTCATTGTTATCCTCTAATGACTCTTCGGTTAAATTTGGCTGAATATCACGATCTGTCGTTTGGATCGCTTTTTCGTCATTTTCCGCCATACTCTCTAGGCAACTGGTATTGCCAGTCTCAGCGGCTGCTGTCAATAAACCTATTCTTACCAGGACAATTTTGCAGTAAATAGTATAGGGGGACGTAGGACTGCAACAAAAGGAATTGTGAACTTAGCAGAATGCTGTGAGACAGAAAGTGGGTGCCCTTGGGAACCCCGAAAGGCAGTACCCTTGAGTGCACGCTCAGTACACCCCTGCAGCACACCATGTTCTATCCAGGCCACCACGGAGTACCTATTGGTGCTATCCTGGTCTGGAGTAATCTAATACAAAGATCGGCAGACCAAACCGCTCGGACCATAACTAATAGACAAAGACTCCCTAGCATCATTTCATCTACTATTGGCTATCGCCCCTGCAGGCTAGCCCACTAAGTATTGCCGACTTAACCGGCCCTATCTCCAGCCTATCTCCTGTTCAAAAAGTATCCTTCCATTTTTAGATAGTAACTCGTCATCCCAGAAAGTACGCCTTACGGTATATAACCACCGCCAATGCCAGCGGCCTCATACCGGTGCGTCTGAATGTAGGCAAGCAGAAGCAGGCTCTGAAGATCATGTTGCAAGATGGAAAACACGCTAAACAGAGTCGAGTCTAATTGTTATATGTCGATATAACCCTAACGCTATCTTATAGTTAGAAGATACTACTATACGACCAAACTCTCAAGTATCATGGAATGTTCAGATATTTCCCCCTCTTTCTGCCAGGAACTGATAATACCGCGGTGCACATCGTCTCCTCCACTTCTTTCCCCAGATATACACTGCCATGCCCGCCACCAACGACAGCACCACGCAGATACCGTAGAACAAGAACAAATACCCCATTCCCACAGCATTCAGAAACGGCTGCGTCGTCTCCGAGATGGTAAAGTTGATAAAGGAACTGGAAATAGCAAGAATAACAACAATTTCTCCACCCACACCGGGGAAGCACTCCATTGCGTACGCCGTTGCCTATCATCACGGTTACTAGCTATAACAGGGCCATGAAGTCACGCGAGAACTTACAGTAGAGGTTGCGGCCACTTGCTGCGCAATCATACTTCCAATACCCACTGCGATTGTAATCCAGTGTGAGCCTGTCTCAGCTCCCCAGCCATATATCTCATACCCCAGTCCGGCATAGAAGAAGCAAGGAACCAGTGCCCACAGACGCATCTCGGGCTCTTTGATACCATCGTTTCGTCGGGCGAGGTATATTACAATCTTGTCACCAAAAACACTGGTGAAATAGCCGATCACACTACCGACTAGGGCGGAGATGTACACAAGACCCGTCTGACCATCAGTGAAATTGTATGGAGGAGCTGATAGGGTCTCCGAGATGGTGTTGTTGGTGACGATACCCGAGGTACAGCCAAATGCAAAGATAACGCCGGCCTGGAATGTATTATTAGCAACCGTGTCCAAGCCAACTGCGTCAGGTCGCATAAACGAATCAGGTACATACGATGACGATGTTAGGGAATTTTAACAAGAAGAACGGTCGTTGGAAGTACGTCCAATATGATGTGTGATCTTGCGGATAGTAAACCCACAGCCTGAGTTTCTCCCGAAACGTCCGCTTAGGGAATTGAGAAGGTGCTGGTGTATTCATAGCTGTACCTTCTTCAACACTCACAGTATCCGCAATGACTGGTCCTTTGTCCTTCATGGTCGCTATCTCGTCCTCTAAGGCAGCATCTGACTGAGCTAGTGTTGTGGCCTTGTTCGTAGAAAGAGTCTGGGAGGAGGTGAAGAGAAACCGGGGAAACAGCGTTTCCTCGAAAGTGAAGAAAAAGGCGACGATTAAAACGCCCTCAGCAATGGACACAACCCATTGCGCCCAGCGCCAGCCCGGTCCGTCAGAGATATAACCACCAGCCACCAGTCCGATAATCGAACCTAACTGCTGAGCAAAAATGTAAACTCCAAGCATACGGCCGCGTTGGTGGTCGAAGAACAAATCAAAGACAACAAGCTGAATGACTGCTTCATAGGCCGAGGTCCCAAGTCCGTTGAGAATGTTGCTACCGAACCACTCCCCTGCGGTATGAAAGGCACCCATCCAGAGTGATGAGCCAATGCAGAGCAACAATGTCGCGAGAAAGCAGAACCGCCGACCAATCTTCATGGCGGTGGGGACCCAGAAGATATTTACCAGCCCTAGTAATAGATAGTTGAGGGCACCACCACCGTTCATGATCGTCATCGTTGATCCAGTCATTTCTACGATGGTTGTGTAAGCGTCACCGGTGTTATTCTCACCAAATGAGAAAACGCAAGCATAGATCGAGATAAGAAGCAGATGCCAGTATTTCTTCCATCTTGACCAGTTCAGCGGGTCACCTTCGCAGGCTGTGGGATGGGGCAACAAGATGATATCCGAGCCATCGTGGGCGACATCCAAATCATGCTGGGTGTCAACTAGTAGCTCGGTGCCGGGCACGTCGAGGTCTCGGTCCTGGGAGAACAGCATGGTGAAAGACCACGAAGCGGAGGCATTGAGTGCTGTTACTTGAGGACTGCGTTACCATTGAGAGCGTTGGACCTTTATACTTAGGCTAGTTGGTACAAGCTTCATCAAGATATTACTGAAACACTGGGTTATCTACCATTCATTATCTAGTATCCACAGTCTGATAACAACAATTAGTGGAGCACATCGAGCATGATGTCCTACCCCAGGTTCGAGCATAGTATTATGGCGTGGGGGTGTGAGGAGTGGCAAGGAGAAGGCCAATCAAAATAGATACCATATGAAATTGCCTCTTTGGTATTCTGAGTCTAGGCAGGTCCAAGCGATAGATCGCTTATCGCCATGGAATCTGGGTGCTCTGGCGTTGACCTGGGAATCCCGCTGAAATGACACTATGTGGACCTTAGTGCTGGATTTTCGTTCACACTAAACCCACACCATCATCGATCAGGGAAAGGAGGCAGATACGTGATTTGTTGCTTATTGTGCTAAGCATCAGCAAACCTGGGACAAGAATTCTTCGCGTCGACCTTCCAATGACCTGCAGTTTATCTCCATACCTGATACTTGATAACCGTGTCTTAAGTTACCTTTAATTGTCAAAATCAATGACATCGAGACTTGGAGATATCTTATGTGCTTGTGAGGGCTGCATATCAAGAGTGTTGAGTTTTGATATACAGCCAAAACTCATACTCTGTTTCTAATCTAGAGTCTCTCCTGACCCCAGGGCTAGTCTGCCCTTTTATCATGACGAATATCCCTATGACACTCCAAGAACTTTTCTACCCAGTGGAAATCTTGCTAGAAGCTCGTGGTTCATATAATTAGAAAATGGTCGATTTCCTCAGGTCTCTAGGTGGGCTTTAAAAACATATAGGAGCGAAAAAAAAAATTAAAATAAAAATAAAAAGGAAGGGGTGGGGGCCTCGAATATAGTGGATCAGGAGCATACATAGCTTGCATTTATCATTGTTTAGGGTAAAGCTTGACGCATGTAGTTGTAGCCTTCGCCAGCCAGTTCTAGCCTCTAGGCGCCATTCTCAAGCCCTAAGTCGGCCACCGACACAACTACTAATGTATACATAACATCTGGCTCTTTCGGGAACGTCGTGTGCGATCGTGACGGATCGATGATTGATGGTACGATGTGAGGTCCTCAATAATTCTATACAGATACACTATCTGAAATCACAATCTAGTTGAAGAAATGTTGGTATCAAGACCTGTTAACTCTATACCATGATTTACATGGTGATTCTGTGACAAGAAGGCGGTGAATGAAGGAACTGCTCGGAATATCTGCATTTTATGGACGCCACTCAAGAGCAACATTGCCCCAACTGATGCATGAAGTTAAAGTAAGTAGGCAGTAGTTTGTCTTATCGAAAGAACTGCTAGATCTGGACTATAATGTCGCATGGGGATCTCCCTGGCCAGCGGGAGGATATCAACTCGCTCACGGCGAGTGACACAGGAGATGACGGTCAGTCCAAGTCTGCCTGCAGAAAAAAAGAGCCGTTAACTCACTGTTTTCTATAGTCAATTTGGCCTTAGATCCCAGCTTGTTTGACTTCTCTTTCCCTTATATACCACCGTTATCTGAGCTGTGCCCTGTCAACTCATTGGAGACCGATCAGCAACTTGGTCAACATTCAGCACCACAGCCCAACTTTCTAGATTATGGTCTAGGCAGAGAAAATCAACTAGTGTCGCCTGAGGATGTCTTTATTGACAGAAGTGCGTGGTTGCCTACTGGCTCAGACCTCCACCAACTAGACAGCCTTCTTCCGGAGGTTTCGAACACCATGGCTGACGGCACTTCGGCGACTGAACCAGACGTTAGTGCTCAAGAACCTGAGCCTACTAAGCCAGGTTTCAGCCAAGGCGTATCTGAACAGACCAATACACCCTCCAGCGATCGTACTGGTCTCCCCCGGCGCAGGAGTCGCTATTTGATCCGACAGCAGCATGAACAGAGCGGCCCGATTTTTATTCCAAATACGAATGCAATGGATCCCATGGAGAGATGGCGTGAATCTCCACCAGAGGATGAGCCGGCGTCTATATCAGCCATTTTGGATGCGTTGAGAAAAACTCCAACCCAGCGGTCGACTCAGAGGAGCAGCCGCCCGGATACACGCAACACAGGGCACAATGCGTTCCGCCATTATAGGCGAGCTCCGTCCGCAACAAGCGGCGAATCGAGTGGTTCATCAAATGCGTCTTTCGGCTCCGCCCTATCGCACTCCCCTTCAGATGATCCTTCAAGCCGTATCTCTAAAGGTCGAGCCAGCAAAAATACCGTGCGGGCACGAGGAAAACCCGATAAGCCTCGGCGATTTTGCTGTACTTTCTGTTGTGATAGGTTCAGGAGCAGATATGACTGGGCTCGGCATGAGAAATCTCTCCATCTGAATTTGGAGGCGTGGTACTGCGCTCCCCATGGGACCACCGTCTTTTCAAGAGTGACAGGAAGAAAACACTGTGCGTTTTGTAACGCACTGGATCCTAGTGTAGCACACCTCGATCAACATAACCATAATGGATGCCATGGTGACTCTGACAAGCGCCGCTCCTTTCGTCGCAAAGATCATCTAGTGCAGCATCTGCGCCTCGTGCATAATGTCGACACTTTGCCTCTCATCGACGATTGGAAGATTTCACATTCTGCTGTCCCGTCACGTTGCGGGTTCTGTGAGCACAGTATGGACACTTGGGAACAACGAGTTGACCACTTGGCTGAACATTTCCGGAAAAATGCTACAATGAAAGATTGGAAAGGCGATCACGGATTTCCACCCTCCATTGCTGCGCAGGTTACGAACTCTTTACCCCCTTATTTGATAGCCGAGGAGTCTCAGAGTCAGATTCCATTTTCTGCGACCAACACACACGTCCAGGATCATTTTGCACAGATCTCGTCGCGCGCCCATTATCTCATTGAAGAGCAGAAAGCGAGCCCGGACAAAGTAGCCGAAGATGCCCAAGCAGAGGCTGTCGCTAAGCAAAACATTTCCATGTCGGAGCTCAGCTCCTTTACACAGGTTCTTACACTGCATTTAAGTCGCTATGCTCAAGAGAAAATAAAACAGGGTGTCATGCCTACGGACGATATGTTTCAACAAGAAGCAAGACGAGTCCTTTACGACTCCGAGGACTCGTGGAATCAAACTATCGCTGATAACCCGGAATGGCTCTCCGCATTTCGTCATCTACACTGTGCGGACAGAAACAATATCGAGACCGAACCTGGAGGTGTAGATCGCCATTTGGAAGATACCCCTCAGACTGGTATGGGGATGAATCAATCTGACCACCTTTGATAGATATACTTTGTTATGTTAAGTTCATACCATACTCTGTATTCATCTGCTGTTGTCCTTCTCCCCCATCTTTCCCTTCCGTTGTATCCGCCACACCCACACCCTATATAGAGCGGATCACTACAGACACGTCCTTCGTCTATCACGTCTAGCCATATACTCGACTCATTGCCGTACGTGACATTAGTCACCCACTGCTGAAGCACAGGGCATGTTAAAATTTGATCCATTCGAGAGTCAGTACCCATTTGCTTTCAAGGTCTCCATCGGCTAGGTGCCCATCCACTTGGGAGAAATGGTAGAGCGTCTCGTGAGTTTAGTCAAGCACGGATTGCCTTATGAAACCGAGCAGTTATAGCGTAATGCAAGACACTCACGGACGACTACAGCACAAGAGATCCATGGGGTACAATCTCTGCCACCTCCCATCCTGATGCTGCAGGCCATCGCGCGGGCCATGATATCGGTGAATATTTTATTGGCTAATTATGTGACATGGTCTGAAGGGACTGACTTGGGTTTATCGGTTCAGGTGGCTTGGAGTCCAGAAGCGTCGAGTTTGTTGAGGCTAGAGGTGCGAAAAGGCTGACCATCAGTTAATCGGTGAACTGAGGGAGGTAGGAACCCATCGAGAGACATTCTCGGTGGACAAAGGCGATTACGGCTTGTAGTGCTCACGGACCTATCACACAGAAAGCATTAAGAAGTGCTTGTGGATAACAACCTATTTTAATGGGAACAACTGCGCTTAATACTGGTGACGCCTTCGAGAGGGTCAAAGAAGGCACAGCCAACAACATACTTGATCTCTGTCTCGATCGCTTCAGTTGCTATTGATGATGAAAACTCTTCATTCTCTGCTGATAGAACGTATTTCGTGCGTTAACCGAGACTAGGAAGACACAGCAGATGTTGAAAAGGGCGTCAAGGACACGGCGTAAGGTGTAAGACGGCAGTTGAAAATCTACACCAACTCAGACGTACTTGGCAGAAGCGCCACTTCGCCTCTCCCTTGGGACTGCTGGGAATTAGCAGATCGCTTCGAGTCCGACGTAAAATCGCTCCTACGTGCAGAAATCAATGCCGAAGTTGTTATCCCGAGAGGCGTAGGGCGTAGGGCGCGGCGGGCAGATTCTCCACCGGGAAACCGACCCGAATCGAAGTGCTGAAAGACAGTCCTTTACACCCTATCACGCCCTATGGGCTTCAATTATTGTATATATAACTTATCCACATGAAGTATATTCTAGCTAGCCTGCTGATCGGAATGTCTAAAAATCAAGTTCGTTGTCATTCCACTCCCAGTGCGATTGTTCCGTGTCAAGCACGGGCTCTTGACATCGCCTTTATCTCGACCAGTTTCAAAGATCAACTGTTTACCGGCACGACCCTTTACTATGCCTCATTCAGAGTCATCACCAAGGATCCATGTTCTCGGACTTGGAAGTATCGGCACCTTCACCGCCCATGGTCTGTCCGAAATCCCCAGCAAGCCCTCCGTCACTCTCCTTCTCCATCGCGAATCGCTACTAGGCGGATATCAGGAGAACGGAAACCAAATCCTACTTACAACACGAGAAGGATCCCAAATAGGGCACAGCGGCTACGACCTGGAGGTATACCGGGAAAGGGGATGGTATCCTGTGCCTTCATCACCATCCTCAGAAGCCCTAACCAGCAACATCTCCCACCTCATCATCAGCGTCAAAGCAACACAAACCGTTGCAGCACTACAACCCCTCAAGCACCGTCTAGACGCCAGATCCACCATCTTATTCCTCCAAAACGGCAGCGGCATGATCGACGAAGTCAACGAAACATTATTCCCCAACCCCCAGACACGACCCAACTACATAATAGGAGTCATCTCGCACGGCGTAACGCTCAATCGACCACTCAACGTCACGCACACTGGCTTCGCCGCAATGTCCTTCGGACTAGTTCCCCGCTCACAAGAAGCACCTCATTCCCAGGAATCTTCATGTTCATACCTACTAGATCATCTCCCCCTGTCGCCCCGGCTAAACGCAACATCCTACCCCTACACGGAAGTCCTGCAGATTCAGCTTGAAAAACTAGCCGTCAATGCCTTCTGCAACCCTCTTTGTGCTTTGAATGATGCGAAGAATGGTTTTCTCTTCACCATCCCCGATACGCGGAGGGAGATTCTCACGGAGATCTCGAATGTCGTGCTTGCGTTACCGGAATTGAGGGGTGTGGCGGGTGTAAAGGAGCGGTTTGCTGTGGATAGGTTGGAAGCGACGGTGAATGCAATCCTGATTAAGACTGCTGAGACGACGTGTTCGATGGTGTGGGATTTGAGGGCTGGACGCGAGACGGAGGTGAGGTTCATCAACGGGTATTGGGTGAGGAGGGGGAGGGAGGTTGGGGTGAGGACGCCGGTGAATGAGTACTTGGTGGAGGAGGTGACGAAAAGGAGTCGTAGATAATGGAAATAAACATAGTATTGAAAAGTCTTCTTTCGTATAAATAGTTTCTTGGTTGAAATTATCCGTGGTACAGAGTCCAGCACGTAGTTTGCATCATTGTGAACACCACGACCTATCAACATCATCTACGCTGCCTAATAATTATTCATTTTTGGTGACGCAGCTGCATGAAGTATGTTAACAGGGTGCAATGCGATCTTCTTTCAAGACGACAATGTATTTCGATCATATCCACTGGGTATTACATATTGAACAATATACTCAATCTCAGCCCTAAGCTGGATGGGGATGACCGCATACGGAAATCCAGCAGATCCCTTTTCTTCTGCTTGCTCCAGTCATTTCTCCATTATCTCGTTCATGTACTTTGTATAGGCTATGTTCCTTCCTAGCTAGTTTCCCTAGAACGCACGAGATCCATGATCTTTTCTCAGTTCAATACGATAAAGACGATTGGGAGTAAGGTCTGATAAAACAATGTTAGCGCTTTACATCAGCAGCAACAGATCGAGGCATGACTAACCAACTCACATATTGACCGTTTCGCAGCAACGAATGCGTCGTTGGTAGTTACAAAGCTGAGGTATGCCCCAGGACCCAAGGATTTCGATCTCAACTGATGGAAAACATGATATGCTTGGTAGTTTGATTGTAAGAGTCTACTCTACGCTTGTCGCTTTCTGCTTTTATTCTTTCCGTCCCTTGAAACGGTAGTCAATAGTACCATATACTCTCTTCAGATATACTTATGTGAGAGTAAAACCACTTTCGCTGTGTATCAAACGCCCATTGGCCGTGTAGATAAGTAAATCCTGGAATATAAAATATGTCTCCAAGGATACCATGGATAGTCCCTAGGCTACTTGACATCACTATGATTGTTAGTCAAACTTGCGTGACACACAATATATCTGACTCGAAATCTTTCACATTTCGCTCAAGTACTAGTAAAGCCCTACAACCTACAGGTGGATGCGAACCGCAGACGCAGACTCCGGACAATTGCTATGAAAACCACATCCAAAATAAGACCAATCACTTCCCATGACAAATCCTTCTCCAAAAAAAAAAAACACGTAGCAGCGCATCAGAACTGATATCTTTCAACTGGCGTGGTACTATAACCAACCGACCGATGAAAAAGTACATGTTGGATATATTTTACCCGTAGTACCAGACTAGTTCTACCGACAACATTGGTATCAATGGAGTGGATATCTGCTGACGATGCATACGTCCAGTACTGTCTTCTACATCCTACAATCCCCAACATCCAACCCGATTAAAAATAGAAAAGACGGCGATAAGAAAAAGTTCCAAATCCCAAACAACAGGGCGCTTGACGATACCGTCTATCAGGATTTCTCAAAGGGATGCGCTAAAACGTTCTAGCGGGGGATCAAGTTCCCCACCCGTTATGCAGCGTCAGCAACACAAAAGCAAACACCATATCCAGTGGAAAGCACAACCCAGCGGCAAAGGGTCGAGTTGCTTTGGCTCTTGGTCTGCATGTCGCTGAAATCAGGCAATTCCGGGGATATTCCTTGGTATGTGCATTACATTCTGGCGGGATGTACAGTGTGCATACAGGTGTACCAGGCGCTAATGCA
This sequence comes from Aspergillus flavus, assembly GCF_009017415.1. Taxonomy (NCBI): domain Eukaryota; kingdom Fungi; phylum Ascomycota; class Eurotiomycetes; order Eurotiales; family Aspergillaceae; genus Aspergillus; species Aspergillus flavus. The sequence continues at coordinate 4,929,217 of NC_092406.1, forward strand.
CAGCCCACTAGAAATTCCAAGACATGGGAAGGGACGCAAAGGTTAAGGAGAGCAGGATGCAAAACGGTTGAAGGCAGACGGTAGGTAGGCGCAGGGTAGTGGGGTATTGGAGGTCTCATCCATGATGGAATCGAGCGATTCCATGCAGGGGGTGGTTGGGCGTATCGCTGTGATTCAAGATCGGTGTAATTGGAGTCGAGTCAACCGCGACGGAACCCCTCATCCCCTGTCTGGACTTTGAGCGTGTTTCATAATGGTGATCTAATTGTCTCTGGACGATGAGGAGAGGACAAGTGGTCTCGTGACCATGGTTGAGGTATTTGCTTCGGCGATAGAGAGAGAGAGAGATACGTCTAGAAACTCAATTACCCCGAGAAATATATAACCTAAACTAGTACTAGTAGACTATTATTGATAGCCGGGGGTGGCGAACCTCTCTTTGAATAATTCTACGATCTTCCCCCTCAAGCCCCGTTGCACACAATACAGGATATATGCAGAGGTGGCAGGCAAGGGGGCAAAAGACCACTTACATATGATATGCGCGGTAGATGATCTGTACCGATGTTGCCGTCTAGACGCATATCTTCAGTGGGGATCTGTTGTAAGCGCCACAGTCAAGTGGGCGGTTTATTTGGTTTTTGCTGCATGAACGTCTGCTTTTTTCTTTCCTGATGAGGGGTAACATAGATTCGTAATACTTGCAGTTGCTGATGAAGTGTCTCAAATCCCAAAAGAGTTGCCAGGGTGGAACAGATTTCCGATTAGGGATTTGTAGGGGGTTATCGAAGGTTCTCCTTATCCACTAAAGCGTACACTGTACGGGGGGTCCCAAGATGGCGAACACTCCCTGTTACCAGTACCGGGGGTCCCTTCGTTACTAGTAGGACTACTAGTGCCACCCCACGTATAGGAAAAGACAAAGACCATGCGATTGAGGGATCACAGACCAAATAATCAGACCACAAATTGACTTCCTCATGGAAGTTGGTCATGTGCCCCCCCAGGAAATCTGGGGAACCCGAAGTGGATCTCAGCCACGTACGGTATCGGTAAACTCGGTAATCTTACCCAGAGCCCGCCTGCTGGAGTTATTGAAGTCTCGCAAGCAGGAGATTTCCCAGACGCGACTTTTGTCTGTCGGAGGAATTGTGAACACAACCAAGCCTCCGGGAAGATCGTGCGGGGTAAATAAAGTAGTGATACTTCTTCGATTCAAAGAGGCAACGAGTGTCGCGGATGGACCACCATCAGTTGGTTGATCCCTGAATGTATATCGGATGTATGTACTTTGTTGATGTTGCCAGCCTGGCAATGGCTGGTTATTTCACTTGGTTGGTGGGTTCTCTATCACTGCCCCCCTTGAAGATTAGATGATTGCTGGGATTAATCAAATGAGATAGGGAACGTTATCCAGACCCCGTCTCTGATATCATCGACTGGGAAACACGCTTATCACGATTATCTACCGTCATACCCAGCGATAACAGCCCCCTCCTCCATTCCAAAACTTGAAGAGCAGTCCATCTCCAGTTATTAGCGTTGGAGCTGATAACAACCGATTAGGTTTCCTATCGCAACATTGTTGTTGGGCCCAATACTGCTATCACCATGGGAATCGTCGTTACACTGGTCTACGAGAATTATGCCTAAATCTATTCAGCTCATTCACGCCAATCAGGGGGGTTCCAACCATCGACCCAAGAAAGGGTAATCATCCACACCTGCCACCAATTTATGATGATGAGGTGGCCAGATTACACAGTGAGCTCATTGTAGAACGATTCCTCAGCCGGGGGACAACCGAGGCGGATGGAAAGAACGGAAGATATCCCCGGGGGTCAATCCAGAACTCAACTCAATCGAAGATCAAAGAACACTTGTTATAAATCTTTCCAACCGACGAGTCACGAGCCCGAGTCGTAGTAGTAGTAAGTAGTGTTGTTGATGGGATCGTACTGGTACTTCGTGTGGTTGACCAACAACAACCGGTCCTCGGAAGGGTTGGGGACTTTTCGAAGATCGATCGCGTGATCCTTACCAGGGTGTGTGACCTGAGGCCAATCGAGTTCGTCCGGACGGAGAACCACTATGCTTGAGGACCCGTGGACGATGCCAACCCGACCCTTGACCAATTCTTAGTTGTGGTCTTTTATGAAGTGCATACAGGCAGTTGAGACACGCAACCACCTACTGCAAGGACAAACCTTACAGGCACACTCGACGAGGCGGTCAAGCGGCTGCAGCGTTTTCTTCTCCCTCACCGCCAAACAGATCTAACATTTTTTGGCAGGCTGGCATGTTCCTTAGTCACTTTGTATGGAGCAAGTAAGCATGCCATGCCAGCCACGGGGTCGCTGGTCGAAACGTCAATCTCCCTCGAGGCCGGGGCATTCGTGTCATTCGAGCTGTACTACATCATACGTTCATCTCCCCATCTCTTCCCCCCCCCCCTTCCCCGCCTCCTGTCCTGATAGATATTCAATCCTGAAACGTGAAGGACACACAATCAACCCCCCGCAAAACTGGGTCCAGAGCCGTGCCAGTTGCCCAAGTCGTTCACTACTCACTGGAGAAGGTATTCCGCGTGGAGGAGAAATGGGAATTCAACGTTTGGGTCGCGACTCCAAAACAGAGAAAGTGTGTGGTTCATTCATCCGGTTTCCCTGGGACCAAGATCGGACGAACCATGAGCATGTCAAACCCTCTAAACTTCGGACAGAGAAAGTGATCTGAAAAATTAGACCCCAAAGAGCAAACAAAGTTCTGCATTCATTGAAAAGAAAAGACATTAAATCAAATAAACTCGAAAGGAAAGCACAGGTACATCCGTAGTACAAATTATTCATCATCATCTGCACTACCACACCAAAAAATTAATCTGCAACCATTTCATCTTCCCCATACACGCTATCCACAATGATCATCATTGAAGCTGCCCCGGGATTTTGTTTCTTCATTTTTAATTGTCGAGGGAGTGAATGCTGCCATTATTGGCCACCAGTCCACCTTTGTTGTGTTGGCGTCATGCAGCCTGGGAATAGTGCCAACTCGGCCATTCGTCATTGGCCCCGATCGGCATTAGCGGCAGTGTGAGGGTCCGAAAATGGAGTAGCGTTACCGCCACCGTTGCTCCGCCTTCGGGGCGAGGCAAAATCGAAAATGGAAGCAAATGATGATGATGTATCATTCATCATCACTCATGTGGAGTATCTCCCGTTACGTACTTCCAATCCCTTTCGCGGCCGAGAACGGAGAAGGAAAGGAACCTCAATCCGATAGGACCGTGGATTTCTCATTACCCAAGGTCCTTCTATTTTTTGTCCTTGGTCTCGGTGGGTAGTAATTGCTATGAATGGTATCAGGAACTGACCACTGCATAAGGATGGAGACGGGGGGGAGGTGGAGGACCCTGGTCTGGACCTGCAGGAACTTGACCTTAGTCGGCACAGGACGGACCACGTCCCATGCTGCTGCTTGGATGCCCGGGGCGGCAGCCTGTAAACGGCGATACTACTCTCTAATATTATCTCCCGAATTGCTCCCCATCTGCCTTATTGATGCAATTAGGTATCAGCTATAGCACACATGTCGTATTAACTTTGGACAGGCTGGCACTTATGCCACGCTATGTCCCGTGCTAAGTCTTTATTTTTCCCAATTAAGGACCCATAAACTTTGACTAGCGCATAAAAAGTCGCATGGTCTGTAGGTCAAGATGCTATCAATGCTCATATTGGGCTAGATAACATATTCGCGAACGATCACTCGGGCAATTGAGTAGTTCGTAGGAATGTCGGCTGGAGCTTCATCTGATGCAATTCTAAATGCCAGCCATCATGACAGCGGGTGGATTGATTGTACGGACAACAATGGGAGCGGGAATGAATGCCTCGTAACAAAGGCAGCCAAGAATGGCCTCTTCCATCATCAAGAATTAAGAATATTACTAATAACCACATTCGATTTTGAATTCTTCGTCATTTCTGACGCGATCGAATAATTGAACTGAAAAATTGGCTATCCAGTGGATGTAAAATATGTCTGAGCCATACATACCATACCTTCCCCCCCAACTTACAATGGAGGGGGAAGAAGGGACACAACAAAAAAAGAGGAAGATAATCCATGACGACGAAAGTGATGATGATGATGGTGAAGATTAATCTTGGGGGGATGCAGTGATATCCGTTCTGCCATGAAAGGTATGATTCATTCAGGGGGGTGTGGAGCCTATGCACCGGAAACAGTCTAGCCGCGTCTTCTGCTCAACCTGCATCCATCGAAGGTTGGTGGGCCGACGGAGATCGCACGTATCGTTACCACGAGGTACTGAAGGGCCTTTTTTACTGCTGGGCAGCATTTGGGGAAAACTTGGCAGTATGACTAGTACGAGTAGTATACAGCACAGCACCTTATTGTTGGGGCACCTTTGGGGAACATTCGGACGCGGTATTGGTACGGTAATGAATCGTAATCATTGGCTGATCGGACTCCACCGTGTTGGTCCGACTACCCAGTCAGCAAAAAGCGCTCCGTCAGGTTCTCGCTCGTTCGCCCAGTTTCTGGCAGGGAGTGGATTGGCCTGCCCTCCACCCTCCTACTGAGAAGTAAAAGGTTCCGACTGCCGGTCCCAGTCCCATTTGACTGACTGTTTCGCCCCCCTCTGTTATCATCCGGACCTCCTTATCCATCATCCCTATCGCTCCTGCTGCCAACTTGATCCGCTCTGACTCGACTCTCTCAACCACCATCCACCTATACCTACCCATCACCATCTTCCTCTTTCCTTCTCTTTCCCCCCCTCTCTCCTATCACCTATCTTTCCTCTCCTCCCGTCTCTCCTCTGCACATTGCTCCTTCTCCGTTCTCCATCGTCCCCAACACAGCTTCCGTCGCCACCCGTTATCGCCAATCTACAAGTGTCCTCGGACGTCCCTAATCGCCTCATCGCTGCAGCAAGAGAATATTAGGTTCAAAGCTTAGACTATACCAGCGTCAGCTCCTAATCCGATCTACTGCCCAAGTTTCTCTCCTCAGTCCAATCCGACCTGATATTGTAGTGCCACTGTCCTGTGCCTGCCCTTTCGAACACCTCGGGTGACTCATCCTCAAGCCAACGTGTAAGGTCACTTCGGACCCACGACTCTCATCCATCTGCCGACCGAAGTACTGCTACGTTTCATCTTACACACATTGAGACTACGTGTGAGGGCGTCGACTTGCAAGACTAAGACCGACGACTTAGTTGTCCTAGACTCCACCGTTCGCAACCTGAGCCGGTTGCTGGTATTCGGTTCTTCAATTTGCCCAACCAAGGGAAATCTGAAGACGCCTGGTACCAGTTGTCCTGAGCTTCAGCGCTTCTATATATCAATCTCCTGCCAATCCAGGACTATTTCGTCGTTCAGTCAACCTATGAGTCTATAGCGTCATACCTCACTCCGACCCCTCCCCTGAGTCACGACCGCCCTTGTCCTTCAGCCTGGTGTTCGAAGGTCTTTAATAACGACAACTGTTTATACATCTGGCATTTACGATATCACGCAGCGTTTTTGATTTGCTCTTGCTCTTCGTCTTTACTTCCATCTTCCATCTCATTTGATTCGTTTTCTCGTCCATCCGCCGGACGTCGTCTTTCTCTTCAGCACTCCTTCTTTATCGCCATACTTAGTTGACTTTCGGCTTTCGCCCGCATCACTGAAACGATATACCGATGAACCCATAACGGTCTCTACCAATTTCCTAGCGTTGTCAATTTCCTTTGGGTTTCTTTGACTTGCGCTCTGCGCTGACTCGTCCTCGTCTTATTTCCTTTTGTCCCATCTCATATTTATATGATCTTCTAAACCGACACTCCATTGTTCGATTATCTTATACTCAACTTCTCTTTTTCCTTTTGATCTCTCCTCTTGGGTTTTCTCGGTTACGACTCGTTGGACCGGCATTACAATTCTTGATAATTGGGTTCGCTTTGTACTATCTCATCTTCGTTGCCCACCCGCTCAAGTGAAATCTTGTCCCGCCAGGCAGGTCTTTTCCGTCGACAGACCTGCAATTGAGTATCCTTTTGGACCACGACCGTTTCCCTACTGTTTCGATCATCACTCGACAATGTCGTACCTCCCTAACAGCTTCGTTGAGGGGCAGCTCCTGGATGGGCGCTTCCGCACCGTTGCTCCCTTGAACCATGGCTCCTTCGGCATGGTCTTCCTCGCATATGATATGAAGACCGGCCAGGATGTTGCTATCAAGTGCATGGTGAAGGGGGCGATGCCTGATGATCGTTTCGATGAGCTCTTTTGCCATCGTCGTCTCGGATATCATCCGAACATCGTCAACCTCATTCACTCGTTCGAGACCGAGACCCACATGTACCTCGTCTTGGAATACTGTGCGAATGGCGATCTCTATGAGGCAATCAGAGTCAACCGTGGTCCCTTGGAAACCGAGCATGTACGGGATTTCATGCTGCAACTAGTGAGCGCTGTCGAGTTCATGCATGCCAAGGGTTTGTATCATCGTGACATCAAGCCTGAGAATATCTTCTTGATGCAGGATGGTTGCATGAAACTGGGCGACTTAGGCTTGGCGACTGGCGAGGCCTGGTGCTATGAGGCCTGTGTTGGAAGCGATCGTTATATGGCACCTGAGCAATACGACCCGGCTACAACAGGGTACTCCCCTGCCAAGGCTGATATCTGGGCCGTTGGCATCTGCTTGCTCAATGTCCTCTTCGCTCGAAACCCTTTCGCAACGCCAACCGAATCTGATATCTTGTTCGCCGACTATGTTCGGGATCGCCAATCTTTGTTCGATATCTTCCCGAACATGTCTCAAGATACTTTTGAGATACTGCGATTTGCCCTTGCCATCGACCCAAGCAAGCGCTCGCTCTCTGGCATCCGGGATGCGATCCTCCGAACTGTCACCTTTACCATTGATGATGAGGGTCTCGATGACTTCTGCACGGATGACCGTGAGATGGTACCTGCCAGTGCCAATCGCGAGCCTCTTCGCACCCCTTCGATCCAGAGCCCCTTTGTCAACCAAGGCGACTCGTTCCCTTGGGCCAAAGCTCTACAGTGCACCCCGCCCCAGGATATTCGGAAGTTATCCGCGATTCCAGACGACACCTACGACGAGGATCTCTTCCCAGAATCCGAGATGGCTGGTACTTCCTGGTTTTCTGTTCACCAGGGTACTCCGTCCATGGCTTCTGTTATGGAGTCTGCTTTGGGTGACTCATACCGCTCGACAGCGTTCACGAAGATCGAGCCCCGCTACCCGCCCCTTTCCGATCCTGTCCCCATCACAGGTTCTCTACCCAGCCAACCGCCCAAGCCTCTTCCTTCTCTTTCCATGGTGTTCGGTAAGAAGAAGGAAGAACAAATCTCGAAGAGCTGGAGTGACTTGTGGGATGAGGACGAGGAGCTGGAGAGCGAAGAGACTACCTTGCAGCAACGACGCGAGCAGAACTCTCGTAGCTGGAGCCATGACAGCAATACTCCTGAGCTCGCTGGCCCTTCAAACGTTCTTCAGGATGTGACTACATCTATGCTCAATATTCAGTTACAGGACGAGGCAGTTCCCGCTGCCGAGGCCCGTGCTATTCCTGGGAAGCCAGTCCACAACGAGAAGACCACGTCTAAATCAGCACCGACTTCTCCGCAGAATACATCGAAGAAGTCGAACCTGGATAAATGGGCCGCTTTGGGTGACCGCAGACGCAATTACAAGCCGGCAGAGGTGTCACTCAAACAGAAGAAGTTCCTGAACAACATGGCATGGCGCAAAGACTGGGGTCTGGGCTCATCAGGGTTCGATTATGGATCCTGGGCTAAGAAGGAACCCGCCTCACCAGAACGTCGTCGTCGCCCGTTCCTGGAGAAGGGTTGGCGTCGCGATGCCGTGGAGTCCAAGCCTGCGTACATCAAGCCGGCTAACGGCTATGATGGAAGCATCGATGAAGACCTTGACCTCGTTGGTGGCTGGCATGACCTCCACCTGTAAGCGCCAACAATGTCACTGCTTTTGTCCGTGCTCAGCCCTCCTCGCATCGTGTTGGCCTATATAATCTAATCACATCACGACCAAGAAACTACCGACCACCTCACCTTTTTGTTTGCTTTTTGCTCTTTGCTTTTTCTTTTTTAAACTCCTCATTAAACCAATTTTGCATTTCTCCACTCCGTCATGTTGCGCCGGGCCCTGCGTCGACATGACTTTATTTCTCAAGCTTTTATAGACACTCTGTGTGTGACATCCAAGCGGCCAATATGTTCTTTGTCTTTTTTTTTTTTTTTTTTTTTTTCTTCTTTTTACTCCTGTATAATATAACTACTGGTGGCAGCAAGCAGTTCAAAAGTGACCCATCCCTTGACAACCGAAAGGTTTTTGGGGAGGCTCTACGCTTGTTTTCTTTTGCTATTCCTTTTCTTCATCAACTCTCAAACTGTTCAAATATTACATTTCTCAACAAAATGGTTCAATGTGATGGTGGCAGGACGGCGGCGCAAAGGCAGAAGCAATATGACGAGGAAGCGCACTCTTTCACTTCCATCCGTGTGATGGTCGTGCGCTCTTCAACGGCAAATCCGAGAAAGAAAGCCTACGAGAGACGGGATGTCGATCTTTCTGCGCTCATTTCCCGGTCTTACCCAGGCGGATGATGTACTGGACTGGATTCTTTGTACTGTAGTTTAGCTGGGGATAGTGGAATGGGTGTGAAGTGGACGATGATCTACATCATGGTGGAAATACAAACCCAAAAGTGATTCTCGTGGACCTGTGTTTTTTGCTTCCGTAAAAGTAGAGCACGTAATTGAATGGGAGTTCCAGTGTATTTGGACAAAGTGTTCCTCGTATCTATTAAGGTACTAACTAGTACGGGTCTTAATTTCATTCCCTCAGCGATCGGCGGTGACGCGAGGCGGTCACGAGCGCTACAGACAGACCGCCGATGCGCAGATGTCACTTTTCGAAAATTTCTAACTTCTCTCTCGAAAGGTTTTCATATTGTATTGCTATATTGACTTTTCGTTTGCACAGGATATTCTGCTTGGTATTGTAAGTCCTTTGTGCAATTGCCAGTTGTCCTCTTGCCCTCCCTAACCGAACAAAGGACCTAAGACCTACTAACGCCGATAAGCTCGGGAGTTTTTGCCTTTTCTTGCGCTCAGTTGACGATAGCAAATCGCCACAGCCGTCATATCGCCCGGACAATGTATCCTCGACTCATTATTAGTATAGCCAGATAACGCTGTGACTCACCTGTCCTACCATCGACATCACGATCAAACCACAGGCGTGCGCGATGGTGATCCCGGCGTGGGCAGCAGCGGCATGGACGTCCTTGACGACCGCGTTGATCCTCCCTGGAATCCCGGGCGCTGCAGCCGAGAATAAACAAGCGCTTTGCCTAGCAAGGCACTGGAGCGAGGTAGAAGCGGAGTTCATCCAATGGCCCATTTGTGTCGAATCGCGATGGGAGCGGACAGCCCCCAGGATCACTCAGGACACGACCAGATCTCCTGACCAGACCGTTTCGGTGACCGTTTCGGAGGGAGCGCCGAGTACGACTGCGATACCTGCCCCTGGTGGACAGCCTGACCATGAACTTGACACCGACTCGCCACTCGACAATTCAAACTTCCTCTCGTTCGAGGATTGGAAAAAGCAAAACCTGGCGAAGGTGGGCCAGTCGGCAGAGAATGTCCGCGGAAACAGGCACGCAGCTGGCAAAGAGGATCGACGAAGACCGACGGGGATCAATAATGCGTTGGATTCGTTGGGAGAGGATACTGAGATTGACCTTGACTTTGGTGGTTTCGGTGCTGAAGCGTCCGACGCGGCGAAGCCTACATCTTGGGGGTCAAGCATACCTACGGCCGGGATAACTGGTACGGCTGCTGGGGCTAGCGCAGGAGATATGGAGGCCGCTGTGTCTGCAGATCTGCGGAAGGGCGCCTCGCGTGGGAAGGACGCCGGCACGACGTGCAAAGAAAGGTTCAATTATGCGTCATTTGATTGTGCAGCAACCGTGCTCAAGACGAATCCTGAATGTAAAGGGTCATCATCGGTCTTGGTAGAGAACAAGGACAGCTATATGCTCAATGAATGCCGCGCAAAGAACAAATTCCTCATCCTCGAATTGTGCGACGACATTCTGGTTGATACTGTCGTTCTTGCCAACTACGAGTTCTTCAGTTCTATCTTCCATACCTTCCGTGTGAGCGTGGCTGATCGGTATCCGGCCAAGACCGATCAATGGAGGGAATTGGGTGTCTACGAAGCGCGAAATACCCGCGAGATCCAAGCCTTTGCGGTTGAAAACCCGCTCATTTGGGCTCGATATGTAAAAATTGAGTTCCTGACACACTATGGGAATGAGTTCTACTGTCCTCTCAGTTTGGTCAGAATTCATGGAACTACTATGCTGGAAGAATATAAACACGACGGTGAGACTAATCGTGGTGACGAGGAGGCCGCTGCAGAGGCGCTGGAGCCGAGTCCCCACCCTGTCGATGTTGAAGTGAAAGACGTCGCACAGCAACCTCTAACTACTGTGGCCTTGCCTGATGAACCTACAAATGGACCAACAGCTACCATAGAGGCGCAGGGATCCTGTTCCCATCACGGTATGGAGGTTGTGAGACTTCTACAGAAGGGCGTCCCCCCACCCGTGGATACTTGCGATATAAGTACCGCGCCGACTGGGGCCGAGAATGAAGCGGCTAGCCAATCGTCTGAGAGCCGCCCAAAGGCGAATGAAGAAACCACTCCAAGTGGAGAAGCTTCAGCACCTGTCTCTCAGGTTGACCCCTCGGATAAGGGTTCGGTGGGCGGCCAGAAAGTAACGGGGCCTACCGGCGCGAGTCCAGATTCGGCCTCCTCTACGACACTAGGCACAGAAACGGTGCGACAGGATGCGGCACATGAGTCCGAGATTAAGTCAGTCAGTTCCCCCAAGGAAGAGTCCAGCATACCCTCGGAATCGGTGCGGCCGTCCGGGACGCAACCTCCATCCTCGAATCCTACCACCCAAGAGTCTTTCTTTAAGTCCGTCAATAAAAGGCTGCAGATGTTAGAGTCCAACTCGACTCTATCGCTGTTGTATATTGAAGAGCAGTCTCGGATCCTACGGGATGCGTTTAGCAAGGTTGAGAAACGCCAGCTGGCCAAAACATCCACGTTCTTGGAGAATTTGAACGTGACCGTATTGAATGAGCTGAGGCAGTTCCGCGAACAATATGATCAAGTATGGAAAAGTGTTGCACTGGAATTCGAGCACCAGCGAATTCAGTACCATCAAGAGATCCACTCGATTAGTGCCCAGCTTGGGGTCCTAGCCGACGAGTTGGTGTTTCAGAAGAGAGTGTCTGTGATTCAGAGTATTATGATTCTCTTCTGTTTCGCTCTCGTCCTCTTTTCGCGAGTTCCGCTGGGCACGTACATTGATATCCCGCGTGTGCAGAATATGATGAATCGCTCCTATAGCCTGCGCTCGTCGTCGCCGATATTTTTTGGCTCTCCTTCGGCCAGCCCAAGTTCGACACGACCTGCGTCGTCGTACCGGGCCACGGGCCGTCATCGGCGAAATATGTCGGAAGACTCGCAGGAAGAACCACTCAGTCCGACCATTGCCTATTCTCCCCCGACACCTACGTCCGACCCGTCTAGCCCCGACGAAGCGGACAAAAGGCCCGCCCCTTCTCTGGCTACTGTCGACATGCCGCACCTGGCGCCGCCGCACTTCCGGTCGCACAGCAGTCCACCGGTACTCAACCCTGCCGACGAGGAGAGCCAGGGCGAAGAGAGCCCGGTATCGTATGAATCACGGGGATCATCTTACTATGATTCCCCAGGTTCGACTGAGAGCAGCGAGCCGATTTTGGCGAGCGACGGCAGTATGCGACAAGAAGGATGAACATGTGCGGAGTATATAACATCAGCCGCTTTGGCTATCATTATTCATATTCTATGTGACCATACGTGTATCCGAGCATTGTTTGGCCACCCATGTCACTGACGTCACTCTGGAGGAATAGGTTTTAATCACTAAGTGATCAATTCATTCCTTGGCGGAACAGCTGGCCTGCCGCCGGTCTGACAGTTGTCCGGGAGACATGGAAATCCTCTTCTGAGGAATTTGCCTCTTGAAGTATGATTGTTTATTGGCATGGGTAATGGTCGCTCGGAATGATGGGCACTCGTAACCGAGGAGGAGAGAATTAATATGGTTGTATCATAGGACAAGAAGGGGGTGTATGTTTATTGTCCGATGGAAGGTGGGACTGTAACGAGTAAAGAACTCTTGTGATTAGTGGAACATACTTAACGATCCTTAATGATGGAACGAAGAAATGAACGGATGACATTAATGTGAAGAGGTAGAAATGCAGATGATGTAAAAACTCGGGTGGTTGCCATGACAACAATCAACAACGCGGCTTTTTCGCTTTTGCAGCCAATTTCTTCCGCTTCTTATCCACCTGCAAATCTCCAACTTCATCCCTCGCTGAATCCATTCAAACAACATTGCATCCTCTCTATCTGCCACTGGGACCAAAGAGAATAATCTCTACTTCACATAATAACAATGGAGTCTCCTTCGCATCCTCTCGCTGATCGCTCCACCAACACTCATCTGGTCAACACCGAGAAGGCCAACGAGCTTAAGGCTGCCCCCGCCAAGATCGAATCAATGGAATATCACCGACAAGTGCTCCAGGGCAAGCTGGAGAGCGGAGACAAGTGAGTTTAGTGAATTGAATTGGATCTTTTCATCGGAGGAGAGTGGTAGACTAACAGACGTTCCAGGCAACAAGCCAGCTATGTATCGCCCTCGGATGATATTATGAGCCCGTGCTCCAAGAAATTGAGCGACTTGAAGGGCAAGCGATTCAAGAAGTACGTTTACTCTCGCATTGCCTTTGATCAATGAGTGATTGGGGGTTCATTGCTTGTGTTTTACCTGGATTGATTGCTAACATGATGACCTCCGCTGCAGTGCTGGCAAACCCCAATCACTATTTGCCAAGCTAGGCAAGAAGAACTTTGAGCAATCAGCTGCCAACCATAGCGCCAACAGTGAGGCCGAGATGCAGAAGTAATCGACGTTCCAGGATCGCTTACGTCTCATGCGCCGGTCGCATGGATCTTTTGGATGATACCTGGATCTGATCGTCGGTTGTTTCTCGCTCGGCTCGGTGTTTGCAGGACTGGTTCTTGATTTCTCTTCTACTTGATTTTCTTTCTGGGCAATTGGGGTTCTTGGGAATTAATGGTCTTGGGATGGCTTGGGACTACTGTGTCATTGTTACGGTCATAAATTGTTTTTTTAATTGCGTATGGGACTTTGACGGATGAAGACAAATGAAATGTGATGTGATGAGTAAGAAGACGATGTGTCTTAGATGTAGTAGGCACCGTGTACCTATTTATATACCTATGGGTATTGTTCATGATTGCCAGGGTCCGAAGGCCCAGTGATTAATCATTAGAGATTCGGTTCTGAGCCGAGGTCCAACCGCCAAAGTTCGGCATCTTCTCCGCTCCACAGCTTCTCCGCAGTTCACCAACTGCTCGTATGATTGATGCTTCTCTTTCCTTTATAATCCCTCTCTCGACTGGTCTTTTCTCTCTGGATAATTCCAATTCCCCCCTACCCCTCTAAAGCTTGACTTAGTAGCAAACCATCACAGCATCATGTCTGCCTCCACGCGAATTCCCCCAATTGCCCAACCGTTCGTCAGCGAACGGGCCAAGAAGACCCTGGACCAGGTATACCATCCCCACCCATCCTCTCTCCGGGTTCAATACTGATCTCGCAACCCCCGCATAGGTCGAACAATTTGTCGAAAAAGAATGTATTCCCGCCGAAAAGGTCTTCCAGGCCCAGCTGGGCGAAGGCGATCAGCGATGGGCCACCTACCCAGCCGTCATGGAATCCCTTAAGACCAAGGCCCGCCAGCAAGGCCTGTGGAACATGTTCCTGCCCAAGAACCACTTCTCCCAGGGCGCGGGATTCAGCAACCTCGAATACGGTCTGATGGCCGAGTATCTGGGAAAGAGCAAGTTGGCCTCGGAGGTATAGATCTCCCCAGCCCCTCCTTCTCTACGAAGGAATTATCTGAGACGAGATGCTGATGAGAAGTGATTACTACTATAGGCTACGAATAATGCTGCCCCCGACACTGGAAACATGGAAGTCCTCGCCAAGTACGGTAACGAAGCACAGAAGCAGCAGTGGCTGGCGCCCTTGCTGGACGGCAAGATCCGCTCGGCCTTCCTCATGACAGAGCCCGAGGTAGCCTCCAGTGATGCGACGAACATCCAGCTGAACATCCGCCGCGAAGGCAACCAATACGTCCTCAATGGATCGGTTCGTGCCCCCTCACCTATACAACCAAGCTACAACTCGAATCACTAACAAGACTCCTCTAGAAATGGTGGTCTTCCGGCGCAGGCGATCCCCGCTGCAGCATCTACCTGGTAATGGGCAAATCCGACCCTACCAACAAGGACCCCTACCGCCAGCAATCCGTCATCCTCGTCCCCGCCGACACCCCCGGAATCACCGTGCACCGCATGCTTTCGGTGTACGGCTACGACGACGCCCCCCACGGCCATGGCCACATTAGCTTCAAGGATGTGCGCGTCCCCGTCTCCAACATTGTCCTCGGCGAAGGCCGTGGCTTCGAGATCATCCAGGGCCGTCTGGGTCCCGGCCGCATCCACCACGCGATGCGCACGATCGGAGCCGCCGAGAAGGCGATCGAGTGGCTCATCGCACGGATCAACGACGAGCGTAAGCAGACCTTCGGCAAGAGTCTGTCCTCACACGGCGTCATCCTCGAGTGGCTGGCCAAGTCGCGGATTGAGGTCGACGCCGCTAGACTCATTGTCCTGAATGCTGCGATCAAGATCGATCAGGGTGATGCCAAGTCTGCCCTCAAGGAGATTGCCCAGGCCAAGGTTCTGGTTCCCCAGACCGCGTTGACGGTCATTGACCGTGCCGTGCAGGCGTATGGTGCCGCTGGTGTGTGCCAGGATACGCCGTTGGCGAATCTGTGGGCCATGATTCGGACGTTGCGGATTGCCGACGGCCCGGATGAGGTGCACTTGCAGCAGCTCGGCAAGAGGGAGAACCGGGCTCGCAAGGATGCGGTTATTGAGAAGTTGAACTGGCAGCAGGCCGAGGCGGAGCGGTTGTTGGCTGCTAGTGGGCTCAAGCTGAAGAGTCATTTGTAAATGAGATGATTTAAATACGTTAGAGCCAAGGTAACAATTTGTCTACAGCCGATATTCGGATAGGGAGGAACAGTCACTACTCCGTACGAAATGAATAAATTACATATCTGGAAGTATATCACGGTGAAATTGATTTCATTCAATATGAACTGTCATGATTCATGAACATCAACATCAACACCAATCCTACATACATAAAGCAAACCGAGATCATAAGAAACTTTTCTAAATGCAACCAAACAAAAGCGTAACCCGAACTCATTCATTAACCACAGGCAACCATGAACCCCACTCGCCCGCGAGTCAGATCGGAAATGGATCAGTAATCATCGTCCGCAGTAACAGCGCGCTTCTTCTTCGCCTGCTTCTTGTTGCCCTTGAAATGCTTCTTGGAGCTACCACCCCGCACTTCCGTCACATCGATGCCGCGTTCCAGGGCGACCATTAGGCGCTCCTTACGGCCGGTCAGCTGTTGACGCATCTGCTGGCCTTGTTCGGTGTACTGTGCGTTGAAGGGGAGGGTGAGACGGCCGGCAGAACCTTTCGAGGCGTCGCCGAAGAAGCCGGTGTCGAGGTTGCGGGAGCGGGAGCCTTGCACGGGTTGTCTGGGCATAGAGAGGATGTCGGAGTCGATGTCCTCGGCCAGTTGCTCTGCTTGCATGGCCTTGAGGAGCTGTTCTTGTCGCCTCGCGGGGAGGTGGGCTATGTCGTAGAGTTCGACGTTGAACTCGTTAGGGTCAATGGGGGTCTGGCCCTCTGGCACTGGGGGCGGGTGGCAGAAGAGGAGTTTGCCATTGACGTAGTCCTTCAGGACGTAACGGGCGGCGCGGGATTCATCGGGCTGGCCCAGACCTTGAGTGGAAAAGCCACGGGCGCGGGCATAGGCGCGCAGAAGCTCGCTGCCGGTGGGGATGCCTGTGCCGCCTTCTTCGATGGGGCGGGTATGGATGGTGACTCCGTAGACGTTTTCAAGAAAATGCTTGGGGATGCGCTGGGCGATGATGGTTGCTGGACCGGTGAATTCACGCTGCTGGTCGATGGGCAGGACACCGTTGACAACCAGGTCGGCCTTAGTCGTGGCGAAGTTGGGGAACACCAGACCGGGACAATCACAGAGCATGATCTCCGGCGAGAGATACAGGGTCTGGAAGTGCTTCGTCTTACCGGGTGTAGCGGACACCGAGACCTTCTTGGCTCCGAGAAGGGCGTTGATTGTACTGGATTTACCGACGTTGGGGTAACCGACAAGGCCAATGACTGTCTTTTGCTTGCGCGGGTTCTCTGGGTCATCGTTTTCGGGAAGAGTATCGGGGGTGTTGGAAAGGAACAGTTCTTCGAGTTCATCAACGTCGAGAATTTCTGTCCTCCGGGATCTGCTCGAGCCAGGAAGTTTCAATCCTCCATCATGTTCCTCCTGTGGCGCCTCAGTCGACTGCTCTTCGATTGTCGTCTCAGCCAGCTTCTCCGCGACCTCTTCATCCTCACTGTCGCCCTGTTCCGCAAGCTGTGCGTCAATCTTTTCCTTCGCTAGCTGGGCGGAAAAGAACCGGAAGCTGATGTTATTGCGATCGAAGTAGTCTGCCCAGGCCTCTCGTTGCTTCTCAGTAAGCATATCTGCCTTGTTGACGAGGAGAAGGTTCTCTTTCTTGGGATCAATCTCCTTCACGTAGGACTCGAGATCCTCCGACCGGAAATGTAACGGGTTTCGAGCATCGACAATCTGCACAACCAGATCCGACCGTTCAATGACACGCCAAAGCTGTCGCCAGACTTCCAAGTTCCGCTCAAACGGCGTCATCAATAGATCGTGATTCTCCTGGAGCTCAGCCAGCCCT
Organism: Aspergillus flavus; assembly: GCF_009017415.1. Classification (NCBI taxonomy): domain Eukaryota; kingdom Fungi; phylum Ascomycota; class Eurotiomycetes; order Eurotiales; family Aspergillaceae; genus Aspergillus; species Aspergillus flavus. The sequence goes on from NC_092406.1 coordinate 4,946,307, forward strand.
CTGCGCCAGCTCAAGAAACTCTCCCTCTCCATAACATCGAGCTGTTGCCGCGTCGTCGTCGAATCCCACTTCGGTCGTCTCGGAACGGTCAGTCGTCCTCTGTTCTTCTGGTGCTTCTTCACAGCCGACTTCTCCTCGGACGCGGAGAGGAGATAAGGGTTCTTCTGATCGGCATGAATAATCTTAACATTGTTCATCTTCTCGGCGGTAAAATCGGTGCCCGCCAGTTCGGCGGTGCTCAAAAACTCGTCCAGAGCGGCTTGTTCTGTGATACTGCGCATCTTCACCCAGGCGGCGTCCTCCTTGGCATTAGTGATGTATGTCTCTCCGTTCATATCCTTTCGTGCGACGGCTTGGTTGTGCGAGGCTTTCTTCATGTTCGACGCCTTCCCTTTTCCGAAACGATCCTTCATGAGGCTGTTGCCCAGCCCCACGGAGTTTTTGGACTTTGCGAGAACCATGGTGACTGTGTGGTGAAGTGACTCGACTGACAGTACACCAAAATTGAAATAAAACCTTCCGATGGGGGAGTGGAAGGGGAAAGGAGGAAGAAAGAGGGGAGAATGGAGGGGAAATGCGAAGAGGCAAAGCGACGGAGAGAATTATTAATTTTGTTCCATTTGGCGATGATCTATCGCCCAATCAGGCAAGCCCCGCCGATAAGATAAGAATGGCTGACTCAGCACGTTTTTTCCCCTGTTGAGAAGTAAAGACAAGTATGCCAGTAATTCTATACCGAGTAATTGATATAGAGAGTCAATCATCAGTGCTAATACTATCGCCGTTGATTCGCATCGTGCCATATCCTCTCTACCCACAGCACGTCCCCCACGTCGCTGCCTGAGGACGACCAGTTGGGCATTCCGATAAGCCCTCACGTGACGCTATCACATCCCACTTTGACGATTTTTTTGCTCCCAAGGTCCATACAATATCAACCCCCTCAGGCTGAAAATCTGCATTTTAGTTGATCACACCCATCGCAGTCGCCAAAATGCCTCCCCGCAAGCAGTGGATGTATGTGGCTTTCCCAATAGGATCTATGGATTGTCCAGTGACTAACATATTGCAAATAGCGATAAAAAGAATGCAACTACATACCAACTCTTCCACCGATCCCAAAATGACCCCCTGATTCACGACGCCTCAGCCGATGACCGTGTTCTGGCCCCGGTGTCAGGCCCTGCAGCAGGTAGCTTTACCCTCGAAGCCCGCGGTAAGAAGCTCTCGGATTTAGCTAGTGAGTTTGGGGGCGAGTCCGTCCGGAAAAACGAAGGTGAAGCCGCGAACTATGGTATTTTCTACGACGACTCGAAATATGATTACATGCAACATTTGCGTGAACTGAACACCGGTGGTGGTGATTCATATTTCGTGGAAGCGAAGAGCAAGGACAAGGGCAAGGCTAAGGGGATGAAGCTGGAAGATGCTCTGCGACAAGTCACTCTGGACGATGCGAGAAGCGAGTACGGACCGGGAAGTGTCTACGGATCTGATATGCGTTCAACTGCCTCGTCCTATGTCCGGCAACCGACCTACCAGGATCAGCAGAACGTGCCTGATGCGATTGCTGGATTCCAGCCTGATATGGATCCCCGTCTGCGGGAAGTATTGGAGGCTCTTGAGGATGAGGAATATGTTGACGCAGACGACGAGGAGGATGTGTTTGGCCAATTAACCACTCAGGCGGAGGAGATGGACCAGGGTGATTGGGAGGATACGTTGTTTGACGAGGAAGATGATGATGGATGGGAGTCTGATGCCACTGAGAAGGCTCCCGTGCAGCCCAGCACAAGCGACTACAAACCACCGCAGAGGGATGAATTCGCCCAGAATAAGTCCCAGGATGCTGAACCGGGTGAACTGCCCGCTCACGATGCGCCGGCTCCAGATATGGACCCGGATGACCAGGGATGGATGCGCGAGTTTGCTAAATTCAAGAAGGAGGGTAAAGTGAAGGCTGCGCCGGCAGCACCGCCCAGCATTGTTCCCTCGGAGCAACGAAGCACTCTTGCCTCTACTATTTTCACAGTAGGAGGTACCCCCATCCGCAGAAAGAAGCGTAAGGGTGCACTCACGAACCCTTCGGCATACTCTATGACCTCTTCCGCCTTGGCCCGGACGGAAGGGCACCGACTGCTTGATGATCGGTTTGACCGGGTGGAGGCGCTCTACGCTCTTGACGAGGGAGATGAGTACGATGATAGTATGTCCATGGTCAGCGGTATGACCGGCATGACCGGCATGACAGGCTTCTCAACCGCCTCATCGCAGGCCCCCAGTCTGATCGACGCCAACGGAGCAGCCGTGGCTCCCCGCCATGATTTCAACAACGTTATGGATGACTTTCTTGCAGGCTGGGACGGCAACACAAGCGCCCAAGCGAAGCGCAAGGGTGCCAAGGCAAAGAGAGGCAAGAATGGTAACGAAGCAATTGGAATCAAAATGTTGGACGAGATCCGACAAGGATTGGGTCCCGCCAAGATGCCAGGAAGAGCCTCTGGACGGGCATAATGCTTCAACGATTGTGATGATACCTTTCGATTTCTTTAGAATACGGTTTCTGGCGTCCCGGTTTCAATGCCCTTATGTTGCATGATAGATGTCCATTTTTCGACTAGTTAAAAGTTTTCCAACCACCACATAGTACTTGGCTTACTTGGTGAATCAATGAAACTTTGACACGTCTTTGTAATTTATCACCCCTTGTTGCAAGCAGGTACATCAGAGAACTCAACCTTTGCAGTGGGTGAGCGCACTGGATTTTGCTATGTTTACGCTCAACTCGGCGATACTCTTTGTGCTCATGTCTCCCACACACTCCACTAGAAAGATACCAATTCTCGGCTACTATTCCCTATAGATACCCAGTATCTGGTAAGACGCCAGCCCATTGACTCAAGGGTATATCACGCAGTTCGTATCTGACTCGCTCTGACTCAGAAGTCAGTACTCCTTGATAAGGTATATCTGTACTTAGTATATACGAAGAACCAGACACTTCTCTCGAAGAATAAGCAAGGCAATACCTCTCTCAGCCATTCTTCCTCGAACAAGATCTCATGCTCAATTGATATCTAAACCGGCTGTACACATGTGAGGGTAAGATCTTTTCTTCTTCTTGGGACTTTGAATACATTTGCAAGTATAACAATGATGATATAAATCCACTCGCCAAAAAGATTCTCCTGTAAAGCGTAAGTGCAGGGGATATACGATTAGCTATATCGTCTGATTATATGTTTATTATCTTCTTTATGCTTAGATAGTACTCTATGTGTAAAGTAGCTCCCAGGACTAAAAATTATGGCGTTCTAGATATGTGTTCCTCCGTTGTGGTATCATGCCCTAGTGCCGATACTCAATATATATATCTAGTCTTTGTGAATGAACAAGCATTCATAAAACATCTCACAGACAAGGATAGACATAACACCCATTCTCCAAGTTTCCCATACTCTGAACCAACAAACACAATCTAATCGCCTCGGCTGACGAAGTGACCCCAAAGACGCATGAGGAGAAATAGCGGGGGTGGTCCGGGTGGGTCACGACATGAGGATATCCGTCCTATCGCCAGGTAGGCCGGGAGATAATCGATGGATTCAGTCCGCGATAAGAAATCCAGTAACGACATGATTGGTCTCAACAAGCGAAGCATTGCCGAGCAGTCGAATTAGAAATGTCCTCATCTCATCATCCAAGTGGAGACGAAGCATGTCTGGGAACATATAAAAGATACCTGACGACACACCTCGTGTGGACCAAACCAAGCAATTGATTGATCTAACCCCTGCTATTGCTATCGAGACAAAATGCACGTTCAAGAGTATCAGTATCGTTTGATCGAGAGCGTTCAGACGGCTCTTGAGAAATATGATTCCGAGTTGAAGAGTATTAATCATCAGGTAAGTATCCTCTAACTAATACTATCTCGATTTGTGTCATCATTATCTCTAACTCTATCTAGATCTGGTCAAACCCCGAACTAGGCTACGAGGAATACAAAGCCCACGACCACATCTGCACACTATTCGAAAACCTCAAGTCAGAAGGCTACGAAGTGCGCCGCAGCGCCTATGGACTCGAAACAGCCCTGGAAGTCTCATACACGCACGGCACAGGCGGGCGCGTTGTCGCCTTCAACGCAGAATACGACGCCCTCCCCGGAATCGGACACGCATGTGGCCACAACTTAATCGCGACAAGCTCAATTGCGGCATTCATCGCGACCTGCGAGGCCCTGAAGGCCCGGTACCCAGATGGACCGGGGTACACCGTCCGACTGCTGGGCACGCCGGCGGAAGAATCCGGCGGTGGAAAGGTGCGCTTGTTAGAGAATGGAGCGTACAAGGATGTGGATGCTTGTCTGATGGTGCATCCTATGCCGATGGCGCCTGATGATCCGGAGCTGCTGAGTGTGGCGACAGTGCTGCCGGGTGGGTTTCTTGCGAATGATAAGGTGACGGTGACGTTTACGGGGAAGCCGGCGCATGCGGCTGCGGCGCCGTGGGAGGGGGTTAATGCGCTTGATGCTGTGGTGGCGGCCTATGTTAATATTTCTCTGCTGCGACAGCAGATCCTGCCCAGTCAGCGGATTCATGGGGTTATTTCGCACGGTGGAGATCGACCGAATGTGATTCCTATGTCGGCGTCTGTGGACTATTATATCCGGTCACCCAGTCTCAAGACATTGAAGCCTTTGACCGAAAAGGTGATTAAGTGCTTCGAAGCTGCCGCGACTGCTACCGGGTGTAAAGTTGAGTTTGATTGGTATGTTATTTCTCTTCTGACAGGGCTTCAGACCACATCATTAACTGTGAATTAGGGGCATCTCGTACGCCGATCTGAAGACCAACACACCCATCTGTGAGAATTACGTTACCGCCATGCGCGCAATGGGACACCATACGATTTTTGATAATTCAGGAAAGAAGGGAGTCTTGGGTGGCGCCTCTACCGATATGGGTTCGTATTACTGGCCATGATTCAGCTCCAGAAACCAGTACTGACATTTGTCTTGTAGGCAACGTCACCTATGCCGTGCCCGGCTTTCATGGAATGTTCACCATTCCAGCCGAGGGGGTGAATCATACGCCACAGTTTACCAACGGTGCTGGATCGCCGGAGGGGTATAAGCGTAGTCTTGCTTGTGCGGCTGGTATGGCTGTTGTTGCATGTCAGATTTTGGTGGATGATAAAGTTGCGGAGCAAGTGAAGAAGGACTTTGAGAAGGACGACTAAGTATATGGTAAAGGTAGGGGATGGTTGGGATATAAGTAAGGCTTATGATGTTATAAATTACATCACATTTTTCTAAGCATCTTCACCTCCTCAAGAGATAGTAATCTGATATATCTGGAGTATCCATCAATTGCGATATTCTCAGCCAACGGCAATAACTGATTTCGTAAAATCTCAGACTTACAGCTCTGTCTTGAAATGCAAGAGCAACAAGCTATGACCAGCCCATCAGTGACTTCAGGTGCCGTAGATGAGGTTCTCTCAATGTGTGAAATCGCCAACGGATGAAAAGCACTACATCATGAGAAGTTCTACGAACAAGGACCTGTTGAACAATCTACAACATAGTCAGCATATTCAGATCGTCTAGGGGAAGTGAGCAGTATGTATCTGGAGAATACATCTTTAAAAATACCCAACTCACTCTGAGATTTCATTGTCCGCTCAAAGCCGAAGACATAGATCAGAGTCAGCATTCATAAAGGCGAAACAGAAATCTAACTTACTAAGAGAATCTATCAAATAACTCAGTAACTCGGATTCCATCACCTCTCTCACCTAGTAGACCCTCATAACAGAAATCAAAACAACCCACACCAAGACCAGTCCCTCTACCAAACCACCAAACCCAAGCGGTGAGCCCAAACCCAACTACATCCTCTCTACCTTCACAAAAACCCCAAGAACCCAGACTCAAAACCCTCCTCAAGTAGCACATAGCACAGAAACCCAGCCACAAAACCGGCTATTCTCCAGGGAATACCAACGCTCCAGAACCGGTAAGAGAACAGTCCACATCCAGATGCAGCCATGCCGTATCACCACGTCGTGCCAATACGTGGACACCACGAACCCAACGCAATCGTTCCTGCCATGTAATGCAGGTGGGATCCACTCACCCAGAGGAAAATATTCTCCGATGATAGGTCTAGATTCTTTCTTCTGTTTACTGGGTTAGATTCTTGTTTCCGGGTTCTTCCGGAGGTGAGTTCTGTCTTGTAGAATTATTAGAGGGTCTGAGTTTATTGAGGCTTACATTAGTGGATAGTAGAGTATCTAGAAGGATATCCCTCTACCACGGGAGCCACGTAGTCTCGTCCACGATCTGCAAACAGGGTATCCCCAACCATAGAAAGGGACCCATCCAGCTACCGAGATCAGATATGAGCTGTCCCCGGAATCGCTGGAAGTAAAACAAGCAAGTCCGATCCCACCGACCTGACTCGTAAGAGATAAGATACACCACGAGAATAAGAGATAAAGGCTTTAAAACAAGGAAGGTCATATTTAGTATACCCGCCGATTCCGTCCCACCTATGAAGATAATAAACGGGTTAGATATACCATAATTATAGATCGATGCACCTGAGAGATTGGATCTAGACAGGTATAGCCAGAGTCAATCATAGAAAAGAACCCGATTTAATCCAGATACCCAAGTGAGGACATCCGGAAATATCCGATCAATCTAGCACACACCAGCAAATAGATCAACAACTACAAGGACAGTACATATCCCAGCAAGTAAGCACACCAACCAAAGTACCAAGTACCAACACCATCTCACACGACCACATCTCCTCAGCCCCAAACGAACATTCCAGAATACTTCCAGAAACCCCAAGGTCTTGGCGGGGCCAAACAACCCCTCATCTGGACCATGGGCGCCATGCATCTTGGGACATTAGTTCCTGTTGGCAGGATTATTATAGGATAAGGCTGGAGGGGAAAAGATGTAGGATGGGATTTAGCGCCATACGCGACTCGTATACGGATTCAGTTAGTCAATTCAATTATTCATTGTTATTGCTTTAGTTCTGCTGGGTTGCTTTAAGGTAGTTTAGGTTCTAAGGAGTAGAGAAGGGATATCCGTTCGGGTTTCTTGCCTTTTTGATTTTGATCGATGCATCATCTTACAGTAAGTAGTATAGTCCTATGGAGTAAGATCTACTCATTCTACTGTCTATATTAGATAGATGGATTAGATTATATTTCTACCCGGATAACCCTATCTCCACCGGAATCATATTATTCCTAAACCCTAACATCCATTATAACATTATATACTATCCCACGATAATAATCTCATCCACTGCAAAGCTTGACCACAAGTACCATCCATCCATAGCTGACCGCACGAAATCCCTTATTTTAACTTTCTGACTTTCCAATCCATGGGTCTAGGCTTACTTTTGAGTTTAGACTGTAGGGAAGGTTTACTATTGACATGGTTCTGACATGAAGGTGAATGTATGTCTCCGATTCTGGGGTTCCTGGGGATGACTCGATGTCTTGTGACCTCGATGTATGCATGTATGTGGATATGTACAGGTTAAAATTTATGAGCTGGTCATTGCGTTTAGGATTTCTTTGTTGGGAAATCTGGGAAGAGGCGGGTATGTTATCATCTTCATTAAAAAAATAAATAAATAAAAAAAAAATACTAATTGGCCAATCAGTCACACACACAAGAGTAGACAATACATCATTTACATCACTGGCACCAGCACATACATACATTGACTTCCCCCAAACCGGGAAGATTACACACCGGATGAGATCAGAAGAAAGAGATAGAAAGATAGATCAGATCCGAATCACAAAACGGAAAAAACACCAAGACCCGAATTAAGACGCCAAGCAGCTCATGGAACCAGCCATGTCGCAATCAGTCTGGACGATCAGCAGTGGGAGACGCAGAGTCCGAGGAGAAAGACAGAAATTTAGCCGGGGTCGGTGGGGGAGTACACCGTCTGACAGATGGGGCACTTGTACTGGCCATAGGCGAACCATGACGCAAGACAGGAAGCGTGGAAAGCGTGGTTACACTGATTCAGAACGAGGACACTGCGGTCGCCGTCGCGGTAGCGGTACCGCATGCGATCTGATTCGAGCAGAGGAGGGTCAGCGTCAGGGGTAAGCGTGTCGTGACTGTGGAGAGCGGTGGTCGAGCGATAATGAGGAAGGATGCAGGCCGGTTCTGGAGAGGACGGTAGCGTGTCTTGCGAAGACGACGGGACGACGAGAGTCGAAAGGCAGATGGAACTGGGAGAAAGCACCAAAGCAAATCAGAGAGCGTGAACACAACGAAACGGGTCCTGATGATAACGGCCAAGCCCACTAGTGCCAGCCCTGTCCCCGCATCTCCAGGGCCAAGACTCCCGAGGTGCTCCAACAATGGGATGCGCAACCCTACCAGGTTTCTTGAGCGTAGTGCCGTTGCCGTTGCTGCTGCTCCCCATTTTCCGATCGGGTCAACTCTTCCAGCCATCGCTCCACCGTCACCTGTCGCATGCACCCATTGACCTGGAGTAGGTGCACTTCAGCAGCTCTTCTCGCCGCCGCTCGTCGACGGTGATGCCACATAATCAGCCTGTCTTGGGTTGTCAACCATTTGCTGGTGCTTGGCAGAATAGATCATATCTCTGGGTAGTAGTTGTGAAAAAGGAGACAATGCGAAGAGACCCAACCGCCCACATTGGTAGATGACCAGTCCCAATCGAAATGCATGGAAGATTCTCTCCTGCAGCGGGGATCATGGACTCAACGAATGAACTCACATGGGGACCAAGCTAATGGCGCCAAAGAGCAGTACTGCTCCGACCACAACACCGGCGATTTCAGAGCCGGGCGGATCACCCGCCATAGCACGGGCGACACGACGGTGGTGATGTCTCGTGTCAATACGAGAACGACAAGAGGAGTAACTAACTGGCAACAGATCCAATAAGATGTATCAGATATGGAGGATCGGATAGGTCGGCTCGAACAGCGGCGTCGGGATTCGCATAGGGCCGGGTCAGGACCACGATAAGAGCAGAGAGTGGGGGGAAGGGAGGAGGGAGGGGGGACGAGTAACCAGTCAGAGGAAACGACGTAGAATTATTTTTGGCCGAAATCGAAGAGCGATGGGGGCAGCTTTTCAAGCGGCGAGTGGCTCTCAGACCCCCTCCAGTTGCGTATTGGCCAAGACCGACCAAGCGTGCAGAGAAGCCGAGGCGGGAAATAATCCAAGAGGTGCCAAGCCTCCCGCGCCCCGGAACCCTCTTGGCATTCCGCTGGGTCGACGACGGTCTGGCCAGTCATTTGCCTCTGCCCAGCGTTAAGCGACGCTCACGTGGCGACGGCATTGGTCGAATGCGTCATAATCCAACCATCGTTTGCCTCCAAACCCAAGGTTATGCGCCAAGACTCTCGTGCTCTACCGGCCCTTATTGGCGCTTGGCTTTTTCAATCACCCGTTCTCGATAATCAAGGGAATCCATGCCAAGAGGTGAATCTTTGTTCGCGTCATGATCCAAGAGCAACATATAAACCCGAGATCTCCCCGCCTCCTCCCGGATGGAAAAGAAAGAAAAGGTTAAATCTCCTCCCTCAATTCCTCCCCGATCCATAGCTACTCCAATTCCAAGGTGTATTCTCTACCGGGTGTAGGTGTATGGACTCGCATTGCCTGGAGGATACAATCTATATGGAGCCTCCCTAAGGACAAGCCCCACTGTTAGATTCTATCATATCACACAACCTTTCCCTGAACCCATTGATACAAACACAACTACACATAGACATACAACAACATGACCAACGAGAAGAAGCAGGTTGATACTGCTCAGCCGTTATCACAACCCGCCCATGCCCTCTCCTACAATGCCGTCCTCCAAGAGCTCAAAGTGAACTCGGAGGAAGGCCTCACAACGGCGGACGCCAAGAACCGTCTCAGTCAGTATGGCCCCAATCAGCTGGAGGGCGGAGAAGGGGTCTCCCTAGTTAAGATTATCATTCGACAAATTGCCAATGCAATGATGCTGGTACGTGGATGTCCTTATACACACGGGATTTCGATCAATGGACTAACCTCCGACAACAATTATAGGTTCTCATCATTGCGATGGCGGTCAGTTTCGGTATTCAATCGTGGATCGAGGGTGGTGTTATTAGTGCCGTCATCGCCCTCAACATTGTGGTGGGTGTATACCAAGACTATGCAGCGGAAAAGACCATGGATTCCCTGCGCTCCTTGAGTTCTCCAACTGGTGTGGCGACTCGGGATGGCAAAACCAGTACCATCCCGGCCACCGAGATCGTCCCCGGAGATATGATCGAGCTTAAAGTCGGTGACACTGTCCCCGCGGACCTTAGGTATGTAACCATCGAGAATTGTTCGCTCCCATAAATGACCCAGCTAATCGCGCCCGTAGGCTCGTGGATGCTATGAATTTCGAAACCGACGAAGCGTTGTTGACCGGTGAATCCTTGCCAGTACAGAAAGAGGTCGACTCCGTGTTCGACCCTGATACCGGACCGGGAGATCGCCTGAATATAGCTTATAGTTCATCTACCGTGACCCGGGGCCGTGCCCGCGGTGTTGTGGTTGGGACCGGAATGAGGACGGAAATCGGTGCCATCGCGGCGGCTCTCCGTGCCGGGGATTCCAAGAGACGGCCCGTCAAGCGTGGTCCCCAGGGCGAGACCAAAAAGCGCTGGTATGTGGAAGCCTGGACCCTGACCTGCACCGATGCGGTCGGTCGCTTCTTGGGTATCAATGTCGGAACCCCTCTGCAAAGGAAGCTCTCCAAGTTGGCCTTGCTGCTCTTCGCAATCGCAGTGGTCTTCGCTATTGTGGTCATGGGTGCAAACGAGATGCGGAATGATAAGGAAGTCATCATCTACGCAGTGGCAACTGGCCTGGCTATGATTCCTGCTTGTCTAGTGGTGGTCTTGACTATTACTATGGCGGTAGGCACCAAGCAGATGGTACAAAGAAATGTCATTGTCCGAAAGCTTGACTCCTTGGAAGCTCTCGGTGCTGTGACTAACATTTGCTCAGATAAAACTGGAACGCTTACTCAGGGCCGCATGGTTGCCAAAAGGGCTTGGCTCCCATCACTGGGTACATACTCCGTGGGATCCTCTAACGATCCGTTGAACCCCCAAGAAGGAGACTTGAGCCTGCTACCTCAACCCCCGGTTGAGCTCCAACGTGATACACAAGGAGAGCCTCGGGACCCTCAAGATCTACTCAAGGAGAACCAGGTGCTGGAAGACTATCTCAACGTCGCGGCGATGGCTAACCTCGCCCATGTTCACAAGTCAGAGACTGATGAATGGCAAGCGCGTGGCGAACCCACAGATATCGCCATTCAGGTGTTCGCGTCTCGTTTCAACTGGGGCCGTGATCGTTGGACCAAGGGCGAAAAGCCAGTTTGGACCCAGAAAGCCGAGTATCCTTTCGATTCGACCGTGAAGAAAATGTCGGTGATTTTCGCCCAAGGTGACCGCGAGATGATCTTCACCAAAGGTGCCGTCGAACGTGTGGTGGATTCCTGCACATCAGTCACCTGGACCGCTGGTTCTAGCCCCGTTCCCCTGGATGGAAGCATGAAAGAAGAGATCCTGCAGAACATGGAAGCTCTGGCCAAGGAAGGCCTGCGAGTGCTTTGTCTCGCTTGCCGGGAGAATAAGACCCCCACCAACGGAGAGGAAGTTCCCCCTAGAGAGGAAGTCGAGAAAGACCTCACGTTCTGCGGTCTCATTGGTCTTTATGACCCCCCTCGCCCCGAAACTGCCGGTGCCATCGAAGAATGTTACCGCGCGGGAATCTCTGTGCACATGGTGACAGGTGACCACCCCGGTACAGCGCGTGCTATTGCAGCACAGGTTGGTATCATTCCTGCAAACATGGACAGCGTCGCCAAGGATGTGGCGGATGCAATGGTTATGACGGCCAGCCAGTTCGATAAATTGACCGAGGACGAGATCGATAATCTCCCTACTCTCCCATTGGTTATTGCTCGCTGCGCGCCTCATACGAAGGTCCGCATGATTGACGCCTTGCATCGTCGTGGTCGGTACGCGGCAATGACGGGTGATGGTGTCAACGACTCACCTTCTCTTAAGCGGGCAGATGTCGGTATTGCTATGGGACAGGCAGGTTCTGACGTGGCAAAGGATGCCTCAGAATTGGTTCTGATGGATGATAATTTCGCTTCTATCATCAACGGAATTGAAGAGGGCCGTCGTATTTTTGATAACATTCAGAAATTCGTCCTGCATTTGTTGGCCGAAAACGTTGGACTCGCGCTCACTCTGCTCATTGGTCTGGTATTCAAGGATGTCAACGGACAGTCTGTGTTTCCCATTGCGCCCGTCGAAATTCTCTGGATTATTATGATCACCTCCGGTCTCCCTGATATGGGATTGGGAATGGAGATCGCGGCACCCGATATCATGAACCGCCCGCCCCAGAGTGTATGTACTTCCCTTCCTTCACCATTTTCCTTCACCCTCAACCTGGGCCCACTGCTAACACGCATAACAGAAACAAGGTATCTTCACATGGGAAGTCATTGTGGACACTCTTGTATATGGTGTCTGGATGGCTGCGCTGTGCCTGGCATCCTTCTCCCTGGTGATGTATGGATGGGGTGATGGTAACCTCGGAAGTGGCTGCAACACTGGCTACAATGGCAACGACCACTACAATGGCAACTGTGACACGGTGTTCCGTGCTCGTGCAACGACATTCGTTTGCATGACCTGGTTCGCGCTCTTCCTGGCGTGGGAGCAGATTGACATGCGGCGCAGTTTCTTCCGCATGCAGCCTGACTCGAAGAGATACTTTACCCAGTGGATGTTTGATGTTTGGCGCAACAAGTTTCTTTTCACCGGTATCATGATCGGGTTCATCACCACATTCCCAATTCTATATATTCCTGGGCTCAACCATGTGGTTTTCAAGCACACCGGCATCTCCTGGGAATGGGGAGTGGTATTCGTGGAGGCGATCCTGTTCTTTATGGGCGTTGAGACGTGGAAGTGGTGCAAGCGGATCTTTTTCCGGCGCCAGGCGTACCGTCACAAGGACGAGGAAAACAAGACGCTCCCTAACGACTTCAGCCGGTACACCACGATGAGCCGGTCTGATACACAAACAGCAAGCGACTTGAAGGTCGAAAAAACCATGGTTTAAATAGATGATATCACGACTTCATTGCACATTTTGAATCTGCTCGCCCTTGTACGGGAGATGAGTCCCGATTTTCAACTTCATTTGTCCATCTGGCTGAGAAGACCCTCGGAGGGTTATCGAGGCAGCACCTTGCGTTAATGATTAATGTTATCCCTCAGAGACGTTATCATGAGTTGGGTGTATATACTTAATGAGCATAGTTTATAGACAAATACCATTTTTCTCTTTTTAATCGGGATGTTCGTTGTAGAAACAGTGAGTGGAGTAGTGCACGAACCTTTAGTTCTCTTGAGATGTCTATCATGCGGAGACGGAAATCAATGAGCATCATCTGCGACAGCAGCTACGTTAGTCAGCTTAGAAGACTTGTTAGTCTCACGAGCAAAGTAGTGATCTGGTAAAACCAGCCACACGAAGAGAAAATATAATGCCCTGTAGATCAGGCTCCGAGCGAGTCGGAAGGGTCGCCTGGGGAGGAAAATGAGAGCGGAGGTGGCAGGACAGGGCCCTTAAATACACGGTGGAGGGGAAAACAACACAGCACCAGCCTCATGTGATAACTATTAGGCAACCGTCATTGTCTAAGTGTTACAGACAAGAGCAATTGCACCGCTGTCCGCATCATAAATACCTGCCAAGGGATTTCCAAGACATGGGCAGAGCCCGCGGTCGAATCAATTCTACGAGTGGAGGGGACCAGGCCTCTATAGCGGTCGATCGAACGATTTCTATTGGATCATAATAATGTCTCATAGGATTGACTCATACGAGGACGGGTAGAGTCATTTGATAATCTCAGATGTGGAGGGGTTAGACAAAACTATTTACGAACTCGCGGCGGCCGGCGCGGCGGATACATTTTCCAACGGAGCGGATTCCTTCGAGACGGAGGCGTCGGCGTCCTTCTCGAAACTCTTCATAGGGTAGAAGCCCCACTTCTCAAACATTTCGCGATCTTCATCCCAGCCATTGCAATCAGTCGTCAACATCTTCTCGCCGGTAAAGACAGCGTTAGCACCGGCCATGAAGCACTGGACCTGTTGTTCCTCGGAAAGAGAGATGCGACCCGCGGCCAAGCGGACGATCGTCGCGGGGAGAACGATACGGGCCGTCGCGATGGTCCGGAGGAGCTTGTCAAAGGAGATCATCTTGCGTTCACCTAGTGGGGTACCCGGGATGGGGACCAGAGCATTGACGGGGAAGGATTCCGGGTGGGAAGGTAGAGAGGAAACCGTGTGGATGAGACCGATACGGTCGGAGTCCGCCTCGCCGAGGCCCAGGATACCGCCGGAGCAAACGTTGATTCCTGCGTCACGAACATGAGAGAGGGTCTTCAAGCGCTCATCGTACGACCGTGTGGTGATGATGGTGGGGTAGAACTCCCGGGACGTGTCCAGGTTATGGTTGTAAGCCGTCAAGCCGGCATCCTTCAGCTCCTTGGCTTGGTTCTCGTCAATCATGCCCAGGGTTACGCAGACCTCCATACCCATTTCCCGGACGCCCGACACCATCTGCTTAACATTCTTGAGACTTGTCTTGCGACCGCGCATGTCGCGCCAGGCCGCGCCCATGCAGAAACGGGTACTTCCATTCGCTTTGGCAATGCGGGCGGCTTTCAGCACATCATCCACGGGACTCATCTTTGTCGCTTTCAATCCGGTGTTGTGGCGCGACGATTGAGCGCAGTAGGAGCAATCCTCACTACATCCTCCGGTCTTAATGTTCATCAAGGTACACATCTGAATGGCGGACGGATCATGGAATCGACGGTGAACGGCAGCCTGGTTTGAATGAGTCAACTTGCTTCCAAGATCGCGGTATCATATTGAAAGAACAATCAAAAGCAAACAATACACAAAGCGAGATAACTTGGGAAAGTAGCCACATACCGCAGCGTAAGTCAGCTGGTTCAACGGGGTCTCATAGATCTGCTGGACCTCTTCGCGGGTCCATGTAGTCCGGGGCACTGTTGCGGCCGTTGCCTCTTGCAGGGCTACGGGGATTCTGCTTGCAATTGAAGCCGCACTGGGGGAGGACTGGACGGTACCATAGGACCTTCGTAGGATGATCCGAGGCACGGACCGAGGGAGGAGTGACATGGTGATTGTAGTGTAGAGTGATGTAAGTCCAATGGGAGTGGAAGAAAGGCAGTACTTAGGTTAGAGGGAACACAAAAGCACCATGACAGCTCCCAAGAAGAATTAAGGCCAATGACGCCAAGCGACGGTGAAGGAAAGACCACAACCTCGGGAAAGAACCAAACAGACGAAAAGTGGATGAGAGGGGTAGATAGTAGTAGTAGTACGATCGTGCTCACCGGCGGGGGGAACCAGAGCTGCAGTGTTATTCCGGAGTAAGTTGGCTGTTAGTTGTTAATTGTTTGACTACCTGCTATTACTCACAGTGGGGGGGAAAGTCTAATCATTTCACCCAGTCAGCGACCACCTGATGCAAATAAAGCTGTGGCTCAGGAACAGAAGTCACTTTCCCTCTGTTATCGTGGATTGTTGACCCCAACGAGGGGTTCAACCCATTGACAAACAATGTTTAGTAGATGGTTGAAGAATACGCATCATCAACACCATCCTTCCATCACGATGGGGGTGGTCCCTTGATCGGGGGGTCGAAGACCATGCCCACTTTTCATTTCCCGCCAAGGAGAGATTCTGGAATGACCAACTGTTGAGGGGTCAATGGATCGTTGACGGAGGCTGTGGATTAAACGCGCAGATCCAGCGGGCGAGTTACGTATTGGTGGGAGGATCCCCACCGACCGGAGAACGATGGTTAATTGTGCTTATCGGAAGAAAGGAAACATGGAATGTTGCCTGAGGATCCCTGTTCCACCTTTCGGTCTGACTTTCCCCTTAATCGTCATCACGTGCCATAATCAGGCCAATCAGGCGGCAACATTCTTGACCCTCGGGCCGTCGGTGAACGAAAAGTCGAACGAATTGGGAGATTTCCAAACATAGCGAAGGTTAACTTGGTTTGAGTCACCGGGAAAGCCCATTAACGATGATGACACTCCCGTTCCAAGGTTAAAATGATCGCCCATTAGCCAGGCACTTCCCACCCTACGATCACTATACTAACACTGCCATGTTGTCCCGGTCTTACCAACAATAGAGAATAATCCAACAAATACCGAGGGGAATTGGTCCAAATGTTACAGTAATATATATACCTGCACTAGGGCATCCTCCCGCTTCCAAGGTACTGTACTTAGTGTTTTAACTACGAGCTTTCCGGAGTACGGAGCAGAATTGACCTTCACTCGGGCATTAGTACTCCGTACCAGAGTATCTTGTCCTCCGTATCGTCATCGTCTACCCGATAATAACCGTACAAAACAAGCACTGGAAAACTCAATTCTCTCCCGGGAAGGTAAACCATACGGGGGGTTTCATTTAATTCAGTTCACTGAAAAAAAAAAAAATAACTCGTTAATCTCATTCAGGCATTTATTTCCCCTTTCTCATCTCCCTTTTGATTTTTGGTGAGGCGTTAGCAGCAATGTATCCAATGTACAGTAAATTACACAGGCATTTACTACAAGAGGGCCTCCCGCAGCAACCCCTCGATGGAGCGTAGCGCCTCCTGTTGAGAAGTAACACTAGACATGAGGTACAGAACGTTTCCGAGGACACGCGAATGCACATTAAACTTTCCGTCACTCGTCGATAATCGCTGCTGCAAGCCTCTGGCGGCTGTCGAGGTGTAGCCTATTTGCGCGGTGGAGACGTCACATGTTAGTCCGGAACGCGCTGACCGGGGATGGAACCGCATGGATGACTTACCTCCTCCCTGCACATCCTTCAGCGAGATACTGAGGACCGTCCCAATGGCGAACACGCCGTCCACCGATGGTGCATGCGATAGATCACTAACCAAGCCATGGGACCAGACACTCCAGACGTCGGGGCTGTCCCGCGCGCTCAGGGTCGCAGGGGAGTCTGACCGGGTTGGCTTCCAGTCCTGGCGGTACCCATCCCAGGATCCACTGTTTTCCATTTGCATCATGGTCTGCAGCGAATCCACTGCCACCTGGCAGCCCACAGCATGTGCCGTGTAGCTATGTCCGTGGAGTAAAGCGTCACTCTTTTCCGGACTCGAAAATGCCTGGAAGATTTCATTACTGGCCATCGTAGTACATAGAGGAAGAAGACCACCAGTGAGAAGTTTCGCGTTCACAGAGACGTCGGAGTCCACCTGGAGAAACGAGGCCGAGGATTTACGGCCAAGGCGGTAAAGACCGGTGAACACCTCGTCAAAGATAACGGGGAGACCAGACCAGGAGGTGGCCACTGGATGGTCCTTGGCAGACTTAGCCGCGCTAGTGTCAAACAGCTCAGGATGGCCGCGGACAACCTCGACGAGACACCGTTGGAACAGAGGGTCACTAAACAAGTCCGTTAGTCATGGATCTTGGTGACCATACATATCAATACTGACCAGAACAGCATGCCGCCAGCACCTAGAATGATGGGCTCCATGATTAGAGAACCAAACTTCATTCTGTGCTGGTGAACCAGATCCTGAATAGTATTTCGAATATAGTCCTGGTAGCGCTTTCCCGCGGCCGATTGTAGCCGTTCCTCCATATCAAAGATTTCATCCAGGGAAGAGAATTCGAGGCCTGAGCCCAATGACTCCCGGAGGTTCTCAGGAATCTCGACCTTCCACACTCCTTGCGACATCTTCACTTGCGGGAAATCAAACCAGTATCCTCGGCCGCGATACCATTCGACTTTCTTGTTGAAAGTAGAAGGTTCCGAGCAATCCATGACTCCAATCGTGTCGCCATGGTAGCTTCCCTTGAGGCCAAGGATACTGATCTGCTCCTGGCTGGCATCCCACCCATAACGGTCGCATGCCGCCCGGAGACCCATCTTCACAGCGACTTCCATGCCGGTACTTCCATTGTCAGTGTAAAACACCTTCCGGAGGCGAGGGTTGCCAATGCTCTCAATCAGAAGTTCTGCCAGCGACAAAGCGGGCTCATGTATATTTCCTGGAAACATTACATGTCCGTACCGTCCAGCGGCATATGCAGCCGACAAAGCCAAACTCGGGTTACCATGACCTAAGCCTTGCGTCCACCAGGAAGCAGACCCGTCAAATGTTGCGCGCAGCTTGTTTTCATGCTGTGACTCGTCCGAACCCACAAATGTTTGAAAATAGTCATCATAAGCAGAATCAATCGGGGTGATATCCTTAGCTTCCATGCCATGATGCTGCGTGAATGGATACCAGATGGTGTCATGTGCCCGGCTGGCCATAGATTCCAGACGGTCGATCCTTTCCGCGTTCTTGGAAGATAGTTGTTGTAATAAACTCGCAACATCCGTTTCCTGTGCAACGCGACCATAGTATGTAGTCATGGCTTCCTCATCCCGCGCCAAGGAATCTGCATCCTGCACTGATGGCTTTGGAGGAGGTGAAGGCAGTGGAACGAGAGGAATGCACTTCTTCTGGAAATAGTTCAGCAAGTATTCATGATTCTTGTAGTACTCATCACGAAACAGTAAGACTGAGTGGACATCGTAGCCCCGGAGTAAAAGGGACTCGTAGGCCGAGATAGACGAAGAGATACCGCCCAGTCGGGAGTCTGCGACTAGGACAATCGGTAACCGGAGTGGGCGATAAAGGTCTGCTTGGGAATTGCCATTGGGGCCGGGGGAATGGACACCGCCGGCCGTCTCTACCAGGGCAAAATTGACCCCACTGCCCGCCCAGTCAGAGAGGGTTTTGTGGACAGAAGCCACGATATCATCATCCCGGGGGATCTGTCGAGTGTCAGTATTTGGTACCTCCAGTCAGAGTGAATGGGTTTCGGACGGTGAACTTCTTCTGCTGAGCCGCGATATGTGGACTGACTGGCTCATCAAATTGGTAGAGACACTTAGTCAATGTACCCGCAGCATGGCGTTGGATATGTCTAAGATCACGGATCAGTATATGTGACTAGTTGGTTGCTAAGCAGGATTTAGCACCACGTACCGGTCATCCGCGTCATCCAATGGCCCCGTTGAGACCGGTTTCAGAAAGGCTGCCTGATCCTGTGACTTTAGGCGCTGAACCGCGTTACAGAGAACGGTCGAGACAATTGTTTTGCCCACATCAGTGTTGGCGCCGTAAACCTGATGGGCGCGAAGGGAGCGCCAGAGAACAGCTCCCACTGGAGACATCACAGTCAGAGCTGGTAGATGGTACTACTAAGCACACATCGAATGATCGAGAACAAGAGGAAGCGGAAAAACGGGAAGGAGGAGTGAGTAATATTAATAATGATGATAAGAACAGTGAGAAAAGTAAAAATAGTACTGTGTATAGCCTACTTCATCGTCAGGGATACGAGAAGAGTAAGAAGATCCAGAACCAGAGTTAGTTTAGATGTTGGTTGAATTGGCCCGAGGTATTATTCACTCAGGCAGCCCGGAGGAAACCACACTGTCCAGGCATTCAGGCAGCCCGCCGCCTCCCCACCGGTTGGTCCTCAACGGCTTGAGTTTTGTGGATATTCCTTTTTCTCCCTCTTGTTTTTCTCTCTTTTTTCTTCTTTCTTTTTGTTTTTTGTCTTGGTATTTTCTTGTTTTTCCCAGTCCCGCGCTCCAACTTTCACATCTGCATTCCAACTTTTTCAAGAGGAATCCCCTTTATTTTGGCGGGTCGCCTTATAGTTTACCTTCAATGTGTCAAACTCAAAACAGCCTGCATCTTACCCTAGGTATCTTTGTCCCCATAGTTAGCTACTGATCTACCGAACCAACATTTATGATTAAAAAAAAAATACCATCTGATCTTGTCCATGGTTCAAAGATGGTTTCTATAAATATATCTCGATTACCAGAGTATACACTGTAATGTGACTTACAATTGTAAAGATTAATGATCTCATTTCATTAAATTACGTGGGATAATCAGGAAATTAATCAAGAAGGAAAAAAGGGTTTGAGACTTCAACTCGGAGCAAGCCACCAAATGACGGGAAAGAGTAGCTCCACTCTTTAGGCGCAGTTCATTGTGAAAATCCCCGGCTCCACGTCTCCGGTGTGAAGGATTCAAGGATGATAATGCCCGCGATCCCCTCGATCCGGAGGGGAGGCACCATGCCTATAAGAGGACCCTGTGTCGTGCCCCTTTCCCTCTTGGGTGTGTTAAATCACTTAGTGCTTCCGGTTGAGAGACTTAAACTCGAACTTAGTCACAATGGATGTCTCCTCGCCCAAGTCCCTGCGTGACTCACTGCGTCAGGCTTTACACCGGAGAGAACTGAAATCAGCTCGTCGAAGGCTCACAGTGCTCCCTCAGACGTCGGTAGACTTCTCCTCTAACGACTTCTTGTCACTATCAACGTCGCCAGCATATCGAGCCCGGTTACTAGACCACCTGCAACAGGCACCTCCTCTCCACCCCTTTGCCAGTGGAGGTTCCCGCCTCCTGGATGGCAATTCAACTTATGCTGAGGAGCTTGAGAGCTTCATCGCCGATTTCCACGGTGCCCCCAGTGGACTGCTGTTCAATTCGGGCTTCGACGCCAATGTCGGCGTCTTATCCTGCATTCCTCAGCCAGGAGATCTGATTATACATGATGAGCTGATCCACGCAAGCGCACGAGAAGGCATGCGGTTGTCCCGAGCAGGCAAACGAGTCCAATTTGCTCACAGCTCACCCGAGAGCCTGGAAGTTGTCCTACAATCAGAGCTCGACGCCGATCCCAAGATCCAAGAGGGCTCCCGGAATGTCTTCATCGTGGTTGAATCCGTTTATAGCATGGACGGGGACATTGCGCCGATCCGCGAATTCATCCAGGTTGTCGATCGCCTGCTGCCGAGGGGAAACGGCTATTTTATCGTGGACGAAGCGCATGCTACGGGTACATTCGGTCCACGCGGGGCTGGCATAGTTCAGGAACTGGGAGTGGAGGAGCGGATATTTATCCGCGTTCATACGTTCGGTAAAGCCCTAGCGAGTCATGGTGGTATGCGATCAAGAAACCTTCATTTGATATTTATGTCTCTGACAGTTCTTCAGCGATCGTATTGTGCTGCCCCGATACCCGAGATTATCTGATCAACTATGCGCGAAGCTTGATCTACACCACGGCGTTGGGTTTCCCGTTCTTGGCTTCCATCCGCACAGCATATGAATTGTTGTCCGAAGGGATCACGGAACCTGTGAGTTTTGCAGGCATACATTGATACATCGAGTGTTTATATTGACATGGATAGTTTCAACACAAACTTCAACAATTGGTCTCATACCTGCGGACCAGATTAGAAGATCTTGGTACCTGGGACCCAGCAGTCTTCGAAGTAGATCACTTCCCGAGATCCCCCATTTTTTCCCTGCGCAGCCCCTTACCTCGTCAGCTGGCAGCAACATGTCAGCAGGAAGGGTATACCGTTCGTGCAATCATGGCACCTACTGTTCCTGCAGGAAAGGAACGGGTACGGGTGTGTCTCCACACGGGTAATACGATGGAGGAAATCGACGGGTTTGTCGACACTATCCAATATTGGTTGAACCGAATGACGGAGAAAAAGGCTGCACGGCTGTAAAGGTGGAAGAAGATTGAATGCTTGATGAATATGCTTTTGTATTGATCACGATGTGGGTCTGTAAAACTTGTATTTTGTATATAGTTGGACTTGGGACAGGTGATACAAGAACATAACAGACTATTGGACCCGGAGCAGGAAGTAAGACCAAGAAAACACGAAAAACGGACCATTGAAGTCAAATAAAAAAGAAAAAAAGAAAGTAAAACCAGCTCTCGTATAATCAAACCAATTCAATAAATCCAAAACCGGTTACAAGTCGGACATTTCGGGTACAAAACACTCGACGTCCTAATCCACCGATCAATACAGTGTTGATGATAATTCGTGCCACAGTGATTCCTACACCACACCCACCGATGGTAATCATAATTCGTCTCGTAAAGCTTCTTCTCAGCCGCAGTGTACTCCCTGGCTGACCCACCAGTCACGTCAACAAGAAACCCTAACAGACAAATGCCGCAGTCACCCTCAACCGCCCTCGGTACCACCGACCCCGAGACAACACTCGTATTCGAGACCCTAGCAGCCTGACCCAAGCCCGAGCTCGTGCTTACCGACGTCTCACTCACACGATTGGCCGGCTCTTCCCAGCACCGGGTAGGGATGATTGGTCCTGAAGGCTGTTGCTGTGGACGCCTCTCCTCCACTGGCGCTTGCTGTGTCTGCTCCGCCTGCTGCATCGGTCCACGTACAACGTTCGAGCGGAGGGCTTTAGCTTCAGCTCTCCGCTGCTTCTGCAAAGACCTATATTTACCGTTCCCCGTATTAGCAGTAATCGTAGAACCATGCCAATCAACTAAGTACCTCCACACCTCGTCGCTCCACATGCTGGCTAGTCTGCCGACACGAGACTGACGGCATTGAGTACAAAGGAGCGCAGAAGCCAAATCCCTCAAGATATACTCTATATCCTGACCCTCAGTGAAATACTCCCTACCTAGATCGAGTAATCTAAGGGCTTCTTGGCGGGAGGCGGAGCTGATTCTATTTTTGCATCGGCGGAAACGGGAAAGGCTGAAATATTGACATCGATCCTCGAACATGGGGTATATGTCCAAGACTTCCTCGAGGTTGAGGGGTACTCTGGCTGTTGAGGGCATTTTGGATATTTTCCCTCTCTTTCTCTTCTCTCTTCTTCTGTAGGGAAAGACTAGATGGGAGTCGAGGATAAAAGGCTCATGATGGGGGTACTGGGAGGGCTACTGTTGATATATGGATATGTTTAAGAGTTACCATGTTAGACCCCTCTTTATAGCCAGAGTAAATGTGGATGTGGAACCGTGGAATCGTGGTTCTAGACAGGAAGTTAGATGCTTGGGACATACATCTTCTGGGGGGTCTGTGCCGTTTATACCTTGCATTCATGGGCGAGGAGCTTTTCTCCGATGGGTTTAGGTTAGCAAACGCTCATTATTATGCCATAGTAATCTGAAGGTCCGGATGAGCACTGAATGACTGGTCTGTATGATCTTGATCACTGTGTATGTGATAGTGTTAATCTTAGTAAATAACGGTAACGGTAGAGCACCTCTGTAGGTATACGTAGTGGTTGCTGTTCAACAAGTTAATCGATACAGAAATAGTTGGGATGATATCACTCGCGATATAAAATCACGACCCCTCCCAGCCCCTCATTTCAACCATCAACCCAACCGATCGGCAACAAACTCCTTGAACTATCCACAACACCAAATATGAGCGAAGAAAGTATTCTCATTGTCGGTGCCGGCATCTTTGGTGTCAGTACCGCCTATTATCTAGCATGTAGCAGTTCCAACCCTTCTCGAATCACGCTTTTAGACCGGGGAGCCCCTCCTTCCACGTCTGCCGCATCAACGGATATCAACAAGATCATCCGCGCGGATTACTCCAACCCATTGTATATGACTCTTGGTTTTGAAGCCATCGAGGCTTGGAAGTCCCTCCCGTTTTTCAACGACGCGGGTGTCTATCATCAGTCAGGATGGATTGCGATGGATGAGAAAGACAGTGATCTGCCCCACCGTATCAAGAAGAACTTCTCCGAGAGTGGCCGTGATGACGTGATCGTCGACATGACTGAGGAAGAGGTAAAGAGTCGCTGGGGTGGACTGCTTCAGAGAACAGATTGCAGTCCCTTTGGGTCCTACTATTTCAATCTCTCGGCGGGATGGGCCGATGCCGGGAAAGCATTGGCCATTATGGCTAATGAAGCCGTGAAGATGGGCGTCAAGTATGAGATTGGCGAGGCACGAAGGGTTGTCTGCGGAGAAGGCGGGATGCACGCAATTGAAATAGATACTGGTGCAGTCTTCAAAGCAGACAAGATCCTTCTAGCAACAGGAGCATGGACAAGCCAGTTAATGTCTTCCGTCGAAGATGAGCTGGAACTGTCTGACGAAGAGCGAGTAGAGAACCAGGCATCTGCGGCCGGCGTTTGCGTTGCTCACTTTCAGCTCTCGGAAGCCGAGAAAGAAGCATACTCGCAGCTACCGGTGTTTGTATATGGCGGACAAGGTTTGTTAAAGCCCAATAATCGAACGGGCGCATGCTGAGAGCAAACAGGAGAAGTAATACCTCCAACGGATTCAGGGATCCTCAAATTCACATTTGCGACGTCCGTCAAAAATATAATCAGCACAGCCTCTGGTCATGAGATATCCGTCCCTGTTCCGGACCAAACAATGGCTCCGCCAGGTCTCCAAGAGGATTCGATGAATCTGATTAGGCCACGTTTACCGCAGGTTCTGGACGGTGGCCGCAAACCAGATTATTATCGACTCTGTTGGGACTCTATTACCCCCGACCAACAGCCAATCATCACTAGACACCCAAATCCTAGCCTTGCGAACCTGTACTTCGCGGTAGGAGGCTCGTTCCATTGTTACAAATTTCTCCCAACAATTGGGAAGTACGTGGCCAACGTTCTGAACGGTGTTAGCAACGGCCTGCAGAAGGATCAGGCCTGGGCGTGGAAGCCAGCCCACGAGAGCAAGGGGGGAGTGCATGAGAAGCTGGTGCCAACGAGAGTTTTTCGAGACTTTGTATGACTTAGGGATCGTCCTCAACTCGCGGTTTAGTACTTTGTTGGGGATATAGGGCGTCGCTTTCATTGGCAGTTAGTATATAGGTAATATAGATAGGCATTCGAGACCATTCTCTTGATAACCAAGCTAACCTTAGTTTTTTCTCAACAAAGAAGCTGCGAGCTGTGAATTATCACACACCTATGGCCATGATATATCAGTCAAGTTGTTGATGTATGCAAATGTGCACCCAAGCTCACCGGCCATTCGGTTCTCCCGCTCCGAGGCAATTCACCATCTATCAGATTGGTTGTGTTCAGAGGCACTCTTCATTAGCCAGTAACACTTAGCAGCCTGAATGCAGAAGGTAATGCTGATTGTGTGAACTCTTGCCGACCGTGGGCTTTCTTTCTCTTTCCTTTGTTGTGAGGTGTGACGAGCCTAATCAACAATCACATTGCCTTAAGATAGGCTTCTCTCACGTTTGAGCTCAGCGACAGGGCCAAGACCATAACTATCGTGGGTTCAGTGTTTCCTGTGTCATGAAGGCTTCTCATCCCTGTTTAGGGATCTAGAGTGTTGACCAACCATCAAAATGGAGGACGGCGAGCATTTCTGTAACATTTGCGGAGGACCGCTCTCTACGAATTTCATCCAACATTCTTCCTATGACCCATGTCTTACTACTGCAAAAGGCACTGAGGTATGGGACAAAACCCTGAAGTTAAACTACTGTAATCCCCAGTACCTGACAAGATCTATAGTGGCTCAACTTCACCAGGCTCGTGCGTGCCAATATTCATGATGGAGAGGACTCGGACGAAGAAGGTGCATACTACATTAGTATGATCGTAAGTACACCCGCTGTGAGCTAGTACTTGTAATCATAATCTGAAAAGTTATAAATTGTATACTAAGCACATCTAGGGAACATACGAATACGAGCCGTCCCGTCTCTTTCGAACAAATCTGAATGGCCTTGAAAATGAACTCGAGTTCGCGGCGTGGGATGATGGATTCATTGTGCATAATGCGTGTTTCATGATGCTCCATCAAATGGGCATGATTGATAAGCACATGACCACAATGGGACGCGAGATATTCCTCCGAATGGAAATGCGCATGTGTATCAGCAATGGCACCGTTATCAACTGGGGTGATCGCTGCTATGGCGGCGCTGGGCCATTCCAAGGACATAGGTGGACGGCTCTAGATGGCTATGAGGTGTGTATGCTCTACATCCGCTTGTCTTGTTGCTGAAGGTATTTACCCGGTCCTAGTGGCTTGTTACAAACCCCGACTATGAACCGGACTTCTCTAACCTCCTGGAAGAGGCAAGGCGCGACGGCCCAGAGGAGATTGATGCCAAACTATGGGACGAAGCAAAAGACTACGAATATGTTGATCGATTCTGGCGCTTCCCCGTTGAGCTGCGTCATAAGATCTTGCATCTCCTCCCATCTGAGTCGCTCTTTGATGTACTGCGGGCGAGCCCGGCCTTTTGTATGGCTAGCACCGCTTTGCCCAACAAGTACTGGTACTCCGTGATTGAAGACAGGATGCCCTGGATGGAACACACTACGCTCATTAAGATACTGACCGAGACCGAAGACCCCATTGACTATAAGAGTCTCGCAGCCCGGTTAATCGAGGTTACTACCACTTCTGATGACAGGAACGGACCGTGGGATGAGTACCTAGGCTTGCAGAACCGCCGTAGAATTATGATGTGCATTGATCGGATACTTGATGACATTGAAGACTCTGTTGCAAGCCAGGACAATTACGAAGGGGTCTCAACACAGATACTAGGCCTCTCCAGCTTTCGAGCGGTGACGTTCTTGTGTGATGCATCAATTGCTAAGAAAAATACGGACATCTATATCAGACCCGTGATTGATAATCCGCCCAGTGTTATGAATGTCAAAGTGTATTTTGGGGCGCATGGCGGCATGGTTGGTATCGAATTTCTACTGGAAGGCGATAAGTCTGGTCGTCTCGTGGGCCATCAAACCAACTGGCTGCAGATTGTGTCGTTTCGAAAGGACGTGGTCATAAACGGCTTCGTTATATCGCTCGGTCCGATGCGTGAGTTTCACACAAACCATATGATACACGGCCTTGCGATATTGACAGACGGCAACTATCACCATCCCTATGCCAGGTTCGGTCATTGGACCAATAATGACATAGTTCACATTCTATGCGCAAGGACTACCGAAACGTTGGTCGGTTTGAGTGCGCAATACACCGTACGTATAACCACACGGTAGAATTACTGAAAAGCAATTGCTAACTCAACCTAGGAAGACTATATATCCCAGTTCGGTATAATCGTCGCAGATCTAGCTACAGGCTCTTCGGGATTCGTGTGGGATATGGAAGGAGACCTACTAGCGACCACTCGCTGGACTGGCAATTGGCCATCGCCCGACAACGAGCCTGCGAGACTCATGCCGAGCTTGAAGCAACTCAACATCAGGAGGACCCAGACTGCTGTACAGTTCCTCGATTTTCGTTCCCGTGTAATTGACTGCATCACGGCATTCTTCCCTTTCGGCAAGGGCAAAGCAATCGGCGGCTTGCTCTTCAAGTTTAGTGATGGAACTCGACAGCTAGTCGGCAAAGCCAAGAACGATAGATCTATCTCGCGATTTGCATGTAACGTGATTACTTTTAACCCGGGTAATGAGCAAAGAATCGCCGGCGTGGCTATCTATTGCACTGATAAACGTCTGGGATCGCCGGAGCCCTGTGGAGTAAACAGCATCGTGGTAGGTAACAATTCATGTCCTTTTGCTTCCCTCTTTCGCTTAGTTTTTTTGTTTTCTTGCTGCTTCTCTTCTTCCATCTTAACATCTAATACTATCTTTTGTTCTGTACCACTAACATCTCTTATGAACAGTTCATTACTGAACCGAGATGGAAAAATATGGTACTGGGATATCGAAGGTTTCAGTCTCCGGGCGGCTACGAGCTCAAGGGCCCGTACGAATACTACGACAAGGAGCGTATCACGGTCGGAATGCAGTTCGTCATCGAACAAGGAGTGATCACCCAGCTAGGCCTCATGCACTAGTCTACGCCGAATCTTCTACAAAGCACTCTACCAGATGAACACTACTAAGCATGCTACTGACGAAGAGATGGAATTACGGGGCAAAGAAAATACAATAGGGACAAGAGGTTTGGAAATGCACATCAAGATGCACATCATGACCACTGTGAATATGATAAAGACATAATATGGAACAGGCTATGAAATCTCGGACCAAGTGATGCTTTTGTATACAGCACATACAGCTCACTTAGATACATAGTAGTAATGGAACTCGTGGTCGGAACAACAGACCCATAACTAATAAGCATAGTATAGCACCGATTCGTCATTACCCTGGCGAATCTTTCTATTCGCCCGAATAAGCCACATCTTCATTGCCCACGCACTGGCCGCACAGGCAAGCGAGAACGCAGCACTCGAGGACATGGCCATCGTATACCTAGGTTCATCGGACGAGGGCCAGAGATACTACAACAGTCAGCACAACCGCTTCCGTATATCCTGTTCACCATAGTAGAAATAGAGAAAGAAAAAAAAGGAAACATACCGGCGTCCAAACAAACGAAGCATTAGCAATAGTATTAACAATAGCCAACGACGAAGCCTTCTTCTCCTTAGTCTGACCACACGTACTACTCACCCAGCCCAACACAATACTATTAACGGCATAAGTACCAATCGCAAAAACAACCATGGCGAAGTATCTCGCCCCGGTATTGAGTGTCGCGCAGCCCAAGATGAAACCGAAGATAGCAATCGCCTTGGCAACAGTAATATGCCAGGTCCTCTCATTAAACCTACCAGAGCTCCACGACCAAACCACCGAGATTAACCCGGCAATCAAGTACGGTGGACAAGTCAGCACGAGCGTAATAGTCGTCGAGAAGCCCAATGTCTCGACGGCAGTGGGGAAGAAATTCTTGAAGCCGTTCGCGGCCAGATGCATATGTTGCATGAAAGCGAAGAGCCAGATCTTCGGGTCTCGGGCGGCCTCTTTCAAGCCGCTGAATGTGCTGGTTTGGTGGCGCGCGCCGACGGTATCTGCTACGATGCGTTCGTGGGCTAGTGTTCTTTCTTCTTCGGTGAGCCAGCGGGTGACTAGGGGATCGTCGGGGAGGGTGAAGATTGATAGGACGGCAATGAGGAAGGTGACTGCGCCTTGGAGGATGAAGAGCCATTGCCAGCCACTGATGCCGGCGAGGTTATCCATGCCGTGGAAGATGCCTGCTGCGATGAGGCCGGCGAAGGCGGTTGCTAGGATGTTGCCTGTGTACAGAATCGAGATGCGAGTGGCGATTTCTTTTCGTGTGTAGAAGATCGACAGCATGTAAAGAGCTCCTATTTACGGTCAGACATGTCTGGATGGAAAGGACAAGGAGTCAAGGTGCGTCTACCTGGGTAGTATGGGGCCTCTGTTATATTGTAAGCAGATTGCTCCCTAAGGGACATATTGAGGGGAGGTAAGAACATACCAGTAACACCGAGAAAGAACCTGACAAGTAACAGTCCCTTGAAGTCCTTCGCAAGAGCTGTAAGAGCGCTAACAACAGCCCACAGAGCCATGCATCCAGACATATACCACGAGGGTCTCACCCTCGTAATCAACATATCTACAGACGAGGTCAGCCTACACTCACACACACTACATCAACCAGTAATAACCAAAAAGACTCACTGCTCGGAACCTGTCCCAAGAGATATCCCACAAATAAGATTGAAACACAAGTCTGATACTCCGACGACGACAAGTTCAGATCCTCCTCGAGGTCATTCAACCGTGCCAGGGCGATGGCATTACGGTCAAGGTAGTTGAGCCAGTACATGAGCCATAAGGTGGGCATGATCCACGTATCCAGCTTGCGGACCAGACGAATCTCCACAGGGTCTGTTTTCTTCCGTGCACCGGAGTAGTCGCCCTGGTGCTGTGGGGACTTGACTCCATCTTGACCCAGGGTGTACTCGCGGTGGAGGGTGTCAGGCTTTTCGTCTGTGTCTGAGAGAGGGAATTTCTCTGGGTTAGACATCTTGTCAGGCTCGTTATTCTGGAGAGAGGTAAGAAGGAATGGATTTGGGAACAGGAAGGACATGGACAGACGACCATTGAAAGGGCTTTTATACTTACATCGTCCTTGACCCGACTACGAATGTCACATCGCAGATCCTACCTGTACCCCAGATTACATCTACAAAAATTGCGGGGTTACATCCACAAGGCCAAGAGCGGTGATATCTACTTCCACGGGTTAGCCAAATCCTACAACGCGTTAACACAACCTATACTAACGTGAAGATAAAGTGTAGCCCAAAGATTGGCAAACTCTGTCCAAATATACCTCATACTCGAAAGTCGCCTTGTCGAAAAACAAGAAGATGCCCAGAGTGCTAACTGGATTTCTTTATTATCTAGAGCATGGTCTGCTTTGTCAAGGTGTGCCACGAGGCGAGGCATGGGGTGTTAGAGATGATTCCATCATCGTTTTTCCTCCAGAGTCCAAGCTTTGCACTGCCTCCCCCAGGCTTGGCTCTGTATCTTTATCATCTCCGCAGCTAGATGGCGCCAGTGTTTACGGAGAGTGCAAGGCCGGCAATCGTCCTTGGCGTGAACTTGGCAAATGGGATGACAAAGGGCAGTAGTGGTCGGAGGTCTAAGCACGAGTCAGGGTTAGGTTCCGCAACGCGGGGACAAGATTATTAGTGCTTGGCATAGTACTTAAGGTGTGCTGGACAGCAGTGATATTATTATTGGCCGGGGTTAACATGTCCGGGGAATCTTAATCAAGAGAATGTGATGGTTGATACGGAGATTGTATGTCCGGGTACAATTATAGTAGTCGCTTGCAGCTTTGACTGACAACGTGAGAATTCCTTCAAGAAGCATAACAATAAGCAGGGATATGACCTAGGTAGGCTGAAGCCACTTAATTGTGGCGGTTGTCCTAGCCATGACGATCTTTGCAGGACAGTACTTGGTACCTGGTGTGGGCCCTATTAACTTGGGCCCCCTCTTAACATAATTTAAGAATGGCTACTATTCTGTGTGCTGTATTAAAAGACTCGCCCTATATGGCTTTCATGATGCTTAGGAGAAAAAAGTCAAGTTTCAATCATTGGGCCTTAGACTAGGGCAGTTTGCCCTAGTAATACACCAGACTACACCCTGGATTACACACATCACACATATCACGCCACCATGTAAGTAAACAATCAACTAGCTAGCTGTTGTCACCTCACCGGATCGCTTT
Organism: Aspergillus flavus; assembly: GCF_009017415.1. NCBI lineage: Eukaryota > Fungi > Ascomycota > Eurotiomycetes > Eurotiales > Aspergillaceae > Aspergillus > Aspergillus flavus. Next base: position 4,977,395 of record NC_092406.1, read on the forward strand.
TAAATTCGTTGCGCCAATAAGTTGGTTGATTGCATTCGCACCCAAGTCCTCAGCTGGATTTAAAAGTCTCCGCGGTGTATCTCGCCACTCGGCATGTGTTACTATCGAGACCACAAGGATGAACCATGTTGAGATCTATGATTAGTGATACTAACGGATCCTGTATAGTGCCGTGGATCACCTTTGAGGTCTTGATATTGTTAGGAACTGATGTCCCCCACTTACACCGAGGTCCCTATCTACACAAGTCGGGCCGAACTATCGCCGATAGCCAAACTTTTAGGGCTAAAGTTGTTGACTCATTGGGATCCCCACTCACTCTCAGTGGGACTAGAACCGCAAACAAACATGAAAATGTTGAGAAACAAACAAAAAGGGATCCTGGTGAACCCTCGCCATAGTTCCTGGGGGTTGCTCGCTCCTCAGCTTGCATAATTCTGTGGGGAACTGCATTAACGTTCAGACCCATTTTTCCACGTCAGCACCAACCACTCAGCGTCGTCTGATGATCTATAGCAAACCCGAGGCCTGGGGGCAATCTCCTAAACGGTCACCTCTCTCCTGGCAAGTACCTGGGAAGATGGTCTGTTTATAACAATCGTTTTCGGGCAGTCGAGGCCTTATCTATGAGGGAGGAGCCTGGAGCAGTTGACGTGACCATCGTATTCGGCGTCGTGGCAACTCTCTTCTCGGCATAGTACGTGGATGCAAAACCGAGGGTAAAGGTGGACCCCGCATTTTATGCCCCAGTTAGTGAGCTTCTACCAACTATGCATTACTTTTACCTTGATGTTATGTCGAAGATCGGCGACTTTCTTATATAATGGGGGGATTGCGGAGCAACCGAGGGACATTTAATACCGGCTATAATGTGCCGGCTGAGGAGTACAAGATCGTCGAAGTCTCCGCATTTTTGTCCCCTCATACATATACAATTTCTGCTTTGGTAGGTCGCAGGTGTCATCTCTTTGTAATTAACTAGAACACATACCAAAATGAGCCTCGGTGCGTATGATAGTGATTCCGATCGAGATCCTCCACTCTAATGATATCTACAGCAGCTGCAGTCGCTGGTGGAGCGACATTGGCGGCGTACCTCAACGCCAAATTCCACATCGCTAAGGATGTCTCCAGCCTTTTGAATGTCCGAAGGAGCGAGCGCGAGTATGCACGCGCCGTCTCCCAGAAACAAGGCAATATCTGGTTCTTCTTCAAAGAAACCGCTGATCGATATCCCGATATGGTCTGCATCTGGACGCGGGAGCGATCATACACATATCGTGAAATACTGGCATTCTCAAATCAATACGCGCACTTCTTTTTATCAAAAGGTGTGAAGAAAGGTGATCTTGTGGCCTTTTATTTGCAGAACCGGGCCGAGTTCATCTTCGCGTGGCTTGGGTTGTGGAGTATTGGATGCGCGCCAGCGGCGATCAACTATAACTTGTCGGGCGATGCATTGCTGCATTGTTTGAAGATCAGTGGCGCCAAGCTGGTGCTGGTGGATGATGATGATGAGTGCCGTGCCCGCATAGACGAGCGCAAATCCACAATTGAGGGCGACCTCGGGATGGAGCTTATCACTGTAGATCCTACGTTTACTACTACTGTGCTGTCGCGATTTCCCACGGACGTTCCTGAGAATGGCCGTCTGGCATTGAACATGGACGGCGAGTACCCAGCTATTCTCCTCTACACATCCGGCACTACGGGCATGCCGAAAGGCTGTGCCTTCACCATGTCCCGGTTATATACCACGGTTCTCCTACGCTCTAATGGCATGGTGACGGACAAACCAGGCCCCGACGGCGATCGTTGGTACAGCTGTATGCCCCTTTACCACGGCACATCTGCAATTGCCATGATCAACTGCGTTGTTAGCGGAAGGGGTATTGGTCTGGGTAAGAAATTCAGTGTGCGGCAGTTCTGGAGTGACATTCGGGATTCTGAATCGACGTTTTTCGTTTATGTCGGAGAGGCAGCACGCTATCTACTCGCTGCACCACCATCGCCTGATGATCGAAACCATCGGGTGCGTTGTATGTACGGCAACGGCCTACGTCCGGATGTTTGGGACAAGTTCCGAGAACGCTTTGGCGTACCAGAAGTTGGAGAGTTTTTCAATAGCACAGAAGGCATCTTCGCGTTGTTCAACTACAACACTGGCCCCTTTACGACCGGCAGTGTCGGTCACCACGGACTGATCATGCGTTTGCTGTTGAACAATGTATTCATTCCGGTGGCCATTGACCCGAATACAGGCGATGTCCTCCGCGATCCCAAAACGGGGTTTGTCGTGCGAGCCCCTTACGAGACGGGCGGTGAAATCATCGTGAATGTTCCAAACAAAGAGGCCTTCCAGGGCTACTGGAAGAATGAGGATGCGACCTCCAAGAAGTTCCTGCGCGATGTGTTCCGCAAGGGCGATATTTACTATAGATCGGGCGATGCTTTGCGCCGTCAATCAGATGGCCGGTGGTACTTCTTGGACCGCTTGGGAGATACGTTCCGGTGGAAGAGCGAGAATGTGTAAGTGCCTTCATCCTTGATCTAGTTAACTGAATTGAACTGACTGTGGTGAAGTGCTACCGCAGAAGTTGCCGAAGTCCTTGGTCAATATCCCGGCATCCTCGAAGCCAATGTTTACGGCGTCACGGTTCCACACCACGAAGGACGCGCGGGCTGCGCAGCCCTTCAGATAAGCCCGGAGGCTAAGGCAAACTTCAACTTCCAAGAGCTTGCCAAATTCGCTCGTTCCCGACTTCCTAAGTACGCTGTCCCGGTGTTCCTGCGCATCGTGGAGAGCTCGACCCATATCCACAATCATAAACAGAACAAAGTGCCGCTACGAGATGAAGGCGTCGACCCAGATAGGACCGGGACTAAGGTCACGGAGGGCAAGGAAGATCAATTCTACTGGCTGCCCCCAGGTGAGCTGTCATATAAGAAGTTTGGAAGGGGCGATTGGGAGGTATTACAGAGTGGTAAGGCTCGACTATAGTAATAGTACAAGACTTGGGTATAGAGACTATACATTCGTCAATGATCTCATGACTATCGATCTTCCTACAATAATCCACAGAATCTAGGAGAGAAATGCCATCTAATGAGTAAAATAAAACCTACACAGTTTGAAACCCCTCCCATCCTTCCAAAGCCTGTCGACACTGCTGTTCATACAGTGCCAGGCCACCTGGGAAATTCAAATGTTCTCGCTTCTTGCCAGGTATATTAGCTCCCATATACCAGGAGTCCACGGCTGGCAACAAGGTCATATCAGTAATCTGGGTTACCAGCTCTTTCCACTTCTGCTCTGCTTCAACGGTAGGTTCCACGTATGACAATCCGCTCTTATCGATCTTTTGAATCGCATCAATAACCCACTGGCCCTGAAGCTCAATAGCTACCGGACCATTACTGAGCCCCGTAGGTCCATGAACTCCGTAGATCCAAAACATATTTGGATAACCATGGCTCGCCATGCCTAAGTAGTTGTGGACGCCATCCTTCCACTCCTCAGCCAACGACGTGCCGTCCGTGTTTATAAGGCCCATATTCGTGATAGGACCAGTGACTGCATCAAACCCGGTAGCTATGGCAATAGCATCGACAGGATAAAAGTTTCCATCGCTGGTAGCGATACCGGTGGGTTTGACCTCAGCGATCTTGACTTCACGGAGATTGACAATATCAACGTTTGGTCGATTAAACTGTTCGAAATAATCCTGCTCTAACGATGAACGTTTCGCCCCGAGAGCATGAAATGGTTCCAGCGGAGCCAGAAGATCCTTTTTCCTGGGATCAACTATCCTCTCGCGTGTCTTCTTCGCCCAGAAATTGTATAACTCACGGTTTGCCTTTTCATCAAGCAATATGTCCGAGTAATTGTCCAGAATAAACGAAAATCCACCCTTCTTCCAGTTCGCCTCGAACAAGGCCGCCCGCTCCGCAGTTGGAACATCGAACAATTTCGTCGGTAGGAAATCCTCCAAATTCCCACTAAATGTCTTCGCTCTGTCTTCAAAGACCTGTGGGTAGCGAGAACGGATACGTGCTTGGTCCTCCACTGTATAGATCTCCTGGCCCATGGGAAGCGCTAGATTTGGCGTTCGTTGAAAAACAGTAAGAGTGTCTGCTTCCTTGGCCCATTCTTGGATAATCTGGACTCCACTGGGCCCGGTTCCAATAACAGCGAGCTTCTTCCCTTTCACATCAACCCCCTCCCGCGGCCAGGCTGAGGAATGATATATCTCTCCCTGGAAAGACTGTAAACCAGGGAAATCAGGCACATATTGCTTTGTCACAGTTCCAACGCAGGGTAAAAAGAACCGCGAAGTCGTGGTTTTCCCATTATCGGTTTTCACCTTCCACAGGGCGCTATCCCGGTCGAACTGCGCTCCAACAACTCTTGTTTCGAACTCGACATCTTTCTTAATATCGAGCACTTTATCCAGATGGTGGAAATATGCCTGCAACTCGTCACGCCCGGGGAATCTTTCCTTCCAGTCCCAGTCCTTCCATGCTTCTGGGATAGACAGCTGGTAGACAAAACTCTCTGTATCTACACGGGCACCGGGGTAGGTGTTCCAGTACCATACCCCGCCGAGGTCTGGCGCAGTCTCATATATTTTGCACCTATAGCCTAGCTTGCGAAGCTGGTATAGGAGGAAAATCCCAGAGAACCCAGCGCCGACGATGAGGATATCATAATCTGGTTTGGAGGGAGATTGTGTCATTTTTTATGCTGAAAGATATGCACTTGGATAAAAGAGATAAGAGGATACAGCGAAAAGTGAATTGTTCTGGGAAGTGTTGTGGCTCTATGCATTTTATACCTTGACATTTTCATCGACGGGAGTTTGGCCCCCAGATGGGTCCTCTTCATCCCCGCCAATTATTCAGTATCACTTCTTTTACGGCGTCATTAGGATGTGTATAGCGCAGCGGCTGACCAGGCTGATAGATAAATACTATTCCGAAAAGGAAGAGGGGCCGACCCTGCAGTGTAAGATTTGGCGTTCATTGGTGGGTATTCTAGGCTTAAGGGCTGAGTATTTCTCTTTTCGAAGATCCTAGCCTCATGGGAATAAGCACTAGAGATGTGTCTCCACAATGTTACGAGCTAGCCAATGAATCTATTTGGTGGTCATCCAAATATCGCCAGGATCGTCGAGGTGGCTATACTTATCTATTGCGACGTTCTGTTGTCTTCTGGAGATTAGGGTTGTCAAGATCAGGTGCGATGAGGCCTATGTAAGACGACCAAGCCCGCATTTATCAGCAAATCCCATCTCTGTGCTTCTTAGTACTCACTTTGGATGTTCCAACAAGTAGTATATATCATTTAGATTCTATCCAACACTCACTCACATCTATTGAATTCCTCAATCACACTTCTCGGCTCCCAGTACTCACCCAACTTCGTCCACTCCATATCCAATCCAAATCCATTCGGACCCCCAATACTCAGTCCTTCTTCTGTCGTCCACAACGGATGCGCTGCCATAGCAATCACATTGACTTTAAGACCATATCGTAGCTCCTGCGATCCAATCGCCTCGCCATCCTGTCCCAGTATCGAAATCAAATCAGGGACAGTACAGATAACTTCTTGCTTGGCTATCTCCTCCGGAGCCTCAGGATCCGTATAAGCGGCATAAAGAAACTCATTCTGGAAGGGGATAACCAAGTAGTGATTCTCTTCCAAACCATCAGCACAACCAGAAGGAATAGTACTCTCCCGTTCATCGCTACTAAGAGGCGCAAGCAGACAATAGCCCATTGTATAACCGCGGCTCACATCTCGTTTGACGTCGATGATCTTGCCAGTATAGAGGAGTTTACCGGGCGAGGTATCGAACTTTCAAAGTTAGTGCTCGTCCCATATCCAAGTAGAAAACGGGAGAGTAGGATAAATACAATGGCCTGAATCATGTCTGTCTTTGATCGTCGAGCACGATACACAGCTCTCCCGATATACCACGCCTGAGAGATGGTGTTTGGTATGATATATTTCTTGGTTTGGGCGCCCGTAAGTGGCGCAGTTGATAGGGCGACCCTATTTCCTAGATCGACGCATTGACTTCGTGCCATTGTTTCGGCGCGGCGGTTGCTCTCGGCGTGCTGTTGGGGTTAAAGGGGTTAGAAATCGATATATAGGGGGGGGGGTGTATAGGGTCGCACCAGGATGATGGATACATTCCCTCTTCCGTCTGCGACGGCGCAAGGAGTGGAGGAGAATCCGTAGACGTATGGCGTACCTAGAGAGTTAGTACAGTGGTGTTAACATCGTGATATCAAATCAAACAACTCACAGTGCTCCAGCGTCGGGTATGCTCTCCCCATCAAGTCCCCATCTACCACCGGAATATCGTACATCACACCGGAAGGGAATGCCGACAAACCATTCCCGCCTCCAATCTCGTCTGTGACAATGGCATGAAAGTCCTTCTTGCCGGTAACTTGCGCACAGCTTTCAATAGCCAGGGCCAGTTCTGTGCCTGCTGAGAGACGCTCGCTGGATACGCTAGGGGCACCGAACCACGAGCCCATGACGCAGACATCCGAGTCCCTTAAGCTGGCAGGCTTGACAACACGCATGTTTCCCGCGTATCCCGGAGCTTGGAGAAACTGGAGGCAGTGGAGGTACTGTATTCGGGAAGGGCCACCGCCGCCTGTTCCTAGGACTCCTGTGCCGGCCGCCATGAACTCTAGGTCGACCGGGGATATGTACCATGTGTTGTTGCGGACGTCGGGCTGATATGTATCCAAGTCGATCTGGAGGGATGGTTTCGCAGCGAAATGGGGTGTCTCACGCCGTTTATTGCTCTTGCTGGGTTCCTTCTCATTTCCTTCAAGATTGTCGTTTATATTGTCCTGGAAAGTATTGGACTCTGACGCTTGATTATCAATATCCACTGGAGCAAGATTCCCAATCGCCTTGATAACAAGCCGTGTCGCCTTGTTCGTAGCATAGGCAAGAGGAATCTTCTCGATTGTAGCGATCTTTACCCCGTCTCTCTCAGCTCCACGGGAAACAGCTGCATCAATAGCCCGTTGTTTGGCTGCCTCGAATACCTGCTTCTCATCTCGGCCCTCTAGTAGCTCAATCACATCTATCTCCCCGGCTACCTTAGCAATGGCCGCACCAACAGCATTCGCAGAATCATGGTGCGGCGGCATGATACACTCCGTGACACCGTTCAAAGCATCCATATGAATGACTGAACCACCACCGACAAGCAGCAGCACAACCGGCTGGTCGGAGATCTTTACACCATCGATAGCACGTTCCAGGATTTTGCGAATCTGTTCTCGGGCCTTCGTGACAACCTGCGCAGGAATTTGTTCTACCATCTTGCGGTCCCCTATATCAGCCTTTGCAGATGCTGCAACGATATCTGTTGCAGTCATCACATCCCCACCAAAGGCCATGGCCCGGCTGGTGAGATAATGGCCCACGGACTCAGGCCCAACACTGACAACCCCGGTCTGTTCATTGACAACCACACGACTACCACCACCGAGCCCAACTGACAGAACCTCAGGCATTGAGAACGCAGTCCGCACGCCTCCAACCTCCACGAAGTTCGATGCTTGACGTGGAAATCCAGACGGAAGCAGCGCGCAAACATCAGTAGTTGTTCCACCGATATCAACCACCAGCACCTGCCTATCAAATTGTTTCGAACCACCACCCCGATCCAAGTTAGCAAGAAACGCAGCGCCAGTCATACTATTCGTCGGGCCACTAGCAAAGGTCTTTATGGGCATTTCAGCCGCCGTGGCTGCATCAGTCAAGGTGCCATCATTCTGGGTAAGATACAGCGGACAACGCAGTTGCAGTTTAGCCATTGCGCTACAGAACGCTCTCACCGTTTTCCTGGCGAAGGCAAGAATAGATGCATTGAGAATAGTCGCGTTTTCCCTCTCCAGGAAACCGATGCGACCGATAGAATGCGAACAGACGATGGATAGCGAGGGATCCAAATCGAGCATCAACTTCTTACAGGTCTCCTCATGGATCCCATTGTGATCCAATGGAGAAAACACGCCGAGAAGAGCCACCATCTTGATGCCTGCGTCTTGAATGTTCTTCACGGTAGCTTTAATCTGTTCTACATTCAATGGTGCGATTTCGCGCCCGTCGATTTCAAGGCCTAGCAATATTATATCAGTACCGGCCCAGACATGAGAATCAAGACAATCGTATAAAACTCACCACCATCCAAATAAAACACCGGACCGCCCATAATCCCCTTTAAATCTGACGGAAACTCCGTAAAAGGCGGCACCTGTCTCGTAAAGGGACCACAGAGCCTCACGACAGCGACCTTACTCAGTCTACTCGAGTCTGCCTGGACAACGGCATTGACAAAATGCGTCGTGCCGATCGCGACACTAACAACATCCTGTCTATCGACACGGGACTGCTCCAGTACTTTCTGAATTGCGGTATATATACCAGACGTCACGTCCGAGGTCGTTGGAGTCTTCGTGGAAGCGCAAACACCGCGCGAGGGAGAGTCGATACCGAGGATATCGATGATTGCAGCGTCGGTATTTGTGCCGCCGACATCGACGCCGATGCGATATTTGGTCATTTTGATCTGGCTGGGTGAACTTTGTGGACTGTGACCATGCGCTGGGTAATCGCTATGGCGTGCTCATGAGTGCTTTGCTACTTTGCTACTTTGCTTGGGTGGAATATTCCGCTCGAGGACGTTTATCATTCGGTGTTCCTGTCGGAAGGTATTCTTCATGTAGAGTGACCGGCACATGTACTACTATTCAGAATAGACAGGTTGCCATGCAGTTCATGGCTGGAGGGAGAAGAGCTTAAATTGCATGGTGGTCGAGGGGCGTCTTGATTAGGGCGCGGGGAATCGGGTGACCCCTCACGGGATTGAGTTGAGATAGTGTACATATTGATACTTGCATATTCTTGGTAAAGGTATATGAAGCTTTGATATGGATCTAATTCGAGGCTATCGTGTCAACCTATGACTTGATTCTATTATTAGATACACCAGGAAAACCAAGCTAAGAAGCATCTCTTGTATCCAAACGGTGCTTGTTACTATATCCTCGCGAGGTTTCCGAAGTAAATAGAAAAAAGAAACAAGCGAAGAAAAATAGAAAAGAATAGATTGGAGGGAAAGGAGTGAACCAGACAGAGGACGAAGAGACATTATATCATTTATTAGCCGATCGTTGAATTCTTCATACCGACCATGATATGACTATTCTCAACACCAGCCAGACACCTTCAGATAGCGAAGCAGGTTTCGCATCTCATCTAGCAGTTTCCCTCTGGATTCTACCTTTGCCATATCACTCCCTATGTCGGTGTCTGGATCTGTGCTGCAGCTAGTGTGAATGGTGCCTACCCTATGCAAAAGGTACTGCGGATGCAAGGAGTATGTCAATATAGCGAGTCACAGCTACGCTGACATGAACCTCACATTGTTTGCGTCCTGCTAGTGGACACCGACATTTTGCCCTTATTTCGCTGTGTAACGGATGCGTATCTCAGCCACGAGAAGTCCACATTTAAGCATTTTTTCCACGTTGACACCTCTGGCCTCTGTTCCGGACATATATATATATATGCTTCAGTGACCATGGAGAATCCTATTCTCAAGCACCGCCAAGCCACTCAAGAGGGAGGACAAATCCCCAACCGATGGATCAATAATAACATCAAGCCCATCGTAGTAGATCAGCGAACCTTGAATTTCTGGACTTTCCATAACTTTTGTATACTCATCCACCTTTCCGGAAGGAAATAAGCTAATAGATAAGGCGTTCCGGCCAGCCCAAACATCACAGTCTATATGTTAAGAAGTTCCTTGATTGCCATGGGGTTGACTTGGCGTCAGTCGTTGGCAATATAATTGCAACCGGGATACTGGTTATAAACTCATTACCGGGGACGTTCTACCATAGTCAGTACACAGCCGTTAGAGCGAGCAGTACCAACGTCATTAGTCGGGTTTCCTTTGGTCAATGGGGATGCCTGGGGCCTCTATGGCAGTCTATTTGTTCTATGAAACCGGATCTCACTGTCTATCGGTGAGTTGCTCATCGTAACGAGTTTCGCTAGAGCCGGCTAACATTTACGTAGTCTGGTGTAGGTCTTTCATTGCCGATGCCGATCGCAATAAGCTTATCATGCACAACAGATGCGGTTCAAGCATGGATTGGTGGTTAATAATGACTATATGAGGTTTGGGCGAACACCTCGTCAGGCAATCTTCGGACAACTAGTCAGCTTTCCCAGTTATACTATCTTATGTGCGACCGTGAGTATCCTTGTAACGGCGGCCACGCAGAATCGCTATGGAAGTTGCCCACCCTGCTCAGTGCGATCATAGAGGATAGGGGTTCACGCTCAAGAGTTGCCGCATTCTTTGGGGGGAGCTGCGCTGAGTGTGTCGCAGATGGGATCGAATGTGCCAGCAAATGCATTAGTGGGAGGTTGCAATCCCTCGTTTTTTCCAATACTTTCAACAGCTAACTTCTGCCTGTTGACAAAGCGGCTACATTTCCGAGATACATAAACCTTCGTTGCGGCGCCTATATCACGGTCCTGGTCTCGATCGCATGCAATCCATGGAAACTGGTCAACACGGCTAGCACATTCTTAGCAGTCATTAGTAGTCACTCCATCTTTCTGGGACCAATGGTAGTGTCAATGCTAGCCTCTTACTTCGCCGGGATGCGACGCAAGATCAAGGTGGAGGATTTGTTTCCATGCCACGCGGATGGTAAAGGTATCTACTGGTACACATACGGCGTCAATTGGCGAGCCCCTGTAACGGTTAGCCTTTCCCAATTTTTGGGCTGTGTGTTAGTTAAGCTAACAACAGTGGCTCTGTGGAATGGTTCCTTCACTCTCTGGGTTCGTGGCCTATGTCGATCTCAGCGTGGTAGTTCCCGTGGGGTTGACGCGGATTTACGGAGTACAGAGTACTACATCTGCTTCCTCACAGGCACGGCAATTAGTGCCGGAATGTACACGGCATTGCATTATATCTTTCCGACCCCTGAAGTGAGGGCTTTTGTCGAGAAAGCACCTTCACCGGGAATATTGATGCAGGAATACCGATTGCCAGGGGACCAGAGGGAGGAAATTGTGGAACAAGTGAAACCGTGAGCAGCACCCACGAGGCACTTTTCATTTGGCTAGACGGATTTTTGATGAACTGATAATTAACTTATATTGCATTCTGAAATGAATTACTCCGGAATACACCATTGGATGTGGTAGGTTCGACCAAGGCGCGCTTTTTCGCACGTTTAGCCGAACAATTTATTAGCTCCACCGCATCCTTTAGGTTACAGTAGTTTATCGCCGGTGGATATTAGGGACCCAATGGCATGAGCGTTGACCCATCCGAAGGTTTGACCTGATTCAGGCACTAGATTTAGGAGTGGCCGTTGGCTTAGACCAGTCAGTAATCGCGCTCCACTCCATGAGTGAGGGATCATAAAGGTGCAGCTCGTCCCGGCTTGTCCTGCATTCCATCCCTGCACCCCCTCGACAACCACCACAATGTTCGGTCAAGTTACTGGGTTGTCGCTCTTGACAGGCCTTCTGGCCACAGCTTCGGTGAAAGCCGACTCCAACTGTCGCTGCTTCCCTGGTGATGCTTGCTGGCCGGCGCAGGATGTTTGGGCCAAATTCAACGAGTCGGTTGACGGCCGCCTGGTAGCCACCGTGCCTTTGGGTACACCATGCCATGACCCCAATTACAATGCAGCTGAATGCCAGAAGCTCAGCGAGCAGTGGACTGATCCGGCGCTTCAGTAAGTCTGCGTCTTGTATCCATCGTCGCAGGGCTTCCGCTAACGAAACAGCTACGAAACTTCGTCTTCTATCATGGCTCCTTGGTTCACTAATGGAACATGCGATCCCTTCCACCCCGAATCGAAGCCCTGCACCATCGGAAACTACGTTGTCTACATTGTTGATGTGGCTAAGCCCGAGCATGTCTCTACAGCTCTGAAGTTCGCCAAGGAGCATAACATCCGTGTGGTTCCCCGGAACACTGGACATGATTACAACGGCAAGTCTACCGGAGCTGGCGCTCTGGCTATCTGGATGCACCATATCAAGGACATTGAGATCAAGGACTACAAGGACACGCACTACCAAGGCAAGGCCATCAAGATGGGCGCCGGTGTGCAAGGCGGAGAGGCGTACGAGGCCGGCTATAACGCGGGTCTTCAGGTGGTGGGCGGCGAATGTCCCACCGTGGGAATTGCTGGAGGTTACACTCAGGGTGGAGGACATTCGGCCCTGTCGTCGCGGTATGGACTGGGCGCCGATCAGGCGCTCGAGTGGGAGGTGATTGACGGCGAGGGTAACTTCATTACTGCCACTCGCGACAACGAATACTCCGACCTCTACTGGGCTCTCAGCGGTGGTGGTGGTGGTTCCTATGGTATTACCTGGTCGCTGACTGCGAAGGCGCACACCGGCACTCCTGTGTCGGGTTACAATTTGAGCTTCACCAATGACGGCATGTCCCAGGATACCTTCTATGAGGCTGTGTCGCTCTGGCAGACCGTCCTTCCCTCGGTAGTGGACGCCGGTGCCATGGCCGTCTGGATGTTCACCAACACCAGCTTCATGATCACGCCGTTGACCGGTCCCAACATCCCCGTCGCTGACCTGGAGGCACTCGTGAAGCCCTTCACCGATGGGCTGACCAAGCTGGGCATCACCTATACGACCTACTCCAAGCAGTTCGACAGCTACCTGGAGGAATTCAACGCCATGCAGGGCGCGATCGAGGTAGCGACCGCCCAGTATGGTGGATGGCTGATCCCCCGGTCGGTGGTGGAAAACAACAACGACGGACTAACAGCCGCATACAGACACATCACCGAAGATGGGGCCACGTTTATTGGCGTGGGCCTGAATGTCTCCAAGGCGTTAGTGGGGGATGTGGACAACGCTGTGCTGCCCGCTTGGCGCGAGACCCTGATCCACAGCACCATCACCACCCCCTGGAAGTGGAATGCCCGCAGTGAGATGCTTGCGGAGCAGGACAAGATGACCAACGATTATATCTCGGCCTTGACCAAGGTCGCCCCGAACTCAGGGGCGTATCTGAACGAGGCCGACTTCCGTCAGCCCAACTTCCAGAAGTATTTCTACGGCGACAACTACGCAACCCTGCGCAAGATCAAAGCTAAATACGACCCGGACAATCTCTTTTACGCCACTACCGCTGTCGGATCGGATGAGTGGACCGTTCGTGAAGATGGTCGTTTGTGCAGTGTCTAAAACGACAGAAGAATAGGAGTGGCGGAATTTTCCCGGGGCTGTACATAGACTAGAAAGGGTTATAAAGTTACTAGATTGACATGAATCCACGGATTTCTCCTTAACATTCCTTAGGTACCCAATCATCGAAGTCTATTGGGCGGCGTTTCACCGGGCTTTCTCCGCTAGTGGATCCAATGGAGCAAAATAGTGCGAATGCTTGGGGTTAATTGCAAAGTCAATCCCTCAAGGCTCCTGCGTAATTATCCCGGAATATTTACGGAGTAGATTATATAACCGAAAATCAATGCCGCAGTCTCTGATCAATGGTTTTTGGCCCCCAAAACTAGTCAATGCTATGTGGAGATCCGATGGTCTACTGTGTACGGAGTTGTGTTTGCCAGTATCAGCCCAGATTCCAAGTTCTAGAAGGCAGCAGAATTGGATTTGGGGATCTGAGAATCTAACCTCGGCTCCGGCATTGCTCGGAGGACGGAGCTTGCAGTAGCCCGTCAATATATGCATTTTGTAATCCGCGGAACCATTTTCCAAAGCGAACGCATTTGGCAGGTAAATCGTAATAAGAGCGTGCTCGCGTATGCACATTCAAAGCTTATTCGGGCAAGGGATATCTTCTTCCATGGGCGAGGTGGCTAGTCTCCCATTGCATACGTGGTCGAGGAAATAGACTGCCATCTGTTCCATGGTTGCAGTTCGCCTGACATCCCCCATTAGGCCTCGCCGATCAGCACACTATTCCGTACACCATACACCATCCACAGTTGGATCTTCGACTGCATCTGCTCAAGGGTACACTATACAGGCAATGATCCGATGTCTTTGCTCAGTGAATCACGTCATAATCCACTTTTTCTCTCCACACCAACTGGTGTCTATTGCCTGATTGAAGATTCAGAGGATCTCATCATGCGTGCAATCGGGATGTTTTCGGTAGTGTTTCGAATAACTCGCAGCCGAATTCAATTCCTAATTAGTCAAGGCTTGTCAGGACAGAGTTCTTGGTTAGCAAGGCCCTTGGTCTGTAATTCCGGATCTTGGCATTTCTGAACATACAGACTACAGTACACCGAGTGCGATGTCCTGATGGACGGCGAGAGTGAGATTCCAGACCTGTGCTACATCATAGACTGAAAAATTTATATATCCTTCACTGTTGTATTGCAGTCCTGCTGATAAAAGATCGCATATAATCTTCTCCGCGTGTGCCGAACCATGGCACGCCGAGAAATAGGGTCTACATGGTCACGGGCCGCAATTTATGCGTAACGCACTTACTCCGGAGTAATCCGACTCTGTAAACCCCAAGCCACCACTATTTGACACCATTGATCGAAATGCCAGTGGATCAGATTATTATCCGACCCATAGCCCCATCACACCAGCTCAAACTTTAGAACAGTGACCCCATTGAGCAACATACCAGCATTCAGGGCGCTCACACGGGCCCCTTGCTTTTTTCCAGAAGACTGGCGCAGCTGGAATGTGCAGCTGCAGGGGTGCACATTTAGTCTACCTCGTGGTGGAGAGGTTAATCTCTGGTGGCGTTCTGCTGCAACTAGTGACTGCAGGATGATATTGTTATTGAACCTTGGCATGAAATAAGCAGGAAAAATTGAACTTAGAACAGTCAATTCACTTTAGAATGTGCAACCTTGATGCCTCCCTGGCATCTTTATCCCCCGGTCTAGCCCACATTCTGCTAATTGACATGAGTTGCTGAGCTGCGACACTGCTCTAACACCATGGGCTGGGTGTACAACCTCGAAAAGCCCGATCCACATAGCGATTTTGGCCAAGTAATTGCCATATGTCTGGTTTTCACGATCGCGGCTTTCCTGGCCATCATCCTGCGGTTCTACATCCGAATCCACACGAAGAGATCATTATGGCTGGATGACTATGCCGCTCTGTACAGTGCGATCATGGTCGCCGGATATTGTGCCAGTAGTATACTTCGTGAGTGGTCTATGTCGGTTGAGAAAAGAAAAAAAAAAAAAGACTAGATGTCTGACAACTGCCACAGAGACTCGGTGGGGTCTAGGTCTTCATGCTGAGTATTTCCCCGCGGCCAATGTGAAGGAATTCAGTAAGGTATGTGTTGATTTTCTGACTGTCCCTCCGGGCCATGGATGTGCGCCCTAACGTTTGCTCGCTCAGGTACAATATGTTGGCGGCCCGTTCTACGCGATGGCTTTGCTGGGGTTTAAGGTCTCGCTACTGGCTTCCTACCTGCGCATCGGTGGGTTTGTGAAGGTGTACCGGACCATCATTATCGTTGCGATCGTGGCCGTGGTCGTCAATCAAGTGATTTTCACCTTCCTCTTTATCTTCCCGTGCCGACCTGTATGGAATCCCAGACCACATACCAGTAAGCGATGATATTGACGGGCCACAGATCGCAATGCAATGGGATTCTGACCTTAGCGGGAAGTGTATCGATACCCTGAAGTCATACTATGGTGCGTATCACTAATTTAATTCCTTGGTGATGGTTAACTAATCACCCTCCAGCTCTCGCAGGTTCGCATTCTCGTCTATATGATCCATTCATCTATTGTCCAATTCTAACGAACACAGGAACCAGTCTAGGGTTCGACCTCCTCATCATCGCCCTCCCTCTCCCGGTCCTCTGGAACCTGCAACTCGGAAAAAGGCAAAAGGTAATCACCTTCGCCTACCTGGCATGTCAAAAGATCGACTGAGCTAAACTTCGATCACCCTTAGGTCGCTCTCTGCTGCGTATTCGCCATCGGCTTCTTCGTAACAATCATCCAAATCATCCGCATCTTCACCATCGCGCGACTCAAAACCTACACAGACAGCAAACCCGTCATTTTATGGTCCATCATCGAGATCAGCCTAGCAGTTAGTGTCCCACGGAATACCTCTTCTTCGTCCCAAACTAACATGCCACGAACCAATTGAAAGGTAATAATAGCCTGCGTCCCAACCTACGGTCCCTACTTCCGTGTCTTCGTCTCCAACATCAGTTCCTACCGCCGCCGCCCAACGGGACAAGACTACCCCCTCACCTCAGGCAATCGACAAACCCGAGCATCAAGTCGGAAATTCGGCCTCAGCAGTCTTGGTCGCGACGACGCCAGATTCGATCGGACCCCGGTGCCCCGGCCATACGATAATAGCACGCCGCATACAACAACGATATCATCGTCGAAAGTGACGGGCGATAATGACTCCGAAGAACTTATTCTGGGAAATGCCAATCAGGGCATGTTTGCCGCTGTTGGGGAGCAGGAGAGGGGCATTCAGAAAGTTATGGAGGTTACGGTTGAGAGGCATTAGGCTGGGTTATGTGTGTATGTATGTATATATTTGGGGCGGTATTGGTGGAGTCTTTTGGTTATTCTTGGGGCTTTGGGATGGGTTTATGATTGTATATTATTCTTTTCTTTCCCGTGCCAGGGAATAGACGTTTTCCTATGTATTATTGCAGGCTTGCAATATGTGTGATGGTGTTTTGATATCAACTGCCAACGAGCGATTCGCAAGGTGACGTTTCAGACGAGAATTGACTTTCGGTTATCCTGAACGGTACATTCTCTTTGTCGGATGTCTGATAGATAGTCCAAAGCACGATTTAGGACCAATTGATATTTCGTTGAGTGGTAATCAGAACGTATACAGCGAAGTGAACGCAACCAGAGCTAAGCCCATTTATACCACCCCACAACAAACTGATAGCACAGCACTGGGCGAAAGCAGTATGATAACATCACAGTCATCAATGGCAGTCCTGGAAAATATACCCAGAGATAAGATTATGTCATGACAGACATTGTGGCTGAAATTCTAACCAGTCATGTTGTCATACACCTACTGAGGCAGGAATAACGCGGATCACGTACCCACAACCCAGACCATTTATCCATAGTACCTCGTAAATGGTCGATCTAGCGCCGAAGCCCGATTTACCAAAGGCTTAGCTAGACACCCTTGTTAGTCCAAGCCAGTCTATACCAGTTCTGGGTCTAGGCGCAGCACATCCTTGTTCAATTTGACAGATTCAGAATCAAGCAGGTGGCGATACTGTCTGCGTAGCAAACAAGTAGGGACATGAGCCAACCTGGGTAGATGGATTTGCGCAGTTCCCGGTTTTCTTATGGTTTCTGTAGTTGCTTACCACTCCGTAGGGCTGTGTAGACGGTGTGCCACATGATGTCTAGATATTACTGTAGCTATATGGTATAGTATACTATGCAAGGCGTTCAAGTAGCAATGGTTACGGTTACCCCGCTATATCAGCCCTCATATAGATTGCAGAGAGCATATAACAGTTTGTCATCACATCTTCGTGTATCCTTAGAATAAAAGCCATCGCCATACCCCGATCAACCCAAACACAATGGCCGCACTACCTAGTGTCGCCGCAATCGTAAACGGAGCCAACCTCGATCCCAAAAACATACCCCAAGTTGAGACCCTCTTTGAACAATTCACCAATCTATCCCCAACGGAAAGGGACAACGAACGTGGCTCGTTCATGGAGAAAGTCTGACCCCTCTTCTTCGGCGAAAATGCCGTGGTAGATGGTTCAAGTGCATACGAAGCTCAGCGGCACGTCCCATGGAGACAATCCTGAAACTGAACCTATGTGAATATCCCCTGACCTTATATTTGCCATCGTCGGTCAACCGCCTGCTGGCTCCGACCACGGGTAGTGGTCCTTCCCGGGTCAACTCAACAAGTCGGAACGACAGTATCACTTTGTCGATTCTTCGGCATCAAGTTCTCCATCCGTGGAGGCGGGGATTCGCCTAGTATAGGATGGAGTAGTAATGATGGGGGCGTGGTGATTTCCCTGGCTGCATTTGACCAGGTGAACCTTTCAGAGGATAAATTGACTGCGGATATCGGAGTCGGTCTGAGATGGTTGGATGTTTATAAAGCCCTTGATCAGTATGATCTGGCGGTGTCTAACTATGAGGTATGGGCTCCATCACGGACTTGGTCGCTTGTTTCTGATCTGAGATAGGTTGTTCTCGCAAATGCCGAGATAGTAAATGCCAATGTAAAGGAAAACAGCGACTTGTTCTGGGCCTTGAAGGGTGCGGGTGGTAATTTCGGTATGAATAGACATCTACTATCCTCACCTGTATCAATGTTGATTTAGATTCTGGCAAAGGCATTGTAACCAAGATCGAGATGAAAACTGTGCCCGCCAAGGTCTGGTCAGAGGCCAAGCTCTACGCGCCATCCGTCACGTCGGAACTATCACAAGCCCTAATGAAGCACCATGAGGCAATAGAAAGCGATGAGAAATCCTCTCTGCTCCTGACCTGTAATAACCAAGGCTCGGCGCTTGTCTCGTTCTACTGCGACGCAGTCGATAAGCTTCCGGCTGTCTTCGAGCCATTTGAGCATATCCCAGCAACTTCCCAGAGTCTACCCCGGGGTGTATACTCTACGTACGAGCTTTTGGGGGTGATAGAAGATCTTGCTGTTCCGGGACATGTGTGGTTTGTATTTGTCTGGCTAGTCTTTCCTGAGGAAAATGCTAATTACCAAAGTCACAATTTCCGGACCATGAGCAGCCAGCCATCGCTGGAGGTATTTGAAACTGCCGAGCGAGTCCGCGTAGAGCAAAGTGATTTGCTAAGCGATGTTGAAGGACTTAGGATCAAGAACGTAATCCAACCAATGTCCTCAATAAGCATTAAACAAAGCCGGAAAGTCGGCGGAAACCCACTAGGACTGGAGGAGGTTGGCCAGCAGTGTATGTCACCTCCCTCAGTCTTTGATGATAGACTTGCTAACCAAGCCCAGGGTTTCTGGTGATGGCCGATTGGAATAATCCTGCCGATGGAGACCGTGTACGCCAGGCTATGCGTCACATAGTAGACGTTGCTGAAGCGACTGCAAAAGCGAACGGGACGTATCTTCCCTATCAGTATTGTAACTATGCTTCGCTGGATCAGGATTCGCTGGTAAGTTATGGGGCTGATAATTTGGAGAAGCTGAGGGCCATTGCTTCTAAGTATGATCCTGATGGTGTGTTTCAGACGTTGCAGAGTGCTGGATGGTTGCTTTCTAGGGTGGGATCTACTGAATGATCTTACCATGGGTGTTGGATCATACGCGATCTATTGAGCAGTTTCTTTACGGCATATCAATCTGGGGTGTGGCTTTGACATGCACGTAATAGATATAAGCATCTACTCACTGATTCCGTTATACAAGCCTTGGTTCAGGTGAAATACATGATTGTTTAACACGTTTATATAGAACAACTAGTAGATACGACGATATAACTATAATAAAAAAGTAGACAATGATCCCTGCTCATGCTCACACTCAACCTGCCCAGCCATTCATATCGGAGAATATCTTTTCTAGCACAAAAAGCTTGTTAATAATCTAGCAAAACAAAAGAAGGAAGTGAAACACCCACCTAAAACAAACAAGAACAAGGCCGTGACGTGGAAAACGAGCCAAAAGATCAATGCTTCGGTTTACACCAAAGGGTCTTCCCGAAGAACCGCTGGCAGGTATGACCGAAGTCATGTTTACATGGTGATTGACTGATTTCGAATGGCAAACTCTCCCATGATGAAGTACCATAAATAAACTTCATCCCTTTTTTCTCAAAGAGCTCATTACCGTCTTTTGCGCCTCTACAGAAAGGTGCGCTTCCGTTCCATTCGCATTCTGGGTATTCGTCGCTTAGAAAGCATTTGCCGAATGTGCCTGTGGCGAAGAGGAACAGGGTCCAGAGTTGGAGATTCATGTTTCTTTTGGGAAGAAGGTTAGAGGGAAACAAAGATAAAGATGGTGTATCAGTGTATCAGGTAGATATGAAGGCTCGAAACTGGATCTTTCGCTACAGCATGGGTTGTTGTTCGTTTTTATATGTTCAAGATTGCTTTGTGAGACCAATGAAAGTGACTTAAGGATATCGCTTTCGCTGCGTCTGGTCTTCAAAGGAGAGACTCAAAGAAAGAGAAAAGGAGACGACTCGAGCCATATGGCCAAACACGTCCGTAGAATACCATATCCAAAAAACAGCGCCCTTTGTAAAAGATCGGGTTTGGCTAAAAGCGGTATTCTCGTTGTTTAATAAACAAAAGCGAGAGATCCGCATTAAGCGCAGTAATGAATACATGTCATCCTACAGTGTCACTATGGCATCTCAAGCTGAAAGATGGTAGGGCTGCTCTTTCTTTCGTACAAGGACATCAAAGCAAGTCAGATATCAAAGGTCCCAATACTAACCCATCCGGATTCCGTTCACGATATCTCCGTCATATGACACTTCACTGTGATACTAATTACCCTATGACTGGGTTTAGAAAACTTTTGCATAGAACAGAGCCTGGAGAACATCTAGTGCATACGTGCTGGGAGAGTATTCTGTAGACTTTACGGAGCCAAGGAATCCAACAACGTTTTCCTTGCGTTGCCATGTCCACCAAAGGAAGTCAATAGCGAAGATATTAACTGGGATGATTCTTGGAAGCTAGCGTCATTGGAATGACTACATAACATTGTCGTCAATAAATAGATGGAAGAGATATATAACGAAGGATGACTTAGAATACCTGGTTGAGAAACAAAGAGGAATGAAGCCTCGCTACAGAACCCAACCTCGGTTAAGCCGGAGAGGGAGAATAGGATGAATATCATACAGAGCATCATATCACCATGGCAGGTCCTTACTATGGTATTGGTTCATTCTTGTATGGATTTCCATCCCAGCACGCCGATGTTGAGAACTCAGTGGAGTGTGGCAGCAGTTGCAATATCTGGGTAACTATTAGCACCCCGCTTTCTAAGCACTTGTTGCAGGCCGGGACAAGTCTAGACCAATACTATCTGATGAACTGTTCGCCTTCAATATGCTGTTGTTCACTGTGGGATAGACCTACCCAAGATATCTTGTTTTTATGCGCCGGGGAGTTTCCGAAGTGGTAAGTGGTACGTAGTAACTAGGAACTGCATACTGATTCACTTCGGAGGTGATGCCGAAGTGCCTTTCCTAAGTGACGATAATCGCAGGCCCTGACAATCATTACTTCGTTCACGGATCGACACATGATCTTCTGCAGGAGGATGGCATGAATATTGGCCAGCAACCCACCAATTCGGCGGTATGTCCGAAGAGCTATCCCACCGGATACGATTCCCCAATATGGGAGCCTTTTGGCCTCCGAAGCAAGATATAAGTAGCTCCTCTTTGACCATTCAAGAAGTAACAAACCAGTTCATTTACTGTCATACCCAAGATCAAGATGGACATCCTCGACCGCAAACCCTACAACCATGCCATTCACACCAGCCCCGCGAACGACCTCCGTCTAGTAAAATCAGACATCCCCGAAATCCAACCCCATGAGTGCCTCGTCCACGTCCGTGCCACTGGAATCTGTGGCTCCGATGTACACTTTTGGAAACATGGCCACATCGGAGATATGGTAGTAACAGGGGACAACGGCCTGGGCCATGAAAGTGCCGGGGTAGTTCTGAAAGTTGGCGAGGATGTAACTCGGTTCAAGCCCGGTAAATCATCTAAACAAACCACCATTTACCGCCACTTATAAGAAGCATACATACTAACGAAAGCAAAACAGGCGACAGAGTCGCTATGGAATGCGGTGTCCCCTGCTCCAAACCCACCTGTTACTTCTGCCGAACAGGTCAATACAACGCCTGCCCGGATGTAGTCTTCTTCTCCACGCCTCCTCACCACGGCACTCTCCGACGATACCACGTCCACCCCGAGGCATGGCTACACCATATTCCCGACAATATCTCCTTTGAAGAAGGTGCTCTCCTAGAGCCCTTGACCGTCGCTCTAGCAGGAATCGACAGATCCGGACTCCGCCTCGCCGATCCCCTGGTGATCTGCGGGGCAGGACCTATCGGTCTCGTCACTCTACTCGCCGCCAACGCAGCGGGCGCAGAGCCCATCGTGATCACAGACTTGGACGAGGGTCGTCTTGCAAAGGCAAAGGAAATAGTCCCGCGCGTTCGACCGGTGAAGGTCACAAGAGAAGACACTCCCAAGGCCTTGGCGGGCAGGATTGTCGAGACTCTAGGCCAGGAGGCAAAATTGGTCATTGAATGCACGGGCGTGGAGTCTAGTATCCATGCTGGAATATATGTACGGTTTCCCTTCTTCCTATCTATCCCCATCACGCAAAAAGTAGCCTAATGTATCTGACAAACAGTCCACCCGTTTCGGCGGCTCCGTCTTCGTGATCGGTGTCGGCAAGGATTTCCAAACCATCCCCTTCATGCATCTCTCCGCCAAAGAGATTGATCTCCGCTGGCAGTATAGATATCACGATATCTACCCCAAGGCGATTGGTCTCGTCGCTGCTGGAATCATTGATTTGAAACCGTTGGTTTCGCATCGATTCGCGTTGGAGGATGGGATCAAGGCCTTCGAGACGGCGAGTAACCCTGCTTCTAAGGCTATCAAAGTGCAGATTTTGGATGATTAGACTTGATTCGGCGGATTGTGGCATGTGTAATAGAGTGAAAATTGAATTAGGAATTAGTTGCAGGTGTAAATAATGAAGATGTGTTCATTTTTGTTTTCCACAGAGTTAAATTAGAAGCTCCATACGTCTCCACCGGCCCCATGGCGTTCATGGTCGCGTCGAAGTGTGGTCCTCAAGGACTATCCGCTAATTAAGAATCCCTATAGGGCGTGATGAATGTCGCTTATTTCCGGCTGCTCTTGTTCTGCTAATGGGTTCCAGTTGTGGACATTTCCGGGCATGTACAGTGAGGATTTCAATGGTTAGTCGTTACTAGTTTATAGTGGGCCGGTAGCCAACTGACTGATAAAATCTGTCTTAACTGATCCCTCCATGTTCTAAACAGTGTGCGTCCCTTTCGCCTTCTGACCGAAGAAATGGCTCTTCCCAAACCAGCATCTAATATGACCGAAACCTCGGCCCAACCTTCCCCAATGTCGTCTAAGGAGGAAATCGCAGCAGGACTCTCCACATACATGGGCTTTCCCGAACGCCTGATGCAAGACGTAGGGTTTTATAAGCATCCCATCCTGTAGACCAATTCATCTTCAGTCACTGGATCCCTCTAATTGACTATCTGATAGATTCCTCGTCTCTCTTTTCGTATTCCACTTTCTGTACTATCGGGCCTGTGGACTGGTGTGTGCGGCGGATACGTGCTATCTACATATCTTATTTCTAGTGTTTCTCTGTTTTTCTTAGTTCTATGCTTTGGTCTACCGTGGAGAACGGCGGGATAAGATTCTTCGGGATTATGGGTTGGGATTGTTAGGCAGCGAGACGAGGTAGTGTTTGGCTATAGTAGTCTCGGTGCATTCTTGGCAAACATTATCAGATTCACAAGGGATCTTCGATGAGTATCTACGAGGATAACTTTTCATGATTTACCAGGAGAACGTCCTTTCAAGACGCTCCTCCTTGCTTCATCGCAGAAGATACACACACTAGATAAAGGATGCTTTCGTATACTGTATCGGAATCTTTGAAAATGAAGATGGAACCAAGTGATGGACAGATATATTGTAGAAGCTATTGCAAGTTATTGTGACAATATCAAGTATACAGCATACCGCCATTGGCACAGATCACATCCCCAGTAACCCACCGCGATCTTTCCTCCGCCAAGAACGTAATAATATCCGCAATATCCTGCGTAGTGCCGCATCGCTGACCGGCAGGTACCTTCTTGTTCTGCTCTTCCATCCTGGCGAGATGGACTGGTCCGGCAGCCTGGTACATGTCTGTATCGACAGGGCCCGGGTTCACGGCATTGACTGTGACACCATACTTGTGACCCAACTCAGTAGCCCAAACGCGGGTGAGGCCCTCAACGGCAGCTTTGGTGGCAGCGTAAACAGACTGTGTTGGGTAGCCACCTCTGGCGGAGATTGAGGAGAGATTGATGATGCGGCCGCCGCGGGGGATATAAGGCAGAACGGCCTGGGTCATGAAGACCACGGCGCGGACGTTGATATCCATGAGCTTGGTATAGCTTTCAAGAGTTACTTCTTCTAGGGGTCTGTTGTCGCCAGCTCCGGCGTTGTTGACGAGTATATCGATCTGGGTGGTTTGGAAGGCAGACAAAACTGCGGAAACAAGGGTCGCTGGGGCCTGGATATCGGCCAGATCGGCCTGTATGCCGAAGGCCTCATGGCCATCATTCTGTAAAGACTCGACAAGTGATTCTGCAGCTGCGCGTGATGATGGGGACACATAGTTGAACGCGACCTGTTTGTTCTTCGTAAGCACCCCAGTCATGAACAAAGTGGGAATGTCGTAAAATAGTAGTTGACATACCTTGGCCCCTTGTTCGCTTAAGGCACGAACTATTCCGGCACCGATTCCTCTCGCGCCACCTGTGACTAGGGCAATCTTTCCTTTGAGAGACATGGTTTGGGGCTTGTGATGTTCTTTGTTGAACTTATAAATTATGGCTTGCTTGGGTAGGTTGTACTTGAGGTTCCAACAAGTAGAGAATTTAAGACTTATATCCCTGCTTCTGGTCGATTATTCAAGCGGGGTGCAGCGGCCAAAACAAGTGGTCTTTTCACACACACGATGCGCCTTAGCCAAGAGGCGTGAAAGATCCACATAGGATAAGGTTCTCGCTGCTATCTCCGAGCAGCTGATGTACAATTGTCGGCGGGGTATCCCTCAGTGGAGACGGGCTCGGAGATATCACCGAAGCCGAACAACGTGGGGAAGTATGTCTTCAACATATCATAGTTCCTACCCCGGACGGCTTCACCCATATTTCGGAGTTTATATATCACGCGATGTTCCAGCTCAGATCATGTAACAATCGCTGTTGCGCAAAGTGACTGGGTCGAAAGGCAAAATGTGGTCACTCCGGCAAACGAAATTGATACGCCCACCCGCAGGAACTGATCCCTCTGCACCTCGGCAAAGGGATCCATGGTATGTATACAAACTGGCTGCATTTGTGTCCCTAGGTGCTCTGCTGTTTGGCTACGACCAAGGAGTCATGGGTGTCATTGTCGCCGATCAACGGTTCAAGGATTTGATGCGTCCTAAGAATTCATGTATGTTCGATGCCACCAAAATCAGCTTCATATTGTGGGGCATTCAATAGCTGATTGCAACTCAGGGGTGACTGGTGCTATTGTTTCAATGTACGATGTAGGTTGCTTCATTGGCGCCATGTCCACCGGTAGTCTTTCGGATCGGTATGGCCGTGAGAGAATGTTGGCTATTGCGAGCGTCGTCTTCGTTATTGGTGCAGTCCTACAAGCTGCCTCGTACACAGTTGTCCAAATAGTAAACAGCCAGCCTTTCACCATATATACCATTTTCTGACAAACACATAGATCATTGGCCGTATAGTCTTGGGCTATGGTGTTGGGGGATGTGCGGCAGGGGTACCCCTGTATCAATCTGAGATCGCTCCTCCAACCCTCCGAGGGAGATTGATTGGAATAGAGCAAATGGTTCTGTGCACTGGTGAGCTGTGTGCGTTCTGGATGAACTATGGGTTCAATTACCTCTCGACTAAACACTGGTGGCGCATTCCCTTGGCAATTCAAATTCTTCCGGCCATTGTTCTGGGGATAGGTTGCTGGTTCTGGGTCTTGCCAAGTCCACGGTGGCTTGTCACTCAGGACCGACACGACTGTGCTCGCGAGGTATTGATTAGATTACACGGTCCAGAGGCTGCAGTGGTAGAACTCGAGCAGATCCAGGAAACAATGCGCCTAGAGAAGCACACCAAAGCATCTTGGACAGGAATGTTTAAAATCCCTATCCTGCGGCTAACCCTCCTTGGTTGTGGGATTCAAGGCTTCCAGCAAGTCACGGGCACGAATTCAATCCTTTACTACACGCCGACACTCTTTGAAAAGGGTGGTATTACCGATCCTCGCACCGCAAACCTGGCGACAGGAGGCGTTGGGATCGCACTGTTCGTCAGTGCATGGATACCCATCTTCTTCTTTGACCGTCTGGGGCGCAAAGTATGGCTCCAGATTGGGACCGTAGGAATGATGCTAGCCATGGTCGGAATCGCAGTATTGCAATGGCATGCGGGTGAGAGCCCCGGGTCAAAGGGTAACTATGCGATTGTGGTCTTTCCCTATCTGTTCTATATCTTCTTCAACATTAGCTGGGGTGTCGCGGCCTGGACCTATCCGTCAGAAATATTCCCGCTGTCCATGCGTGCAAAGGGCAACGCACTTGCAACTTCCGCTAATTGGACCATGTGCTATATCGTTGCCCAGGCTTCGCCACCAGTTGCAGATGCAATCGGGTGGGGCCTTTACGTTGTTTATGCCGCTATATGTGTCATCGCTTTCATTTTCGTCCGCTTTGCGCTAGGTGGGTGGTTTAATCTGATCTGCAACCAGTTATTCGATTGCTGACACGGTATACAGTTGAGACGAGGAATCGGTCGCTAGAGGATATGAACCGGCTTTTCGGGCTGCAAGGCTATTTCGCAGAAGGTGAAGCTGCCGCTGCAGAGGAAATTTTTGTAGCCAAAAATGCTTCGGCGGAGCACATTGAAGAGAGCACTAATTTTGCAGGTCCGTCATAGAATTTGGGAGTACTATGGATGTGTGACTAGAGCCCCTACAACTGCCTCTTGACGGTCAAAAGACTCCTGTTGGCGCAGTTCACCATGTAGCAACCTGAGCAACGAACGATCTATGTGTTATATACGTTTGATCGTTCAAATCATATAGTATCCACCATGCAATGATTTTCAGTTAATATGTGTCGGGGAAGTGCATGCTTAAGTTTCAATGTACCCGCATCGATAAATTGTAGGCTGAGCCCGGGGTCTCTATGTGTTAGTGGATAGAAATTAGAAGGACACAGAAGATGGCTAAGTCAAGATTTCATGTGTTCAGCGAATGGCGGATCACATTGCCATCCATGGACTCGTTCCTGAATGTCCTTCTGAGCCCTCGAAGAAATTTTGAATCATGAAGCCCCCGGCCGCGTCCAGGAGTTCCGCATTAGACATGCCTTGTGGATACCACGTAAAGCTATCCTCTAGCCCCATCGATAACGGGTTGTATATTGCTTGGTTTTGAGCACCGGGAGGCGGGGCCCAGAGACGAGAAGGGCGTGTCACGGCCGTTGTTGGGTTCGGGCTAATATTTTGAGTCAAGTCAACAGCATGACCTTGTTCTATTTTACGTCAGTCATGAACCCTTGGCAACTGGGACAAAAATGAAGAGGAAGAGGGGTAGGCAGCATGTCTCACCGAGGAGCTTCTGTAATACATTCCGTGCACGAAACGCCATATCATGCGACGACCCAAGACTCTCAAGACAATCCACAGCCTGTTGGAGATGTCCCTTCCATGATGGAGCCATAGTATGAGTCGGGCTATAGATGTAACAGGTGGCCTGCACAAAGCTCGCTGTGATCAACCAGTATGTCGCATACCATGCGAGACCCCGTTTTCTACTATCCGTATGGTTGAGAAATCCACATATAGACGTGACACATTCATCAGCTGCAGATAGGCACGAATTGATCGGGCCCTCTGATGTACTGATGGCTGATCTTGTAGCTATAGCCTCGAATAAAAAGGGCCGATTGAGAACGATACGCAGGTGGAAAGACCTCCACAGAAGAACTCTCTTAGGCAACTCCAAGTGCGGTTCCAGATTGACCTCTTGGTTGAAATATGGGGGCAGGTCCTTCCACCAATTCCCGATACTCTCTTCTAGTTTCACAGCTCTCTCATATCTTGGAACATGGTGCGTGAGAAGCTCCACCTGAACGGCATTTGCAATCTTAGCTAGCTTGACTTGAGCAATGAGAGCAGATGTGATAGTGGGCCCAGGCTTGCACTCAGGCAAATGCTCCATATCAACCGCAATATCCTGGTCATCCAGGTTTGCTGGGAGGCGAATGTTCACTCCAACTAAAGACACTGCAGGCCTCCCGAGAGTCAGCTGAGCCCCGGAAACGAAGACAAACAGTGTCCACCAAACGCGTCGGCGGATCTCCATAGTGAAGGGCGATGTGCTTGGCATGCCGAACTCACGGTGCAAGCCGATTGCAAGAGCCATGCTGAAGCCGATGCCGATAAGAATGAACCCCGCGTTAGGCTTGTTCCGCTTTTGCAAGTAATTGGCCATTATAACAATAGCTTGCACGTAGCTCAAAGACCCTTTCTCGAGGACATCCATCGTTAAGTGTCTACGTGCTTCCTTGTAGAAAGGAATGTCGCATTTGGTCGCGTTAGAATCACCAACGAATGCACCGATAGCAAGGACCGTGTTATATAATAGCGGCCACGAACCGTCCCGCGGCTTAGCCAGGGCACCTATAATTCCTTAGCAAAGCTGATACATACCAGGCTCGTGCGCAAGGCATACCCGATATTCGCGCACGAAAAGTCCCTTCATGTAAGATGGGATACGCAGGATGATAGAGAGCGAAATAATCATCAATATAACGGCTGACTGTGGCCATTGACTGGGATCGCGCGGCGGGGAAATCATCCTCATCCAATGACGAGGGCGTGTTCACGCTGTTCAGTGGAAGGTACAGTGGAAGAGATTGCAGAAATTTCAACGCAGCTATTCCGGACTGCGGTCCTGTATACCCAGCCTTATGCGGGTCAGCAGTTAAGAAGCCCATACCGTCGATTGAGTTATCGAAGTCTTGAGACTCGTCAAATTCATAGTCTTCTGCGTTGCTGTGTTCAGTGAAGTTTGTCGGGAGTTGCTCAGTATGGTGTTCCACCTCAGTACTCAGCTTGGTATCCTGGCTTGTATTTACCGGTGCTACCTGGCGACTCTCTCGTACAGTTCGAAGTGCTTCTTGCAAGTCAACTGTAGGGAGGTACGTCCTCCAGGCTTTTTCCATGTCCTGCCGAAGTTGTTCATATTCTTGAAGACGCCTTCAGTAGTTTATGTAAGTAAATATATTCCGGCCATTCAACGATTATAGCCGGGTAATATAACTCAAGCCTATGACAGACAGCCTCACCTTTGCAGTGACGATAATTTTTGCGACGGGGACGAGTACCGGCATGCTTTTGCATCTCTGATACAGTTGGCGCAAGTATCATCGCCGGAACATCGAACTTTCCGGCGTTTGCACTCATCGCACGCAAATGTTTTGCGTAATATCCGACGAGTTCGAATTGAATCATTCATCATGCTGAGCTTATGTATATATTGAATGCGACATATTGGATCGGTCAATGATTCGGAGGGACGAGGCGAAAGACACGGACTCGGACATGGTGCGCGGGAAGCCGACTACGAGCTAACCTATTTCAGGTTAGTCCATCTTCTCTCCACGGGGTGTCTACCTCAGGCCCTCAGGCACCAAAAAGCCAAAGTCAGCAACAGATTGGGGGAATTCCAATAGGGGAGGAAAATGAAAAATAAGTCTATTCATATGTGTACCTTCGTGTATATAGGTTTCTTACTTTAGGTACCTACTTCACTAGCAATATAAATTACTAATTAATTCAAAAACTATTAATTCAGGATACGTCGCTCAACGCATATCCTTTAAAAGACAAGGAAAGTGCCGCCAACTCGGACTTAGGTCAACTATTGTCCTGTCGTATTCAGGGCCACTTTGCAAAAGTAAAGACAGAGAAGGAACTGTTTCCCCAATCCCCCACACAGTATCATTGGCTTCAAAGCTTGAATGTCAAGGACGTAACTAGAAGGCAGCTATGAGTTGCTTCTGACCAAGGATGAACTTGAGAACAGTGCTCATTGCCGGGGGCGCATCTGATGGAGGGGCAGTCTTTGGATGAGGGCTGAACAGAGAAGCCACGCGTGGTAAATTCAGAGGGTAGTTGGAGGTCAGCACATGAGACATCCCAATCGACTTTGTCGCCGTTCATTTCATACTCGAATTGTATGACATCGTTTGCTTTTAGGTCAGGCTTTGTTGAGACTTTGATGCAAATGCGGCTGTCCTTTGGATTCACACGCCATACTTCCTCGTACGTACCACCCCCAGCAGAAAGCGTATGCATGCTGCCTTCTTTATCGGCCACTGACCAGGCATAAATTGGGGCGGGTAGACTGTTGACAATCTTGACGGCTCCGAGGCTGCGAGGTAAAATGTCATCGATTGGTTGACTGAGGACAGTGGAGAGCAATTCCAAAAAGAAGGTAAAAACGGTGAAGAACAGCATTTTCGCGGAAGATGGCCGCCCGATTGTTATTTGCTATGAAACCAATCAAGATAGTCTTCAGTAATATTCTTGTTTTATGAATCCTGGGGTAGAGTAAAGAGACGAGAAGACTCTCAGTTACGAAAGCTCTAAAGGTACTATATATTCTATTTGAGACTACCTCCTCGTGGTGAATTTGGCAGCTATTTAGGATGGATAGTCACATTCCCTAGCTCAAGAACAATAGTCCACCAATTCCCACTGGGCTATTTTGGGCGCCCTGCAATTTAGTATATTCTACATATTCACTCTCAGCCTCCTCTATGTAAAGCCTTCGTACGATAGGTAGGGTTTCACTAGCTTCATTCAATGAATCCCTTAATAATGTGAACCAGCGGAAGCCCTAACCGGGGACACATTTGTGAAACGATGGCTAAACAGGATGTGGACTACATCCACCCATCATTATTGTCAACAAACAAAGAAGACATATGGAGTAACATCTCCCGATATCTTTGAGAAATGGAATGTTATTATGTGCGTCAATGGCTTCTAAGGTACAATCAATCACATTGTAGTATAAAAATGCCTGAAACAGTGGCGTCCTAAGAGTGCCTATGAAGATTCTCCCTAATGGTGACTGCTTAGCAAGAACAACTGGCTTAACATTGGGTGGTAAGTTGCTATTACATCATCGTATCTGTTTAGCCCTCTTGCTTTCAATATCATTGAGCCTCATATTTATTAACTGAACGTCTTCGATATGGCCCCCATGTTGCTCTAAGTCGGTAAGTCCAATTCCTTCTCGATGTAGGCCACATAAGTAATGTTGTTCACAACAGGAACTGTGATCAGAGTAATATCAATGTTGTGATACTCCATCAGACGTTTCAAGCCCTAAGCCGCAACAGTATCACTCGCTGTTAGTACGAACGGACACGACAAGCTGCCGGAACTGCGGTGGGTCCAAAGCGGGCATGATGTTGTAGAAACCAAGGAGACACGACCCAAACTCGACAACAATAACATCAAGAGTCCATTTTGTTCAATTCATGCAGGATGCCCAGCGACACCTCAACTATCTCATTTAGGTTTACCGCAAGTTGTGGGTAACCAACCATCTGCGAAACCTAGAACTAGCTCAGCCCCTGTGGCAGACAAACAACGCAGCTCGTTCAAAAGAGCAACTCCAGATGATTTGGCGCCGGCTACTCGGAGTCCTCCGGACTTAGGATGTTGGATTATATTTCGAACTGTTGTGGTTTTCCCGGTGTTTGACGCGGTACCGGCGACTACCACTATGGGCGCTGACTGGCTTAGAGTCTGGCGTTTGGGAATCGTTGAGTGTTTGATGTCCATAGGAGCCCCAGCTTTTAGTATACTACCGAGTACTGGGACTTGAACCGGTATCTCTTCATCGTCAAGGGAAACCTCAACCAAATCCACTATTCCGGTCCTGCTAACATAGGACAAGATAGTAGTACTGGGCCGGATACCCCAGTAGCCACCTCTACGCTTCGTCGCAACTTTCCTGCTCGCGACCGCACTTGGTGATAGCTTGAAACCCAATGGTCTCTTCGATCAACCATCCTACCATTTCTCAAATCGTCTCACCCTTAGGCCCATCAATAAAAGGCCGACACAGAACAGTATAGCTGTCACTGATCGGCGGACAGGAATGAACGCATAAGCTCTGTAACTATGCCGTTCCAGAATGTCTCTTCGTGAAATGTGAATTAAACTGGGAAAGGATGACCCTGGTGCTATTGAGAACATGACTGTATCACCGGGGTTGTCTCGTGTTGCACTGTCAGACAATTTTCTATTGCTGCATCATGTGTATGTATTGCCAGTATCATCACAATTATTATTATTATTTGCCTGTTGTTCCAACCGAATTTCTTCAAGCTGGGGGTGTAAGTTAGTTGTTTGATAAAACTCAATAGTACTGACCGAGCGCCTGTTCAGGTATCCCCATCAGTCCTCGTCAAATTCTACCAAGTAAGATCATTTCCTTGGAACCAAGCTTTAGCTAGAATAAAGTACGAACGCCCTTTAATGATTTATGTGTGAGTTTGGAGTGTTTTTCTATCTTGAAGAATATATAGTAGTTTCTGAACCTAAAGTGGTGCCTTGATGCCTGGATAGATAAACATATATATTGATGTACAATTGATTTCACGACTCTTTTAGTCCACATAGTTATATTATATAGATTACTCAGCAAACAACGAATTGAGGAAGTTCTAGAAAGCTCTTGTTCAGAAATCGTAACTTGGTCAGTACTCGGGCTAGAAGTATCAGTAAATGCCCTTGCACACGACGAAACATTTATGGCAAGGGCGGTTAGCCTCTATACGCGAAGCCGCGTCAACACGGATAAGAAGCGAATCAAAGAAATCGAGGTAAGAAAATCTGATATAGTTCTATTCTCTAATGTCTATCTGGCGTCTATGCAAATGGGCATATGGCTAGATGCAGGGATATCAACCCCAGCAAGCAAGAGAACAAAGGTTAACCTTCAACAAAGAAACAGCACACGTTCATTGCGGATATCAAAATACGCTATCATTCAAACATTTTTTACAGGCAGGGATTGGATTTCGTCAATCATTTCTTCAGGCCCAGGAGGTTAATGCTCTTAGGACGCTCGATGGGCAGGCCGAGGGCACGGTCCCAGATGAGCTGGACGAGAGGGCCCAGAGCACGGCTGACACCGAAGGTGACGGTGTAGTAGAGGGGCTGCTGGAATCCGTAGTGGTAGAAGAGAACACCAGACGCGGCGTCAACATTGGGGTGGGGGTTCTTGGTCTAGTATCGTTAGCACAGGTAGCTTGGAAAAGGCCGAGACAATTATTTACCTTTCCATGTTCCGTAAGAACACCAGGGGCGATCTCGGAATTCTTCTTGACCAATTGGAAGACAGGGTTGGCCAGGACATCAGGGCGAGTGGCAGCAAAGTCCATGAGAGCCTCGAAACGAGGGTCAGGCTTGCGGAGGACACCATGGCCGTAGCCAGGGACGACACGGCCCGACTTCAGGGTGTCCCAGAGGTAGGTACGAACGTCCTCGTCAGTGAACTTGGTTCCGATCTTCTCCTGCATGGACAGGATCCACCGCAGGACTTCCTGGGCAGCAAGGCCGTGCAGAGGTCCGGCAAGACCCAAAAGACCCGCACTGTAGCTCAGGAAGGGGTCGCTCAGGGCGCTTCCAACCAAGTGGGTAGCGTGGGCAGACACGTTACCGCCCTCGTGGTCACCGTGCAGGGCCAAGTACAGACGCAGCAAATCGTGGAAGTCCTGGTTCTGTTGACCACCTTTGCCGAGTAGCTCTGCGAAGTTGTAAGACCAATCCTGGCTCACGTCGAGAGCTTGGGTGCCAACAGCGTCGATCTCCTCGGGGCGGAAGACCAATGCGGCGACACGGGGGATCTTGGCCAGCAACGAGATGCTGTCGTCGAATGTGGGCTCCCAGTAATCGGCCTTGTTCAGGCCCTTCTCGTAGGCCTTGGCGAACTGCGACTCAGTGTTCAGAGCAGCGACGGCGATCGACAGCTGTGTCATGGGGTGCATGTTGCGGGGGAAGGACTTAATGAGGTCCAGGATGTGCTGAGGGAGGTGGGACTTCTCGGCCAATTCGCGCGAGAAGGCGCGCACCTGGCTGGTCGAGGGGACCTGTCCCGTCAGGAGGAGCCAGAACATGGCTTCGGGCAACATCTCGGTACCGGAGGTACCCTTAGGGAGCTCCTTCTGACAATCCTTGATGGTCTTGCCGTGGAAGCGGATCCCCTCATCGGGATCAAGGACCGAGCCCTCCCAGAGCATCGACTTGAGACCACGCATACCACCAATGACATTGGCAACTTTGACCTCACCAATCACATCGTCACCCCGTTGTTTCACCTGCTGGAAGAGTTCACGTTTGGCGGGGATGACCGCCTTGAGGGCGGACTTCAGATCGGGTTCCGCCGTCGCATAAGATCTGCGAGAGGTATACTGAGCCAATAGGCGCGAAGACTGTCACAATGGCTAGATTTAGTCTTTGCATTAGGGTGATACCAGTTACGATCGGGAACTAACCTGAGCCAGCTTGGTAGCATGGCGAGTGGTTCGCATGGGCATGGCCATGGTGTGTTTTATTTATTGATGGTGGAGAAAAGGCCCGTAGAATTACACTCAACACAGGAGCACTGCTTTGTGTCGAAGTCTAGCGGGGAGGACGATGGGAGTTTTTAAATTTAGAGTGAAGGTACACAAGGAAGAGAAGAAAACAGCGAAAGGAGGGAGCACGAATTATACGCCGAGGGCCCCCTTGCACGCCAGACCGATTTGAACGCCCGGTTGGCCGCGGAGGAACGGTGAAGGTGACAGGAAGGTACCGAGGCAATCCAACGGCTGCATGCGGAGTGTCCAACCAACACCCATCATTCTTTTCTAAGGGTCTAATCACACCACTTCTCTCTCACGGTCGGATGGAAGGATGTAATTGCTAGTATGGCTCTACTACTATACCTTTTATAGGGAATAAAGAGACATAATTTTTCTATATTCTTGACCCCTATGAATATTTGTTTTTGTTGTTGTTACCGAGGGTCGGGTATTCCTCCAAAGGGATGTGATGGACCATATGCTTCGGGATAAGCTGATAGTCGATCATCGGCAGACGGGATGATTGTTTAATCCACTGTATGTGGGTTAGGATAGACGTGCGAACTACATCGATCAAGAAGAGCTCTATAGAAGTGTTCCATAACGCAACAGCAAGGGATATAAAATCGGCTACTCCTCTCCATGTATTCAGATTGATTGTTTGGATGAGAGACTCCGTCCCCGTCACGATATCCGCGGGTTGGCGGATCCGGCGTGCGGGGTAATCCCGATGTGGATTAGCCTTCCTCGGGGTGAAAGTTCTTTATGCCTGAGGCATGAACGCCAAGCCAGCACCGCCACATACGGCACCTGGCCAGACCAATACAAGCCATCCATGCCTCAGGCACCCAGCACCCACCGGGGCTGAGCCAACAATCAGGGCCCACGCAAAGGCGGTGTATTCTGATTGGTGAAAATCCTGCTCCCCTGCGCCTCAGGCAGAGATTTTTACCCGCGCCCAATCACAAAGGAACTTATCAGCGGCCCAAAAAAAAATAATCGCCGCCCCGCCATCATTATCAGTGATCTTTCTTTCCAGTTCAGCCTGGATTTTTTCCTTTCCCTCTTGTCTCTTCACTCTCCCCTCTTTCCTTTCTCTTGTTCATATACCCTGTTGTTTGTGTTGAAGACGGATCCTCGTCCAGAGGCCGATCTGACGTTTGGATTTTCTTCAAAAAGTTTTGAATTTTGTGTAGATTTTCTTTTCTGTACTTTTCATTTCTCCTTTGTGGTATTTTCAATTTTCCACCAGGCTCCGACGACGCCGCTTTAGTGGCTTACCGACTTAGCGCAAAGGTTGAAGCGAAAGAACACACTCCGGCGAGAGACGCACTGCATTTAAGATCGCCCTATATATCAGAGAATGCCTCATTCCGAACCTACCACCATGGCTACCGCTGTTTCCAAGACCCCATCTACCGTCCCTCCCACCCCAGAGGAGATCTCGTCCCTTTTTAACACCATCTTTACCGCAGAGACCTCTCAGCAGTCTCTCGATGCATCCTACGCCTTGACCAATTTGTTGATTCAAAGTGTCGGCTGTCTCGGCTTTCAAAAATACGACGTCTTGTCGCAAGTCAAGAAGGCGGCGAGCGATAAGAAGAATGGCGCCCGCCGTGAGAGTGCCATGCTGATCATCGGCGCTCTGTTCGAACGTTTCCCCCGCGAACACCCTCTGAGCGAAGTCATATTCCTCCTCCAAGACGGCGGCGTGCTTGATATTGCCCTCGATGCGTTGGCCGACAAGGGCGCAGTGGTTCGCGACGCCGCTCAGTATGCAATCGATGCCTTGTTTGCTGGCCTCAAGCCCGAATCGATGGCCAATGGCCTCCTTCCTGCCCTGTCTGCTTATCTCAGTCGCGGCACCGGTAAGTGGCAGGGCTTTGTCGGCGCATACTCCCTCATTGAGAAGATGGCCGTCAAAGCGCAGATGGGTAACGGAACCATGGAAGAAGAGCGTGAGAAGGATATACTGCGCGAGGCGATGGGCAAGACTCTGAAAGACTTGATTCCTCTGGTGGAGTCCGGCATGCACGATCTAAAGGCTGAAGTGGCTAAGCGGGCTTGCAAGGCCATGAACGCGGTTACCACTCTGTTGTCCAACGATGATGTTGCCCCTCGTATCCCTCTTTTGATCAAGACCATGGAGCAGCCGTCCGAGAAGACCCTACAGGATGCCATCCATGCCTTGTCGCAAACCACTTTTGTCGCCATTGTTACCTCTCCCGTTCTGGCCTTGCTCACTCCATTGCTGGAACGCTCGCTGAACGCCCCGACAACACCCCAAGAGACTTTGCGTCGCACTGTCGTGGTTGTGGAGAATCTGACAAAACTCGTGCATGATCCCTCCGAGGCACGTACCTTCTTGCCCAAGCTCATCCCCGGTGTACAGGCTGTCAAGGATCGTGCTTC
The DNA here is from genome assembly GCF_009017415.1 of Aspergillus flavus. Classification (NCBI taxonomy): domain Eukaryota; kingdom Fungi; phylum Ascomycota; class Eurotiomycetes; order Eurotiales; family Aspergillaceae; genus Aspergillus; species Aspergillus flavus. Next base: position 5,014,370 of record NC_092406.1, read on the forward strand.
CCTCCCGGAAGTTCGAGAGCTTGCCACCCGCGCCTTGAGCGTGATGGAGAAGGCCATGAGCGACAGCAATGTTCACGCTGGATCTGTCACCAAGACCACTCCGGATGAGGTTCTCGCCGTCTTGGATGCTCAGATTCAGGCCAACGGCGGCCTTGCTGTGCCCGAGGCGCATACGCTTTTCGAGCTCGGTAAGACTTACATCGCGGAGATGGTCCGTGAAGATGTGAACTGCCGCATGCACGACCGTATTCCAATCTGTGTCGCCCCCTACCTGCGTGGTTTGCTACCGGAGGATAAGCACGACGCTGTCGCCTCCGCTCTTCAGGCACATTTCATCGAGGAAGATCACCGCAAGTTTGGCAAGCCCGAACCCGATGATCCCAATGAGGTCGAGATTGTCAACGCCAACTTTTCCCTCGCCTACGGTGGAATGCTTCTTCTCAACCATACCAACCTGCGTTTGCTGAAGGGTCACCGGTATGGTCTTTGTGGTCGCAATGGAGCTGGCAAGTCTACTCTCATGCGCAGTATCGCCAACGAGAAGCTGGAGGGCTTCCCCCCGCAGGATGTTGTTCGTACCTGCTTTGTCGAGCATAACCAGGGCGAGGATGCCGACCTGAGCATCATCGAATACGTCTCCAAAGACCCCAAGATTGCAGAGGCTGGCCAGGAGCACATCAGTCAGGTGCTTCTCGAATTCGGCTTCACCGATGGCCCTGAGGGTCGCCAGTCGCAACGTGTTGGATCGCTGTCTGGTGGTTGGAAGATGAAGCTTGCGTTGGCCCGTGCCATGCTCATGAAGGCGGATGTTCTACTTCTGGACGAACCGACTAACCACTTGGATGTTGCCAATGTGAAGTGGTTGCAGGAATACCTGAAGAAGCACACTGAGATCACCAGTTTGATTGTCAGTCACGACTCTGGATTCTTGGACGAAGTCTGCACGGACATTTACCACTATGAAAACAAGAAGCTCGTCTGCTACAAGGGTAATCTGGCTGCTTTCGTCAAGCAGAAGCCCGAGGCAAAGAGCTATTACACCTTGTCTGCCAGCGCTGTTCAGTTCAAGTTCCCTCCCCCTGGTATTCTGTCCGGTATTAAGTCCCAGACCCGTGCCATCCTCCGGATGACCAACTGTTCCTACACCTATCCCGGTGCCTCTAAGCCATCCCTGACTGACGCATCGCTCACCCTAACACTGTCTTCCCGTGTTGCTATCATTGGAGGAAACGGTGCTGGTAAATCTACTTTCATCAAGATGCTTACCGGAGAGACCATCCCGCAAACCGGCAAAGTTGAGAAACACCCCAACCTTCGTATCGGTTATATTAAGCAGCACGCTCTCGAGCACGTGGAGATGCATCTGGAGAAGACCCCCAGCCAGTACCTCCAGTGGCGTTATGCTAACGGTGATGACCGCGAAGTGTACTTGAAGCAGACCCGTATCCTTACCGAAGAAGATAAGGCTCAGCTGGAGAAGCCGGTCGATCTCAAGGATGGCAGGGGCCCCCGTCGCATTGAGGCCCTTATGGGTCGACAAAAGTGGAAGAAGTCCTTCCAGTACGAAGTGTAAGTTATCGCTGCCTACTAGTCTCCGCGCGCCACCGCTAACAGAAACCATAGCAAATGGATTGGTCTCCTTCCCAAGCACAACACCATGATCTCCCGTGAGACCCTGCTTGAACTTGGATTCTTCAAGCTGGTTCAGGAATTCGATGATCATGAGGCTTCTCGTGAAGGTCTCGGATTCAGAAACTTGGAACCTCCCGAGATCTCGAAGCACTTCGAGGACGTTGGTTTGGATCCTGAGATTGCCAATCACAACCAAATCTCTGGCCTTTCTGGTGGTCAAAAGGTCAAGGTTGTGTTGGCCGGAGCCATGTGGAACAACCCTCATTTGCTTGTGCTGGACGAACCCACCAACTTCTTGGACCGTGACTCTTTGGGTGGTTTGGCTGTGGCCATCCGCGACTTCAAGGGTGGTGTAGTCATGATTTCTCACAACGAGGAATTTGTGGGCGCGCTCTGCCCCGAACAGCTTCACGTCGCTGATGGGCGCATTGTTGCCCGTACCAACACGGGCGTGTCGCTCGATCGGTTCGAAGACAGTGCGGCCAACTCGCCCCAGACCGGCACCGCTGTGAACTCTACGGCCACCAGCGCGGCTGCTTCTGCTGCTGCTTCTGCTGCTGCTTCTGCTGCTGCTTCCGCCGTGAACTCTGGCGCCGAAGAACAGGGAGAACTCAAGTTCAAGGCGCGAAAGAAGAAGAAGATGACCCGTGCCCAGCTCAAGGAGCGGGAGACTCGTCGTCGTCTCCGTCACCTTGAGTGGCTCAATAGCCCCAAGGGTACCCCCAGGCCTCCGGACACTGATGATGAGGCTTAGTAAATATTCGTTGTTTATACCATTTTTCTGGACTTTGTTCGCTGCATGAGCAGCGTGATGATTTGCCTGTTTTGGTCATTACGATAGACGGCTTGGCGTTTGCTTTTGTTTTTGCTTAATTCATTTCGGCGGTTCGCTTTCCATAGATAACTATTGATCTCAGACTTAATTGCACCACCGTGGTCCATCTCTATGCCTTGTACATGTATGCGATATCTAGGTTTCCCCACGCCTATTGAGGGGCGGTCATTTTATCTGTCGACCATAGTCAGATAACGTTATAACGTTTGCTCATCCAACACAGTGAATTGCTGATCTTAGATCCTTGTATTGAGATCGTGCTAAAGTAATGCCATTATTCGGCTTGAAACATCGTGACTTACTACACATTGAGCAATGATTTGAACCAAGACGCTTCATGGACTGAATCCAGAGAGTTAGGGCAAACATGATACCACATCAAGATGGAATGCCTACCCGCATACATACAACAAGCCCTAGTATCTAGCACAATAGGTACTCATCATGATAGGTCCTTTTGGTATACTCAAACCAACGCAAGCCACTATCAGGATCATGTGGCCAAATTCGATTTGACCAAAGGGACCTAAAAGATAAGCCACAAATTACCTCGTGGCGTTTCGTGACATCACTTCGCCCAGCCTTGTCATCCATGCCAGACACACAGTGAAATCCTGCATGCATGGATCATGACGAATAAGATGCAGTTGGCCAGTGCCCGAAGTGGCGCAGTCTCATCCCGTAGCTCACATTGGCCGGTTTCTCACCCTGTAATATGGGCTATACGAGTCGCAATCTATGGTTGTAGCACTTTAGCCTTACCGTACCAACATCAGGCAACAGGGTATTAGACTTAATCTACAAGGTGAAGGGGACTTACCTCAGCGAATATAAAACCATAACACCCCTTCCTGCCCTATTTCTCCACCTATGCTTCTCTAGACTGATAGACTTACGTCAGCACAAGTACTTCTCACAAAGTGTACTACTAGTAATCAATACCCATTCCAGAAATCTGACAATGACCTGCTCCAGAATGCGCGACGAACCCCCAGCCTACGAGGAGACCACAGGCTCCAGCTCAACCGCCATTCCTGGCGACAACAAGACACAGTTACAGGATGAGGATACACGATCGAAATACGGGTTGATTTCTTTCTCAGGGTACGACCGCGTTCGCCTCATGCGCTTTCCGGAGTCCATCGTAGCGCTTGTATCGGAGACACTTCAGAGACATTGGCCCAAGGGGATACAGAAAGTAAAGGCATACTACGAGAGTACAGAGTTCAAGCTACGGGGAAATCCGTTCGAACATGGCGACGACGATGAAAAGGTTGCGCTTCGTAATGCCATATTAGGGCTTCTGGATGCGTTGGCAAGAGAAGGTTGGGGTGTACACCCTGCTGCCGGGGGCTTGGGGAGGATAGGGAATTATAAGTCGCTTGGGCAGAAGGGTATGTTTCTTTTTATAATTTATTAGGGCTCCATTTTATTTTCTGTTTCTTCTGCTCCCATCCCAAATCTATTAGCAGATCAGACTGACAAAGCACAGATAGCCTGATTTTCAAACGCCAGGCCCCCCAGCAACTCTCCTGGATGTGTATCTCCTTTGACTCCGACGACCTCATGCACCTTATCAACGCTCCCCCCGAGTTAGCCTTATCCCTGGTTGCAGTCTTCGGGGACAGGATTAAAAACTGTAATTAGGACCTTGTGACCGGCGCGTTTGAGGTGAAATTCCAAAGCAAGTTATGGGCCAAGTATTCGGAGGAAGGAGCAGTGCTGAGTAGAGTGGCCATACTGGATGTGCTTCAGTGTCTGGAGGGTCAGGGGTTTACGTTGTGTTCGAGTCTGGATATCGACTATGGCAACCGGGGGCGAGGTGTATAAGAGTAGTGGGGAGACGTGGTTTTGTTGTCGTTGAGGGGTTGGCGATGTTTAGGGTCGTATTTGGACTTTACTGAATATATGATCAGCATGGTATGACTTTGTGCGTTGAGGGTTATTGCTTAACTACATGTCTGCTTGAATGGCGCGATCCGTAGGGTTAACGTGCCCTGGCTATCAACGAGTCTTAAAACTATCTCACCCTCTATGGGATTCAGTCAGAAGTCTACAGTATTTATTGCAATGCGCGACCTCACTATTCCAAGGATGTCTCAATGGCGTCTTGATCGCCATGCTGTCACGGTGAATCACCACCCCCGACTCTCCGTAACCTAAGACTTCGCTCTCGAGTATAGGCTGACTATTGAGGTCTATGAATTGGGAGGATGCCATGGCGGTAGGCCTTTTCTGCTATCTTCTTATATGAGACTCGGTAGGAATAGAAATGTGAGAGTTCTATGGAGGACTGCAAGGTTGATGAAGTGTTTCGCTTGGTGAATTTATAAACGAAGATCCACACGTGACGAGATGTTGATTGTATATCAGATTCACCAGGGCAATATATTGACGCTGCTTCATTCGGCCTAGCTATCAGTTCAAGCTATGGCAGTAGAGAAGTCGTGTTCAACCAGTTACAATCAGACCAACTTCCTCTCTCCCGCTATTATAATACTAGCCAACAACTCCCTATCATCGCTCTTCTGAACCAGGTCATAGAACAGCCCCTTGGTTTCCAAAAGCTCAGCTGGCACGCCAACCTCCGCGACGTGGCCATCCTTCATTACAACCACCTTATCGAAAGACGCAATCGTCCTCAAGCGATGAGCCACAACAATCAAGGTCCCCTTAAATTGGGTTCTAATCGTATCCTGGATCCACAGATCCGTCCTGTTATCAACAGCAGATGTCGCTTCATCGAGGATGATAATCTTGGGATTTCTGGCCAGAATCCGTGCCAGACAAAGCAATTGCCTTTGGCCTTGAGACATGTTCGATCCACCTGTGCTGATGGGAGAGTCGAGTGTGAATAATCCATCGCTACCACTAGATTTCTCTGCAAGTAGCTTTACCCGCCGTAGAGCGTCTTCGAGGTCCTTGTCCGGTATCTGTTGGAAGTAATCCAGGTTTGATCGTGCCGTGCCGGAAAATAGAACCGGGTCTTGAGGGATAAAAGCAATTCTGGACCGTAGAGAGTTCAACTTAATTGTGGATATGTCAATTCCATCAATTAGAATTGACCCGGTCTGTGGCTCGATCAAGCGCAGTAGGGAAAGAGTCAAAGATGACTTTCCAGCTCCTGTACGGCCCACGATTCCAACTCTTTTGCCAGCTTGGACAGTAAAGGAGGCACCTTTCAGAGCGAGGGGGAGATCAGGCGAGTATGCAACATTGAGATCCTTTATCTCAACCGCTCCTTGGGATGGCCAGTCGTCTGGAACCTCGTTGCCTCCTTGATTTTCCGTGTTCAGCTCTGAGTACGCCACAACTCCCCCAGCTGCGTTCATGTATGTCTCGAGCATTCCAAATGTATTGATGGCCTTGAATATCGCTTGCGAAAATCCCATGGAGAACGTCAAAGAGAATCCCACCACCGAGGCGTCGATAACCGAGCCCGACGAAAGCAGCACTATGCCCGTTCCTGTAGTAAACAGAATACCCACAAGTGACATTTGGAGCCCAAGCCAACGATTGAACATGTAGAAGTGACGCCTGGCTGTTGAGAGCCTATCTACATGGTAGTGCATCCGGTCAGCAAGCTTATCCGTCGCTCCAAAGGACCGTATAGTTGAGACACCAGCTGCGCACGATGTGAAGTGCTCGAGGATATCAGCAGTTGGCTCGGAATCGGCACCCTTAACTGTTGTACGGGCTTTTATATAGCGCTGGCTAACCTGCCAGCACCAGTAGAGAAGAGCCATTGTCAAAAGACTGGTGTACTTCGATGTATATAGACTAGATATTTGTTAGGGAACGCAAGGCAGTTGTGACCAAGGGAATCCGTACCCGACACATACGACAATTATTAGTTTCATGAAAGCGTCGGCGAAATCGGACATGGTGGAGAGAACATGATCATCCACATTCCTAACGTCAACGGTGAACCGTCTCAAAATCTCACCAATGGGCGTCGTGTCGAGCCAGAGAAGCGGCATTCGGAATACTCGGAGGGTCATCTCACGGAATAATACGTTTGATGCACGCAGTGACCCTGAAGATACATGCAGATTGTATAGAATCTCCAAGCTGAGTGTCACCAGCGACCCTAAAAGATATAGATAAAGATAACGCTGGAGGTCATTGCTTTGACTTGCGCTACCCCAGGATGTCTCCTTTAGTGGATCTGAAGTGTCCTTTGGACGAGATGTGTTTATGCGACCTAAGGCCCAGGTTGTCAGGGCACTCAAGAGCTGCTTCGTAACAAGACCTAGAACGTATATCAAGGTAAACCCAAGACCACCCGCCGCAGTAAAGTAACTACTGTATACTTTCAGATCTGCTCGTGCCGTACGGGCCTTGGCTCTTTTCCTCCCGCCAGAGTCCTTGTCAGGCTTCTCATTCACCGGGGTTACAAGCTCTATATCAACTCCCGGTTGTGCCAATTCCAACTGCGGTGCATTTAGATCAGATATACCAGCATAGGCTATAGTGTTATTCTCCACATGAACCATATACCTCGCCTCCGATAAGCACAATGAAAGCCGATGCGTGGCCAATATCCGCGTGCGGCCTTTACCGAGCTTTCCCGTCAGCGCGTTGAAAATCTCCCTGGATACGTGGGCATCCAGAGCCGAGAATATATCGTCCAAGACCATTGTTTGCGCCGAAGAATACAGGGCCCTTCCAAACGCAACTCTGGCACGCTGACCTCCACTGAGCTTGACTCCCCGCAACCCGATCTGAGTCTCATCCCCGTCTGGCAGAGCCGCAAGGTCGGGGTAGAGTGCGCAGCCTTTCAAGACTTCTTTATATCTTTCTTCGTCCAGAGGACTCCCAAAGAGTATGTTTTCCTTGATTGTGGCATTTAGAAGCCACGGGGTCTGAGAAACAAATGCCACTGGCTGTCCGTCTGCTATTGATGGTGCTTCGATATGACCAGCAAGGAGATCAACCTCGCCGATAATTGCAGCGAGGAGCAAGCTCTTCCCAGAACCTGTCTTTCCATATATGACACTGAGTTCACCAACAGGGAATTCAAGATCTATATCGCGAAGAGCAAATTCATGAGACGAGGTATCCTTCTTCACTTCATTAGCTTCACTTCTAATTTCATCAGACGGCCAGGCAACGGAAGCCTTCCAAAACGAGACACAGCCAGATGGACTGGGCTTCAGAATTCTCTCCTGCTCCGGTCTCCGCAGAAAGTCCTCCATCCGGCGCGCATTCGACCTGGCACTGAAGTAATCATGAAAGACAAGAGGAAGAAAACCCAGCGTGCCCTGGAGATGAGGTAATGATTCAACCATTGGAAAGATAGTCGACGGGGACATCGAACCCTTTATGTACGCGTATGTGCATACTGAAGTCGCCGCAATAATAAACGGCGATGCAACACTCCACACGGATCGTATATTGCTAGCATTGAAACACAAGCGAAGATGCCTAAGCTCCTCGAGCCGAAACGAGTCAATGCGTTCCTCCCACTGCGTCTCCGAGGCAGAGAATTTGATCTGTCGGAGAGAATGCATGGCTTCTGTAATTGCTTTTGTCTTTTTGTCTCTTGCCATGGCGAGCTTCTTTCGCGCCGCTCGCTCATGTTTGATAACTGACATGTGTACCGGTATACTCATTACTGTGGCTATCATCGCGGCAAGTGTGCTCTGCCATCCAAGCAATCTGATAAGAAATAAGACGGCAAAAAAGAACCGGATAAACGAGGACGGGATATAGTGGTTGACAGCCGTGAACTTGCTGAAGGAAAGAGTGTCAGACGAGATGAGGTTCACGGCGTCGGGCTTAGACTGGGAGCCCTTTTTGCTGGAGGTCTTCGAATCCTTCACTCTCAATGCCTTTTGAAACAAAGCCATAATCAGTTGGGCTCTAACCGGAATAGCCATTTCCGACCACTGTATCCAAAGCAGGTGGTAATTAAGGATAGTCTGACAAAGAGAGAATAGCCCTATGCCAATTAGCCAGAGCCAGGCATCTTGTTTTGCACTTGCGTCATTCTCAAGACTTTTGAGAAGTTTCATAACACAATAAGATGGTCCGAAGGTAAATATAGATCGCGCAAGCATCAGAGCCCAGTGCTTCACGATTTCAAAATAACGTTCTGCGAGGATATGATTCCACAAGCTTGTCTTTGAGGAGTCAAGGGTGATTAGCGGCTGACTCTTCGATCTACTACGAAAGTTTAGGGCAGGGAGTTGATCGAGAGGGACATGGTTCCCAGCAATATCAAGGGCTGTTGTACACCATTGCATCGAATATTTCTGAAAGGCCGACTTGCTGTTTTCAAGATCGACAGCCTTTCCCTCGGCTGTGAACACAGCTGGGCGACGAGGAAAGAGGATTTGAATGACTATCAGAAAGGTCGCGAGATAAAGCCGCAAGGCTCTTGGGGGTCCAGATACTGCACGAGTCTCTTTACTTGGCCATGACATAAAAGTCTCAGGGAGGACAATAACAGCAGATAATGCCGACCCTCGAAGGCCAGCATTATAAATCTCAACAGGATCCCTCTTCAATTGGAGATACAGTCCATGTAATGAGAGCAAACCCTACACGCCAAGTCAGTCAGCCGTACCCGAGGAAGCAGAAATATTGGTTCATCGGGAAGCAACTTGCCCACAGTATTATGCTCCAGGTAGACCAATGCAGTTGCGTTAGACAGAAGTCGAATGGTAGATATTCTCGCGGGTAATTACCATCCGCAACTGCAATGCCCAGGCCTAGCCATGACAGCAGCGTAGTGAGAGAAACTAGGATGCGAATACGAACGTTGTACTCGCTCTGGCTCTCTTTCGAGGTAATTCCATCCTCGTCTGAATACATGATTGTCGCCAAGGACGAGTGAAGCACGCCTATAAGGTATCTGCGGGGTGCCAAGGAACGAAAACAAAACTCTGCTTGACTCGTATGGGTAGAATAGCGTTGAAAGTGTTTGATGACAAGCCCTTGGGTGCGTTAAAATGGTGCAATCGGTGTTTAAAATCGTGTGCTTTGTTAGGGCTTACTTACTAGTGAGCAACGCGATAAGAGCCAATATCGAGGCTTCGGACACAGTCTCACCGAGATCAGGAACAGCATCCTACGTCCGGTCTCATAACTTCACGCTTTTGGTCTAGACCTGCACAAGCTGATAGTGAGTGTCATCCGAGCTTTAACTCATCCTGTCGATAATCCAGCCTATTTGCGGCCGTTGAATGAGTCGAACAAGACGGGCTTAGAATATAGATATTAACGATCCCCACAATCATACGCTAAAGAGATATACCCCTGCAGGAGATAACGCTATAACCAACACTCCTATAACATAACTAAGCCTTTTCATTCATATTCCATAACCTACACTACACATTGCCATGTCCCTGTTCCAAAGAGCGCTCCATTCGGATATAAGCATCCTCCTCTTCCACCCGCTCCAGATAGTCCCCAGGTAACACGATGGCCTTATCAATAGCCATCGGTAGACTACGGTGTCTACCGCGGAGCATCGCAGCACGAAGAACCACCTTACTCAGAGAGTACCAGCCACCCGAGAAACTATATGCCTGGTCCGGGAGCCCGGTGGTAATTCCCACATATCCGTAGGCACTGATAGTCTCGAAGATGATATTAAAGACAGAGTATACAACTGGATCTCGAGTGAAACTTCCCGCTTCGACAATGGATATGATGATCACCGCTAGTGCGAGCCACCATATGTCATACGCTAATTGGACATGGAGCTGCTGTTTGACAAAGTAAAGTCGACTGGAGGGCACGGTCTTTGGCGGCTTTTCTTGTTGGTGATTAGATTTTGGAGTCGTCTCTCCAGCGTAGATCCCTAGGCTTCGCTCTTCGTACACGTTGGAGCTGCGCATAGTAATCACCACGGGATAAACAAATATATGCATTATGACAACGTATATGACCTGTGTTCCGATCTGCAGTGATGATATAGCGACGATATAGAAACCACCAGTCCTAACACATAGCGCCTGAAACAGCCGTCTAAAGCGCGTGGTCCAGGGGTATTCTGTTGACGGATGGATTATCAATCTAACTTGTGTTAGTACTGCATTTATCTCCTGTGTGTATAAGCTGAAACAGTTGGTCTCACATTCAAAACTCCGAATGCGGCCCAGTCGAGGCCGTTCAGAACAATAACAGCACACAGAAGCCACCAGGTGTGGCGAGAAGGAAATAGGTTGGTATAGCACCGTCGTGGATAGTCAAGCAAGAAGCGTAAAGTGTGACGATGATGGGCGAAGTAGTCGTTTTCCGGTAGCATATGTAGTGATGTGTACCATATGCAACGGAGGAATATCGGATACGTGACAGTATGTGCAAGGCCACAAAGAGTACTATCTACAGTATTGAGAGCACTTTTTGATAATAAGAACATAGGACAAATTTGCCAACCCGTTTACCAAAGTAATAAGAGTAAATGATATGATCATCACAGTTCATTACTAAAAGTGTCTAACACTAAAATACTTTTATCTAAAACCATTCTTCACGCCTCCTCCGGCCAATTATCATAACCAAATGTATCCTTCATGTTCACAAACCGGAAATGTCTTCCCTCTGCAACATCATTAATAGCCTTAAACTCCTCATCCGACAACTCAACCGACTGAAAGTTCGACTCAATTCTCGCAGGGTTCGAGCTCTTCGGCAAAACCACATAGCCTCTCTTCAATCCCCAAGCGATCAAAATCTGCGCCAAAGTACAGCCCTTCTGCTTGGCAATTTCGTTTAATGTCGGGTTCTCAGACACCTTCTCGCCCGTGGTCGGGACCTGGTTCTGGGATCCAAGGGGCGAGTAAGCCTCAACCACGATACCGTTCTTTTGGCAGTAGTTGACGAGCTCGGTATTAGGGAGGAAGGGGTGGATCTCGATTTGGTTGACTTGGGGCTTGATCTTGGCAATCTTGTTGAGATACTCAAGGCCTTCGATACGCCAGTTAGAGACGCCGATTGCACGGGCTTTGCCGTCTTCGTAGATCTTCTCCATTGCTCGCCATGTTTCTTCGGGGTTCTTTGTCAGGTCTTCGAGGATGATGTACTATTCATATTGTTAGTGATTGTTTACATATTCTGGGTAAATTGATAACGTACCTTTCCATCCGGACCAAGCTTCGGCTGATGCTTCTCATCCTTCTCAGCGGCAATGGGCCAGTGCACGAGAAACAGATCCACGTAGCTCAATTGCAAGTTCTTCAATGAATCTTCCAACGACCAGAGAACATCGTCATACCGATGCAGGTGGTTCCACACCTTCGTCGTCACAAACAGATCCTCCCGTTTAACCGACGGGTTCTCTTTCAGGAAATCTTGAATCGCCTGTCCTACTTCGTCCTCATTGGCATAGAACCAGGCACATTCGAGGTGGCGGTAGCCGACTTTCAACGCGTGACGGACAGCCTTGTACGTCTCGCCTTTGGAGCCTTCGTTAGCGAAGGTACCGAAGCCGACGCCTGGGATGGTGACGCCGTTGCTTGTTTTGAAGGATACGCCAGAGGACATTTTGCCGTTATGATGGGTTGAGGCTGTGATGGGAAGTAATTGCGATGCTTGTGTATGTGTAGTTTGAATTCAATTCCAATTATGAGAGGGTGACATGAATGGACAGCTTTATTTAAAAGCCTGGCATGAACAAATACATTCATGACCTCATTCATAGCTGAGAGGCGAGCTATTTCGTCATTGGATCCAGTTCGGTTGGTTCCAGTCTCCGGTGTACACCGAGTGGGTTCATACCGAAGCTATCATTGGAACCGTGCCGCTGCTTAGGGCTCCACCCTTGTTTAAAGCTGGAGCTCGACGTGCTGGTAGCTTCGGATTTAACAGATGCTGGAATTAACAGCTGTGCTGAAAACGCACAATGGCATGTTATCGAATATTCGTGATTTGTGTCTACTCGGGTCCACACAGCGCCATAGATCCTTCTAGGGCTCGGAGCTACATGGCAGATGCCAACGACTTCCTTGTTAACAGTTAGACTTGTGGTTCAATGGGAGTTAGACTGTATCTGTATGATAAAAACACAGATTATCTATAAGAAAGTCTGGCTATATAACGTCAGCTTCTTGAATTACACCTGATGCTCCGATCGTTAGTAGCTCATAATTATAAATCCACGACATCCAGGGCATACATTTTCAGCCTGAGGCACAAAGGCATCTATTCACGGTCATGTGATCTTACTCAGTCCAACAGAAAGGCCACAATAAGGCCCCTGAAAACGCCATCACTGTATATCTGACGTGATGTTTAAACTCTCAGTTGCTTTGTAACATTTATACACTAGTCAAGTAATATGTATTAAGGTTGTGATCGTCATTTCCATTGACATATCAAGGGACTCGTCGTCAAACCAAACAAGATATATTTCTCCCGCGTCACTTCGTATTCTCACCGATATCTTTCTCTTCCCCCACGTCAAAAGTACCTCTTACTCAAACTTCCCAAGTAAACTTAAATGCCGTAACTTCGTGTCTACGTAGTCTAAATTGCCACCAACACCCCTCCCATATCCCTTGCTCATCCGAGTGAGCCCTAATTTCTTTGAGAAAGGCCCGAGCTAGACATAAACTATTTCATCAGTCTTGGATGGCTTCCCCGGAACTCTCACTCCGTAAACCACAGATTTTAATATATAATGCTAGCGCGTTCAGACGTTTCCAAACCTTGAATTGCCGGCCCGGGGGCTTGGGCCTTGGGACGGCTTGTGGTTTCCGGTTGAATAAAGGTTACATGGACGATCTTTGCAATGTTACACTTTACATATTGTTTTAGTTAGAGATCTGGATATGTATCCAGTCTAGTGAGCACTAGCGACGCCCTTCTTGTTATTTCAGGATATTTGTGTGATACATCTACTGCACAGGTAGGGAGGAATAGTAAATCCGATTGGGACGCATAGACCCAAAAAGAAAAAAACCTTCATTTTTCCAGCAGGGGAAATTCATAACAAGTATTGTACCTAAACAGCTTAGGACTTGGCTCATTTCCGGGCATTTCGCAAGGTCTACTCGATCGCGACGCAGTCTGCATCGGCGGATAAATACTCCTCTGCCAATCATTCCGCAATCATACGGAAGTCATGCGGTAGGGATTCACGCCTCCTTCAATGAGCTTGGGAAATTAATGGAGGACGAAGGATCTGCCGCGGACACTTCGGACGCTTGTCTGGGGTGACTGACACATCGTAGTTATCAGCTAAGGTACCTAACTGAACATGAATTTAGTCCCCTCCACCAATCAAACAGACTCGACCCTCGGACATCATGTTTCAGGTTGCTCTTTTTTCGGCTCAATTTGACAAGTAGACATCGATCGGCCTTCTCGACAACGTGAGCTGTTCTCTAGACTTTCTTCTCGACTGCCTCGTAGCTGACTGAAATCTCGTCCGTCCTTTCGATGCCTGCAGCGCCCGGAAGGATATGCTCGTTGCTGATATTGCTTTTGTGATAATCTCCAGCAGGTGCCCGAAGGGAACCGCCGATCGTTTCGACGGCGGAAGGGTCAAGGCCGGATTTCGAAAGTCTGCCGTACTTGCGACCGCTGCCGTACAATGGCAGTTTGTAGGAAGTGTTGCCAGAGCTGCCTTCATCCTTCGTGCCGTACCTAACGCGAACGTAGAGAGGACGGAGGACGGGAATCGACGAGCACATGATCGTCACGCAACTTTCGGTTGCGGACCAGATGAGCATTGGCACGGTATCATCTTCGACTTGGGTCAGCTCTACCATATTAGCGAGAGTGAAGAGAACGTACAGATGTACTCAGATGCATTCAGGCCGGACAGGGCTACAGTGCGAACGATGCCACATACTCCAGCACTCGAGTCTCCAAGTCAGATTTTGGTCCAAGCTAGTGAGGGTTTCCAAGCTTACAAGATTCCAAGGCTGAGACCGCAGGCAACGGTGATCTTCTCCTTTTGCTTCATGTTGAGATCCCAGATGATGAACCATGGAAGAATCGCGAAGGAGAAGTCGGCCGCGACGAACCACGCTAGAAAAAGTCAGACTTTTTCATTCATGAATCCAAGATCATGCAGCACTCACAACCAACCGTGTAACCCACTTTAGAAAAGTCGAGCCAACACGTTCCTTCTAGAGTTGGGTTCCAAGTCTTCTGGACTGGAAAGCACTGTACCACAACAGTGATGCTGGCGAACAGAGTGATAAAAGTGGTGATCCCAAGACATCCCCAGATAAACCAAATCTGAATTTTATTTCGCACGATTCGAAGAAGGAAGGTGCCAACGGCTCCTTTACCTACACCAATGACCATGATACCAGCCACCTGGCTGAACACTTCATACATGGTGGCTTTGGAATAGATAACCGGGTCACCGACATCAGCAAACAGTCGCCCTAGACCGTAGTGGGTTGCGATGCTGACAAAAATGGTGTAAAGGATGTGAAGAATCTGCCGCCCGTCAGCCTTTGCCCAAGTATATTTGTGTTACGGCTATTTCCCTTACCAACGCAAGTACAACTAGATAATCATCAAGGCCGACCGCATTCAGAAGGTGTTTTCGCGTATAGAGCCTGAGCCCTGCGAAGACAGCAAAGACCACGACCTCCACCCAAAGGACCGCATTTGTCATGGGCCCTAAACCTCCGTATGCGCTCATGTCGAAGATGGCCACAGTAGATTCACGACTAGAAGTGAAAGGTCATTGGGGTGAGAGAAGGAAGAAAGATTTCCTACCCAACACGAGAAGATGCAGCCATTCGTGTAGTATTAATATAGAAGGGTTTATGACCTGTAGATTGAGCGACATCGTCTCCTGCTACTGCTCCGAAGCAAAAGTACGCCAGGATCACAGCATGGCGACCTCTAATGTATTAGTATGAAGGGGGATATGACCTGTACTTCGAGCGACATGGTTCTCTGCTGCCGATCTAAAGTTAGAGAACGCCAAGAAATCGGCATGGTGCCCTGTAGCGTTGCAGGATGAACATATTTATTCAGGACCCAAGTGACAGAGCGCGGCCCAGCCGATCCGGCGAATTGACCCCCTGCATGCTGCCACCGGTGCCTAGACTGGTGGTGGCGTGGCCCAGACATGCAGCGATCTTTCCCGAATGGGCTTAAGCGACTACATTAGTACATTGGCCCGTCCTCGGGAATTGTACTTAACGATGATCCTGGAGCTCTCTTAACTTCGTCCAGAGAAGAAGGTTTCCAATTATTTTCCGTACTAACAAGTCAAACGCAGGAAATCTTGACGTCTTGTGGGGCATTGTTCGTTAGTGCTGAGGGGTTCACCCCGCTGGCTTCATCAGAGATTCGACATTTGGCCCTAGCGCTGCTCGCGAAATGGGGACCGTTGGCCCATATATACCGTCGCCCACCTCGTCCGCCCTGGCCTGGTGCAACATTGTCATCAATTCCTTCAGTTGAACTCCGAAATTAAAATTAGAAAGTGCACCATGCGGTCTCAGATCTTAGAAACTATTGCTGCTCTGGATGCAATTAATCCTGAGGCATTTGGCGGAACCGAAGTGGAACGCCTACAAGTGCGCGCTGCAGCACGTCGACTGCTCGCCCGATTGGAAACACCCTATGAGCGCGCCTGGGGCTTCTGCTTCGAACATCCGGTTGTCTTTGCCGCTCTGCAGATATGCATCAACGTGGGCCTTTGGAAATCTTGGACAAGCGCTGGAGGGGGTGAGAAGTCTATCCACGAGTTGGTAGAATTCACTACTCCCACCGTTGATACAAACCTGTTGCGTAAGCCTACACCCCCATGCTAGCATAATTACCGTAAAGTTCACTGAAGGCGTACAGGACGGCTCTTCCGCTTGCTAGCAGCTTTCAACGTGGTTGAGGAATCAGCGGAAGACACATTCAAACCGACTGCGTTCTCGTACGCTATCGGCGACGAGAGCACCAAGGTCCGCGCCTCTCTTCAAGCAGCGTAAGCATGCCTCCCTGGCCATCAGTCCATCTGCTGTCCTGACGTCTTGATCAGAACATACCAATACATTGCGGCTGGCCATAACTTGCCGACCTATCTGGCCAAGACCTCCTATAAGGAGCCTATGGACGTTAATGAGAATAATTACACGGACTCTGATCCGGACGGCCTCACCTTCTTCGGGCGATTGCAGAAAAGCCCCGCGTATTTTGAAGCTTTCACCGGCCATATGGAAGCCTGGACGGCATGGAAGACCCCATGGACTAAGGTTTACGATACAACCGCCCTACTCGAAGGTGCCAAGCTGGACGATGCTTCTCCATTAGTGGTTGATCTTGGTGGAAACACCGGGACGGACATCTCGTACGTCCTTGCTAAGCATCCCGACATCCCTGCTGGATCGCTAGTTTTGCAAGATCTTCCAGAGGTGATTGCCAATGTTCATGTCGATAAGAAGATCACGGCTATGGTTCATGACTTTTTCTTACCCCAACCTGTGAAAGGTGAGAGGCACTCCGGTCCAGAAATCCAGGTCTGCCTATTAATACTAGAACTGCAGGGAGCCGTGCTTACTTTCTGCACGCCGTTCTCCATGACTGGCCAGATGACAAAGCGAAGCAACTGCTCGTGAACACCAGAAACGCCATGGTAAAAGGCTACTCCAAACTCCTCATCTATGACATCGTTCTTCCGCCAATAGGAGCAAGCATCAGCCAAACCACAATGGACGTGGAGATGATGTCGTTACTATCAGCTTCCGAACGGACGCAAGATGCATGGGAGAATCTGTTAACCGATGCTGGTTTCAAGATTATCAACTTTTGGCCTGACCCTCAAGAGTATGAGATGATCATCGAAGCCGAGATCGCGTAGATTTCATACTTCACCCTACTTGAAAGTATAAGAAGGCCAATTGAGATAGACGAATTTGAGACAAGAGGGTGCTATATGTCAGATTGAGTTAAACAATAATACCTAATTTGTTCTCGAATTCATATACTGGATCGATCTCAGGTCAATATTTTTTATGCCAAGGGACTGCATAGCCATGTAATGCACACACTAGGGCTGTCTTACGGAGCATTTCACCGGAACCTGCGACACGAATTTTGGAATTCGCCCTGTTCTGGTATATCTCGTATGACCAAGCCGGCTAGCGGCAGATTAATTTGACTTCATGAAGTCCGGAACGGATGATAACTGCTACATCATGGACTGGACGGAGGTATTCAAGTAGAACTTCTATTTCATTAGGAAGTAAAGAACTTCATAGACAATCGTGGCATTACCATAAACAAGCGGGCTTAGTGACCCAAGTTCTTGGGCGCAGGGGTGGCTGGTCCCTCGGGGGTGACGTATGCCTATCATGCAGTTAGCTATCCTTCTGAGCAAGTTCGTGATTTCAAAACACATACCTTCGACATTCCACCGTCAACAACAAAGTCGTGACCGTTGACGAAGCTGCTTTCGTCGCTAGCAAGGAAAACGACTGCATGCGCTTGCTCGATTGCCTCGCCGAACCGTCCGGTCGGGAAATGCACCTCACGACGGAACCGCTTAGGCTTATCATCGCCTAGCCAGTCCTGCAAGAGCGGGGTGCTGTTACCGTTAGCATGGTTATCAGTCAAGCTCAATGCTAATGCAGAACGTACTTTAGCGGGGCGGGGCACAGTGCATTGAAGCGGAATCCCTCCCGAGCATGCACAATGGCTAGTTCACGGGTCAGGGCCAGCACCGCGCCCTTGCTGGCAGTGTAAGCCAGCTGAGGAGTGGCACTACCCACTAAGGCAACTACACTAGCAGTGTTGATAATGCTACCCTTGGTCTTCTTATGACGACGGAGACTGAGCACGGCGTGCTTGCATCCAAACCACACCCCCTTCACATTAATGTTCTGTGTCAAATCCCAAATCTTCTCTGGCGTGTCCACGGCGTCGGCATCGTCAGCATGCATAATACCAGCGTTATTGAAGATCACGTCAGTTCCGCCCCAGCTGTCTTGAGATTCCACCATCGCTTGTACCTCGGACTCCTTGGAAACATCGCACTTGAAAGTTTCAACCCGTGGGGCATTGGGGACAACCTCCTTCACTTTGGCGAGGGCTTTCTCGAGGGCAGGAGCAGAGATGTCGGCCATGAGGACATTGGCACCTTCGCGGGCGAAGAGGATGCTAGTCTCGAGACCGATCCCTCTACACTATATTAGTACATTGCGGGGGAAAGAAATTGCGTATTGGGGCTCACCCTGCAGCACCAGTGATTATAGCATTCTTGTCTTGAAGACGGCCTGTTGGAGTAGCCATTATGTCGTATTCCTGCTAGCAAGCGATTCTCAGTGAGTAGTTATCCTCGGCGGGGACATCGGACTTCTGGATGATGTCATAAGCAGACTGTAGGACTCACGCTTACGGAGATCACTTTGTGGTTGACAGTCCCGACCCGACTAGAATACAACGAAGGAATGAGTATTGATTCGCAAAGATAGGGACTCTGTCACAGTAGATCAATTGAAGAAGCAGCTGGTGACAACACACCACGAAACGCGGGGCAGTTCCCACAGGTTATTATCTAAGCTGTTGTGGAATCAAGTGACATCAAGTGACATTGAGATAAACTGATAACGAGGGGCGGAAGATTGAGGATTCTCCTGGTATCATCTTCCTTCCAGGATGACAAGCATGAAGAGCGCAAGGCCCCGACCAAGCTTCTCGGTCATACTGGGCCCATACGACCAAACATTAATATGATGTGAATGGACAATGGCAAGGAAGCAGTTTATCTCCTATGCGGTCATTTGATCCGCATGACGATAAGGCGCCGATAACAGATGACCCGCTGTGGCTCCTTCGTTCCGCCCACACCTTCTTAGACCGCGACTCTCCCTTGTTTGCAGGCTCATGTCTTTCGACCACTTTTATTCCTATATTTGAACTGACGTTGCTTCACTGCCAGCTCCAATATGGGCTCCGTATCCTCCCCTGAAGTCACACTCGACAATGTCGCGGAGATCCTGCAGCGAGATACTCGTGTCAAGTTGGCAGGTGTGGATGTCGATGGGATGCTTCGCGGGAAGCTCGTCTCTAAGAAAAAGTTCCTTTCCATCGTGTCAGAAGGGTTTGGATTTTGCTCAGTTATCTTCGGGTGGGACATGCACGATCAGACATACTTCAAGGAGTTGGCTATCAGTAACAAGGAGAACGGTTATCGGGATATTGTTGCCATTCCAGATCTGAGCAGCTTCCGTCGCATTCCCTGGGAGAACAACGTCCCTTTTTTCCTCGTTAGTTTCCACGATCCCGATACTCGGGAACCCGTATGTGCATGCCCTCGAGGTCTGGTAAGGACCGCACTCGGCAAGGCTGAGGCGGCCGGGTATCGGGCGATGGCAGGGGGTGCGTAAACTCGTCGCATCCTCCTTGGAGATATGGACATGCTGACTTCTTCCAGCGGAGTATGAATTTTATCAATTTCGTGTACCAGAATCCCATCCATCACCCGAGCGCAGCGCGTCTTCCACGGCGACCTTTTTGAGAGAGAACCCCGTGGAAGCATTACCTTCCCTGACCGAGGGGATGTTCGGGTACAGTTTGACCCGCCCTATTCATAACCAGGATTATTATTATGGCATTTTCGATGCGTGCGAGCAATTTAAATGCGACATCGAAGGATGGCATACAGAAAGTGGGCCCGGTGTGTTCGAAGCTGTGAGTGCTCTACACGGAATTTGCCCGGCCAATGCTGATGGTGTTAGGCGCTACAATTTGGAGAAGCCAAGGAGATGGCAGATAAAGCAGGGCTTTTCAAGTAAGTCATTTATGGGATCGATCTAAGCCATATTAACCGCAACACAGGTATGTTGTTAAATCAATTGGAACCAAGCACGGTATCACACCCACTTTCATGGCCAAACCGCGCCAGGGATTGCCTGGAAATAGTGGCCACATGCATATTTCGCTCGTTACCAGTGATGGAAAGAACGCTTTTCTGCGCGATACCCCGGACCCATCTCCACCTTACCCCGATGTCGCTTATCTGTCCGACTTGGGTAGATATTTCTTAGCAGGCGTTCTCACGGGCCTCCCTGATATTATGCCTATGTTTGCGCCGACCGTCAATTCCTACAAACGGCTCGTTGAGAATTTCTGGGCCCCCGTCACAGTCTCGTGGGGCCTGGAGCATCGGGCGGCCTCTATTCGATTGATTACGCCGCCAACGGGCAGCCCGAAGGCCACCCGATTAGAAGTGCGAGTCCCCGGGGCAGATGCCAATCCGCATTATGTCTTGGCGGCTATAGTCGCATTGGGATGGCGGGGCGTGGAGAAGAAGCTGGAGATCCCTGTGCCCCCGCTGTCTAAAGGTGAGGAGATGGGGGGTGGCAGCGACCAGGGGGTGCGTCTGGCCAAGTCCCTCAAGGAAGCGGTCGCCGCGTTTACGCGCAAGGGCAGTGTCGCACGGGAGGTGCTTGGAGATGCTTTCGTCGACCATTTTGGCGGCACCCGGGAACATGAAGTACGCCTATGGGAAGAGGCCGTCACCGACTGGTATGTTTTTGGTGTTGCTAGTATCATCTTGCTTTCGTTGTGAACTGACCATACTCTAGGGAGGTGCGGCGATATATTGAAACGGTCTAGATTTTGTCCCGGCAAGCGGATATGACATAGAATTGTTAGATACCAATGAATTCGTTTTAGCGTTGTCCGTGCTCTGCAAAGCTGCAAAGTTTCGGGTAGTCCTTTCGGTCAACCAGAGCAGAGTAGAGGATTTGACTGCCCGTGTCATCCCGATCCTTGGACGAGTTGTCGGGAGAGAACCGGGATCTGGGGTGAACACGATGATTCACAAGCTACAACATCACATGCTCAGAGGATCACATGCCATTCTCATCCCATTTGGGCGAAGGGACAAATATTCCATGATCTCTAATGGTAGTTGATTAGTATTGTAGGATAGTAGTATCGCTGAGTATTACTACTTGACAACTGAATTCAGGCCCAATGTAGTCGCATTACACGTCGTGTTGGTAAACCGAACCAAAAGATATAACATTCAACGCCTCGACTCTGTAATTAGGTTATCTTATCGTGTAGCGCGACCGCATCGGAATCAATCGGCAGCCTGAGGCAAGACACGCTTTTCGTGGCTGCAGCAAATCATGGTGACGTTTCGGGAGGGCCGCGGCTGTGAGTGGAAGATTCGGATGTGCGGGGAGTTTATTATCTTTATCCCTCGGTAGTTCCTGCGACCAGGTCAGGAGCGTGTGGAAACAGTATCAAACGGTACCGTCGTGGTCATGATCGACTCGACTCGGTAAGAACGGGTGGCCATGGAATTGGCAAATAACGTAAATTCCTGCTCTCTAGCAGTAGCGAGGCGGATATATGTATAGCATTGTAGTCATCGAGTGTTCTAATATTGATAAAGAGCTTATCGGTATGCGGCGGCCCCCGGATGAGGGGAATCTAATCGGTCGTGGGGAGTGTCGGCCGAGAGCGACAGCTAGCTCTGATCGTGTATTGGTATTACCAATAAAATTACCAATTCTCCGCGGCAAAGTCACGGGATGGAGCTGGAAGCTCCCCAGTTGCATCCCGATCAGGAAATTTCCGCTCATCCTCTCCGATATCGATATGCGATGGTGGCCAGTGACTGGTTCCTGTCCTATCGCAGGTCCATTCACAATAGATGGACAATTAAGATATTCTGCAGCATGCTGAATTACAATACACTGCGTTACCGTTCAGAATGGCAGCTCTCGCCTATCAGGTTGAACCAGAGTTTCCCATCAGCCGCGGTTGTCCATGGTTCTGACGTATTCTCCATTGCTCCAGCCGATTGTACTTATATACCCGTTTGTCGTACCTCGCTCGTTGCTTCTTTTTTTCTCTTTGTCTGTTTCCAATTTGTCTTCGTACACTTGTTCGTTAGCTACATACTTCGACAAGAACAAGGATTACAATCATGAGCCAAATCGACGTGCAGCTCAAGGATGTCGCCATCCTGGGCGCCATCCCCAATGACGCCCGCAAGATCCTCACCAAGGAAGCTTGTGCCTTCCTGGCGATCCTGCACCGCACCTTCAACCCGACCCGTAAAGCTCTCCTCCAGCGCCGAATTGATCGCCAGGCCGAGCTCGACAAGGGTCATCTGCTCGACTTCCTCCCAGAGACCAAGCACATCCGTGAGAATGACGCCTGGAAGGGTGCTCCTCCCGCTCCCGGTCTTGTCGACCGTCGTGTTGAAATTACCGGCCCGACGGACCGGAAGATGGTGGTGAATGCGCTGAATGCTGATGTCTGGACCTACATGGCTGATTTTGAGGGTATGTCATTTGCTGGAACACCACTCTGGGAGACATGCTGACGGTGGATACAGACTCGAGCGCCCCGACCTGGGAAAACATGATCAACGGTCAGGTCAACCTGTATGATGCCATCCGTCGCCAGATCGACTTCAAACAGGGCAACAAGGAATACAAGCTGCGCACCGACCGCACCCTCCCAACTTTGATCGCTCGTGCCCGTGGCTGGCACCTGGATGAGAAGCACTTCACCGTCAACGGAGAGCCGATCTCCGGTAGTTTGTTCGACTTCGGTCTCTACTTCTTCCACAACGCCAAGGAACTGGTGGCTCGCGGGTTCGGGCCTTACTTCTATCTTCCTAAGATGGAGTCCCATCTGGAGGCCAGACTGTGGAACGACGTCTTCAACCTGGCCCAGGATTACATTGGCATGCCTCGCGGAACCATCCGTGGTACTGTCTTGATCGAGACCATCAGCGCTGCCTTCGAGATGGACGAGATTATCTACGAACTCCGTGAACACAGCTCCGGGCTGAACTGCGGTCGCTGGGACTACATCTTCTCCTTCATCAAGAAATTCCGCAAGCACCCCAACTTCGTCCTTCCCGATCGTTCGGACGTCACCATGACTGTGCCCTTCATGGATGCCTATGTGAGACTGTTGATCAAGACCTGCCACCGTCGTGGTGTTCACGCTATGGTAAGCATTCCCAGTAACACACGCCATGCGCGAAATATGCTAACCGAAACAGGGTGGTATGGCCGCTCAGATCCCCATCAAGGACAACCAGGCTGCCAACGACAAGGCCATGGAGAGTGTGCGCGCCGACAAGCTGCGTGAGGTTCGTGCTGGTCACGACGGTACCTGGGTGGCTCACCCGGCTCTCGCCGCGATCGCCTCCGAGGTATTCAACAAGCACATGCCCACGCCCAACCAGCTCTTCATCCGCCGCGAGGACACCCATGTTACCGCCAATGATCTCTTGAACACCAACGTGCCCGGCAAGATCACCGAGGAGGGTATCCGGAAGAACTTGAACATCGGTCTCTCGTACATGGAAGGCTGGCTCCGTGGAGTCGGATGCATTCCGATCAACTACCTGATGGTACGTTTCTTTTCCATTCTCTACAGAGTATTAAGTAATATCAAGCTAACCCCAAATAGGAGGACGCTGCCACCGCCGAAGTGTCTCGCAGTCAACTCTGGCAATGGACCTACCACGGCGTCACCACGGCCGAGGGCAAGAAGGTCGACAAGGCATATGCTCTGCGTTTGCTCAAGGAGCAGGCCGACAGCCTGGCGGAGAAGGGCCCCAAGGGCAACAAGTACCAGCTGGCAGCCCGCTACTTCGCCGGTCAGGTGACAGGCGAGGATTATGCGGATTTCTTGACCAGCTTGTTGTACAACGAGATTTCGTCAGCGGGCCAGGTGTCCAAGCTGTAATTGCGTTATGATTTGTATGATTATACCATGGAGCATTTGATATTTTAATTTCCTTTGTTTAGTTCCAAATGAGCATCAGGGTTATGTGCATCAGTGTTGTTCGTCAAGTCGTATCTGGGTGGACCCTACCAGTATGATGGTCTTTTAGGATCCTAGTTTAGTGCAATAAGATCAACATGAACCATCTGAAAAGGAGCAAGTAGTTGGACCACAAAAACTTTAGCTAGCCTATTAGTGACTTTGGTACGAATACTAGTACCTAGCGTAATGTGATCTAAGTGGTCATGTGATGTGTAATTCTTATGTATTTTCTTTTTCTCTCTCTTTTTTCACTAATGTTTTTGGCTATCAAAGCGAGACAAAGCGTTTTTGGGGCTTTGGAATAAGCGACAACATAAAAAATCACTGGACAATGCCTGGATGAATTTCTAACTGCAATGGGATTTTGTTTGCCACCTAGCTATCTCTATAGCTTCACGATTATACGTTAACACAGCAGATCCAAGCTATAATCTCAAGAGAAGTATCAATCATACATACTGCAGAAGTTGTTCTTCAACTGGACAACCCTCTTAAAAGGCACGGCAGAGCTTCCCATCTTCCTGTTCCGTCCATCTCTCGCTTCCCACACACTGACGACACCACAGTAGACCCTCTGGGTCGTACTTTTGCTTGATCGATTGAAGTCTAGGATAGTGATCACCGAAAAAAGACCACTGCCAATTTGGCTCGTTTGCGTTGGCCTACGTAAGAAATATACTCATCAGCAACAAACGCATACTTGAGTAGGCAGAGATCTTGCATTCTCACCTCATTGAAGTAAGCACCTGTATCAGGCGCAAGTTGTCGCAATGCATAGCCTTTCTGGTACGTCATATTGTGGACTACCTGGTCAGCCACGGCGGGAGGTAGGGATTCGTCCCAGCTTTGAGAAGTGATGATATGGACAACAGAGTCTCGCCAGGCAGGGTTTAGGGCGTTGTCAACAGGCGTCCTGCTACCCGTCATAGTTCCTGAAATTGATGGAGGCGAGACTCCATCCTATGTGATTTATCATCTTAGCTGAGAGTTTTTAAAAGCAAAGGGGAGTGAGAGAGGGTACTCACGTTCAGAGGACCCGGGTGAGAGGTGATTGCCTCTAGGGTCTCTGCAAATAATTCGATATCATCCTTGACTACCTTCCGTGGGATAAACCGAGATGCTCTGACGCTTTGCTTCGTACCCACGGATTCGGTAGTGGGCATCATCTCGACAAGTTCATACCACGGTAATGTTACAAGTGGCGTGAGACTTGAGGTGGCAGTTGCATTAGAAGCATCAAAGAACCTTCGCATCGGCGCAAGAAGGTTCTCCACTGTCCCATTTTGAGCATCATAAATGAGTAGAGCGCCTTGCAGTGTCAAAGATCCTCCACCCATCGTATAGTACCCATAAACGCCCGCTTCTTGCAAGAGGTCCAAGTGTGCGTGGGCCCGGGCAACAAATCTGTACCAACTCGACGGATGAGTTCCATTCTTAGCTGACATTGACAGATTTACGAGGGTCACTGATGGCATGGGGTACGCTTTCAGAGTAACACTAAGTATGACACCAAATGTACCCCCGCCCCCACCGCGGATGGCCCAAAAGAGATCTCTGTTTTGGCAAGCATTAGCCGTAACCACTTCACCTGTGGGTGTTACGACGACTGCCTCGATGATATTGTCAGCACCCATGCCGTATTTGCCGGTAGCCAGGCCATGACCACCACCCGTTGCCCATCCCACGACACCAACGTCCTATTCGTTCTTGTCAACTTGGTTTACCTCCCAGGAGCACTGAATGTTTATCATACAGCGTTGGTTCCACCCACTGCGATGGCTTTGTGTTTCGACATCGCTTTGAACAGCTCTCCATCTTGCACACCGGCTCCTAGGGTGGTTGCCATTTGAGTTTCGTTTACCCTTGTTCCAGTCTTGCATGACTGAGGCTGGAAGTTCTCGTGAAATTGGATCTGTTTCAGGTTATGGGTCCAGATCCTATGGAAACGTTAAATATATGTATCTATCTCGTGGGAGGAGGGGGGTTCACGCACGACAAGCTTCCATGGCCGGTGCTAAAACCAAGGTCAAGCTAGCCAACCCTGAGAAAGACAGGAAGTGATGGTATAAAATTATATAGTTAAACTTACTTTCTTTCCGAGCCATGTCCCGTGTTCTTGATATTCAACCGCAGGTTCCATCTCCTCGCAAACTTCAGCGCAGCTTGCACATGGCCAGGCTCCGTCGCGTTCACTACAAACGGTGGATAATTCCCAATCGAACAACCCTTTTCGCCTGCGTGGATATTACCTGTGAGGCTAGTGCCATTGGAATATATGGGATTGCAGCTATTATTCGCCCACATGGGGTCATCGATACTGGCCGGATCAGCAGAATGGAAAGCGGAGGTTGACCAATTTGCGAGAACAGTAGTGCAAGCCTCGGGATTATAGACGGACTCGGTCCGATAGCATACTGCTCCAAGGGGGACTGTTCGAATAAGGTGACCCGAGATCGTTTCGTTGAGCGAAGCCCATTCCGAGTCGGCTGGCCAGCATGGGTCGGATGGTGACTGGGTCGCGTGAGTACTTTTATACTTGGGAGGTATTTAGGAAGGGTATCCCTTACGCATTTGCAGTCCAGTGCAGTGGTAAGCCGGCTAGCCGCCAGGACCAGGGAGATGAGGCCAAGCATGATGGGTGAGGATGATAAGCCCTGAGTCGGAACGATTCATCCGGGGGGCTTTTTATATTCGAGCATGGATGAGAGACACGTCTGCCTAAGAGAGATCTGCACTGCCATGACCTCACATCACGAAACTACTTTCCTGTGGACCCATCTGATTCTCTTTTCTCGTGGAATATCTGAAGATTAGGTTTCGAAAAGGGCCTTACCCAGAATGGGAATAAGCACGAATACGGATAAGTTCCATATACGGTAACCCCACCATGGAGCTGGAGCCCTAAGAATCTCCTTTCAAAGGTTAACAGCTGCTAGAGAACGATAGCCTGCGCATCCGCCTGTTCTATGCATACTTCTAGAATTAGGAGTTAATGGCATGTTATACGAACACGATGGCCACAGATTTGTAGCACATCAGGACGCAAACTGTCACCACATACCCATATCACGCCGGTGGCCTCTCTCGACCATTCCATGTCTGTTTTTCTTTCCCATTTACCGATTCCTCCTGATTATGAGCATTGAGCATGGCTATGGACCTGTGGTCAATGGCACGCAAATTGTTTTGTATGAGTATCGGCCTGACAATGCCGCGGGTTTTTTACTTGTCGCTCTTTTTGGCGCAGTCACCATTGCTCACATCCTCTATAGTCTTATCAGCTTACGCGCATGGCACTTCATCCCTTTGTCTTAGGCGGTATCTCTACGTATGCTTTTGGAATCCAGGTGCCCCCAGTCTACCACGAAAGGAGCCATTAGTGCTTAACCTCAACGACATTGTTTTGATCTATCTCTGAAGAATATGAATAGTAGTAGCAGAGGCTTAATACCAACCACCAAATACAAACATGAAAAACTGTAGATTACATATACTCCGTAACCCTCTTCCGGTAGCGACTATGCCTGAAATGGAATCGTGCCGATTGTCTGTTTTAGAATGCGTGGATCCATTCAGTTTCATCGCAACTGTGACTTTTCCACCGAGTGAACCTTCCCAAGCCTTGGTCTTGTTCACAACATTCAAACTTTCCAATCCTTTCCCTTCAAATGGTTAGCTTCTAGAAGATGGAGGCGAGGCGGACAAAATGGTCCCGCAGATCTCATCGGAAATCCCGTAACGGATGTGGAAATTGTAAACGGCGCAAAATCAAAGTAAGTGTACAATGGGGATACGACAATTACCAGATAGATTCCCAAAGACTTACTAATCGTCCCTAGTGTGATGAAGTCCACCCTGCATGCGGGCAATGCACTAGCCACGATATCAATTGCGACTTCACGGTCCAGCAGATTGCCCCATCCGAAACAGCGTCCACAGGCTCAACAGGAACTCCTGTTTCGTGTTCAACACTAGTAGCACGCGCGGCACCCTCACCTTATAGTAGCATTACCTTTATATCATCCTCCAAGACGGACTTTAAATTGCCGAAAAGAAGATATCAGCGGCGACCAGCTACCGCTAGGGAGACAGCCAACGCTGACTTGGCGTTGGCTGAGGTCCTTCCTACCCCTACTAATTCTCAATTGCAGCTCAATACGACTGATCTAGAGCTACTCCATCATTATTTGTCGGTTACCGTGATAGCCCTAGCCGATGATGACGAGGGACTGCATTTACTCCAGGTAGCTCTTCCGCAAGTAGGGTTTCGCTTTCAGTATATCTTACATCTGCTTCTGGCTTTTGCGAGCTACCACATGGCTCGGTCGTCGAGTATGAGTGCATCACATGGGCGGTACTTAGAAGGCGACCGTCATTACAACACTGCACTCTCCCAAGTGAGCTCCTTGATAGCTGAACTGAATGAAAGTACATGTCAGGCGGTGTATGGCAGCTCGGTATTGATATGTTTATGCTCTTTAGCAAAAGGGCCTCGAGATGGGGAATATCTTGCCTTCAGTGATTCCGACCGTGCAGAATGGCTCACACTACTGCGAGGAATCCGATCTATAACTGAAGTGTCGCGAGACGTGTTCTATGTAGATCCAATCTCCAGCCCTAAGTCGGAAACTAGAGAGAGATTACTCCAAGACGAACCGCAGTTACGTCACGAAAACACCTGGCCTGAATGGAAAGGGAGGCTCAAGGAGTGTGAGCAATTGATTGAGACGGAACATACTGCTGGTGGTGGTATTCAGCATGCCGTCTACGTACACGTTCTCACTTGTCTGACAAACGCCTTCCATCATGTTTACGGAAAGATAGATAACAGCAGGGGCGAGCGATGTGCCAAAACATTCCAGTGGCTTTATCAACTGCCGGATGAGTTTGTGTTTGATCTTCAACAACGAAAATGGCCTGCCTTGCTTCTGCTATCCCACTTCCTCGTTTTGCTGCAACAGTTGAATTCTTACTGGTTTGTAAAGGGTTGGCCTGAACATGTAATGGGCGAAATCTACCGGTCCTTCAATGAGCAACAACGGGTCTGGCTGCAGTGGCCGGCCAACCAGATTGGATGGTATCCGCCAAGTGCGGTGGACGATGCTTAGTATGGGGTCATTATGATTTGTACTATTGACATCTAAGCCTGATTTGTGTCAATTGTTCAAATCGTTTGCGCCGCTGAACTCGTCGCACCAGTCGGCTGTTCGAACAAGTTCAGCAATTCAAGCAAGATAACTCATGTTTTCTTGCCAGTATGAGCTCGGCGCAAGCAAACAATGGAAGAGCGCAAGTTGCAATCAGCCATCGCTCCTGTTGCGGATGAGTGTCAGAAGGCTAAACGAGCGACAGCGCGTGCGGCTCAGCGCGCTCAAAACCAGGAAGAGGGACAGAAACTCCAGGAAGCGAATAGATCTCGACAGGCCGGATGATCCGCTACCATGAAGCCCAAGACCAAATCAAACAGGCCGAGGATTTCCAGATGAGAAGCAAAAACACATGAGGATCTTGGAAGGAGTCCGCGAAGCGAAAACTGACGCGGCGACACTCAACACTGCCATACTAATATGAAGAAAAGAGCGATCGCCAAATATAACCGGCAACAAAGACAGAGATCAATTGTTTCCCTGAAGAAGATCTCCTGTTGTTCAACAACGGTCTTGGATGCATTGGACACCGGTTGAAGTCATTATGATCCGGCCACAAAGCCACCGCAACCGGGTTGTCACGTGGAAGTATATTCCGACCACCTTATGAACACTAAACTTACTTCACTCCAGCTAGGTTTTAGTGTCGTATACCATAGAAATTGAATTGAGAGCAATATCTTATATACTCTATATTACTCGACTAGTATATAGCCGTTGTTTCCAGGGTCCAATGCAGAAGCAACGCACCAGACCTAATTAGGAGTCAGCACTAGGACGGAATGAGTAAGGCTGCATCGAATCCGACCCAAAGGAGCAAACTTAATGTCTCCGACGCTTGCGCTGTTTTCCCCGGATTCTCTCTCTTCTTTCACCAAGGCCAATTTCTATCCCTCTATTTTTCCCTTCTTTCCTTTTTCCAGATACTTGCCAGAAGAAATACTCGACATCTTTGTCTAATGCAGTTACTGATCCCAATCAAACGAACCCAGAGGATCGGCCCTCATGGCGTAATCTCCGAGATACCCGCCCTCTGATTGGCCCATCCAGGGTCTGGCCCGTTTGGCGGCAGTGAACAATCATTACTATTTCGGGTTCTGCACACTCCATCATATTTCTCCTTTTCGTCCCATGTGCGGAGGTCAAGTACCGACGTTCGGTTAACTCTTGCTTCCTTTTGTTTTCTTACACTCGTTTCTCCATGCTTCCTCGCGCCTAAACGCCATGCCTCCTCCCCCTTTCCGGGACGCACCATCATCCGCTAAGAGCTCTCAGCGGTACACTCCATTGCACGAATCGATCCCCGAAGAGCTCAACGATAAACAATACGGCTCGGATGCCGACTCTCTTCCCCTCTCCGACCCGTCTGATGGCGAGGATGACTCCGAGATTAGACTCCGTCGCGTTGACCGCAACGGAACCCGCAGTAATCAAGCAACCGCCTATGTTCCCGTCGTGCGAAAATCTGGCGATGTCGAAGCGTATTTCGATAGTATAGCCGAGGCAGAGCTGGAGTTGCTGTCGGCAAGTCGACAATATGACGGCGTGGATGACGACGACGATGATTCGGACGGATACGGTGTCGGGGTGAAAAGGGGACAGAGGCAGGGATTACTAAAACGGACACACGATGGTCGGACAGGTTGGCGGACGGTCTATTACTCAAAGTATTGGTGGCGTGCTCTGATTGGGGTTGTGGTGGTCTTGGTCCTCCTGGTGTTGGTATTCCTGGGCCTTGCGAGGTCGAAACAGGTTGGGGACGAGCTGGATTATGTATGTTGTCGCCCTGCTGCTTATAGAACGATTGCATGGGGATATAGTGGAGCGTGCTGACGAGCCACAGTCAATGATTCCGGCTGAATCTTGGTTTCCTAGCCCGCGGGGCGGAGCCTTAAAGGAATGGGCAGCGGATTATCAAAAAGCGGCGCTGTTGGTTGGGAATATGACCCTCATCGAAAAGGTCAACATCACGACTGGGACCGGTTGGCAGATGGGACTCTGTGTGGGTAATACGGGTATGTTTTTGTATGTCCTTGTGTGCGCCAAACAATTACTTACACACACTTAGGGCCGGCCGAATCTGTCCACTTCCCCTCCCTGTGCTTACAAGACGGCCCGATGGGAATACGATACGCGGATCACA
The DNA here is from genome assembly GCF_009017415.1 of Aspergillus flavus. Lineage (NCBI taxonomy): Eukaryota > Fungi > Ascomycota > Eurotiomycetes > Eurotiales > Aspergillaceae > Aspergillus > Aspergillus flavus. The sequence continues at coordinate 5,045,856 of NC_092406.1, forward strand.
TTTCAGCCTTCCCACCTGGTTTGACTACGGGTGCCACCTGGAATCGCGACCTAATTCGGGAACGAGGGATTGCGATGGGGTTGGAGGCGCGTTTGAAGGGCGTCAATGTCCTTCTCGGGCCGTCAATGGGACCTCTCGGAATGATGCCCGCAGGTGGAAGAAACTGGGAGGCTTTCGGTTCCGATCCCGTGCTGCAGGGAGTTGCTGCCGCAGAGACGATCAAGGGCATACAGAGTAATGGCGTCATGGCTACCGCCAAACATTTCGTGATGAACGAGCAGGAACACTTTCGACAACCCTTTGAATGGGGGATTCCGACCGCGCTATCATCCAACGTCGGCGATCGTGCCTTGCATGAGGTGTTTGCATGGCCTTTTGCCGAGAGTATCCGCGCGGACGTAGCCAGTGTCATGTGCGCATACCAGATGGTGAACAACAGTCACGCCTGCGAAAACAGCAAACTCCTGAATGGGATTCTCAAAGACGAGCTGGGGTTCCAGGGATTTGTGCAGTCCGACTGGCTGGCTCAACGATCGGGGATCAACAGCGCATTGGGTGGGCTGGACATGAGCATGCCAGGCGATGGTTTGCACTGGGCGGACGGAAAGTCCCTGTGGGGCAGCGAACTGACCCGTGCCGTGCTCAACACGTCTATCCCCATGGAGCGACTGAACGACATGGTGACCCGTATCGTGGCGGCATGGTATCATCTCGGACAGGACCAATGGGAACGGCCACCGCCAGACGGGGAGGGCGGTCCCAACTTTTCCTCTTGGACCGATGACCAAACCGGCTGGTGGCAACAAGCCAGTGTCGAGGCAGGCGATCAGGATGGCGGATGGGGTATTGTTAACAAGTACGTGGATGCCGGCGCAGGGCACGGGGACATCGCGAGAAAAGTAGCAGCGGAAGGCATCGTCCTAGTGAAGAACAACAATAACACCCTACCGCTGTCTCGTAGCCCGCCGAGTCCTTATCGCATTGGGATCTATGGTGACGATGCTGGCCCGGCCTTAGGACCAAATGCGTGCCCCGATCGTGGATGCAGTCAGGGGACATTAGCGTCAGGCTGGGGTAGTGGGACTGTGGAATTTCCTTTCCTTGTGAGTCCTCTGGAGGCTTTGCAGGGTGCTTGGGAAACCGAAGTCGAGATAACCCCATATCTGCAGAATATGGTGATGCCCGTGAATGTTCAAGATAAAGACCTGTGTCTTGTGTTCGCCAACGCGAATTCCGGCGAGGGGTATATTCATGCTGGGGGAATTCACGGTGATCGTAATGATCTATTCTTGCAGAAGGGAGGCGACACATTGATTCAAGCCGTGGCTAACAACTGTGCGGGACCGACAGTGGTGGTTGTTCACGCTGTCGGCCCGGTCGTCGTGGAGTCATGGATTGATCTCCCAGGCGTGGATGCGGTGCTCTTTGCCCATCTGCCCGGTCAAGAAAGCGGCAATGCACTCGTGGATGTCCTGTTTGGCGACGTTGACGCGAGCGGTCGACTGCCATATACGGTTGGAAAGAGCCTGGAGGACTACGGACCAGGGGCACAAGTGCTATATGAAAACAATGCCCCAGTGCCACAAGTTGACTTCTTGGACGCGCTGTACATTGACTACCGGTACTTCGACAAATTTAACATCACGCCTCGATATGAGTTCGGCTTCGGTCTCTCCTACACCAGTTTCGAGCTGTCCAAGCTGTACATTAAGTCGATGCAATGGAAGTCCCGACTGCCCAAGTCGCGACCGCAAGACCAAGTCTCCCCGCCAGAGTATGATACTCGCCCACCCGTAAATGAAAATGTGCTTTTCCCGGAAGGGTTCCACGCGCTAAGCAAGTACGTCTACTCGTATCTGCCATCGCTGGATGGCGCAGCCGCAGCAAATTATACAGAATACCCCGACGGCTATGACTTGCCACGACAGCCGTCTGAAGCAGGAGGCGGCCTCGGTGGAAACCCGTCGCTATATGAAGAGATGGCTAAAGTGCAAGTGCAAGTGGCTAACACGGGTGCCCGCGCTGGTCAGACCGTGGTCCAGGCCTACGTGTCATTCCCATCGGACGTGGTAGAAGAGGGCGACTTAGTAGAGGTGCCGGTAGACGAAAAGGGGGAGACTGTGACCTTTGTGCCAAGTAAAGAACAGGTCGAATTCCCAGACCGGGTTCTCCGCAATTTCACCAAGATTGCTTTGGAACCGGGCGAAAAGAAGACAGTTGAAATGACTCTAAGCCGCAAGGATCTCAGTTACTGGAGTGCTCGCCAACAGAATTGGGTCATGCCGGACGGCGACTTTCAGATCTGGGTCGGGCAGAGTTCGCGGGATCTGCCCTTGCACGGCAAGTACTGAAACTGATGCCCATTCTGATTACCCTTTACAGTAAGCGACATACCTTGTAATTAACTTTACTTTTTTTTTAACTGCACATAGAATCTAGATATATATAGAGCAAGCTGCACAGCCATGAAACATAACATCATCGGCAATGGGAGTGCCACCCGATCCCTCCGCGAGAACCCTTCTTCCTTGGCTCTCAGCCACACGCTAGTAGCACCAGGAAACGGTCAAGACCCTGAGTCGCGGCCAGTGATATTCCGGCGGAAATTACCCACAGGGCCAGCCGATATCCTTCAGACCTGCCGATCGGGCCGATCATTGCTGTTAACCGCAGTTTCCGGACGGCAAATTCCTGTCCGATGTGGGGATTGTCTCACATAGATGCCTGGCCACATGCGAAAAATCGTTCACTATCGATGAACCGGGCACAACACTAGCGAGGTCACCATGATAACGAGTGACCGAAATTTCTAGAGCAGAAGTCCCGTATAAATAAATCCCTGCCACCCCTTCCTCCTAGCCGTATCACCTCCAAAACCTATAACATCTTTTTATAAACCCGGATATAAACAAAAATAATACCACTCGATCACAATGAAGTTCCTTGCCATTTCCTCCCTCGTTGCAGCAGTCTCTGCTCTTCCCTCTGTGCCTGCCCCTAAGGCTCAGAATGACCCGAACGCCTTCGGTGTCGTCGCCGCTCGTTCCGCCTCTCCCATCCACTTCCTTACCCTGAACGCCGCCAACTCCCACTTCTACCTCGGCGGAAAGGCCGCCACCTACTGCCCCGAGAACATCGAGAAGCTGGGCGCCTGCCCCCCGGGCAAGGAGACCGCTCTCCTCGGCGACAAGTACCTTGTAGGTGTTCCTCTTCACCCCGTATCAGCAAACAATGGCTAACTCAAAATCCAGGACGTCGCCGTCCCCGGTGGCCAGAGCATCTACGTCGACCCCCAGGGCGCCCTCTCCTTCACCACTCCTCACTCCGGCTACACTCCCCCCGGCTCCTCGACTGAGGGCTTCGCCTACAAGCCCGGCAAGAACGGCACCCTCGGCAGCTGGACCTACAAGAACGGCTTCATGGCCTGCCCCACCACCAACAGCACCATCGTGCCCGGTAACCCCAAGTGGCAGGTGTTTGCTGCCTCCAACAATGCCACCGTGCCCACCGGCAACGTCAGAGACTGCCTTGGATTCTCGGCTGTTGCTGCCCCATACACTGGACCCGCTGCTGCCTGGGAGTACATCTAAGTTTCTCGTCTAATCTATCCAAAGACCTAGATGGACAGAAGAACAAGATTACTCGGTTGGTATATATGATCCCAGATCAAGATGCACAGTGGGATATCGACGTGAACCATGTGAAATAACGTAATGGAGTCGAGGATTATGTATTATACGCATATTCTGTGAATATGAATCTGATTAATATCTAATGCACATTATCAATATATCAAACCCACATTCCACCCATTACTATATAAATGCATTAGTAAATCCAATCCATTAATCAGCATAATGCCCAACATGTTCCTCCACCTCCTGGTGTCTGGTATGCTGTCCCCGAAACCTCCTTTTCCCCCTCACCACCCAATCTACCGCAATAATACACCCGACAACGGCATACACCACACAAACGTAGTTCATATCTAGTCTCGTTAGCACATTCCACAACCCCCAAAAACAATAACCCAACCCAAACCCAAAGAGCCAACCAAAAGACAAAAGAAAAGGAAACTCACTCCCAGTCGTAACCGGATAAACACTCGGAAACGAATAAACGACCAAACAAAACACCGTCCAACCCAGAACAACCCAATTACAAACCCAACCGACCCTCCCCAACCAAAACGGTCCATGGGAAATATTCCCCCTCCCCTTATACAACAAAGCAATAACAGGAACAACATAACTCGAATAAAGCAAGACAATACACGCCGAGACCATGCTATTGAAAGCCGTCGAAGAACCCAGATACAACAGACCCAGTAACCCGACGATGAAGCAGCTGACGCTGTGCGCGTTAAAGGGCACGTCGAGGGTTGGGTGAATCTTCGCCAAGAAGGGAGAGAAAGGAAGGCCGCGGTCTCGGGCAAAGGACCAGCAGAGACGGGATTGCCATGTGTGGCAGGCGATTAGGCACCCGATTCCTGTGACTAGGATGAGGGATTCGAGGGCTATGGCGCCTGCTTTGTTCTGCAGGGCTTGGTGGAAGAGGGCGAGGATGGGGACGCCGGTGGGGGTGGAGAGGATTGGGTCTAGGTTGGTGACGCTGAAGAACATGGCTATGCAGTAGAACCAGGAGGTGGTGAAGCCGATCGCGACGGTGGCGAGGATGGCGATTGGGATGGAGCGTTCGGGGCGGGAGACTTCTTCGGCGAGGTGGGTGGCTGAGTCGAGGCAGGCGAAGACCCAGTTTGGGTTGATGAGGCCGACGAGGAAGGCGAGGCCGTCGGAGGGCCAGCCGGTTGAGTTGACGAAGTTGGCGAAGACGAATTTGGCGTTGGCGTGGGAGGGGGCTGTGGCGGGGACGGTGATGAGGATCACGGCGAAGGAGATGAGTGAGATGTAGAGGGTTGCGGTGGCGACTGTGGGGAGGGCTTTGCCGATGCAGTTGAAGAGGAAGGTGAAGAGGTTGATTACTTCGTAGGCGACTACGGAGTGCCAGGGCTTGGGGACGCTGTGGGTTTTCTGGTTAGATGGGTGTTTGGCGAGGTTTTGCTGGTGTGAAGACGTACAAGTCTGGATGGGATAGCTGCCACATGCCGACGCCGGCGGAGCCTAGGCTTAGGGCTACACTGGCGCAGGTGAAGATGGCGCCGGCCCAGGCGAGCCATCCTGTGAGGTACGAGGCGAATGCGGCGTATCTTTTGGGGGAGAGCTCGCTGGCCCAGAAGTATTGTCCGCCGGCGTTGGGCATGGCCGAGGCCAGCTCGGACAGCGTGACGCCGACGCAGGTCGAGACGAAGGCGATCCAGGGAATTCCGTAGATGGTCAGTACTGTTCCACCGGACTTGATACCGGTGATCAGCGAGGCGGAGATACCGAACCACGAGTTAGCCAGCGAGAAGGCCACACCCAGTAACGATATCACGGAGAAATTCCGCTGCATGTCCTGTGTGTAGCCCATCTCTGCCAGCCTTCTCACGTCCCCGTCCAGATTGCCTGCTGGGCCGTCGCCATCGGTGGCCGTGGTGACGACCTTGTCTGTTTTCGACGTTCGCATGGCGAATTCCGTAGGGCTGTGGTGCACGGGCTGCAGCAACGTGTAGCTGCGCGGGCGAGGGGAAAATAGCGTTTTTAAGAACATTTGCAGTTACGATGGACAAAAGTACAGTTGCATTGGGGAGTGGCGCAAGGGGCTCAATCGGTTGCGATCAATTGGTGATCGATTCAGGCCGCTGGTTGTACAAAATTGATGCAAGCTGCTGGTTGGGGCAGGAAAGTAAGGGGCGATTGAATGTTTTTGTGGGCACGCGACAGCTCGACGAAGTAAACAATAACGCGAGAGAAAGACAAGAAATTAATTGAAATAAGGACAGACTAGCTGTGCCCCAATGCAGTCAGTAAGAGGCCTAAGTCGACAATTATAAAACCATGTCAAACACGGTGATATGCTCCAGCTATTGAAAGAGTGCGATCGGAGCAAGAAATGAATAAGGAAAGGAACGGCGTATAAACCAAAGTAAATAGGTTATTCCCTGCAGTGACGCTAGAGTCAAGATTTGGGTTCTTAAGGTTTCTTATGGAGGGTCGCACTGGTTAAGGCCGTGGTTGAATCAGTCAATGAGACGATGGGATCTTTCCATTGGATAGTGCAACCGTGGCAGGAGATTAGTCTCCTGTGTGATGTCGATGGCTGTTCCTCGTATCTTCCCATAGGATCCTTCTTGTTATCGGCAGGGATAAAACACGACCGGCGTCTCTTGGCCTTGGACGGCGCCCCTCATGCACGTGTGGAGATCTCGAATTCGCTTCTGAAAAGAACAGCTGAACGATCAGAAAGAAATACTACAATGTCTGGAACAAATGGTTCTGCAGTTGAGATTAGAATGTTTGAGTCTCGCCAGTCCCTTACTCGGCATCTGGGGATATTTATGAGGGCCAACACCCCCACGTGAGCGATAAGCCTGCAACCCAACCAGATGCAGGCGAACGCCCAAATAGCTTTCTGTATTCAGGAAGTAATCGTTACACCCACATCAATTGACGGAGGACCTCTAGTGATCCCTTTCAGAGCCATGTTTGATCGGCAGCCTACGGGAGCAGAAGGCGACATAGTTATCGATCACCAGGGCTTTCGGGACATCACGCGTTTATGTTTAAGAACCTTGGTATTTTTGTCATTTTGGCGAACCAATCGTGCATATTTCTATTTCTTCTAATGCGCTCTGCGTTTCATACTGGGAATTTCTTTGATTTGAAAATTCAATGCACTATGCGCTAAGTGCTTTTACCTTCGAACTAATTAAAAAGACAATCGTAAGGAACCCTTGATTAATTGACGGTCATATATATCCTAGGGCACCCCTACAGTCCCATGACAGTTTCAAGCCTAAGGTAACACCATATCATCCCTGACTAGGGTAACTCCTTAACGAGATCCACACTATTCGGTTGGAAAATATCTGAACATGCCCAGTACTTTTGAGAAAACTTCACTGTACCACCCTTGACAAGACAATGACATCTCCAGATTGTCACCCAAACATCGCAGTCGGAGACCACAAAGGGTATATGGAATGTGCCCTTGAAAAAGCCCGTCTGTCCCCTCCCTCACCTACAAAGTTCTGCGTGGGGGCAGTGCTAGTCGATGCTGATCGAAACGAAATTCTATCCACCGGCTATTCAATGGAACTTCCGGGAGATAGACCCGGAGATCCAGGAAACACACATGCAGAGCAATGCTGCTTCATCAAGGTGGCTGACCAGCACAATGTGCCAGAAGCGGAGCTGGTTGAAGTATTACCAAGGAATACAGTTCTTTATACTACCATGGAACCATGCAGCAGGCGGTTGAGTGGCAATAGAACTTGCGTGCAAAGGATATTGGGACTGGCCAGCTCACTCAAGGTCGTGTATGTGGGAATCACAGAGCCGGAGACCTTTATCGCTGATAACACTGGTAGAAAGATACTGGAAGATGCGGGCGTCCAGGTTATATGCGCGGAGGGAATGGAAGACCGTATTTTAGAAGTCTCTACAGCGGGGCACAATAAGTGAGCCAACACCTGAGGGCAGACAAGCCTTTACAACGACTTGAATACAATTCAATTTCAGATCAAGTATAACTTACAATTCCCTATGCGTAAGAATCTAGATGACTATAATCATAGTATTAGCGAGCTTAGTTGATAACTCTAGGGATTTAGTAATTGGCCAAGTATAAGGTACTGTTTTCGCGGCAAAGCCAATCGCCAATTTAAGTGAGATGAACGGGATAAAATAGAGCTAAAATGTAGAATTAATCTTGTTTAAGTCGAAAGCCTACGAGTCAGTCGGTTTATCTTTCTATCTATATCCTACAGACATATTATTGTTGATACCATTCTTCGGATAAAGGAAATGCATAAATCAAGCTCGAAGGTGACCAATATCCGGGAATAACCTCTATAATCAGTGTGAACGATTCCAAAGTTGTAGAAGTGTGAACTGTGTCTACAAATGAATCTATTTTTCCTTTTTAATAGTGCATGATTGTCTCTACTGATAGTCAACCATATAAGATGTCTTAAAATTCTATGCTGGTGGGGACGTGAGCCGAGGCGTTGAGCGCAACACGAATATCTACGATTACCCCACCAGGTACCACCAGGTGGGCGCTTAGGATTTTCGCGACTGTACATTGCTCCGCCATGCTAAACATTGACTCTTCCTCTCCTGTGTCCACTGGCATCTCTAGAACTATTTTTTTTTATTTTTATTTTTTTTCCTAAACATATCACATAGCCTGTATTTGTTCAGCACAAGTGAGCCCATCGACCCTTAGAAAAACCCCTCGTTTGGCTCTTGTCGGCACTATAAAGCGTATCAAATCTGACGAGCTCAGGTGAAAATCATAGTCAGGACATCAGGGTCATGGGAGATACTGGGACCTATGTCCCGAATTTTGATGCGGAGAATACAGTTGACCCCAGCGTTGTTGCCAGTGAGCATCATTATTAGCGTCGAGCATGTCCCATACTGACGATAGACAAGACTTACCTAAAGGATGTCGTGTTGTATCCACAGAGAGTCATGGAATCAGCTTTTGGGGCCACACTGGCCGCATAAATGTCGAATTAGAGGACGGAACTCCGTTCTCATTCTTCATGAAGGTTGTGTCTAACGAACGCGGCAAGAACATGGTTCATGGGGAATACGAGTCAATGAAGGCGATACATACTCTTCTGCCGGACTTCGCACCAAAGCCAATCGCATGGGGAACTTACCAGGACGTTCCAGACATGCATTATCTTCTATGTGACTATCGAGAGATGACAGATGACATGCCAGATCCACATAAATTTGCTGCGCGCCTTGCGACTCTGCATGAAAGCAGTAAGTCGCCGACGGGAAAGTTTGGCTTCCACATGACTACATACAGCGGCAATCTACCTCAGATGACCGAGTGGGAAGACAGCTGGGAGACTTTCTTCGCAAAAAGTTTGAAGAAAGCCCTTGATCTGGAGATAAAGGCAAAAGGACCAGACCCAGAACTAGATCATCTGCTCCCGCTCCTCTTTGACAAAGTTATACCTCATCTGCTGCGTCCGCTTGAGTCAGATGGCCGGTCTGTAAAGCCCTCGCTTGTTCACGGAGATTTGTGGTATGCAAACTCAGGGATTGACGTGGAGACGGGCGACTCTCTTGTGTTTGATGCCTGCTCCTTCTACGCGCATAATGAATGTATGTTCTATCGTTTAGCTCTTAGACTAACAGTGTTCTTGCTAACATCTCGGGCTACATATAGATGAGTTTGGCCAGTGGCGGCCTATCTGTAACCGATTTGGCGACGAATACCTGGCAGCGTATCACTCATATGTCCAGGTATCGGCACCTGAAGAAGATTATGATGGCCGGCTGGATCTTTACAAGTTGTGAGCATGCCCACGAACCTGTAACAAATGATCATTAAGGACTGACTCTTTGATAGGAGATTCAACACTCATGTCTCTGCCCTATTTACAGAGAATAACACACTTAGAGAGCAGTAAGAGTTCATTTTAATTCTAGAGGACACTCTTTGTACTAACAAAAGCCGCTAGGATGCTCAACGATATAAAGGACCTTGTCCAGAGATATGGTTAAAACAAATCATCTAGTGTAGTCGGGCCTAGGTTAGCCTTCACATTCCAATATCTTACATGCGGATTCTGGGAAAGCTTTCTCCTTAGCACATCTAGGATAATTACCAAGTCTCTTCCCCACTTTTTGTTTGATTTTGCCGCCATGAATATGTTTTCAGTGATTTGGAGCTCGTTCTCTCGTCGGACGAAAATTGATCTCATAATATCCATTGGATAGCCTGGATTTTGAGCCGCTGCCAGAAGTATCTTTTCCGTAATTCTGATTTCTTGTCCTGCTCGGTCAAGTATAAAGCTCATAAGTTCACCGCTGTTTGTTTGATTTGCGGCTGCTTCTTCAAGCACTTTTTCAGTGATCGGAAGCTCGTTCCTTCTTTGGGTGAAAAGGAATTCCATCCACCGTAGAGCATCGTCTGACTTTACAATTTCAGCCATTGTATCTTCCGCAATCATAGCAAAGTCTCCTCTTCGTCGGGCTATATCCACCATGCTTCTCAGTATCGCCACGTCACTCGGCACGCTCCATGACATGGCAATGTTCATTATCGCTGTGAATATGGGTAAGTAAGCCTCCTCAGCTTTCGGGCCATAGAAGTCCAACGCTTGTGGAAAGTGTTCCAGCGCCTGTTCAAACTTCTCCGAATCAACCAATATTAGTCCAAGATTTTGTAATCTATGTAACTTAGGCAGTTCAACTGCTAACTCTCTCTTCGCACGTTCTGGTAATCGACGATCCATAAGCCATGCCCGATCTTTTTCATTTTCGAGTCTTCCGGAGAACCCTTGCCATTCCCAGACAAGCAGGAAATCCCTTGGGTATAAGGCTACCGACTGTAGAAGGCCGTTCCACTCATCGATTTCCCCCCCATTCGCAGATTGTATCCCATGCATTGAGTAATCTGCACTGTGAGGAACGAAGCCAAGCGTAATAACGGCACAGTGATCACCACATGGCCTTATGAGTGTAGGCTTGGACGCTCCTTGCAAAACACAGACGATATCACCCTTTTTTATCAGCCCCGGCCATTTACAGAAGGTCCACATATCCCCATCTCCTCTCTCATCTCCACCTGTCAATTGCATGGTGACAAACGCATTGTGGCTATTATCCCACATATTGTCTTTGGATGAGTTCAGCTTCACCCTTATTACCACGCCAAGAACACAACCTTTACCCTTGATCACTGCAATATCTTCATCGTCCCATGTCTGTACACATGCCTGCTCACCAACATAAAACCTGATAAGTCGACAGGTTATATCCTTCCATGACACGGTATAGACAGGCAATATGGCCCCCGGACCATGATTATCGGAGCTCATGCCTAGTAGAGCATAAACCTTGTCCCGGCAATCAGTAGCTTCATGGTTGTTATACATGGTTGTCAAATCTGCTAATGAACGTATGTGAAGGGAAAGTTTATCAGGACCAGCAATCACGCGCTTATGTCGCAAGGTCGCATTCTTTATTAGAAATACCGCCATGCCGATCTGATCTCGCATGTTCGCATCGACAATGAGCGTTTTCAGTGCCGTTAGACCAGAAGCGAAGGCATGTCCGTCGATTTCAGCGGAATGACATGCTATCAGGATATGTCGCGCTGCAGCAATCTCTTGAAGTACCTGAAACTGTCAGGATCCCTCTTAACACTCTAAATTGCTTACTATCTTACCCAGACACGCCGAAACCACGACCGTTCAAGTAAAGCGAGAACCGCTTTTTCCTCGTCCATGCCTGTCCTACAGTAACCCTCTGCAGCCTTTTGTATTACCTCGAGGGCTCTACCGCCTTCATCGGAGGTCTTGTCATCATGGATGCTGGTAGCCTCCTCTTCAAGCCAAACGATTACACAGCTCGCTTTGGCAAATATCTCGGCCATAAACTGGACCTGGCTACCCCGCTCATCTAAATCAGTCTGATTGATGCATACAGCATCTATCCATATCACGCGTTCGATAAAGCGATCTCGAAGATGTAATAACGCCGCATAGAGATTCGTTGTCACGGCTAAGCAGCCATCATCGAGGAAAATAGAGTAAGGCTTTTCCGGGGAGCCCCATACATACGACAGGGCCTCGTACCGGTGGGTCCCTACCACATAGCTGTGGAGAGGATAGTCAAACAGTTGACATTGTATTGGAGCATGTTTATCCTGATGTGGCAGCAGTCGGAGTAAGCGGATATAGCCTTCCGGTAGAGGAGAATAAAGGTATATTGGTGGACTAGAGGGTACGAGCTCCATATTTTCAGAAGCGATATGTACAGTGAATGATCTTGTGAAGAAATATCTGGGAAACAGGTACAAATTCCAGCTGCTGGTGGGTAATTGATGTGTGAATCTCCATAAGCGCCGTCACCCCACCATCGGGTATTGGTCTGCATACGAGCTCTCAGCCTTGTGGGATTCACCTCATTTCACCCCTCATCTTCTGTTTCCTGGGATATCAATCATGTTATTATTATTTGCTTGTTGAGTAGTATATCTCGGTGGATAGTCGGCGTGGTTCCATCCTGTCCATATACCTATTCCGGTGCCCTTCCGCAACTACACTGGATAGTCCTAGGTATGATTTGATGAGAACTTCCCAGATAATGCTTCATAACGATATGCAATATAAAAGAAATGTAGCTGGACGTGTGATCTTCCAGGATCAATCAATCAGAATTCCATCAACTAATTAGTGTCTAACAATTGGCTTCCTAGTTGTGCACTTGCTGGTGACGCAGAATCTCCACCGAGCGCCAAACTGTCATACCCGGTACATAGAAGAAAGATAATAAGTGGAAGTTATAGGATCACCAATTAAACGTACTGTGTACGGTGCATCGCCCTTGTAACTACTACTCAACTGCGTTCGGGGCCGTCTGTCTCGTGATTATTGCTTGAAACCCTAATCCCGACAATAATGAACAGGCTTTCCTGCAAAAAGGCTATCCCCACCTACACCGTATGTGTCTTAGATCGCCTCGCACACCCCAATATAGTGTCTAAGCTGTATAGAAAGGAGATGAGTGCCAGTCGCGGTCGGCAAGCATTGTAGAGCTTCATGCCAAGAGCGTAGGGACTGGATGGAGCTGCTCCGGGGAATCAAGTAAGTGCGATGACAAAATCATACAAGCAGATAGGGCGTCATCAAGAGACAAAAAGGACATGATCGCCGAGGATCTTCAGACCAAAGACTCATTGGATACGGTTCAATATGCATATACTTGGATCCGAGCTCGGGTAGAGACCACGGTAGTTAAGCAAAGGCAGGACGGAAATATCTTTGGTCAAACCAGATTACTTCCTAAGACACGGGTAAAATCGCGGAAGGTGTTAGATCGGGGTATCATTGCATCAATAATGTCATGATGATCAGCAGCTGCAAGAGTTTCATGATTGACGTTGAAGATCATTGAATTCCAATCATACGATTTCCGATCATGCCACACTAAATCACATCACTGACTCTCCACAATTATAACCAGAGATATAAGAATACTCTCCCCAACCCCATTAAGAACTCTAATTTCCCCAAGATTTCCATTTCCACCGTGAACAAGTTTTACCCCATACGTACATCCAAAGATGGATACTTCCACCACCCCGTCCGCACCACAGCGCCCGCACTTCAAGCGGCCTGTTTACATTCCTCCTGTCAAGGGCAATATTGGTAAATGGTATATTTCACTTATTCCCTACTTCATTGATTTTAGGAAGAAGAAAAGGTACTAACAAACCATGAATCCAGGTACCTCCCAACCATGGGAATGATAGCCCTCGGTAAACCTCTCCTCTCTTGACCTCCATAAACCCTCCCAACACATCACTCTAATAATATGGTCATCGCAGGCTTCGGCGTCTACAATTACTACAACGCCCCCACTCCCGCCTACGACCCCGAGGAAGCAGAACGTCTCCGCCGCAACAAAGCCTTGATGGATGCATACGGAGACAAAGAGACCTTACAAGATATCGAGCGCGCGTTCGCTCTCTACGAGATTCAGTAATCTCTGACTGTCTCGACGAATGATCATGATCTCGGACTGGTTCTGATAGGATAGGATACTGCATTTGTGGAGTTTGGGTGCTTGGATTGTAGCGATGATTTTGGTTTATTTATGTTATTATTTTATTTAACGTGAGATCTGGGATCTTGGCTGTATGCTGGCATATGAGTTAATTATATTTTTTTTTTATCTGATATGGTCTTGTGTGCTCCTAAGTGAATGAAGTAGTGTTGTCAGTCTTGGTGCTGTGATCTGTCGAATCGACAGCTTGGTAACCTTTGCTTTGTACTGCTGCAACCCTCAGGCCATTGGTTATGCTGGTCTCGTAATACATTAGGTCAGGGTACCCTTAGACTCTTCTGATTGGATAGTATTACAGCTTTGCTGTGGCTGTTCGGAGTTTATTCGTCGCCTGGTCATGCAACGTCGCAACAAGAACAAGACATCCCTCATGCACAGGTAACAAATACCACTCTACTATTTATCCAGGACATTAAGTAGTAAACTGCATCTCCGGACAAAGCTAGCTAGGTCTCAACCCTAGGCCCCGTGAAATTCCTCCGTCCATCCACAATCCACTGCACAACCGACACCAGGACGATAATCCCGAATGCAACGATACAGTAATCTACATCTGTCAGCATACACACTAGATAGAACTAGAGAATTCCCTGGATATACATACTCATGCTACTCCCCGTCACCGGCCGAGAAGGAGGGAACAGAAACAAGACAGTCGTCAGAACGATATAAGCCAGGGAGATCTACGATACACACACCATTAGTTGACACCATATCTATCACTCAGACCGGAATAGAAGCTATGACAACTTACAATATCAATTACCCATCCGATAGCATTCGGGATCTGGAACTTCCGATCGGGTAATGTTTTCCGTCCGCGGAGGCAGTTGACAGCGATCGGCATGGCGTAGGATAGATCCAGTGCTACGACGGAGGATGAGACGATGGCGTTGAAGGCACTTTCTTGTTAGTTGGGTATTCTATTGTTGATGTTGTAGATAGAACCTACCTTGAAGACCCAAGGAAGATCAGACCGAATATTATAACGACTAATGTGGTCAATGCCAGTGCATTCAGAGGTAGTCCGAGTCTCTGGTGGACATGGGCGAAGAATCGCGATGCGGGGAGACCACCGTCCCTTGCTTAAGTTAGTAGGTCTTCCTTTTCAAAGAACCAGTATATGTGACTCACCGAGCGAATGCAAAAATCATCCGACTACTCGTCGTCATCACGCTGAGTGTGGCGAAGACCAGACAAACGAGAGGTAACCTATCTCGTTAGTTCATACTGTCGATTCAAATGGTACAAAGTAAACATACATGAGCAGACATATCGCGCCGGCAGTATTTTGGGTCGCGTGGAGAAGAATCTGCAGCAGAGGCCCTGCTTTTGAGCTCACCACGTCGGTGATGTCGCCTGCGACGAAGAGCAGGACGATCAGAAAGACGGAGCCGGTGAAGGTACCAATTCCGACACAGGTTAACATGACTTTGGGTCCTTTGACGGATGGATTCGGGATTTCTGTGTTTCAATGAGGGTTAGTCTGGTCTCGTGATGTGTGTCGGATTTGCTGACCTTCGATCATGTGGACCACAGCATCCTGGAATGATTAGCATTATGATGGATTACCAGTTAGATTCGACATACGAATGCAGTGACACCCAATCCTCCTTGTAGGAGCTAAAGAATTAGTATGTTTCGTTCTCAAATGAGTCTGGATGGAGACAAACCCCCAGTAACCATGCCACGCCATCAGGCCCTATTAATCATTAGCGACATTCTGTCTCTCAGGTGTTGCAAACTCACAGCCAGTTTGGTTCACAAAGTCGCAGAATACGAAGCTATCTCATTAGCTAATGCATCTCAGTCTGAGAGGATACTCACTAGGCAGAGTTATAGTCTGGAGAAGCGCACGCCAGCACAGTGATAGAAACCAGAACAAAGCCGCCAATCGACCAAGTAACTACCACATTTAGAACCGAGCGCATACAGTTTCAGGGCATACATACAAGCGCCACGGTAGATGAGTGGTAGCACAGAATTCATGAACGCGTTAATCACGAACGCGCCCAATGTGATACCCACGTAGATAAGAAACTGCTGCCATCGCTGCCATTCAAAGTCCTAGCCACATTCAGTGTGAAATATGTAACAAAGAAAAGGAAACCTACCGGATATACCGCGGAGACTACTCCCGCAATCAACTGGCTTGAAAGAAGGGAGTTGGTGGCCACCAGCGCAACCTATAGAGTCAACTTCGCTCCTAGCCTGATTTCCACCGGGGCACTTACCCAACCCGCGACATTAACCCAGCCGGTAATCCAAGACAAGATCGGAACCCATTGCGGCCAAGATACTGTCTTGTTTAGCATGCGGAAACCTAATGCATTGGGCCAACATACCAACTGACGACATTAGTGAGACGATCGTATGCAAGGGATAGACTACTTACCAGCTACCCAATGATATTGTCCACCCGCCCTACAGATACACTCGCAGGTAAGCCCCCGGTTCTCCCTCGTATTTCTTCGTTTGTTCTTTTTGCTTCTTTGATTGCCAAGAAACTCACGTTGGGAATGCCGAGAGAAATTCAGCCAGGGATGCTGCGATGCACAGATTGCAAGTGCCAGCTGTTACCAGACCTACAACCGTAAGCGATATTCGACAGTGTTGGATTGAGATACTCACCCCAAATTACACTAGTACTACCACCCGATGTCAAACTTATGGATAAACTCGCAGAGAGGGCCGTCCAAGACTATAGTTCGTTAGTGAGGACTTAATCCGGGTGGCTTTAACATTTACATTAAGCACCGCGAAAGCCAAACCAAGCATAGAACTAAACACGAATCAGCATTTTAGCCGATAAGCCAGATCCTTGGGTCAGCTTACAGGGTGGAAAAGTTCCGATGCAATTCCGGCTTATGGCCCATACGAGCCAGCTGCGCATCGTCTTCCGGTACGTATTCAACCTTTGATTCCTCCATGGCGGTCGATGAAAGTATGTTTGGGAGAAAGTGTGGTGGATCCATACTTGCAGAATTGACAGTATTAATATCTAATTATTGTTCCTTGGTTTATTGAGAAGCCAAGATGGAAACGGAATGTCCAACCTCGGATGCGGGGAAGTTAAGCTAGGGCTTGCCGACTTGATTGATTTAATTTGGTCCTGATAAAGGACGAGTCATCTCGCTGCAGCAATGTATCTGATTTGCCAGCTAGCACTTAAGGTGGGCCCCATCCAAGGGGCTATGGATCAAAGCAAAGAGTTAGCTCTTATTAAACTAATTAACCCACTATTTAAGCATCCTAACTGGCCACGCCAAATGCTTATCAACCCTCCCACATGACAAGAGGTTCGATCCGCCTGGACTTACCCATCTCGTGCTAAACTTCCTGACCACCAGCCCAAACGTCTACTAACTAGTCCGATTAGCATGCCAAGACTGTCCTGCTGATCACTGGCCGCTGCAAATCGCCTCACTGGCGAT
The DNA here is from genome assembly GCF_009017415.1 of Aspergillus flavus. Lineage (NCBI taxonomy): Eukaryota > Fungi > Ascomycota > Eurotiomycetes > Eurotiales > Aspergillaceae > Aspergillus > Aspergillus flavus. The sequence continues at coordinate 5,062,990 of NC_092406.1, forward strand.
CTGGTGAGCTGGTGCAGAGATAACCCATTGTACCAGTCACTGAACGCCAAGCGAAGGTCATGTACCAGATATGACTTGCCCAGTGCAGCCCAGTAGTGAATACAAAAGCTCTGCGTAGCGCTCCTGTATTCCGTTTAGAACCAAACATCGTGTAAGCTTTAGACAAGATGCATTTCACGTTTTCAGTATGTTCGAGTCTCTTACTGGTCACCGGAACCATAAAGTCGGCCTTCGCTCATGTCGCACAACCTCCACCCGGGGAAAGGATATGCACGGAAACCACAGTGGCGATCTTGTAAGATAATAATAACCTTTTTGTGGTGTCGCAGGGGTCTAACGTAACCCAGAGGAGGCGGGATGGCCGGTATCACGGCAGCAGTAAGTGGTATCATCGAGGCTGTCAAGCCCCAGAAAGGAAAAATAGGATAATTATTCATGGATTTATGTGACTAGCAAGCTTTGTCAAACGCATCGATTCACGACTTTCTCATTCTCGAGTATCGAAATACTATTGGCGGGCGCGTATGGAGTACGGACTTTGGTCAGGACAAGAATGGGAAGCCCTACGTGATAGAATTTGGTGCGAATTGGGTATGACTCCATACATACAGTCTATCAGAAGCTAGAAGATAGGCTTGCTAAGCTATAAGCGCAGTTACATGGAGTTGGGACAAGTAGGGCAGGTAAGCGCCCATAATCTATGTGTTTGGTCTTTACTAACTTCAGGAAGAAAACCCACTCGTAACACTAGTACGGGACAGCATTTCTCCTCGCTTTCAATATATAACTGACAGAATCCTATCTTGACAGGCCAATAAGCACGGACTCAAAAACACACCGGACAATTTCAGCTCCGTCCTGACATATGACGAGACCGGCTACAATGACTACCAAGATCTGTTAAACACTTTCAGCGACGTGAAAGATGTGGCCTACAGAGACGCGGGACAGATGTTATTAGACAATATTCAAGATAATAATGCGCGTACAGGATTTGCCATGGCGGGCTGGAATCCCCCACGGAACGATATGAAGGCACAAGCAGTGGAATGGTGGAATTGGGGTACGAAGCGCATGGGAGGACAAGACTTCGCAGCAAACCCTGACTAACCAATAATTGACAGACTGCGAATGCGCAGCCAGCCCCGACGCCAGCTCATTCATTTTCGGAGTAGCCGCCGAGAATCTCACGTTCAACCAGTTTGGTGAAAATAACCACATGGTCGTGGATCCTCGCGGATATAGTACCATCATCGAACGCGAGGCGTCGACCTTCCTCCATAAAGAGGTCCAAGACCGTCGGCTCTGGCTCAACACCCAAGTGACCGGTATTGAATACTCTAAAAAAGGTGTCAAAATCACCAACAGCGATGGCAGCTGTGTCAGCGCAGCATATGCCATTTGCACGTTTTCTCTAGGCGTACTGCAGAACGACGTCGTACAGTTCCACCCGGCTTTGCCCAAATGGAAACAAACTGCTATTCAGAAATTCAGCATGGGGACATACACCAAGATCTTTCTGCAGTTTGATGAGGCATTCTGGCCGACCGATACGCAATTTTTCTTATATGCGTCGCCTACCACACGCGGGTACTACCCGATATTCCAATCGCTTTCGAAAGACGGCTTCATGCCTGAGTCTAACATCCTGTTCGTTACTGTCGTAGAAGAGCAGGCATATCGAGTAGAGAGACAGTCCAACGAGCAAACCAAAGACGAAGTTCTCGCTGTCCTCCGCGAGATGTTTCCCGATAAACAAATACCCGAGCCCACCGCATTCATATATCCTCGATGGAACAACGAGCCATGGGCGTACGGCAGCTACTCCAACTGGCCCGTGGGAACCACGTTAGAAATGCACCAGAATCTACGCGCCAACGTAGACCGGCTGTGGTTCGCCGGAGAGGCAACCAGCGCACCTTATTTCGGATTTTTGCACGGTGCGTGGTTTGAGGGCCTCGAGGCGGGCGAGCAAATCGCTGCGATGTTGCAGGATAAATGCTCGAATACTCATGACGAAGCTATCTGCGGAGATCGCACCCATTATGATGTGTTGCATGGCACGACGCCAATAGATGCGTATACCATCATCAATGGGTGGTCGGTTAACAGTACAGATCTATAATCAGGGCTGGACCCATACCTACATGACGTGATAAAGCATGGTAAGGCTATAATTTGTTGTTCAATAACTGGTTTATTCAAATAAAGACAGGTTGTGTCCAGAATAATAAGATAAACATTGGTAATGTCATTAGGCTAGTCCAGGAACTTCACATACCATTTATAACGCTTAATATATTATTTATATTTGGAAGCTCTTCATCACAGCAACTGGGCGGCTGGCCTAATGGTAAGGCGCTAGATTTCGGCTCTAGAGATTGCAGGTTCGATCCCTGCGTCGCTCGGCTTTCCTTTTTTCTTCCACCATCTTTTTGTTTCTTTTGCTTTCACCACTTTTTCTTATATTTTTCTTGCAATCTGCTTCTTGCTCCTTCTTTTTTATCAATTTCTCTTTTTTCTATTTCTTCTTGTACCTTAACTTTCAGTAGATGGCTCAATATAAAGCACTCCTCCTCGTCGGTTCAGAACTCATCGATACCTTCTAACTCCGCGGTCGGATAATATATATCGCAACAGTATATTTTGGTTCATAGATTGCAATTACTACCCAACTTTCTTTTCTTAAACATCTCCTGTCTCTTCATCGTCTTGCTTTACAATTTGTTATTTCCACCTCGGTTCCCCTTCTTTATTTACAATTTTTTTTTTTAAATAATTAATTTCCATCCCTCATGCTTGTCTCTCCATTTAATTTAGGATTCAAAATCTAGGTTCATATTGGTACTGTGTAACTTACCGCCTTACATCCGGTTTACCCCTCTGGGACTAGACCCAAGAACTGCCGGCAACCACTAAGTTATCTGAGTGCAGAAGGCGGTAAGGAAGCGTCTTCGACGTATACATCTGAACTTGTCGACAATCTTGCAGCAAGATAAAGATGATAACAATCATTATTAATGGTTTGGATATGCTGTAGTGTCATTATACATACCGTAGCTGCGTCTGTCCGAGAGAAGCTAAGTTAGTGGTCGGCTTGGTGCCACCGTCCTTGCCATGCATCATCCTCGTTTGTAGCATCATTGTTATTCAATGTTTAAGCGATGGCTGTTAAGCTGGTACAATGACATTTGATAAATGGGAGGTTTCTACAGACATATCCTGACATACTAGACATTGATGCCCCGATACATGGCAGGACCTTTACAGACACTAAACCTGACAATCAGTATCTGTCGCTACCAGTCGACCAAAACCATATGGCTGCTGAGTCGCGCCTTGGACATTTTATCCCTGATAGTATCCATCCATTCATACATAATTACATTAACCTCATAGCACACATATACAGACATATACATAAACTCATATAAATTACTACCACCCATACAACCCCTACAACCCCCCTCCCACAGCAACACAGCAACACCCAAGAAAAAAAAGGCTCACTACCTCCCATTAACACTAGGACTAGAATACCTCCCATGAAAAACATGATACTCCGTCGTAACCGAAATCCCCGCATGATCATCCACCGGCGGACAAGCCGCATCCTTGACCAACTCATCCTCAGAATCATGTCTCGACAGCCCCGTCGGCGTACCATGGCCATCCGTAACGACGTTCGAGGCCACCGACGCCGTCACCTTATTCAGGGGTCCCTGTTTCGCTGGACCGTTGGAGTGGGAGAGCTCGTATGCTCGGCTGCTGTTGTTGTAGTAGGTCCCGCTGCGAGACTTCGAACCAAAAAAAAGGGTCCGGAGGACAGGGAGGGAGTTGGCGATTATGGCGATTGCGGTTTCGATCATTGAGACCGTGCAGGTTATCATTTGTTTGTTTTGCCAGGCGAAGATTGCGCGGATTACTGTTTTTTTTTTGAGTTGGTTAGTTCGGGGTTGAGTTCTTTGAGTTGGGGTTGGAAGGGGAGTTTGGGGAGGGAAGGACGTACTGCTTGTGATGACGACGAGGATACCCAAGAGGAAGATGGACATAACACCGAGCTTTTGTTTGAAAGGCATGCGGATTCGGAGGACTTGGGAGATTGGGAGACAGATGACTGGCGTGGTTGTTAGTTTGTTGTAGGGTTGCATGGTTGGTCATGGGTAACTCACTGATTACATCACTGAAGATGTTGACTGTTGTTGGTGGAATTGACGTTAGTGAGGGTTTCTTATGTGAAAGAGTGTGTAGGCTGCGACAACGTACACAAAATGGTGATCCAGTAATTGACCCGGGTCTGTTTATTGGAACATGCCCCTGTGTATTGTTAGCTTGCGCCCATCTACCGATGTTCATATTGGGAAAAGCGCACGGTCCGGGTTATCCATATCCCAAATGCGGTCGACAGGAAAGCACTTGAAGATGATGTTGAGGAAGATAGTGAGCCACGTAGCGGCAAGCAAGGCGAGGACAACATTGTAGATTCGTTGGTAGTGGGTTCGATCCGCCAGACGTTTGTAGAAGCAAACCTGCATGCACAACTAGTTAGTCAACAGCCCTTTTCTCCATTTGGTCAAGAATGCGAAAGGGTACGAACCATGCCAGCCTTGATCAACCACAGAGAAGTCACATAAAGAGTAGACCCTGGAATGATCATCTATAACCAACGGTCAGCGTGCGATGCGACAAATCCGTTATCCAAGCTGCACTAACCTTCATCATATTGACCATATCCGACTTTGACGCATTGGCCATGTCCGTCATGCCTAAACAGCAAAGAACTATCAGAACCCTTGCCATGCATCTCCCAGCGCAACCACAACTTACCCCAATTGAACATGAAATGCTGGATGATCAGATCACCGATCAAACACAGACAGGCCGCCGCGACGAGGTAGTCGTCGACGTAAAACTTGCTGAACCTCCGCCATCGCACAACTAATCGTGTAACGAAAAAAGCACAAGCGACAACCGTACAGATGTACCATCCGACCTATAATATACGCGACAAAGTGATCGTCAGTTCACCGGTTGCCCGTGCCGATCAATTGCGGAAGAGGGAAATAAAAAAGCACATACCACCTGTCCGACTCCCGGGTGAGCCATGGGGACGATCTGCAGTCGTTCCCACCGTTATGAACGAGCGAACGAGGGACCGACTGCCATTTAAACAGCTGGAACGAGTGAATACCGTTTGGGCGGCAAAAGGGAGCGAAGGGACCTTCAATTGTAAGGTTAGTGTGCGAAAGACAGAAATTTTAACAATGCCAACCTTGATAATATGGACCTGTTTTTGCGACCTCCATTACAGGTTGTGGAATCTTGCCTGCGGACAGGGAATCGATTCCTCTCTCCCACTGGTCCAGATAGCATGGGTCGATAGAGAAATCTAACGATGGCGAAGCTTATTCCTAGACAGTGCTGGAGCCTGCTAGGGAATCGCCGGCGCTATTGGGCAGGCATGGGGATGTATTTTCCACGAGCGAGTGGCATGCTTGGAAGGGCCTAATAGTCTGCTTAAACTTCCACGGTTCCGACATCTCGGGAGGCTGGATGGAGTGGAGATGTTTCCACTCAAAGTATGTCTGGTTTACCGGATGCGGACAGTGCCGGAAGCATAGGGCTTGGATCATGAAATCACTACCCTACTCCAAATCTCCAACCTGAGACGCGAGGTTACATAGCCTCCGAGATGTGCTGTGATTTCGGAACGCATTTAATTTCCCTTTTCTCGGCGCCATACAAACCAGCCAACGACACTGTTCTCTATGTCTGAGTCTTACAAATACACTTCTTGCCCTGCGCAGATCTGCATCATGAGAGTCAAATATTAGCTCATGGGATAAACCTAATAGGTCCCAACCGGGCTATGTATACACGATAGTGCGACATGGAGATATTTACGATATAGGAAGAGGCGACCGACACTAGAAACCAACAGAAAGGAGGCAATCTAGAGACAGGAGGAAACACGAAAACAGTTAGATCAAGCGAGTTCAACACACCAATGCAGGGACAACGATCGATCTGGATGGAGCGCTATTCTAGAAATTCCATATGCCGAGGCCCCAAGACAGAGACTAGGCAGTCAAGAATAAATGGGAAAACTTCGGCATAATGACTTCTGGTACGGAGTACAACTGTCCCGTTAACCTGCTAGGTTTTTCTTTTCTTACTCGGATCCTTTCCGAGTCTGCCGCCGAGTAATCCAATTTATAGTTTTAGTTAAGGTCTCTATGCTACATTGTAAAGGATTTCTTGAAGCTATTTCCAAATATATACACGGGAACAAGGTGGTTGAACTTTGTACAAAGTTAGGGTTAGCTAGGAGTGCTACCCTACCGACGACCAAAAAATGTTTTCAATAACGAATCGTCCGTGATTCTGGAGCGATTGGTCCTTTGCCCCACCATCTAACGTCCAATTGATCGCTAGCTCGAGGTGAAGATCCATTCCTAAAGTGGAACACGTGGCGCTGTACCTGAATCGATCCTTCTACACGAGATTCTTCATGCACGATTTTTCTTAGCGTGAATGTAGAAAAGGTCTGGTCCTCTGGTCTGCCTGAGGATCAGGCAATCCTTCGTATTGGTATCCACCTGCGTGGGAAATTTGATATGGAGTAAGACGCGCAAATACCGATAGTACTGATGTTTTAATTTATTATTGACAATTAATTAAACCTGTGAAATGGGTATATGTCTATTAATGCTTTATGCTAATGTCTAATTGCCGATGATAAGAAATTTAGGAGGACTCGGCCAGGGTGACCGGGTTCTGGACCACGGGGTACTTGGGGATGTTGGGATTGAACACGGACTGGCACCGGGCGTTGTAATCGCCGGTACTTCCGATTTCAATGGCCAGCTCGTTGCCAGGAACTCCGAGCTTCGCCAAGGGTCCGTTGGTGGGCTTGGCTTGGTCCCAGCCCGGTCCAGCGCTGGGGTTCTTGATCCAGGCAACAAACCAGTTATTCATGTAATCAGCCAACGCCTGCTCCGCCTCTGTAACGTCGGTCAGTTTCGAGAAACACTCATTGCCTCCGTGGAAGAATGGCACTTCGCTTCCGTGCGATGCGCCGATTCCTGGGATGCCAATGACGTTGTCGTAGTCACCGAACCAACGGTACACCCAGGTAGGCTGCTCGTTCGCACGGACGTCGATCAAGTAGTCAGTGGGACAGAAGAATCGAGCGTCTCCGTACGAGGCACCGCTCATGAGGGACACCGTTTCATAGTCCGAGGCGTTGTAGGCGGCCAGGAGCTCGTCATCAGGCACGTGAGCCATGTCGGCATCGAAGGTGTTAATCCATTGGGAGAAATTGGTGTTCTCACTGGAGTAAACCATACCGAAGAGCTTGCCCTCCTGGTCGGAGTTGCCGACGATCAAGGGAAGCGACTTGGGGTAGTTGCCAGCCGCGAAGCGCGACTTGTAGTCAGAGAAGCGGGTGATGTTGTCCACGATCGGAGAGAACCAGGTGTTGGAGGTCGAATTGAAGTAGGACGTCTGGATCGAGTACACATCCACTTCACGAAGACAATCCAGGGTAGGGTTGCTGGAGTCACAGCTGAGTGTAACACCGGCGGCTTCAATGTCCTGAGCCACTTGAGTCAAGGCGACGCCGGCAGGGGCGATGGCGGGCCCCGACTCGGCATTGGCGGACATTTCGATCGCACCCGCCAGGAATGTCTCGGGATGATTCCACAAGTAATGATCAACCTACATCGCGATCAAATTAGCCACCGGGACAATCTTCCGCGTCAAATGGCCATTGGAACCGAAGGATTTGTGAATTACTTACATGAACAGCGCCGGAGGAGTGACCACCTAAAACAATGCGGGTCTTATCGCCACCAAATCCTGCAATGATGTTAACGCATAACCAAGGGACAAGAATGCTTTCTACATACCTCTGATGTTGTCGTAAACCCACTGCAAGGCCATCTCGACATCGAGAATGCCAAAGTTCTGCGATTGGCCTTCGAGCTCGGGAGCGTAGGGAGAAGCATAAATGCTCTCACGGTAGTTAACGTTCACGTAGATCACATCCTTGCGAGCGAAGTTGTATCCTTGCCACTGAGCATTGCTGTTGCCACCAGTAACCATTGCACCGCCATAGATGTAGACAAAGACCTGTGCATTTGTTAGCCAATCCTCTATAGAAGTCCCGGTGAAAATATGAGGAACTCACGGGAAGGTTAGAGCCATTCTGAGGGGTCCAGATCTGTAGAAAACGATTTGGTCAGTATTCAATAGTAGCAAACAATATAAATGCAGGATAAAATACATTCAGGTTCAAGCAGTCCTCGCCCTGAGCAACGATGGCGCTGCCGGACATAGCCTGCGCACAGGAAGGGCCATAGGAGGTCGCATCGAATTCAGCCGTGGCGGACTTGCCCAAGCTCTGAGGAGCCTTCCACCGATTCTCACCAGCAGTCGACTGCGCAAAAGGGATTCCCAGGAAAACATTGGTGCCGTTCTCCACAAATCCCTTGACAAGACCTTGCTCGGTCAAGACCGAGGGCGTGCCTTGGAAAGTGGCACCAGCGCGGCCCTCCAAAAGAGCGACAGCAGTGACAGCAAGGCAGGCTGCCCGCTCAAGAAGATCCCAGATGACGCCCATGGTGAAATCCCTTCAAGAAAGGAGTATATGGTGAACCGAAGAGGAGAAATAAAGGGATGAAGAAATCCGCGGCTATTTAAACTAGACTCTTAATTTTATTTTATGCTTTCGGGACCCGTCCGGAAGAAGAAATCCACGTTTGGCCTCCTTAACCCTAGTTCGATTTCGAATCCTACCGTTCTTTTACTCCGATTCTCCATTCTGCTTTACCCAAGGGAGTCCCACAGAAACATTTTGACATCGGCTAATCGATTGTCTCAGCCACGTGGTAGCGATAAACTGGGCCTTGATCTAATGAATTATAGTGCTTGGCCATCGGGTCCCACCCTCGGAGAAGAAAAGCCGTTCGCTAGCCACTGGTTGGTTTTTTCGGCAGTGCCATCATTAGCAAATATTTTCTACAGGCGCGCTTCTCATTCTTTTTTGTGGTTTCTAGCGCCAACTCCCTCGTGGCGATATGGATCTGTTGGTGTGGATCTCGCGCTTTCTCTCGACGCCTCTCTCGACGCCTCTTCGTGTTTATCGATTTTTTTGCCCCTCCACTAACTATCATTCCGGCTGTTATGAGGAGCCAACACGTAATAAAAACACGGTAGAGAAACGTGTGTGTTCTTTCGGATACTCCAACACAACCTTAAGTCCCTTCATGCCCTTCATATTTGATGTAAGCCTCACCTGTTTTGCCCTCTTCTTTTGAATCAATTCTATGCATAGATGCCCTTATCTTCATACAGACAATCGTACATAATCTCGCACCCAACATAGAACAAGTAACCCACGCAACCAAAAGTCATCAAGAATGTAAAAGCACAGCATAAAAGAACATACCAAGCCAACTCAATCAGGAACCTTCTGCATGACATTTTCCTCCGAGTAGATCCGCACGTGGGAATCGGAAGCAAAAGTGGAGCTTGAAGACTTGAACTATGGAGCCTGGAATAAGGAGGATCTATTGAAAGCGTTGGTAGTGCACATCCAAGGATTCATTTCGCACTAGACGGATTCGAGTGTTGTCGGGTTGCCTATTTGGAATATTGTGTAGAACTTTCTCTCCATTATAAGTGGGACGTGGATTTTTCAAGGCGTTATGGGGTATACGTAGTGGCACCGTGCGAGCGCGCCATACGGGACGTCGGTCTTACCTATTGTAGGAATATTGACGAGGCGGGCATAGTTCTAGAAGCATGTTTGTGTGTAGGGATTAAGATGCGAGAGTATTCTTGGTTGGAGTACTTGTTTGCGTGGGCTACTGGTGAAATCTTAGGGGAATCACCTCTTTTGTGAGAAGTATGGGGAAGTTATATGGAAATGTACTCTGTAGCGGCCTGCTATGCATATGACTCGTAAAATTATAGATTTATTGTTCCGTTTCTGATATGCCAATGGCTCCAAAGGTTCTTGCAGAAAGTGAACCATGGAAGCAAGCAACTGGAAAAGCTTTGTGGGGAAATTGAGTAATTGACATGGATACATTTTTGTACCTCGATTTTCTTATAGTAGTAGTAGTAGGGATGGTGGGAGATCATAAGTGCATCGTGGTAAATAACTGGTAATTGACCATCCTGTGTTTCCCATGTCCTTCATACAGAATATGTACAGGCAAAGCTGCCTCAACTAGTTATATACAAGCGCTGGTATCACAGCAAGTCCCCTTGAGTCGAGGCAGGACGATTTCCCATAGTCATCAGACGCAATCACTGTGATTGATAGAACATGACCAGTGATCAAGTCCCATTTGCCGGCTGCTTCCAGACCTTTCCATCGATAGTGGTTGTCAAGGTTCCGTTTGCCATGAAGATGTTAGTCATAGCATCAATCTCCAGATGGAACCCACCGGGACTGGTCTTCTTGCTTCCGGTCACTTGTCCGGTAGACGTAAGGTCGGAAAACCAGTCGACCTTGTTTATTGTCATGGATGCGACAGTATTGGTGAATCTTTCAGACCCTGCGATAACATGCAACCCATCATCGGAATAGTTGCGATAGGTGACTGCGATAGTTTTGATCGCTGCTGGAATGGTCTTGTCATGAATGATTGACACAGAAGCTGAGCCTGACACCTCTCCCTTCAAGGTGTAATTTCCTTCAGCTGGAAAGGGACGGTCTGGTAGAGCACTCTCGGGCACGTATGGAACACCCCAGGGAACTTCATCAGAGACAGGAGCAACGGGTTCAAGATCGAGCGGCTCGCGGCTGGTCAGGTGAGCAAGCATCAGGCGGGTGACACGACCACCTGGTTCAGTGGAGTTAGGGCAAGGCAGCGGGTTCTGTCCGCCACAAGAAGGAGAAACAACCAGGTTCTCGAAGTATGCTATGCGCGTGCCGTCGTGGGACCACTTTGGATCTGCCCCGGCGTTCCAGTTAGGGTCGTTGATGCTTCCCGGGCTGCCGTCACCGTCCCCGTTGATTTGCTGGCCATAGTAGTCTCCACGGTCCCCATCGTGGTCCAGGAGCCAAGGTCGGAAAAATCGCCGAGGGCCGTTGTTGCGAGTAGAGGATGCGACCGTAGTAGCTATCAGGTCGATGATCGGTGGAATACCGCGCATGCCGGCCATGAACATCTGTCGACCGGTCCCTCGGGTATCGAGGATAACTTGCCACTTGTCGTCGGGAGAGACATCCATCGGATCGACATACTCGGGGTGATCTGTAATCCGACGGACCTTTCCGGTTGTCAGGTCGGCAGCGAATACGTCGATGTTGCATGACTCGACAGGGTTGCCGATATATGTGACTTCTTTGCCACGTCCGGTAAATCCTCGAAGCTCACCGACGGCAATAGCCGATCGGTTAAACAATAACTCGTTGCCTTTTGCGCTGATAGGCTGTGGGCTGTCCGGGTTATAGAGTCTGGTAACGTTAACCAGATCATATCGGGCTGAGCGAGGTTCGCCAGTCTTCGGGGCTGGGTTAAACTGCAGTCGACTAAAGTAGCCAAACTGTCCTAGTTGACCATTAGAGAACGTGAAGGAGTTGAACCCTAAGTGCACATTGTCCGGATGTAGGCGCAATTCTCGTATATTCCCTCCGGAACCTGAGCCATCTGCCTTGACATTCCAGCGGATTGGGTAGATATGCACTTTATCCGGTGTACAGTCTGAACTTGAAAGCAGCGCCGAGCCACAATCAACGATGTTGGTCCCAATTAAGGCCCTCTTGCCATCCAAAAACGCCTGAGGATATGGCGAAAGTTCTGTGCTGCCGACCTTGTTTTCTTCCGGCACGCCGCAGGTAATACACTTCCATGGGTCACCACTAGGAAAGTTGGTCCCATCAGCCTTTATCAGAGTCAAATGGGTACCATTATAAATGCTAGCCGGATCTGGAGCTGCTGGAGCCCCTGAGAAGTTTAAGCTGACAAGGACATGATTGTTGTCAGGAAGGAAATTTCCACTCTGAATCTGGGAGGATTTGAGTAGACAACCGGTCCTGTGAGGGCTAACTTCGGGAGTACAAGAGCCCTCCTTACTGTCGGCGACAGGAGGCAAGGGAAGCTCGGTGACGACAATAGGCTCTGGTACAGGTGGTTTTAGGATCTGTTGACTGGTGTCTCTGTTGACATGGTGTACCCCAGCAACAGTAGAAACGACGCCCAGAAAAGCAGTGGTACTTGCGACAACATGCATTTTGGACGATGCGATGGATGTTGAACACCAAAGTGGAGGAAGAGCTGACCTCCATTTTTATAATCTGCGATGTGGAAACGATCGGTTACCACTTCTTCCGCTCAACAGGGGTCTGATCCACAGTGGAAACCTCTTCTCTAGGATCTAAGTATAAAGATAGCAGATGAGTTCGGCTACCCCGGGTTCTGAGTGGTCGATCATTGCTGTATGTGGCAAAGGAGGTCTATCGTATCCGTATTATTTTCCTATCATGGCGGGCGTCCGTATTCTATACTGAAAAAGGCAGCGTTTACGCAGGCGAAATATCTGGCAAACAAGAAACACTCTTATGATCTGCAGGATTGTCGTCGGTTCATTTCTGACATACGCAGCAGTGCTCTCTTGTAGGAGCAGTGCTAGATTAATTTCAATATGGCTCAGCACTTTTAAGGCATGTAGGCCGACGTGCAGACGCCAACTCCATATAGCTTCCGCATCTGGCGATAGATTGAAACGCTTCCAATATAATGTCTTACCGTATATCTTCACATGCTTTGGATTTCTCCGGAATGATGTTAACTCTACGGCAGTTGATCCCTCGTTCACCTAACCAAGAAGAAGTCTTACAGCCAAAGTGCCTGGTGCCAACCGAGGTTGCATTGTGTTTATCTCCTGTGTCATGCAATGGCAGGGCCTGGGAAATAGTGGCAAGGATTTATTTCGGTTGTAGCCCGCTAGGCATAGAATGCCAGCTTGCCTGACCCAAGGCACAATGGATGAGGTAATGAGTAATGATCTGTTGAGATGACTGTTCATCCCGGATAGTTCTGAGACATCGCTGACATGGGTTCTCGTCATTTAATTTTATAATTGAAGGGTACGGGAATTGGGAGGGTTTCTTTGTGGTAAATTGTATTTTTATTACTAATAATATAAAAGTATAGCCTATATGCACTCCATATAGATAAACTTCCTCATATGACTTTTGGGTCCCCAGAGGAACAGGATTAACTCATTCTAATGCCAGTATTTTCGGATCGGCTCCTGTATGAGCTGCCATGCCTGCGCCATCGCTTGCACTACATCCTCAGGAAGAGGTCCTTTCTCTGAATCAGCCAAATTACCTTCTAATTGCTTGACACTGCTCGCTCCGATGATCAAGGCATCGCCGTGCTTTTTATCCAAGACAGAGTGGTGTACCAGCCAACGGTAAGCGCACTCAGCAACGGTGAGACCATGTTTTTGAGCAGCTGCTTGAATAATCTCTAGTGCCGCGAATGTCGTCTTGTTCCAGTAGCGGTCATTCATCGTAGAGCTTTGCTTATTGTTGGGATCGTACCGTGCACCGGCGTCAAAGGAGGTCGTCTCAAGATTGTAACGACCGGTAAGTAGGCCACCTGCCAAGGGTTGAAAGCCATATAGAGCAATATTGTAATGACGAAGGCAGGGAAGCAACTCAGCCTCAATCGCTCGGTGAAGGGGGTTGTAGATGCCTTGGTAGACTGAGGGACGAATCCAACCATGACGGCCGCAAATTTCACACATCTGGGCGACTTCCCAGGACATGAAATTACTGATTCCAAGACGTTTGAATTTTCCTTCACGATGTAATTTGTCCACCTCTTGCATTGAGACTTCGAGCGGTGTGTTGCGGTCCGGCGCGTGAAGGTACCAGAGGTCCACACTGTCCGTCTTTAGCGCTTCAAGACTTCGGTTGAGTGCTCGTCGCAGATCTTCAGCTCCGAGCGTGTAAGCATCGGGAATTGCCCCGTAGTTTGCTGTTGGATATACTTTCGTGTGTATGCGTAAGTTCCTCTCCTGCCAACGACTTTCCCCGAGGAGAGATTCAGAGGTGCCGTTGCCGTAGGCGCGGGAAGTGTCGATGTCGCTGTGTCCATGTCGTTGGAAGACATCTAGAACGTCTTTAACTTCTTCAGGCGTGGTTTGTCGGCAGCCATCTAGCCCTAATACACCGTTAATATTCAGTCATTCGGTTGATGCACGGGCGTGATAACGTACCTGCTTGGCCGACGGTCATGGCCCCAAAGATGATATTAACATTGGTGGATGCCATTGCACTGTTGTTAATAACAATGAGGTCTTCGTACACGAGTATAGATTAATCGAATATCTCTAACAACAATAGTGAGTACAAATGGGCAATCCCCTTATATACCCCCGATGGTTCTCCCGCATAACTCCGGGCAAATCTTTAATTCCGTTAATTAAACCAGTATGCAGACCTTCTCTGGATATGACCGAGATAGATATACAACCATGCTCCACCAGGGAGACATACTTCCGAAGCCCTGTATATATGAAAAATTGAGGTTGTGGGTCGATAGCAATTAAAATGGTCAGCAATTTGCAGCTGTCGGACTTTACACCGGAGTTAAAATTCGCCTCTTCGCAGTTAAGAAGTCAACCAAAACCCGTGCTACTACCATAGAACCAAGTATCATCGTTCATAACTATTTCCATATTATAAAAATATGTCTGACTCTACAGCACCATCCCTACCGCCTCCCCGCCGAGTCGTGACTGGCCACAACCCTAACGGCCAGGCAACAGTAGCCTTCGACTCCCACCTTACCCCCCAGCCTGTGGGAGGTAACAACTTGACGATACTGTGGTCAACGAGCGAGCATCCCGCAAACGTCAATGGCTCCGAAGATGCAGCACTATCACCGCGGAGTTGGCCTCCCACAGGCACTGGGGTCTCCGCTTATGATATCCCCCCAAAAGCAGAGGGAGTGTTCCATCGCTCTATCACGCTCGACTACGTGATAGTGGGCAAAGGAAGCGTTGTTTTGAGCCTGGACGATGGCTCGCAAGTAACGTTGAACGAGGGCGATATGGTCGTTCAGCGAGCTACGATGCATAGCTGGAGCAACACAACCGACCAGTGGGCACGCATCTACGGAATGATGATCCCGGCGCAGGCGCCTGTTGTGAATGGGAAGGAACTCAAGGAGGATTGGCCTTTTTGAGATTCTTGCCAGTTTTTCTTAGAGGTGTTTGGTACATCGCCTGAGAAATAAGTACGGCAATGAGTTTCTCCTGTGTCACTGGGACAACTCGATTGATTTCAGACACTGAGTGAAAAGCTTGTATCTCTCAATTTAGTACCTTTCGCTACATTTGTTTTGGAGTGCATCCAATCTGTGTTTTACGGGCCAGCTGGGTTATTTTCGATGAGCTTTGCAGTACTATCATTCGCTTGGCGTCATCTGTCAAAGGCTTTTATACTCGGTTTCTGTGTTATCACCTTTTGCTGTTGGTAGATTGTACCATAAAACATGGATTATTAGCAATAACACTAGCCCAATGCACAAGACACTACTTCAACTGACTAGTACACATATATGAAATCCTCATTCTTGAGATCCGTTGTGTCTGAAAACCCCTTATCCTCAGCTTGGTTCTGCTGAGGAACAGCATTGACATCCTCGAGTTCAACCGCCTTACCCACCTTCTCCTTCCTCAGCATAGATTCGTCCACCACCTGGGCTGATTTGCCGAGATCCAGTCTCCGCTGAGCATGCTTCCGATTCAGGTAGATGAGGTACAGATTCGTCAGACTAGAAGAGTAAGCTTCTGCGTCCTGCATGTAATCGCTAAACCAAAGACTTACATAGCAAACACGCCGACAATGATGAATAAGATCAGGTTCGAGATCAATCCCGGACGGTACAATGGCGCTTGTGATGTTGAGTATAGTTGGGGACCGATTACCTGGGCATGATCAGTATGAAGATTCTCGATGAAAGAGAAGGCAATGAAGGGGAGCGTACATTCCCGGCGCACATTCCAATCAATACAACCGCGGAGGTACATTTTCGCTTTGTATCTCCGGCGGTATTTTGTGCTTCCCATGCATATACTAGGGGAGTGATACCTGCCAGGAAGGATACCTATTCTAATATTAGCCATGTCGAGAGACATTGACCGGGATGAAGAAAGAAGTCTATTTACCAAATAGTACCCGAAAAGAAGAACCCCCTTCTGCTCCCGGGGTACAACAATCATCAACAATGTCCCGATAGCAGACACAATTGCGAACCCAACAATGACGAGTCCCTTGCGCTGGAACCGGGTAGCCAGCCAGCCTCCGCCTACGATGGCGATGACCTGGATTACGCCAAAGGGGATGTTGAAGAGAATGGTCTCGAATGAACCGTATCCGAAGGATTTGATGATAAGGTTGCCGAATGTGCTGATACCACCACTTGGGATTCTGGATGGTGTTAGTTTTGACATTACTTTGTTAATGACTAGGCATGGACTCAATAAGGATTATCACGTACGAGATGGCCACGATCAGGAAAAACCAACACCAGGTTTTCATATCATAGAGCGTCTCCCAGACGTGGTCCCAGCGCCATTCGCGGGAGACAACGCCCATCTGGTTTGCGCGGAGGCGCTCTACAGCGATGATCTTTTCACGGTGGTTGAGACACCTGGCTTCCATGGGTGAGTCTGGCATGAAGATGAGGACGACGAGAGAAAAGGCGACAGTAAGTAGACCGCAGAACATGAAGATAATCTGGCATGGTTTAGCCGATATAATTCATGCTAGGTAGACGGTATCGGGCTTACCTGATAGGAATAGAGCGTGTTGCTGTGGATATGACCCAATCCGTATGTGAAAAGACTTCCGACCTGTCAAATTCTTTGTGAGTGATAGTTCACTGATCTGTGAAATGGGGACAGAAACGTACGACGAACGTCACGCCGTTCATTCCATTCCAATAGGCCGTCCGTAGAGTCTGTTCGCCTCGTCTCCACCACATCTGCGTTACGGCCACACATGAAGGCGCTGTTGTGTCTTGTTAGAACCTGATCCCAGACAACAAGTTACCACTCCATGCTCGGTAGCAACATACCTATCATCGCTTCGAACGCCCCCAAGGTAAACCTCAGCCCAAGCAGACTAGGAAAGTCCGTACACGCGGCCATGATAGCCAAAGAGCTCCCCCACAAGAATATCGCCGTTCCGATCAGTTTTCCTGTGGGAAGCTTGACAAGCAGCAGCGCTGCCACAGGTTGCATGACCAGCTGGGCCAAATAAAGAATCGATCCGAGCCATGAGTACTGCTGTCCATGGAGATTCGTGTCCTCAACTAGCCCAAAAATGGAGACATAGGAGAGCGTGGATTTGTCGAGTTGTTGGAAGAAGTACGCGCCCAGAAGCAGGGGTAGCAGACGGCGATCAATTCGTTTAAGAACACCCTTCTCTTCTTCTGGCGTGAAGGTCCGTTCACCCTCGTCGACCTCAGCAAGGAACCGCGCTGCCTTTTCCTTGCCCTGGTTACGAGGCCCTTGGGGGTCTTCGACCGTGGTGATATCGTCATGTGGTGTTTCTGCTGGACCTGCCATGATGACTAGTAAATGTACCTGTGGGGAATGACATTATCCTGGGGAAGAGTGCATTTATTCTGGCTTCGGATTATAATATCCCGATACGAAGGAGGTAGTTATTGATGGCAATCAACGCAATGACAGCAATGACCGGCCTGCTTTCTGATCAAAAGACCAGTGGAACTCTACCCCAGACCCCAGACCCCAGATTTCCCCGCATCATGTGCTGATTTCCGATTCATGGAAAAATTATGTATTTAGCCTGATCGAAGCCTGTGCGGGGAGTGTAGATCGATCACCTCGGGGCATTGCAACCCGAGGACTTAAAAACAGCTATACCCTCCTTGATTCCAGATTCCAGTTCATTGACACATTTTCTTCGTCCAGGTTGTAACCGATACAGTCAACACCATGACCAAGGCAGAGCCCAAGATGAAAAAATATGCCTTAATCGGAACCGGCGGCCGCGCCATGTTCTTCTATACAGCCATCGTGCGCGACTTCGGCAGCACCGCCCAGCTGGTCGCTTTCTGCGACACGAACAACACTCGCCTGGCCTACGCAAACAGTCGCATCGAGGCACTAGGCCACAGTGCCGTTCCTACATATCTAGCCCAGGACTTTGACCGCATGATCGACGAGACTCGCCCGGACGAAATCATCGTGACCACCATCGACCGCACGCACCACAAGTACATCATCCGCGCCTTAGAACGTGGCTGCAATGTCGTCACCGAGAAACCAATGACGATTGATGCGCCGCGGTGTCGACAGATCATCGATGCCGTTGACCGCACCCAGGGACAGGTGCGAGTTACCTTTAACTATCGGTATGCACCGCATAATACCAAGATCGCGGAGCTGTTGAACTCGGGGGCGATCGGAGATGTGAACTCCGTGTACTTTGAGTGGATGTTGAATACCTCGCATGGTGCGGACTATTTCCGTCGTTGGCATCGGGATAAGCGGAACAGTGGAGGGTTGTTGGTGCATAAGTCTACGCATCACTTTGATCTGGTTAACTTCTGGTTGCGGACGAAGCCAGAGACGGTGGTTGCCATGGGTGATTTGCGATTTTATGGGAAGGAGAATGCTGAGCGTCGGGGTGAAACAAAATTTTACTCTCGTGCCCGTGGTAGTGATGTGGCGAAGGAGGATCCTTTTGCTCTGGACTTGGAGAGCAATGAGCAGCTTAAGGCCCTGTACGCGGATGCTGAATGGGAGGATGGGTACTATCGGGATCAGAGTGTGTTTGGAGATGGCATCAATATTGAGGATACCATGGGGGTGATGGTGCGGTATCAGACCGGAGCGGTGTTGACATACAGTCTCACTGCGTATGCGCCCTGGGAAGGGTTCCGGGTGAACTTCAATGGGAGCAAGGGTAGACTGGAGGTTGAGGTGGTGGAGCAGTCGTATGTGAACTCTGGAGGAGAGCAAGCCTTGGAGGGCGCGCTGGAGAGTCGGACCATTCTCCTGCGGCCCTTGTTGGGCAAGCCTGTGGAAATCGAGGTTCCAACGGGCGAAGGGGGTCATGGCGGTGGTGACCCCCAATTGCTACAAGATCTCTTTGGCACCCGATCCTCAGATCCGCTGAACAGAGCTGCGTCACATCTTGATGGGGCATGGTCAATTGCGACGGGCATTGCGGCGAATGAGTCCATGCGCACCGGGCAGGTGGTACGTGTAAATGAGGTGCTGCAGTTGTAAAATGAGTTACTACAGCTGTGTATCGATTTGTAACACCTTGATAGACGAAGTGTCAGCTCATGAAATTGTTTCTCAGCTATCATGACATTCAAAGCATGAACAAGTCTACAATGGCAATGTGCCATCTCAAATAGAATCTATCAATCAGTCAGACAACGTAAGTGTTTGGAATAAAAAACCAAGGAGATCAACCAAAGTGCTAGAACACACCTTTTGGACGATGATGTGTGGCTATTTTGAGCCGACGATATTGTATCTCTAATACGGAATTGTATCGCAGCACAGTCATATGTAAAGTGGACTATACTTAGGTGCGCTAGTAATACGAACTTGATTTGCTCTGCTAGGTAGGCTTTCTGTCAACCAAAAAACGGGTCTAGACGGCCGCCTGCCCTACGCAGCTGACATATACCCAGCATTTAAGCCACATAGTCAATTAGTTAGAAGGAAGCAAACCTTACGGAGTATTAGTTCTCCTAGTTTAGTTTTAGGTCTAGATTAGAGTGGTATAGGCTCCCCGCTGGACCTAACCTGAACAGTTGGAGTAGGTTTGTAGGTACCTGATGCTCGCTATAGCTCTTGCAGGGCCCTAATTGGCCTAAGAAAGACAGACTCCAGTCCGGGCTTACTGGACTAGCAGAAGATGGTAAACTCATTTATGAGGTACTCGTTTGATGCAGTGCTCTTGGCTGGTCGCCAGATTATGCCCTTGACCAGAAACCAGAAACCAAAAATCGAAAATCAAAATTTCAAAATAATATCGGAAGAAATTGAATCCACAAGAATAAAATGAATAGCAACCATACTTTATATAATTATCGTCTACCACCATCCTTTCCCTATGACCGAATACTGAGGCATCGGTGTTTTACAGAACGAGATGCAAACCCGAAACAAGAGTCTCGGTATGTGGCACCGCATGTGGCTCTTTTTCTTGCTGGGCACTACCAACTCTAGGAAAATTGTTGGAAATGTCGACCACCAGTGGCTGGGGAATGGAACTAGGGATAATCCATATATCGTATCCTGGCCCGCACATGATGCCTTGAATGGCCGCAACTATGGTACGTTGAGAAAGGTCAGCATCATAGCCCTTTCAGGACTGTCAACTCTCTCAGTCGCCTTTGCATCAAGTACTTATTCAATATAGGGATGTTCCTCTGCTTTATGAGGCATCACACCCGTACTACGTCCAGTCTATTGCTAGTCAGAACCACACGGTCTCCACTGACCTGGTATTCTATCTGCTCCCAATAATCAATGCATCATCAACCCTCGGACGTCTGGTTCCGGGCTACCTTTCTCAAATCGTGGGATCTTTCAACGACTTAGTGCCATTCTCTGTCATATCTGGTGGTCTGATACTTTGCCTACTCGCAGTGCACTCCCAGGGGGCCTTGTTGGTATTTTGTGTTCTGTACGGGTGCTTCTCGGGATCCTTTGTTTCGTTAACAGGCCCGGTCTTGGTTTGCCTTTCCCCACATGTTGGTGTGATAGGTACTCGCATGGGAATGTGCTTTACTATCTTGAGCATTGCATTGCTGGTTGGGACTCCTATTTCTGGTGCAATTCTGGATGCTTCTGGTGCCAATCCGACCTGGATCTTTAGCGGGTGTTTGACACTGGCCGGAGGGATTATACTTGCCATTGCACGAATGGCCAAGACGTCTGGGAGAGCTTTTGTCAAGGCTTGAAATGTGCTCCTTATTTTATTCCTATCTTTAAATTCGACACAGCAAGAATAGGGACCGACATCCGTTTTTAACAGGCTAAGTGGATGTGAATCCCCTTTTACAAAATGAGTCACGACCTTCAAAACTGTATATCAAATGCGATATCCAAGAACTAACCAAATTCCTTTTCCTATTATAATATTCTAGTCTCGAATAGTACACTAGTAACGATATAAATCTACATATCAGGCGAATATATGGAGTAGTGCTAAGAGGTATTTAAAGCGACATCGTGATCGATTTAGGTTATTTTCAAGCGATGTTATCTTAAGGGTCGTCCGAAATCAAAGTTCATCCTTATTCCAGTTATATTATTTTGAGCCCTATGTTGATATAGAATGGTGCAGTTGGTTTCACTTTGGTTATTCTATCCTATTAGGCACCCCATTGTCAGATTGATTCAAGGACCTAACGTATATCTCATATCACTGATTGGTCGAGAGTGCAATTTTCCGAAATCTGTTACAAGGCACACACCATAACCACCTTAGAGACACACGTGAGTCCGGCACATGACCTTTTCATTTTAATCTCAAGGCTGAAATATATCAGCCTACAGACTTACAATGTAGGCCAGAAAGACATGTGTTAACCTGAAGATACCATTCAAAATACCCTATAGAGACGCCTAAGGTACCAAGGAATTTTCAGGCAGTCGAATGTGATGATTTTCCAAATCCACAAAGTATTATGACTATCTTCATGGCCCAAACAGTAAGTCCCTAACAGCCCATCAACTAAAACTACTACAAAGTCTGATAACTGGACTTGCAGGTATGCAAAATACATATTACAACAACCCGCTACACCAGATGCCCTACTTCCTGCACAAAGGTGAGGCGCATCCTCGTGACCATGGGATGCCCTATCTTCGCTGCGACGGGCCAGCCCTGTCGGGACCCCAAGGAAGTATATCTCGGGCAAATGATCGCACGGGGACAGTGTCCGAACCACAAAGATGAAGGCTTTGCGGAGTATGATACTCGGTGATCGCGAGGCTTGTCAAGGGAGGAGAAAGTGACCGGGTGTCTTGTTCATCACCTGTGAGATATTTGGAATTTCTGTGCGACTCTATTGGAGTGTAACCGTAAAGACAAACCTGTCATGGTAGTCAATCTGCGGATATATTATAGGATCGTTTACCCCCAAAGAGCGCTGGAATGTTGAAACTGGACATTCTTTTTATATGTACAAGAAATTATCATTTTAAAGTGAATCCGTTACTGAATAATGGCAGGCTTGATTGATACTTGTAGCCAAGTTTCCCGCTTACCCCACGATGTATATTGACAAGGAGGAACACAAAAGATAGCAGCACCAGAGGCCAGGACCGAAAAAAGCGAAAATTATAAGCTCTACGAATATTAAGCACCACAACACAATCCCCCGAATCCAAGAAACCATGAATCCCCCAAAAGAAACCGAGCTAAATGCCGGACAGTTAACCACGGCTACCTCACATTATCATTAGACAGAATCATACTTCCAGGCCGATCAGTAGAGACCACCCCATCCACATACTCCTTCAGCGCATCGTCCAACACCCCATTAGCAAGGTATTTAGAAACAAGATGTCCGGTCACTTGTCCCTGCTTGATGATGCCGCCCCAGATATCATCACCGAGTAACTGGAGTATGCTATGCTCCTCGAGACCACGCTTCATACTTCCTACATAAGAGACTTTGCGTCAGTGAGAGTAAGTCAATCGCCAGGGAGTGGGAAGTGGATACTTCTCATGGCCCGATGGTAAGGCTTGTTGATCTCGATTTCATATTCCCGAAGACAGGATCTTGGATATGTGTATTTGAGTCCAATCTGGTGTCCCCAGCCTTTCACGGAGTATTTTGCACCGTTGACGAAGTTGAAGCGTTTTTTTACTATATTTTGGACGTCTTGATCAGAAACGATATGATATAACCAAGGAAAAGGGAAAGGGGAGTGTAAAGAGTGGGAACAAGTGGTGGAGATGTTGGCTCCTCAAAATAGAATCATAGAAACAGCGGGATAGGAAGAACTTACCTTCCTGTTTCACCCTCGAGGACACCGGCTTAGTTGGTGAGCTGTCATTCTCCGACTGAAACTCGTATTGTACCTCGTTGGCCTGAGGGGCCTTTCCAGGAGGCCCTGGACTCAAATCATGATCTGCAGTCTTTGGCTATTCGCGACCTTTAATGACGGGAGGTTGGTCGTTTCCTAGAAGAGTATCTATATCATGGTGGTCCTCTTACAGATGTCAGCTAGTGAAGCAAGGGAAATTATTGTCTAGATAGCAACGATATTCTTACTATAGATTATGATGCCCTTCTCGAAGCTAGCATTAGCTGAGTAAGAAATGAGGAAGAAGACATCAACAAAGGCGATCAGACGAATCTTGCCAGGCCACTGCTCTTTGTTGATGTCGATATCCCATGGATGGATGTCACTGTCGATAAGAACAAATATATTCAGCATTCCAAAATCGCTCAATAGCTACAATACAGAATAAGACATACCAGTCACATACTAGACTCTTATCCCAGACAGACCTTCCGAAGACTACTAAGACACGATGATAGGAGAACATAGTGTATATTGTGAGAAATGCTGTGCCAGGACACCGATGCCATTTTAGCACATTGTATTATTTGGATTATCTCCGCACGGCCGCGCGTTCTCTCCCCGCTCACTCGTAACTGTGCATAACTATGCATACTGTGGCTGAGGATGTGAGAGGTAAGATGCAGAGGTGAATTACCCATTTCGAATGCGGTCGCGGAGCGTCAACCTCCGGCAAACAATTTGGCTGGTAGTCGAATTGCAGGAACTGGTCCTTAGCAAAGTGACCTTCTATGTCAACCCTAACTGGGACCTTTTGGAGAGACCGATCGATGATTTGGGCCAATACTACAATCTTTGTCCCTTCATCGACCTGTACACTCGAAACCAAGAACATGCCACGTCGAAAGAAAATATCAGCATTGCAATGGCTGCGTTACCAGCCCAGGATGTGCAAGATTTGTTGAATGGAAAAAGGCAACAGGAGGGAACTGGCATGGTAAGTTTATCACCTTCGAAATGCCTGTTGGAGATCTCTTATGGGTTTATAGACAGAAACAGGAGATATTTTAGAGTCAATCACAGATACTCTGGGAGCTTTTAACTTTGCCGTCCCCAAAAACCTGGATGAAGAAACTGCGAGGACTAGGATTGGCCAGTGCGTTCGGAGCACTATTAAGAGCCTTCAACGTCTCAGACTTGAGCATGGAGGCGATACCAGCATACACCCTTTGAAACTCTACTCGCTAATAGCCGGAACCATCCACGGTACCTTGAGTGACTCGCAGCCTAAAACAGATGATATCTACAAGGAAAGAAGAATAAAGATTGTCATTGACCTGCTTCTGAGTGCCTTGGCGAAATTGAAGAACCACGAGATCCGGGCCGATCGCGAACATATTGCAAGATTCAGCAAAGTACAGTGCCTCAAAAGCTGGTCCAGAGGGACTGGGAGAGCGACCTTTTTTGCCCATAGTGTGATGAACCTGGCGTCCGCCCGAGAGTGTACTGTCCCGACGGATATAGCTTACTCGCTGATGGGTATACTTGGCGTGCGATTCCCGGCATTCCCAGCAGAGGGACTAACAAAAGCTTTGGCTCGTTCGATGGATGAAGTCGTAATTGCCTCAAATGACGTCTCTGTATTCAACTGGTCCGGGAAACACAATGGAAGCCCCATAAGGGGCCGGTCTCTGTATGCTTCTAATATTAGTGGGTTTCGGGTTGAGAATACAGAGTTGCAAGAAAATTTCGACGCGGATCAAGAGCTGATGCGATATTTTCGTGAGCAACGCATAAAAGACTTGTGGATGGCTGGCCGTGTTTAATGATATATTGGAATTTTCCACGATCTACGTGAAGAACCTGAACAAAGCAAAGACATCCTTTGGGCGCTCTATGACCATGTTAAGCTCCTTAAGGAGGATGATTTTAGGACGCTTCGAAATAGCTTTGACCTGAAACCAATCTACGACAAGATGAAGGCAGCAAAGATCGATGCTAAAGAAGAAGAACTTGAGGACGGCCATCAACAGCCGCTGATACCTGGTGATAGTAGGGGCCAGCAGGCTCCTGACGAAAAACGTCAGGAGATGATAGAAAACAATGATCCACCAGAGGTGCAGGGGACCGAGAAGAAACAGTGATGGTATGGAAGGCGTATACCAAACCAGCTTTCGAATCTGGCGCCGCATATCAATGTATGATGGTGTAATGACGAAAAAGAAAGGCGCAAACAGGAGAAGGATGCGCAGAATAGAGAGAAGGAGGGCGCGGAGAAACGACGGTTGGATAGATCGCCCGACTTTGATAAGGAGGTGAAGAACGCAATTGAGCAAGCATTAAGCAAAAGATCGGAGAGCAACATCTGCCAAGACCCGTACGATAAAGTGCATACAGAGGGGGGATCTGAAGATAAGGTTACGGTGAACGAGACTGAACCCTTAGAAAGCCTGGACAGAATAATCATCAGCCCGAATCCTATTGTGCTGAACAGCTCAGGAATCAAAGGAGTTTTTGACATCAGCGCATCGTCGTAAGGATGCTTGATCCTGATAGTCTGCGGCAAAAGATCAAGACTGCAATTAGCGTCAATGACAAGATTGATGGATGGTGTACTATTAGTACGGGGCTGGCGCTGACAATGGTGGCTTTTTCTTGCGAAAGACACGTTCTTGCGCAGCAGTTGGATTTAGTCGAAGTGGTAGAGGAGACCGTCCTTAAAGACCCACACGCCAAATTGGACGGAATCTCTGAACAGCTACAGAGGTCAGAGTATAGGCAGAATGCAGAGACCAACACCGAAAGTTATACGACCTCTGAAGAGGACATACGACAAGGCCTGAAAAAACCAGAACGATCTTCCACAGAGAGATCAGACCTTACCACAAACCCGAAGACGATGAAGATACAGTATGGTAATTCCCCAGAACAGCGAAAGCTTTTTCGCATGTTGGATTTTGTCACCGAATCTAACATTCAGATCGTCGCTGGCGAATGGGTACTTGCACGATTTTCAAGTGCACCGGGTGCGAAGTGGTTTCTCTGTCGACTAGAGCTCGGTGCCGGCACTGAGTTCTACGCACGTCGGATACCAACAGATGAGATTGATTTCACTGAGGCGTTTCCCGAAAGGGGCTTGGTGGAGTATTGGCATGCATTCCTACTGGAGCAGAAATCCATAATGTGCGATGTTCTGTCATTCTACCTAGATAGCAAGAAAGCAGGAAAATACACGGACTGGCTGGGTGAAAGTATTATCAATTCCCTTTGGGGAGATGTGACCAGTGACCAGAATGAAGATGAAAGCTGTGACGATGATGTGGACTTGGCCAGAAACCCGAGATCTCGGGATTACGGGCATCTGTCTAATGTGCGAAAGATGATCAAAATGATAGGGTGGAGCGCTAAAGGCGTGTTGTCTGAGACTTGGGCAAGTCACCTAAACAGATATTTGAGGGACAACGCTCTAAGAAAGGTACCAGTTCACCTGCGCGCAGCAGTGGAGGCCTTAAGTGATAGGCGTGTGCTTCTACCAGCGATGTTCCACACAGGGAAAGAGATACACTTCTTCTAAAGGGAGATTATTTCTTTTGGTGAGCACCCGATCAATGCAATGCGTGATCCTGTGTTGAAATGTGAATCAAAATGGTAGGAGATTCTCCGCCTTGAGAAACGGAGGAAGGTGTGCGATGTCCTTTTGGAGCTAAAAGTAACAAATGTCATCTAGAAAGAGGAGCTCGGCTTTAAAACTAATGTACTGAAACTCATTGACCTCAATAGTATAGTGTGGACCTGGACACTCCCTGTAAGTAAA
Organism: Aspergillus flavus; assembly: GCF_009017415.1. NCBI lineage: Eukaryota > Fungi > Ascomycota > Eurotiomycetes > Eurotiales > Aspergillaceae > Aspergillus > Aspergillus flavus. The sequence continues at coordinate 5,089,874 of NC_092406.1, forward strand.
AATAAGAATATGGCGTTAGCCCTGTCTATGATTACCGACAGGAACTGATTAGTGGAAAGATTAGTCTTGGGGGGTGAAGAGTAGTGGTAGACACATTGCCAGACCTGATATCTTGAATTTATTTATGATGTTCATATCGACAATTTCTTCTGTCCAGTCTTATTTGTATCACGAGATTGATACGGCACCGACCTCCCACATGAGAAAGATTTCTACCTTCTGTATGAACAGTGCTATAATTGTATGTAGTTCGACCATATTCTACGTTGGATCTGAACTCATCCTTGGCTATAATCGCGGCCCAAAAGGCTTACGACAATACCGAGTTACAGTCTGCATAAGGCATCTCTGATCTCGGCTAATGTATAAATACATGACGCGGTAGAATACACCGAAAGACGCTAAGTGAGGTGTGTAAGAGACATCCTATAGTCCGCCTTGGGCCTGAATCTTGCCTATGGCGAACCATGGCAACGCAAGAGATATATGGCAATACCTTCTGCCAAACCTCAGTCAGGTCACAATTCAGCCTGGGTAACGTCATTGATATGACAAGCATGACCATACAAAAGAAAGATGCTTTTCATCGCTCTTGCCTCTAAGATGTGATGGGTGGGTTTAAAGTGGCGGAAAAGGTGGCTCAGTTGTATCAAGGCGTGTGACCGATGTTGCAATCCGCCACCGTTGAAGAAGTCCTAAAGCAGCCGGCCCAAAGGGCCTCTTGGATTATCGGGCTTGGAACATGTCATAAGCGGCGGTGCAACCCGCCAATATCTCTTTTTTGGGGAAGCTGGGGTGACTTATCCTTGGAAATTGACTTGGCACCGTGGAGGCTAAAGATTTTAATCTACGTCAAGTATATTGCTCTGCTCGTGTAAAGAAACGGCTTTTCTAGCTATCTCTCTGGAGGTTATAGTGAAGACCCGTTTTAGTCCTTTAACGCATGGCATAAATAGCTAACTGGACAGTTCAGCATGGGAAAAGACAAATGATATACTCACCGTGATATTGGACGCAGACTTTCCCACATTGCCTTGAATAACGTTTTGACTTGGCAACTAAAAAGCCCGGAATGGTTATACTCTGTACTGGAAGAAGTGAATGCTGAGCTTACTTCCAGAAATACTATGGCGCCATATGAGAAAGCCAATAACACTCCTTATTTGCGTGCCTGTTTAGATAAGAATCTCCGCATTACGCAGCCGATCGCCCTCAGCTTGCCTAGATGTACACCTATCGGAAGAGGCGCTTATACCCGGAAAGTTTGTTCCTGGAAATACAGTGGTATTTTGTCATCTTATGTTGTGCATCGTGAGGAGCGAGTATTTCTAAGCGCGGAAAAGTTTAACCCGGTCGCTGGCTTGGTCAAGGCCGATGAGAAATCCAACACTGTTGTCCAGCATTTAGTGCCATTTCTGGAAGGTATAATGGCTAGAACATCACTTACTTCGAGCAAACAGTGGTGATGGAGAGTGTCATTGACCGCTATAAGATTTGCCCTTCGAGATTAGGATTCGGACCACGAGAGTGTGGGAGGTAACGAACTGGTTGCAGGGGCATTTGCTGCTGAAGGCATGGAGGAGGAATGTCACACCAAAGCAGATATAGACGCGAGGTCAGTAGAACTAGAACATGGGCTCGATTGGGCTGGAGCTAAGCAGGCAGCGACAATATCTTCCAGCTAAGAACACGCCATACTCCTACCGAATCAAACGACCATGTCCCGGGATTTGCTGGAAGCTATCTTCAGATATTGCAGTGAGTACTGTAGCAAAATCCAAACCTTAACTTCGTATCTGACATCAGCAACTATTGGAAATGCAAAGCAAAACCTCTTCTCCTTCGCTTCTGTTTTGAGTTCAAGTAGATTGCTAATGCTATCCTGCTGACCATAACCCAACGACAAACCCTGAGGCTCACTAACTTGATTTAAGATACGCTGGTCTTCACCTTACCCCCGCAAGCCCGACGGTCTGGGCCATAGATTTCTTTCCTGGGCTCGTTCTCGAACTCATGAGCCATGGTTGTCTACAATAGCCGTTCGGTTCGACCCAAAGTTCCACAGCAAGTCTGGTATTTGCTCCAGACCCCGCATACTAACCGCCACTCCCCATGACTCGAGTCGTACATAGATAGCCAAGCTATCCCACGAATCATTTTCCCTCATCAGACATTGGACCCGGCGAGACCCTTCGGTTTGAATCCCGGCATACACAAAACCTAAGGTTCCACATGCTGAATCCAGCTAAAGTATCTATATAACTGTTCGGCTCGCTACGTAGAACCAATCGGATGTAGCCGATAGCGTATAATGTCTGGGTGAACCTGACGTGCTTGGCTGATGGAGAAGTTCTGATAATAATTTATAAGACCTCTTTCCCAATCCGGTATCTTCAGAATTTGGTTCGACGTGTGGCCAACCGTACTCACATTGCTCTTCTTCAGGGACTGATGGCACCTAGCTCCAAAATAGGCTTTAGGATATAGGGCCAGAAGAGACCGAAGTGCATATTAAGGGGTTTGAGAGGCAATTTCATGATGTCTATCATTGTGAAAAACGCCGTTGGCGCAGAGTCCTGTCAATCATATACTTGTTACCTCTAACAACCTTGCAAACCATCTCCTTCATCCATATACACATCTATATACCTCCATGCCAGCAAGGATGACTCTGGCTATCGCGTGCTTCCCTAAGGCAGTACCAACTTTCGACAATGTGTTGAATGACAATGCACCTTATCCATATACTTTAAAATCCTTCAGAGATTACGTATCACAAAGCCATTGTTCCGAGCCCTTGGAATTTCTGGAGGACCTTAAGAGATACAAACAAAAATACCACTCTGCTCTTGGCTTGGATAGCCCACGTCGCCCCTCACGTCCATCATTAACACCGCAACTGCTCCTGACCTGGAGAAAGATAATATCTGTTTATATCCTGCCTGGGTCATCACGCGAGCTTAATTTGTCGACTGAGGAGCGAGATTCCCTGCTTCAATATAACGACACCTCGTTTCCACCATCGCCCTGTTTGATCGAGGAAGCAGTAACACGCATATCTCAGTCATTCGAGTCATCTATATTTCTTCCATATCTTACCAGTCGAGCCTTACTACTCCATACAATCTCATCGGAGGATACCTATCTTGACGAGGACCGGGTGGGCATGATCTATGATAAGGTGGCAATATCGACAACAGAATCGGACATGACAGATAGTTCATCGGAAATAACAAGCACGACAGCTCACATGGATGAGAAAGGTTGGCGAGACAGTAAGGGCGTGGTATTTAAGAAGTTACTGTCCTTTCTCGTCCAGCCAGCTAAGTCCATTCGAGCATATCAGAGGGCCTCTCGGGCTTCTTCTCGGACTGTGGACAGATGGTCCAGACTCTGAATGTTGTGCTCATGACCTTCTACTTCTCTGTACATATTTAATGAGCATTATAATGCCTGACGAATAGAATGATAAGACTATTACTATTGAGTGAATGTAATATATACTTCATACCTTTGATCTATACCTGCGTAACGCCCACCATTCCATTTCCATATCCACTACTAGCATTTAGTCTTGCCGCCGCTGCTGCCAATTCTCCCTCTGTCGGCTTATTAACAATGGTCAAGTACAAAACATTCTACATCCAATCTCATCAGCACAAATTATCTATATACGTGGAAAAGGCTTGCTCACCTTACGGATATTTCTCTGTTTTCCTTGTGCTTCTCGTCTCCGCTCTCGGAACTCCTCGAACCGTGGCGCAAATTGCTCATCACACTGCCGGATCTGTCTCTCGATCTCCCATCGGGACTGGTTCTGGTTGCGAATGCCGTCCATCTGCTGGTAATACTGGTCTAATACTTGTTTCTCTTCTTCTTCGACCCGCCGCAGGGCCTTGCGTCTGCGTGCCTCCGGATCAGGAGTCAGCACGCCACCGGAGAGTAGTCCGATGAGACCCCCGTTGGTGGCGGGGTGATTAGGATCGAGATAGCGGTTTTTGAATCCGCGCGTCAGAGGGACATTCAAAATGTCGCCTGAATTCTCGGCTGTCTGGACACATACTGTTAATAATTGTCCTCTCCAATCACGCCGCCATTTCAAATCGCTGACGAGCAGAAAGAAAGCAGACAGCAAGACTCACATATTGCGCACGGGCCCTCCGATCTAGGTAATCATTGAACGTATCGAATGCCCTTTTGGCCCTCTTCGATGACTTAACCTTTTCCGTGGATTCCAGGGAACATCCATCAGACAGGAGCTCCTTATGCTGACGCCGATCATCGATAAACATCAAAGGCGCCACAGCAGTGGGTAAATTATGAGCACCCTGCGACTTTCCCGAGACAGGATTCCGTACCCAGCTACCCGAGGCCAGGGATCCGAACCTACTCAACTGGCTCGATAATGATTGTGACGATTGAGACTTTAACTCGTCGTAGGCTTCTGGCTCATAACTCATGATCATACAGAAGAGGCCGCGAGGGCCGAATAGTTCTTGATTGTATCGATCTAGGACAGCATTTGTTCTGGAGATCGCATTAGTTGCAGATATGGTGAATAGTACAGATTGCTTACTTGTGTCTGACATGGCCTTTATTGGCGAAGTAGGCTCCGGCCTGTACAGCGGTGGCAACTCCCATCACGATCATCTCCGGGGTGAATCCGACACCGAACGAGACAACTTGTACACCGGCTAGGAACTTGTTTCCTTGTACTGCTGTGTTGCATTCATCTAGGAACCTTAAGAACGCCATGCGGTCAATGCCGCACGCCTCCAGTGATGGGGCATAGGCGGCGATGAAACCGCGTTCCCTGGATCCAGGTCGTTGCTGTGGAACAACGATAGGAAGTGGCAGAGGACCGCAATTCGTCGGGATTTGGGGAGAGGGGTAGTCCTCTTCTTGGTATATGTAATCTCGCTCAGAGTAGGTTTTGTAGTATGAATTTCCGGGCATGTTGGACAATGATAGCGATAATGTGGTATAGATAATATGTCAAGAAGACTGGGAATCGTTCTTGATATTTATAATGCCACATGCCCAGCTATGCAGTCATCCTGAGCCATACTATCAACCATCTACAAGAGAAAAATAAGCCTTGTCCGCTACTACGTGGCTGAGCTTAGCGTCTATTGACTTCGATGTCAGATCCGTATAGGGCAGCATCATGCATACCTTTTCGGGTAGCACTTCGACTGCACTAAGCTGCATACGGTCTAGTACTCCTTGCACGGCATTCTGTTCCGCATTGGGTAACCAGCCCTACGCCCTCACTGACGGTGGACAAGATAGTTAAGTTTGGACATTTATACTCTAGCCTAGGACGGAGAAGAATAAATGAGGTAAGATCACGGTCGGGAATTAGGCGTACGAGAGTGGTCTAGGGAATCTTGTCAACCAGGGCGAAGTACTGAAGGTTGTTGACCAACCCCATGGTTGATGATCTTCAAGGAACAAGTATATTTCATCACTGGTTCATGGTAGCCGAATATCTAAATAGAGGTGAAAACTCAAGAAGCGACATTGAGTTGAGAGCGAGGTTAACTTAGAGCAGTTCTGTTCTGGCGCTATTTTGACGCGGTGGAGCACTTGTCCTTGGAACTGGTTAAAAGTGCAAATTTATCCTGAAACTCCTCACAGGGAAAGTCTGGTTTCTTCAATCAGGTCATATTCATGCACGAAAATAACCTGATAATCAACGACAAGTGTAGAACTAAGTACTTATGTAGAAAAAAAGAAGAAAAGAAGTTAATCGAGCTTCGATCTACTGTCTCGGGACGGGCTTAGCCGACCGGTTCTCACTCGCTGATCTAATTTATCTCAGCGGCTAGGCTTCAAAGGAATGACGGGTCTTGGGGAAAAAGCTTGGTGTCAGCACGTAGAATGACAGGACGACAAAGGATCCCAAGAGTTCCGCTCAAGCTTCACTAGATGCTATTCCTAGCCTGTTGCGACAATCACTGCTGCACGACGAACTGCTTCCCTTTTCTGTCTCGCCCTCCTGGGCCCATTTTTTACCCCGCGATTTCAGGCAACCATGGTGTATTGTGGACGCCCTTCCACTAGCTGCAACAACTGCCGAGCCAAGAAGAGACGAGTAGGTCGATCCCTCGTTCCTAACAATATCAACTCAATTTATCATTGAATTTCCCCCCTTCACCTTGGTTTTGGTGGCCTAAGTAACACTAACACTGGCTCGGATAACGGTAGTGCGACAAGGCTGTTCCCGGATGTGGACAATGTCGACGTATGGGACAGCAATGTCCTGGCTATCGAGACCCCACGAGTCTTATCTTTCGAGACGAGAGCAGCCAGGTTGGTGATAAAGTTCGCGCAAGGATCACCAAGCGTGACGCTTCTCGTGGGCATACCCCGGGCTCGGTGGGTCCGTCGCAGGGTGCAGGATTACAAGTGGAACTAGAACAGGGTTTACTGAATGAAGATCCTGTATTCACTGACCATAGCCAGAGCATCGTGGGGAATGATGCCCTGCAAGTGAATAACACCTCCCCGGATTTTAATAATGCGAGTTCAAACGTGCTAGAGCGCGGTACATCCTCGTCCCGGTGCGAGTTAGGGAGCGAGAATGTAGGGAACGACGAGCAAGACAGGGCGGAGGGGAAAGGCCCTGATAATCAGAAGGCCATTCCCCCACCGTTTGCCCTGCCACTCGATATGATCGGGTTGAACTATTTTCTGGCACATTACGTCGTGCGACAGTCTCCGCCCTCACCTGGCTTTCTCGACTACGTACCCAGCATTCTCACACTAGACGATGAGAATGAGATCCTGCAGGGAGCCATTCTAGCCGTGGGCTTTGCTGGATTAGCCCATAGAACTTGTCAGGTCGATCTACGATGTAGATCAAGGGCCATGTATACGAGAACCATCAAACGAATGAACAAAGCCCTGACAGATCCGCAGACAGCACGCCGGCATAGCACAATCGTCACCGTCCTGGTGTTATCCCTCTATGAATTCGGTGAGTCTTCACTAAATGGATGGGATCAACATATCCAAGGTGCGACCTCACTGCTAAGGCTGCGGGGCAAGGCCCAATTCACCACTCCCATTGGCCTCCAGATCTTCAAGGACATCTTCAGCCATCTTCTGATAAATTGCCTGCGCATGGGGAGTGCAATCCCCTCACCACTCCGTATGATCCGCGCCGAAGCTGCCAAAGCAATCAGTGCCTCCGATCCCTACTGGGTTGCCAGTAGCGGGCTCGTGGAAATCATGGACCTTTATTCCCAGATATTGCCCGGAGGCTTTGATTTTATCCATAGTAGCGAGGCCGTGGGCAACGGAACTGGCGCCACAGAAAGACAGCTGCCTATCGACGAGCTCGAGCGGTACCTATCCCAAGCTCTAGATATTGACCACCGACTCGAGAGCCGATTCTCGGAATGCTCACCAGAGTGGCAGTTCACTGTCATGCAGCTCACTAGCCCGGACCCTACCCGGGTTCATGGTGACGCTTACCATAGCTATCACGATGCTGGAATCGTCGGAGTTTGGAACGATATGCGTACATGTCGCGTCTTGGCCAACCACGCCATCTGCCATCTTCTCCTAAGGGGAGCCAAGTCCGACCCCAGTTGGTTCTTCTCCAAAAATTACACCGATCAACTACAGGAAACCAGTCGAACAATGAGGCAAATTCGCGATGACATTCTGGCCTCTGTACCCCAGCAGATGAGCTACTTCCCCTTCCCCGCCCAGGCGCAGTTGGAGCCAGTGAACCTGGAGCAGTATTTCAATCAAATGACGGTACCGGGCACCAAGTGGTCTGATGATTCGTGGGCAACTTTCAACAGCTCACTTGGCTTCGAGCACTCTACGTATACAGGCGCAGGAGTTGGTGCGTATTTCGCCAGCTGGATGCTCTTGCTGGCCGGTTGTATGCACACCAACTCAGAGGACACGCGACAATGGATAGTAGCGCAGCTACGACACATCAGCTTGCAATCAGGTCTGGCACAAGCTGACTTCTTTGCCGATTGCGTTCAGTCAAGTAAAGTCCGGCCGCCGCTGAGTACCTAAGATGGATGAAATCTACTGTCACCGGTGGTCGGTAAAATTTGAACTTTCGCCCAGTTCTCCTCTTGGTCGTGTATAATTCTTTCCGATTATCTGCTTCTGAAGGCATGATGCATGCTAAGACATATAATTAAAAAAGCTCAATGCATTTGAATGCGGTACCAATTGAACAATGGGGCCACTATTGTCGCGACCGTAGATCGTCCCCTTCCTGGGGCTCGAACGGTGCTGGGAGAAGGACAATACGCTCATTAATTCTTCATTAGGGCTGTGATCACGAAATTATCAAGACAGGAAAACTAACCAACATTGTGCTTACCCGATTGGAGTAAGACACATTCGACCGACGACACTAGTCCTCCTCGGTTATACACAAATACACTGGCAACACTGCCCTCAAAGCCCTACTGAGCATGTTCCACACATGAACAGTTTTCAATCGGCCGTGCCCTCTATTCAGTCGATAAAGGGCTGTCATTTCATTTACGGATGGGGACAACACGGGCTCAATGAAAGGAAGTCTAGTCTTATCAGACAGACACGATACTAGCGCTGCTTTCTTGCAGAATCTATACCAAATACGAGCTATACGTCAGTGAGACTTTTACTCACCAGAGCATCATTGGGTCGACCTTCCTTTGTCATATTCATGAAGCCACCACGATGGGCTAGTTTAACGCTGTCATGCCCACTGACAAAGGCAGTGGCAGAGTTGCTAGCTTCCAGCAGATGGTATTGATTCCATCGGATCCCTTCCCCAACAGGGTCTAGGGTTAGTGATCAATGGAAGCTTTCCTAGCGAAAGGAATCTAGCTGAACTGTCTAGGATGGGCCTGAATGGCGAAGGGGCCGGAAGCAGTTATATCTTTGAAATCACAAACGGAGGAAAAGACAAAGAGACTCTTTATGACACCACTCTTTCTTAGGCTGAAGGCCGTTGATAGAGTAGGTAAGACAAAAATGGCAGCCTTTGTTCGGTAGCAAGCATATCTCCACATACACTCAGCCATCACGCTTGACCATCTTCTGCAGATACCCGTTGCGATTGTCTTCTTTTTGCTTCCCTTTGAGTACAGACTCACATAGAACGATGAACTTGTGAATATCAGGCTACAAGCCTGAGCGCCTATGGTTCACCCGCTATTGCCTCTCGCGTATAGAATAATATGTTCTAGGAATAGGGACTACTTGGGAAGGAGCGCCGCGGTGCGTAGCGAAGATATAAACTACTAGCAGGAACCGCTACATGTTCTTTCTTAAGCTAACAACGAGCAACCGATTCAAAATACAGGGGTTTTCAATTTGACTATTACTTGGTACCAATTCATTATCCTCCATAGTACGTGAGCACTAACTCATATCCGGCGAGGTCGTCAGCACTATCTCATATCCGGCAAACTCAACAGGATGATGGTCAACGTTAAGAAGCGACCCCTTCCCTTGGAGGAAATCGCACCCCCCCAACGTATTCCCCTATGACCGAGTGATCCAACGACTGAAAATGCAGCACTCTGTCACCACGCCCGATATGCCCAGTGACGTCGACAGGAGCCTAGAGGCCAAGGAGAAGCCTCAAGAAGAATAGCAGCCAGAGGCAGAGGGGGAGAAAACGGATGACGATGATGAGCGAGAGCCGATGTACGACAACACCGATTATGACCACGTACGTTTTGACCCAATTTGGTATGGGGACTACCCGGGGGACGAGATGCCGCTCGAGATAGCGGAGTACCTTGGGGAGAACCTAGAATACGGTATGCAAGCAGAAAAACTTTCTTGCCAGGGATGATTACTGATATCTAATTAGCACACGTTCACCAGATGGTCGGATCATCCCGGACGATCTTCCACATGTGTGGTCGGCCTGATGTGGTGCGGATGATCGACGATCCAGCCTATGTCATTGACGATGAAATTGTGGCTGTCCCAATCGGATGTTTCCCTGTCTCCTTTCTTCTCTCGCGCTACCAGGATGAAGGCATCTTTCCCTGGGACCATGTACCCGGACTGGAGAGTGGTGCAGTGAAAAAATGCTCGATCCCTGCCTCGGTTACAGAGACGGTGGCAGCGCAAGAGCTTAAGGCCCTTTATCCTTTCTCACGACCAGTGACTAGTGGTGAGACAATCAAGGTAGTACGAGTCCAGCATAATCGAAACTTTAACAAATTTGAGAAGGATGTGACTGCTCGTTTCGCGGATGGCCTTCTGCAGCGGAAGGATACGTTATTTCGAGGGCTGACCCTGTTGGCTCTCGAGAAATGCTTGGCCTTCTTCCTCCCCGTTATAAGGTCAACCAACGCGGACAACGAGTTTGGGCCAGGGATCTATACCACGGGGGATCTGGCCACAGCCAAGGATTATGCAGGTAGAGCCGGTGCCATCATGGTCTTTAGTACACCTGACGAGCGGCCTCTGAACTGTTGGGAACCCACGGGCGATGAGTGGAGACGATTGACCGCGCGGTGGCTTGGCCTATCATTGTCCGATACAGACCTCTCTCCGGCCTATTATGAGGCGGATGTCATTAAAGGGGCCATGTCAGCAGATCAATCCAAGGGACAGAGGCAGAACCGGTTTTTGACCCCTGGCAACATCAAGCAGCAAGCTTTTGTCTCGTACCGTGGGTGTGAGAGCTTGAGACGAGAACTGAAGGCCATCATCTTCATCGAGTCGTCTAAATGAGGAGGTGAAACTGCTGTCATCATGGATCATTTCGTGTATTGTCAGGGAAATAGGAAACTTGGTCTAAATTAATATGTTCGTAAATTTTGCCCTCAGAAATAAGAAGCTATAGTATGAAAAGCTATGATGCACGATAGTAATTGACGGTAATCTGCGCGCTATCCCTTACGTCCATTGGGCGATAGGTCACAAAACCCCAATCTATATTTCCTTAACCTACCCCAATCCTGCTAATGAATACATTAAACTTCACCAGCCCATCTATCACAACATCCCACCCAAACCCCTCAAGCTGGACTAGCCCAGCCTCCCTAGCACCCTCAGGACCAAACGCCGAAACCTCAATCTCAACTCTCATAGCATCATGACCAAGACGACCAATCTGCACACATGTCCAAACGGGGTGGTTATCAGGCATTCACCTCTTGACATTCCGAACCATGGCGTCTTGCGCCTCCTGGTCCAGTTGGATATGATAAGAGTTGATTCTGTAGACCGGGCAACAACCATTGGCACCCGTGTCCTTGAGGGCGGTATCCATGTTCACGAAGGCTTGGTCGATCGTTCAGGTGCAAGCTTGGTGATGTTGAAGTCTGCATCATAGAAACCTCCTGTACCCTTGTTAGTACCTCACACAGATCGGTGAATATGGGGATGTAATGAGTATTTACCTTGGCGGGCGCGGTGAACCTGATCTCCGGCTCAGACGGCGGATGAGTACCAGTGGGTTTTTCGGTTGGCTTCGCCGATGTCTTTGTAGGCGTATTGTTTCATGGAAACAAGCTTACGGTTGGATTGAAAAGGTGGAGGGAAATTCAATCCGAGTATTAAGTACCAGGTGCAAGGGATTGTGAAGAGGAAAGTAAGACAGGTGTGATAAACAGCAGTTGTTGTAGATGAAGATATCCGAGATAAAAAAGCAGATATATATAAGTTTTGCCTCCGCTTAAGAACCATATACCTCAGCACTTAATAGACCGCACATAAAGCTGGATGCGGAATAGAAATTCAGTCATTGGAAGCTTCCTCATACTCAAGCCCATCTTCCCCACTTTATCATGGCCCACTCTTTAATCTCATCCTTGCATGAAGAGGTTGATTAAGTGAGGTGCTGATAGGAAATGGAGAATGAGCAGCAATAACTGATAAATTGTTTCCAGTAGGACTGGGATACACTTCAAGGCTTCTGATTTGCATGGGTCGTGTGTACGTCTATAATCCATGGTTCCACGACATCGCTTGTAGGTTTATCTGGCGGCAATGGTAACAAAGTGGAGTGTTATTTGCTGCAGTTAATTCTTTGTATGGGATGTACTTTATTCTTGGGGAGCATAGAAGGCCATGAGAGAGTGAAGGGCTCCCCTAGGTAGCAAAAGAACACAACTAAAGTGACCTTATGAGAGGGATGGTAGGAAGCGGTATAGAAGGTATCTGTAAATTGCCTTAGCGTCCTATAATCTGTGACCTGCCTGTAGAAATAACTCTCGTTGAGGGGAAATGGAAACTTGTAAGACATATCCAAACTTTTGTAAGGCAGACGCAACGTAGTAACCACAGAGCCTACTGAGTGAATTCACATTTGCCTTCTGACTCGTTCATGCAAAGAGCAGCTCTTGCACTTTCGAGATCCAGCTGATCTGATAGGCAGTGTTGTGCAGACTGTGTCCCCGTAGGTACTTGAGGAACGCAGGTTGTTGCGTGAGTTCGACTGTGACTTCAAGGTCTGGGAGACTCTTGCACTCTCTCGAATTCTTCAAGCATTTCCTGGTCTTGATCAATAGTCACTCACCTCCATCATTCACCATCAATTCTCAAATCGTAGTTTTCCCGCCCCTCGGGAAGTCTAAATAGCTTTCTTGCTCCAAGTCAACGAAAGGCGTGAACAAGGGGTCTATCTCACAAAAAGGACGACATAATTCTCCTATAATCGAAGCCAGACACCGTCAACACTCAAGTATAAAAGGAGGATTCGTTCAAGAGAGTACCACCAGAGCGACCGGAAGAGAGCGCACTTCCAAATGTTTCCAATTTATGATCTTCAGGGAACTTCGTGTTGACCTTTAATGGCTCTGATCTTTCAATCGTTGAAACTATGGCAGCTACATAGAAATGGAAGCATTGGTTAGGCGATCGATCAAAAAGAAATCGAAAACCAACAATGATGGACTAACAACGAGAAACAACGGTGGAAACAAACTGAGCGCCCTATTTCCAGAAAGACAAGTGCTGGTAGGGTGGTTACATCGATCTGACTGGCTCCTAGATACCATCGCCGGAGTGCATATTCCTAAATATGCTGCACGCTGAGTAGGCCAATATATGAGGAAAAGTGCCTAGTAGCGCAGAAAGACACCAGCCTGTAATGGCTTGCCGTATTAGAAAGATTCCACAGGAATACATATTCAGCTGATATGGTGCGAGGATCCGTTCAAGACATAGGTCTCTTGAATGTTTTCCCGCTAAGTTCATGTCAAGGATAGTATTAAATATGGGCACACCAAGAGTAATGGCAACGTATACTTGGACATGCGTCATAAGTCAACTGTCAGATATCCCCTTTTCTCTCCTCTCTCCACAGAAAATGAACACCATAGTCGGCAGGCTGTCCAGCGATATGTACGGAAAATGGACTCCGCTGGCTGATGAAGAAGAAGTAGTCGGACGAAACAAAGGTCAAGCAGTTACATGTGTCGTGCAGTCATCATGGACAAATGGTTCCTCTCCTTTCTCCATTCGCCACCGATTCGTCGCCTCTAACACCCCCGGCAACCCTTCGAACAACCATCCCCATTTCTTTAAGAAACCTTCCGACATCTCCCACCCCGTGATGTCCCAGGGTGGCGACCACGCAATAATGCCGCGTCGCTCAATCTCATCGTCTGGAAAGCCCTCGTATAGCCCGCCGATGCAGTCGGCCCACAGCTCATCCTCGTCAAAGGTGCCAGTGGCCAGGATCAGGCGGTCTCGTCCCTCGGGACACGGGAACAGGTCGATCCAGTCGCCGTGCGGCACCGTTTGTTGAAGGGTGGTGGGCAGGAGTGTTGAAGGGAGTAGGTCGGGCTTAGTAGGGTAGGGGGTGATGTGGATAACTTCCTTATTACAGTCGAGCGGCGTGACGAGGATATTCGAGATTAGATTGCGGTTGACGGCCAGGGCGCGGAGGGCGTTGAATTGGAGAAGTGTGATGAGATGGTCTGGACAGAGGGGGAAGACCATGTTAAACTGATCTTTTCCAGGTTTATCTGGCAGCAAGGGATTTCTCGCATTATATAATTGCTTGATACGTGATGCTGGGACGACGGAGATGGATTGCTGCTCAATGTCCCAGCATTCCACCGGCGCTCGTGATTTGATCAGTGTCCCGGTTTCGGCACTAAATGCTTCGGCGTTCTTTGCAAGAGCTTTGCGTTTACCTACTGGACGATTAGTTATGATAATTAGATACCCCAAGATCGGACTACTTTGGCTGTTGATATGGACGAAAGAGAAACCAAGATCTTACTTACGGTATGCCCTTGTGTTGAGCCTAGTCTGTGCCCGTCTGCGTGCTGCGGCATCCTTGGTCCCGGTCCAGTCGTCTTCCCTGCTAATTGCCTGTACACGGTGAGCAAGTCAGATCTTCTTGGGTGATTGAAGGCGGCCTGGTACGTACCTCGGCCAATTGTGCCATCGACGTGAGTTGGATGTGTGGTGTTGTTGAATTTGCGGGCTGATACATACTAATCATGATGCTAGCGGACGTTTTGAATTGCAATGATGAATGACGTGAGTTTCTTCGGGTCGGCCAAGACAGTTTATGTAGCCTGCTCACAATGATGACGAGTCTGACAGTCTAGATCGCAGGGCATTGACTACCTTGGGTCATATGCATACTATACCGCAGCTGACTCAGACAGGACCATTGGTCACCGTTGCAGTGTCTAACTTGAGCAGGTCTAGTGTCATGCAACCTGCTCACATCGACAAACGCAACGTTATGATTGACCGTAGCTAGAGATTAGACTCGGCAGGAGGCCCACGCTTCATGCAGCTGGCTCACTTGCTTACTCGGAAGTCTCCTATTAGTCTATCTCTTTAACATGTACAAGTCTATTGTGACGTGATTGGCCCAATGGTCATGCAGTTTGCTCACGATATCTGACGCTTGGAAATAACATCCAAGATGGTACCTCGGACTTTGTTCAAGAAGAGCAATAAAGATCGTGGCATCACCTTGATTTCGACGCATGTTTTCGTATCATCAAAACATAGAATTCAATCCAAGACATTTAGTGACTCAAGTACTCGTTTTTAATATGACTTTCCATCCCGACACTCTCCCTAATCTCAAGGGCAAAGTATTCATAGTCACAGGTGGGAATTCCGGCATGTCAGTCTCCCTTCTCCTTGTCACCACGAAAGCCCTAATCGCTGATCCCACCAAATCACAGAGGCTACTACACCGTAACCCACCTAGCAGAACACGGCGCCCACGTCTACCTGTGCGCCCGATCTCTAGAGAAGGGCACAGCAGCCATCGCCAACATCAAGGAAATGCACCCCTCAGCTAACATCAACCTCCTGCAAATGGATTTCATGGACCTCACCAGCGTCGTCGCGGCCGCCAAGCATTTCCTCACCCTCGAAACAGCCCTACACGGCCTGGTCAACAACGCAGGCATCATGGCGACGCCCTTCGAAATCACCAAAGATGGCCATGAGGCCCAGTGGCAGACTAACTACCTGGCGCATTGGGTTTTGACGGAGCACTTTCTTCCTCTGATGCTGCTGACCGCCAAGGGGCTTTATCCTGGCAGCGTGCGCATCGTCAACCTCACTTCATCAGGCCATTTGGGCGCACCCAAGGGCGGCATCAATTTCAAAGACCTCTCACTCAAGGATAGTGGCCCTTGGGCGCGGTACGAACAAAGCAAGCTCGCCAACATTCTGCACGCCAAGGCTCTACACAAGGCGTACGGCCCCGGCTCTCCCAGTGCGCGGAACGGGGAGGGCGAGATCTGGGTTTCGTCCGTCCATCCAGGTCTGGTTGAGACGAACTTGGCCACTTCGGTGGAGGACTCGGGGTCGGGCATGACATGTGTTTTCTCGGTCTTACGCATGTTTGGGTTGATGTGGTCTGCGGATAAAGGGTCGTGGACCAGTTTGTTCTGTGTGGCGAGTCAGGATATGAAGGCCGAGCAGAGCGGTACGTATCTCGAGATTTTCCGACGGTTTGGGGAGCCGAGGTGGCAGAGCGATATGGCGAATGATTGGAAGCTTGTAAAGAGGTTGGAGGAGTGGACTAGGGAGGTGGTGAGGAAGGAAGGGTGGGTTTTATAGATTTGTTGTTTTATAGTATTGCAGAATCTGACCTTTCTTATTCACGTATACTTTTTCATCCTAACCTCAAAAATATGGACATAATTCCAGGTGCTAATATTATAACCGGATGAAAGATTCAATGTGGTTGCTGCCGGCGTTCCACACGATAATTATGGCATGAATTCCGCCACTAATGTTGCTTTTCATCTGGTCATGGCTTTCCCAGGAGCCAAGTCCTATCTAGGAACGCAGCTGGAGTTCCCGCATGGGTTTGGGTTATCAAACAACACTTTTAAAGTGTCTCCAGGATCCATAGATCGTACCGTATTATTGAAGAACTCTGTCGTGTGACTATCATTATCTGGTGCTCTCATGGCTCTCCGATAAGGCTGAAGAGGCCAAAGAAACAAGTACGTGCGTTTAGCAAGTCATCGTTGCTATCGCCAGGTGAGGGAACAGTCGTGAAACTCCATATCTTACTATCTCTAGTATCATAGGAACCTATATCATTGAGATACACCGAGAGATTGATATCATTATAGAGAATTCTCCCATGACAAATCATGAACACTGTTATCCATCTCCTCGTGCAGCCACGAAGGCAAGGCAAATTCAGCAGTCCAGGATGTTTCTCACCAGGGGCCAAAGGGCCGTCATTCGCTATAAGATTCCGTTAAATTATAACAAATTATAACTTGAAGCTGCATAATATCTAACTACAGCCTGCCTTTTCGCTTAGTTACGTATTTAATCGGACAAACAATATTCCGATCCTGTTCTCGGAGGTCGCGGAGCCACTAGCCACAATCGGTAATATTGACCCGCGGATTTCACGCCTCTTCTGGCGTCCATCTCATGTTTCTACCACCACCAGCGATCACCCACTGAGAAGCCGCATCATGAAACGGAATCACAGTGGAAGCCCTGTAATGATGATACATCGATGGAACCGACCACCTCTGTCGTGCATATCTTGCCGGGAGAAAAAACGTCGGTGCGATCGCAACCAGCCCTGCTCCAGTTGCACGCAGAGACATATCCAGTGCAAATATTCTGGACAAAATGAACATAACAAGTTCTCTGGGGGCCAGGGATCCGTAATAGCAACTGACACTAACCAATTTCGGAGGGATCCAAGTCCGCCGGCCGCTCCGGGGACCTCACGCTCAGTGCCCACTTCTCTGTGAGTTTGTTGTATTCTCCTGGTCGGATTTGTCGCTCACTATGTCATGGAAGAAACCCGGACGAGGTGCTGTATCGCCTCCAAAAGTTAGAAGAAGCGGTCTTCCGCAAGCCAAGTGAGGCTGCACATCTACCTACGGCATACCCAGCAAACATCGTATGTGCTTTCCCGTGTTACGGCTAGGGAAACAAATCGTAACATCTGTGACACCGTAGGAGGAGGAACAAATCTCCCGTATAGGCTTTACCCCAGTCAATTCACACGTCCGATCCTCTCACGATGAGGCTTATTTGAATACTACCAGTATAGCCAGGCATCTCCCACGAATAGATGAAGCTAGAGAGTTGTTCAGCCATTTCGTAGCAACTATTGGGCCGATGTTCGGAGTGCTCCATTTTCCTTCTACAAGAGAGCTAGTGGAGAAGACATATCAGACTATGCTTGAGGGCCAGGAAATAGGCACTGCTAGGTTGCTGTTACTTCTTAGTGTATTTGCTGGCTCAATGCTTGCCTGGACACCGCAGCTGCTGGAGAAACTGAACGCCACGCCAACAGAAGCACAAGCAGCTTTCAAGGTATACACACGCCTCGCAATATCGATCGTGGATCATCCTCACCCCATGGAGCCCTCCACTACTGCGCTCGCCGCTATGGCTACTTTGTCACATATGGCTGGCAATTCTGATAACTATCCTTACAAACTTCCTTTAATCCGCTTCCGTTGCTTCTCCATGGCACGAGCAATGCAGATCCATCGCTTAGATACCCCGAAAAGCCGCGAACAAAGAGAGTTGAAGGGATACAACCCAATTGAGCTCGAAGTCCAAAGACGGATCTGGTGGAACATGCTGGCGAGCGACTGGTGAGTCTAGTATACATTTAGTTCAACCTATCACTAACGAGCAAAGGCTAAACTCGTTTTCTGGCGGTCCCCAGGAAGGAGCTTACTTTATCCAGCCAAAGCACATGATGGTCAGTTATCCCACTAATACTGACGACGAGTTTATTACGCCAACAGGGATACTGCAGGACCGTCCCTTATCCCAACCCTCCGCACTATCCGCTTTTATCTACCGTGTGAAACTCGCTACTCTTTGTCGCGAAGTCGTTGATGCGATGCCATCAATTTGGCTGGAGGCACAAGAGCCGGATTACGAAACCATCCTAGCGCTAGACAGGAAGTTTCAGAACTTCCTAAGTGAGCTTCCAGCCTTCTTCAAACTAGACCCCGACAGCATTGAACAAAGCAAGACAATATGTGAAGAGCGTCCCTATATCCCGGTCCAGCGAATCAGTCTCCATTTCAGTCTACACACGCGCCTCTGCCGCCTCCACCGACCCTACCACCTTGAAGGTGTGACAAACCCAAAGTACTCATATTCTCACCGGGTCTGTATCCAGTATGCGCAGAAAGTATTAGAGTTACGACGCTTAATGGACGATGCGGGAGCACGGATTGGATTGAAACCAGGACGCTTTTGGACGACAAACCAGCATGCTTTTCTGGCCGCTCTTATTCTAGCTACCGATGTTTCATTTAACCCCGACGCACCAGATGCGGAGGCTCGGAAGGGTAAAGTGCTTGCTGCTTATGAGACTCTCGAGAAGTCAAAGGAAGAGTCTAGTATCCTGGTAGAGACGATCCAGAAAAATATGCAGACTCTTATGTCAACTCTCCACAGACAGCGACCACGGCGCCTTGATTTACAATCAGACATTACGGGAATACGTAAAGATACCCTTGTTTCAGCTAGTGAAGCCCCTCAGAACAATGACAACTCGCAAGGTCTTTATAATACATCTATGTCTAGTCATGCAGTAAGTACAGTGCAATGGTCAGCGACGGAACATCCAATCCTAGTTGACGATGCGGCTCCTTACAGGAACGTTCCACCTGAGCCAGGGATGCAGGAGGAAGACTGGGACCAGCTATGGTCAGACTTTCTAGCGGTCGCGCCAGAGCTCGACATCCCACAGTGGAACTCCCTGTTGGATGATACGGACTTCAACTTCGGTGAAAGCACATAAAGTGATAAATGATTTACCCTGATCTGGTTTTTGAGTTTGCACTAGACGGGCTTTCAAGTGGTCTCTTTCCCCTCATACTTGCAGTTATACCTGCATGACCTGAGGGTCGCTCTTACACTTCCCAAGTAGACGAAACTCTGCAGCACTCGAGGGCCAGTGGCCAATCACTGTTAACTATGACGGGACAAGCTTATCGTTCCGTTCCGTTCCGTCCCGTCCCGTCTATCAATGTTCTGTAAGCTAGGCTCTACCAAGCGATTAAAGCTTGTCCATGCATGAAGACCTGGTCGACCTCTCCATGGTTGGTTACACTCTGTGTCACAAAGCTATGTCTTTGGGGGATGGTGTTGACTGGTAGCAATGGCTTGCGCTTGTGTAAGCTACGACATGATGAAACCCTGCCGACCAACGAGGTGTCCTGGCCGCTGAGGTGCGACCTGCAAGCTCTATGTCACCGGGAATGTGCCAGGGGAGGGTAACTCACAAACGAACTGGAGCGACGTCAATGCAATCGGACCGTTACATATACAACACCACGCTGGTCACCTTGCAACACAAGTGCACAGGGACTATGCCTGCGATATTCAGTGTAGAGCGTTGCCCAATGTATATAATATCAACTCGAAACCTAAGTGTTAAGAATTTTTCGTGTTCTTCTTGTCTTTTTCCTTAGATTAACAGTGAAAGATTCTCATCTGACGACTTAGTATCGTTCCTATCTCGAAATGTGCGAACTACTCTGCGAGCGATATAACGGTCGTCATGGTTGCGGCCATACAGTGGCTAGGGACTATCAGCGTTGCAGCGCTGCTTTTCGGCGCTCGAATCGACAGCTATGCTTGCCACCAGGTGGCCGACTGCGTGATCTTGACCGTGTCGTTGATATAGAGAATGATTACTTGGATGGCCCATGTCCTGTTTGTAGGGGCGAAACGCCGCCGAGTTCGGAAGGCTCTGAGCTTATGTTTATCGTTTGAATTTCACGTAAGTATATGAAATAGCCTAGGTATATAGCACTGACAATTCTGGAATGTAGCCCTCATTTGAGCTCCAGCAGTAAGGAGTGAGAACGTCGTAGAGGACAAGAACGGGGGATAATTTGGATTGGTCACACAAGAGCAACCAATGAGATTGGGATCCAGAGTGATATTCATGTTTCTACCTACGATTGTCTCATTGTGTACTTGGCCCAATCAAAAGAGTCTGTCTAACGTATCAATTTCGCTGATCTTTCTGTGCTGATCTTCCACCAAGCAAACATTGATCGCCGACAACATAAGAGCAATGACTTCCCTCCGGCAAATCGTACAACCTTTTGTTCACACCCCTCCATTTTACCAAGATGGACCATCCAAAGCGAGTAATTCTACGCTTGCAAGAAGCGGACCTCGACGAAGCAGATCTCTACGAGCCAGTTCGACTCTACCTCGAAAAGAACGGTCGCTCAATCGAGGAACTTGATACCGACCGTCATTTCGTCCACATCCAACCCCCGAACCCTGATATACCGCAAGTCGACCCAAAGCTACATGTGGTGATTGATCTCGAGGCAGAAAAGTACACTGGCAAGCTCGGCCCTGATTTTCCCTATGAGGTATACCGTGTTCGCCGCATGGATGGCAAGTTGTGCGTTGTCTCCCTTGCGTACCATTTTATACCAACAATTTCCCATTGATCTAATGATTGGTCCAGAGTGATGTTCGGCTTTAAGGATGGAGTCTGGTACCAGAACTTTGTTCGTAAGCTCCGGTCGATTATAGATGACGTGTATCCATGGGGGAAAACAAAACGCGATCGCAGGTTCTCCGGTAGCACAGGTGCACAGGCCGTTGGAAGCTGAAGTGGCACGGAATTAGCGTGAGAGAGGTCTCAGAAAGCGTTGTGGGCTTGACGCCACATGGCGCTGGATTATTGTTTAGGTTCTTGGTGGCTGGATACCTGACGTGACGTATATTACTCAACAACAGGGATCCTCCTGGGAGTCGTGTTTTTGTTTCAGCATTATTGGTAGCTATCGAGCGGTAGACTTTCCTCTGAACTCTGAAAAACCCTTTCAGTGGGGAGAACTCAATGCATTGGTATCTCTACTTCTGTCTAGGGATATGTGCACATGACCCTTTTCTAAGGGCTCAACCCAGTGCATTAGCGAGACATCGCTCGTGAATTAAGACTATCGAAGTGGGAAGTAAATGGTAATCTAATATCTCTAAGTGATAAACAAATATATGGCCATGAAGATCAACAACGAATACCTACGGCCTCTATATTTCCTCCATATCAATATCGTAAGCCATATGCTTCTGTCTCCATCCCCACTTCTCCAACCCTAACGCCCAAGAAGCCCAAAATGCCATCCCAACCACAACTTCCTTCGACCACAAGCCCCAGGGCCCAGTCGTCTTCCGAACCCCCGCGTTTCGGGAAGCAAGCTTGTAGATCTCGTTCACTCGGGGTCTCCTAATCTCTTCATATTTCTTGTACACCTCCGTCAGAGGTCGACTGTGGTCTTCCAGTAAGCGAGCAAGCAGAAACGTGTCTTCCAACGCCATAGAGACGCCCTGTCCCGCGTGTGGCTGCATTGCATGCGCCGCATCACCAAGAAGCACACAGCGACCCCTATACCAAGCCCCACCAAGTGGCAGTCGGTAAACCGGATAGAACTTCATAACGTCGGTGTTCTCAACGAGTTGTTTTAGTAAGTCCCCCCAGTCACCATGCACCTTTTCCAAGATCTGATGCATGTTTGATTTAAATCCATTCAGCTCCTTCTGTCGATACACCTCCCACCCATCTCGACTATCCCCGGAATCCGGCAACGGGACCTCCTGCGACAAACCCCAGGACACCTCATCACCTGCTGCCGTCGCGAGCATCACCATAAACATCCCTTGCTCTGTCAACGTTGCACCGATTCCTGAAACCTGCGCTGCAGCAGAAGAAGACAGCCTCGACGTGGGAACAAGCGAAAATAGTCCCGAAAACCCAGAGTATTCAGGCCTCTGATTGGGATCGACATACAGACGACGCACACAAGAGTGAATCCCATCGCAGCCGATGAGTATGTCTGCTGTGTCAGTACTACCGTCGGAAAACGTCATAGTCACACCAGAGTCGCCGTTGTCGTCAATGGTTGTGAGCCGCTTCTTGAAATAGATGGGGATTTGGGCTTTGTACACCGCATCCAGGAGGACATCTACAAGATCTGTTCGCTTTATTCGAAGGTATCCGAAGCCTGTCTGTGCGCGCGCGTAGCTGACCATATCTTTCTGTTCGCCTACAATTCCGCCTTGTGCGGAGTGGATGACGAGGTTACTCTGGCTGCTACCCCGCGCGTGGAGGGCGTCATAGACTCCTAGACGGGAGAATAGTTGGAGACCATTGGGCATGATGCCGATTGCACCTCCGAGGGTGGTTGGCTCAGGTCGGAGTTCATAGATGGTGCATTTGACGTTTGTGGTTTGGTGGAGACGCAACGCGGTCGAGAGACCCGCAGGACCTCCTCCGATAATGATCGCCTGAGACGGTTAGTAAAGGGATAATCGATATAATAATGTAAACATACCTTACGATGTTCAGACATTTGTTTTAGAATCCGTGTTCCTGTTGGTAATAACGCTGATGGAATGATTATCATAATCCTATATGGGTGGCTTTAATACTTCGAAGCTGCGGAATGTCCGCGGGCATGTCCGCGGTACAAGTTACTAAGTAAGGCTAGTACGTCCGCAGGGCACCAGTCGATAATCTCTCATGCAGCATACGTACGACTGCTGACAATGCCACAAAACGCCATGTCAGTTGAAGATCTTCCAGGTTACATTCTGGACGCAGCCACACGTGTCATATGCGGCATTCTGTAGCGAACGTTGATCTATCCAGCCTACTAAACCTGTCCGCTTTCAAGTTAACCTATGTAGCTACTGAGGGCATGTTACTCGCTTCTCTGGCGGAGGGCCTGGTCAGTGCACTTTTCTCTCTCTCCTCTAACGTGAATATCAAAGTACTAATGGGACGTCCATGAACCATATAGAAAATATGCTTGTTTAATAAGGTCGATCCCAATATCAGTTCGACCTCCAGATGCTGGGTACGGACCCTAGGCTAGTCCCGAATAGGAAATGTGGCCTCAGGAACGCAGTCCTCCGCACCACTCAATCCACTCAATTCGAGCTTTGGCATTTTGCTGGGCCAGTCAAATGTCCCCATATTCTCCATCGGCGTCGTAAACTTCCGTTAATTAGTGTTTAGTGCTCTCACCGAAGTCATACTAAGCCATCTGTTACTGGTTGAATCGGTGGAAAATTCTTTTTTCCTCTCAACGGCCATCGAGAAGAATCTTGCCCTCAGAATGTTCCTTGCTGAGTTCTAGAAAGACGCTCACTGTCAAAATGATTCAAGTGCCGAGCGCTACGGCAGAACGCCCCTCATCTCCAGATGCCCCAACATTCGACAAGGATGCCGCATTGGCGGTGGTGAGCGACGAAGCGCAGGAGATCGACCCGGCAGTGGAGAAGCGTGTGCTGCGCAAGATCGATCTATTCTTCATGCCAGCAATGTTAATAGGTAGGTTTTTAATATATGTCTAAAGTTATGTACCGTTATTAATGAGGTTCAGGATATGGATTTGTATACTGGGACAAAGTCAGTTGTAATGAGTTCGATAGTCAAAGAAGAGTCCGAGCTGACTTGTTTAGGCTATCTTGGGGAGTGCATCTCTGTTCGGTATGACAACTGACCTGGAACTACTTGTTATCGATCATACCACATCGCCTCCGTCCAAGGACACATCGCGACTCAGCTGGGCCACTTCCATATTCTATTTTGGAATGTTGGCCGGCTTGTACCCGATGACGTTTATCCTCCAGCGCTTCAAAACGCAATATGTATTCGGCCCCATTGTGATGCTTTGGGCTATTACCTGTGCCGCTACAGCGGGTGTCAAGACATGGCAGGGTTTGTTTGTACAGCGATTCTTCCTAGGTATGGTTCTTCTCGTGTTATAACTATCCAACCCCCTTGCCAGTGGTCAATGTCTCTGACGGGGTTTCAGGTTTTGTTGAGAGTGTGGTTCCCACGGGCTTCATGACTATCGTGAGTAGCTACTATACACAGAAGGAGCAAGCCATGCGTCAGGCATGGTGGTTCTCCGGTACTGGGTGGTTCACTATTATTGGCGGTGCCTTGAACTACGCTTTCGGCCAGATCAGCTCTGGTGCACTGAAACGTTGGCAATACATTTATATCTTTGCCGGTGCGCTTACATTCCTGTTTGGACTATGGTGCTGTATTATGCCCAACTCGCCTGTCTCTGCGTGGTTCCTGACCCCGGAGGAACGGGTTGTTGCAGTGGAGCGACTGCGGAAAGGACAGACGGGTGTGCGATGCCAAAAGATTAAATGGGATCACATTAAGGAGTCGTTCCTGGACCTGAAGTTGTACCTTGTTGCGATAATGATGGCTTCTGCGTGAGTATCTTCCACGCCATCACATAAAACTATTCTCACATGTCACTAGGTATACGATCAACGGTGCCATTTCCGGTTTCGGTCCCCTCATCGTGTCAACCTTTGGCTTTAACACACTGGATTCGATCTTATTCCAATTCCCCGTTGGTGGTGTTTGCGTCATATTCATCCCATTATGCGGCTACATCTCGTCACGTATCCCGAACACACGCATTCCCATGCTGGTTGCTTGTTGCCTTCCTGTCATCGCTGGATGTGTGGTCATCTGGAAGTCCGAATGGGGATACCAACCCGCAGCCCCTGTTGTGGGCTACGCATTGACGGGGTTCTTCGGACCTGTTGTCAGTCTAATTATCACCCTTGGGGCCAGCAATGTGGCGGGTGCTACGAAGAAGACCATCATGGCGGCCACGGTGTTTGTGGCTTACACCGTCGGTAACATCATCGGGCCACAACTTGTCAATAGTAAAACCGTGGGCCAGCATTATCCGGAGCTGTGGACGGGTATGGTGATTTGCTATTGCATCACCATTGCTGCCGCAGTGGCCCTGTATCTGGTGCTCTGGAGGGAGAATCGGCGCCGGGACCAGATGGACCTCGATGAGAGCCAAAGGGATAAGCTGGCGTTCCATGATCTGACTGACAAGCAGAACCCATTCTTCAGATACGTTCTGTGATCGCAAGCCGAATGTGAAAAATAGAATAGAATGCAACTATAATTTAACACAGGTATATCACTCAAAGGGTATACGCCGATTTTCCAATCCCAATATGTGAAACGCAATATATCAAGCGTCCGACTCCTCACAAAGATGGTTCTGAAAGCCCGAGCCATCATCCCCCGTCACCACCACCCACATCACCTTCTGCGCAATACGACTCTCTTTCTTCTCCACTTTCTGCAGATGTTCTTTACCCTTCTTCATGATCTTCGTAACCTTCTTCTCCCTTTCCCTCATGAGCTTCTCCATTTGCTTGTCCAGCTTCTTCATCTCCTTGTCCAGATCATCCTGAATCATGCCCCTACCCTGCAACGACTCCCCCAATGGGCCATCCATCCTCTCCCTAGCCCTCTCTTCAGCAGCAACCTTCGCACGAGCAACCTCCTCGATCTTCAGACTAATCTGCCGCTCCGCCTCATCAGCCTCACTCATCAACTTCCCAGCCTTCTCCCTCTTCCCCACAATGGAACTATTCTGCCTCTCAGCAAGCCAGCTCTCCTGCTTATCAGAAGCCCTCTTTATCCAATTCTCCTTGCCCACCTCACCCGCCTCCTCATAAACAACCGGACAAACAAAGTCCTTCAAAGCCTCCACCCTCCTCAATTGCGGATCATACTTCTCCTTCTCCTTCTCCTTCTCCTTCCCCTTCTCCTTCCCCTTCTCCTTCCCCTTCCCACCATCCCCCAAACCCTCCAAATCCCCAAACTCCTCATCCCTCCCCCCACACTCCCCAAGTTCCAACACCTCCCCGGGAATCCCCACCTCAGCCATCATAACCTTCGTCCTAAGCACCTGCACCCGCAACCCCCTCGGC
Organism: Aspergillus flavus; assembly: GCF_009017415.1. NCBI lineage: Eukaryota > Fungi > Ascomycota > Eurotiomycetes > Eurotiales > Aspergillaceae > Aspergillus > Aspergillus flavus. The sequence continues at coordinate 5,116,109 of NC_092406.1, forward strand.
CGAAACAACTCCTCATTCGCCACCCGCATATACTCCGTCGTCCGTCTCTGCGAAACCTTCACCGACCCATACTCCGCCGCAGCCGCCACCCCCAACGCAGCAATCTGCACCTGCAAAACCGGCACAAACACCGCAGCCTTGCTGGTCGTGCTAATAGCCTGGATGTAGGGGTTTGCTACCCAGACGGCGTTGAGGCCGTCGATGAAGGCCAGGAAATCGGCTTTGGGGATTCCGTGGCGTTCTAGGGTTGGTGGGTAGGCCCGCGCGAAGGGGCGGTAGATTGTGCCGTGGATTGAGTGGGATGTTTCTGTTTTTTTTCTTGTTAGTTTTGGTTTGTGGTGTTGGGGTTTAGGTAGGTAGATAGATAGTAGGGGAGAGGGAAGGGGAGGGAGACATACGGGGTATGACGACTGGTTTGGGGAGGATGGAGGAGGGTCGATAGGCGGTGTGGGATGTTTGGTTTTGGATTAGAACTGTTGGGGTATATGCTGGTAATGCAGGGTTTGTATTTGTTTCCTCATTGTCTTGTTCCTGGTCTTGTTCCTGGTCTTGATGTTTACTGGTGTCGGTGAAATAGGGGTCTTTGGTGGGGGGTTTCTCCTCTGTGGGGGTTTGTGAGGGTCGGGTTGGTAGCGGTGGTCTCTTCTCTTCTTCCATTGTACTTGAGTTGCAGATATGTAGGTATGGTTATTTACGGAGGTGCTTAGAGGGCTATTTTTTGAAAGTTTGTATAGAGTCTACTGCGAGTTGTTTTGGTGTTGGGTTTTATGTGGGGTTGTCAGGAAGCGGGTGGGCCAATCAGGGAGCTTGAGATGTCGCTTATGATGTCAAGGATTTTCTAATTGGAAAGGACATATACTTTGCCACAGACCAACCTGCTCTTTGATATGGATGACCTTGGTGTGGCTTGGGTAAGGGGGTTGGAGAGGTTCCAAAAGGGTAAGGTCTGTATAAGCGTCATCGAGGGAATATTGTGCGTAGAACGGATGTGCGGTTTACGGTGATAGGAGGAACTGTGGGGCAAAACGAAGAGAAGTGAGAGTTAAGGGGAGGAAAGATGTGGGAGAGAAGAACAGAAGAAAGGGAAGAGAAGGAGAAAAAAAGAAAAGATAGGTGTATGGCTGAAATTTTCAGTCTATTAGGCGCTATACAATCGCGCAAGTCTGGATACTAGTCTGATGGTCATAACACGTAAATCAACCACTTATCCCCATGGTTCACTCTTCCTCTTCCCTCCGGGGTGGTCCGTCGCCAATATCAAGATTATCCCATTTCTCCAAAAACCGATCCATACTCACGTCGGATTGTCGAACCTTTCCCTGTCGGATTACTGTCGAAAAGTGTGGATAGAAACTGCTGAACGATTGCGAATCCCGATTGCGCCAAGTCTGCGTCTCGAAGTCCAAGAATAGGGCGTCTGTTTCCGGCGGCAAGGATACCTCCGTCTGCTGTGCGGTTACCTGGATCATGCGAAGAATGCCCTTGGCGAGACCGAAGCGTCGGGATAAAGCCCGCGCAAAAATACAAAGCTCAGTGAAAGCTTTCCGATTTTCAAGTGAGTCGAGGGCTTCGAGAAGAGTGAAGAGACCGATACTGGCCCATTGGACGGTGGATGGAGCGAGACGGTCGATGCCCCATTTCTCACGGTGGATACTGAGAATCTGAGCGATGCGTCTAGCGGTTGAGAGGCAGAGGTCTTTGGCGTTCTTCGCAGTTTCCGGGGTTATAGCTTCGCCGCTGTTTGATTGGAGGAATCCAAAGATTTGCATGACATTTGTGTGGTAGAACAGGCTAGAAGAGATAGGTTAGCAAGTAAAAAGATCATAGCGCGTCTAATTCGTCTAGTGGACTCACTGTAAGCTAAGAATATGTGGTACATTCGCATTTTCCAGGCGTAGACATTCCGGTAAGTTCGCGTACCAACCCTGTAGCTGCTGGTATATGTCATTGATGATGGCGGGGATCTCGCATTGAGGCGGACTGTTGTCAGGGTCATGTAGAGCTCTACTGATTCGGAGCGTGATGAAAGAAAAGTCACACCACCGGTCGAATACGCAATTATGGTGACCGCGCACCGGCTGTACTAGCTGAGGATAGGGAGACCATACATCGAGACGATCGTCATGGTTGATAGGCACACGCGGTCGCGGAGGGGGGGTGACATCTATGTGTTTCATCAAGGACACCGCGGCCGTCCTTCAACCGTCAGTTTGCTTGTCTTTCGCCATGGGGAGATTTAGCATACGAAGATATGTTGTAAGCTCCCCACAATGTTCGGTTGACCACGCTCTCGATCTGCCGCACCGATTCCGTGTCGATAGGAAGAGGCGGGTGCGAAGAAGCATACTCCTTCGCGGCTCGCATAGCAAGGTCCATATACATCCATCCCACGCGATCTTTACCCATCAAAACAAGCCTGGAATATGTTAGCCAAGAACCCTCACGGGAAGTCACCCAGACCGACCGTATAAATAGCACAAGAAGGCCTTGTATAGTCGGTATACTGCTTGGCACCTCTTCCTCCTCTGCTTCGAGTAATCGACGGGCCTCTTCGTAGAAGTGGTCGCCGCGAGAGAACATATCGCCGGGGACGGTAAAGACTTCGGCGTAGTCGGAATAATACTGAGGAGTGGCACCAATCAATAAAATCCTTCGTGTATTGGTTTTGAATCATACAGACTACGCTACGTACACTCGCCTCTGAGAGGATGGCATTCACCAGAAATGGCGAACAGAACCGGCAGTTCAAATTCCCTGCCTGCATATCGCGAATGAAGGCATCCTTATCTAGCCAGTCAAACCAGGGGTAAGTCCATGTTAACCACAAGGACACCAAGTGTGACACTAGATCGTCATCGTCTGTGACTGTCGTCCAAGGCTTCGCGGGAACCTTGTACACGGGGATATCGGCGAGGCGGCGCACTTCGAGCATCCGCCGGGGAATTCGAGGTGCAGTCCCCTCGTTCCCATCGTCGTCGTCTTCGTCTGATGGTCGGGAGAGCTGACTCCGGAACTCACGCAGCTCGGGTGATCTTTCGATCTCCGCGCGAGAAAACTGTTGCTCCAAGAACACTGCAATTTCATCAAAGGAAGCATTACTCCGGATGAGGTTCAGTAGTTGTGCAATGCGTGTATTCTCACTCCCTCGCAAGGCACCTATTAGGTGTAGCAAGGTGTCCTCCGCTTGTTCAAGTCGATCCAGCTTCCGCTTCATGGCGAACTTTCGACGCATATCCGCCATCTCATCAACCACACATTCAATGCCATTGAGAGTGCAATGCTCACACGGTGGATCCCCTCGACACTAGCAACATCAGCCGTGGCGTTGGCACTCTGATCGGCCAAGGACTGTTCCCGATAGTCCTAGTTATAGGAACGTATAGAAAGGTAAGGGGAGGAGTATAGGACGAACGCGATCGAGCACAAAGCAAACTCACCTTGAGCTTTTTCAGCTTACACGCCCTACAAGCGGTAGTTTTGTGTTTCCGCCCGCGGACTACATCGTCGCTAGAACTGGTTCGTCTGGGGGGTTGACCAGGAGCCGGTGCGAGAGGACGAGGCGAGGACGACGATGACTTCGAATCGGACATAAAGAGAAGAGGCGCGGGCCGATGGATCGGAGGTCGGAATGGCGCAGTAAAATGGTACGCGATAGAGGCATGAAGGGTGGCGTTAGATATATAATAAAGCGCAGGTTTCCGGGACTACAAGTGGTGGTGGAAGCGGCGGTACCCCGAATTGGTACAGACGCATCTTAAGGAAATGAAGTTGCGGGCGAATGATTCTGGAAATCTTGTTTTTAGAGGAATTCCGCGGCCCCACGACAGCTGCTCTTCTCCTCCTGCAGATCTCCAAATCTCCACTCGGAGTCGGCAGTAAAAGCCACCCAATCAGGTCCCGTGACCTAGCCCTAGCCTCGATACTAGTTGCCCAAAATCTTCAATCTCAAATGGATTCAAGACTTCCGGTCCTCTTGATAGGTCCTAAGAACCATCTGCCGTACTCCGTACACTTGACAGGCAGTGGACTCTGTTCCAACGCAATGTTTCGGCCGTAGAACCGCGGATCTAAATCCTGTGATAGGGCGGAAGTTGGAGCTTGTCCGAGCCTTCTCCATGCCCTAATTTAGCACCCGAACTACCAAAGTCTAGAAGTCCCCAACCAACTCTACTAGGTAGCAGGTACAGTAACAATCCTTTGGCCCGATCCTGTGATCTTCTCCTTCCTGTACCTTAAAGACGGGGCCCTACAGGGATGTAATCCGAATCATTGGGAATCCAACCACCCCACCGTTCTTACGTCTCACGTGGAGGATAAATTAATTCGCCATTCTAGAATTCCACCGACCCACGGGGGAGCTTCACTCATATTTGCCACTCTCTAAAATTTGCCATATCACCCGTCCATCAATGGACAGATCTATTTGTGACTAGGAGATATCGAATGATGCTTGGACTGTGACAGTCGCGAGATCTATACCTCCCTGGTCGGTCCACATCAAAGCAAAGACCATCAGACAAACGGGTAATGTTTGCCGATTCTACCGATTGGCCCTCTCATTGGACAATCTTTTCCGCCCCGAGTCTCAACTATCAGGCTTGTCATGCGGGTAACAGAAAAAAAAAAAAAAATAGTGAGACAAACCTTACGACCGAAATCATACTATTGTTTTAGTGCCTTTTTCATTGTCAGTGCTAGTATCGTGACTTGTCATCGCCAAGATCCTTGCGCGAATTGTTCCAGGCCAATGAGGTTGGCCCGAGATCCTCCGTAATGGACCTTATCATGGATCAAGGACATGGAACTTCTGCAGACAAACAAACAGCGAAAACTTCTTGGGCATACTTTGGCCACAAATGTGGGAAGGTGGTAATCAGTGACCAATGGCCGGGGTATGCAGAATGTAGCATTTGTGCATACAGATCCCCATTGATCTTCGCGCTAGGGTCAAATGGTGTCCTGAGCGTGAAGCCCATTCTATACTTTGGGTAACTGGCATGATGATCTGACACTGATCCCATCCCAACTTTGTCTTTAGCGCCATACTAATGCCTAACCCATGCACAATTAATTCGCCATATGGCCGCGCTAAACTGGTGGCCTATAACTTCTCAACTATATCACACTCTCGAGTGCACTGTGAGGAGAGCTTAGCCGCGGTTGTTGTTAACCCTATTTTCTTTGTTCTTCAACGATCGTCCATCATAGAAACATTTTTTCCATTTAGACATAACCAATGCGAGTCTTTGGTATCCAACCCCAACCTGGAACCACCATTGCCGCTCTTATCCATGGACCTAACAGGAGTAAGGAGATTGATGGGTCTAACCGGATCTGAATACGGGCCCAAAGGCACAATTTACACGATGAAAGAAACTTTATCGGCCGAGTCAGGATTGCACATATGCGGAGCAATCCCAATTCCAGGTCCTTACCGACGGTATTATAGGCCTGTTCCAACCCGTCTTACAACCTAGAGCGCTAGCGTTGGATGTTTCGCAATTCCGGACGATATGTGGTTATGTATGGCTCCATCCCAGCGTACATCGTCTGGCGACATACAGTGTAGGATTGCTATATTGATCCCTCTAGTGAGGGATAGACAAGGGCCCGAGAAAGCGTAGGCCTCCACAATACCACCACATCATTTAGACACTGATAGCAACTAGCTGTATACTTCGATATGTCAACTGCTATCGAATATGACACAATACTAGCGGTGGGCACTCGCCATAATCCATAATAATACAAGTGGGTGGCGGCGTGATTCGTCGCTCATAGGTCATTCCTTAGCAGTCCGACGCGTAAAGTCCAAGATGTTTCACCACATCTTTCCACAGGATGCTCGCAGTACCCCTCATATGGTGGAATTCAAGCCACATTGTTAGACCGTATCTTCTCCCCGTAGTCTAGTTCCCGATATCGTCGTCAGACAACCGAAGCATGTACGTCATACCAGGGAGGCAAGTCTAAAATTGACTCGCTGTTCATAGAGTCCTCGGGATTCTTGTTTTGGCCAATGATATCTCTCTTTCTTTAAGAGGCTTAGAGTTGTGGAAACTCGACAACCACTCGATTTCGATACATATACTTGGTTCTTCACTCAGCCGCGAACACTCTGCAACATAGAGTTCTGACAACAAAGAACTCCTCCTTCCAAGGTTTCAACAGTAACTTGATATCTGCACGCAGGTGGTAATATTGAAGTTACATTTGGTAAGTTCTGTTCATATGGTCGGTCTTGATCGGCCTTGTTAGTCTGCATGCAGGACACTCATTGGCTAACACTGTGGATACGAAGCTCAACACCTTTCTCACCTGACTTTCCTTCTTTGTAGATCGTGCCGTTGAGACAGTCAGAAAGGGATTCTTTTCCGAGCGACCCTCTTTTTCACCACCAGTGGATCAACTAGCCGCTTCGTTTTTCACTACTCCACCTATAATCTTGGATATTATATGCTCCTTGCGCAGCCTTGCACGGCAAGGGGGTGGGTCTTTGGTGCGCTGGTACTTGGAAGCGTGGTTTGGGGGGGCATAGGCTACAAGCAAATGACGCTATTTGGCATGAGGGAAGGGTAATTGAACCGTTTGTGAGGCAAGGGAAGGATTTTGTTTGTGGCTAGCCAACACAATCTCTTCCAACAATACACATGATTGAGCATTCAAGGTTCTCTACGAACTACTGCCTAAAAGAGTAATATTGTATTAATAGCATCCGCAATTCCGAGGAATCGAGCGTAACCTTTCTAGATACAGAATCTGCATGCAAGGTGCGCCATAAGACGTCTATCCCATTCCTTGTGCTACATCTACTCAGATCGCACAACCTTGCCAAGAAATACCCATCCGTGTCTATGACCATTTACCCTTAACATGCTAGTAGCGGAACAGACTAAATAGACCTTGATGACAGCGCTGTCAGGCTGCGGTCAAAGCGTCGAGTAAAATGATAGCTGCATAAATGCACAGTTGCATTGGGCCGCAACGACAGGCCCAGAAAGGAAGCTAAGAGCAAGACCGGTGTTCCCCCTGCATAATCGGAGTTGGACTACCCGAGCGCCGAGAATTTCCGGTAGTGCTGCCACCATCCAAGGCCATTAAGGCCCTAGTGATTCAAATCCCGAATCCCTTCCTTTTTCGGCAGAGGCCCCAAAGTGATTTGGAGAGCCGCAAGTCTCGCAATCTGTCTCAGGTTCCCTATCATCATAGATTATAGTGTTCAAACTAGACTCTGAGGGACATGTGGGTACAAGACATCATTCTTTCTGAGGTTACCTTTAACTTCCATTAGCCCTAGTTCAAGTCACGGTTCTAGTGGGGATATCTCCCACCAATCACCGCGCGATACCAGCATTCTGGGAATTACCGAGGCTTTGCCTCAACTTGGTTAGCCTTGGCGGTGAAACTATACTGTCGCCATATACCGCCTACATATCTTCAGGGCTGAGACCTAAGCACCGCCTACCGGGTAAGGATTACTGCCGGATTTCCTTGTTCCGGCAGGGCTGGATACATCATGCGTCTGTTTCACCTCAATCCTATCTGTTTAGAGCCTTTTCTCGGTCTATAAATCATTGAGCCACCAAGTCCAACTACTGCCTGTCCTTATCCCAGGTTTATTCACTCGTTATCCCTCACAATCGACCCAATTGACCCCATAACCACTTCCTCCGGCCGCGCATCACCCTCCTACCAAGCCCAACGTGACGACGACCACCATGCGAACCCACGACGAATTCCTCGCCGACCAAGATGAGCCCGACCAGCCCACCAAAAGAAACAAGGTTACCCATCCCGCGAACCGCATCTGCTATGACTGGATGGTCGTATCTGGAAACTGTCACTATGCTAGGGACCGCGCCGTATTCACGACCTACCGCTCCGTCGACCTGCGCCTGAAAAACAACATCTTCAATCCCACCGACGAGCTACACGTCGCGGGCTTTGGCACCGTTCATCTCACCGTGTGTAGGAGCCCGCAGGACCCGACGTCGCATGTCATCGTGTTGGAGGACGTGCTGCATATCCCCGAGGCCGTGTGTAATGGTTTCAACCCGCTGCTATTCGGTAGTAGCATGTCGTGTAATGCGGATTACTGGGAGGGTGCGGATCGGAGTGGGCAGCCGGTGTGGTTTAGTTTGCCGTTTGCGGGTCATACGAGGTTGGTTTTGGCGGGGGATCCCAAGGGTGAGTCTGAGTTGATTGAGGGGAGGTATTATACGCTTAGTTTGTATATTACGCCGGAGGAGAAGAGGGAGTTGGCGGCTGGGGCTGTGAATGGGAATGGGAATGGTATGGCGTTTTGATATATATTTCTAGGTTTGGGTTTGGGTATCTGGGGTTGGATGGATTTGTGTACTTATTTTGGTGGTTGGCTTACTTGGGTATTGTATTTATCGGTTGTATATTATGAGTCAAGATTCAATGAAAAGTTTCAATGTCTATTAACCTATAGTATATGGCACCATTGAGTCACTCAGGAATGTTTAAAGAATGATCTTGTTCTGCTGATGGCTCTTATCCTTATCATAATTGTACGCTATGTATACGTGAGTCTAAATCAGCTCCTTCAGATGAATCCGACCTTTGAGATTCAACTCGAGCGATCATGGTACTAAGCACTCTTGAATCCGTACATCTTAAGATATTACACTTGCCTAATCTGTTGGGCTGAGGTATACACGTTTCCTACCTTAGCAAGTCTTCACTTTGTGGTTAATGCTTTATTTGATGTATTTCTTCGATGGCCGCTGAGATCTCTTGTTTGTGAAAACCTACGGAAAGGACCATATCTGCCTATGGGTTGTTTTAGCAAGATACCCTAGGTAACAAAACGATTCTATCTTTTCGCCCGCTTACTCGTTCCCTATAAGCTACTGAACGACCGTTGCTAGCCTGGATATAGCTTCGCAGCTGCTTCATGTACTTCACCTCATGGAAGCTTTTGCTCTCTGTATCCTTGTCTATGATTTAATACGACTCAGTCGGATTTTTATTATATACCTACAATTGCTTAAGCCATATAATTTCTAATTTGAGCTGAAAGAATATCTTGACTTCTGACAATTTCTACTATAACTGTCCATCTACAAAATTTCCTGTTTATGTTGAATATTGTTTCTGTAGTCGACAATTTCATTGTGGTCAACCGTGCCTTTCAGGTTTCTGGTCGACCACCCACACGCCCTTTTGATCAAGTGTCGGGACTAGGATGTGTAGCGAAAGCTAATTGGCAAGAATCTGATTGAAGCTGATGTCCGGCGTGGGACTGAACGTTTATGATCAGCAGTTGGCTGTATTTCTCTTGGTATGTAGTGGGAACATTATATGTTGTGTCCCAGGGATAAGTGACGAACTGTTAAGGCTATGCGAAGTGCACGTCTGGAAGAGCTCGTCGGTTGAATATCCCAAGAGAAGATATAGACTGCGCTATTTAGAATACACTCCGCCACCCTGGACTGCTCAAGCGGTTGGATTATTGAACGGTTGAAGCCAGCGGTCATTGGTTAATGCGTCCGTTACTCGGACTTCAACTTAACATCTAACAATATTTCATATAGAAGCATTAGTACGGCAAAGTGCAGTGCTTGCTACCTTCATCACTATTGTCTGACCATGATCAAACCTGTATGCGCATTCACCTATACATCTGTGGACCAGAAGAGCTGGGGCTATAGCCGGTAACTCTGTTTGAACTGTATGCACAGCAAAGTGGGATGTTCAGCTACTAATGTAGCTAAAATCATACTACTTCCTATATAACTCTTAAATTTCCGTCTATTCCATTTTCGTCGACCCTGATTGGAGAATGTCCCTCAATGTTTGTTACTAGTTACCTTCTACATAAATCTTAGCGGAGGCAACCATTTACACTCCGCATATTCAGATAGAAACCACGGCATCCAATCGTCTATACCTATAACTATCTTTATTCTCGGCACTAGAAGAAGAGTAACATGAACTTCTTCTGGGAGGAGCGTGATACATGGCCCCTACACTCGATACCCACGTGGACTTGACCAGCGTTATGACTCTGTGGTTAATAACCAGAGTCATATATATTTTAACTACGTCACCGACTTAGTGATCTTTTTAGCCATCCCCGCATGAGGTCGAGTAATTATATATCATACCATAACTCTTACTTGACGGACAGGCGTAATACTTTCCAGCAGAGTGAAGTTATTGTCTTAGTTTCCTTCACCGTTGTATTGGGTGCGACGAGCAAAGCCTCACATAGTGGCAACACCATAGCTTAATGATTTATGGGCAAGGCCTTGGATTGTTAATCTCTAAAATAAGTGACACTGAGTCGCCTATAATGATAGCAATGTCGATCTCGACCGATTAAAGACTAACATGTCTTCAAATTCCATTTCCGATTGCTGGGTGGAGGCTCAACATATATCAGGCAGTTGTTCTGTTTTGAATTTGGTGACTATAGAAGTGAGAAGTGCTAAGTCCAATGCTTCGCAGCCTAATGTTTGTGTAGTTCTAGGTTAGCTGAAATCATCCTTCGATTCAGTCTTGACTATCCTTGCTACCTAGGACATAATGAAGCATTATAAGCCCCGTGCCAGGTCCGCGACCATGCGTTTGGCTGCAAACTGCAGTCGGTGGCTAGTAAGGTCAGAAGCTTATTCTCTCTCACTCGGAATCTTCCACTGTCTCTTAAGCCTCACGAAATTCCTACGACTGTGATTGCACTATAGAAGTTCATTGATCCAAGCTCTCAAAAGGCAAGTCCACGACTACGCGCTATCATGTGGCGATGTGACTCAACACAAGTAGCCAGCTTTCATCTACCATGACCAAAAGCTCCTGAAATGCCCTAAGTACATTAGGTGTTAGAGTCCGTGACAAGGTTCATCTGCATCTGGACATCACCCGCGCACAATCCTCTTTCTGCCCTCAAACTGGCTAATGCAAGCATCTCTATTTACCATAGTATTCGCATACAGGAAATGACATCTCCATAAAGCAAACAGAGCCAAACCGACTAATTAATTACAAAATCGGTAAATACGGCCGAGGCCCATGTCAGTACCCTGCAATACCAATGCACGATGCCTTATGCAAATCAAACCCAAGGACCTCGGCTGCTGGGAAGTACCTTTCGATTTTTATTTATTCCACCAATCTCCGCTCTCACTAATGTTTCACCCTTGCAAGTTGACAAACATAGTAAAGATGTTGTTGATGCATTTTTAAATTCTCTAAAAGAATATTTTTTGTGTGTGATCCACCATTACGTTGCTTGTTCATCGGTTTTAGCTTCTAGGTTATGTGTGCTACAACGTGGAATACAAACGCCCTCATTGTTATAGGAGTAACTATAGACTGCTGATTGATAGCATGTATACCTGCTATGAGAATATAAGTCAAGTTGGTTTCGTTAGTGAGTCTGTGCTTCTTCGGGGGATCAAGTGTCTCCGGATCTAATAGGACGCAAGGTGCATATAAACTACAAAGATGTGAATTTTCTTTTTCGGGTTAGTTAGGGGCTTGCCAGCATATTAACTATATTCTACATATGCAGGAGCACGTCTATTAGGGAGCCCTTCACCGGCATCCCCATAGGTAGCTTCACTCCACATAAGAACCAGTGCTTTGACTCCTAGCTCGCTTAGCAGTTCGGAAATGAGGACCCTCAGAAGACACATCGCCACATACCTTACCACGAGCATGCTCTCATCCAGACTCTGCCATACGGCAATAATCTCTCGGGGCCATGTTGCCACTGTCCCTCGGTAGCAACCGACGTTCACCAAGTCAGTGCGGCGGCAAGTGATCGGGTCCGATCTTGATCCAGTCGCCTCATACCAGCTAAACCCAAAAATAGTGATCGGTGAGTCTGTCCAAGTAGGCCTGGACAAGGCCACAGACCATCATGTGTTATTACAAGTTCGTGCGGAAAGCTAACCTGCAGTCGCGTGTCAATACCTAACGGAATGCACTAATGAACAGCCTGGAGGTCTTGCCATGTGGTCTGTAATTAATACTACTAAGTTCCATCTCATTTGCATGCCTTGAAACATTGCAGTGAGAAGCGACGCCAATGGAGGGTGTTTACTGTTTAGCGGCGTGACAGAGCCAAGACGGACCAATGTCTTGACATCGCTTAATTCCCGAGACGCTTTTACCCTGCAGCTAAGACTAGTTAGCAATCGAATTCTTGACAAGCACTCAATCACAGGACAGCCGCGGATCCTAGGGCCGCATTCCCAGTCGCAATCCCGGCTTAACGGACGCAGGCTAATCCTGTCGACCCCGGATAGTCCACCCACAAAACCCCAGGAAATTAAATAGATGGGGGCTGGACCCTAGACTGTAGTGCTTACTCGAAGAGAAAAGGACACGGCAATTCGGACCGATCACCGCACTCGATAGTTCCTGGATTGGCATGGCCATTAGAAGCAAGAATTATGGCGTGAGCTAACTTGGGCATCCATCGTTTAGAGGCAGACCACGAGGTTGAGTGGGAATCTGACCACACGAGAACGATGGGGAGCTTGTTGGATCTCAGAATCTACCACCTCGTATTGGTCCTCCACAATCCCCCGCGAAGCTAGAATACGGGCTAACCCAGTACCATATTCCCCAGATTTAACTCTGATAGACGCTTATACCCTTTTCGTTACGGAGGGATCACTCCTTGTTACTTTCATCCGCGGGGTGTCTCTGTGTCCATACACAGGGCTGAATAGTCGACAAATCCTGGCCTTTAATATGTTCAGACGACACAGTTTAATATAATCCGTATTGTATCGTAATTAATCCGAATCTGGTTGGAATGGTATGATACACCGAAACGCTCGGAGTTTTATATTGTATATCAACCTCCCCCTCGCCTCCCTTGGCTTCGCTTTTTTTTTGATCAGACTATGTAATTGTAATCACTGACCTGATCTTCTTTGCCTCCTCTTTGACCCATCATGGCTGATAAGGTGGATGCCACTGTGTCCCACAGTGACAACCCGGGCGAAGCCCAGATCAAGGGCGTCAACAATGCCGCGTTGGCGGTAGCCACCATTCAGCAGAAGCCCAAACTGCTGAGCAAGAGCATGCTGAAGGTATCGCACCTATGATTTTGCGTTGATGATCAGACGGCCACTGACCAATACAGCTGTACTGGTGCATCGCGGTAGCCATGCTCAACTCCTGCATCAACGGATACGACGGCTCGCTCATGGGCTCCATCAACAGCTACGAACAATACAGATCATACTTCGGGTTCGATCCAGACGAGGGTACACCCTCTACCGGAATCGTCTACGCTATCTACACCATCGGAAACATCGTCGGCTCATTCACGGCCGGTCCCTTTACTGATTTCAAAGGTACCCCCCTTTTCCCCCATACACATCACCTCCCAAACCCGGCTAAGTCACTATTTCATAGGTCGTCGCGTCGGCATGGCCCTCGGCTCCATCTTCATTATCATCGGAACAATCGTCCAAGCCACATGCCATAACCTGGGCGGCTTCATGGCGGGCAGATTCATCTTGGGCTTCGGCGTCGCGACCTCCGCCACGGCCGGTCCGGCTTACGTCTCTGAGATGGCCCATCCCGCGTACCGAGGTGCAATGACGGGTCTATACAACGTGTTGTGGTTCGGCGGTGGTATTCCGGGAACCTTCATCCCGTGGAGGACGGCTGATATCGAGGGGACGATGAGCTGGCGGATTCCGATCTGGCTGCAGATGATCTTTTCGGGACTGGTACTTTTGTTCTGCTTTACCGTGCCAGAGGTAGGTCGTCACTCCAGTCTGAGATCCAAACAAGCGAAACTAACAGAATCCAGTCGCCCCGTTGGCTCATCTCCCAAGACAAGCACGAAGCCGCGCTCAAGGTGCTAGCCGAATACCACGGAGAAGGCGATCGCAACGCGCCCATCGTGCAACTCGAGTACCGGGAGATGGTGGAGGATATTTCCATGACCGGTTCAGACAAGCGCTGGTGGGATTACCGGGAGCTATTCAACAGTCGCGAGACACGTTATCGATCCATGCTCGTTATCTTTATGGGTATGTACCACATACTGCAGCTCATCACCATCCCCCAGCTAATTAAGTTTCATAGCCTTCTTCGGGCAGTGGTCCGGCAACGGCCCCGTCTCCTACTACTACCCACAGATGCTCCGTGGCGCAGGTATCGAAAACAATAACACCCGACTCCTCCTGCAAGGACTACAAAACGTGGTGCAGTTCATCGGCGCCGTGTTCGGAGCGCTCATCACCGATCGTGTCGGTCGTCGGCCCCAATTGCTCCTCTCAACTGGTATCATCGTCATCCTCTTCGCCATCGTGCTGGCATTGAACGCAACCAACGTCGTGGACGGTCCAGACGGCGAGCCCATCGCTAAGAGCGGCATCACAGCCCGGGCTCAAATCGCCATGATCTTCATCTTCGGGTTCGTGTATTCGGCCGGTTGGACGCCGAATCAGGCTATGTACCCGGTTGAATGTCTTCGATATGAAAGTCGTGCTAAGGGAATGGGCATGAATAACGTACGTATCTTCTATCAATTCATTATTACTTCTCACTTCTGCAAGAAAAGATACTAATAAAGAACAGTTCTTCGTCAACATCGCCTCCTTCTACAACACCTTCGTAACCGGAATCGCCTTCTCCGGCGCCGGCTGGAAATACTACTTCCTATTCATATTCTGGGACGCCTTCGAATTCATCATCATCTACTTCCTATTCGTCGAGACCAGCAAACGCACCCTGGAAGAATTGACCGCCATCTTCCAGGCCAAGAGTCCCGTCAAGGCGTCGTTGAAAAAGGATGAAGTGTTTGTTGCGAGTGATGGGGCGGCTGCTCTTCAGAAGGAGGTTTAATTTTATTTTATTTTCCGGGGGTTTTTATACGAGGGGGCCTTGGGGTGATCTTCTCGTATAAGGTTATTGGGTGTGGGTTGGACGGGAGGGTTTATATTAATTTCATTTATTTGACCCACTGGTTCTTTTTTCCTTTAATTTAAGTATTAGGGTTGTGTAGGTAGGTATGTTAATTAAATCATGAGCTTGTCTTGTCTATGTCCTGTCTTATTCTTTGTACATATATCAATCAATCATATCACTAGGTATCCGTGTATATCCAGAAAACAAAAGAAATAAAAATGAAAAGTAAGAAAAATCAATATCCACAAAAGAAACAACCAAAGATAGAAAAGAATAAACTATTCCCTCCGTACAATAGTCTCCCTAACAATCTTAATCCCCTCCTGACTCCCCCGACTCTCCTCATCCCAATTCCCAGTCCCCGCCTCACAAATCGTTGGCTGCGAAGGCAAAATCGTCTGCTCATCATGATACTGCGTATCCGGCAACGACAACGGATGCTTGAACTTCCGTTTCCGATTGCTGCTATGCATGGTACTCTTGGAGTTCAGTCCGCCGCTATCCGTCAACGGATAGCTGTTTGCGCTGACGCCTTTCGTGCTGATGTACCAGCCTGCTCGGCGGGCGATGCGGCGACATAGGGGGTAGATCATGGGGGCGTTGCCGATTATGACGGCCACGAAGGTTTCGCGACAGGCCCAGCTGCCGGCTTGTTGGGCGCCGTTTGCGCCGGCCTGTTTTTGTTCTTTGTTAGCTTGTTTGGGAGTGTGGTGGTTTTGGGGTGTTGGACTGGGGAGTTGGGAGTTGGGAGTTGGGAGTTAGGGGAGGAGACGTACTGTGACAATTAACACGCAACGGAGGATACCAGCTGCCATGACGAAGATTCCGCCGCTGAAGAGGACGAGGAGTTCGAGTTTTTCGCGCCATGGGAGGCGGGCTTTGAAGAGCATCTTTGGTTCGTTTGTTAGCTTTGTGTGTATAGTACTTGTGCATAGAACTTGTAGGGACGTGGAAGAAGGCAGCATACCGGTGTCGGAATCGATATCAAGTATACGTCTGTCGCAACGTTCAAAGTAACAGTAACGTAGACGTCGATCTGCGACACCGCGGGCTGGCAGTAATTGCCTGGGTCTGGGTATATTTGCCAGTTTTTATGCATGGGATGGCAACCGAACAGGATGGAGCAAATGACGGCGATATAGGTTGCGCCAATGAGGACGTAGGCGATTTGGACACGACGGTGCATATTGATCAGACCGGCTCTAGATCCAATTAGTTAGCTATCATTTTCTCTGTCGCATTCGTATCTACGAATGATATAAAGGATAACCGATGTACGAAGGAAGGAACGTACGTCAATCGCGAGTAGAAAATCGCCATACAAGCTTTCAACAACCACAGCAGGGTTGTATACAGCGACCAACCCAGAACCTGGGTCTTGGAGCCGCCCACGCGCAGCCGGTATTCTTCCGAAGTGGGAGAAAGCGTGGCTCGTTGCTCATCGGTCATGGAGTTGTTGGCCAGACCCATCCACCAAGCGCCAACGCAGTAAGCGGCGCCCGATTCCAACCCGTAGACCACCTGTTTTGTCTATGAGTACCCTGGGTGATGTTATTGTGGAGGAGGGGTAGCATACCCCCGCTAAGGGCATGAGGAAGTCATCGAGCTGGAAGTTTCTCGGTCCAGCGGTGATCCATCGTGCGGTGATGCGGATAGCGATGGTAACGATTGCGATGGCGAGGAGGGTGAAGGCCTCGATGGTAAAGTCATCCCCGGCCATGGTGGCAGTATGGACGTCTGTGCGGGACTCAGATCATAAGAGAACAGAGGGGGAAGATCAGGGGAGGCAAAAGCGCTGAACTTTGGTATTAAAAGTAGCTTTATAGCTGGATGGTGCGCAGGCCGGAAAGCCGGCGCACGGAAGATCGATGTATCTATCCAGGGGGGGAAACGGGTCGAAATCAATTCCCGTCCGACAAGCACATGGCCCGACAGGTTGGGTCTGAAGGACCGTTATCAGTTGGCAGCGGGGACGCCAAACGCTTGTCCGGTGCGTCAGTCTCCATTTCGCTTCGAATGAGCGCCCTTAGGGTTACCCGTTTGGGAAATCGTGGTGGCTCCCCGACGTTTGGCCATGGACTATCAGTGGAGCGTCGGCTGCGGAAAGGGATTATGATTACGATTACTATTTATAAGGAGTTATTTCCTGGATTCGTAGCTATTGCTTAAGCACTTTCTGGGCTAGTTGCCTGCTCGGACCGTCGTCCTGCAAGGAAAAGTTTAGGGTTTGTGATGCATTATCTGGCGATCACCCTTGTTAGATTGACAGTAGACAATCTAATGTGATACCCTACATCTCGCATGAACCTCTATCGGATCTGACTTTGGATAGAAAGTCAAACACAAATTGTTTTGTGCATACGTCCAGCGTGGATCTTGGGCTGTCAACTTGAAGAATGACAAGCTCCACCCCTAAAAAAGTACTAATCCATAGTCAACCAGCAGGTTCCACCTGAAACATAGGCTAAGAAACGACTGCAGAACCCGGGAGAATCCCCAATGATAATAACCTGTCAAACTCCACTGCTCCGCCGATTTTACCTCATTTGAATCCCGACGCCGTTTTAGCCAGTCGCTAGGCCGAACTTAACGGTGGCGCGATGCAACCACGCTTCTTCTAATTTTCCTAATTGTCTAGCCTCCGTGCGTCCAATTTAAAAAACTCTTTTTCTTGCCATCTCGCCAGTCTTTGGCTATCGGGTGGGAATGCCGACCTTCGAGACTTCGACCGTTTCTCCCTGGTCCCCGGGGAATGAGGGAAAATTCCGCGATCGGCGTGCTATACTCAAACTAATATAATCTCGTCAAAGTCACTCCACCCGGGCTTCCCCTCTTGTGCTGCTCCTTAAATACCCTTCACGGCCATTGCGGGGGACGGTGTTCGGCTGCAAATCACCATTGAAACTAATCCTGCAACGATTGCATTGCATGTACCTGTGAATTGATCACCATGGAGACTGTTGACGTGACAGTCATCGGAGCGGGTATGTCCACACGTCGGAATTGATACGTCGCAAGTTCCCCAACTCACGTCACACCAACAGGATGGAGTGGTCTCGCTGCCCTCAAGACCTACCACCAGGTCGACCCCTCCGCCTCGATTGTGCTATTCGAGAGCGCGGCCTCGGTCGGCGGCGTCTGGGCCAAGCACCGCCTGTATGCCGGCCTCAAATCCAACAACATGCTGGGCACCTATGAGTTCAGCGACTTCCCCATGGACGCCTCATTCGGCGTCCAGCCCGGCCAACATATCCCGGGCACCGTGATCCAACAGTACATGGAGCGCTTTGTCGAGCACTTTCAGCTCAGCGAGTTCATCCGCCTGAACACGCGCGTGCGCATCGCGGAACATAATTCCGACGGGACCTGGACCCTGACCATCGACGACACCGACGGCGAGAAGACCGTCGTGAGCAAAAAGCTCATCGTCTGCACCGGCATCACCTCCCAGCCCTACATGCCCACTATCACCGGCCAGGACACCTTCGATGCACCGCTCTTCCACTGTCGCGACCTGCCCCAGCACCAAGACGCCGTCCTGCAACCCAACAAGCGCATCACCGTCCTCGGCGGCACCAAATCTGCCTGGGACGCCGTCTACGCCGCCGCAACCGCCGGCGCCCACGTCGACTGGATCATCCGCGACAACGGCCACGGCCCCGTCTGGATGGCTCCGGCCTACGTAACCCCATTGAAGAAATGGCTCGAGAAGCTCGTCACCACGCGCCTCCTCACCTGGTTCAGCCCCTGCATCTGGGGCGACGCCGATGGCTGCAGCCCCATCCGCAACTTCCTGCACGGCACCTGGCTCGGCCGCAAAATCGTCGACACCTTCTGGTCCATCCTGGCCAACGACGTGATCACCCTGAACAAATATGACTCCCACCCTGAAACCAAGAAACTCAAACCCTGGTTCAGTCCCTTCTGGATCGCCTCAGGCCTCAGCATCCTCAACTACCCAACCAACTTCTTCGACCTTGTCACCGAAGGCAAAGTGCAAATCCACATCGACCACATCACCCACCTCACTCCCAAAACCATCCACCTCGCCTCCGGCTCCCAAATCCAATCCGACACCCTCATCTGCGCCACAGGCTGGCAAGCAACCCCCAACATCGACTTCCGACCCTCGACCCTCTCCCAAACCCTCGGCTTCCCCTGGGCCGAAGACCCCATCCCCCAATCCGTCATCCAACAAGCCGACGCAGAGATCCTCTCCCGCTTCCCACGACTGGCCACCCCACCCCCCAAACCAGCCAACTATGCCCCCCTCGCTCCCGACGCCCCAGCAGCAGCAAAACACCCCTTCCGTCTCGCCCGCTTGATGATCCCCCCCGCCCTCGCAAATACCAGGTCAATCGCCTTCATGGGTCTCGCAATGACAATCAACACCACCATGCTCGCTCAAGCCCAAGCCCTCTGGATCTCAGCCTATTTCACCGAAAACCTCACCCCGGCCCCGCGAGAACAGTGTCCCCCTCATCTCCGGAAGGTGCTCGAGCAGGATAATGCGGATGGCGATGCAGATCTCGTCTGGGAAACAGCCCTGCATTCGCAGTTCGGGGTGCATCGCTACCGCGGTGGGTTTGGGAAACGGAACCCGGATTTCGTGTTTGATGCGGTGCCATATGTGGATTTGTTGTTGAGGGATTTGGGGCTGGATTATACGAGGAAGGGCGGGTTGAAGTGGTTGGAGCCATATGGGGTAGAGGATTATAGGGGGTTAGTGGAAGAATGGATTGATAGTAAGGAAAAGGTGGGGAAGAAGGATAATTGAGTGGTTGTTTGATGATTGTATATATACCGTTCTCAAACCCAAAAGAAGTATTTGTGGGTAGTCTTTTGCTAATGTTGAGTTTTCTGTGATGATGTGGGTTTGTTGTAGTTTTGTTTTGTTGTATATTTTGTAGTGTTTGTGAGGTTTGTAAGGTCTTCTCTCTTGTAGTTGGTAATATAGGTTGTTTTTCTATATGTGTTGGGTAACTATAGGCATACATGGATTTAGAATTACTCAGTTCTATTAGAACAATCACGACCAATACATATGGGTACACATTACAGTAAATTCACCAAAAGACTCATGCCGAAATCAATTTGCCATCAAATACTGATCCCAATAGTCTCCTACAACGCCTCTACCTACATACGTGTACATACATCCGGCTATCCCTCGCTGATGCCAAATCATTCACAAGATATCACGAAAGAAAAAACGAAGAAAAAACAAGCAATCGTCCCAACCGAACCGCTCGCCAAGTACATACAGGCCAAATACAAGCATCATGGAGCGTACACAAGAGAATTAGAACAATAAAGTCGAGAGGTGAGGTCGAGAAAGGCAGGTCGATGCGCGTGGGAAATCATGAGGGTCGCTCGAGATCAAGGGGTAAACAACAATAGGGTCAGCCTAAACCGACAGGCCATGGTCCAGGTCTTTATCTTCCTGTTTCACCGATTCACTCTCCTGCTTCGGGATCGCATCGGACACGTCTTTGCCGCAGCCCTTGACAAGAATATGTCGCTAATTCAGTTAGTTTTTGTTTTACTTCAAACAATATTGCGTTCTAAAGATCTCACCTTCAATGCATCCTTGCGAGAGAAGCTTTTATCGCAATGATGGCAGGGGAACGGCTTCACCGACAGATGGATCCGTTTATGTCGCTTCAGGTCGTGGTTCCGGTTGAAACTCTGCGGGCACTGGTCGCACTTGAAGGGTCGGTCGTTCGTCGGACCCGGTGGGTGGCCCGCGTGGGATGGATGGCCCCCGTACATTTGCTGCATGGCCAATTGACCGCTGGTGAACAGGCCCGGTTGCAGATTGCCGACGAGCGACATCTGTCCGTTCGGATTGTGCATGTTCGTCATCACGGGTCCGTTCATGGCCGGTAACGAATACGAGGGCCACGGCTGTCGCTGGTAGTTGAGATGATGCGGGGGCGGGTTGGATGCCACCCGTCCGGGGGGATGAATCGCTAAGCTAGTCTGTCCGTAGGGGGCATATGCCCCCGTGTGATTCGACATCTGCTGGATTCCGGTGTAGGAGGGGGCGGACGAGGATTTAGTCATATACGGGTCGTTTGAGGGTAGCGACGGCGGAGCCGGGGGCGGATTGGGGAGCGCATTCTGCGCTGTGAGCATCGCATGCGTCATGGCATGATGCTGGGAGTTCGGGCCTGGCATGCTCGATGCGAGCGGTTGCTGAAAGGGAGGTAGGTGGTTCATGTCGTACGGCTGGCTGGGGATCGCCTCGGTCCCTGGGGGCGAGGTCGCCGAATTTCGATGGAGATGGTTCACCGAGGGAGAGAAGGTGTCGCGCGGGGGGTAGGGATTCACGCCCGCACTCCAGGACTGGCGGGGTGCCGCGGACGCAGTAGTGTATGAACTCTGGCCCGGCCAGTAGGCGGAGGCGTAGGACGAGGTCGGATCGGGGGATGCAGAGACCGCGGCGGTCGTCACGGCCGTGGCGGTCGTGGGCACTGGCGTCTCGCCCGACTGTGTCGAGGCGGGCGGCGTCAGAAGGCTATTGACACTGTGATTGTTCGCTGGCTGTGGATGCGCGGGATGGGGGTGGTACTTCACCGCGGCTCCTCCGATGTGAAAGTTCGGGGGCGGCAGCTCGAAGCTGGGAAGGGACTGCGCCGCGGGTCGACGGGTATTCAACGGTTGAGGGGCAGTCAGCGCATCCAGCGCTGTCCCCATGCCCGGTGGCGGAACCGCAAGAGCAGCCAGGTTGGCGGTGGTGTCGCGCGAGAACCCGAGCGGGTGATACAGATCGGGCGTCTCTAGGGGCGGCGGATGAGCCAAGGTCGAGGTCAGCGTGCCGGCAGAATATCCCGTATCGCCTCCGATTGCCCAGTATCGATTGCCAGACAGGCCACCAGCGATGTCTGGAGGATCCAGGAGGGGCGACGATCGCGGTTCAGCGATCTACACGGATCACGAACGGAGAAGGAAGATGCGATTCGGAGAATGAGACAGACTCTAGCGGATTCGATTCTCGTTGGTCACTGGATCGAGTCGACGGGAATGGCGTGCGGGTTCTCGAGGTTCTTTCCACCCAAATTCTTTACACGGGAGGCATATCCTGGCGGTGGATGATAAGTCGGCAATCACCGATAACGCAGAATCCACGAGGGAGGGGGAAAAAAAAGGCGTCAGCAACACTCGGGGCGAAGTCACGACAGCCGCATGGCCTGTTGTGGAATCGATCAAACGATTAAACGATCACACCGATGAATGGTGAATGGTGGAAGCCTATAGATCGAATAGAGCGGAATAGCACCGATCGAGAGTCTGTGTGCGGAGATGAGTGACAGTCCTAGCTGAGCGATCGACGGATTAGTTGAGGGAGGTTAAGGGCAGCGTTGTCGCGCGGGTTTGTTGCGTGAGAAATGAGGACTGAGGAAGAAAAGGATGAGAAGGTGTGGTGAAGAGAAAGTGGAATGAAAGAAAAGGGCCGGAGGGAATATGACTTTTATTATTATTATTATTATTTTATTTTTCTCATATTAGGATTTTGGTTTTTGTATAGTCCGAACCGGCGTATCAATGATTAAGGTGAAGGACAGGACCACCAACCCAAAAAAGCGAGAACCAAAACCCCAGCAAGAATGGGGACGTATCCAGACCAGTCCAGCGCCCGGTCTGGCCAGCGCGGGGACGATGGGAAAAGCGGTCGTCGGGTTTGAAAATTAAAATTAAAGAATTGAGAAAAATAAAAAGGAAAAAGAAAAAGAAATAAAAATATTAATCAACTAGCGAAACAATAAGCAGGTCAAATATTACCTGACTTTTCCAAAAACATGGAAAATTCAAAAAGAACATTTATTTTCTTTTTCTTTTTCTTTTTCTTTTCGAATAAAAAAGTGAATCAAACACGGAGGCTAACGCAGTTTGTGGTTTAGTTCGACCCGGATAAGATTGGTCGACCAACCAGTTTTCCCAGAATTTCCTTTTTTCCTTTCTTTTGCTTTCCCTATCGGACCTTGCTGAGCTCTGACTAACTCGGTCAGGTCAGGGAAATCGAGCAAATGGAACGGGAGAGTATCCTATGTATGGAGTAAGAGGGGGCGAGAGTAAGTACGGAGTAAGAGTCAGAGACAAATGTCCGCAGAAGGCAAAAGAACATTCAGGGTAATTCAACCAGAACCAACGGGAATTCCTTAGTAATTTTAATCTATCACTGGATCATAAATAACTACTAGTAATGTATTACTGGGACTCCCTCCTTATAATTATAGAACACGCCCATCAGACGGTAATTAACACACTGATCAACACCGACAACGTGGTTGACAGGGCTCCAAAAGAGTCCACATCCACCTCTCGGTTTGTACCCACGGTCGAAGGCAACCTAAAAAAGGGTCAGTGTTAAGGTACGGTACTTCGTCCCTGTACCCTGAGTCTACCACGACGGAAGTATTCTTTTCCTGCTACGGAGTACTGGTGAGAAAAAAAAAAAATAAAAGAGTTCTAGTAAGATGAGACGATTATGAATCATGTCATATGAAAGCTCGTGACCGCTGTCATTTGTCTTTCTCTTCGGTCCCTCTCTCTCTCTCTCTCTCTCTCTCTCTCTCTCTCTCTCATCATCATCATTAGATTATATTAATAAGTTTACTATGACTCTTACCGAATAGGGAAGACGTCGCATTGGGTGACCTCAACGACAGTCATCTTGCTCAACTCATGACTATCAGACTCTCCTTTATGCGTGGATTCTTTGTACTCGTTGGATGATCAATGATACATTTATCGATCGTACCAGGCCGGTGGAGTGCTGCCGTCCCATCAAAAGTTCTTCTGAAACTCAGCGGTCTCCCCTTAATGAGTGTTTCCCTGTTTGGTGGAGCATGGTTGAATAAGCTTAGCTACTGCGGTGGACGATCGATGCTGCGACTTGGGAGGGGATCCGTGTTCGATCGACATCTGGAGAGAGTTATAACTTATAACCTATGAAAAGCATAATTACTGTCCTATTCGCATTATATAATACGTCGATGGAAACCAAACAACAGCCGGAAAAAGCAAGAAAAGAAAAGAAAAGATACAGGAAGTGGACCAGCTTCGGTATGGATCCGATCCAGAAGAAAGAAATCCTAGACCGATAAGCCAGAAAGGGGTCACATAAGCGATTTGATTTATTTTTATTTATTTATTTATTTTTTTTAATTTTTTACTCTTATGCATCTAATTACTTTCTTGTTTATTCTCGTGATAGTTGAAAGCTGAGCTATCTTTTGGATCGGGTCTAGTCCTGGAGGTGTTTTTATTGACATTTACATTTTGATTTTATTTCTCAGGTGGGTTCATGTTTGGATTATTCCTTTTCCTGCTTGGTGGCCCTCCTTGCGTCCCGGAATGCATGGTAGATGGGGAATGGAGGGAGGAAAGCTGACCAGGCTGAGCTATCACTTTCGTGACTAAGTACATACATACATATGGTACCTACCTAGACTAGGAAATATAATTAGTACTTGAACGGACGATACACACAGACCCTCCCCCCAGATGTATGTCTGTATGCACATAATGAGGGACCTGGGGAGTCACCATTTTTATTTGATTCTTCACAGCAACGAGGTGATGAAAGACTCTTGGAGGCATTGTTTACACCCTGCATAATTGTGAGGCCCTTCGTCTCAAATAAGAGAACCGCATTCAGAAACTCCAAGGGACAATGAACAAGTTCTCTGCTCTCGTATTATGGACTGCTCTAGGCTATTTGCCTTCCGCACGGACCTTTCCCCGATCCATCCAAAGAACCATTCCTCGTCTCAAGGCAAACGAATGTTGCTTGGTTCGCTTTTGCTATCCTTCTTCATTCCTATTCCTACCTAGTACGGAGTACATACTAGAGGACTATGAGTTAACTACTCCTACTTCTTCTTAGTAGGTCGGAAGTAAGCTATCCACGCGACGTCCTCGGCGGCCCACGGATTGGTCAGATTACCGAGCAATCAGTCCCAACCTGTCCTTCATTCTCGTGATTAATGATCCTTCCAACGAGCATAAGTAGACTAAAACTGTTCCCGTGCCTCCTGCAGAATACGAAGTCCAAGCAATTGCCTCCAGGTCCCGGTTTCTGGGTCGGGGCCGATGGTCCAATCAATCGGGAGCGCAGAAGCGAACAGAAATCGTGACCTGCGGGTACTTGTTCTCTTCCGGAACGGCAAAACCCGAACACTCTCCTCTGTAAAGAAAATAATCAAAACGAGAAAAACATGAGAAAAAAAGACACGCTAAATTAGTTTCATCCCATCAGATCCTTGCGCCAATTGAGTCTGGGTCTGGGTCTTGTCAGGCTGGCAGTTCGGCTGATGTCGCGCGGCAGCCTGGTTGGCCGATCCGTTGACTGGAGTCTTCCGCTAGGCCGAATGCCTTCTAGTCCGACCCCACTGGGCTTTACCCAGTCGGGTCTGCTGTGCATTGGAATCTCGGTCAGCCCAAATACTATCTGACTTGGGGGGACGTTTCTTTGACACACGCAAGCTTTTTCATTTCTTTTCTTGGGCGGTTTTTATTTTTTTGCTCTTTACTTTTTTTTCATCACCACGGGAATAGTCTGACTTGGACTATCTATACTTTTCTTCGATTACGGTGTATCTTTTTCCAACCGGAGACGGAAAGATGGTGATCATTATTACCGCTGAAATGAGTCAATGAGAGAGAAAAATAAAATAAAATAACAAACATAAAGAATGAGTTGATTAAAATCCCGTGTTGTTCTCTGATTGGTCCCCGCCATTAACCGCGCCGTCCCCATGGATGGACTCAGTCACATTGGCTGGAACCTCCCATTCTATCAATATGCTTCCGCCAATGATAGCGCCCGTCACCCAAGACGGAAACAGACTGGGAAAACTAGGAAGGGAACCTAAGGAATCGCAGGCATCGTACTATTAGAAGGGTTCCATTAATCCTTTGGCTCACACTAACGGCTGAACACCTCATCCGGTCTGTCGGTGCCCAGCAAGCAAAGCGGGGGGTTTGACTTCGCCGGGTGAGAGATCTGAGTGGCGGCCACGGTGACAGCTGCACCAGATGCGAACGGAATGTTTTTATTTTCTTTTCTTTCAGGGATAAACCTCGGTAGGGGGATGTATTACCTTTGTATGCAAATCTCATTGATTACCCCAACAGTCAGCTTACCGCGTGTCTTGAACAAAGACTATGCATGTCAGTCGTTTAGGTGTGGGTGTCTGTTGGTGTGTGTGTGTGTGCGTGTGTGCGTGTGCTCGGACGGGACCTGCCTCTTTCTCAACAACAAGAAAGTGAAAGAGCTATTGACGGAGTCGACATAGTTCGTCGTCTCTTTGTTGTTGTTTGCTCGATCTTCACGGTCTAGTGTCAGCTCGACGATCAAAGGACAGTCCCTCATGGACGACATCCTCGACATATGCATGCAGGCTGCAGACCTCCACCACGGCCGTGGCTGGACCATTGCCGACCAGATGGATCGGGGCTTGGGTAGGGATTCATACCCAAGGGGAGATACTAGATACTTAGTATTGGTATATACTACGACTCGGCCCATCCGAAACCGCCTTGCGTCCGAACATGCCAATGCATCTCAAACTTTGGTCGTACGGGCGTATAGAGTTTGCTTCCCCCCAAGCACGCAAAAGCGTATTTTTTGTTCCATGAGGGAATATTTTCAATAAGAATAATAATACTCATGATAAGACACACAAAATACGGGAGCACAGGACTGGGAATGAACCTCGACCTCCCCCCCCCCAGGAAATTAATTGACCAGTCCAAAGTGAAATGGTGCGTTGTTTGCTTGTCCTCTTGACTTTACGAACTTGCTTGTCATGGTGAATCAAAGGTTCCCCTCCTCCTCCTCTCCTAAACCGGATTAATCAATCAATCAATCAATCAATCAATCCCAAACGACCCTAGTCGAGTCGAATGCATCTCGAGGATCCTACCTCATTCAACAGTTTACACCTTTATCCCCCCCTGGTTGAAAGCCGATTTGTTCTTTTCTTTTCTCCCCCCCTGCACGACGCCTGTCACTTTTGTACTCTAATGAACGACTAAAACGAAGTTAAGGTCAAGCCACCCAGACGACCGTGCATAATACCACAGGATGCGACATTCAAGATCGGGTAGAGGAGAGACTAAGGGTTTTAGTGCCTGTGCGACTCGTTTTGGTGCCCCAAAAGGTCCGTACCTTCTTCGTCTTAGCGGAACAAGGGATGGGGGATCCTTTCCCAGGTTCTAGATCGCGGCAAAAGTATGTGTGGATTTCCCCTTCTAGACCAGAACTGTCACATGATAGCCATGCGACAAGTCCCTCGTCTCTGGTATTCAAGAAGTTTCAAGGACCCAGGGTCGAAAAGCTGGAGGTTTCTCTGGGGGAGGGAAAGGGGGTCACGAGACAACAGTTGACCTGCAGCGACCGGTCTAGAACTATGACTTTTTGCCTGGGAGTATCTCGTAGGGTCATCGATTCATTTTTCATTTTCATTTTCATTTTCATTTTTTCTATTTTACTGGTTTAGGAGGCACGACGATCGAGAAGGTTCATCAAATGCCGTAGGGAAAGCAAAGGGATTTGAAAGAAGAAAGAAGGTCATCTAGAGTGTGCCATGGCTGACAATTAGGGTTAGGAAGGCCCTCGGCAGTGGTGACGGAGAAGGCGTTGTGGCTGTCAGGCTTAATCTTGCGACAGAAATCAGTAAACTTATTATTATTTTCCCGTAATCGGACAGACTGACAGCAACTCTATCGCCATATCTGCGCATCATGACACCTCCGTTTCAGCAACAGCTGCCTCTTCTTGATAAACCTCGTACTTGTACTGACTCCCCGGATGATCGGCGCGCAACTCTCGCTGGCCTTTGCCATACACTTTCTCGCGCGCCGTCAGCCCGTCAGCCTCCGCCGATGCAGGATACAATCCCCGCCGCCGCAGCTCTGGGATCAACAAGTCCACCACCTCCTCAAACGTCCCCGGCGTGGTCACATACCCCAGATTGAATCCGTCCAGATCTGCCTCCCGAATCCACCGCTCCATCTCGTCCGCCACCCGCTGCGGACTCCCAATACCTACCGGTCCCAAGCCCCCAATCGCCGCCTTCTGAGCCACCACCCGCGGCGTCCACTGGGGAACATCCTCACTGGTCGTGGTAAAGGCGTCCAGCATACTGGTCACCTTATGCGCCTCCAACGAGTCCGCCGCCGTGATATCCTGATCCAGCGGAATCCGTGAAATATCGATCCCCGTCCACCCACTAAACAGCACCAATCCGCCCACCACGGATGCATACTTCTGCAGCTCCTCATACTTCGCCTGCGCCTCGTCATCCGTGCGCCCGATGATCGGCGTAAATGTCGCGAAGAACTTAATCGACCGCGGATCCCGCCCTTGCTCCGCCGCCAACTTCCGGATATTCTCGATCTTCGGCCGCAGCACCGCCGGCGAATGACTCGACACGAAGATCGCCTCGGCATGCGTCGCCGCGAACGCTGACCCCGCTGCCGATGTCCCGGCCTGGAAGAGAAAAGGCGTGCGTTGCGGCGACGGATCGACGATGTGGCGTGTGTTCAGGGAGAAATACTTTCCCTTGTGGTTGATCTGACGGACCTTGGCCGGGTCAACGTAGGTATCTGTTTCGGGATCGGGGGATAGAGCATCGGAGGCCCAGGATCCTTCCCAGAGTCTGGCTTCTTAGCTTTCTTTTTTTTTTTTTTTCTTTCTTCTCCTCCTCTGATCCCTTATCCTCATACTAAACCCAAACAAGACCGGAAGAAAAACCTACTTATAGACAACCCTCAGATATTCATCCGCCTGCCGATACCGCTCATCGTGCTCAATCGGCGTATCCAATCCAATCGCCTTAAATGCCGCCTTCTTCCACGACGTGACGATATTCCACCCAATACGCCCATTCGTCAAATGATCCAGCGTCGAGAACCGCTTCGCCAGTAAGAAAGGCGGCTCAAACGACGTCGACGCCGTGATCCCGAAGGCCAGATTCTTCGTCACGGCTGCCATGGCCGAGATAGGCTGTTACCATAACAGTCAGCATCTGTACTGTCTACCCCAACCTACCCATAAACCCATAATACCAGACAGATAAGATAGAGAGAAAAGGAAGGACATACAATAGTAGGATCCGTAACCGGCCACTGCGCCGCGCGCCGAATACATTCGTCTAAGCTGCCTTCGTAGGTATCGTATCCGCCATAGGTATCGGCGAGGAAGAGGGCGTTGATGCCGCCGCGCTCGAGTAACTTGGCCAGTTCGATCCAGTAGGTGAGGGAGCGTTTTGTGGCGGATTTGTCGGCGGGATTCTTCTTTCTTCAGTATCTTCTATAAACCCATCTGGCCGTGGAATTGGATGAGAATAGAGGAATAATGCAAGATACGTACCTTCCATTGTCCCGGGGATAAATGTCCTACAGTAGACATGTCGAATGCATTCAAGAGAATATGTTTCTTGGGTGTGCCATTGGCATCGCTGGGGTCTGGTTGGGTGCTGATGTCGCCCATTTTGAGTATCTCTTGTGTGTAAGTTAGGTGATATTGGAATTTGACACCTTAGATATATGTATATTATCCATTCATCTATCTACATAAATACCCATCTATATATCTACTTAAGAGAAGAATGAAAATGAAAAATTCATTAACCCCGCACTCTCGCCATCAGCAAGCGTCATCGCGTAACCGGTAATAAGTAGCCGATGCTGTCGGTAGAAGTCTTTGATTATGCAGGGGTGCGATTCGTCATTGGGTCCGCTTGATGCGTGATATTCTATTCTTTTATTTACATGTTATTTGTTGAGATAGGAGGTATGGTGGGTGCAGAGGGTTGGATGGACATGTTGGTTGGGGAGTAGTGCGGAGATATATTGTTAGATAGGATTTCATCATTGTAAGGCAGATTGCGTGATAGATAGTTTTGGTTTGATGGTGTGGGAGTAGTCAATTAAATAGAAGCTTGCTCAATGGGGATTAAAAAATGTTTCTATTGGGATTGACTATTTTAATGTGTAAAATATGGAATGTCGTTACTTTCTTGCTGTTGAAATCAATGTCATAGGTGGTGATTACTAGGAATATCAAGCAATAATTCAATGACCATTTTGAACCCGCCACAAATAACAACTCAACTCACCGGTGCTGATTTCTGCCATAGTCTCAAAGATACTAAGCCATGATTTAACGTCCATTGACGCCAATATCGCAAATCCACTACCACGAGAGAATCTACCCCGTATGCATGAATAGGCTTTTGCATCTCAGTCTTCTTCGGGCATACGCAATGTCTAGCTAGCTTCTTCTAGAGAGTCACCTCTATCAAAGTCTTCGCAGAAGCTTCGGCCTCTGGAGGGCCACAAAGACATCTTCTACCTGGCTTGCTGGGAGAATATGAGCGGGGGTTGGAGTTAAGATCTCATTCTTGCTCACCATGTCTCGGATACCAGACAAAATTTTCTCAAGTGTCACAGGGGGATGTTCTAGCAATTTAAGATAAGCGGTTCTACGAGCGAAAATGGTAATTCGAAGACCTTGCAATGTCTAGTGGTTATTAACAGAGATATCGATAAGTCGCCTAATGGCTTTAGGCAGGCCAGTAATTGCCGGGGATTCTCCCCTAAGACGCTATTGAGGACTACATCCACGGCTGCTTTAAGTGTCTTCAGTTATGAGATAGCTCAACTCTATCTCCTATATACACTCGCTCTGGGATGGCAAGGTTCAACACAATATGATCTCTCTTCTCTGAAGTACGGACACTTGTATAAATCTTAGCGCCTAGATTTATCGCTATTTCAATAGCTGCTTGTCTGACACTCTTTTCCTACCTACGGAATACAACCCGGTTTGTTAAGTATTGATCGAGGCAGTGGACAGGAAGTCTACCGGCATCATGGACTGGACTGCAATTGAGCAGGTTTCCGTGATTGTTTGTACCTATCTGCCTATATATAGCCCACTTTTCTCAAACCCCAGTCACCTTATCCCTGGTCTAAAGACTGGTACTTTTCACTTCGATCAACCTCCAAGGATATCCCGAGAGCCATCGGACAGCAAGACCAAGAACTTAACATCCCATAGCGGCGATAGTGTAAAATCCTCCAGCGTCTGCTCTCAGGTGGAAATGGGGCTGTGCAAGAGACGGCGCAGCCGCATAGGCTAAGCAGCAGGCGTTCTTGAGAACTAATCTGACAGGCATCTCCCGCATCGCCTTAGGGTCCCCACTCTAGGCATGACTCGCCAATACTACCTAAGTAGCTGCACGAGGTTGTATCGGGTGCCTTGATGTTGGGGGCCTTTTTTCCAATGCTAGTTTTCTTTGTCTGCAATTATTGTCTAGGTGCTTTTGCGCACAGGCACACCGAAATAACTCGATCATTCCTTAATCCACTTAGTACCAGGGGCGACTAAATGAACGCAAGTGCGGAGTAGAGACTCCCAAGGCTCCATCATTCTAGTAGATAGAAGCTATTATCTTATATACGCAAGTATGTAGCCACCGAGCTCCCAAAACTATTACTATTTGCATCTCCTGGTCCCTTTATTCTGAGTGATCATGCCATCGGTCCATTCAACTCTGTACACCGCATATACCTTGCTCACTCTCCCGGCACGTTTGGTGACCTGGTGGCTGTATTATATCCCCAAGTCCAACCGTCCTAATTCTGCATGGTCATGGAAGACAGCCGTCACCTTACAAGTTGTGATCTTATTGATTCGATATCGAACGGCGATCAGGTACCGCACTCCCAAAGTATTGGAGCCAGGCCCAGATGGAGATCGATTTATTGTGCTCCATCCCAACCTGAAAACAGAATCCGCGGTCTATTAAGGAACACTTACCTCCGTCACAGCAGTCCAGCCCACACCAGTTGGCGCAGTCTGGTACCCAACAGCCCCAGCCCAGCCCCCACGAAAGCTCATCATCCATTTCCACCCAAGCGCCTATGTACTCTTCGGCCCTTGACCCGGAGATGGATGTGGCTGGGGACCCACGAAATTCAGTAAGCTATCCGGATGGCCAATCCTCTCAATTCAATATAGACTCCCCTTAGACGCAGACAAAACTTTCCCAGCCGCCGTCCAGGATGGAATCACCGCCTATATATACACTATAGAAACCCTCCAGATCCCCCCATCCCAAATCGTGCTCTCGGGCGAGTCCGCAGGCGGGAATCTCATTCTAGCAATGCTAAGGTATATCACCACCGAGAACCAAGCAATACCTCTACCTCGCTGCGCGCTGTTATGGTCACCGTGGGTTGATATGACCATAAAGGCTCTCTTGGAGATGGATCAACACCGCAATTACAAGTCCGATTACATCGAATATGATTTCGGTTCCTGGGGTGCTAGTAGCTATTTCCCCCCTGACTGGTCGGACAGTAATCCCTATTTGTCGCCATTGGGAAGCGAGTACCGATTGAGTGTTCCGCTTTTCATTGAAGTTGGCACGTCTGAGGTGCTTTATGATAATATTGTGCTATTTGCGCATAATATGAGGGAGAAGGGCACGGAGGTTGAGTTGCGTGAAGCGACGAATGGGGTTCATGCGACTTTTGGTATCGCTGATACTTTGGGGATGTCGGAGGTTGCTATAGATGGTCATGCGCGGGGGGCAAGATTCAATGCCAGAACAGGTGGAGACTGAACTTGCAAACATGGCGAGAATACGATGTAACATACTCACTGAATATAAAACTAGGACGTAGATAACCTTACCTTGCACATATTATAGTATAAAAAGTAGTATAACACCTGTACTACGAATCCAACTCCGGGATAGTAGTGGTATAAAGCACCTAATCTAGGGCTTAGGCGATCCAAAGCCCTAACCAAAGGACCATAATTACTCGTCAGAACACGTAATATCTGAGACTCTCAGGAGGGTAATGATTTCAAATGACAGCGGAAATTTGTCATGGAGATCCAAAGTGGCTGGCATTCTTTGTTCCCTGTAACTCTTTGTTGTTTATTGTTTTGGACAATCTATTGTTTGGGATAGGCTTCAGATCAATCACTCTCGTGAAATGCCTCTGCACCTGTTTCCGGGCAACATTAGTTTCAGTATGCTGATATGAAATGTAGGAGTAATTGCGATAATGTGCACAAAGGGTCCTGAGCAAGACTATGTAGAAGGCATCTCCCAAAATAAGATGAATAGTACATTGATGGGAGATTCTTGCTGGATTTATCGGAATGTACCAAAACTTGCCAATTTGCAGACAACTGTCTAACAATGTCTCAATAAGATGCAAGAACAATCCCATTCAGTGTCATACTGGATATTCGCACCGCAAGACTATGTCTTTGTGTTGAACACTCCTATATTAGGAAG
The DNA here is from genome assembly GCF_009017415.1 of Aspergillus flavus. Lineage (NCBI taxonomy): Eukaryota > Fungi > Ascomycota > Eurotiomycetes > Eurotiales > Aspergillaceae > Aspergillus > Aspergillus flavus. The sequence goes on from NC_092406.1 coordinate 5,149,348, forward strand.
TCCGCATCACCCTTGCCTTTGTTCCGAAGTTGAAAGCAAATTCTTTGAGTGTTATTAAATGCCGTTTGTAGAACCTTTCATCTCATCTTGCCGGACCGGAGATACGCGTCTCAATCAGGACCTTTCCCTCCTCCAAGGGGAATTTGACAAAACTGTCCTAGTTATATACGCAGACTGGTCTCTAATTGTCACACAAAATGCTTACACAAAACCAGCAAGATGGATCTGGAGGATCTTCCACCATTTAGGCGCTTGCCCTCTGAGCTTATCAGACTCATCTTTACCCTTTTAGTCAATGACGAACCCACGAGTCTCCACAATCTCAAATTAGTTAGCAGATTATTCTACAACCATGCTAGTAGAGCAGCCAGGTCTATAACCTGCCGCGATATCGTGATCAAGGTATGCGGACATTATGCCTTGACAAAATCAACCGAGAAGATTGTGGCAGAGCTTAACCGGACAAGGGGTTTCCACTTTGCTCGCCGGCTCATAATTGAAGAAAGCGATTCCACTTGTAAGGCGGAAGCTCCTTGTAAGGCGCTTTCTGGTTGGCATCCGCCTGGGCTTACTGAGCTGAGACGCACGGATCTGGATGAGCCATATGAGCCTACGTGTGCTGCAACTTTGGAGGAGACACCATTGTGCCCGGACACTCGCGATGGGGACGTCAAAATGGGTAACAAACGACACCATGTGTGGAAGCCCGTGGCAGAGTTAATTAGACATCTGCCTGCGCTGACAGATCTGTTCTTCAGATGCGGCGGGCAGTTTCCTGTCTGTATTCTTGATGCCATGCATCGCTGGGCACCCAGATCGAGGCTACACCTCCAGACATTCAACTTGCAGGGTTTGGAAACACCCATAGAAGACTCCGAAGAGCACAAGTTGGTGTCCTCGTCACACTTGCATAGCATCATGCTGCAGTACAATGAAAAAGGTGTGTATAGCTATGACAACAGCCCCTGCTACCGAATGAAGACTTTACAACGTCTGGTAAAGTCAGCCCCGAATCTGAAGGAAGTGCAAATCACCCGTCGCGAGGCTCCCAAGAACTTCACGACTGTCCCTATACCTAGTGTTTTGCAAAAGCCCAAGACAGAAGAGCAAGATATCTTTCTGCCCCCTGCATCGCTAAAACTCTTGCGAGTCATTGACCTGGTCCCTCTGGCAGCTATGACACTCATCGAATGGGGAAAGCACACCAACTTCTCTGAGCTAGAAACCCTGGAGCTGTGTTCACTGGCCGAGCCAAAGGCGCTAGTTGTCTGGTCCCAGCAGCTGGAGTTCCCAAAACTAAGAGTCCTATACTTACAGCTCAACGCCCCTGCTTTTCTCGAAGAGGACGCTCCTACCACCGAGCTCTACGAGGCCGCAACTCAATTCTTAAAGAGTCTCCCAGCACTGAGGGAGCTATACTTGGAGGGCTGGCATTCAATGGTCTCTTTGGATCCGCTTGTTCATCACCATGGCTGTTGCTTGCGCAAGCTAGACCTCGCAGGTCCCCAGGCCTGGCAATGTTTAACTGAACGTGACATCCTCCAGCTCGGGAAACATTGTCCGCTTCTGGAAAGCCTGGATCTCATGATCCCACGTTCCCAGGGCGACGCCACCGAAATTGCCCTATATAAAGCTATAGGAACCATACCACGGCTCAGATATCTACACTTACACCTAGACGTATCCGATGCATCACTCGGTAGAAGTCAAGATAACTTGGAAACTGATATGAATCAAGAGTTCCGTCGCGATATCAATCTAGTTCGGAATATAAACACCAAACCACCTAGTGAACCATCTTTCGACGAGTTCGGCAATAATTTCTCCATCAAGGACTTAGGGGGCTTCTACCGAAGCCGCAACGGACACGTCCAACGATTATTTAGAAACAGCGCCATAGATTCGAACCTCGCATGTTCGATCTTCAAAGCCATATCCGGAAACAAGGTCATAGGCTCATCACAATTGGAAAGAATGATCATTCGACTCCAATGTAGCGCATTTGAAACGGGTACCTTGTTAAGTCACTTGGTCCATATTTTCTCTTGCGCGTGGTTAGTCGAGCGGAATTCACGGGATGATCGACGTGATGAAGTGTTTGCTACACAGGTTGCTTCCTGTCCTTATGACGAGATTTATTTCAAGTCGAAGTTTCCGGAGTTTGTGGAGCCCTTCAAGGATGTTTTTAGAAGTGTGTGGCCGAGGCCGGTTGGGATGGAAGAGGAAAGTGCTTGGTGGAATGATTGGTGGAGTTTTCCTCTTGAAACTGATGTTGTGATGGGTTGAATTTGTATATATTATGATTTGGTCTTTGGCTGTGGTGATTATTCATAGTGAAATATGATATACCTTCTTATTCAGTCTGGATTTGGTGTCACATATGTCACCATCTTGTCACTCAGCCAGGAGACCAAAAGGCAAATGACCTAGCTTGTAGCTTAGATACCTAAAGTATGGACGGTGATATGATAGGCTTAGCTTGCCTATTGCTTCTCTAAACTACAAGGATTCTAGAAAGTGTATAATGGACTTGTAAAACGAGGTTCCTATTCCTCTATTCTCAATGACTAGATGCCAGTGCCGCGTCGGAATACAAGCGAGCTGCTTCAGCACGAGTCAAATTGGATGGGTAGTCACTGGCATAGCCTCTGTCTGATGCATTCGACTCCACTATTGATAACCTCTAAGTTGATAGAATTATCCCTATTGAATCTATATATTGGAATACGATGACCCTCAATTGCTCTGGTGATAGCCCTTAATCAGCGGCTTCCCTATGAACCCTAAGTGTTTGCTTTCGGGCTGCAAGAAGTACCATTCTTCAACTTCTATAAGCAGTTTAGGAACAGACTCCATGATCAGCCCCTTCCAGTTGGAGGATCGCATCCGCAGTTCGCGGAGAAACGCATAGGCCGGGATACCCCATAGGTATGACTGGATATTCTCTGCTATTCTTACGTCTCTGCCCAGTAGCCCTAGTGACCCAGTGCCGCCTGCGCAGCCCTTTGCAATCATAGCAGGTAAATCGATTTTTAGAAAGTTCCGTAAGGCAGCCTGCTGGGAGTGATCTAGAGGCAGTGACGTGTCTGCCTACTGTAGATGCCTTTCTAATTTCCATGTGACAATTTGTAGATAAATATCTTCGGAGCCTTATCTGAAACCGGACGCCAAGTTACTGCCAGTGGCAGGGTCTTTGTTCAGGGACATCAGAAGGTATGTAAATCGATAGGCTTAGGCTTAGGCCGTAGGGCTTCCTTTGTAAAAGCTACCGATGAAAAACTCTGCTCATAACATGGGAAAAGTCGGTATCATAAGACTGCTGTGTCTGAGGTATTCAGACATCCATGGACCACGCCCAGTTCTCTGGTGAGTACAGACATCCACGAGCCGTCCGGCTCTTTTACCCAATTTCCGTATCTGCTCAAAATGACCTACAGGCCCTGGGGCATTCACCTTGAACCGCCGGGTCCTCAAACAGGTTGGCCTGTTGTAGCTCCTAGATTGGCACTGCGGTAATTGGACTTAAACTACTCAAGACTTTCGAGAGGGATATAAGCTATATGACGATCTCTTCTTAGTCTCCGATGGCGGAGGTGTGTTGAGCCTGAACAGGTGTTTATAATGTGACCTCGATGCAACATGGGCATTGATGGCATCTTGAGTATATTCGATGTTAATAGGAACGTGTAACGGCTATTCGTGATAAATGAGGAGATAATGTGTTAGCACTGCGTATATGTCACTCTCTACAAGTATTCGAAGAGACGCCATGTTGACTATCCTTCGTACTTGAGTTTGGGAGAGAGCGATGAATGTACCAAGGATGGTATTGTTTGCAACCATTATGTCAGTATAGAACTCTCATCAGTGGTTACCTTACATTATCTGTAGGTTAATTTAAACATATCCTGGAGGTCCTGTGCAATGTCAGACGTATATGCCCCGATATGTCTGTTGTCCTGTCTCTTATTAGCTCAGTATAGCCGGCCCTTTTGAATAAGACTAGCTTGGCTTCAGAGTATCTTCGTGTCACAGTTCGCGCGCGTTTACTGTGTGCATAAAGGCCCACCTTGTTACTGGCGACAGCGCATCCTAAAAAGGAAATACAGCACGCGAACGTTCTTCCCGTGATGAAGATATTGAAATCACGAATAGAGGTACACACATGCGTGCAAGACAAGATTCGGTGGGATACTCAAGACTGCCTATTTCAAGACTCCAACCTTGCAGGGACTCTCCTGGGTGATGATTGATCAAGCATAGATGCAGTCTTCTTTATGGGAAAGACGTTGCCAACCATTTTCTTTCTCAATGCGTTCCTGATCGGATGGCCTAAACTGTTAAACCCCACTGTGAGTAGCCTGCAATTCATCGGGTTTTGGTCATCGCGCGTGTATACTCAGTATAGAGGCGGTTTTTTCAACTGTTCTCCGATAAAAGAATAGTAGCCTTATAATTGACTACCACTTCTGACCACCGTAGGATGCAATGACTAGCGCTCCGCGCAAGAGACGAGGATCCTTAATAGGATGGATGCCAGCCTCCCAAGGCGAAGCCTCACAGCTGGCAAGTCTATAGTTTTTGTGTGTAGCTATCTCCTCGGATAGCCGAATTGACGCCTCCAGTTGAGGTGATATCATAATCAGCCGTGGTCGCCCGAAAGTCACCGATTTGGAGGTCGATTTTCTGTGAGAGGAAGTCCTGCAAACTAATATATACCAGTTAGCAAGCATTTCTGAGTAAGACTTTTGCAAGACATCCTTGTCTTTCTTACCTATCAATGAAGACTTTTACTCGGTAATCTCGAATTCGGGGTCGATTGCCTCTTCCATCACTTCTTCTTCTTTCTCTTTCTATTTATCTTTCTTCTCTTCTTTTTGCCACCATTTTCTTAACATCCTCATAGTTTAAGAAAAGGGACAGGATCCAGTCTGGTTCTTCTTCCCAGCGAAACTGGAGTATCAAGTTTGGTATGGCAACTAGGAAGACCAGACACATGATCAAGTATGCGAGTCAGCAGTCTTAGATCGGTATATTCAAGCACTCTTTCCTCGACCTTATTCATATCCACTTCTGGGAAACATATTACACAACCAAGGTGGGACTTTCAATTGCTTGTCGCCACTGAATACGTAATATCCCTTATACCGCATTCCACCGTTTGTTATCCAATTGGATGAGTACTGACAATAGGCACTCGTGGTTTTGTCACAATGCCTTTGTCCTCAAAGTCTGCTGACCATTTACATACCTGTTCCTTTTACCGTAGTAAAGATTATCGCCATGACCGTCCATGTATCAGACAATCAGGTATTTTCAGGGAGGCATCCATAAATGGTAGGGTGTGGTGTGGCGTTCTCAATGTAGGTCTTTAGTATGACTTCGGCGATGTCTAGAAATGTCATCTGCTTGTCATGAAGCGTCTCTGGTAGTCTTTTATCAAATTTGATGTACCCTTGGATGTTACCTGCCGCAGGGGTACCAGCCTGGGGTAACGTCAGTAGCGTACGCACGCCTCGTTAATGGTATAGATCAATCATTGTTTTCCAAGTATTCGCCGTGTTGCCTATCCACTTGGCCTGGCCCATTGATATCATGTTAGCGCCTGCTGGCTCCATGGGGTCGTCACAATATTGTCTCTCACATCACTCGACAGGCCAAATAACCGATTCTTTATCCAGTAGGAGAGACACTCTAGCCGGGTCATAATGCCCTCGCCGAGCTCATAGTCTGGCTCTATCGATGGATTTCTGTCGTGGAGTAAAATTTGTTCCAGGCGGATATCTAAAGCATCACCAACGGTCGTTAAAGCCCGGCTACCCTCGCGAGAGACCTTAATAGTTTGTTCCATGACAGGACAAAACCGTGTGTTTCCTCTGGCTTGTGATTGGAGCTGGATTCATTTTTATCGAGATCAGAATCACTGCTTTAATCTCTCCTCCAGACCTCCCAATCCATAGAGCTGTATCTATTCAAAGGGGGGTCAGCGACTCAGCCATTGGCTTTATTATGCAGTTCGTCCTAGTGGGAGAGTTGCTGGACGAAGATATGAGTCTTTCCGTGAGAATGTTCTTCTGGGACATGAGTCGGCGAAAAGTTCTGGCCATCGGTTATCCATAGAGTGAGACATCGTGAATCGACGGAGAGATAATATACGATACATGTCTGGTACTTTCTCACGAGTGATAGCATAGACCAGTGGTATCTGATCATCCTGACTCCTCGCCTATCATCGAGGTCCTTTCTGCCCACTGGAGTACCATAGCTAACATAAATCCATAGAAGAAAGAGCCCGCTCCCTTCATAGAGGAAACATATGTAATTCTATTGCCGCAGGCTAGAATGTTCATGGTCATGAGTCTAAGCAGTATCTTGATGATGATCCTTTAGGAAGGCATAACTAAGCGGCTTGTATAACGGGATGTTGGCCAAGTGGAGTCACTAATAGGTCCAGCTCCTTTTCTTTTGTTTCCTCAGGAAGGGGTCTCATCTGTACTGATTCTTTCTTGTGCCGGTTTATTACCTTCGTAAAATCCGTCGCTGCATTCCTATTCTGTTGTAGGATGCTTTGGACTAGATCGCCCCTATCCAAAGACCAGCCCGATATCATCTTATTCAACTGTTACGTTGCTCATATCGCGCGATTCTCTCATGGCCCACTCGTTGAATGTATATCTGGTTCATTGATCGGTTGCTTTCGACGCGCATAGATAGACTGCTATTGGTTAAGGAAAAGCTAAATGATACGGCAAAGGTCCCGTCTAGTATATAGTAGGTCCTTGACGTCTCTACCATTTTCCAACTTATAGTGGTTAGTATACCTTGCCTTCCTTGCTTCTGCTGGGTTGCCAGTCCTAGGGTTTCTGAGGTCATTTCGGTAATTATCTCATACCCTCTCATTTCGGTATATGTAGTACACAGAATAAGCAGACGACAGAATAAAACACATTGACTCCGTCGAGAAGTTCCTAACAGGGAAATTGTCACGTTCGCCGGGAGGCTGCGAATCCAGATGGTGAACCTTTCCTCGTGGATCTTGGTCATGTTATCTGCAATCTCATCGCAGAAGACAGCCCGTAGACTAGGAGGGATATAGTAGTTTCCATTCACAGGTTGACCGTACCGTGTCGCCTTGCTGTCATTACTAACCAGAACAGCCTCACTTTATCAGTCATCTTGGAGTGAGACATGGTGATGAATGATAGGTTAGTGGATGATGAGGCAAGAGAGTACAGACGCATCATAGTAGTCTGCCTGACTAGTCGGGGTCACGGTATCCAAGGCCTTTTCAAGTCCGACGCAAAATCTTGGAGCCCTTTGGTTGTTCGCCCCTGAGGTTATATGCGTGTAGAGGCGTCAAGAAGGCGATATCTACACCTAGTTAGGGAACTGGTTCTACCTCTTGACCTTGGATAAATTCGCTGCCAGATGTCCTTGTATAGCTTTCGCATTCTTTGCTCATCGGATGCTCGGAGCTTAATTGACGAAGTCGCAGCTGATATACCATCTGAGTCCTCGACTGTTCTTTGTCCGTGTCTCCAATTGTCAAGTCCTCGGTAGACTTACAAAGAGAATAGTTGCTCCGTGCAGCTCCGTTCATCTTCCATGTAGTTTTCCCGACTATGTGGACATTGTGTGTTCAGTGAAGAGCAGCGCATGCCTTATGCTAGAATCAATAACGATTCCATTATTTTGCCAAGCGGGCCTATGGCCAGCTTTATTACCGAATCATATCTTGTTTGAGTGTCCTGCTGCTCATTCTGTTCAGCTAGTTCCAGTGTTCTTGAACACCATCTCTAGAAGTCGAATCTGGCGTGATTGACACAAATGTTAGAGACTCGAAAATGGGTAGCGGCATACAAGATGCGAGTAGAAGTTTCCTCAGGCCTTTTCGCACAACCATGATTTAGATGCTCTGTTGCAGCCTTTAACGCAGCCTTGTCTACATCGAATGTTGTAGCATTGCCAAACAGTCTTTTTATACATTAAGACGCGGTGTTCAAAGATTCTGTGGTACAGATTTCGAGGCCGAATCCTTTATCAAAAGTTGTACTCAATTAATATATAGAATCCATAGAAACCTCTCAATGAACGGGTCGCTTTGACATTTCCGTTCGAGTCGAAGTATGTTTGAGTCTGGAAAGGAGATGAGTATACACAGGTAAGTGGACTGCTTATGTACCCTTCTAGAAGGGCAGTATTCACCAGTATTTGGTGAATACTTTCACTCGCTGATACTACTCTGCTCCTTGGAAGGAATTGAAGTCCTCCTTCATGAAAATAGATCTTCACTAGGTGCCATACGGAAATCAGCCGATCTAGTCCAAATGCAGCTAATTCAATATGCCGGAAATCGAGCCATTTCCGGATGAATAGACTGTCAACGCTCGTGATTATGCCAAGAAAATAGTATAATCTAGCTATCAACGAAGTCAAAGTCCAAAATTAGGGTTATCAACAGATGCTTATCAGACTTTTGCCTCGTGGCCATAGCGGCCAATGACGGGCACGAAGGGGGCCGGGATGATGGTGCAGACTTATCAGTCTTGATGACCTCCTCATTTCCTTATCGGGGCACGTCCCATGTCCTCATGCATACTAATCCCCCCGGATTCCCTTCCCTGTCATTTATCTCAAGCTCATGCTACCCTCTCGGAGTCTCCGGGGTATGCTTGACACCCCTACATCCATTTGCATTTATCCAGAGGACTATTGGCATATCGTTACTGCTTACAGCTGGGGTTGCATCGAGCCCTAATTGACCCCACCCCCTTGCATCGTGCATCTTCAGGGTGATCCTCAAGCTTGGTGTGGAATTCCAACACTACAATTCTCTGAACACACACCCTTCTACGAATTGAAAGACATTTCTCGACGACATGAAGCTCCGACCTCATCTCCACGTCCAGCAATCCCGATCAGCCTTCGCAGAGGGAAATGCACGATGGACAAACCTAGACCTAGACCCTGTCCCCCGCCACCTCCGACAATGGGGGCCCATTAGCTTCATTGGCATGTCTCAGAACCCTCCCAGATAGTACCAGGACTAACATTCCACCAGCATACTGGATCTCCGACGCCTTCAACGCCGCCACCTGGCAATTCGCCAGTAGCATGATGGCCGTAGGCCTCGGCTGGAGCGACGCCGTCATCATCGTCGCCATCTCCTTCTTCATCATCTCATTCGTCATCGCCGGAAATGGCGCCGTGGGCGCCATCTACCACGTCCCGTTCCCTGTCATCGCCCGCGCCAGCTGGGGCTTCTGGGGCTCGTACATCGCCATCGTGTCGCGGGTCATCCTGGCGCTGTTCTGGTTTGCCATTCAGAATGTTAACGGTGCTAATGCCGTGCGGGCTATGATCGGGGCTATTTGGCCTAGTTTCCTTACGTTGGAGAACCATATCCCTGAGGATCAGGGTATTACTACGAATGGGATGGTGTCGTACTTGATCTTCTGGCTGGTGCAGTTCCCGTTCCTGTGTATTCATCCGAATAAACTCCGGTGGTTGTTTATGGTGAAATCCGTGCTGGTGCCGATTGCCTGGATCGCGATCTTTATATGGGCGTTTGTCGCCGAAAGTGGTGGAGGATTACTCCACCAGAAAGCGACGGTGTCGGGGTCGAAATACAGCTGGCTGTTTCTCGCCAATATGACCAGTGTACTAGGGAACTATGCAACACTCAGCGTCAACCAGGTACATATCACACTCATCCCAATAGACAAGAAATACCAAACCTAACACCAAGATATCTAGTCCGACTTCTCGCGCTACTCCCGCGTCACCGCAAAATGGCAACTCCTCTACATCCCCATGCTCCCCATAATCTTCACCTTCCTCTCCTTCATCGGCATCGTGGCCTCCAGCGCCGGCCAAGCCCGCTACGGCGGCTCCATCCCCTGGGACCCCATCGACCTAATCAGCAACTGGAGCAGTCGCGCCTGCCGATTCTTCGCCGCCTTCAGCTTCGCCCTCGCCGCCCTGGGCGTGAACATCTCCGCCAACTCCCTCTCCGCGGCTAACGACCTGACGGCCCTCGCACCGGGGTATATCAATCTCCGGCGCGGGCAGATCATCTGCGGGCTATTGTCTTGGGGCTTGGTTCCGTGGAAGATACTGGTCTCGGCGGGGAATTTTCTCAATTTCATGTCTGCTTATGCTATCTTCCTGGGGCCTATTGCGGGGATTATGTTGTTTGATTTTTGGGTGCTTAAGAAGAGGAAATATGATACTTTGGCGTTGTATCAGCGGGAGAATAGGACTTATGGGTATGGGGGTTGGGGGGTGAATTGGAGGGCTGTGGTTGCTTTTGTAGTTGGTGTTGCGCCGAACTTGCCCGGGTTGATTAATTCCGTTAATAGTGAGATTGACGTGGGTGTCGGTGTGCATCCATATCAGTTTGGATGGCTTTTGGGGTTTGTGGCGACGAGTCTTGTGTATGTTGTTGTTTCGTTAGTGTTCCCGGCTAGGGAGTCCCTGGTGGACGTGGCGGTTATGCCGGAGGAGGTTTATGATGCTAGGGAGAGGGAGGATGGGGATGGAAGTTTGGATAGTCAGGAGAAGGTGATGAGAGAGAAGGTTGAGGCTTAGGTTTGGTTTCTTTCGAGATGTATTTATTCCATTCTTGGGTATATTCGTTATTTTGTATACATGTTGCTCGATCTATTCTTTTGGTTCCAAATCATGAATACTTGTTCCTCGTGAGGTGCTGTCGTGGGAGGATACAATATCGCGGTCCTGTTTGAGCGATTTCGCTATCAGCCAAGGCGCTGGCTGTGTGGACTGGAACACTCTGCTCTCGTGCACTTCGTGGAACAGCAACCACAGCTGCCAGAATGCCCTGGATCCCACTTCGACATGACAAATGGCACATCGCAGGTCTTCCACATGGCCGTCATCACAGTACCATGTAACGTAGCATATCGTAGATAAACCAATCACACCGCAATCCCCGTCCCATAAGCAACAGCCTCCTTCAACACCTTACTTGCCCCCGAACTAGCCCTCCCCATCTCACCTCCCTCCTGCCTCGCGTTCTCCAGTCCCCGCTGAATAGCCCGCAAGAACCGATTCGAAAAGACCCGGTACCGATCCTCCCAAGTCTCATACATCTCGCCCTCCTCGTCCCGTGGCTGTCCAAACAGATTCAAATAAGCATACGGCGCCGCCGTATCAGGGACCATATGCACAGCCGTCTGACAGAGGGGAAACTCCCACCCTGCCACACCCCCAGATCCCAGCATATCCACATCCTGCGCTTCATTGGCCGGCGCGCCAATGCCCGCGTTCAAGAACTCGGCTAGAACAGTCAACACCTTCATCATTGGCTGGCCCTTGGCGCCTGATTTTCCGAACGAGGCGCGGTTTGCAGACCACTTGGCCGATTCCTCTGTGTGCCAGCCCAGGACGGAGAGGAAGCAATTGAGTGTCTTGATCCAGCCGCCGGCGCTGGAGACCACTTCTGTGCCGGCTACATCGATGAGCCAGGAGAGGACTTCCACGGCTGAGACGCGGATGTCGGCTGCGAGATGGGTCATGCCGGCGCGGATGTAGGGGAGGAGCTGGGGGACATGGTCTCGGATGTCGGATTGTGGGAGGGCGCGGAAGAGTTTGAGGAGTTGGGTACGGACGCCCGTGTTTGCGTCGAGGATAAGAGGGAGGAGGGTGGGTAGAATGACGCTGACTGGTTGCGGGAGGGGAGAGTTGACAGGTCGCGAGCTGATGGAGGTTGTTAGGTGGGCGAGGGAGTCGCGGCGTTGGGAGTCGGATTTGGAGCTGAGGAGGGAGACGTGGTGTGTGAATTGTGTGTTCGAGGTTGGAGCATTTAAGGTTAGGGATTGTTGGTTTAGGACGATTCCTAGAGGATTAGTTAACTAGTGATTCTTTTCTTTCTGGGTAGTGGAGATAAGGCGAACCTTTCGATTTGAAGCTGGTATCGGTGAAGTTCTCGGGCTTGCCTTTGGCTTTGCCGACTTTAAGTTTGGCTTTCTGTGTTCTGTTAGCTTATGTCTGTTTATATTGTCAGATGGCTTACTGTGAAGTCTTTCTGCTTTTCCTTCTTTTTCTTCGCGCTGGATCCCATGGTGGATAGAGTTGTTGTGGCAGGTACAGTCGCTAACCCAATTAATTGAATTTATGCGTATATATCACTGTTTGTAGTATAACAACGCGCAGTAGAGGACCAGCTGTCCTGATATAGAGTCTCAATTGAGCGCAGGATATAATTGAAGCTGGAAATATTTGCTATCTTCAATTATTTTTGATATCAGCACGTGATCATGTTGGCTTTGTCAGGTTGATGCCTCAGGTATGTACGTACCCCATTTAGTTCATACGATAAGCCCTATCGGAGTATGAGTACAAGGCCTCGGCATATATAACAACCCGTCGTTTATAAGAGAAGCTTGTATTTATTCATATGGGCTACATATTACAAATAGAATATAGGGTCCTGTGAAATTGACGCCGAAAGTGGCAACCTCTGGAGCCACTTCCTTTATTGGTCGCCTTTCATCCTCGGGGTTCCCAGCGCTTTCAATTGACCTGCCAATGCTCGTGCCCAGAGAGTTGAGCTACGGAAGCCCATGCACACCACGAAATCACCTTCCTGCCCCAAGCGAGACACGAGCTCTGGGAGAGCAGATGGGTCGGGCATTGAGATCGCATCCTCACGCCCGTGGGAGTGCAGGTATTGAACAAGTGTCTCCCGTGCCTCGCCCGCTGGGACTGGATCAACCTCAACCCCGTCTGCCTGGCCGATGATGATGTGTGCCGACTCTTCGAAAGCCGCCGGATATTCCTCCAGCCATGCTTCCACGTTTCTCACTACAACAGTAGGCTGGTAGACAGCAATGACTCTGCGCGCACCCGCTTGCTTTGCCATCGTTTGTGTCGCCTTTATCTCGGCAGGGTGTGTGCCGAAATCGTCGATGATTTGGATGCCGTTTGCTTCCCCTACGTGGATGTAACGGCGATTTGTTCCCTGGAAGCTTCCCAAAGCATAACGGATGCTTTCCAGTTCAATGCCGAGCTCAAGTGCGATGGCAGTAGTGGCTAACGCGTTTTGGAGGTTATGTAATCCCAGAACGCTCAAGACTATAGATCCAACAACTCGACGAGTTCCATCCCGTCGGTCTCTGACGGACAGGACGAAGGTCGAGTCTTGCGGGTTGTATTTGACGTTCTCTGCACGGACATCTGCATCTTCTGAAACCCCATAGGTGACGATGTTGCGATCTTGAACCTCGGGGAGGATTTTGCGAACTCCCGGATCGTCGATGCAAAGGACCGCGAGTCCATAGAATGGCACATTCCGTACGAACTGAGCAAATGTTGCTCGGGTCTTCTCCTGTGTGCCATAAAATGTTATATGGTCACTGTCAATATTCGTTACTACCGAAATCAGAGCAGGAAGCCGGACCATTGTGCCATCGCTTTCATCGGCTTCCACAACCATCCAGTGACCGGAGCCCATGTGAGCATTGCTGCCATACTGCGTGACGACCGCACCGGATATCGTTGTCGGGGACAGCCCGCCGGCTTCTAGCATGCCCGCAACCATGCTAGTCGTCGTACTCTTGCCATGACTGCCGCTAATTGCAATGGACTTGTGATGGCGCATCAACGAGGCCAACATTTCGGATCTGTGGATGACCGGGATCCGTCGGTCTCGAGCAGCGTCAACCTCAACATTGGTTTTGTTCTTCGTTGCCGCGGTTGATGCGACCACGAGCTTTGCAGAGCCGAGCTGGTCTTTGTCATGGCCAATAAATACTGTTGCGCCTGCGGCCCGCAATCGGACGACGTTGTCGCTTTCTTTGATATCGCTTCCTTGAACAACATATCCCAATTTCAACAGGATCAAAGCGATCGCCGACTGGCCGTGTCCTCCGATGCAAACAAAATGAATCGGGCTAATAGAGGGTGGGAACCCAGGCATGTGCGCGGAGCTCTCGTAGCGAAGAGCTTCCTTCAGGTCTGTAGAGAGCATCCTGGTAAGTCTGGCGAGGGTTTGTGCTGTGAAGTCGCAACAAGTAGTCACGGAAAAGATGTCGCTTCAGCAGGATTGACAATTATCCACAAGTGACGCTAGTATAGCTAGCTGCATTTCCCTAGTCCTAGTCCATTTAGTTCGACCCACATATTCGTACTGCTCAGCATTCGGAGTAAACATCGAGGTTATTGGATTTTCGATCTGATTATGTTTACTTCAGACACAAGACATCTTCCACGCTTCTCTTACTTCGCACTCAGCATCCACACAACCTACGAAGATGATCAGACGATGTGAAGAAGAGGTGACATGACGGTGTACTAGGGCGCCAGCCCCCAAGTGGCAACACACTAAGTAATTCACAGGTCCCAATATTACGGGGTACATCTGCTTACAATGCGTGCAAAACACTGCTTAGCTTCAAGTTGCGAATGACTTCTATGAAACACAGAGCACGGTGCAGCCATATGGCCAAGAGCCGCAGTTTTCAATCTGTCCGAGCCAGCAGCGTCTCCAACTGTTCATCGCCCGAATATCTCTCAAGAGCCTTCTGTTTCCAATCTACCCAGTCCAACTCTGCATCTTTCTTTAAGGCATTTCTAGGCCTTGAAAAAGGCCTAGAAACCCCTCCCAGTCAGCGAAGTCATATCCGCAATAGAACTAGAACCGATGAAGCAGGCGCCCGTTTCTCACTATTGCTGCAAGACCTTTGTTGCCTTTCTCCTCCAGTATGCTTGCAAATGTTAATTCATCCTCGCCAATGCAGTTGACTCCATTGTAAGAATCAGCAACGGGAAGAAGCATAATAGGGGATTTAAAGGCTTCCGATATGGGTGCGGCGTAAGCCCATTCCCAGTCGATAATACCCGTGATATTATAGTCATCATCGATAAGGATGTGGTCACCTTTGTCGTCTGCATGTCTCAAGTAGAATTGTCCGTCGTCAAACCTATGGTATGGCAAAACTTCAGAAATGCAATCTAATAGAAAGCGATGGACTAGGTATGCATCTATCTCACGTCCTGCGCAGCTTTCCCCTTTCCTAATCAACTCCAGGTTGAGTTCAATGCTAGCACGGAGATTGTCCCTAGGATTACTGCAAGGTCCGAGAAGAATCATCTGCGAGTCGTCATAGTGCGTCAGTGATTCTCGTGCGAAAGGCCCAATGTGATTAGCCCCCGGTCGGTCCAAAAACCCCATATTGTCAAAGGGAAATGATTCCAATTCAATATATATATCCGCGAGCTGGTCCATAACTTTCCCCCTTTACTCTGGAGAGGCAAGAGACCAGCGCAGTGACTTTCCCGGGAGCTTTTCCATAAGGATGTATCCGACTCCAACAAGAGTCTGCCCATGGGGACCGTAATCGAACACCTTAGGGGCAGTGACTTTTGTCTGACTTAGAAACTGAAGAGTTGCAACTTCGCTTCGCATGATATAATCCCGCAGTTCAGGCGGTGGTGAGGTCGCGTTGAATCTCCGGATACGTGCTAACCACCGAAATCCATCATCGAAAAGGATTTCTATATGATAATTCATGCCGCCCATTACAGACGACCGTGTTGATCTGTCGTACAGAAGAGGTTACAGCGACAAGCAAGTAATACCATTGCGCAAATACCTTGCTCGAGAGAGAAGTGCAGACAGGTCGAGAGATTTCAGTAGTCTTGTGATCTCCTTTCTTTCTGCTTCTTGAGCGGCAGGATCGTATGATTCCCCATCCTTACCTCTATTGTGAGCAAAGCCATCTCTGGCCTGAAAGTGGGTGATTTTGCTTACCTGCCACGTAGGACATTCGTGATCAATATGCTTAACACAGAGATGGCGGTCACAGATGATACACCCTCCTTCTGAACGCACAGCAGGCCTGTCACAATCTTTAAAATCACACGTCCACATTGTCAACTTTGTCCTGGGAAGCTAGTGAGGTGTTGTTCTACACGCGGATCAGAAGCTCTCAGACGCTCTTTGTCATGACTCGTGTGACTATAGGATACAACTTGTAAGCCACTCTCTCTGAAGGACGGCTAACACATTCAGCTTTGAGAAACCGGCTTATACAATAGTCTTCGTAGCTCTCCTACCATACACAATTGTGTTCAATCTCCAGCACATTGCCGGTTAATCTCAAAAGGGAGATATACTCTTGAAGATTCCCTGATCGTTAAAATGAACACAATGCACGATGTTTAAAGGTATCAGGAGATCAAGGGGCAAAAGGTGAGGCAGGGAGGATTATTTGTAGTTTTTCGACGAGTATATTCAAGTTACCTAGTATGTATCTATCGAGTATCCACCCTACTCTAAATATATAATTTGCGGGTGGGGTGGGTTGTTCGTGTTAGCAATTGTGGAACATGGCTATTTAAGCTTATATGCTATGACGTCAATTCATGAGGCTAGTATATCCTTATCACCCTTGTTCACGGCCTACGGGCTAGCGTTCAGATATATGACAGGGCGAGAAGCTCCACATTATTCTCAAGTGTCTTACTTAGACTCCGGAATATACAGATACTACTTGTTGACTACTCAACAAAACAATATCGTTAAAAAGCTCATTCGACAGCTGGCTACACTTCAATGAATACAGGCTCAGACTGGATAAGTAGAATCTTGCTGTAGCATATACATACAGCGTCTATGCACGGTGACGGAAAACACAAAGCAGAGATGCGCACTTCTGCCCGGCCCCAAGCCTTGAACAAATCAAAAACATGAACAAGAGAATCAGAAACAGTGAAGAATCAGAACTGAAAACAAAACAAAGGCCGGGGTCCGGACAGACGCGATTGTATCAAGCATAAATCAAATCAGCCAAACAAACAGAAAGCCACAACAGAACCACAAGACAAGCTGTGTATTGTCACAGCAGAGGATCAGTCGCTGTTAAATCGCAGACTGAAACAGATCAAAGCCCGAAATAACAGAGCGAATATCCCTCGTCATGTTACCATTAAACTAGCGTAACCAACGCATTGCACCTCCTCGTATCTCATTAAGTGCATCGCGGGCCACGTCATCCAACACCTCTCGTCTAGCGAGATTCCATTGGTTGCAGTATTCATCATCTCTATCGGTCATGGCGTAGCATCAACGGTGGGAAAATATAAGGGGGGGTTCAAGAAAGATATTAAGAAACGAGTGTAGAGAAGTAGAGAGGTAAGCGCGGCCATTACAGACTCATCGTCAACCACTCCCATTCCTGACTAGCCCCTTGGCCTCCGGCAATACTATGGTTCGCCGGATTGGCTGCTGCCGGTGGCATGGCGGGTGCCAGAGGCACCACCTTGGATCGGCCTCCCGCGGACTTGTTAGCCTCGTCCGTTTCCATCTCCGTGGCCTTTTCCAGCCGTCGTTGACGTTTCGGGGCAGCCTGGATCGGGTTGCGGGTCTGGCCCGTGCTAGGGGAGGCGGCTGCGGAGGGAGCTGCCTTCGGAGGAGCGGCGGCAATGGGTACCACCCCATTCGACCGTCCCGCGGCAGCACTAAAGCCGGCGGGTGGGGATTCGGAGGAAGTCCCATTCTGAGCGCGGCTTGATGTCGGAGTCGTGACGGATGCTTGCTGCACCGAGTTCTTGCGGGCTGTCTTCTTCGACGCACGGGAGGTCCCAACCGCCAAGCTGTTGGCACTGCTACGGTTGCGCTTTTTGATAACGTCCGTTTTCAGGGACAGAGGGCGCACGACACCGTGCAATTTCAAAAACAACCCGCAGGCATTGCACAGTGGCTGGCCCTCTGGGTTCCGACGCCACAGCGGAGTGGTTTGAGTGAAGCAGTTCGTGCAGGTGGTCGGTCCGTTGCTGCCTTGGTCGCCGTTCTTGCTGCCCCCGGGACTGGCCGGGCGGGACGGAACTGCGCTGCTCAGGGCGGACTCGGGCGGCGTATTAGGGGAGGTATGAGACGTATTGTTATTAGAGTGCATGCTTTGGCGCAACAGCTGGGCCGTATTGGGGGTGGACGTGGTGCGGGCAATCTTCTGCCGGCGAGGGTCCTGCTCTCGGTTGCGCACCTCACTGACCGAAGCCACCGACCCATGAGTCCGACCCAAACTGCCACCGTGATTCCACTCCTCGGGGGTGTCCATCATGTCCGTGGACCCGATGGTAACATGCTTGCGATGTTGAGGGCCAAAGCCCGGCAGCGAATGGAAGGAGCCCGGGAACTGCCCATCCCACTGCATGCCCGACGAGAACCCGTCCTCGTCCCCATATTCAGTCGGCATCGCCAGACCAGCCCGCTCGGACAGCTGATGACCATCGTCATCCTCGTTATCTGAATCGGCTCCAAATGAAAACATGGCGCCGGTATGGTGGGAGTTGCCGGTCGAGTAATTGGTGGCGTTCAACACCTGAGTGGGGTCCACATGTTGCGGCTGGGGAATGGGGTAGCTCGGCGAATGCACCGTCGACGAACTGGCCTGTTCATGGTTGTTCTGGTTGAACATATACCGAGGCTGCAGCGAAGCAGACAAGTTGGACCGATGCGAAATATAGTTCGGAATGCGGCGCTGGGTGCGCGCGTCGCCCGACGGCATATCGAAATAAACGGAATGGTCCCCGTCGTAGGTGGGCTGCGGCGTGGATGCCGTGGACTGGTAGCCTGATGGCGGTGGAGAGAAGAAATCCGTCGAGTTGAGGGACGAAGCCACCGGGGTATGCGAATAGAGGTTCGCAAACGGATGACCGGAGGCCATCGGAGACTCGCTGGGTGAGAAGGTGAATTGCGACTGGTAGGGGCCCGCGGAGGGCAAGATTGGATCATCTCCCAGGCCGAACGTATCCAAGCCAAACGGTGCCCCGGGGGAGGTGTGGTTGTGATGATTGACCGGATGGTGGTTACCCTGATGGAAGCCAAAGGCCGAGGACGGGGCGTCCAAGGCATAATCGGGCACGCCGGAAGCGAGGTCCGGATCGTGGGCCAACATCGAGTTGGAAACGGGGGGTACCTGGGGCGAGGATTCGGCCGGTCGCTTTCGGGTCGGCACCTGCAGTGAGAAAAATTGACGCTCGTCGATACTCGTCTTGCGCACGCGACGGGGGACGTAGCCAAATTCACTGTTCTTCCGTTGATCCTGAGCCGGATGGTGGAACGAGGCCGGCACCGGGGTAGAATCTCTCAGCTGGTCTTTCCGGGACTTGATGGGAATGGCCGCGGACGCCGTGGAGTCGGAAATCTTGACGGCACTGGGCGAGGGGTGGTCCGAAGGAGATTCGAAGGGCACGATGAAATCGTCGAGGTTCATAGGGTCGGCGGTCAGGTCGGTTGACTGAGGGTTACCGGTGGCAACGGGCGGGTCGGAAATGCGCAGTTGAGCGATACCACTGGGGCCAGCGCTACCGCGTCTCGCAGGAAACCTTCACAGACAAAAAAAATTAATGATGAGCGGGTCCAGCCGTTCCTCTACAGAGGGAGAACACCTACATGGACTGTTGAGCACGTTCCCGCTCCTTACGTTTCAAACTCATCGCCATCATCCGCCAGGTCAGGTTTTCCATACGCTCCTGGTTGGGCAACTGGGCCTTGGTCCTAGAATAGAGCTTCCATATTTGAGTCGCTAACGGATCTTGCCTCTGCATCTCATCCGGACTGTCAATGCCGGGTCGAGGCGCACCAGACCCCCATTCAGGGAAGAGGGAGTCCTGAAGTAGGCCGTCATGGGCCTGTGAGTCGGCGGGGCTCAGAGGGGAACCGAAAGAAAAGTCATCGGACAGCTGCGAGGAGGTAGGGGGGAGGTTGTTGGAGGAGCGGTCAGCATCGGCGGACGGGTGGTGGGTGGTAAAAGTTGCGGTTTGAGTCGGTCGCACGCCCCCAGGGCCTCGCCCGAGGGTTAACCCGGACATGTTCACACGCCCTACTCTTTATTGGGAAGGGCGGGGATCACGATAGTAGGCGATAAGACGGGGAGGAGGGGGGATCAAACAAGAAAGGGAAGAAAAAAAGGAAAGATAGGAATCACAGGCCGGATGGGGGGAAAGAGATAAGGACGATTGAAGAGGTTCAAGAACCAGCCCAGCAAGCAATGAGAGTCGAGGGAAAAAGAGCTCGACGCAGGAATGAGAGCGTCGAGGGAGCGATTGGTCCGTGGCGCAAGGAATAAATTCCAGTCTACCCGCCCTAAACGAACGCTGCGTGCAGGAAGAGGATGCAGCAGTGGTGGAAAAGAATCGGGAAGCTAGGATCTGAAGGGGGTCCAAGTCAGTTATAGTTTAGGCACTTGGTCTGAGATCCGTCACAGGAATCAAAATCCAAATCAAATTCCAATTATAATAATAATAGTTGGATGGGTCGCACCACCACCGCAATATAGAGAAAACGAAACGGTAAATAATCAATTTATCCCACAAGGAAATAAGAAAAGAAGTGCGATTGGAGACGGACACGCAGCTAAAAAGGCTCGAGTGGAATGCATCAGTCCGTACCTATTGAAATTCAAGACGACGAATGTATGTCATGAATCAAGCCAGACCCAATTTTAATGGTGTCTCCTCCTTTGCCCCTCTTTCGCTTGATTTTCTCCTGGTTATAATTTGTCCAGATCGGAGGTAGAATAATTTCTTTTTCTTTTCTTTTTTTTTTTTTTTCTTAATTCCGGGATGATACTATGGTATGGCTGACAGTCAGTGCAAAGAGAGAGAGGGGCTAGACCCTCTAGACGCACATGGCCGAATGAAGTAGAGCTGCTAATCGAGGAGCAATCCCAGATAGGAAAGTAAAATACAAGAGAAACGAAAAGTGATTCACGGGGGGCCGATACTGAGGCGACGGTCAAACCGATAATATAAGAATAATACTGGGAGAGGGAAAGCAAAGAGGGAGGGGGGAAAGAAAAAGAAAGTGAAGAGAGGTGGAAAGGCTCTAAGAGAAGAAAGAGTGGAGGATGGATGACGGACTGGTTCTGGGCGGAGGAAACGGGCGTATCCATACGGAATGATATCCATACACATACACATACGGAACCAGTAATAATCCTGGGAAACTAAACATCCTTACCTTTTCCAGAAAATCACAGCGTCACATTTTTTGGTTCCCGCCGTAAGAAGAGAAAATCGGCGCAGGGATACTTGCAGCCTCGCATTAATTAATTTTATTCCTACAGTACGTAGCATGATCATCCACTTGCGAGAGCTTTCATTCTTCTCTCCCTGACCATTGTGTTGACTCTTCCCCAGTCTCCCCCAGAGGAAAACTATGTTGACCAAATCAGACAGAACTCTTGCAGGATCGGTTCAAACGAATGGATGTATCATGAATCATTCAAATTATATTGGGTCCCGCTGGAATTAAGTTCCCTGAGTGAAACCAACGACCAAAACCGTCTGGAACGCAGGTATTACGAATACTGAGCCGACCGATCTCTCGACTCGAGTGCTTCCGGTGGCGACCCATTTTAGCTCGTGGTTTTTAACGTTGCTGGGGATGTTCTCGAAGCTGCAGGGCGCTAAATTAAATTAAACCCGTACGGATTCTCTGCTCCTCTTCACACGAGAGAAAAGGCTTGACATAATCATGAATATAATCAGAATCCTTCGCATGTAACCGTCCCCTGATCCCTGGCGGAGGGTGGTCCACGACCCTGACCTATATCATGTTTCGTTAAAACCAAAATCAATTGAGCCTGATGTACCTAGTGTTAATCGAGACATCCCAACCACTATGTCGGGAAATCTAAACTATTTCATAGATAGTTATTTTAAAACCTGAACGGATCCATTCGTCTTAACCGACGGGTAAAATGCAACAGACGAACTAGCACTAACATTAGGCACAGGTACGCATTAGTAGTACTTTTCCTTCATGAGCTTAGATCCAAAATCGGAGATTCCACTTAAAGTACCCCGTTCGGCCGTATTTGGGAGTAAACTCCGCCAATGACCGCTCCGCATCGTCTGTTTCAAAGATGCAAAAATCATGGACTGAGAACCCGGACTCTCTAATCACTCTCTGGTTGGTAGTCCACATCCCGAACGTCGTACCCATAGTACATACACCATCAGTGAGTCAAGGGGTTTAAGCGGAGGGAGCATTCCGAGTTGTTCTCTTGAATCCTTTGTTTAGGGATAGACAACGGTAACCAACGAGATCCCTTCATGAATAATACCATACCTTACTCACCCGGCCGAGATGCGAGGACGAAGCTTTCGGCTTCTGACCGAGACAAAAGTCATGTAATCAAGAGAAGAGGAACAATGTCAACGAGGGACAGAACAGAATTATCGGGGGCGGGTTCTTGAATCGTGGACAATGCGTCTTGCATGCATACAATTACACAGACCATCCATCGGGCCGACCTTGGGCTCATGGTCCATGTCCACGGTCGACGTCTAACAGCCCGTATTATACATACAGGGGGTTACGGATACAACTTTCTCTTTCTCTTTCTCTCTCTCCCTCTCTCTATTACTAGGGCCAAGGTACGCTTCCGGAGGATTGAGCGACCTCTCCGCTCATCGGATTCCTTCATCACATCCACTCCAGTCTCGACCGGAGCAATCAGCAGAGAGGAGACATGTCAGACCGGCTCGATGGCATCGGGCACCGGCCTACCAGAGTAGAACTGATAGCCTCCAGGGCAAAGGTCCATGCGCTACCGGCGGGGCGGACTCAAT
Organism: Aspergillus flavus; assembly: GCF_009017415.1. Lineage (NCBI taxonomy): Eukaryota > Fungi > Ascomycota > Eurotiomycetes > Eurotiales > Aspergillaceae > Aspergillus > Aspergillus flavus. The sequence continues at coordinate 5,171,950 of NC_092406.1, forward strand.
CAAAAGCCAGCACTCGGGCAACCCGTCTGGTCCGGACGAGCTCCGAAGACAGGAACCTCTCTCCTTCGTTCGGCCCTTCTTGGAATAAATAATTACAAGACTGGTGCTCTCTGCACATGGCTGATTGCCAGATTTAGAGTTTGTCCTTAGTCGTTCTCGTTTCCATGTATATCGAGGCATACGAACTTTGAAGTGGTACTTTTGTTGCCTTCACAAAAACCACACCTGCTCATTGGTGGGTTTCAATAGAATGTTGCAAGATGATGAATAGAATGTAAACTTTTTTCCAAGCTCCCCACGAAATGATCGGAGTCTATGCGATGACATTTGCCGAAATCATCGTTAATGCCACTAGAGCCCAACGACAGATTGGGAAACCAATGAAGCTGTATCAATTGAATTTTGTGTAGGATGCCTCGTCTCACCGGCGAGTTTCCATTCCTATCTTACCCGATCTGTGTATCCGTCCGGTTCCCGCTTGCGGTATGGTAAGTATGGTCACCCCGTTTCACGCCCGTAACCGAGCTGACGCTAGGGAAGTACAGGCCCGATGCCTATAGCCTCTTTTCTCTCACTCACGGTCTACGCAGTCTACAGCCTCCTCTGTCCTATAATGTCCACTAGACGAAGAATTAAGCAAGGGGCATCCACGATGGAAATGAATCCGGATCCACTCTCAGCGGGGGTGTCTGTCATCTTGTTCGAAGTAGCAACGATCGATCGTCGCTTCTGTCTTGTGTCTGGATTGCCCAGTCACGATAGATGTACTTTAGTCGGGGTTAATTTCGGCCAGACAAGTCTTCACGGTTGGTATCAAGCTGCAAAGCATGCAGTAGTTGCTCCATCGCCTTGTCCTGAGATGTCGGGTTAACCCGATCGTAGTGAATGTAAGCACCACTACCATACCTGTGGGTGCCATTTAGAATAGCGTAGAGAGCAAGGTATGCGCACGAGCAAATGGAGCTTCGCCCGCTCCCCGGTACATCCTGACCTCCAGACGGCAGAGGGCCCAATCTGTCTACAGGCAAGCGTGCCAAGAGGATCAAGGCTGTCTGAGAATTAAAAAAAAAAAAAAAAAAAAAAATCACAGCCGTTAAGAAAATGAGACAGCCGCGGGATGACCAGGCATAGTGCATGCTCTGTGAACGGCAAATGTGCACTGAATAGCGGGGTAGAGACAGCTTTTCGAACCAGCTGTCAGTTAGCACCTCCCTGGGTAATTGTCGTTGAGCCAGTCGTGTGTCTTCCTTGGTTTCTTCCACTTTGCATTTCGTTGTCTTTCGGCCCCACGGGATAGACAACCGCGAGGTCCACCGCGCTAGTGGTTGATAATCATATTAATTCCACTGCCCACATAGCAACCACGATGACCTGGAGAGATAACGGTGATAAGCTGATAAGCGTGTAATTTGACTTGGTCATCGCAGCCAATGGGTATCTGTCGATCGGACCGAGGTGAGTTAGAATCATATTAAAGTGCAAGAGATGCATGTCGGCTCTTCCTCGGGGATACCCCAAAACATCAATCACTCAAGGTTCGGATAATTAACGTCTTGGTTTCCCCCTTTCAGTTTCGGATTTGGGGTTTTTTATTTTATTTTTGTTTTGTTTCTTCTTTTGCCTCATGTCGATCGCGTGAATTGCCCGCTAATAAAGAAACCTATTTCAAAATGAAAACGACGTCAGCCTTGTCCCGGGGGCGTGGCAAAAGCAACTGAACTCCAACAATCTAACGGGATAAAGTTCGAGTGTGAGAGGCCGGCTGCAGGCCAAGATCAAAGAAAACGCGACGAAGTGGGCGAGTGGCGTGCAGATTAACCACTAAAAGACAGCCGCTGCCGTTCAAGATCAACCCACTTAATGGGACTAAATCCTGATAATCCCTTCTCCTTTCCCTCTCTGTAGAAGCAATGTCAGCGTATAGGATGACAATGGCAGAGGACACCACGCCACGCCACGCAACACGAGACCTTCGGCTTGGTCCCTTTTTGGTTCGGATGCATCGTGAAGTCTCCCGGCGGGTGGGTTCTTGGGATAATCCAGTAGAAATCAACTAAGGCGTGTCGCGTGCCTGAGCTAACCTGTCGCGGTAAGTATACCGTCGCCAAGGGTGGAAGTAGCCTGCATCTTACAGTCGGAATCGCAATGGCAAACAGATGGACATCTCCTGGCAGTGACATACTCATTGGTAATAATCACGGAGGACCGCCCACCAATCACAGGGTCATTGTCGCAAGGGTTAGTGAGGTAGACCGACTTCTGGATGACGCGGTAGAGGAAGATCATAGTAATTGACCCCGACCATAATAACAAAGGGCAGGAACAATAGACAGACTGGGTTAGAATGTCGGCAAATCTGTTGGAGTAATTCCGGGGAGACTGACATCGATGGCGCAGTCAAGCTCCATTGTCCATACCACAATCGCCCCATCTGGAGATGGCGTCCAACCCCAGCCTGGGAGGGTTGGACGATGTGGGGATGCACCGTCCGAGGCATTCAATCATGACGGTGACAATGGTCATCGAGGTGCAGGTAGTGACTGGTGTTATCATGGATCGCATTACCATTCTCCCCAGACAATGATAATAATAGCGATAGTAATCACCCTATCTATGATCGATCATCTGTCATTATCTTCGAAGCGAGAAAGAGATGCAAGTCTTTCCACCTATTTCTCGCGGGTCCGGCGGATACTCCGGAAATAGACGAAACCCCCCTGCAGTGGGTGATTGACTAGAGTGGCAATAACTCCATGCAGGAATGCAGTAGGAGCACGCGTAGCGAGGGCTGTGTCGAGCAGCCGACGACGAGATGAAGTCAGTGCGGATAAGAAAGGATCAATGATACAGAAAGGAGGGGGGGGGGGTGTATTTGATTCCAGCAGCTATTCCAACCATCCATTACTTTTCATCGTGGTTGCCTTTTGTCTTCGATTTAATTCAGTCGGGTAGTATGGGAGTGTTGGGCCGAAAGAAGTATAGCTTTTTGGCAACGAGGACGTGGAGATAGCCATACTTATTTCGCACATCTTGCCCGTCGACTTTCTCCCGCATAATTCACCTCTTGTGCTGGAAGAACTTTAATCTCTCGACACATCAGGAAGGGAATGAGAAATATAACCCTGTGGAACATCCCTCAAGAGTTATTATATATATGGCCTTTGTGGCCCGATCACTGTATCATCACCCAAAGGAACGGTGAAAAGACGTGATAGAGAATGGCGACAACGTCAGTCCAATGGGGACGGGGAGCAGACTTTTTGTACGAATTCAAGGGGACAAACATAACAAAGCCGACCGTCGGCCTTCAGGCATGAACCGTGATAACCACCTGCAGGTGTTCGAGATAAGAACGGTTACATTCAGAGGATCAGCCCCAACATTCCTGCAAGGCAAATCAAATGAATCGGAATGTTTGGATCCTCGACAACCGTTATCTCTTTCCCCCTGGCCCCGTCCTATGTAAACTACGATAATATGCTGAGGCTATTATTCTCCAGGTCTCCATAACTCTCCGCAAAACGACCCCGGATAGGGCCCATCCCTTTATCGTCTTAAAGCTTGTCGAGCTGATAGCCCTTCTAGAGCCATCATCGACGCAGAACACCGCCCATTGAACCTCTCCAGAACGCCAGCGCGTCTTGACGGCTTATCTACTGCCAGTCAACTTAGTATCACTCCCGCGGAGATATGTCATTCTCTCCCTGTCACGTAAGTCTGCATTATGATAAGCAGGCAGTCATCATTGGCAGACCCAATGAAATGAGCTGCACCTTTATCTTAAGTGGCCTATTGTGTATCACTGACAACTGCACTGCAACTATAACTTAGTACATGCATATATAGCTAGGGAAATCACATCATTCTCTTCCCGACAACATCTTCTCACCCATGATATGTCCATTAGCCACAGAGCTGACACGCTTCTAAGGTACTACTCCGTAAAGCGAGAAGATATACCTACAATTCTGAATGACGCAATACCCCTTATCAATCCCTGTAGAAACAATATATCTACTCAGACGTAATTTCTACTTATCACCACAAGTACTCTATACCGAGACATCTCAACTCAAGCAACTGTCACGATAGCCCTGGAGTATTATCCTGACCACTCTGTCCCGAAAGACGCACAGACACGTACACCTTATCGATCATCCACCTAATGCTTCGCCAACAGCACCTTAAATGTTGCATTCTCCTTCAGACAATACCGTCAGCATCTACCATCGCCTCAGAGGTTGGTGTTGAAGTATCGGTCTCAAACTCCAATAAGATATAGCAGTAGTAGCTATCCATTCCCTCCAAGCCCTCATGACCCCCTCAACTTCTTTTGGTGTAAACGATAGTTCTACGGTTGTCTTAACATTCATACCCCACGAAAGGATTCTGATACCTTTTACTATAAAAAGTATGAGGCCCCAATATGTCAGTAGGCTGGAGTAACGATTCGAATATCCAGGGTGGTCTGGTGTATTTGGGTCCATGGCCATCAAGACTACACGGAGACGTAACATACTCGACCAAAGATGAACGTCGGCTCTATAGATCTCATCTTCATTATCGTCCTATCAATCCAAGTCTATCTGTGATATATCCGTTCATACAGCAGAAATCTATATTTCGTTGAAGAGAAAAGAAAAGTAAAAAAGTCTATGTGGCAGAAGAGATGATAGACAAAGATAGGAGGGAAAGAAAAGAATATCAACGTCAACAGGAACATGTCGAATCAGTCCATGAGGGGGTAGTAAAAATGCAAAAAAAAGGGCTTAAGCAAGAGACGTAAAACCATAGCAATCCTTCACGTCCACCAACCGTTCTCCATCAACCGAAGATGAGAAAGTAATAATTCAGTTCTCGGGGGTGATGGCCTGTAAACGGGCGAATCGCTGCTTGGTGGTCATGTTTGGCAACTAGTTGATCAAATTGTGGTGATGGAAGTCAACGCATGGTGAACCCAGATCACGTTACCCACGGGCCCAGTTGGCCAGACGTCTACCCTCGCCATTAGACCTATTATCAATGACACCTGTCCCGCTGGTGCTCTAACAACATAGCTCATAAAACCAGACATGGATATCCAACGATGAAACAAAAGAAAAGTAACGAAAAAAAAAAAAAAAAAAAAAAAGCCGAAGTGATAGAATAAAGTCAATGACATCAGAGATCTAACTGTGCCCTTGTACAAATGTCACCTCAAACACAAGTGTAGAAAAGGGGTCTCACGGAAGAAACGAAGATGGAAAATGCCGCCCAAAATCCTTTGCGCCCGCTAATGAATAGCTGTAAAGGAAATGCCCACGATGGAAAGGTGGAGGGTAGAAGAAGAATAGATGCAAAAAGATCGCACTGGGTATTATGTAACGGAAGCTTCTTTTTCTTGCTGAAATCAATGCCGACGTGCTAGTTCATTACCGGGGAGACTGTCGTTGGCCTGGATGGCCCATTGGGGGTGGACTACCAAACGACGCTTGTTGTGCAGCGTCCCCAGCATACATCTGATACTGAACGACATTCATGGGCGACATATTATTCACGTCTTGCCAGGCAGGAAACCCCATTGCTGCGGGGGTACCAGCGTATGTTACTGCAACTGGCGTCCCCTGAAGGTCCGTCGGTGGAGGGCTCTGCGGATTAACATGGTTGCCCGGGAAAGGCTGCACTGGGCTGGCCATGTCGGGGTTCATATCTGGGGGAGGTTGCTGGAATTGGCCAGGATTGGGGTACGGTGCCGCAGCCATGTCTGGCGGCGGGGGATAGGTCATAGGTCGTGTTGGGGGCACTTGCCATACTGATCCATCCGGTTGTATAGCATATGTCGGCGCGGGACTGAGCGTCTGCGGTTGTGAGGGGACTGTCGGGGTCGGAAGCCCTTGTGCCATTGGCATGGTGGCCATGGGGTTCGGTCCCGGGCTCCATACATTGGAAGGCATGTTCACCATCTGTGGTTTCCCCGCCGACATGTTTGTTAATATTTGACCGTCTGCTGAGATCGTGGTGAATTCGTCCCACGGTACCGAGGGATCGAGGGGCGGCGCTGTTGCAAATTCAGGAGCCCCTACATTGCGATCTAACTTTGTTAACAAACCTTCTTGTCCTCCGAAGGAGAAGATCACCACCCACCTGGTGCAAACGATGTCATGGAATTTCCAGCGAACGCTCCAGCGTTGAACGCCGCGACATCTGGGGCGGAACTCAACGGTATTGGCTGGTACGGAAAAAAGGCCTCGGTTTGTTCTCCCCCGCTCACTGCTGGCGGAGAGGACGAGGCGGTTGAGGGATCGGTCGACGCCGTGTTCGAACCTGGGCGAGCTTTCTTTTCGATTGGCGGCTGCTGGTCAACTGGGAAGAACTGACACTCCTTTTTTAGTCGAATACAATTCTCACATCGACCCTGAGCGTCGTCCGCCGCTACCAGACATCGTATCTTTCGTCGCCGACAATGCACTATGGAATGATAAGCAACCGAGGTTTACGAGGGAGTAGCGATGCCAACCCAGGGGCAAAAAGGACAGAACTGACCACATGCGACAGACGTGCGATGATATCCCAGCTTGTTGCGCTTCTTATCTGCGGCGGTTGAGGATTCCATGATCGCGGTTTGCGAGGTGGGTGTCGAAGTCATAGTAGTTCCGACAACCGCAGGCATAGCTCCAAGGAGCGAGACAGAGAGTTAGAGCCCCAAAAGGAAGGGCGCATGAATCACACACGAGTTTTTTAAACAAGAGAGTCAAATGGGTGAGATGTACTCGATCCCCAAGGCGCGCGAAGACTACTAGTAGTGACTGGAGAACGAAAGTCCACCCATGCAAAGCGCAAAAGTGCAGGGACCGAAGATCCAGACAGCAAGGGACACACCACGCGGGAATCTGGGGGCGATCGGTGAAATGTGTTGCTTTGGCTGGTGAAGTTGTGGTACGTAGACCGATTTCTCCGTTTCGCAATGTTACTCCACAGTCAATCTGCTGCGCGCAAGGCGATGCTAACCAACAACAGTCCAGAGAATGATGGGCAATCCAGAGTCGGTTTCACACGATTAGCTCGTGGTCGGGAGGAACCGCACTAAGGGTGTAAGTATTATTTTTTGGTTGTTTCGTCGTCGTCGTGGCAGTCGTCAAAGCAAGAGGGAATAGTTGTTTAGTATGTCGCAGGGTTGGTTGAGGGTAAATTGGCCCACGGGGACAAGGACCGTCTCCGCCCACGGGTCTGAAGGAGGTATTATAAAAGACAATATTAATAGGAGAGGGGGAAAAAATAATAATAATAATAGAAAATATAAAAATCCAGATCAAGTCGACAACTAAGAGTATGCCAGGGAAAGGAGAGACCTCTTCCAAAATACGTTGAAGGGTGGAAAAAGGAGAAAAGAAAGTAAGGTACCTCGTCGCAATGAAACCTTGGGCGTGAGAATAATTAAGAAGAAAACTGGAGCCAAATTGGAGAGCGATACCAATGAAAGAAAGAAAGAAAGTAAACCTGAAAGAAAGCGAGAGAGGCCCGGTGCGTAATAATCAATGAATTACCTACTTACACTTCGGGATCGAGGATCTCGGGACTTTTACTTCTTTTTCTTCCTTTTTAATTATGGAGATTAATTTTATGTTTACGATTATTATTTTATTTCGCTGGTTGGAATTTTTTATAAATTTTATTTCAATTATTTTCTTCAAAGGATAAGTGAGAGAGGGGGCTTAGAAAGAAAGGGGGACAGGAAATTCGAAGCTACTAAAGGAGAATAAAATCAAAGAGACTCGAAAGGTAAAATAAAATAAAATAAAATAAAAATGCAAAAAGAAAATGAGGGAAAATACGGAGTAAAAAATTAAAAAAAAAAAAAAAAAAAAAAAAAAAAGAGGGAAAAAAGAAAAAGAAAAAAATTTCGAGAGTGGATAACAGAGATGAGCCAAACAGGAAAGGAATCATGAACATAATCTGGACAGTGAATATACTAAAGATAATTATAGATGGGCAGAGTGAATTGAGGATGATGAATCCCTCCCCCATGGAATTACATACTGGATGGAGACCTTCCAGAATCAGACCCTGAATAATAAAACAGCCTAAAAGAATAGCACTATGCCCTAAACTGCAGATGAAACACCTCAATCTCTCTGAATTTTTTCTTTTTTTTTTATTTAAAAAATAAAAAACAAATCAGTCTAATGTATGTGCAAGGATGATGATGATGAATGTGATTCCTATTATTATCACTTGTTCTAATCTATATTGAACACCCTTTCCCCAGATAGATTCCAATCCACCCACTCCGGTGACGTTGAAAGTCTTGTCAGGAACAATGATTGGAATGTGGCTGTGGAACGCCATTGGCCCTGTTGATACATTGGACCCAAGGACTCCCTTTCCTTTCTTTCTTTCAGGCTGGAATTAAAGGGTTGCCAAATCCCTCTTGTTCAGTTGTCTGATGTTGTACCCTAATACTTTGTACGATTATGCGATTCCCTGCAATCTCCCCATGTCTACTGTCCCTAATACACCGTTCTGCGTGAGAGATATAAAACCCGTCAATATTCCATCAGGCCATCGGATATCCCCCCCCTCTCTCCCCTGACCTTCTCCAGCCACTCCAGGCGGTGGTTCGTCCCAATTCAACGCAACCATGGTCCCAGAGGCCTGTGACAGACATCTGTAACAGGAATAGTGGGGGATGTGGGGGTTTCTTTTTCCTTCGAGTCTTCGCCAGGCATGTTTCCCCATTACTCTCCTCTCTCTCTTCCCTCCCAGTGAGTTGGTTAAGGGGCAAAGAAAAGGTTGAAAGGGTAAATAAGAAAATAAAATAAAAAACTAAAAAGGAGAATCAGAACCCATCGATGAAAGTCCAGATACCTGAAAAAGTCTACGACCTGTCAATCATGGGTAATCTTGAAGGAGTAGAAAAGATGGGGGGTAAATTGGAGCCTGACTCGGAGACATTAAATTTAACTCCCTCGTTTGGCCAGAGCCCTACCGGTTGTGATTGGTGAAGGGTTTATGGGGCTGGCGGTGGATGAAGCCAATGAACGATACCTTGGCGTAGAAGAGCTTCCCCTTTGGGTGCTGAGAAGTTTGGCTGCGTGTTCAGGGAACCCAAAGAGGCTTAGCGAGCAAGTCGAAACGGACCCTCGAAACTTTGCTGAGCTTCGAGAAGCCCTGGAGTCGTCATCGTTTTTTTATGGTTCACCAATCAGCGTCAGTCGAACAGCCCCAGGCTATGGGGCAGGGACTAATTTCATCGTCATCCCAGTCGATGAATGGGGATTCCACACGATGTATTAATGAGGATGAGCGTTTCACCTTTATCTTGATAATATTTTTTCTTCTATATTTTTTTTTTCAACTCTTGTCATTCATTACGGTGGTATGAGGTTGCTACAAACAAATATATTAACTTCTGGACTACATTGCAAAACAAGCAATTCTGTTTTATTGCATTGGTCGGAAAATATCACACCCTCTCCTGCAGGCAATATTGATCACCGTGCATACTTTGTCCGACTCTTCGTTCTCTGGAGTACAGATCTGTCAGAAAGGGGTGGGCCGGTCAAGGTTTAATTAAGGATCATATCTGCATCTTAGGGCGTCTGGCGATTCTTGGCTTAGTACACTGGTCTGTAAGGGACTTTTACAAAGAAAAGAAATAAAAATTAAACAAAAAAAAAAGTTAACACCACTGCTTGTGTACAAGCTATGTGTTTACAGCCATCATATAGGATATAATAAAAGCAAATATAAAAAGCCTCATGGTCCTTCCCAGTAAATTAGCCGTTGCCCTATGGCTTACAAGACCATTTGATTGGTAACTAATAGAATGACACACGGCGCACCATCTCAGCACAGACTTAAGCCGCCGTCGATATTAAGAACCGTAACAATGCAACTCTAGTCTCTTCTTTATAGTAGGTATATCCAACGAATATATCAATATCTCCATCACCGTTACATTATCAATGCCACCCTACCAATCGCCTCCATCAGGAAAGTCAATCTCTAACCGGACGTACGCAAGTATGCGTTATTATTACTCAGTATTATCATCATTATTTCCTGATTCGCGATCGCGTATTACGACCAGCCAAGGACCCTCCATCTCCCACATCCCCATAGATATGGAGAATAGAATTAGGAGCTCCTGTTCAAGCAACCGACGACGAAGCTCAAGCATTGCTTAATCTCAGGGTCCACGGAGAGTGTCCGCGGGCATCCGCCTTCCAAGGTTCTACGTAAGTAAATGAGGGTGAACCAGAGATTAGACTCGGGTCTTAATTTAGTCTCCAATGCCCGACCACTTAACGCTTTCGGCAGTCTACCGATGAAACTGGTCTTTTTTTTTTTTTTTCTTTCACTTCCTGCAAGCGAAAGCCGAGCCCATGTGAGGAGACGTCGGGCTTGGAGTTGGTTTAGCTTCTATACTTAGTAAGGCCGTTCCTTTAGCGTCTCCTAATAGGGAAAGGAACCGCTTGAGATCACGATTAATGAGGATAACGTTGGTCGATGATGGAGATGATACCATCCGAATTGTGTTTAGTCTTGGTCAATTCTACGTATCCAGAGACTAGGGGAGATTTTATACCGACCGAGTATCATCTCCGAGTGTCAATCGAATAGAATTTTTCTCCTTGCTTTCTTTTTCTGCGTGATTGTTGTCGCTTCACTTCTCTGGATCGCCTCGTATTGCGGAGGGAAGCACCAGTTAGGAAAAGATGAGAGAATAAAAAATAATTGAATAAAAGAAAATAAATCAAACTGAACCAAAATAACTCCCAAAATTGTGGCGGATTCATAGTAGGAACTGCTATAGCCGTGAAAATTCCTCGTTTGGTCAGTCTGTGCAGTGGGATCGGGCGATATACGTAAGCGACGTTGACGAGATCGCCGAAAATTAATCTATCATTAATCTATCGCTCCTCCATCTGCTAACGCCCACTCTAAGATGAAACAAACGGGGGTCAATACATCGATGAGCTTGTTTGTCTCATTGGATATGACTCTGGACTAAAGTGCAGCCGCCAGATTCTCTCACAGAGCAATGACTCCAGTATGTATGATGTAGGGTTCCGGATATCTACTTTGAACCATGCAAGAAGTAATTTAAAGTATGGAGATGGGTTACTATAGATAGAACCCCTACTTTCCTGACACATGGGCACAGCTCCGTTTCAACCCTCGGTAAGACTCCCTCCACTTTCTTGCTGCAGGGACTAATATCCATTCTCATTTACCACTTTACCTCCAGAATTTCTCCGAGGATAAATCTTCCCTGCCGCCGATGATTGGTGGCCTCGGGGGTTTGCCTCATCGAAATGGCACTCTCTCTAAGGGCAGGATTTTTAGTCCGATCCAACTCCACGAACCCTAAGTCAAACTAATATACGGAGTTCTCCGTTCGAGACCTTACCAACAACGATGGCTTGCTTTCCACAGTAGTTTAATAAGTACGGTACTTCTCAGTGCCACGGATCCAACTGTAACTCAATCCACGATCACTTGAGCAAAAACAAACCAACAAGGAAATACCAATGATGTTCTCCTGCCCGGACCTAGCGACCGATTCAGACTAGAGCCCTTGTCATAGTGCGATGCCATCCTCCCTCCGAAATGTAATTTCCATGGTTGATAAATTCCCCTGGGGCTTCTAGGGCCCTTCTGGATGCTTGCACATGCTTGTCATGGTATGTCGATCGGCAATGGATCGTCTTGGTCTGCGAACCACCGTTCCTTGGTCACCGTCGCTGGTTTACACGCATGCATCGCGTTCCCATTAGGGACGATATCCGGACCATCCAGCGCGAAACGGACTTTCTACCGTACATGGTTAAAGGAGCTGTTGCGTAGCTGAGGTGTACTCAGAGTAATTTGGCCGGCTGAACTTGGCGCAGCGCATCCTTCATGTCTGTAAGCAACCAATCCGCATGAAGTACAGTACCTGCGTCTTGTTCAATCGACGCTGGCATTCCCATTGGTCAACATGATGAACAATCTTCAGCACAGGAAAAACGTGATCCTCTTCCGTAATCCTTCCCTTTCCACCCCTATCGACGCAAAGTATTCTTAACAGTGAACCCCCATTACCTGCGGATATATGACCCGCAGCTTGGTGTCTCTGGTCAACGATCTAGACATCGACCAACACCAAGACCACGCCCCATAATGCCATGATAACTATGCCAGAACAGGAACGCAACGAGCGGAACTACCCGCCTCAGGGACCGATGTCTTGCACCCTGTGTCAATCGAGCGGCTCGACTCTAGTGCCAGCTTAATTTCATCGCATATGGTGCAGATTTAGAGCTTCGGTGAGGTCTCCACTCGGAGGGGCCGTATCCAGCATGCCTGGTCCATGAGCGAAGGTCCCCGTCGCGGTGGGACTATCGGGTATATTCCCTGGTTGACTGCCGGGGATATCTGTCGGTGAGATTAATACTGGTTGTTTTATTGCGCAGCGGAGCGAAGCAAGCGTTATTGGAGTGTTGACACCTTGATCTATTTCGGTCGCCGACAGCTACTCACTACTACATACGACCAAATCGTTACTAGTTAAGTGTAACTGGGCAGCCTTATCAGTTTACTTGCGAGGGTTTGACTAATAGTATATTGATGAGAAGTCATAGCGACGATGAGAAAGTCTACGCGACTCTATTCGGACCCTCAGGGATTCATGAGTCCTTCGTCTCCAGTACACGTACACGCAACGTACAATGTGAATATGAAAACACCTATCTCAAACTACAAAAGAACAACTACACCCGGATAAGAAACGGATCAGACACCTGAACGAAATCCAGCTCTTACAAATTTTGTTGCTCTTGTTTGTGTGTTGTGGGACGGCGAAATCAGTCTGCCTGATTAGGCATCTCCGTTCGTGCAGAACGCCCCCCTATCAGTATCCACTCGGTCTGTACGGCATACCTGGATGCAAGACATTGTCTAGACAAGGCTGTCTACTTTCTGCACTAGGAAAGAATAATTGGAGGTAAGTTGGTTATACTTATGTCCTGGCCCTGTGAACTGGGAACACTATCATTTAAAAATCATTTAGGGACTGTCTCCAAGGATGGGATAGCATGACTACAATGCGCTTATTCCCAGCTACTTTCTGAAGACGGAACCTTGTCCTATTTGAATTGCCAGGGTAGATGTATAACGACTCCAGCCTCTTCACGAATACCAGGGAAACAAAGAATAAGTGTCAGTCCAATGACTGAAGATATTAGTTATCCCAGATACCGAGCTCTATGTGTATCAAAACCGTTGAACTTACAATAGCTTCATGACAGTACACGATCAGTTCTACAATTGGCAGAGTATACCAACATTTCCATCTCCAACTCGGAGGGTCGAACACTAACACAAGCACCACACCAGATCATTCATACCTGCTGATACTAACATCCTTATACTTCAACCAGACTAAACACTACCACCCCCTCATTCTTATGCGAAATATCAAGGATAACCTACAACTTGCCTAGATATACGACTCCTATCAGTCTCAACCGTAACGAGAACACAAACACCCATCACAGATAAACCACCTTCCCATTCCAGTCTCTCCCTTATCTACCACAGAGATCAGAACCAGCATTCTCACAAGAACAAGATACTCACTCAACCAAAAACCACAACAATAACCCCTTCCAACACCCCATATACTCCAACTACACAAAACACACAAAGAAACCAAGCAAAGCAACACCAACCCCCCAAATAAAACCAAACTAACCCACACCTTAATCACACCCCCACCACCAAAAACCACCAAGGTACAAAAAGAAACCAAGCAACAACAGCACCAATAACCATATCAGGCTAACCCCCTCCACAACCTAGACCCAAACCTAAACCCACACTGTTAAACCAAAACCAAAACCAAAACCAAAACCAAAATCAAACTAAACCCAAAAGCAAAAACAAAAGCAAAAGCCACGTAAAGAGCCAAACCCAAACACAAACTCAAAAACCCCGTAGCGCGAGTCCAGAATCCTTCGTCGTTTCACCATGGCCGGGCACTTGACTCGATTCGGGTATGCTCTGCGTTTCAATGAATGCATGAGGACTATAGAGGCTAGAGTAGTGGGGGGTTATGTCTTGGGGGTGCACTGAGACTAGGATGAGGAGTTTCTTGGGTTGTGATTTGAAGAAGGTGGTGTGTTTGGTTTAGTTTGGGTTTAGTTTCGGGAGGTGGTTACCTCTTTACTAGCCGAGATTTTTGTTTCTTCTTTCTTGAGAAGAAATGTAGGATGGATGCTGGTTGTTATTGGGTTTGGTGTTTGGAGATTGGAGTTTGGGTATTGATTGGGGTTTGGAGGTGGTTCTTCTTTCTTGGTTTGAGATTTGGGTAGTAAGTAGTAAGTACTAATTAGAAGTATGTATATCGGAATTATATGGGGTTTGGGAGTGATTGGGTGCGGCGGTAGTAGAAACATGTATACTTTAGCTGGAGGTTTACTTACTACTCCGTATACCTCGCTTGTGTGATCAGATGGAATAATATGTGATCTATTGGCTTTTTGTATATTTTGATTGAGGTTTCTTTTATATTCTTTACTTGTGACTGTTTTACATTCTGTGAGGGATCCTTGGTAGAGGTTGTTTCATGGTAGACTTGATACTCTGCACTCTGCGTGGGATGCATTTCAATCAATCCTTTGGTAGAAGAGAAAAATACATAAATAAACTCTTATTATAATACCCATATATATAACCTACTCCAATCCAAATAATACCCCTCACCCTTTACTATAGCACTCCCAACTACAGCATTAACTCACCAACGGATAAACGCTTATTAGATCTCCTTCAAACCAGGCAACGTCTGAGAAGACGGATACGGAGACCGATTGACACCGCCATCCACGCGCAGAACGACTTTCACGCTAATAGCCCTGGCTTCTCTGATGCAGCACGCTAGACACGTCCGTCCAACTCTGCCAATAAGAGCATGATATCCAAGTGAAGCGCACCACGCTCGGGCGAAGGTTTCCCTGTCGTGGCCGCCACGCGCGTCGACGATGAGCACTTCGTGCTTCTTGTGATGGTTGCTGTGGTTGCTGTGGTTGTTGTGGTGACTGCCCTCAAGGAAAGCGTCGTCAGGGACACAGTGCTCGGGGAGGGAGTCTAGCGATATGTGTTTATATTTGTACCCGCTGTGGAGAGGGTGGCCTGGGAGACGGTGGTGATGTCGGGGGCTTGAACTGCTGGACGGCGTTGATGTGCCACTCCCAGTGGGGCATGCGCAGTGATATGATATGAAGTTGCCCGGTGGGCGGCATTCGTGAGATGTGATGAACCGGACGTTGTACCTCAGTTGGAAGGAGACTTTCCAGGGTGAGTCAGTTCCTGAGGCGATCGAAAAGGTCATAAGGGCTCTGTCGACGATGGGATGCGGCGTGTTTTCCAATGACTGCCCGTCCTTTCCAGAGAATGTCAATGTCTCGAAGACTACGTTCTTCGGTTCTTTCTCCAACGGGGAGTCCAACGGTAAGGAGAATGCGCCGCTGACTCGCTCACCACGCCCAAGTGGTGTTGATTCATACGCTAATTTATTCCCCTGACGGATGCGCGGCTTTCCAGGCATTGACAGAGGCGGTTGAACAGAAACCTCGAACCATGAATTGTCCAGCGGCTGAACTGTCCAGGCATCTTTAGGCACAACCGCGCTCCTTATCCAGCCCAAGCACTCTTTCGTATCTTCCAGACTGGCCAGGACTCGACCGACAACACACTCTTTGCTCCACCAAGTCATTCCATTGTACGCAAATCCACCGTAGAGGTTTGCAATGGGCCCTAGTTTCGCGAGAGCATCTGAGTCATTCTCCAATATCGTAGCCATGAGGAGGTGGCTGATCTGCTCTCCGGGGAAAACAAAACCGGACAGCCAGCTGCGGGTAATCCAACCACCAAGCTGCACAGAAGCCTTCTGATCTTGAGAGCAGTGGAGGGCTATCCACCGGCGGGATGGGCTTCTGGTATGCATTTCCTCTTTACTAAGAGGCGCACCAGCTTCGGCTGGCAGCATATTGTGTACTGGTTTATTATACGCATTAGTGACTGCTTCACTCATTTGACCCGACCCAATCGCAGACTCCAGGCCCGCTCTGAGTCCATCAAGTCCTGGCCAGCCAATCTCTTGACCAAACACAAGTAACCCTTGGAGCTGTTGGTCGAGGTATGTTGGGACCAGACTGCAGTTCCAGGCTGACTCAGTGGACTCGGCGGCTGAGCCAGACAACGATCTGTGGAGCAAATTTTCGAAGAAAGAGCGTGAATTCTTCTCGTGATTCTTTTCGCCTCTCGAGTTTCCCGTGTGTTCTACGGGGTCGAAGCCAGGATGGTCAGGCTCGTCGGCCCTGTAGCTAATGTCAAACGTATCCATAAAGCGTCGTACCACCACCAAGTCCCAGTCTACCTTTCCGCTCCGTAGCTTCTCGAAATCATCTATGTCTTGAACGGTGATCTGCAATTCCTTGGAATTATCCAGAATCCCCACCCGGACAGTGGCATCGAGACGGAGAAGCAGTTCCGCGGCGAGGAGCATCTGGATAAGGAGCCACCTGCGCTCGAGCGTTGGATGCATCCAGGGTTTTGAGCACGTAGAAGGGTCCAAGAGATCACCGTCCGGATGAGGACCGGCTTCCCACAGCAGCTGTCCTGCATATAAACGCCACTCGGGAAGACTAAAATCCACCCACGCGTTCCTTGCGGCGAGGGTCATGGTCAAAGCCTTAATTTGAGATTTGAGGCTATGAGCCAGGCTGGAGTCCGCGAGCAGAGGTTTGGATGGAGGGTAGAGGAATTTAGTGAATAGGCCACTGTATAAGTCTCGGGTAGATTCGGTATCAAGGATTGTGGTTGCTTTCTTTCCGTGTAATAGTTCACGACGAAGGTTTGTTAACGTCCGCAGGCGTTCCACTAAGCACTGTAGATTAATGTCCCGTACGCCGATCTTTTTCCAGGCAGATGGGCCATCGCAGAGCAACTGTTTCCGGTCATATGGAGCGCCCCCAGACAGTGCATAAACGTCATGATAATGCTCCATCAGTTCATATACCTCCGAGGCCGGAATCGAGGAAAGCTGTATGTAATTCAATTTCCCCTTTGGCTCTTCAGGGTAGCGCACAGCATCCGCAACCGGGAGCTCTAGGAAATGACGAAACCCAACCGCTCCTGGGTCCTTTCCATTCATTGACAGCATGTTTGGTACTTCAAAAATTCCGATGTCGAAAGTCGCTCTTTTAGCGCCTCCGGTTTTCTTCCAACTATTAAGATGTATCGGCTCATCTTTGGAGATTACCCACCTGTCTGGAACAGGTAGATGAGCATGCAACGTACATAGAGTATACGACGGATGAGGCAGTGGTTTTCGGTCCCACAAATTTTGAATAGTAGGATCGTGGTCATCGAAGGGGAAGATCACCTGTGGGTAATGATGGTCATACTTGCCCCTTTCAAGGAGGAAGAATGGGGCTCCTGAGAAAAGAGTCTCGATTTCTTTTTTGCTGAGCGCATATTCAGATGACGGCGTAGCATTATGAACACCCTCTTGGTTGTGTCCCTTCGCAGACGGTTCATGCGCATGCGGGGAGCTCTGGGAACCCGTATGACTTTTGGCAGCTGTTGCCGTTGATTGCTTAGATTGGTTTGCATGAGTCTGTTTCTACGGTCAGATCCACTCCAAATTCTAAATGAGACTATCTGGGTGGAATATAATCGAGAAGGAAAGCTTACACTACCATGGTCCCTCTCCACTGTCGGCATCTCCGATTCTGAATCATCTCGATGTCTCCGGAACAGATCTTGGAACACATTCCTGTCATGAGTGCCACGAGTCTGACTCGGCGCATTCGGAACAGATGCCCTTCTTCTCAATCTCAAATTCGGATTCCTAGGCACGCCATCGTCCTCTGCTGGCGCACCAGAGACAGAATGCCGACGGCCAAAAAAGAAAGACATCGTCTTTCGCTTCGAGTTGTATTGAAGTAACGTGTTTTGTATGCCTATACCTAGTTTATAGCTGAGAAAAGAATTTCTGGCTGTTCGGCATGCCGAGGTAAGCCGGCTATAAGTTGGTGCCCAAAGACAAGCGATCCGCAGCGTAGGAACTGATTGTCAAGCGATATCCTCATTTACACGGCGAAGAATCAACTCTTGTGACGGCGCTTATTATATATACAAGACTTATATTGCTAATGCAGGGACAAGGTCTAGAACAAAGGAAGAAGTTGAGTTGGAAGTGACGGGCAGTGATAATCGATGACGTCGGGCAAACCACGGGCCGGCCGAAGTTACCTGATTCAGTAGGAACCTCAGGGACGGTTTTATCTACATGGCATGACAAGTAATGGGGCAATTAGACATCTGACGCCCGATTTATGCGCTAATCGGGCCGAATGGCATTAATATTCGGAGTACGTGATTACACAATGTACCTTAATCAAAAGGCATTGTGACATGGTCTAGTATAACGTGGTTGATGCCCACTAATGTCAACCAACTCATCAGTCTAAAATACGTACGCCCACGTTCATATAAAATGGTAAATCATAAATATGTGCAATTTTTTCCTTCGAAGACAATAAACTAAAAGGACATCAAGGCATCAGTCATTAGATTATTCCGAAGTCCTCCAGAGTTATTTAGTCCAATATCTTCGCTTAAGCGTGCTTGTGAAGGAATTCCAAAACAGTCTTGTATCCCCTCTCGTACTCTTTGCGGACTTCAGCGTCCTCGAGGTTCGAACGGGCTGCCATCCAGCCGTGGATCTGAGTGGAGAAAGTCTCAACGTAGTTCTCCTTCTTCAGGTTGGAGCCGAAGTCCTGGACATCCTTCGGGTTCTCATCCTTGGACGCGAGCACGGCCATGGGGATTGAGACCGACTTCGCATCTTCTGGGGCAAGCATAGCGGGGTGGCACTGCACGGCGGCCTTGAAGATCTTGTTGTCCTTGCCCGAGGCCAGGGCGGTGATCTTTCCACCCCAGCAGTAGCCCAGGATCGACCAGGACCCGAACTCGCCGTTGGGGGCGAGCTTGTTGGCTTCGGAGACAACATCTGGGATCTTAGAGAGGGTGCTTGGGGGCGCGGCCTTGGTCTGGAAGAAATTGCCGAGTTTCTGCTTGTGGTCATCGTTCTGGGGAGGGAACCAGGTAATGTCGGCGGGCTCGCCTTCGAAAAAGTCGGGCATGAAGACCCGGTACTTTTGCTCATTGGCAGTGGCGAGAATGTCGGCTCCCTGGATGGTCTGGTCGAAGAAACCGAAGATGTCTATTGACTTTTCTTAGCTATGTGGGTGCGGGGTGTCGATGGCGAGTAGTTTTTACGCACCGTAGATGACTAGGATAGCCTTGGAGGCATTTTCCGGACCAGTGACGTCTAAGAGCTGTCAATAAAAGCAGTAAACTAAGCCATCTAAACTGAAACATACATGTCTTCAAGCCATTGATGGTCTTGTATTCACCCTTGGCCTGGTAGCCCTTGGGGACAATGGGAGGGATACTGCAAACTATTAGTATAGTTCGATACTGTCAATCTTGAAAGGTAAAAATACTCACGAGCAACAGGCTTTGCTAACACCAGACATGGCGGCAGAAGAGCAATGAATTGGTCGAAATGATGATGGTGGGGTTTTCAACGACGAGAAGGACCTTCGCAAGGGAGATGTTAGAAGCTGCTTGTAAAACATATTTAGTGAGGAAACAACGCACAAGAAACCAAGACAGGACAATTGGCGACTACCAGACGTGTAAAGTCAGTGGAAGTTGCTGAGTATGGTAAGGGAATGATTTTCGAGGGATGAAAGCAGGAAGGCCGGTGTTTTTTTGACAGAAGGTATCCGAGGTATCGCTTTGACCCCACCTGGACAACCGACGTCATCGCCGCAACATCTCGGCAGCGTCCACGGTTACCTTCTACATAGCTGATATCAACCCACTTTTCAATAGTCACATATATTTTAGGATGTAGATGTTCAGAATAATGTTCTATATATTACCATATTCAACGTTATCCGTGAAGACAGACTTCAAGTCGTGAATACTACTTCAGCACTGGATGAACGAATATCCGCTATATGTGGGGTCTCGATACACTTACCCATGAGCACTTTCTGCTGAAGAACTTCAACTACGCAGGTTTCAGGATCAAATATTAGAACCGATTATCAACTGTAATACATTTCAGCTCAGAATCCCAATTCCTTGAGTCACAGGTTTATATACTAGATGCCATAACAATAACACTTTTTGCTAGCATTCAAAAAGATTATCACTAGCCACCACTGTACCATATTAACACAAGAGATAGCGGGCTTACGATATACTAGCCAGGGTATTTCTCGAGACTTCTCAAGCTGATACATATTGTCCGGCTAAATTTGAATCAAGAAATCTAATTCTTCAATCTTCTGATTGCTCCCGACAGGTTGGTATCCTCTTTCGGATAAGAGGTTCTGTAATTTAACATTAGTGGATCTCGTTCTTTCTGCTTTCTTATAGGGAGCATGTCTGAATAATGTGTCTGAGAGCAGCTAGTCTAGACGACAAAATTGTTAGTTAGGGCAGTAGGCATTCTGAGTTAGTACTATAAATCCTCTGTACTGCGGAGGGTACGCATCTATCATAAACCCTTCATATTAGACCCCTACAATAGCTTCAGATATAAGTCTTGATATAATGATATAACAGTCCTATTCAGGCTACCGCCAAGATACTGTACCTAACGGACAGACAAATAAAAAAGTATAAACCATATGCTCATGTCCGTTCATGCAACGTAATCTCATGCCCCCAACATCATAACAATTCTCACTCATAAGTATATCATCGATAGTAGCATAAGCCACCGATAGTAGCATAAGCACCAGTAGCTCGCAACCCACTCATCAATACCATTAATACCCCTTCTCCCCAGGAAGCCTCACATCCTCCCATCCGCGTCCATCCCCAATACCCGGCAAACTCTCCTCCCTCCGAATACCCTTCCACTCAGTCACATTCATCCACCCAATGCGCTGGAACCCGCCGAAGCCACCAATCCAATAAACCTGAGTGACAACCATGCGGACCCAGTGGCTCCTATGCGGGGAGCCCGGCCGCTCCGGCAGCCACACCCGGGCATCGGGGTGAGCTTTAAGATAGCAGGACCGAAGAGCCGCCTCCGTGTCCTCCGGGACAGGGGACGGGAAGGACTCGACGTACCCGAAGAGAGTAACGCGGGGGAGACCGGCAGGGCTGAGCGGGAAGCCGGGCCAGAGCGGCTCGGTCTCGTTCAAGTGGTCCCACCAGTCGAGGGTGATGCTGATGTTAGAGCCTTCAGCGGTGTTGCGGAAGGTTGTTTCGACTTCGAGGGCGAGGAAAGTCGGGTCGCCGTTGCCGCCGTTGCCGCTTGAAGGGGGCAGGGCCTCGTCGCAGTCTGAGATGTATTCTTTCTGGCTGATGGACAGGCCGGCCACGGCGGCTGGGACGTGGACGTCCTTGGGTGTGTGAGAGAAGATGGTGGAGGCTACGCCTGTGGTTGAGAGAGCGAGGAGTCGGCGGGCCATCAGGGTGGAAGTGAACCATGACGGTGCGGCTTCTGCCTCGGGGTCTTTCTCGAAGGTGTCGGCATTGTTCTCGGGGGTCGAGGGAAAGTTATAGGTATCGCCTAGGACTGTCTGGTCGGGGGAGGCATTTTCGGCAGCTGAGAGGGGGACCGCTACAGCCTGGACGAAGAGCAGAGCTAGTGTGGAGACGAGGGCGAGACCTCGGTCAAGACCCTTCATGATGAGCCTTCGCTTTGGATGTAGATGGGTAAGACCTGTAAAGTAGAGATTTAAAGCAAAGATAGAGCTTGTAGGAAAGGGATGTGTTATGGAGGAAGCTACGCCAAGAATTGTCCCCTCACATTGGACTCCGGATGGTCTGATGATGAGGGTGACTGTGAGGGGAACTGCAACAACGCCGGATCTGATCTTATCTGATTACGCTAGGACGTATATAGCTAAGCGTACTGTGCACCTGACTAGCGCAACATCCGATTCCATCCGGAGGTTCCGGCACACTCCGGCATTGATGCCTGCCTCAGGCTGCCTAGGATGACAATGACTCACCGGTAGTTTGCAGCGCCACTCGATCGTCGGATGCTCACCGAAACACAGAGAACTGGAATAGCCAGTTCGGTGACTCATGACCTCTATCACGAGACCATGTCAGATAGGTGCCTCATGAGAACACTAGAGGCGACTACCAGCTGGTTCCATGGCTTGGTTGTCTCCTTGCGTAAAGGCCTTACGATGGAATCCACCGATGATGGCCTCAGGCAAAGAGGCATTAAGATCAAAGCCCAAATATCCCTCGATCAACCAGTCACAGACACAATGGAAGAACCCCTACTTTGACCAGAAAACTCCTTCAGAAAATAAAATATGCATTGTAGAACACTAAATCCGCCGCTACACCGTCGACCGAGATGACAAACAACCAAGAGAACAAAGCACACAAAGAAGAAACCCTGCCATTGCCGCACACTCCAGTTCATGATAGTAGTAGTAATAGTAATAAATATCCACGATATGGAACAAAGTAAATGATAAAAGATAGTGATAGAACCTCCCCGTCATAGATCATACACAAGTGGACTGCGGGTTACAGGACCACTGCACCAGACAGAGGTGGACGCAGACTCCGTCGCAGAATTCCAACCAAATCCAACCAACACCAGGGTATATACAAGACGGGAGATGTTTCCCGACGAAAGAAGATATGAGATAAAGTTCACACAAAACTTTTCCCACCGGATGTCTGCGGTTCCGCCCTCTGTAGGCGTTGAGGCTAAATCAAGATCACTCGGTCGACGAGTTCAGGATATTATGCAATAAACAATAACTTTTCCTTTCTACAGAAAAAAGAAAAGAAAAGAACAGAACAGAAGGCGAACCTGTCCACTGCATAAAAGTTCCGTCCAGCGAACGAATCTCTAACCTAAGTAATCCGCGCGCACGCTTGGATTCAGTGCAATCTTTCTCGCTTCACTACCGCAGCACGCACGCTTCATGCCTGCCGGTCCAGAAAGTGGAACGTTGTAATTAAGAGCGTGCAGTTGGGCAGCCGTGAGAGATTGAGTGCGCTGAGGCCCAGCGTTCATGAACAGACCTTTCATGTTTCCATCGGGCAACACAGTGCCCTCAGTAATGGTATTGGACTGCATCAGATGACGGACGTGGTTTTGCAACGCGAAATCGTCAGATCCGGCGCGACCGCGTTTCCGACACTGGCGCTGATTTCCGCTCTGTTGATTCGTCTGGGGAGCACGAGGAGCGGAACCAGACAACGCACAAAGGCTCTGGGCAGCCTCATGAGCGGATGTCATATCAACAGGAATTCCCAGTGAAAATTTAGACAGCTCCGAAACATGTCCAGTAGACCCAGTAAAGCTTTCGGGGGATTGATAAATGTCGTTGTAAGAACTCTCATCGATGGGGGAAGCAATGGCCACAGCCTTCCGGCTCTCCTTCATCGAATTGTTAGTACATCTAAGGGTAGCCTGAATGGCCAGCCGAGGCAAGACAGGGCCCGATGTAGTCGACGACATCGAAGAGGACCGAGACGAGTTAGCAGACAGAGTCGAGACATCCGAAACCATCGAATCTGGCGAAGACGCAGAAGAGGTCGAGCGAGCCAGAGAAGACCGGCGTACCATAGTGGGGTAGCTATCAAACGAGCCTGTCTTCGGGCAAAACGAAAGTGACGGGCGCTGGTCGAGCGTCGACCGCGCCATGCACATGTTTTGCGCCTGGGACATGGCAGCGCAGAAATAGCGCCGGTGAGATGAGAAGGAGCCAGCACTCGCGGCAGGAGTGGAGGCCATGCTCGACTGGGGCGTCAGCTGCGGAGTAGGCAGCGTAGGAAGCCGTGGCAACGACGGAAGGGATACATTGAAGCTGTCAGCTCGGGAGGCTTGCTCAAGAGTTGGGGGAATCCGCTTGAGAACAGGTGCCTCCGACGGGAGGGTGGAGGGCTCGCTCGCGAAAGAAGGGAGGAAAGAGCCTCTCATGGAGGTACCACGAGGAGACGGAGAGCCTGCCATTGATCCGGAATCGGAACCCTCCATGCTTGTGGGAGTCATCGGCTCAAAGTCGATCTCTTCCAACTCAGGAGTAAGTCTTGGAATAACTGTCCGCCAAGTCTGGCCTTCGCCGGGTATGATACCAGCACCAGGAGTATACTTCAACACAATATCAGTCCACCGCTGGAAAGTGGCTTCGGGAATGTGAAGTTTCCAATCCACTGCTTGCAGAAACATCAACTCGTTCTGGTTGATCTCCAATGTATTCAGACCGGAGATTTTGCTCCAAGCGCGGGCGGAGTAATTTCGGTCCTGGAGGTATTTGGAGGCGAGAATCAGGGCGGCAAGGAACATGCGTCGACCACACTGCATAGCCCGGCAGACGGGCTTACTCCGAGTCTGGTCATGGACCAGATCGTGACTGGGCACGTGCGGCTTAATCTTAATCAGATAGTACAAAGCCACTTGCAACGTGCTATAACTGGTCCGCGACCGGCGGAGCGTCTCCTGGATGAAGGTGCGAAGGGGCAAAACACCTTTGCAGCCTGTAGTTGAATCACTTCGGAGTGCTACGGCGGACAAGGGCCAGATGGTCTCGACGATCTGCGACGCGGTGTCTTGATGTAAATCTTCAGCTATGGGATCGTACCCGACAAATATTCAACCGCACTTACCGACGAGGTTGTCGACGAAGTTCACTTTCCGCTCCGACTGACGCAGCAGACAGGGCGGAGGCCGCGCGCAGGACACGCCGTTGGACTGGATACCGCTGTTTGTACGCCGCGGATGCTTACGCAATTCCGGAGGAACGGCGACATCCGCAGCCTTCACCGCGTTGCCCCTCAAGGGCGCACGCGAAGGGCCCAGTCCCCTTCCTGCTGTTTGGTACTCACCGTCATTTTCCCAGATGACATCAACCGGGTTCGTCGAGGCGGAAGAGATGGATCCGTGGGAGGAGACTCCATCAAGAGAGAACACCGACGACGAAGAGGAAGATGCGGAGGAGGAAATGGACGATGCGTAAGGGTGCGCATACGACGCTCTGTATGAAACACTAGGGTTTGGATCTTTCAAACCCAAAACGTCAATCCCTGTCATATTCCGGGGAGCTATCCAGTTGAATGACCTGATTTACTTCAAAACAGCAAGTAACTCAAATGACCAATCAGGTGGACGGCAAACTTGTGTGGATACGGCAAGGTGCGCTCGTTTAAAAACCGTGAGAAAATCAAATATACCGTTGTGCAATAACCGTTAACGAGACGCTGTAAGACAAGAACCGTCTTTTATTCACAGGCGACGGCAGGCCTTGGAAAGAAAAATCGCCAGGGTGTATGGGTATCAAAAAAGGGCGGGTAGATCGGAGGTTAAAAGGTCATTCAACTATCGTTGGATGTCAAGGTAGGTCAGGTAGAGGGTGAGAACGTATATCGAGGTTTAGGGTAGGACGTATGGAGGTGGAAATAATCGAAGGGAGGCGCAAACAAGAAGTATTGTACCGATCACCGGTTGTAGATTCCAGGGCAGATCAACCAAAGTAACGTACGACAAAAGACACGTAGAAAGCGTATCGGGTCCACGCGACTTCCAGGACGACAGGTGCTGTATGAGTCAATCGATCTAGATGAGAGTAACAGACTTGTCGGACTTTCGGAGATCAAAGGCGGAGGATTCTGCAACACTGGTGACCGGAACAAAGTATTTCGAAACAACAAGGTACATCTTGATACTGTGGGGAGTATGTAGGTATAAAAAAGAGCCGCTACGACGGCGGACTGTTAGCAAGCAGGCAGATCCACTTATGTAGACTGATGCTTGTCCAGGCAGTCAGCTGGCTGTCAAGAGGCTCTTAAGAGGCGATCGACTATAGTCTGATGGCGAACAAGTACAGTCAGCAACTATGAAGTCCCCAGTTTTTCATATGCTTATGACTCTTCAAGTGTCAGGGAACCGCAGGTGCGCTGCCTATTCTTCGGAGGGCGGAGCGGTAGACTAGGTAAATGACTAACTGGGGGGGCGACCCAGTCAGAAAACCAGAAGTGGAAGGGAAGAGCAGGCAAAGGGGATGGCGAAATTTCAAGATCAGGAAGAAATTCGGCCAGTGGCACCAGGGAAAAGGGAATGATATGAAAGGAACGTGACTAACAGGAGATTCTCCAGAGGGAATGGGGGTTACTCACCGTGACCTGTGGCAAGAGTGGCGGAAACTGAGGAACAGAGCGGACCGCAGGGACCACGTTTTTCTGCCAAAAAGAACAAGCTTGAGAAAAATAGAAATCAACTGATGAGCGGAGAGGAAGATGTGACAAGAAAAAGAAAAACAAGAAAAATCGATTAATAGTCACAAAAATAAATCATATGGGATGAGAGATAAGGGGGGAGATATGACTCTTCAGAAAAGAAAAAAAAAAGAGGTTGTCTGTCCCTTCTTCAGAAAGGATGACTGGTAGAGGGAAAGGAAAAGTAGAGGGAGGGAGAGAAGGAAGAGACGGAGAGAGTCAGTCAGTCAGCCCTGTTGGCGGTACGTAGTGTTCTGAGTCGTACAGTACGGCGACGGGCGGTACTTAGAGGTTCAGGGCGCAGCGACGATGATCGGGAACGGATGATACAGTATGACTCTTTCACTCTTCACCCGAGATAGGGATTTCTGGGCCCGAATTGGGCATTTCATTGCAAAGATCCGCTTTTTTTCTTTTTTTACTTTCTTATTACATTTTTCTTTCTCATCAAAAGACAAATCATCATCTGGGGCTTGATCATCTGGTTCATTCAATATTTGATAGCCATTATTCATCGAATCGATCACCTCCGGTTTTTGATGTTACTCGGTCACCATGCAATACGGTCACTTTCTGTAGTAAAGGGCCGCTCTCGCTCAGTTACATGCAGCATGATATTACTCTTAATAATAACCTAGACTTTGATATATACCTTGACATAACATTGAAAAAGAATCCAAAGACGATAATATCGTAATTTTAATCGCCCCCGATCGGTATTATCGTAGTGGATACCTAAATCCTATCTCTCCAGAAAAAGTAGCTTTCCATATATCAATAGTATGGAGATAGAGCATCGAACTGGTACCCTCATATCAAAACCGAATGACTCGACCGGCAATCCATCGCGATATCGGCAGTTTGAAGAACCTTAGTAAGTACAGCTGTCAACCATGCTGTCGAACATGATAGTTGCAGACAAGACTAATAAGAATACATCCATGCATTCCCAACGGTAATATTACATCTAATAACAATAGAGTCATAATCAGGTGCGAATCAACAATGGGCGACCAGATATCCACGACGTAAGAACTATTCGACATGAATCAGGATGAGATCCTTTTCCCCAGTGCAACAGACTGCAACATTGTCCCCAGCCGCCGAAGAAGTTTGGTCCGGAGCCAGTGATGTTTCCTCTGCCGCGCTCGTCAACGGCCCAAAGGGTGGTGGTCAGCCAACCACCGCTTCTGGAGTTGGCCATTTGCCAGTCCGCGCCACCGGAGGATTAGAAGTTTTTTTTTTACACTTTACTAAGTTCGGGACAGCCCAAACAGCAAGGCAGTGTAAGGCCGTGGCTGTACCTACAGAATTCTACCAAATTTAGGTCCCCAAGCAAATATTTGAATTATGACTCTCATGACAGGTCCTGGTGCCTGGTTACCGCCTATTTTCATTTACCGACCTTCGTGTCTACCGTATACTAGTAGACTACTAGTTATACAATTCAATAGAAATGCAGATAGGCAACTAAGGTAATCACCGGAGACGGTAGTGCAAGAAGAATCACTCAGCCAACTGTCCCTGTGGAACCCACCATTCCCGAAACGGCGGTAGTTCCCAGGCGCCAGGCAACAGGTTACAGAATGAATGAGAAAAAAATAAAAGACCACCTAAAGGTTCTCGGCACATGGCAAGTTCTCAATCATAAGGTACATATCCATGTCTTCGATGCATCTTCCTTACACAAGGTCACCTGTAACCTTACCCCTATTAACTTTGGATCGGCTAATCGTCTCATTAATTTATGAAAGTCCAGCCGAGCAAAGATTTCGGTTTCGCCCCCCTTTTTGCCTCAGTTAATGATCTGGGGTACTGAAGTTTAGGTAGAATCGACTAGGCAGCATACTGGACGGGGAATGTACCAGGTACTTACTGTACCTGGCCACCATCAGTCCAGATCTCCTGATGTCCGAGTAATGCAATAACCATCCTTTCAGCTTTTCTAAACCACCACCACCCTCCTTCCAACTAACTTCACCAATCGAATAATACTATCACAAAACTATGGCTGTGTCAAACACTCCCCTTTCTTTCCCCTAGAGACACACCTCCATACGTAACCATCGATCCAAAAGATCTAAATATACCCCAAACACCATCCAAGCCTCGATGCAAATCCATACCTACATACCTCCAAGGAGTATAACAAGAACATAACAGAACATAACCCAAACATAAAAAGTCTAATAATAGTTTAGCTCGAACGCCCGAAAAGGAAGGTTGACAAGAAAAAAGAGAAAGGCTGAGTAACCACTTACGTCGTTCACTACCTAATCCATGACACCACTTACCCACTTTCAACAGTAAATCGAGTCATGGTCTAGTCCACTTCGGGTAGAAGTTTGTTTTCCGAGGTCGAGGAAGAAAAAGGAGGGGTGTGGATGCTGTCCCGCCAATGAGACTTGGGGTATTGTTACCGGGGGGGATTTAGGGTGGGGGGTGAGAATTCGATAGCCCCGCATCTTTTGGTCATGAAATACACTGTGTATGGAGGGATGACTTTGAACAGTGGGTGGTCTGGTTGAGGTTGGGAGGTGAGATTTGTTTGATCCAGTGGTTAGGTGTGCTTGTTCTTTACTAAGTATTATACTGTGCTTAGGTGAGTAGGGTTACAATCTCAGTAAGTCGTGTATATATGCACCCTCTCACACACATCTACCATATCAACTCCACCATGTAAAACAAAACCCATCTATCTCTCCACACAAGCAATATCAAAATCAAAAGAGCTACAGTAGTACACAATAAGCAAAGAATATCCACTCCGCGATCAACACGAGTCCAACAGAAGTACTAGTGCAACAAGCTAAACCACACCCTCCCCAACCTTAGTCGAACCCTAGAACTCAAAGCGAAACCATCCACGGCCAACCAGAACCGATGCAATTCCCATCCCCAAGAAAATCTCACCATGCCATCATTTGCGGGGTCGGAATCATAGTTCCATAGCAAAAGCTGGGAGATGAAAAGTACTGGTTCTTGTGTTCATGTCCGGCCAACAGAATCTCTTCCGTGTCTAGAACCGATGGTGTAAGCTTGACACTCGCCCCTTTGGGCATCTTGCAGAAGGATGATGTATGCTAATGCATGCATGCTGCTTGATGGATTCACTAAGGTATGATGTCGGGTTGGTGTGGTTTTGCCTTTAGTGATTGGTAGTGGATGGTGGTGTTTTATGGAGCTTTGGGATATAATCTAGGGCAGTAATCGGTTAGGGATGTATGTACATGGTTATAAACTAATGTACTTCTAATGCTTTATATCTCCATTTGTCCAGCATGGGATTAAATATGCTTCAGATCTATCACTACACGCTATATCCTCGCTACAGAAGCCCTTACGATCGGTCCAAACTTGCTCAATAAATGCAAGCACCTCGTCGAGAAGTCCCTGTGACCTCTCGACTGCCGCCAGCTGCCCTCCCTCATAGATGTCATGCACGTAACACACCTTTTCATGCTCCTTCCAGAACACAGGATTCCCGGTTGTCAATCAATCAATCAAGATTCCATCGTCTACCTATATAGGTGCCTCGCCGGTGCGACAGAATATATGCTAACTACACGTAACAAGCCCGCAAATCCCATATAATATAGATATATTTAACGAACCAGCGTATAACTAAGTCATAGAACTATGTATAACAAAAACACCTACCCCATGTATAAATAGTAGAATTTTCTATGCTATCCTCGCGTATACCCCATCTCCTCTACTCATTATATATTTCGATAGTGAAGTAGAGTGTCATGAGTTGTGAATATAACTTCTCGGAAGAACATCATATCAGCTCTATGTAACTAGCTGTTAATACCATAGGAAGAATAAATCGTGTTGGATGAAGTATACCAAGGTGGACTGGGGGATGGATGCTCTCTTCATGGAACAGAGGGCGGCTTCGCATGTGGATAGCCTATGTTTATATTAAGTTGAATATATAGTTTGTCTGGGTTTCTAGAGTAAATATCATACGTTTTCTAGATATTATATCGATAAATATCCAGATCTTACATAGAATATTATAAAATAAGAGAATCTGCGCTTGACTATGAAAGCGAGGCCACCGATGGTTCATTGGAAAGGAACAAGACATTAGCGTACTTGAATGGCCTGTCGACCTTCGGGTATGGAGGTTTAGCATCGACCATCAGGAACAGTGCCTGAAACCAGCGTAGCTCCAGGGGGATGTCTTTCAGGAAATGCGGTTCGTAAGTTGATGTGGAAATCTTGCTTTCTTGGTTTTGGTTTGGATGATCTGGAGTCATTTGTCAGTGCGGAAGGTGAGCGGGATTAATTGTCAGGCCATTAGCACTATCGATTGAACCTGGCGATTTATAATAATCTTTATTTGGTTATCTTTGGTATCAACGTTTCGGAGGGTGGTTTCAGTGAATATGACTCTGTCAGAGAAGAGTATCTCAAGACGGACTCTTACCCAGATTGATATCAACTTAGTTCGCAAGTAGAGGGGCTGTATGTGGCAACCGAGTACCACGACGTGAAAAAGGCCAAGTTACTACCCTAGAGATTTCTGAGTAAAGGGCACTTTCTGCATTGGTTAGAACACCAAGAGAGCTGGCTGAAGCTCTCCTTACAAGCCTTTCCAATATATCCACCATTTGATGCTTTAATCATTCCGCAGTACTATGGTCATGATGCTTGTTGTCGTCCTATTTCCAACCAGACAGGATTAATACTGGATTCACACGTAGTGACAGTGCCCGGGCAAGGATTCCCCTGCCAATGGCCTTGCACAAGAAGAGCGAGAACCAAACTTGTTCGACAGGGACTGACCGCGCTATGAATGTGACAGCAGTCATTCAACAATAGCATTAGTACATGCCTCAAAATCTCGGTCTCTCATCGACTGGTGGCACAGGTGAACTTTCACCTCCGCCTCTCACGCCTCAGCAATCTTCTCAGAATCACAGGCGACCAGACTCGATGCTGGACGTTCACTTTGCCCGACCTCATGGAGAGCCTTACTGTCTCGCTCCCCTATGTTTGGTATTGTTTTTCAATATTTTGGGTTCTCCCTTACCCGTAAATCTCCGGGATCAGAAATAGGACTGGTCGGTTAGACAACGTCTTGTCACACCGTCCCTCTGGCAACATCCACTGAGGCCAATGGCTAAAAGCCGCTCTTATTGGCTCAATGCGAGGCAGTACGTGAGAGAGTGATTTTGACCCAACGAAGCAGATCGCCGCGACGCTGCAAAGTGCATAGCAGTAAATCTTTCTGAC
Organism: Aspergillus flavus; assembly: GCF_009017415.1. NCBI lineage: Eukaryota > Fungi > Ascomycota > Eurotiomycetes > Eurotiales > Aspergillaceae > Aspergillus > Aspergillus flavus. The sequence goes on from NC_092406.1 coordinate 5,203,507, forward strand.
GAAGAAGAACTTGACATATCCTCACCGTAGAAGCCTGATTCTTCGATACGGCGAATTATATGGCACTCCCATCTCAATAGTTAACTTCATCGATGTCACCGTGAGGCATCATCCTGTGGTGTGTCCTATATTACCTCCCATCTTCATCCAAAGCATAACTGTAGCTAACTGTCTAAGCATAAGTGTTGGAATGAACGCTCCCGGGAGACACAAGCGCACATAGGGGTTTTGAGAACTAATGATGATTGTGATCGTCGCTGCACGATCCTGTGTTAGACAGAGGCAACAAACAGATGGTCGAGGCGCTCATTTCGGCGCATCCGCGGGCGGCTTCGAACCCAATGCATGCCCTGGGGGTTGCCTACGCCTGTTATCACGATGAAACTGCTTTTGAGGCCGAGAAGGTCAGGGTTTGAAGACATCAGTGGACTGTGTCCAGAAGGTATCCCACCAAACGACCCACCTGTCATCCTGCCAAAGTAAGTCGATGTTGAAGATACTCAGGGTGTTGCTCTCGAGAGTGCGATGTCGCTGCACGGCTCCAGAATAACATTGGCTACCTCCCGGTAACGACAGATCGCCCCAAGAAACGTGTCATGAAACCATTACAAGACACAGCTTCCAGTATAGTTATCAGCGGCAGAGTGCCATCAGACCAATCGAGAAACTTCTCCACGATCCTATTCATTGGAAGGAGTTGTCAGTGTCGGTACAAGAAATCTAAAATATGCCCCCTACCAAGTCAGGAATGTAACTGAATTTATCGAGATAGCATTGCTGACACCCGGGATCGGGACGGTCAGGGAAGCGGAAGAGTATATGTGCAAGACACCTTTCACGCCGATATCAGGATACTTGGACCATCCCGGACTTGTATACACTGGGACAGGGGATCGCCGATGGTCGAGCCGTCACGGGGATCCCGAGACTACCGTTGGCACCATTCTGCGGAGCAACATAGGCGCACACGCCGCTATTACCGCCGGGCCAGGCGACGATCAGTCGTGGGCAGACTTGGCTGAAGTCACGGCCCGGAAACGGACTTGTGACGACGACTTACCTTACTCAGCCGCATTGTAGTCCGAGTAGAAGTAGTTATCGACTGGAAGGTTGCTCAAGACGAATGTGGACGGAAGCTCTGGACATGTCGCCGAGTGCAAAACGGAGTTTAGAAAGGAAGACTGCCATCTGTTAACTTGGATCAATCAATCAATCAATCAAGATTCCATCAACCTCCTAGAGTCTCGCTGGTGAGTCAGAATTTGCGTCGAATACGCCGAATAGAAACCCCCAGAAGCCCATACTATACAGATATACATAAGAAAACGACGTGGAGCCATATAAAAAGCCGTACACAGCCAAAACGCCTTCCACAGTTATGAAAAGATAATATACCTGCACCATCCTTGCGCTCACTTCCCCTGCTCGCCATATAGTTCCACGTAGGTGAGATCTCAGCCTAGGTTGACCCCGTAGGTCATGGCGTGACCGTTTAACCAGCATGTTCGCCGTCTGTTCCTGTGGTTGTTCGCTCATAGCTCTGTGTCAGCTCCACCTTGCAAAATTGACCCAGGGCTTATTTGTGTATAAACTCGGCAACGTACGGATAGCCTGCGGGTGCGATATAATATCCTCATAGTCTGTAGCCTTGCCGCGTAGCCCCCGAATCCCAGCTATATCATGAGGCAACGCCTCGCACAGATCGATGTACAGCGGATATTGCAGGAGGGCATATGTTAGGGTCTGGGAGCTCTCCCGCAGGAACACCGGTCTGACTCGGCCGTTTTCGTCTTGAACAAAAAGCTGCGAAGCTCTATCTGATGCGTGCAGCATCTGAGTGGCGATCACCGTGTGCGGCTTAGAAAGACCCAGAGATTGTTAGCTTGGATATTCCTGTTGCTTGGAGCACTAACCAGACCGAGGGGAGCCAGGATAGACACTAGGCGCCTAGGAACCCGATTCCGACAAGGGATTTCACGATGTACCCGATCGAGACGAGACAGGTGCGTAGGAAACAATCCAATAATACATTTGCCGTGCGAACTGGGATTTAATTGACTTTCGGAACGTGGGGTGACATCCATGGAGGTGAGAAGCTAGTATGGAGAAGTGGATCGCGGGGAACAAACTTTGATATACAATTCGATTATCAAATCTATGGCGGGCAACTCCGACAATTGCCCGAAGTTTATACACTGAATGCATAGCGGTGTGTTTTGTAACTTGGTATTGTTAATTGTTATTTTAACGTAGAATTATATACTCGAACCTGGATATTACAATCCAGCTTCATCTGGTAGGCCTATTTGCCAGGCATGGTTGTGCCCTCCATACGGCCCATCTGCCGTGTGTATATATATGCACGGCAGGAATCTCGTCCAAATGGCGAGAGCCGGGCGTGATGGGGTATACTTTGTATACTTTGTACATGAGTTCCTCCCATGTGTATCTGTATGTAGTTCTGTCCATCCGAACTCACCGTAGACTTCCGTCCTGTATATGTATATGCTCGGTATATTAAGAGGCTTTTGCATGTCGTGATCTCATAATTCGTCATTCGTTGAGAAAGACAACTCAGTGGTTGAGAGTCAGGTAAAGGAGACGGACGAAGATGGGGGGTTCCGAGGGTAAGGGATCAAAGGGGAAAAAGAATCTAGGGTGTCACCCCGGACTTTCTGTCGACGTTTTCGACGGGAGGCTCTTCTGTTGATGTAGGGAGGTAAAGTCCACCGGACTAAGTTCTCGATCGGGATACGGATGATTTGCGTGGGTTTCGCCGCTCCATGAATGGGACACCTCTGAGTGGCCGGTCTCATGATCTCGGGAAAGCCCGGCATGCTCGAACATGGCGATTGAAACATCGTCCGTGTCCATCCAGGGGTGGGAGCGGTGGCGTGCGGCTGGCATTGCATGTGTGAGATCGGATGTGACCCGACTTGCGTCGACGAAATCGGGGAAGTCCGACGTGGGGCGGGCGACCGACTCGGTCTTCCAGACATGGCTGCGGACGAGATGCACCAGCTTGCCCAGCACGGCGAATTCCAATTTCAATTTGATGCTGTACACCACGCCTTTAATCATCGTCTCCATGATGTACATGTCCTTATACTCAACTACCAGCAGGCCGACGTCCATCAGGATACTGACCAGATTGATGGCGACCAGCTGGTACATGATTTTGCGTTTGCCTCTGTCGGGGTCCAGGCGGAGCATTCGTACTGTTTCCCAGATGTACAGACCGGAGATAATAAATTCCTGGATACAAAAACCGGTCATCTGGATCTTCTCCATGATGTTGTATCCGTTGATGTAGGCGGCCCGGCCACCGGCCAGGTTGGATCCATAGGTTAAAACAGTGGTTGGAATGTGCAGGATAATGGCATCCACGATGATCATAGCGAGCACGCGGCGGAGGATGCGGGCATTGCCCAGGACCAGATGGAGTCGCGAATAGAGAACCAGGGACTGGCCAGTGACCATCGCCCACCAGCCGATGGTGATGAAGGTGACGGAGAGCCATGTTTGGTCGGTCAAGTTGAAGAACTTCAGCAGGAAGCCTACCTGGTAGGGCACGAGACCGACTGAGGAGGCAATGAACAAACTCCAGAAGTAAAGGCCGTGGTACTGACTGAAGGTGACGAAAACGAGGATGATGAGTTCGATAGCATTGTACCAGGTCACGGCGGCGAGGGTCGCAATGGCAATCTTGAAACCAATGTCGTTGCCGGTATAACCCCCGGTGATACCATTCCCGGGCGAAGCACCATGCCCTGAGACCATGTCGAGTTAGAGGCTCGTCCCTTTAAGCGTGCGGATAGATACGAGGCATGATTTGGCGTTTGTGGGGGACTGCCAGCACGGAAACCACATCCACCATATAAAACAGGCCCAATAAGCCTTCGCTAGAGGTGGAGTATGTGTTCAACAGAAGATAAATGGGGTAAAAAGTGGGAAGTCAGCAAGAAGAGAAGAGGAGGAAAGGGAAGAGGTGAGCAGATGAGAAGATTAACTGGTCTCGTCAGGTGAGAGGCTGTGACCTAGTTTCTGGGGGCGGATTTTCTGGGGAGTGGAGATGAAGAACTATAATAATCATCGGTAGGGACATCCAAGAAATAAAAAAATAAAAAATAAAAAAAAAAAAGGGAAAAAAGGGAAAAAAATAAAAATAAAAACTAAAATCCAATTTCTAAGCCTCAGATCGATTCTCCGCGGATGTATGATGGATCAA